>NC_143395.1:339933946-341278112 GCF_052110815.1 Crocodylus siamensis | reverse complement strand
GAGCATTTCAGGTTTTTGAAAACCAAGGCCAAAGACATCATCCAGCACAACAGTGAATACAATATCATTAGCTATGTAGTCAAACTTTCAACTATGCCTCAAAGTAACAATTGTGACACTGTCCAGAGGCCTCCAATAGGCATAAACCACTTTTTATTTGCAATCTGATGTAGTCATTCATCCAGTAGACAAAATCCAGATACCCTCCTATGTACTGTGCAGGACACTGTGTACTGTGCAGGACACTGAACTTGCAGTTATGCAGAGAAGTCAGATCTACGGTATTTAATTAGTTCCATAATACACTAATCCTTTACCATATTTGGCACAGATCATGTCTATTTTAGTGTTTAGTATAGCAATAATCTGGATCTAGGCCAGTACATAGTTCCTAGGGAAGAGTTCCTACATTGTCAAAATGAGGAATATGAGTATAACTGACAGAGCTTGCATACTTGAGATAATTTTCAAAAAGGAAGTAGCAAAACAAACAAATGCACACACACACGAGTGACAGATTAACTGCATTACTGACAATCAGAAGACTTATTTGATTACATTTCTACAGATAATTTTCTGATAGGTAACAATACAAAATGTTGGGAAAAAGACCATCAGAAAAATAATTTAAAAAGGTTTTTGAAATGTTTCAGAATCATAGAGTAGTACGGCTGGAAGGAAATCCACAGTCATCCAGTCCAGCCCCTAGCTCAAGGTAGGAGTGTGGCAGAATGCTACCTCTGTCTCTCCCCAAAAACTCTGCTGTGACAATTTGGTTAACATGGGCCCCACAGAGGGCAGACATCCCATGTCCTTCGGTAACCTGAGTGGATACATTCCTAAGGGAGGGGGGAAACCTGCTCCCTCTGCCTACGTGACTGGTATCACATACCTGGGTGAGGGGTATTGTTCTAAGCAATGCCAACCTGACTGGGAGGGGGCTAGAGACCCTGCCAGCCTATCCGGAACCAATGATCCATTTCAAATTAGTTGGCTGGGAGAAAACAGGTGCTGGCCTCCATTGGACCAGATGAATGAGGTCATAAGGTCTATAAAAAGTTAAAAACTGCCCAGGAGGAGAGCAGTAGCCATGATGAAAAAACTCAGACAGAGAAGAGCTGGACCATGTGAAACTTGCTCTCTCTCTTGAAAGTCATGATTAATGAACTGCCTTCCTCTAGAGGGAATCTCCACCTGACTCTGGATGATACTCATAAGTAAGCTACCTGAGATCTAACTAGATATATAGCTTGCAGTAACTCAGATGCATGATCAAAGGCTACCCAGCCACTCTGTTTGCTCTATGGGATTTCTGTGATATTGCTCTATGCCAAACCTACTCCTTGTAACCAATAAACTTCTCCTTTGTACTCAGCGTGGGAGACATTGGGAGAGGGACTAAGTCAGCTGGGACCCCAAGGCATAATTATGGGAGACCATTATTTGTGCTTGAGGGAAGCACCCCAAGTTCTGGAAGTGGGTCAAGTACCCTCAAGGACTATTAGGCCTGTGTTTCCCAGGGGACACAGTGCCAGGATCAGGCCAGACCACGGGTGGTAGTGACACTATCCCCAGGCTAATGGATGTGCTCCAGGAAGGGGATTAGGCATCCTGGGGGGCACACGGTGAGCCACCCACCTCACTGCGCCTGACCACCTTCCAGGCTCCATTAGTAAAAGCATAATGACTGTACCCTGCCAAAGGGAATTTTCCTTACACTGGTTTATGATATATTAAATGGTTGTCAATGGATACTTCTTCCCCCTTGTACTTTATGTTCACAAGATACAGTACAAGCACATAAAATTAACTGCTGAAACATTAGTTGTATTGAAGCTGTATCTTCAAGATTTAAGTCAAATTCCAGTACTCTGACTGCCAATGCTGCCTTCTGAAGAAACAGAAAAACCACACACACTGCACAGTACACTTTTCATTAAAATGTATCATATTTTCTACCACATTTGTGGTGGCCAGAACCAGAGGAGTAACTATCATGAGCAATAAATATATGCTCTTGGAGACATCCAGGCAATTGTCAAGCAGTTAAGATTAACTAATGCAAAGCTTGCAAGTTTGCAACCCACAAGTGGAATTTGTCTGTCACAATTTAATCAAAGTGTTGAATCTAACTGTTTGCACTGATCATGGGACTGACTTGGCCCCAAAAATAAGCAAACTATAAGATTAGCTGATCTAACAGGTTTTTCAGAGGTCAGCCATAACAAGATCTGACCACCTAATATAATTAGCACATTCCAAGGAATAAGAAACCAAGGGGTTGAGCTTGGGCAGAGTAATGCTAATTTCAAACCTCAAAGTAATGTGGTGTAATTTTCTTATTGGGTGAACCTGGAGTTCAGGCAGTAACCTTTCGTGATAAATTTGTAACACCTTTTAATCCCATAGGGTAACAGCTATAGGGCAAAATTGTGAGTGGCTCTAAAGCCAACAGATTAGAATAAAGTAAGGCATAAAGGAACGTGCATGTCAAGTGACCAGTTAGAAGGATGGGACAGAAGGACCATCGCTGTACCAAGCCTGGACTCCAGATTTCCAGTGTGAGCGAGGACTAGGAAGGTCTCCTGGCCAGGATCCGATGACCCCTCAGACAGCATTGATCGGGGACGCCTGACTTCGCTGGAAAAACTTGGCACACACTTGGCACAGAGGGACTGTTGATAAGTTGCCAACCCCATGTGGGAACTTTGTCATTCTGTCCATCTGTTGTTATTCATTATTAGCTCTTTATTACTGTACTGTTTGTCACATTAACCTTTCTGTTAACTGTTATATGCTAAACTGCAAGTAAATTTGCCTTTACTTCACTCCCAACTAACCTCTTTGATCCCGAACACAGCAGCCTAACGGCTGATACGCTCACAGCGCCTAGCCAGCCTGTGACACACATTTTGCATCTCAGCTTTTTGAAAAAGCAGCAAATATTACCTCTCAAATCACTACATGCCAGAGAGTCATTTTTCTATTTTTATCACAGCAGAAACAATTTGGTTGTTGCTGATAAATCACAACATTCCCAGAAGCACAAAATTTCATGTTTTTTTCCATCCCATGCATTCCAAAAAAACCAGAAGTCAATTAACAAGAGATACCACATACCCAATAATAACTATGCCTTAAAAATTAGTCAAAGTAAACAGACTTCCCAGGAAGAAAATAAGCACAAATGATCTACTGAATAACCCAGTTAGGTAACAGACGATCATCTTGCAGAATAAAGACCTATTCTGTCATCTACAGGTCAATTGCTTTTGATTGGACATATACATGTTCAATTAAGCCAAAACAAACTCTAGCACAGTTAATACTGGTCAGCTGCTCCCAGACAGAGAATCTTCACTTATGGCTGGGACCGTAGCATGTTGAGCCAGAGTGGAGCTCAGGTCCAGGAGGTGGACCAACTGGCTGGTGCAGAAGAGCAGCCCTGCATGTGGAGCCCTGTGGCTATGCAGCAGGCAGGGGTCTGGTCTGCACTTGAATTAATTCAATCTCTGCAAGTTAATCTAACCTGCAAAGACAGGACTGGTTTGTAGGTGAACAGCTATTAATTTTTCATTTCGCAAATGCAGGCACATGCCTCCAGTGGCTCAGGCCAGAAGCCTGGGAACACTAGGGTAGCCCTCCCTTCCCTTCCACAGGGAAGCCGAGCTGGGGGAGGGGAGCGGCCAGGCCCCAGCAGGCCTGAATATGACTGAGAAGGGGTTTAAACTCCCACCTTGGCCTGTGGTATTTGGAGGGTGGAAGGAAGAAGAAGTATGGCCAGACCCATGGCGGGGGGGGGGGGGGGGGGGGGAAAGAGAGGAGGAAGCAGCTCTGCCCACCCCAGCAGCTCCCTTACTGCCAGGAGCAATCCAGGTACACAAACACTGCTGGCCCCAGGAGGTGGACTCTTCCCCCTCCCCCACAGCCATGGGGTGGGAGAGCTCTGTGCAGAGCTGCCTAGCCCCAGAAGGGGGCTCTTTCCCCCTCACTCTCCAATCCAGGGCAAGGGAGAAGCTCTATTTGGTGCTGGGGGTCCTTCCACCTACCCTCTACCACCATAGGGCTGGAAAAAGGGTTCTGTGCAGGGCTGCCAGGCCCCAGAGGGTGACTCTTCACACCCCCTGCCCCCTAGAAGACAGGCAGACCCTGGCTGCAGTGGGAGGGAGGGGAAGGAGGGAAGAATTAACCCTCTCCCTGTCCACTTTGTCTTAACAGCCATGCCAGCCGGTGTCTCACCCTGTCCCTGCTCAAGCTAGAAAGCAAAGAGGCGAGGCCAGCCCTGTAACACTGGAACAGAAAGCCCAGCCCAGAGAGTATGCTGGGGAACTCTGATTTAACTTGAATAAGGAAGGGGTCTGGGATAGACATTACATAAACTGGTTTGAACTCAAAATCGGTTAAGTCTGATACCACATTAAAACTGGATCATCTCAAACCAGTTTCAGCCATTCAGAAAAGTCTGTTCCATTACAAGTTTAAATCAGTTTAAATGGTCAGAAACTGGCTTAGGTATAACATCCGTCCCTAGCCCTGCTGCCGAGTTGCAGTGGTAACCCTGTGGGTTCATCTTTTAATCTGGAATTTGGGGATTTTTTTTCAGAGAGAACCAGGATCCTTAGTAATAGATACCTCCTAGCCGATGACCTCTTTCCATAATAAGACTTGGCCTATCACAATGGGCTGACCAGGTGCAACGGTAACCCTGGGATCACCTGGGTCAATGTTTATACATGCCTATTGCCGCAGGCAAGTACTTCGCGATAAGATAGTACTGTCCGCAGCAGTATTATCTTACAGGCAGTTAGGTAAACTCCACTATATTAGGGTGCAGTAGATTGACAGGCATGCTTTTACTGCAGGTTTCCCTAATTAGCTCTGCAGTAGAGTGCACATGTAGCCCACTGGCATTAAGTCTACCCAATTTAATTTAAAAAACAAGATACTTAGTGATGTACAGTTAGGTAAGAGCAAAGGATAGCTTAGAGATGATAAACCAGGGAATGAAACAAAATTCTAGCTCAAGGATATTAAACAGAACACTTAACAGGGCTTAAAATTAAGGAGAAGATTAATATTTGTGCATCATACTGATATAGAAGAGCAATGAAAAAGTGCTGCAAAGCACTAAATTGAATGAAATCAGCTTTAAATGTCTTGGAAGAACCCAAGAGGGAAAAATATCACACAACTAGTTTCATTAGGACCATGATGCTACAAATTATACCCATAAGTACACTACAAAGTTTCCAGAACTCTTCTTTCAACAGTTTTCAGACAAAGGGAACACAGACTAAAAGCCAGGAATGGCAAGCTGTCTGCTGACTAAAGACATAGCTGGTCTGCAGTTAACTGAAGTGTCCCTGCTTAAAGAACAGAGGCTAGGAAAAAAACAAAAAAAAAATACAGCGAGGTTTATAGAAAACTTAGAATACTTGTCTTAAGAATATGATATTTCTGAATCTCAAAAGGTAGCAAGTTAGATGAGCATGGTTTCTGTTCCCAGGTCTGTCCCCTTACTTCGTAAAATGAGTAAAAGAAAACTCACAGTAAAACAAAGTGCCAAGTAAAAACATGTAAGATTCAGCTATTACAAAGAAATATTGCAACGACTTAAATAGTTGAAAAGCAATTCTGAGGTTCAAGAGTTGCACAAGAGGTCAAGGAGTACCTAGTCCTAAAACCATACACAAGCAGCAAAACAAGTATTCTTGGAATTTTGAAAATTGGAATACAAGAGCTTACGCGAAATCACTAAGACAGTTATTTTCAGCAAGGGCCTGTGAGATCCTTTTAAGGAAGCCATGTACCATTAGGTCATTTTAACAGAGCTATATAGCATTTGCACAGCTAACCATTAACAGTTCACAACAAACACAGAGACTTCAAATAGGAATTTCAAATAGTGTCAAAAACATTAACCTATTATGGTCTTTCTGGCTCTTTCAACAGAAAATCTGCTATGATAGCCTTCCACAGTCAAAAAAATTAAGCTTAAGTTTATTTTTACAAGGGGTACTGCTAAATTCAGAAGAGTTAAAAGTCCAAAACGGTTAACACGCCACTATACTGAGAGATTATAAAAGAAAAAAGGCAAGGTTATTAGGGCTAGGTAGAGACAGTAAAAAACCCAAAGCTGAATCAATTCAGTTTTCGCAGGTTAATATAAACTGCAGAGATTAAATTGAAACACAAGTAAATAGACATTTACTTTTGATTCAGGAAATGCAGCCACATGCCTGCAGTGGCTCAAGCCAGAAGACAGGGGTTACTAGAGCACAGCTCTCTGGCTGCGCTCACTTCTTTCTGCTGCCCCTGAGGTTGCTGGGATTTACAACCCAGAATTATGAAAAACCCTGTGGAGTCCTATTGCTCTCACTTCTTCCTGCTTCCAGGTGCCTCTGGGATTTGCAGTCCAGTTACAGCCAGCAGTAAAATTGAGTAGGGGGGAGGGGTGTTTATCCCCCTCCCTTGTCCGGGATCCCAGCCAGGAGTGGGGGGGGGGGGGGGGGAGGGAGGAAGTCCCCCCCTCCCCCCGTCCACCCTAGGCCAGACTGCATCCCCAGCCAGGCTGTCATCCCCCCACCCCTTTGGTCAGCCAGCCCTCACTGCTCCAGCTAGGAAGCAGAAGGGCAGGGCCAGCCCTGCTCTCTGGAACAGAAAAGCATGCTGGAGGACTGCAATTTAACTTGAACTAGGATGAGGCCTGGGGACAGAAGTTTCATAAACTGGTTTGACACAAATCAGTTAAGTCTGATACTATATTCAACTAGGTTCATCTTAAACCAGTTTCAAAATGGCTGAAACTGGTTCATGTGCACTGAGCTTCTGTTGTTACAGGTTTAAACCAGTTTCTGATCACTTAAACCACTTTGTGTAACTTCTGTCCCTAACCACAGTCACTTAAATTAGACCACTGGGAATTGTGAAATACTATAAGCATGAACAACTGGTGGCTCCTGAGACTGGGGGGGGGGGCACCATGGTGGCAAGTGCCGACCACCTGCAGCCACCAGCATTTGCAAGGAGGCAGGCAGGTGCAAGCAGCAGCCACCCACAGAAGCCAGCAGCGGCTAATCTCAAGGGGGGGGGGGCACATGCCCCACTCAGTGCCCCCCCCATGCATCGCCTATGAGTACAAGGATTCACCATACCCAGTCTAGGTATAGGCAGCTAAAAAAAGCAAGCTGCCTACACCTAGGATTGGAAGCAGGCATGTGCTGCTCCCAGAACAGTACGGGGAGCTCAGTACAAGTAACTCAGGGTGTGTGTGGGGGCGGGGAGGGGAAGGGAGAGAGAGGGGTCAAAAAAGTCCAGGGGTCTAAATACCCCCTCCCCAACCAAGGTAAATGAATGCAGATCCAGGGCTGAAGTAAGTAGCCAGGCTTTCCCAGCCCTGGGAATATGCTGTTAAACATAAAGGTCACATGCTAGCATTCTGAAGACTGGGTTAACCCAGTCTAAAAAAGGGTTAAATGTATAGATTTAAAACAAGTTACTGCATGTCCTCAGATGAACCAACTTAGATTGGGTATGCCATTTTCAGGGTGTTTAAAGCTCCCTGCATGCCTGAGTGATCAGGCATTCAGATTGACCTAACCCTTGCTGGGTAGATTTAAATGCAATACCTGTACATATTCAAAGTCACCGACAAACCTGGGTTTGGTTTTAGAGCACTCTCAATTTAGTGAGTTGAGAGCAAAATTCAGAGATGTAGAGTGCTCACCACTCTTGGGGGGGGGGGGGGACACCACCCACAAACTCTCACACAAATACTTATTCAGATGCCCAAACTGGGAATTAAACGTTTAAACTGAAGGAGCCAGCTAAAATTTAGCTTTCTACCTATCGTTCTGATAATCACATACTAGCATTATGGTTAATGTACTGACAACACAAGAACTGGGGACTGATCAATATGCAGCAGAAATATATATAAAGAAGTCTTCCATATCCCATGGTAAAACAAACCAAAACACCACAAGACTACACACTTGAATACTGGTAAAATTCAGCTGTCAGCATCATTTGTCATCAATTCCAACCGATGTTTTTATTTGTTCAGAATGCACACAGAACACTAATATTTAAAAGCAAAATATGATCATAGTATGCTAAATTTCTCTCTTCTTTTTAATAAAGAAAGAGGGCTTCCCATACCTTCTGGCTTTACACTTTTAGAGTCTAGGTTAATATAATATTAACATACTTGGTATGTTTATGGATGTGTTAGGCTTTCCAAATAGGAATGTGAAAGTGTGAAAGCTTTTCTATGACCCTATGCTCAAGTTCAAAGTACTACAAACTACAAATACTCAATTATCACACTACTACACCTGAGAGGTCTACATTACATGTTGTCAAATTGCTTTCAATTTCTATTGAGAAATAACCAAAAAAGTTGAAAGATTGGGATTTAGGACAACTATAATTTTTTAATGTTCTCAGACAGAACTTGCATACTGTACTCATCACTCAGGAAGCGACAACCACAGAATCAGCAGACCAAATAACACAAAGGAATTCCCTCCTACCCCAGGCCAAGGACAGGACTCTAAGACAGCAGGGAAGTCCTGGGCTTCTGATGGCAAGCTTAGCTGCCTGTACACAAAAGTGTCAGGAGCTTGGGGAACAAAACAGGAGGAACTGGCCCTTCTGCTAGGCAAAAATGAATACAATCTCATAGGGATAATGGAGACCTCCTCTCATAGGGATAACGGGCTCCACCTATGACTGGACCACAAGTATTGATGGCTACACCTTGTACAGCCATCAAGATTGTGCTGCAAAAAAGGGCAGGTGCATAGCTCTCTCTGTAAAGGAGCAGTACACTCAGAGAAGTCTGAGGGAGGATTTGATAGCATTCTGCAAAGTACTTTTTTTTCCCCCCACTATGAAAATGGTTAATGATTGGAAACAAGTAACCTAGAGAAACCTATATACACCTGGAATTTTTCAAGAGAAGATTAAATACTCGACTGGGATGTTTTAGTTGGAGATCATCATGCCTCTAGCAGGGATGCAGACAGAATAACCTCATGGAGGTCCCTGCCAGTCCTACTTCATCACTGTATAATATTCATTTCCTTCTACAGGTGTTTTCTTAAATGGAAGGGTAAGGGGTGCTGTTACTACTCTAATGAGCCAGCTTTTATCATAATAGAGAAATTATTGCATGCATCAATAAAATATCCATCTCCATTTTTGCCAATAAAAAAAACAGCCTTTGGAACCAACATCCTACTGCGCACATTCAGTGAGGTTGGACAAGCACCTGAGTATATTTATGAAGAACAGTAGCCTCAATCCTTCAGCTGACAGTGTGGACATCTATAATTGCATGAATGCCCATGAACCAAGTATGATTAACCACTTGTATGATGGAAGAAGTAGATGCTACACCTTCAGCTTGCTTTGACAGAGTTCAAGCTTTCCTGCAGAGACATTAGCAAACAGTTCCATTTTTCTACTTTAAAACACCCCTGGCTTGCATGTTTGCTCATGTTCAAGTTATAACTGTTACGTAGGAAGACCAGACCTAACAGGCTACAGTGCTTTAAGTTTATAGTTCCTAACTAAGTTTACCTATTACTTTGGGCCCAAGGAATCCTAAAGTAACAGCTACCATTCTCTTTCACATACCACATCTAAAAGCTCCACAAGTCTTTATTCTCTTTACAGAGACTTTTTTTGCACCTCCCACAAGTCATTAGCCAGGCTTTCAAAAGCAAAGCAGTTTTAACTGTATATGCTAAGAAGTCTATTTATTCAAAAGTTCTCCCCACCATATCCAACAGGAAGTTGCAGTTAGCAAGCTACTAGAGAAGTTATGCCAATTCAAGCATACCGCTGCACAACAGTCTCTTAAATTCACCTGCTACACATCTACCATCAGGATACCCACTGTGGTCCAAGCTACCAGGATCACAGCAGAGACCCAGTGGAGTGAGGAATGGAGGTTGACATCACCAAGCAAATTCCTTATCACAGATCCTGCAATCTGCCATGCCGTCAGTGGGCCTTGCTGAATAGGTTCTGGACAGGGCAAGATCTGTGCGCAGTCAACTTCCCCCACTGGCATCTTTGCCACAACCCAGTCTCTAGCTGTGGCAAAACGCACCACGCCACATACTGTCTGCTAATTTCAGTGGACTACAGGAACTCCACATGGCCACTGGGGATGCTACTGCATGGCTCAGCAAGTACATACACGCCAACTGACTGGTTTACTGCTAAATAATAATAAAATATATACACATATACATACACATTTACTGCAGCATGTGCCACTGTTACAAGGACATCAATAAAGGAATACAAAAGAAGCCTACATTTGTTTTTTGTAAAATAGTTAAAAGGTACATGTCAACTTGGCTAGGCAGAAGAGTAGCTTACCAACAAAATAGAAAACTGATGCAGGAAATCCAAATGTAGCCCCCAAAGTGAGAATTTATTTTATCATGTGTTATTAGGTCTACTAGACTTCATACCACACACAAACTTTCACATACTCCTCTTTTCTCCTTCTAGAGCCATTTCATATAAATCATACAAAAATAGGGTTTGAAGGCCCTCAAGAGGACAACTTGTCCAACCCCCTGATTAAGGCAGAAACATCCCCTATACACCATCTCAGATGAGCATTTGTCTAACCTGCTTTTAAAAGCTTTAAGAATGGAAATCCCATAATCTCCCTAAGCGCACTGTCCCAACTCTTATCTATACTCGCATGAAAAAAGTTGTTCCTTCTATCTAACCTAAAAATGTCCTTGTTGCATTTTAAGTCAGTTATTTGTTATCCTGTACCCTAAAGTTCAGCACTTCCAACATCGCTTAAATCACATTTCCTAGACTTTTTAGTATTTTTCTTGTTCCGTGTTGGAGTCTTCCAGTTTGCCCACACCTTTGTGGTGCCCAGACCAGACAGTACTCCAGACAGGCCTCATCTGTGCTTAATGCAGTGGAATCAGCAGTTCCCTTGGACTTGCACGCAACACCAAGACCAATAGCATATTGGATGGTATTAAAATGCAATAAGCACATATTAGCAACTCAGTCAGCTTATGGTCTACTATAACCTCCAAGACCTTTTCTGAAGTACTACATTAAAGCCAATCCCTCAGTCTGTATTTGGTCACATGATTATTCTGTCTGAGATGTGGGACTTGGTACTTATTGATTTTCATTACATTTTGAATTGTTTTTCCAGATCTTTCCAAATGTTAAGCCTATACCCCAAAATGGCTGCAGCTCCACTTAACTTGGTGTCATCTGCAAATTTGCAGTCTTTGTACTTAATATCATTAAAAGATATTAGATAGCACCAGACAGGAGAGAACCCTGGGAAACCTCATTTGACACCTCCTCCTGATCAGGTGGAGCCATTGATGACTATTCTTTCAGCACCATTAGGCAAACAACAAGTTTGATTCTGCATGTTTTCTGGAATTCAGCTAGTCTTCTTTAAAAATAAAAGCAAATGGCAGTGGATCACTCTTCCATGACACCTACTAATTCAATTCCAAGCATTCAAAATTTAACCTGTTATGCCACGGACACATAAGAAACTGCTGGTTTCTGCCAAGTTGTAATAAGCCAGACAGGATGGCTCAGAGTCTCAGTCTGGATCACCACTTTTAAACTTTAGTCAGATCATCATGCACTTGAGACTATGTTTTTTTAAAAGCTGTAAATGTAGATGTGCATTAGGTGATACCATGCTTCAAAGGATTTCAGCTATGCAAAAACCAGAATCTATATATATTATCAGTCTTTAAAATTAAAACACACACGCAGTATATAGGATATAGCTATAACATTTTATAGACTGCAAGGACCAAACTGATTTAAAAAAAAAAAAAAGCAATCCCTAATCTGATTCGCAGCTCCAAAGATAGCAATCAGACATTCAGTTCCCAGAAAGTTTGGGTGTTGTGCAGTGAATTCTCTCTCCTATGCATGTCTTCCCTGGATGCTTGAAGTTAATTCTTCAGGTAAAAATTTTCAAAAACAAAACGAAAAAAACTCCTGAAAATATTATCCTCAAGCTTATATATAGGTGCCAAATTCTATTTTTACATCTCCCTTATGACTTCATACAGTGAGATTTTTACAAGACTGGTACAATAACTTGAGAAAATCAATTTATATCACTAAGCAATTTATGTAAAGCATATAGACACGACTGACAGGGCATAACTGTGCCTAAGACTGCATATTCCAGAAGTGACATGAGTCGATTCTTTTATAGCCAGGGGTGTCACTCACCTGGTTTTAAAGCCAGAGGCCACAGGCCAAACCCAAACCACAGGGCCCCTTGGGGGCTGGAATCAGCCCAGAGTATTGGGGCAGCTACTACAGTGGTAGCAAGTTTGGTGCAGCAAAGGGTCAAGAGGGGGAAGGGTCCAGATGCACATCGACAGTCTGGGGTGACAGCAGCAGCAAACTAAGCTCACTAATGAGAGCTATGGCCAGCAGGGCCATGAATTCTGTGGTAGGTCACCCTGCCAACTTCTGTTGGTGCACTGTGCTGGAAAGAGAGACTTCACAGGCCATGTTTGACATCCCCCATTTTAAAAACTAGATTCCATTATGTATTAAAACATGACTTTGTCTGAACCTACTGGTCCGAGGTTGCTTGCAGATGTCAACATGCACAAAACCCAGCACTTTAAACTTCGCACACTCCCACGCAGAGCCCAGCACATGCCTAGAAGAGGCAGCATGCGTTAGTTGGACCCAGCTCATCCAACATCTGTATAGATCAGGAGCTTTAGTGGGGCTATTTTGGTGCTCTTATCTAATGGTCGATTGAGTCAGCTTTTTGATGCTTTTGGCTAAAGACCTGCTGAAACATTAAATCCCCTCTTGCTCTCCTCTTCTCTAGACTAGATAAGCCCAGTTCCCTCTGCCTCTCCTCAGAAGCCATGTGTCACAGCCCCCTCACCATGTTTGTTTCCCTCCGCTAAACTCTAATTTGTCCACATGCTTTCTGCAGTAGGGAGCCCAAAACTGGACACAGTGCCTCAGATGTTGCCTCACCAGTGCTGAACAGAGGGAAATCATCACCTCCCTTGACACGTTAACAGATTTATTATAATTACTTTATATGACAAAAATTTGCTGGTGGTACTTAAGGTTGTATTATTTTAAAATTGGTGGTGTGCAATCTGTCAGATTTTGGAAACTGCAGTCCTAAAACAAGAGGTATTCACGTACAGAGCCAATGACCAGATACCCAATATGATAGGGCCATCTTTATAGTCCCTGCTTCTTAAGACCAAGCGTTCCCTTTTATTATGGTTTTATTTTATATGCTGTTCATTAAGTATTGGAGTAATGCATTGTGCATGACAAATCCATCTCCCTTGGATGAGGCAAATAAAAATGGAACCCTGCACACCAACAACAGAAGCACAAGCAGTCTAAATGTGGTCACTGGGTTGATAGAAAAATCTCCTTGGGCAATCCATTTGAGCTTTTGTTAGTAAGGGCCCTTTGGAACTACTGTCCAACTAATTTATCAGTTCTGGTTATATGGATTCCCTTTAAGTTAATCAGAGCTTCACTACCCTCTTAAAGGGCACTCCCAAGCCTACAGAAACAACTGCATGCGTCTAGAGACTCTACTACCTTAGGTTTAGTCTACACAGAAGAGGGCGATCTAGAAGTCTACATAGAAGGACAGTGACCTAGAAGCTAGCTGGGCCATACAAGCATCAGTAACTACTAGATTCTTGATGACATGTAGGCCCCAGTAGTAAACACTGTAACAAGTTAGTTTTTAAAATGCAGTACTGCTTAATTCAGAAAAGTTATTGGAAGGTGCCTGGAGTCTAAAAGGGTTGAGAACTACTGGTAGAGGCTGAGTGTCATGATGGCTACTATTGGTGCACTATACCATTTAGCCTTGTTCTTATGCAGTATGGCATAGGTCACCTGTGCCTCACTGCTAATGTAGTAGGCCAGATGCTGCTTCTCCAGCTACCTGGCTGTTCTCCTCATATTGGCAACAGTTACCTCTATAGCCACTTAGGCTTTTGAGTCTCTCCCAGGTGTAACACTCATTATGCAATCTTAGCCCCATCACAACTTCACACACATTTATATTAAATACCACATTTCATATAATTAGAAAAGCAATAACACTGAACATAGCTTGACACACTACAGAAAGTTGGCTGGATTGTTGGGTTCAACAGGTAGCAAATCAATGCCTCTGTTTAGTTGGTAGTCAGTATCAAAGGCTAATGGCATACTGGGCTGCATTAACAGGAACACTGCCACCAGATTGAAAAGAAGGATCATTCCTCATTATTAGGCATTGGTGAGGCCACATCCGGAGTGGGGGCCCCCCCACTACAGAAAGGATGTGGACAAACTGGAGAGACTCCAGCAGAGGGCAGTGAAAATGGTTACAGGGCTGGGGCACATGATGTATGAAGAGAGGCTTAGAGAACTGGGCTTAGTCTTCAGAAGACTGAGGAGGATTTAATAACAGCTTTCAGCTACCTGAAAGGTGGTTCCAAAAAGGATGGAGCTAAACTGTTCTCAGTGGTGGCAAGTGATGGAACAAGAAGCAATGTTCTCAAGTTGAAACAAGGGAGGTTTAAGTTGGATATTAAGAAAAACTCACTAGAAAGGTGGTGAAGCACTGAAACCCAGAGAGGTGGAAGAAGCTTATCCTTGGATGTTTAAGGCCCAGCTAGACAAAGCCCCAGCTGGAATGATCTAGTTGGGGCTGGTCCTGCTTTGGACAGGGGGCTGGACTAGATGACCTCCTGGGTTCCCTTCTAACCTTATGTTTTCTATGATTCTATGTGTAGGGGCTATATATGCCATATCAGTAGAACAATAAATAAATAAAAATTAAAAATAGGGTGCACTGACAGAGACTCTCTTGGTCAATACCAATAGCTGATTATTGAATCGGCTGATATGTTTGGTTAGTAACTGATATTTAGTAATAATGCAAGGCATTTTAAACTACTGACATAAATAAAACCTTTTTGTTAGTTTGTTTTACATTTATAATACACACACACAAATGACCTGTAGTTCAAGTTGTGGTAGTGGATTTGGTCGGGCTTCTGACTTGCTTGACTAGGAAAACAGACAGACCAGAAGTGCTGATGCTGCTTATTTCAGTTAAATGTTTGGAGATAAGGAATCCTGCATGCCTCATTTTGCCTTGATATATTACCCTGTGTACGGATGTTACATTTATTTTTCTCTCTGAGAAACCAGAAACTGATAACTATTTCTATAAGCACGTTTCACTCTTCAAGTAAACTGCCTATATACCTGTGTGTGTTAGATCAGTGATTTACTGTCCAAGGTCGTATTTTTCTCTCTCTGTCTTAAGTATAAATATGCTTGTAAACTTATAGAGTTTGAGAAATCCTTTGAAACAGACAAATGGGCGATTCCTCTTGCTGTATGGAATTCTCCCTGTGATCACACTATAGCCCTAAATAAAGAAAAGCTGGCTCTGTCAGTTCCCATTCAACCACAATGAGAAGTTTGATTTCTTCCACAAAGTTCACCCATCGCCATTTCTAAGCACAGGGACACCGATACAGGAAACAGTGGCACTTGAATTCAAGCGCCACATCCCCCACCCTCCACACACATACTCTTAGAGCACAAGTAAAAGTGCCCGTGCCAGATGCAGCAGGTAGGACTAACCTAGCAGTGCCTGTGACTGGCTGTGCACAGCCCCTGCTCTTCCACATGATGCCCTTGAATCCCAGCCTTGAGACAGCCACCTGAGCCTGCCCAGCAGGGCTGAAGGGAAGGTCTGAGCCTTCCTGGCTCCTCAGGGCTGGGTGATCTCTAGGCCAGACTCCCCACTCTCCTCCCTCTGCACAGAGCAGGGTCACAGGACCATTCTAGGCCTGGAGAAGTCAAGCCACTCTTTCCCTGCAGCCTGGACTCCACACCTGGAGGGGAAGTGGCCTTTCCCCTGCTGGTCACTGCCAGGAGCAGGTCAAGCCCCCATGCCCAACAAGGGAGACTGAATGAACTCAGCCCTGGGAAGGGCAGGACCAGGCTGGGCCGAGGGAAAAGGACCCTGTTGCACAGTGGTACAGGGAGCAGCTGCCTTGGCCCTTGCCAGGCTCTGCCCCTTGGCCCTGGGGTGTAGACCCCCAGGCACTGCAGGCTGAGTCATGCTGGGCCAGGGAGCTCTGCCCATGCCTCCCCAGTCATATCCATGCAGCATTTGGCACCTTTTACAGTGCCCACCCCAGCCTACAGTCCACGACACTAGCAGCAGTTTCGGTGTCCCAGGTGCTCCACTCTGCTCCAGCCCAGCCCACCAGTGAAGGGATGGAGCTATAACTGGGGTCACCCTGACTCACAGAAGGGAAGGCATAATTATCAGAAAATGTCAGTCGGCTACAACAGCCAAAAAAAGCCAATAGCCAATAATAACATTTCCATTTTATTGGTGCCAATCTGATACACAGATGTAATCGGTGCCCCTCTACAAAAAACAAACTAAGACATGCATGACATCCCACAAACCCCTCAAGCATTGTAAGGTTATGGCTCTTACTTGCATGCAAAACAGGCAAGTGGTGAGGGCAGGCGAATGGCCAGGCAGGGACTGAGCCTGAACCTGCACTTATCTGTTTAATCTCCTCACCAGTACTGGTAGCATCCTTCAAAAGATCTCATGGCACCCCTCCCTAGATGCCACAGGCCTTTTGGCCATCATGGGTATAGCCAAAGCGATACTGCCTGATGTATCCTTTCCTGCTAGAGTGTGCTTGTACACTCAGTGTTACAAATTGGCTAGGCCCAGAGATCAGAAGTAGGGGCACTAGAGGAAAGTCTTGTCCATGACAACATATGCATCTTCCCAGCTACAAGTCTGGGTCTAACACTTCCAACTAACATCCTTAGCAATGAGCATAAAGATGACCAAAAGTTTCCTGAAGGCTGAGGTGCCCAGGGCTGCAAGACCTAGCTTCTAATGGGTTGACCCATCAGTGAGGCCACAGGTAGAGGATACTTCAAATCCCAATCCTCTCCTTAAGAGGACTGGTCCAGAACAGCCAAAAAACTGAGATGTTCTAGTCTCCGAGGTTGACCAATGGAAAAAATGTGCTCCCCTCCAAAAAAGAATAGAAATAAAACAAGCTACTGCTGTGGGTGTCTAAGGCTGCAAGCACATCTGGGCTAAGTACACAGTCAAAAGCCTGAGGCTGAATCAGTTCCATCTTTGTATGTTAGTCTAAGCTGCACAGGTTGAACTGATAAAAAAAGAAAAGTGAACAGACATTCACTTCCAATTCTGGAAATGCAGCCATATGCCTGCAGTTGTACAGGCCAGAAGCCCGGGGGGTGCTAGAGCACACCTCCCTATTCTGCTGGAGCAGACAGCTTGAAAATCTCAAGATGACCTGGGACAGAAGTTCAATAAACTGATTTAACATAAATCAGTGAAGTCTGATATTACATTCATCCAGGTTTATTTTAAACCAGTTTTGGCTATTTTGAAAGCAGTTTGTGCACCCTGAACTTCTATTGCATTACAGATTTGAACTAGTTTCTGATCACTTATACTAGTTTGTGTGTTATTTCTTACCCTAGCTGGGATTGGTCCAGAACTAGAACAATAGAAAATATTCTCTCCCCTTCCCCACCCCAAACAAAACAAAAACCCCCACAAATGACCACTGTAAGAGTCTAAGGCCACAAGCACATCTGGGACATAATTCAGCCCATCTAAAGAAACAAGAGACCTCTCCTGAGCCAATGGAAAGTGACTCACTTGGTGTTCATCTCAAGGGAGACTACACTTTTGCTGATTTGTTTTGCTCTCCACTGGCTTAGTTCTTTACATGCAGAGGGATTTGTTCTATTTTCTGGTTTCCACATCATTCCACTAAATAAGTTAAGAGTTAGTTTTCTAGGAAGAGCAGCAGACACATCTTAATGTTCCATTTTTTTAAATCTTTTGGATAAGAGATAAAAGCATCTCCTTTATCTGTTAAGAAAAGGAAATGTGGCAAAAGACAAAGAAAGCTTCAGCTCATCCCATAACCAGTGGGAGTATTTGTTCTGTAACAATTCAGATCTTTCCTGTTCAATACAAAAAAAAAAAAAGTCTGCTGGTTAGTGTTTACATATCATGGTCTCAAGCTCATTGTGAGGAATAGTAGTAGACATTTCAGTCACATTAGACCATTTATCCTAGCAACTTGGCTACACTCTCTTCCTCAACCCTCTTCTCTTAAGTCTACACTCAGCATAGCAGCTGCTTAGATGCATCATATGGGTTAAAGTGCAGGGAACCATGCAAGTGTCTAGAAAGATTATTGAAGTATTTAAAAAATACCAATGCAAATTTTATTTTTTTACTCCAAATTCTAATAAAATGTACAAAAGCATAGTAGTCGCAATAAGAGATTTGTATTTTGCTCTGAATCCAAGTGTTCCCAACAGAAGGCAGAATTTCAAGTACCGTAGACAATGCTAATAATTGCCGGCAGTACAGGCTCCTTTACCTCCAGGGCTAGGGACAGCTATTCAAAAAGCCCCAAACTGAATAGATTCAATCATTGCAAGTTAGTTGAACCAGCAGTGATTGAACCTGTTTGCAAGTAGACAGAGGTTCCCTTTTCATTGTGAAAATTCAGGTACGTGCCTGCAGTGGCTCAGGCCAGAAGCCCAGGGGCACTACAGCAACCCTTCGCTTCCACAGGGAAGCTGAGCTGGGGGGGAGGGGAATGACACATGGCCAGGCCTGAATAAGACTGTAGAGGGGTTTAAACCTCCCCCTTGGCCTGCAGGGTTTGGAGGGTAGGAGAAGAGGGAGCATGGCCAGAAATGGAGGAGGAAGAGGAGGGGAGAGCACTGCCCACCACAATGGCTCCCTGGTAGCTGGGAACAATCCCAGCGCATAGCACAGCCCAGCCCAGCCCAGCCCCAGAGGGGAACTCTTTTCCCCTCCTCCCTTTCCCCCCACTGCTACAGAACCAGGAGCAGGGGTTCTGTTTGGTGTTGGGAAAGGGGCTTTCCCCCTCCTCCCATCCCCTACCTCCATGGGGTGGGGGCCGGGGGTCTGCAAGGCTGCCCACACCTGGAAGAGGACTCTTCCCCCCCCCCACACACTTCTCCCCTCCCCACTTGCGGAGCAGGGAGGGGGGCTCTGTTCTGTGCTGTGGGGGTCTTCTTCCCCCTCCTCCTCCCCCCAACCCTGCAGGACGGGGAGGAGGGGCCTCTGTGCAGCAGCCAGAGTATGGGGAGCAGCCGTAACCAAACCGCAACTGTGAAATCACCTCGTCCCATCTCTGCTTGGGCTAGAGAGCTTAAGAGTGGGGCCAGCCCTGCTCTGGAGCAGAGCCCAGCCCAGAGAGCATGGCAGGATGCTGGAGGGCTCTAGTTTAACTTAAGGCAGGAAGGTATCCGAGACAGACCTTGCATAAACTAGTTTGAGTTCAACCAGTAAAAAGTCTGCTACTACATTCAACCAGGTTCATCTCAAGCCATTTTGAAACTGGTTTATGAGCACTGAACTTCTGTTCTGTTACAGGTTTAAACCAGTTTCTGATCACTTAAACCAGTTTGTGTGTAATGTCTCTCCCTAGCCCTGGTGCCCAACTCTCCAATGTATTGCACATTACTGGTTCCCTGCACCCATGTACAACCCTACTGGAGCAACAAACTGAATCTTAGATCTTTAGGCAGGCACTTGTGTTCACCTACGTCAGTGGTTTTCAACGTTTTTAGACTCCAGGCACCCTTTGATAGGTTCAAGGCACCCCTTGGAATCCAGCTAGCACTTAGTATTCAATGTTTGCACTAGGAGAGTTCTTTTATTTTATTTTTTTTGTGGTCAAAGAACTCAGAAAGCCCATAGTAGGTCAGAAGATTTTTAACACTATGGATCCATATTTGAGTTCTGGGTTTCATCTTGGAAATTATGTCGGCACACCCAATAACACTAATGCTGTATGGCACTCCATGGTGCTCTGAAAG
The DNA here is from genome assembly GCF_052110815.1 of Crocodylus siamensis. Classification (NCBI taxonomy): domain Eukaryota; kingdom Metazoa; phylum Chordata; order Crocodylia; family Crocodylidae; genus Crocodylus; species Crocodylus siamensis. The sequence goes on along the minus strand of NC_143395.1, from coordinate 341,258,123 downwards.
AATCAAGGCACTACAGGGTGCCCTGGCAACCTTGTTGAGAATCACTGACCTACGTATCTGTTGCAAGACTTGGCTTAGAAGCAATATGCAAAGAGTAGGATAAGGGAAAAATGCGCAGCTCTTATGAATTATTTGCAAAAAATTTCAGTTGAAAGCCAGATCTGTATTTCAACGGCAGAAGTGTACACATAGAAGTGAAAATATTGCCATACCTGAAATCATTAATAACACACACCCATAAGACAAGGTTCCCTAGACAGCCTGCAAATCCTTGCAAAGCTTGGGGAAGAAAATGCTGAACAGGAGAGAGCATATACCACAGGGTAAGTTTGTGATGCTGAAGTCCCCATAAATACAAAATTAAGATACCAGAAAAAAACTGAGCAATCCAATTAGAGCACAGTTTCATAATTAAACTACATTTATACAAATAAAAACTACTAAATACTCAGCTCACAGATGAAGAAGCCACGAGCTTGACATAGACCAGCAGTCTCAATCTCCAGCTTTTGGAGCGGTCATCTGGCCTGCAGAGATCCCCATGGATACAGAAAGCTGGCAGTGGGAAAGAGTGCTGTCATCCAACCCTGGCATGCAGGGCCAGACATATGCAGTGGTGGGCCCCAGAGCCCAATCCCAGTGTGGGGGTGTGGGCATAGGCAACTGATAGCAGGTGCACATGCACCCCCCTCCCCCGACAGCCAACACTGATGCTGTCAGCAGGGCTGGTGCCCCGCCTGACAGGGCCACCACCATCAGCAGCTTCTGATTCAGGAGGCACCAGTCACTCGTGGGGGGCAGGAGTGGGTGATGCCAGCCACCAAAAAGCCAGTCCTGATTCATGGGGGTGGTATCAGCCCATCAGGAACTAATCCTGGCACACAGGGGTGGGAGGGGGCAGTGGAAGGCAGCTGGGGTCCAATCCTGGCAGAAAGAGACCCTTTGGCAGGCATCACTCTCAACACACGAGTGGTGTGAAGCCAGCACTAAAACCCCATCTAGCTTGCATCGTTGCATTTAAAAATTTATCTGATAGGTTGGACTTGTTAATAAATAGAAGTTTATAAAAAGAAAAACACCCTCGGCTAACAGTTATCCATAATGAGCTATTATGGTTTAAGTGCAACCTGCTCCTGTTTACAGTTCTTTCTAAGTGGAATTCAACATTATGTTAATACTTCTAGACACAACATCTCCCCAGGTTAGATATGACCTTTGAAGGTCACATTCACAAACACAATAGCTGGGGGGGGGAGGGGGAAAGAGGGTTTGTGGGTTTTGGTTTGTTTTTTAATGCTTAGATTTTGGGACATAAGACAACACTTCTTTCAAGTCACATACACCCCAAGTACACCAGGTCACTCACCTGCCAGTCCAATTTTGTTTATGTGTAAAAGAAATTGCCATTCACTTATGCATTTTCTAATGTCTAAGTTTTAAATATTTTACAGTGTGTTTAATGTACAGAGTCAAGTGTGTGAATATTTGTGCGCACACTCTCTGCCATGAGCATCCAGGACACATTTTCCCCCCACCTTGCTCTCAAACTTAACAGATTGAATCCCAGCAGCTTGAAGACGACCAACTATAAAAGCTTTTCTGCTGCTAAAATGCAATCCTGCTGACTCTGCAAAAACTAGTAAACACCATTTTTCCCTTTTGTATTTGGACAGAAGATAAGTTAGCTAATTAAGCTACAGCTTAAACATTTCCAGTGAGAAGTGGAATAGCTTTACTGAATTGTTACACATTTATTTTCCAAAAAAAGTAAGAGAAACCAGAACATGGTAGAATCTTAAGATATGAGACTCAAGATACAAAGTTAATACAGAGGCAACAGATATACGAACGTTTTTGACCAGGTAGGTCAAAGTACTTGTACCTTCATTTCTGCCACTCACAATTGTCAGATATGGAAGTAAAAATTGCTTATGGCTTAGATAAACAAAATAAAAGTAAGAAGAGACAGATTACTGTACTGGGAAGGGATCTGAATAAAAGCTTGCAGTGAACAGCCCAATCCACAACATACCATGTAAGGACATCTATTGGAGTGGGAGCTAAGGAGGCATTTATTCCCACACTTGTAAATGGGAAGCCATTAAGAAATAGTTAAAGTAAATAAAACAGCAGGTTCTCTTTAGAAAACAAGGGCTAGAGACAGACATTCAAAAAGCTTGAGCCTGAATTGATTCAATCTTTGCAGGTTAGTCCAACCTGGCTAGGCTGAACTGGTTTGTAACTGGACAAACATTCTCTGTTGCCAGACCTCAGCCCCCTGCTAGTACTCTGAGGCAAGGGGCAGGGGGGCACAGTGCATGCATCTGTTGCTGATACGGAGCTTTTCATTATCCCTCCCTGCTTCTTTATACTGTCTGCAGAAACTGACAGGAAAGCAAGCCACCAGGGAGCTGATAGCAGTCTTTTTCACCTCATCAGCAAAACAAATAAGCTCTCTCCATTAGTTCAAACTCTTCTTAAAAAAAAAAAGCTTACTAGCTGACCTGTTGATTAACTCCAAATTGCTCTAGGCAGTCACTGTTCTGTCTGCCTGTTCTTTTGAAATTGGAGGCGCACACCTCTCAGCGTTAGCTAGCATAGCACATGCCTAAGGTCCATGCTGTGAGAAATGGGAGGGGGGGATTCCTGCTTGAGCAGTGAGGGGGGTAGGGTACAGCAGGGGGAAGCCAAGCAGATCCTGATGTACCTGGAGTCTCTGCCACAGCTCCAGCCAGGGAGCAGAGGGGAGGGGCCAGCTCTGCTGTAGAAAAAAGAGCCACATCCAGCCCAAAGAGCATGCTGGGATGCTGGGGGGTTTGAGACACACATTGCATAAATTAGTTGGACCCAAATCAGTTAAGTCTGATCCTACATTCAACCAGGTTCATCTCAAACCAGTTTCAGCCATTTTCAAACTGGTTTGTGTGCACTGAACATCTGTTCTGTTAAAGGTTTAAACCGGTTTGTGTGTAATGTCTGTCCCTAGCCTAAGGGAATGTTCTCAGGTACCCAAAGGATGTGTCAAGACAAACACCAAATGCTCCAAAAGAACATTTTCTACCGAATATTTAAAAGTTAACCCATTATTTGGAATCGAAAAGAACATGTCTAGATGGGCTATAAACAGGACAAAGCATTTTTAAAGATGCCACTGACTGATATCAACTGATAAAACCATTTTTCTTAACAAGTTTAGAACAAGTCTTCCCTTCCCCCTCACTCAAAATAAATAAGTAAATAACAATTTTTATAAAAAAAAGTTCTGGCCTCAGAAAGTAGCTTCTAATTTTCAGTCTCACTCAGACATACCCTGGACTTGATTTTCAAATGACTGAGAATCTGAAACTGCAACTGGGATATAGAGATGGGGTGGGGAGGGAGGATGGAGTCAGGCCAGCTCTCTCTGTGCATTGGCCTTTGCAATTTTATCTTTATATGCCTTAATGCGCATCCTTAGTAATTTGACCTAGTTTATACTTTTTGTATAAATTTCTTCTCAAGTTTCCAATCCTTAAGAACTAAAGAGATTGAGCCAGGTTGATCTTCTACTCTTTCTTTCCTTAGTTTTACATAGTTTGTACATGGGGCCATAGCACTGGCCATAGGAGAAGTAAGGGTTCAGTAATTCAGATTCAGGGTAATCATGTAGGCACCCGATGAGGCTGAGTTTGTATGCTAGTGTGCATGAAGCCTCCCAGGCACAAGTCTAAGTAGGCATCAAAAATTACAGCTGATAACTCTAACCTTTACATGAGCACATATGTACTCTTGATTTATTTATTCAACATTTCAGGGACATGTAGCACAGCCACAGCTATCCCTCAAGGCACCAGCAGAGGTTGCAGGGCAGCCCGGGCTTGCCCCACTGCATTTCAAATGTGCTGAGATTTCACACTGCTTTGAAAATGAGCAGGGGAGGAACACACTTACCCATCTTTGGCTTAATAAATAGCACATAAGAGGCGCCTCGGGATAGCATGCATGAAATCAGTACATAGGAAAAAAAAAGGGCAGGGGGGGAATTCTAAATGAAAACTAAAAATGACAAGTCATTAAATCCAGTACACATTCCCACAGTTGTGGGACATGAAATGGAGAGAGAGATGAAGTTAAGACCGCTTCTGTTTCCTTATAATCCACAGCTTTCCTCCCAGTTGTTTCATATTATCTGTTTACCAACTGCAGACTGCAAGAGCCTTGTTTCATTTTTTTAAAAAGAGCATCTTGAAAGAAGGATTTTGTTTGTGACCGTGCAAGACTTGAGTTCAACTTCTCCATTAAACAATGAGTTGTCCTATAGGGTAGCAATGACATTTAACTTCCGAGGACTTGACCTTGCAGTTTAATATGCTTAACATTAGCTTGCACGTATAGCTTCTTTTTAAAAAAGAAAAAAGGATGGGGGGGGGGGAAATGTTTAGATTCACCAGACCCATCACTGCTATTTAAGCTAAATGAATAGCCTGATGCAATACAAACCTGACCACTATGGGCAAAGCAGCCAGCTTTTTAAAGAACAAAGAGCTTAAAATTTCATGTTTTGCCCTTCAGAATCTGGATACATTGTTACTCAGAATGGCTCTAAACTGCTGCCCTGAAACTAACAGGACCTAGTCCTTTAAAGGACACTAACAGCACAGCATTGAGAGCACTTGAGACAGGCTAAGATCAACCACACACAGCCCCTTCTTAGGCAGTTTTCCGATTGCCAAGTAAGTCCATTATTTGCAGTTTATACAGCAACAGCAGTAGCTTGTTATTCTCTGTGGATTAGGCTCTGTGAGTGTGGGATGCTAAAAGAATGCTGCAACTCAGAAGTCAGATTTCATCCCAGATTCTGGACAGGAGCAAGCCTAGTAGGCACAAAAAACTATCCACCTACTCTACCACCTAGGCTTGATCCTCCCTTTGCTATCTGCTCCAACCCATATCCCACCTGCTCCCACTCCCATCCATCTTCCTTGCTAGACACGCAACACTAATTCATGTGTGTGCAACACACCTTTTATCTCCAACAATTTTTTGCCCTCCCCTTCCTGTGATTGACTCATCCCGAGGCAGGACACCTCCCCCCACACAAAATTTCAGAGTAAGATTGTTCATCTTTGGAGAGCTCAAACAACTCAAAACACTTCTACAAAATGGAAAGCTCTGGGCAACTTTAAGTGAAACTGCAAGCCCCATCGAAACAAAAGAAGTCTAACTACAATAAGGTTTTTTGTTTTTTAACCATTATGATCATCTTGGAAAACATAAAGCCCATTAGGAAGTTTGGTCTAGTCATTAGCTCACGCATTAGGCAAGCCACAAAGGATTATTTCATTGCAGTGCAGCTGTTGAACATGTGAGGAAAACCCTTACCTAATGAAGTTAGAGGACAGAACAGTCAACTTCAGTACACACTAATGTTTAAGAGCACATTAATTGAGAAGTTAGTGCTCGATTTGCATTTCTCAGCTCTGAATTCATTGATCTTTAAGCACAGACAGTCATACTACAAGAACAACACCTGTCCTTTATTTCAGCACTTCTGTTTCTAGTGGAAACTAAAACCAGAAATGCAGACCTGAACATGTCTGAAAAATAAACAGTTGACCTTGAAGCCTCAGGTGTCTCATGCTCCAGTTATTGGTCCAACAAACTGATCACGGACCAGACTCATTTAATGCAGTCACAGCCTGTTGGTTGTTAAGAGGCAATTTGGTCACGACTCTCACAGGTTGCATGTGAACAAAGCTATAGCAAGAGACTTTATGGCTCATGAGCAAACCAGGGGCCTGTATCTCTGGCATTGCATATCCTTTTTCTACAAGACTTGAGTTCTGAAAAAGCCACCTCCACACTTTAATATTGTGATTTTCAAACTATTAAAAAATTCCACCCAGCTCATCACAGCAGCAGCACAACATTTAATGACTCATTCTACAAACCATCAAGAAAGTTATGCTGACCTCTCCTCCAGGCCATTTAGTTCCTTCAAAGCCATTCTTATTTTGTTTTCAACCCTCTTTTGAATAAAGACATTCCAAGCTTTCCAAGAGAAACACACTTCTAGATTTCTGCATTTTGCATGCAATACAAAGATTGTACCATAATTACCTTGTGATTTATCAAAGATCTGCTTTAAGAAAAAAACAAAAAACAAAAAACACAATTGATATTCAGAATTAAGAACAGCTGTTTGGGGAACAACACATTTTTACAGAATTTAAAAAGATGGAGCCTGATACCAAAGTTCACATAATCTTATTAAAGAACTCTGTTTTCCAAGGAAGGCATATTTAGATATGAAGATTAACATTTAAAAGTTTCTTTTCATTTTGGGGTGGTTTTTTTTTTGTTTTTTTAATTAAGCATCCCTGAAAGGATCCCAAAGTAACCCCTGGGCGCTGCAACACCCCGTCTGAGAATCTTTCATTTAATCTGTTTAGATAATAAATGATAAAACTTTAAATTAGTTCCAATTGAAGGATCAAGACTGCTGAGAAAAAAAAAAAAACACTTTCCAAGGTACAATGGAGGGAATAATAATAATATCAGTTATATTATCCTACAACAAGATTTGATTTGCTAATCATAATTTACTATGGAAGATCATATTAGCACAATGTCTTCACTTAAGAAACTATACATTGCAAGTTACATGCAAGATTCCCACAACTTACAACATTCTTAACCTAAAATGCCTTCATATTAGATGATTAATTTTATTTATTACACTTTACCATTTCATTGCTTTGGAGATAACAGAAGAGTAAAGTAAAAATACACAAATAGGGAAGGAGAGAAAGAGAGAGAGAAAAGAAAGGACAGAAGTTATTGTATAAGCAAAATATCATATCTATAAAAAAACACCCACATTGAACATATGGTCTATGAAATAGCTCTCCCAAAGACGACAAAAAAGTCTGTACACCACCTTCAGTAAAAAGAATATGCTTAGATTTAAAATTACAAAAAAGCAAAGCATGTGCGCAAGCTCGTGCATGCGTGGATTTTATGTAGCCTTTTCATTAAGTATTGTTATCGTCTGGGCCAAAGGATGCTACCCAGAGTCTTTTAGGGTTTGGAAGGAAATGAAGGAATCTTGCAAGCAGTAAGAGAATTAGCTCAATTACCAGGACTCAGACACTGGTATCTTCAAGAGGAAATCCCTTCTACAATACTAAATAAATTTCCATTGTTGTTCCACAAAGAAGCTAAAGTATTCAAGATGAACACAATGTTCAGCATTAACTAGAATCAGTTTCTAATGTCTCTTGCTCGAAAGCGTATTTCATAAGAATCAATATATACACTTGACTCTAGCTGCCACCACAAAGACTTGCCTAGACTTTGCTCTTGAATGTGATAATGAATTGAAAGAACAGCTCTCTTGCAGGTCTGTGAGACTGTTAATCATTGAGGCAGCAGTAATCTGACAGATACCGCTTTAGAATTGCCAATGTAAAACAAAAAGAAAGGAAAAGGGGTCTTGTGCTACAAACAATACTGCTGATAAGGTATTTGATTTAACAAGTTGTCTCCAAGTGCAAAATAGAAGAACAACATTGTGAGAACATAAGGCTAGTTTTATTTGTCTGGAACGAGAACCCCTTCAGACATATTTACAGCAAGCAAGTTTGTTCTTATGGATGGAGCACTAATGGTCATACTACAAACTCAATCTAACAACATGTTTAAAACATACAACTTAAGCTTTTGGGGGGGAAAAAGATATATAGAACGCAAGGAGTAGTGCATCAACCATTGAAATAATTTGACATAAAAATCCTTAAAAACTTAATGGTGTGTTTTTTTTAAAGCAATATGCAAGCTTAAAATGGGGGGGGGGGGACACAGTCTGAGACACACGACCAGTTCAAAACGAAAATACTAAAAAAAGTCAGATAAGTAGTCAAGTCACCAGAAGCACATTATTACAGCAATCCCAAGTCTGCATATGCTCTCAATAGCTTCCCAAGCAGAATTCAAAAAGTGCTGTTTTTGACTTAAAAGGCTCTAAACATTCTAGGTCCTATGTCTAAAAGGGACTATCTTCTCTCTTAAGCCCCACTGCAATCCCAATTATCAGCAGAGAGCAATCCCCTGCTAGTATCATCAATGTGCCAAGTTTGGGGGGCAAAGATTTGGGAGGATCTTTTTGGTAGTCAGCCTTCAGCTTTGGAACTCTTTCCCCATTGACACCCAGAACCCAAGACTGGCCATCTTTTGGAAACACAGTTAAACCTTCCTATTTGGACAGACATTTAGCAAGCAAAGCTAGGAAGTTATTCTTTAAGGAGCTTGTGTTTCATGTTTTATTTCATTTGCTTTTATATGTTGCTTCTGATTCTTACTGCAAGCTGCTCTGAGCATTTGTTGGCAAGGGCAGCATATAAATAGTGGCAAGAAGTGTTGTTTATTGCCAGTTCCCAGTAAGAAAAATGCTTCGTAATAGCTTGGTACAAGTGGAAAAATGAAGACATCTCAAAAGTAGTTTAACATAAAAAGCCTTCAGAACTTCTTTAAAAGATAACTATTACAGCAACACCCTGCAACCATCCTAATTGCACAAGAATTTTTTATGTCCTCTGTTATAGGATGAAAGAGGTTCGAAAGAACACTAGGGACAGAATTTACACAAACTGGCATAAGTGATCAGAAAACAGTTCTGATCTGTAACGCAACATAAGTTCAGTGCACATAAACTACTTCCAAAATGGCTGAAACCAAATTTAAGATAAACCCGGATGGATGCAGTGTCAGACTTAACCTATATAGGTTAAATCCATTTACTGAATTTCTATCCCAGAGCCTCTCCAAATTCAAGTTCACTCACAGTCCAGCAGCATCCCAGAATGCTTTGCACCTTTCCTGCAAAGCCACAGTCCCATCCCTCCCTTGCAGGGTGGGTGAGATAGCTTTAGCCCATGCTGTCTGCTCCAGCCAAGCATGCTCTAGTGCCCTCCAGCTTCTGGCCTGGGCTGCTTTTCTAGAATCCAAAGTGGATGGTTTCTCACTGGCTTATCAGTTCATCTACACAGCTTAGACTAACCTGCAAAGATTTAATTGATTCAGCCTTGGGCTTTTTGACTGCCTGTACTTAGGCAGGAGTCAGTCATCCTCTCTAAAATTGGTTTGCTGTATCTGGAGGCTCTAAGCATGGGAAACAGTTAAAAAGGGTTGGGGGGGGCAGGAAGGGAAAACAAAAAGAAGATTCTCCCCCAGCAACAAAACAGCAATAAAGTTCCAAGCCACTTGCATGGTTTTTGACTATGGAAGAAGAAGCAGGACAAAAATCTCCAACTATTCCATCATTCTCATTAACACCAACAAGCAAATTTTCACATCAAGGGAAAATTGTAAAAATCTCCTTCACTGCAGTGACACCTATCCAATAAGGAAACCCACAACACCCAGAAGTTTCTTAATGTCATGTGTTTTCTAGTGTTGTTCCTTGAGGCCAAAACAGAGCACTAAGCCCTTGCAAAACAGAGCAGTGTATGCCAATGCTGCACTAATCTACAAGGAAAAATGTACAAACAAGCAAATAAACAAGAAACAACACCACAGCACAAAAAAACCAAAACACTCACTATAGTATCAGATACCAGTCTGAGAATCACCAGCCACTGATAAGAATTCCACTCCAGCTCCAAGCCACTGAAATGTTGATTTTTTGTTTTTGTTTTACCACCTGTTGTCCCCATCAAAAACTATCTTTTAGTAGCCCAAATTTACCCATTAATCTTCCTCTGAACATCAATATTTATATAACCCAAACTTGCTGAGTGTTTCAGTATAGTTTCACCTTTGCAACATAGCAATATATTTCAGTCTATTTGAAGGACACTTGCTTATTTACCCTTAGCAGTTTTATCATCAGTTCAAATAGCTAATTAGTCAGAGGAAGAAGCATACAGGAAAACACTAGGAATGCATGTCTGCCAGTTTAACTCCAAAGTGAAATTAATGACTACTGGTTATCTGTTCATATGCATGACACCCAAGTTTCCCTCTGTCCTTTCAGGTAACCTTGGGCAAGTTACTGCCGCCTTTCATATCAGTTTCCCATTTTACATTGAAAAATATTTAGACTTCAGGTTCTTCAAGGCAAAGACTCTCTCCTTCCGGCCCTTCAACACCCCACACAAATGTCTGCCCAAATAGGAAGGAGCCTGAACTTAGATGCAGTATCAAGCTATTACAACAGTAGTAACAAGGGATATACCACATCTAGGTAATTGGTCAAAATACACACACTAAAGCAAAGTACAAGTGTGAAACGTATACCTTTGATGATTTATAACTTGTAATAGTGAAAATTCTTTGAAAAAGCACTAAATAAGTTAGCCATTTTGGCTGTTATAACGTCACTGTGTTAAGACTTCTTAAATTGGTAACAATTTTAAATAAGTCAACAAAAGTCCAGTAAAAAACAAAAAAAAACAAACCCTGTTTATATGCATGTAAATATTCAGAATTTCAGCAAAGTTCATTTAAGCCACTGAAATCAAGTGAAAGGTTCCGTGCTCTGCTTTTGAAATAGCAACATGCTTTGCAAATAAACACACTGAATGTATACTAGTACTTGAATGTATATCCTACCCTCTCCAGAAAGACTCTGAGCGGCTTATAGAGACAAGCAACAAAAACAGTAGACTCCCCAAAACTGAAGTCTTTAACACTCCTCTTATTGTAGCTGAAAGGCTAATAAAAAGAACCAATTGAGACCAATTCACATTTTAAACATTGACTCTAGTCAGCCAGGAGATGGGCACAAGGAGCCAGGAACACTGAATTGGGAGAGAGGAAATAAGAGAAAAGGGAAGAGAGATTTGTCATCCATCACTATTTTAGTCCGCAACTTCCAATGTCTAGGGGATGACCTCACCCCTCATCTTCGTACACATAGAAGGTCAATAACTTGTTTTAGCATTTAGTCGCATTGCCTTCTCTCCTTCCTGCCCTTCGCCCTCCCAGTTTTTCATTACGGATAGTGCTAGTGCTTGCCCATAAGCTTTGCTAGTGGACCACCTCACTGTTCACTGCTTTCCCAGGACTTCCACATCTTGTGATATTTTAGTACATGGATTTAGTTCCCAAACATCATACATAAAACTATGGGTAGGTACACACATTCGGGGAGGTTAGATCAAGTTAAAAATGGCCACCTAATCTAAGGTAAGTAAGGATGGGAGGGGCTAGTGGAGGGATTTGGAAGAATCAAGAGGACAAACAGGCTCTGCAGGGGGAAGGAAAGAAAAGTCATGGGGGACAGTGAAGTTTGCCAGGAGGACTGGATGGATTGGGGGCAAGCAGGGTCTGAGGGGGTTGGTGGGATCAGGGGACTAGTGGGGTCTTTAAGAAGGTTTGGGGGATGCTCTTCCTCATCCCCAGGATCAAGGATTTTTTTTCCAGCCTCCCCAACCCCCCCCCCCCCACTCTCAGACAGACCAACCCCCCTCATCCTGCCTGCCCCACCTCCCACTCCAACCTACTTCCTTGGCTCCTGGCATCAGCAAACGCCAGTAAAACTGGTACCAGCAATAGCTTGCAGGATGTGGCAGGGCTTGGCAGCCATTGGGGGGGGGGGGGGCAACTACAGGCCAGTCAGTCTCACCACCATCCTTGGTAAAAGTCTTTGAAAAAGATTATTAAGGATCATATATGTGAAAGCCCAGCAGGTGAAATTATGCTGAGGGGAAACCAGCATGGGCTCATAGCAGGTAGATCATACCTGACTAATCTAGTCTCTTTTTATGACCAGGTTACAAAATACCTGGACGCAGGAGTAGGGGTAGATATTGTTTAGATTTCAGGAAGTCCTTTGATACGGTATCCCACCCCATACTGGTGGACAAATTAAGAGGCTGTGACTTGGATGGTTACAGTCCAATGGGTGGCAAATTGGCTAGAGGGTCATACCTAGAGTGGTGGTGGATGGGTTGGTATCAACCTGGAAGGATGTGGGCAGTGGGGTCCCGCAGGGCTCAGTCCTTGGACCAATACTCTTCAATGTTTTCATCAGTGACTTGGATGAGGGAGTAAAGTGTACTCTGTCCAAGTCTGCAGATGTACACTTCTCCCCACACTTTTGTATCATGCCAGAGGGCAGGGAACAACTACAGGCAGACCTGGACAGGCTGGACAAGTGGGCAGAAAACAACAGAATGCAATTTAACAAGGAGAAATGCAAAGTGCTACACCTAGGGAGGAAAAACATCCAGCACACCTACTGCCTAGGAAATGACCTGCTTGGCAGCATGGAAGCGGGAAAGAGATCGCAAAGTCCTAGTGGACTCCAACATGAACATAAATCGTCAGTGTGACAAGGTCATCAGCAAAGCTAATGGCACTTTAATGTGCATCAGCAGATGCATGACAAATAGAATGAAGGACGAGATACTTTCCTTCTGTTGGGCAGTGGCCAGACCACAGTTGGAGTACTGCATCCAGTTTTAGGTGCCACACTTCAAGAGGGATGTGGATAACCTGGAGAGGGTCCAGAGAAGGGACACTCGTATGATTAAGGGCCTGCAGGCCAAGCCCTACAAGGAGAGACTAGGGCACCTGGACCTCTTCAGCCTCCACAACAGAAGGTTGAGGCACAACCTCGTGGCTGCCTATAAATTCATCATGGGGACGCAGAAGGGAACTGGTGAGGCTCTGTTCACCAAGGCGCCCTTGGGGGTTACAAGAAATAATGGCCATAAGCTGGCAGAGAGCAGATTTAGACTGGACATTAGGAGGAACTTCTTCACAGTTAGAGTGACCAAGGTCTGGAATAGGCTCCAAAGGGAGGTGGTGCTCTCCCCTACTCTAGGGGTCTTCAAGAAGAGGTTAGATAGGCATCTGGCTGGGGTCCTCTGAACCCAGCACTATTTCCTGCCTGTGCAAGGGTGTTGGACTTGATGATCTATTGAAGTCCCTTCCGACCCAAACATCTATGAATCTATGAGGGACCGGGCGGGGGGGGCTGGTCCACACGGCGGTGGATAGGAAGAATGCAGCTCTGGGGTTGGGGCCAGTGGCTAGGCTTTCATAGCCCCAGTACTACCCTGGGAACTGTTCAAAAGTCTAGTTAGACTGATCTTGTCAAATCAGCTCTAAAAAGGTTAGACTACCTCAGAGGCAAGGTTAACTAAATCAGGTTGGCCATTTTTAGATTGATTTCAACTTCTTGAGCTTCTGTACAGTTTGCACTTGGATCCTCTTAACTAGGGATCCAAGTGTAGGGTCTGCAAATTAAGTTAAATTGGGTGGCTGTTTTTAATGTGATCTAACCTTCCCTTAACTTCCCCAAGTGTCTAGATGCATGTTGCCCCCCACCGGCTATTTAATTAGTTGGAATGTTACATAGTTTAGGCTAACTGGGTCTCAGCACTCTATTAGTGCACTGAAAAATATATGGCCCAGAGAGACACTTCAAGAAAGTGTGCGACAGCATTCGACAGAATCTAGACCATAGGCTACTTGTGTTGCATGCAGCATGTTCACAAATGACTGAATTCAAAGTGATGGTGTAAATTAGTATAAGTTTGGGAAAGGGGAGTTTGTAGCAGAAAGACTAACTGAAACCTTTAATGCATTGAAACTGGAGAGGTTTTCAAGGGGTGACTGGGTCATCTTACAGATTACTGAAAAATTGTGAACCAAAAAGACATTTTGGAAAAAACCTAAGATGGGAGCAAGAAAGGTGGTAACAAGACTCATACATTTCAGGAAAGCATAACAGTTTCCCAAGAGGGAGGGGAAGGGGAAGGGGAATTCTTTAACTGCCCAAAATTAATTTTTCATATTTGCAGCAATCTTATTATCAGTGGAAAATGATCACATCCCTCTGAGGCTATTAAAAAAGTATAACATGGATGCCAACAGACCTGATTAGCAGAGACAAGTGCTTTGTCTTGTCATAATAATAAGCAAACGTTACCCACTTTACCAGACAACTTTGCGTTTGCAGCACTGGAGCTATATTTACCACTGCAAACATCTTAAGTCTCAGAGTAAACTTAAAAACAATGTTTAGGGGTGCAGGGGGTGGGGGCAGGAAAAAAAAAAAAACAAAAAAACCCACCAAACACATACACACAAAAATCAAAGCAGGATGTTGGTCCTATGATTTACAGTACCTTACCATTTTGCTTTTTGCTCTTACCACACAAGGGAAATAGCTTAGACAAGCAGCAAGCAAAAGAAGGTGCATAAGCACACCCCACATTCGCACCCCTCCTTCTTTGAATACATTGCTGGATATGTGCCTTCACATTTGCTGAAGAGCTGTGGTATCTTTTAAAAAAGACAAGTCACCATTAAATTAACGTAATACTATTTAGCAAGACTTTTGAAAGACTAATGATATGTGGAGGCCAGTCCCATAGTCCTGCCCTAGTATGGGCTACAGGACTATGACCACTGGTCACAGTTTATGTGCTCCATGAGATTCCACAAAATGATTGTTTAGATTCTAGTTTCAGAGCCACAACGGAATATTTTGATAGAAAAGAAAATTGATGCTGTAAGTCAGATGACAACCTTCCCTGAAGCAAATTTGATAGCCTATGCCCGAATTGTTTTATGTTAAATCACTAACAAGGCAGTTCTGGCACTTGAACTGGGAATCCAGTTTACACCTATTTAAATAAAACAGGAACAGTTACAGAAAAACCAATGCCATAGTATTTAAATGCCAACCTGAACTGAAAGAAAACAGAAATAAGTGCCAGAGACATGGGATCATTTGAAAATTACTTTCAAAACACATAATTTGCCTTCTATTTCCATCCAGTCAACAACTAATTAATTACAACAGTATAGATATTTTATAGGATCTCCCACATAAAAGCCTGAGTAGAAGAGATGTAAGGTTTCTCTGCTGAACTGCCTCTTCATTATTCAAGTTGATAGTCCCATTGGATTTAATGGTTCTAGTTGCATTAATAAGCTGGAAGGATTTGCAGAATAAGTGGTTTCTGCAGGCATTTTCCAGTGAAAGAAAAGCTGGGTATTGGCATGAATTATTAATAGAACAAGATTTAAATCAATGAAGATGCCATTCAAGTAACTACATACTGTGCCTATACCTCCTTTGCAGAATTATGTGCCATATTAGTCGCACTCCATTTCAAACAAGAATCTGGAAAAAAATAAATAAATAAAAAACCCCACCAATCCCATCTGCATGGCATTTCATTTATCATAAGTGAGAAGAACTCTAAACGCAGATTAAGGTCATTACACAGTCCTTGTTATTTAACCTGCTGCGAAATGGAACTGCGCCTTTTTTTTTTTTTTTTTTTTGAAAGGACAGAAAAGAATTTCTAGTTCAGTCATTGTTTCTGCGTAGGAGATTTTGCCATAAAAATCCAAAGCCATTTTCTTTCTTCTTACAGTGATACTGCTCAATGATTCACAAGCAAAAAACTCCTGCTCTTTTGGCAAAGTGTTCTAAGAGGTATTAGCCACCTTTTCCAGTAAGTCCACCTCCACGTCAGAGGACAGACTCTTTCTTCACAACTACTCTCAGGCTTAAACTGTACAGCCACAAGAACTACTGGAAGAAAGAGACTTTGTACAAAATAAGCTGGCGCTAGTTCCGAGTCTCTTGATATAAAGCACCAGGTTCCAAATAATTAAGAATTTGGATTCTAATAAAAAGTGAGAGGATCACTTGTTAGACAGTTGGCCATTGATGACATGAAGGGAATAAAATGAGAACTATAAGTAAAATAGGTAGGTAAATATTTCATAGACATAGTTTATGAAAATAAAATGCCTTGCCAAATATGTTAAATGGTTTATGGCTTCTTTATACCAATTCCTCAGATCTAACATTAAACTGAATAACTTCTTAATCCCTTTGCCTTATACATTAGCTTCCAAAAGAACTAACTATAGTAGACTCTCTACTTAAAAGCTATTAAAAACAAAGGATTGCACCTGCAAGGATTACACCTGCAAGCTATTCTATACACCTGCGCAAGAGGCTCGCAGACTTCATGTACTTTAAAAACTCAAAAGTGCTTACTACACCACCTTTATCATTTTAGTTGGCAGTCATAACATTTTTATCCAGCTATGCTTTAAAGCCACTGGGCAATAGGCCATTTAAACAATGACTTGGCATATGGGCCATTCTTATGACCACGCTTCTTGGACGTAATGAGTGAGTTCAAACAAGTCATGGTGCAAGTCCAGAACAATTTGCAGACATATTGCTTACAAATCCCCATTGAAACCACTGCAAAATGGAAGCAGTGACTAGATTTTTAAAAAGCAAAGACACTGGAACATAATACAAGCTTGGCATTTACATATCAACTTTTTTTGT
This sequence comes from Crocodylus siamensis, assembly GCF_052110815.1. Lineage (NCBI taxonomy): Eukaryota > Metazoa > Chordata > Crocodylia > Crocodylidae > Crocodylus > Crocodylus siamensis. The sequence goes on along the minus strand of NC_143395.1, from coordinate 341,241,808 downwards.
TGGAAAACCACAGGCCTACCTAACATGTAGCTATCAATGCTCCATTGTAAATACAATCATTTTACAAATTACTTTCCCACAGCTCAAGCATTATCCATTTTAACATGAAAGTCATAATCTCTTTATTTCTTACTTTGAGATCCATAGCAAAGTATGTCTGTGATTCCTCCATTACATTCTGCTCAGACTCGTATACAGTCCTCATTACACTTTAATCTTTCCCTACTCTAAAACTCCTCCCTCTACAGCCCTGACAGCATCAACTCTCTCCAATACAATTGCAACACAGATGCCAACATTTTGACCGTCCCGTTGACCATACCTTTTCCTTGACTTGTTTCCTGTGTTTTACAAGGTTAAGTTCAGGCTTCATGGGTATTTACATGCATGCTCTGAGAGCCACTCTAATTAAAGCACCCAGAATGTCACATGTATCAGGGTCTCCATGCTGAAAAATGACAGCAGGGGTGCTTTAACTGAAGCGCAAATGAGCTTCAGTTAAAGCACCCCCACCACTGTTTTTCAGCCCAGGGATTCTGATATGTGACACCAGCATCTGCTGGAGTGCGGTAAAAAAAAAAAAAAAAATATCACGATCCAGCAGACTCTATAAATCGAGTCTGCTCCGATGCGCTGCAGTTACAGTGCATCAGAGCAGCCTCAATGCACATGTATAGGCACCCCACATTCTCACACTCAAAGTCCTTCAGGCTTCTCCAGTCTTCTTTTATCATATTCTCCACCAACACACCCCACTTTTTTTGTTCAACCAAAGAGGCCAGCTTTTTAATTCTGATTGACATTTTATCATAATAAATGCATATTTGCATTCCTCCAAGCTACTCTTCATATATACAATCCACTGCCTGCACCAGAATCATGTGTCCCATTACCCTCTCATCCTTCAGACCCCTTCTGGAGATCCAATTCTATTGCACTGCCTATAGTCGGTTTGCCTATTGTTGGGTATTATGGATACCTATGCTTCTAAAATAAAAGAGCAAATGAGCAATTCCATTGTCCCCCTTATTAATCATTTCTGTTTGTCACTTGTGATGCTTTCCTGAAGAGATTGCAAGCTAAGAAAGCATCACATCTCCATTTGTGTTTTTACAGAACATATCACAATGCAGCCTATGTTTCAATTGTGGCCTATTGCAATAGAAGTGTTAAGAGGATACTTTGATCATAGCAGAACTAGTCTTGGACAGACTTTCAAAACTGCACTTGCAAGATTTCATGAGATGAAAGTTGCATCATATGAAAAGTGATACCATGAAGAGCATGCTAACTATGTACTTAACTATATGCCATTAGTCTAAGATGTCCTGTGACAGATGTGCCTTTACATACATTTTATTAACTACTGTAAAAGAAAGTCCAGAGATTTTTCCTCTCCCAGCACAACTGACTTGAGATGATAACTTGAGATTTAACTCACTAGCAAAGAATCCTAAGATTCCTAATTAAGTGGATATAAATATACAACAAATCCCTGCGGTCTGCTCACCCCAGAGGCCTGCAATGTGAAGCCTTTATCAACACACCCATATCATGGTATTAAACTTTTTCAGATGCTATGGCTTGGGGCACAAATGCATTTTATGAAATGACGTGTATTGTTCTTAAGCTTCCCTATTTAGTTCCAATTACATGGAATATACACCTTATTTAAAAACCCAGCTTTAATGAAACCACCAATTACGTGTTCTTGAGATCTGAGATGACAGTAGACTGCTCAGCCTTAAAAGGTTTTAGCTGCATTAAATTATTAAAGAGTGTATTTTCTAACCTAATTCAAGCTCTAGTTCCCTTGTGGGACCAGAGGTAGGAACTTGAGAGCTAAGGCAACCTTATTTTATTTCCAACCCTGCTGCCAATTCCCAGACTACAGGCAAACTAAAAACTGCACAAGGAAAAAGGCAGGGGGGTGGAAAGGGCAGGAAGAGAGGGGAAAACAGTAACCTAAAAGGAGAATAAATATCCACTCATTTTTGTGAAGTGCTTTAAACCCTTGTAGCACTATTTGAAAAAGGAACAAGCATCCTAAGACACCCTGGTCAAAGTAATGAGCACCTGAACCCATTTGTAGTCTTTACTGCTTTTTTCCAGCTTTGCAGGTTCCTAAACCAAGTTTAACTACTATCACAGGTTCAAGCTGCATTACATGCATCAGCATACAGTGTTCAAGTCATCCAAGTAGCAGCAGCAACTAAGCAACAAGGCTGCCTGTAAAGGAAAAAGACTAAAAATGGTGTGGACTTCTACATACATACCCTTTGTTTTCCTACAAATACCCCTCCCACGCTTTTGGCATTTTTGAAGTTGCTCAACCAAGTAATCCACAGAGGGTAATTGTTCCTAGGCTACTTATTCTATGTAGAGGCCTTGTCCCAATGGGGCCACTGACTGGAATAGTACAAAAGCTATTCTAGAAGAGCTTTGTGTTTGGACACTATTCCAGAGCAAGCATGATTCTTTTCCCAAAACAGTTCTTTTGCTAATAAAGCACAGACATTATTCTAGAACAAAAGTGACTTAGTCTGTAATAGTATCCATATTAGACTAGAACAGCTATTCCAAATCATTTATTTACTCTATAGCTTTCCTGTCTAAAGAAAGCAATAAACTTACTAGCATGAGGAAAAATAGGAGGCTGCAAAGGAATAAACAGGATAGAGAAACAAATGAAGACAGAGAAAGTTATAAGGAATAACCAGTCTTATGACTGAGGCACAGGTGTTCTTGTGAAGTGTCAGGATTGTAATCCTTCATTCTATTACATCTTTATACTGAGAAATAGGTTCCTCATGCCTCACTCCCTTATTAGAACAGCACCTCTTTATTCTGAAGCATTGCCAAGCAAATGCCGTTTGCTTACATGCCGTTTTGGGATTTGGGAGTGAAATGGAACCACTAAACAGAGACAGTGGTCCAGCGTTCTCTCTGCCACACAGCTGCAGTGAGACAGCTGCTGGAGTCCGGAAGAAGCTGTACATACAACATTCAAGATAAGTCTGCAATGCATTGGAAGGCTGCAGGAGGAGGCTGTAAAGGAAGCAGCTTCCTTCTGAAGAGGGTCCTGGAAAGTTCATTGTGATGAACAAGAGAAGGGAAGAGACAGAACCTGGAAACAACTGCCAAAATAGAGCAAACAAAACAAAAACCAGGAGTATCACCAAAAAAAAAAAAAATGCAGAGAAGCTGAACGGAAGTGGGAAACATGGAGGCAACAAAGCAGAAGTTTAGAGAAGAGTGTATGTTTCAGACTCTTAAAACTTCTTAGTAGTTTGAAATACTCAAAATCAGACAGACAGGAAATCTCTCTTGCATTTATAAGATTAATTTACAACAAGGATATTCCTGAAAGTCAGCTAGTTTGCTAACTTCATGTGCCTTTTTTTAGGGTAATATGGGAAGATTTACAACAGTCTGAAATTCCAAAAATTAAAACAGACATATGCTTTTAACTTACGTTTATTCTATTTTTAAAAACAATAATTTTAAAGCTAACAAAGTATGGGCTGGGCTAGGTTGGGACTTGTTGCTGGACCTGAGATCTTTATTTACAAGGTAAAAAAGAAAAAAGGAGTACTACACATAAGTGGGAAAACAGTGATTGATAGTGAGGTTTTCTGATTCTTAACACCTGTAGATAATAAAGGATAAGACAATTCCAAAGAACAGCTTTGTTGATTTACCAACAAAATGTTTCATATTAAGTATTTGCTCATTTAGAACAACTAACAAAAGAGAGAGTTTTATTAAGTTTTAATATTATTACTCTTAGTTTCATAAGCAATATACTTAGATATAGCACCCCAAAAAGAAGCAGTGGGTAAAAACTTACTTCTGGGAAAGTTTGTCTCCTGTATCTGGTTACAGACTGAAATATAGCATAAGCTTTTATCTGAGACATGAAGAGAAATGAAAGACTAGCTCCTTTTTTTAAGGAAGCTTACTTCTAAAGAGCATGCCCAGTAGGCTCTGTATTGCTTTCTTTAATAATGGTAGAGGCAACTCCTAAAAGAGGAGGAGCTAGGGTTGTACTGATATAAGGAATCCAGCAGTACATTACCCTTTCTATGCAGCTGAGTAGAAAATGAAAAGACAAGTAATGTTACTTTAAGAGTTTTTGTTGGAGAGAGGAGAAAGGGGTTTTAGAGTTCTTTAGCTACTTATACCACATGAAGAAAAAGGAAAAAAAGTTTTACTTTATTTAGCTGCTTAAATAATTATTTAACTTAATACATGAATTTGCTACTCAGAGTCCAGTTTTTGTTTCGTCTATCCACTTGGTTTTGTAGATTCTAATAATGCTGTTTTTCTCTTAATATTTGGAGTTGTAAACAAAATAAAAATACTTTTGTTGTCTTTGGTACTGTTTAGCCTTTATGTTTATATGGCTTAGTTGTAAGGGTTGGGGATCCTTACTTTCTTTGTAAAAGGACTGAAATATAGGCATAAACATTTGGGGGGGGTTCTTTCCTACCTCCCAGGAGGACTGGATCTGTCTCTGGAAAAAATGGTGCTTTCTTTTAATACAAAAAAACTTTCCACACCCCACACTCCTTGGTATTTATGATGAAGTCCCTTGCGATCTACTGATTTATTTTATCCTACCCCACCAGTCCCATGGTCAAGGTGACAAGAACTAAAGTACAACACAAGTGTCTTAGCTGATCTGAAATTTTTTTTTGTCTTGGGACTGATAGTAAATTTATCTAACAGTTCTATTCATGCAGTCCAAGAAACTTCCTGGTCTTCCATCTAGTTTAACAGATCTTAACCTTTTTTAGGCACCCCTCTTAGGCTTGAGGTACTCTTGCATAACTTTTGTGAACTTGAGCAACACTCCATTTCAAAATCTAATTTATGTATTAAAAGGCACTCTTGCAGAGGGGGGAAGAGTTAGGGGAGCAGCTAGGCAGGAAGAGCCTGGGACTGCCCTTACCTGCTTATCTCCTTACACCTTACTTCCCTCCTACTTTCTCCTTCAAATGACCTTACAGCACCCAAGGGTGCCCATCATACTGATTGAGAATCACTGACTTAGTTCCTGAAAAAAACTTGTCTGTTATTTTTCATACCTATTTACTTTATGCCTAGGATCAGTTTGGTTTTGGTCTTTTAAGTAAGAAGCTTTAGCTTACTTTTTTAAAACAAAGCTCTTTAAAGCAGCTACTCAAGTTCTTTTTGCTTTTATTTAACACAACTGAAGATTTGCTTCCTTAGATATACTTTTAATTGGTGTTTATTTAATGTAATCTTATTACTCCTCTTTAAAAGCTTGGTAAAATAATAATGCTAGATATAAATTTATAGAAAATCTGTAACTCCAAATGGCTTCTACAAATCTGTATGTCAAATTATAGTATCTCTAGCTAACCCTCTTTTCTCAAAAGTCACTGTATGTTAAACTAGTTGAACTGCTCTCCACCTTAATTGTCTGATCCTGATCCTCTTAACACGCACTCAGCTTCACTATAATGAGGGGTTCCAGTGTTAATAGTCATTACCCTGCCAGCTCAGAAAAAGTGAGCACTGATTTATAGATGCTGATGCCACTATAATTCAGTTAACTTTTTAAAAAAAGGCTCTAGAGTTAATGATCAAGCCTAAGCTTGTTTATATTTTATCTTGTAGACACAGTACAGAAAAATCTAGTTTGGAAAAAAACAGTAAATATGGGACAAGAACAGTAAAGTTTTTAGATAAACTTGGTATGTGTAAACCGCTGATGTTGTAATGAAGACTCACTTACATTAGTGGCTTTGTTTCAGAAATATTGACTACCAAAATTGTGCAGGCATCAATCAAAACACGTGCATATCTAGTTTTTTTCTGTACAAAATAGCCACGTATTATATTTCCCTAAAATGGTTAATTTTAGTATTTTAAAGCAACAGATGGTAAGACTTTAATGGCCTTCAGTTGAAGGCAGGCTAAAGATATGATACTTCAAACACATACATAAGTTTCTTCAAATTTTGCTGAAGCTAAATATACCCAGGTCAGATTTTCACTTGACTGAGCAAGCTTTGAAATAGGCCCCCAGCTGGGGTGAGAAAATTCTGTCTGTGACAGAAGCAAACTCACTTTTACTGGGGAAAAGATAATGTTTTTACCATTGCTTGCTCCAATTTACTTTTGCTCAGCCTTGTCACAAGGACCTGACAAGTCGAATGCTGATTGAAATTGGGTTTTGATGGGATTAAAGGAAAGGTCTATTTGTGGATCAGAAACTGACTTAAGGATATTAAACCACGTATCGGTATAAATGGTCAGTTTTCAGAATGGAAGAACATAAACTATGGAGTATGCCAGGAATCTGTGCTGGGACTGGTGCTGTTATTATGTTCATAAATTACTTTGCAAGGGTGGAAGGGGGGTCAATACCAAGGTGGATAAATTTGCAGAGGACACAAAATTATTCAGTGTCATATGGGACCATTCAGCCTAGAAAAGAGAAGATTTCAGGGGGACTTGGTGGCAGCTTACAAATACATCGGGGAGAGCATCAGGGGCTAGGTGAACAACTATTCAGCAAAGCACCCCTGGGGAAAACCAGGAGCAATGGTCATAAACTCCTACAGGGTTTCAGACTGGATATAAGGAAAAACTTCTTCACTGTTTGTGTGACCAGACTCTGGAATAGACTCCCAGTGGGGGTGGTGCAGGCACCTACCCTGGAGATCTTCAAAAGGAGACTGGACATACACCTTGCTGGGGTTATTTGACCCCAGCAGTCTTTCCTGCCCAGAGCAGGGGGGCTGGACCCGATGATCTCACAAGTTCCCTTCCAGCCCTAAACTTCTATGAATCTGTAAAGCCTAAGGTGGACTGTGAGGAACTACAAAAAGATTTCATAAAACTGAGTGAATGGGGAACATGGTAAATGAAATTCAATATTGGTAAGTGTAAAGTGATGCACCTGGGCAGAAATAACTTAAAATATACATACATGATGATGGGCTTTACAGTAATTGTTAGCATGCAGGAAAGAGATCTGGGAATCCATGCGGATAGTTCACAGTTCACTGTTAAACATCAGCTCACTGTTCAGCAGCAGTCAAGAAGTCAAATAAAATGCTAGGAATTATCAAGAAGTAACTATAAACAAACAAAAAATGATTCTCATACTTTATAAATCTATTGTGCATTCACACCATACCTGGCAGGTATTAAACCTAACACACTGTAATTGGTGCCATTGCACATTAGCACAAATGAATGGTCTTTTTGTGGTGTTAATGCGCAGTAGACTAAATCTGCTGCACCTTAGCACGGGCTTTGCCTGCCACACTAATGCACAGTAGAATTAGTCTATTGTGCTCAAACCATCTCATGTAGATGCACCCAATACATTACAGTTTTTATATTCCTAATGTTCCATCCCGTAGGCTCTTACACTGCAAGCGCTCTGCATGGGTCATAAAGAACTTCACTCGTTCTGTATTAAAGTAATAATAAAAATGAAATCAAAATTGTCTTCTGTATCATAGAGGTTCCTGTTCCAAATACTTTCCTCTAACAGATAATCTAAATGTCCTTTAAACTCCTAATGATGCACTATGGTGATATAATTTACAGATTCTTTCCAGAACATACCATATCACAAATCTTGCATATTCTAGTACTAGTTGCTCAATTCCCCTGCGTGAATAGCTACGTTCTGGCATGGGTAGACATGTGCCAAACGCTATCATATACATGAAGCGCCTGTTCACATTCCAAAATGTACCCCTGCTTTCCTCAGCATATATATCTTATAAGATCACTTTACTTCGAGGGTCAGTCACCCTCAAAGTACACTTCTACACTGAAAAACGACTGTAAATGCTGCAGCATGGATTTGTTTGATGTTGAATATGTTACTCTTTTCTAAGTTAGGATGTTTGTTTTAGTTGGTGGTACTGCTAATTGAACTCAGGATTAAACGGTCAAGCTGTATTTTTCTCCTGGGTTCTGTGTTTTCATTATTAAAAAGAACATTGTGCAGATCAGCTCCTGGTTTCAAATGCATTCTAGTAGCCCCAAGGTTATGGTTTCTGCCTCTGGTTACACAGGTATAATTAGAAAAGTAATTTAATTTTGTCAACTGAATTTTGCCAGTGCCACTGATCTGCATGGCAAAATGGACCTTCCTTAATTCTTCCCACCCTACACCAATAAGCAAATGCATTCACACACACTTTACTCCAATTAATAAAAAGCACGGGGGGGGGGGCTTCTATTATACATAGGGCATGTCTACATGTTGACCTATGGCAACGTAGCAATTGCATAGGTCTACATATGATCGCCAGCTATTGCACCGTAGCAGTGCGCTCCCCTAGTATAGTGCGCTGCTATGATGAGACATAGCTGGGAATTTTACCCATGTGTAGCGCACACAGAGCAGGAGGCCGTACTGCGCCACTCCAAAATGAAGCACTAAAGCACAGTGCCATAGCAACATAGCCATTGAGACACACCCATTGAGAACAGATGATTTAAAAAGCACTGTTTTATATTCTTAATTGCTTCCTCCAGAACAGAATCACACATTCAAGTTTCCATTATCTCCAGGAACACACCTCTCGAATATTCAACACTTGAGAGTTGACACACTGAACCGGATTGCTCTTTGCCTTGTAGCTGCTGTTCAGTACTTGTCTAGTGTCACCTTTTTAACACCATTTGAGAGAGAGGAGTGGAGTGAGTAGGACACACAATATTGGACTCTGACTCCCACTCTACAGCCAGATCTCTTGTCAATACAAGCCAGTCATCTCTCTGATGAAAACTGGCAGAATATAAATACCCATTTCATTGCTCTGATGCCAGTTTTTTTTCCCAAGCACCTTGTATGAATGGCATTATAGAATAAAAGTGAAGTGGTGAAACCATCTGATGTAACTGATTCTTCTAAATCTTTCAGTAGTAAAAGACTGCAAATTGCAAATCCTGGACAGGTTACTGGTATAACTGTAAACTTGCTAACAGGGGGCCTTTGGCACTGTACAAAGAAAAAGACACATAACCTGTGCAGGTCACGTATTGAGACCTGGCTTAGATTGATAGGGACATAGTTCCTCTCTGCTGCCTGTTCACCATCTGAGAAATAATCTCATGTTGGCTGAGTGCATTTATACCACTCTCCTCTTCCCACTGGTAACTTTAGCTAAGAGGTTGAGGCGTTCGAGTACTTGGCTACAAACTCCCCTCGTCCCCACTTCTTTCTTCTGGCACAGAGGTACTCCTCAGAGACCTAGCTGGGCTTTCTCCAGCCGCTGCCAATCTTCTTGCTGTTCTGTAGGTGGAATGGAGGAACACAGGCCCCAGAATGACTTATTTTTTAAAGGTCACTGGGATTTATAGTCATCGCCCCCCTCCCCAATCGAGAAAGCAGGCAGCCGACTTTGTGGGCAGACTGTGGGGGCCCCCACACCTCTGACTGGCTGAGGGGGGCCTGGTGGTCTCACCCCTCGCCACTGATTGGTTGAGAGGGCTGTCCGCCATACAGCCTAGCCCCTTGCCGCTGACTGGACGAGAGTGCTGTCTGTCGTGCAGCCCCACCCCTCACCGCTGATTGGTGGAGAGGGGTGGAGCCACATAATAGGCAGCCCTCTCAGCCAATCAGTGGCAAGGGGCAGGGACAGCTGCTATCTTGGCTGCTCTCCTTAGTGCTGGCAGTCCCCAACTCTGGTCCCCACCTTCGGAAGCAAGCATTTTATTGTTAGGTTTTTTTGTTTGTGGATTTCAAAGACAATGCCCAATTGCACAATTTCCGTGAAATTGTGAATTGACTGGGTCCTTACTTAATAGATTATGATGCAAGAATTCAGGGAAGTGCTCCCCTTGTTTCTTTTTTGATGACTTATAACAGGGTAACTAACACACATGTATCAACTCTGTTTGAATTTGTTCAGTGAAGTACATTGAGGAGTGTTACAAAACCGTAGGTTGTTAGTTTTAACAGCCCTTTTCTAATATTTCCTAATCTTGCATGAGAAATGTATAGGTAAACACCTCTGAGCAAACAGCTTAAACACACGGCTGCAGAGACAAAATGGGGAGACCTCTCCATTTTTTAACTTGCCAAACAAGTATATATTCATCTACAAGCTCAGATTTTTCAGCAGATTGGGTACACTGAGCTTTCTTCTGAATAAGTCGCCTCATAGTCACTGTAAAGACAGACTTCCCCCAACTGTCAACTAATTATAGCTATAAAGTATTTATTTTTTCCAGGAACAAATAGCAGCATGATATTGTGTATCATCTTGTAGCAATATGCTAGATGTTTAGTTGCAGTACAACTAAATATAGAAGCACACCAAGTATAAATAACTGAAATGGAATGATTTGATCAGAATCAGCTTGCATGTTGGATTTGTCTTCCTTTTGGGTTGCTTTCATTTAAAACTGTTTAAGCCATGTTTACATTTACTTAGCTTAGGAATTTTCTAGCCTAGAAGCCTTCCTGATGTTAGCTGAACAAATGAAATGAAATGAAACAAATGAAAATGCCTCAGATTAAAAGGGGTCCCAAAATGTTCCAAATCATTACACAAATCAACAAACTAACTTACTAGACAAACAATACGAATCCCCTCTTGACTGTAAATTTCATATGGCCTACTCCAGGAACCCATAAACTTCATTGCTTCACGTACCATCTTATTTCAAAACCGTTGTGAAGGAAATAAATTGGACATCAAGCTTAAGCATCAGAACTAGGGAACTAGAGGTGTGCAAAACAAACTGTATTGGATTTGGGTTTGGATTCGGCCCAAATCAGGGACCGTGATTCAATTTGTTGATTCAGATTACTGTTGATTACAATTTGGCCAAATCCAAATCTGAAGATTCGATGCTGATTTGGAGACTCAGCGATTCAGCTATAGACACAGCTTTAAATATTTTTTCTACATACCTTGAGGTACCAGGCATGGCTCGTGAATGCTGCATCGGTGGGGCAGATGAAGCATCCCACAGAAGCACGGGGGACCCTGCCATGTGCTCAGCAGCAAACCCAGAAGTGGACTGGAAGTACCGGAAGCACCCCCTGCACACCCCCAGCTCAGCGATTGGCCACAGGGGGACCCTGGGTGCCCCCCTAGACCCAGGAGGCACCAGTCGCCAAGCCAAGGGGATGCAAAGGGGACCCCCAGTGCACTCCCTGGCAGACATGGAAGTGGACCAGAAGTGCTTCTGGTCCACTTCTGGGTCTGTTGCCAAGCATGCTGGGAACCCCCTTGTGCTCCTGTGGAATGCTTCATCTGCCCCAGCATCTCAGCATTCACAAGCCACCTGGTACCTTGAGGTATGTAGAAAAAACATGTAAAGCTGCATCTATGTCCGAATCATTGAATCTCTACAAATCAATTCAGAGGGTTCACTTCAATTTGGAGAGATTAAAGGGTCTCCTGTTTTGATTCAGATTCAGAGATTCAACCACTGAATCTCCACCAAATCAAATCAGCGACTGAAACTTTGCACAGCCCTATTGGGAACCCCTAGTCTACATCTAAACCAGTTTCTAATTTCAATCTGCTCAACAGAAAAGGAGATACAAGAGTTTGGCTCTAAACAAGTATTTTTCCATCTACCTACCGACAGTGAAGGTTGAAATAATTATTTTTCCTGAAGGGACTATGGCTACTACTGGTAGGGATTGTCAATGCCTCCCCTACAGGAGGGAGGGCTGCAAAACATTCTTAAGTTTGTGACTGTCCAGGTTCTACTCAAAATAATCGTCTCTATATGCCAGCTTCCCAGCCAATCACCTCCTTGTCTCCAGCCTTCCCTTTTTTGGGGTAGGTCATTGAACATGGTATCACCTGACAACTCCAAGCACACTTGAATTTCTGGACTTCTTTTGGTCTGGCTTTCATTCTGTAGAGTGTGGACAACTGTACCCTGTTAATCCTAGTAGCTCTTTCAGTGGCCTTTTATACAGTTGACCATGAGATGTTGGTAGTATGTCTATGTGATCTGATAGGTAATTTGCAGCTAAGGCGACAATGATGAGTAAGCACTTATCTCATCCCCTCGGGACGTTTCCTGCAGTGTCCCCCAGGGTTCCATCTTGTTACCCCTCAATGTGTAACTGAGTCTACAAGGTGAGATTATACAGGGATCTGGAGTGGCATCATCAGATGCTGATGACATACAGCTCTGTCTCTCCTTTTCATCTGACCTAGGCTACGCAGTCTTGATTTTACCCAGTGCCTGGCTGAAGTTGCGTACCAGATGCAGGTAAAACTACTGAATCTGAATCCAGATAGAACAGAAGTGATGATGGTCAGAACTCATGATTCGAGGGAACAGGGTTCAGTCTTCCTTTGTCACTCGGGGTTGCAGCCTTGGAACCTTGGAGCTTGGGCTGGCAGCAGTGGTTAGGAGTGTTTTTTACCAACTCCATCTTGTAAGAGGGCTTTACCATTTATTTCAGGCTTGGGTCTAGCCACCACCACCCATGCCTTGATAACCTCAAGGCTAGAGTTCTTCAATGCACTCTACATGGGGCTGCCCTAGAGGACTGTCTGGAAGTTACAACTGATGCAGAACATGTGCATCAGAAGGTGGCCCACCTTCTAACAGGGATGGGTCACCAGGAGCACAAAACTGCAGTGTGCCAGAGTCTACATTGGCTTCCAATAGCTTTCCAGGTGTTGGTTTTGACTTTTACAGGCCTAAACAGTCTGAGACCTGCATGCCTTATACCTCACTGAAATGAGCTGAAAGCAATCTCGTTTGTACCACGAGAGCATGTAAGAACACAGATGGTCTTTCCTCAGTAGTTGCTCTTCCATTTTTGGAATGCCTCACATGACTACCACCTTAGGCCTGCCAGAGCCTGAGGCTGAATATCTTTCAAGAAGCTGTGTAAAAACTTTTAATTTGGGCAGGCTTTTAGCAGGTAGGCTTAAGTTTTATTGTAACCTGCTTTTGGGGGAGGGCAGCATAGACATCAAATATATGATAATAATTAAAAATACCTGCTACAAGTTGACTGACTTGTGGCCTTTGTGCAAGTAGAAGGTGGTCTCAGGTTTGATAGCCTACAGGTATGAATAGCAAATACAGATGACAGTTTCAGCAGGGTAAAAGGTTGTGCAGCATTATAAAGTATTATCCTGCTAAGGGTGATCACCACAAATATGAATTAAAATGCTTTATGAGAAGAGCACTGGGAACTCTGCGCGGTCATAGTTTTACCATCCTCTGTGGGGGATAAACAGAAGTCCTTGCTTACAAAGACTTCCAGCTCCTTTCAAAAACTTAAATCATTTTAGAATATTAACATCTTCAAGAAAGTGGTTGTTACCACTCATGGATACCCATTTCTAAAAGGTTAGACAAAATCTGTACTTTCTGTATCTCTTCAATATGAAACAATCACCTCTTTGACTGTTTGTAGGAAAGTCTAATGAAATGGAAAAGCTTTAACATTGTTATATAGGAGAGTAACTGAGACCACTCAAACTGTGAAACAACTTTTAATACTGTTTTGAGACTTTTTGCCTTTGAATGTGAAACTATTATCTAAGACTAAAATCTTCTAGCATGTAAAATTCAACAGTTGTAAATGAAAATAAATATGAAGTGTGAGCCTTACTGTAGAGAATTAAGCCAGGCTACTTTGCATTCATATTATCACCTAGCCATGTATATGAAAACAGATAAGTTATCTAACTCATAGCATCCCATAGCTAATACACCCTAGCACGTTTTCAGTTCATTTCAGCAATGGTAACTTCTCAAGCCATCTTCCTGTCCTGTTATTCTAGCTAGATTGCTGCCTGCAGAGTCTCTTCTTCAGACTACATGATCCTAGGTCTCCCAGCCTTTTCTTAGGTTAGAAAAGTCATGGAATCCCTGTCACTGGAACTTTTTAAGTACAAGTTACACAAATATATAACTTGGGAGAATTTGGAAAAGGATGAATGTACAGTACCTTGAACAGGAGGTTGGTCTAAATGGCTTTCCAAGTTCTCTTAAAGCTTGTTTTCCATAATTCTTTAAGTTGCTTAATTTGAAATCCCCTGTTATGAAGCTTGAGGTAGGTACCACTTGAGATACTTTCAGAGACAATGAAATCCCTTCCTGAAAGTATATTGCTGAAGACATTACTACTAAATTGTTAGGCTTTAGCAGAGCTATATTTTCAGTGTCTGGAGAAGGTTGTGTGTTTGGAAGTAAACACGTTACAATATCTAGATATGAAGTGGGGGATCCATATGGCAAAAGCAGTTTCATACTAAGGCTCTTGCCTATCTCTTACAGTCTTCTGTATGTCATGAAGAAACTAATCTCTTACGCACTACCTCTAGGAAGTTATGTTTTCACTTGACAGAGGATGAGTCCATTCTTTTGATTCTGTTGCCTTTTGATTCCCAAACAAAGCCTAAATGTAGGTAAATATATATCAGCTTGTATTTTAAACAATGTATAAATAACTTGTGGAATTTGCTGCCACAAGATACTGCAGAAGCCAATAATATAACTGGGTTCATATCTGATCAGACCTATTTTCCATAAAAAGAGACTGTCTCGGCTATTAAACATTAGAGAGATATAAACTCTGCTCAAGGACATCCTTAAGCATATGACTGCTGGTAACTAGGAAGATAAGACAGTGGATAGATCATTCTGCTGCCCAGTTTATTGTATTCCTTCTCTAAAGCTTCTGTTACTCACTGCTATCAGAAACAAGGCACTAAGTTAAATCAGGGGTTCCCAACCCCTGGGCCACACGTCAGCGGCCAGACCAGAAGTGACTGCAGACCAGCAAACTGTAGGGTGGAAGTGATGAGCATACTGCGGGACCAGCAGCCAACCGTTTTTTATACTGAATATAAAAAAGGGTTGGCTGCTGGCCTGCAGTCTGTCGATCACTGCTGGTCTGCAGTTTGCCAGTCCGCAGTCACTTCCAGTCCATGGTGACTTCCAGTCTGTGGTTTGCATGGTCGTGGCATAAAAAGGTTGGGAACCCCTGAGGTTAAATGGACTTTTAGTTTAAGTCCAAATGGCAGTTCTTATGTTCTTACAAATAAAACTTGAGGAAACTGCAAGGCTCAGTACTACAGTGTTGCTTTTCACTCACTTGCAATGTGGTTTTATTCCTTCTTGTTTTATAAGAGGTGTACAAAGACTTTCCTTATCTAAAGATACATTTCTGTAGAGGAACAAATGCTGCTTTCCTACATGGATTTTATCCTCTTTCTTGGCTTGGGCAAAACACAGACTGATGTGCAATGTCCCTTGAGGGAAGAGGACAGCTTCTGAGAAGCAGACTCCACATTAGAAGTCTAAAGGTGTTCCTCTGTCTTCTCAACACTCAATATATTTCAACTTCAATTTTACCTCTACACTGAAATGAACAAAGTCACTAATTTCTTTGCTCTGAGATGGTATTTTTTACTTGCTTTTTGGGGACCATACATCTCCTGCCAAGGAACTCCTTCAGTTCCTAATTTCCCCCAACCCCACAGAAGTTTAAAACTAATTTATAGCTTTGTGTTTTGTCAATCTGTTATGGAGGGAAGATTGGGCTTTCTGCTAAGCAGTACTTTTGCAGTTTTAAGGCTACAGATCTTTTAAGACAACAGAGGTTTTAAGATCGTAAAGTGATGACGACACTGAGCCTTTATTTTCCTCAAACAAGTATCAGTTCCCAAAATTAAGGCAATTTCATTTTCCACTAATGGAAGAATGTTAAGAGAGCTGGATTTTTCCACTTCCTTTTCTTCTTTCAAAACACTTTTCCCTACTGCAATCCACAACAAACCAGAAACATTCAGTACTACCATCTCATTTGAACATGAGTTTAACAGTAACTTTATTTCCACAAATCTGCATTCCAGGCTTCATTAAATCAATGACATGTTCAGCTTCATTACTTTTTCATCATTGCTTTTCCCACATTTTCAGTAAAACTCACACCGCTTTTGAAGTGAAAGATGAAAGTATGTTATCTAGAACAAGGTAGTATATATCAGATCTTAAAATAACAGAAGAAAAAAATTAGTATTGTTTAAATGAGGTAATTTAAAATATGGCACAACAGTTTTTCAACCATATTCTGCCTCAGAAATGCCCCATTTTTGGATACTATTTCACACATGCTATTCTTTAATCAGGTGAGATGTTTACATTACTGCATGGGAAGAGCCACGAGGTTAACAGGATTATCGACAAGTTTAAAATCAAGCACGGGCATGTTGTTGCCGGAACGATAGGATGATCATGTTGCCCAACACATCTCACTGTGACACCATACTTTCAATTACTTAAAACTTTGCCAAAAGTGTCTGAACTGTGCACCTCAGACAGAATTTTTTCTTGAAACTTCCTGCCAAAATGGTTCAGTCATGTCCAAGCAGTTAAGGGAAAAATACAATTTTTGCCCATGTTGAATTCCTTTACTTGAAGCACCCAGCTGCTTTGGAATAGTGACTTGTAACCTGGCAGGGGATGACTTTGTGCCTTTTTCTTCTCCCACGGATTTAACTAAGTTAAATTTCTGAAACAACTGTAATACAAACATGCTCAGCAGTGATCACTTAGATTTTATCATTAGATTTCCTTAAAGGGGTTCTGCTTACATTGGACATGCTCCTGCCAAGGCTCAACAGGACTCTCTGCCTGCAATTGCAGCTCTAGGTTCATGTGGATTATGTTAGGTCTACACACTCATCACAGTGGTCTCCCAGAGTGAAAGAGAAGGCTGCCTGGTTCAAATGGAGGGGGCAAAAGACTGGGATCTGTTAAAGGAGAAGAAGGGAAAGTAAACTGAGACTAGAGATTTTATCATAGAATCACAGAAGTTGGAAGGGAGCTTGTAGATCTTCAAGTCCGATCCCCTGCCTGGGCAGGAGAAAAAGCTGGGCTCAAAGAAAAAAACTGGGCTCAAAAATGAAGAGGCGAAAAGTAGATTGAGCCTAGGGGTTTACATGGAAAGGTAGAGTTGGGGAACTTGAACTAATTGGGCAGGAAGACTGGGTTTAGAAGTTAATATGTGAAGAGGAGAACACTGAAGTTAGATGAGGAGTTGTCAAGGGAGGGTGAGACTGAGACCCTATGGGGAAGGAAAATTAAAGGAGAGAGAAACTGATAACACGGTAGAAGAGAAGAAGAGAAGACTGGCTAGACAGTGAGCCTGAGAAATAAACTGAATTTGCAATATGGTGACAGCAAAGACAGGAAATATGGGCAAGGAATGAAGAGAAGCACAGGTAGGGGAAGAAATGCAAAATGAGAAGAAAATAAATTGCTGAGTAACTGCACAGTAAGCTGTCACCATCCATTCTGTACACTGAATGAGGCCAGGCTCCTGCAGGGAAAAAAAGGGTGAATGTTGTTAGGCAACATCATGAAAAACATATACAACGGAGCTCAGTAAAGTCTGCATGCAGAGCATTTGCTTTTGGCATTTTCTGAATTTTGAGTGCTAGACTTTGCAACCTTAACATTCTTTTAATTTGTGCTCATATGTGCCTCTGTGTGTGTAATCTATTTTAGAACAGGAAGGAAATGGTATATAGGAAGGCATTTTGCCCATACTTTTCTATATACTGTACCTCTTTGACAGTTTGCAGAAAGCAGAGGAAAGAATTTTGAACACAGATAATCATGACACTGCTTATGCAATTACTATGAATAATCAAAATACAGAACACATCTGTTGTATAGTCATATTTTCTGCAAATCCAAAGGCTACCAAAAACATACAAGATCACAGTGTATAAGAAACTGAAATTTCCTAATGAAAGGCCCAATACTATACACAAATCATATTCATTATCTGGAATGGCAAGCATTCATGGTTGGACAAAACAATTAACATTTCTTTAGACTATTGTTCATTATTAAACTGTTCTATAAAATTACATGAAACACATCAATGGAGTTTAACTTAAACACTGCTGTGAAGTAAGGAACTTTTACTCCTATTTTACAAATTGGGAACTGAAGCACAGGGTAGATTGGGTGACTTGCCCAGGGTGATGCACAGTATGAGGCTAAGCTGGGAATGACACTGCTGCTCACTGCACCAAACCATCCTTCGTAACCTTTCTTTGCCTTTTTACAATTTTCAATTGCAGTCAAGTGGCTCCATTTATTGCACCTGTTCAGTAAGACTTGCTGTATAATCCGTAGTTTATTATTTCTCAATGACATTCTCACAACTCATAACTAAGTCAGATGTTCACGAAACACAAATAATCTAAAGTCTCCTATAAAAGATCTAATCTTAATTTATTTGTACTCTTTATGTACATGTTTTAATAGCTCTACGGGCTTGAATCTTCAATGGAATGCAGGTTAATGTTTACAAGCAAAATGACTCAATATGTTTTCATTGTCCTTAAATGAAGATGAACGTGATAAAAATAATAATACTTAGTGTACCACGGCAGTAAAATGTCTGATAAGATTAAGTCTGGATAAGTATCATCTTCTTTCAATAAACATCAATAACCCATTTGTTCAACAGTTTATAACTCAACCTCTCAACTGAAATGACACACGCACAAATGCTCCATGTTTTTTGTAAAAGGTGTTTAGATAGACATGTTCTGTTTATAGAGCTATAAAAATTTAGATTTATTCCAGGAGACCCATCCCATGAACACAATGTCAATAAAAAGGTAAACAAGGGATGCTCAACCCCCAGCCCTTGGGTCCAGGCCCAGATAGGGCACACTGTGGAGCATCACAGGCCTTCCCCCACCCCTCCCCATCCCAGATTGTGCCCGGCTCCAGGTTAAACAATAATCAGTAAGCTAGAATCAGTTATCACTGAGCTGATTGGTTAAATGATTAATAATTTAACCTTTCATGTCCCTAATCCTGTGCCAATTCTGTCATTTAAGGATCTCCCTTGAAATTTATGCTTCATAATGTTCTAATTTTTATATAAGGCTTAGACATTTTATTTCACATGGTTAAGTGAAGGTTGTGTTGTCTGCATGGAAAATTAGCTTCTCTCATGTGAAAGTGTTAGATTTAGACAGTTGCTAAATAGTTTAGAACTGCCCAAGAGATTGCTCATTTCCTACAAACCCATGAAAGAACAAAGACCAATTAAAGCTAGAAGTCCTTGCTCTTTACATAATGCATTTGTGCAATTATTCTCTGCATATGCTCCTTATGCTGAGTTCCACATCTTCTGCTTAGGCTGCCTATACACATGCAAATAATCTGGGAGAATTCTCCCAGGTTTGTTCTCGTGGTAGAAAAAACTTACCCAGAGCCACATTTACAGAAATTTGAATGCTAAGGCCCTGAGGAGTGGAGAGTTTGCAGTGCTGACACTATACAGCCAAAGGGGGCCTGTGCAAACATCTCAGTGCATTCTGTGGGCTCCCTTAGTCTGCCTGACAATAGAAAGCATCAGCGCATAGGGCAGCCCTGATTGGCTAACCCAAACTGTCCGTGGTCAGCCTGTATTGTCAGCATGCATAGACATTCGGTCTCCCAGGAGAAATTCTCTTGGTAGTGATTTAACCCTGTTGTTCCCATATTTTTCTCCTAGAGTGGCCATTTCTACTCTGGGAGAAAAAGCCTGAACATCTGTACACTTGTGGTTCCTCCTGAGAGAGCGCTGACATTCCCAAGCGAAACTGAATGTCTATACAAGGCCTTAGTTTTCTGAATTTACTTTGGCATTATGGTGGAAGGGCACCAGCTCGATGGTGAGAAGATGGGCTTAACTTTCCCTGCCAAGGCTATAATTACTTTCTGGGAGCAGGGCAATGCCAGCTGTGAAATATCAAAATCTCACAGCACACAAAGTTGTACTGGGAGGATCTGCAGCCTGAGCTTGGTAATAAGTCAGAGGAGCAGGGTTTAGGAAAAGGGCTAGGGGTTCTCTTTTGTTCCTGGAACTCTATTTGGCTGGCTTAGTCCTCTCAGTTTAGACTTGGCTGAAGGATGAAATCCCCTTTTAAGGACTGTAAAATACTAAACTTCATTTAGTGTTTTACAATGCAAGCAGCCATAAACATGCGGAAATGCTATCCAGTTGCACAGAATCCTGGCTGCTCTAATCCATGTCTCGTGGTCATTCTTCAAGAAACTTGAAATGACAGCCTGAAGGTTTCAAACTGAAAAAAAGGAAAAACTAAGAACATTTTCATGTAGTTCACTGTTCCACTATTAGGCTCAGGATGTGGATCCTGTGCATGCTGTTTTACACTCCATTAACAATAAAACAAAAATACAAGTATCATCACAAGCACTTTTTAACATTGAACAAGTGGCTTTAATAGCCATGATGGTAGTGCAGCATTTGCTTTTTTCACCCCGCACAACTCCCTTTACTACTAACAAATGTGGCTGTCTCAGTAAGACTGAGAAACACATGCAGTCAAATCCCACTACAAAAGCAGGTTTCACACATGGATCCTCTTCTCTCAAAGCTATTTCTCTAATACCTCATAACCTTTCTTACTTTCATGAGTTTATCAATTAAATTTAACTTATTTCCCCTCTACTTCCAATTGTCTGTAGCTGAGCAAAAAAGACCAGTTGAAGAGAATCTATGACTAGACCAGAGTTCAGTTTGTGATTTTTAGTTGTAGTTCTAATACATAATCCTATGGTGATCTGTATGCAAAACCCAAAATAGCCAATACATAATGTTAAGATGTCACTACAGGAAAACACTATTCAAATAATTATATGTACAGAAAGATATGAGCATGGAATAAATTAAACTCTTAATTTAATATGGACCTCCTTAATTCTGTAAGGACCTTAGGTTATATCTTAAATAACAAACACATTGGCATTCTGGTAACAACCACACTGAATTAAGTGCAGCTGACTATCACAAATCTCTAAAACCAATTGTTAAACATTATTTCAATGGAGAAACTGTTTAAAAGCCACAGGAAGTGTTTTTAAATGCAAAACGCTTTTGAAGAACATATTTCTAATAACCATTGGCAAAACACTCACCTAGTTTTGTAAATAAACACATACATTCATGCGGTCTACATATGAGGAGATTAGTATGCTTTAAAGCAGTCTTCCGCTACAGTGCAAGAAATGGAAAAAACACAGAACATTTTCGAGGAAAGATACTAGAAATCCCTGACATTCATTAAAAAACTGATTCTTTTACATAAGCAAAGCAGAACTAAAGTGACTTCTGATCATATGTCCTCAAGCCTTGGCACTGAAGATCAAATCAGAAACTATTTTTTAGTGTCAAGAACAAGTTTGCATATCTAAACTGAGTTGGTTTTAGGGTAGGTAACTAATCCAATTAAACTTTCTAAAGATTAGAAGTAAAGATAGCCCTAATTGTGTTTTTTCACAGCAGTTCAATGTGGGCTCTTGGAAGCAAGAGCAAAGCAAGTAAGTTAGACCAGAGAACTTCCAGTTTGTACAAAAGAAATAAATCTGTGTTCTCTATCAGCTGTAGAGTAAATCATGTAATTTATTATTGGCTCAGTACCAGCAGTAGACTATTTGACAACACAAATTTATTCAGGCTGCAGAAAAGGGCTTATCAATATAACAGCTCGTTCCCATAAAGTACAATACCTGCTCTCTGGAGTGAAGACAATATAGGAGAGGAATTATTGTTTATGCTTTCACTTTGTAATGTAATACAAACTGCTACATTTGGAGTGAAAGTGAATTTCCATTGTCATCTGCCTTGCATAACACTGACTTAAATTAGCCAGTCATATAGCACACAAACCGTCAACCAAACCACCCCCCACCCAAACCACAGCAACCACCACATTTTGGATCTTTCATACTAAGAGACTTTTCATATTTTCTGTAACTGTGACAAAGGGGCACTCCCGGGCCCAGTCACAATACTGGCTCGCCCTATGTCTAGGGCAGTCTGTCCAGTCTTGCCTGCCATGCAGAATCCCTTTGGTTGTGACCTGCAAACCCCAGCTTGAACATGTCAGATGCATCATTAATGTCCTCCAACCCAGTGGTTCATTCTGCACAAAGCACAGGGGATCAGTACAGGGTGCACACTACATGCACATGCGGTGCCCTGCTAGACCAGCCCTGTGTGCTGACTCTGGCATGGCCTGATTTGAACCAGTAATAATCCAGCATGGGTACTATATCAGATCCAGCCTGCATGCAAGACAGGACCCACTGACCACATGCAGAGCGTGGAGTCAATCCAAACCCACAGGCTGCATCATAGGGCTCCAGGAGTTGGATCTGACCTGCCAGCTGTATTTTTTTTTCCACTCTAGGTCTAAACTGAGACTATGGATTCTTATCACATTACTTGGATTAGCTTTTATAACCCTTATGTCCCTCAGTGGGTTAACCGCTTCTTTCGGTCTCCTACCCATCTTGACTCAGAGCACTTTTTTCCCCCCCCCACATTCCCTAATATTTGCATTCTTATCTCTGCTTTCTATTTAGCAGCTCTGCTTCCTACAGTTCTTTCACAGCATTTGAAGTAAACCCTTGTTTACAAACACTTATGCTACACATCTCTGATTTAGTCTACATATTAAGGTGTAAATCTACCCTGCTTTCTGCCTGACTTGAAGCTAAGGTGGCTTACTACCTCTCTGTAACTTTTGAAATACAGCTTAGTAAACACCGACTTTAACAAACAGCTGTTACCAAATCTTAAATAAAAAGCAAAGTCAGTACTAAGGAAAAAGGGCAGCAGTTTGGGCACAGTCTCAAGGTCATGCTTCTCCAAAATGCAAAGTTTGCACAAGAAAACTGCAAACCATGAGCTAAGTATTACATAAAACCACAGTAATGTCAAGAGACTCCAAGCAAGGCCCTCTGTCCTGAGTATGTGAACAGCACTTCCAAATAATAATTTATCAAAATCCTGTGTTTTTTTCCTTCCTTTTAAAAGGCCAAGTTCCTGGCAACACATGATCTTATGAAGACCTCAGATCTTCTTTTTGTAGATGCCTTTGTAGTATCAGCCAAAAATAGGTATTTTAAAAGTCTGATAATCTTTTTTTTTAGATGTCTGACCAGTTGAGTTTGCTGAATACTACACAAAATAGAAAAAGTCCCTGCACTACATAGTTTTAACACACCTGGGACTGTAAGCTAAGAGGTGAACAAAACAGGTGTGTCAGAGAAGATGAGATAAACAAAATATTTTGCACAGTAAGTGGTAGTCATGTATTTTAGTACACATCCTTGAATAACAAGTCTGGAAAATATGCCAAGTTTGTAATCCAGTGTATCTAGAGACAAGTAGTTAACGATCTGTGAAAGATCTCTTTAACCACACCAAAATTTAAACTAGTCCCATGATATGTCAGGAACCAGGAATTCAAAGACTTATTTTACCTATAAACAATAATTTGGAAAAAAATGCTTGAAAGGGAAAAAAAATTCTCTCTAAAAGACCATAAACATACTCCTAGGGGGATTCTTCTTTATGAAGAATAATGTAGAACAGCTCATCGTCTATAGCCTTATTTTCACTTCCAGAACACATTATCTGTACAAAACAGAAAAAACTGCGTACATAGAAAAACTGTGTAAAAAAGGAATTAATAAAATAGGATATGTCTGTATCCCATCCACTGTGCTCCGAGGGAGGAATCATAGACATAGACATAGACAGTAGGGCTGGAAGGGACCTCAGGAGATCATCGAGTCCATCAATCATTTACAGAATGCCTTGCCCATTCACTACTGCTCGGTGCTCCAAAACCAGAAACGCAAAAAGACAAGGGGCATGGTCAACCCCCACAAATGCCTGCTGTCGCTCTGTCATTGGAGACAAAGCAGTGTAGAAGTCACCCCCCAGGAAGGGTTCAGTATCACATATCTAGGTTTGACAACAACGTGCAGGAAACCAGTGGCCAGAGAGTGCTCAAAACTCTGCTGAATTCCAAATTCTCTATAATACAAGCTGGTTTGTCAAAACACCATAATTTTCTCCATACCAATACCAAACTTCCAGAGAGTCCATTTTCCATGGCCTGCTCTGCTCTGATGGAATCACAGAAAAGCAGGGCTAGGAGAAACCTCAGAAGATCGTCTAGTTCAGGCCTTTGTTCAAGGACAGCTTGAAATTCTCAGTCCCATTCTCCCTTGTTACTTTTACATCAAGCTACATTTACCCTGTAGGTGCATAGCTTCATTGTGTTTTGTCACAAGTATAGTCCAGTCACCAAAGACAGAACTCAGTTGAGCTGTGTTCTCTTTAACAGGTGCTTGGTACACATAGCCAACCAAGCAAGCATATTTACACACCAACAAGAGATGAAGGACGATTTTCTTTCAGCCTCTGCAGGGTTTCAAAAACCAGGAATCTGTTACATCTTTAGTATCAAGGCCCTTATTATATAGAGTGCCATGGGAGATAAAAGGTGTTTTGACGTTTTTAAACAGGCACAAGTTATTACTTTACTAAAAAAGTAATATCATATCCTACCTGATAACATGCCAGGATATTTTAATACTTACTAAAAGCTGACAGTGTTGTGAATCAGTAAAATGTGCAAATCTTAACTTTCTAGTAAGCGGTGATCCTGCTGGAAAGCCTGAAACGGGTTCTGCTGACACTTGCTCTTCCAGGAGATTTTTATTCACGTAAGTGGCTTTCTAGGCAGGACTCTTGGAAAGTGGGCCAAGCAGGGAGCAAATAAGCCAAGGCAGAAGGTTCAAGCAGATGTTGTTGCATAGTTTCATTTAGAGCTCCTTTTGTGAAGAACCACCATATTACAGGAACAGCAATTCATTACAGCTTATGTGCACTGTCTTTGACAGTTCAGTAGGAGTTACAGGTTGCTGGAGTGAACTTTGTGTCTGGTCGTGCACAGTTGTTATTGTGCACTTAGTACTTGCATAACCAAGGACTAAATAACTGTGCAGTGACCGGCGTTACTGTGCAGTAGCATCCCAGCACGGTTGCCTGGTGACACTCACTGCGCAGTAACTCATTCCTACTGTGCAGCAGCATCACATTACAGTTCGTGCCGAGCAATGCTACTGCGTAGTAGTAATGAGCTACTACGCAGTAAGTGTCTTGTCTAGATGCACCTGCTGACTCCTGGAACAGGACAAGGTGAAATCCATACTCTAGTTACATCACCTGCCCCAACACAGCTTGGTCACAGAGGTAGCAAGAATAATATATATAAATTATGGAACTCACAGATATCAACCTGGTATTAATGATAGAAAAGCAAATGAGCTGCACAACTAAAGCACAGACTAGCTATTTTAAAGCAATTCAAGAAATACACATTTAAGTACTGCAGTCTGCATGAAAATTCACGTATTTAGTAATCTAACCTCCTTGAAAGTGTTAGAACGGATGCCAACAATATATCACAATTATTAGTCAAGATAAATTTACTACATATTTGTAACAGCAGAAACACAATGAAAAATGCCCATCAGATGTAAATTAATGTGTACAGTGCTCCTCTGTACATGTGTACAAGCTAAGGTGTTATATTTCCATGATGAAGACAGTAACTATTTGTGGGATCCTATGGAGTATTTTGAGAAACTACAGAGCTACATCAGAGATTTTAAAATTAATAAAAAGAACATGAGAAACTGTAGAAATCTGCTTTTTATTCAACTGACAGTATACTGTGCACATAAAAAGAAGGAAGAATAATGTAGTGTGAAATTCAACTATGTAAGCTATAGCAGGATTAACTTGATAAAATCATTTTATTGCAATTTTGTTAAAATACTGCTTGAACCGTGTGAAAAAGAAAGTAATAGTTTACACAGCAGTGGTGGCCAACCGTTTTTGGCCGACATGTCACAATTTATTCCCACACCCTTCTCAAGTGCCCTTCCAATCCCCTTTCCTTGTCCAATATGCTGCTTTGATTTCTGCCCTCTGCTCCTATCCAATCTGCTGCTCTGCTTTTATTCCCTTCCCTGTACTCCCTGCCCCATCCACTTCTCTGCTTGTTGCCCTATCTGCCACTGTGCTGCTCATCCCCTCCATGATCTGCCTCGAGGCACACACACAGGCTGAATGCGCCACACAGAGGCTGCCACTTGTAGCACGTGTGCTGCAGGTTGGTCATCCCTGGTTTAAAGTTTGCTGTTTCTTTTTTTGGTATGAGAGGGTTAATTTCTACTATTTTAGCATTGAGATGGGATTTTGGAGTTATCTTAGCACAAATAATCCGACTGCTTTGTTCAGAGATACAAGCAGTAGCCATACACATGTAGAAGTGTTGTCAGAAGTTGATGCTCTCAGAAGTAACAAGTTATTTGGGGTGTCAGTGTTACTACCTACCAAGAAACACTATAAAGTGGCTTGTTTTTTTCAAAATGACAGCATACCCACAATCTGAAAATCTGACCTCTTAATGACATCAAGGTGGGTATTCAAATCAGAAGTGTTGGTTATATAGAGCCTACATTTTCCCAAACATCAAGAAATGATGTGGCAGCAGGCTAAGCTTTTCAGGGATAAAAATTTAAAAATAACCTTGAGACTTACTGAATAGAGGCATCTGATCTCAGATTTAACATTAAAATAATGAATGCATCTTAGATTAATAAATGTTACTAGATGCATTTCTACACAACAGGAAATTTGTGGTAATCTGTCTCGAAAAGAACACTGATTGTTTGAATGTTTTAAAGATGCATTAAATAAGTAACGGCACTCTGTATTACCGTATCAGGGACTTCAATGTCCCACTATCATCATCAATGGAGAACAAAAGTGAGAAGGAGCATGACAGTAACTGACAGATAAAATACAGAACTGGAACTGGACATGTAAGCAAGCATTTGTTTTCAGTGAAAAAAATATCAGCCTCATAAACTTACTCTTTGGGCTGGAATCCATATGTCTCAATATTTGCTATATCTGTACAGAAATATTGGTATGCCTCACTTCATAAATTATCTTACAGAGCAGCTCCTTCTAATTTGGAACACTTCACTTTTCCATAGCACCCTCCACCAGAGGTTATCAGAGCACCTGCATTCATTTCGCAAGCTTTGCAACAATCAGCTAAAGTGTGGGCACTATTTTTAGTCCCCTTTCACACTGTGAAGTGGGAGAAATTGGAGCACCAGGAGTCATAAAGCCAGGATGTAAACCTAGTTCTCCTAAATTCACAATCCATGTTTTCACCACTCTGTCTTGTTTTTTCTGTCATTTTTTAAATTAGCAAGTTTTTTTAAAGTAGTATCTTATTACACATGCCTATAGTAAACATGTGTGCACTGTGCATTTGTGTGTTCATAAATAATTCATGAAACCATAACGTGCTGCTCCTACTGAAAGCAGCACTTGTTTTGGCACGGTTCACCCACAAGTACCCAAGCTTTTGCCTCTATTTATAGTGCAGATGGCTTGCACAAAATGTGAATCCTCTTTACAACTTCATAGGGTTTAGCACCGTAGTCCTTCTACAGGGAAAACTCAGTGACCCTTACTGAAGTTTTGACTGCAAAACCAAACCCGAAGTGTGACATTTTAAGAAGCCCCACAGTCATTTAAAATTTCTCTCTCAAAATAATAATACTGTCTGTCCATCATCATCTTGTTCAGACATCTGAACCAGAAGGTAAAAGAAACAGCTTTGCTTTGGCTGTTCCATAAAAAGTAAAAGAAGTTACTTTTTCAAAACTTAAAGTAATCCATAAACCGATCCTCTATTTAATAGGTTCCTATTCCTGGGTGGAGAACACTAGGTTCCTATTAGAGTTAGGAAAGTTATCTTGCACATACAGTTCCAAGCATTCTCATGTAAACTGATAGGGTAATCTGTTTTGATTACTTACTATATACCATAGTGGTACTGTGATACTGTGTGTAACTGTTTAAACGGTTATCTAGTGTAGTTATAAAGTGTAGCCCTCAAAAAGCCTGTGTACTTTTCAGCTGCATTTTTCCGGTGAACAACAGTGTTCCCCTAATCCAGATACCAGTAGTAATGAATGTTTCCTCCAAGACTAAAGCTCTGGTGATAGAACCTGCACTGCTGAGGCACTGTGCTTGTCAGGAGCCTTGACGACTTCAGTAGAGCTTTGCCTGTCTATTAAGATCTGCTTGTACAAATCAGTTTGCAGGACCAAGTCAAGTGTGTTGCTCAGAAATCACATGTGAAGGTCTTATATACATATAGTCTACTCTAGCAGTAGACTGATTAAAAAAGAAACATATTGGAGCACCTACAACTCTATCCCTTTCTACCTTACATAGCTCTGCTACACTTAATCAGATTTCTCTTTTTGTTTAAAAGTCATACTGTAACTAATGGTCACTTACAGGTTGGGTTTTTTTTAAGTTATAAAATAAGGCAAAACCCACAGACCATGAACTGTTTCCAGAGTTCCTGGGATAATTAGTTGGGGAAAAAACAGGGAAAAAAAAGAAAAAGAAAAACAGACATAACAGGAAACCCCAGATCAGCATCACTGAGTACACGAAATACGGTCAACATCAGTATTTTAAAAAACCACAACAAATATGTACTAATTCCGGTAGAAAAGCACAGTTCTGAAATATATTGAAGAGCATCACTGATATACTCTAGAGAATAACAGTAGTTCTTCCTATGAAATCTTTTAAATGTTTTAAAGATCACTTCAAACAACATGCCTTCAAAAATGTGTGGCTCAACATTATCAAGAATAGTGGAGCTTGGGAGTGGGGAGGACACATTCTAATCAAGTTTTACCTAGTAAAAATTTACTTTCTATCTAAGAACTCACCAAGGCAACTCCGTGACTCAAAAAACAAACCTCACTCTAAACAAAGCAACTAAAAAGCCCTCAAAGCAGTACATGAATTGCAGGGGAAGGCCAACTTCTCTTATCAAAACTAGCAATTTATCTTTTCACGTGGGTCTTGGACTTTTTCATTGTTTTTTTTGGGTTTTTTTCTAGTTCTTATGAGAAGGGCCAGATTGCCAGATCTAGAAGATGAAGTCCTACTTAACAAATAGACTACAGACAGTCAAAAATCCCAAAGCTGAATTGATTCAATCTTCTCAGGTTAGTTTAAGCTGTGTAGTCTGGACCAATAAGCAAGTGAACATTCACTTTTGATTCCAGAAATGAAGCCACACGCTGCAGTCGTCCAGGCCAGAAGCCGGGGGGGGGGGGGGTGCTAGAGCACACCTTCCTGCTTCCCTGGAGCAGACGGCATGGGCCAAAGTTAGCTTAAACCCCCCTGAGGGGGGGTTGTAGAGGAGGTGCAAAGCATCCCAAAATGCTGGGGAACTGTGAGTGAACTTGAATCTGAAGGGTATCTAGGACAGAAGTTCAATAAACCAGTTTAACCTATGGTTTTAGCCATTTTGAAAGCGGTTTATGTACACTGAGCTTCTGTTGTGTTACAGATTTGAACTGGTTTCAGTTCCCTTATAATAATTTATGTGCAATTTCTGTCCCTAGCCACAGCATAGACAGATTACTGAAAATTTTGCCATTCTACCCCTTCAAATTTCTCCGGCATTAAAAGACCAGGAGCCAAGACCCAGGCTTGAGGACAGCCTCCCCAGGAATCTGCTGCAGCTACAAGGCTGCCCAAGCCAGGGCATCCTTGTAGTCATTATCTCCTGCCCCTCTGCATGCCTCCTAGGGGAACTGGAAGCACATGGAGGGAAAAGGCGGTATAGGGGAGCCACAGCACAGCTGTCTCCCACCTCCTGGGATGCCTTGAGGTCTATCACAGCTGAGGGGTGGGAAACGATTTTCTCATGCCTGCAAAGCTGCCCAAGCCCATGTAGCCTTGCAATCACAGCAGAACTGCCCATCCCCTCATGCTTCCTGATGGGCCTGGAGGCATGTACCAGGTGGGCACTCTTCTAAGTGGGAGCCCTCCTGGGTTGACTGGCAGGATGGGTCAGGGGGAAAATTCTCCCACAGCTGAATCCATGCTAGGGTTCCAGGATTTCTCCATCCCCACATCTGCCTCCAGCTGCACTCCTCCAGGTTGAACTAGGATGCACCAGGCAGGGGGTCTCGTCTCCAGAAAGGTCCCCACCTCAGGAGGACACCTCCCTCTGTCCCCCACTGCCCCCAGCCAATCAGGGGGCGAGGTTAGATTGTAAAGAGGAAAATCTTCCTCACAAGGAACCAGTCTACCTTCTTGTGGAAGAGCCAGTTCTCTTCCCAAGAAATCTCTCAATGCAGCAGTGGCAGGAGAAATACCTGACACAAATAGAAGATCTGTCCATGGCCTTACACAAACTACAAGTTGTTACTCATCAAATTATGAAAGTATTGCTCTTTCAAAACTAGTTCTGTAACCGGAACAAGCCAATCAGTGATTTATTTTGTTGATTTCAGGCTTGTAATACTGCTGAATGCTATTTCAGGAGTTCAGGTGTTAAGATATGGTGCTATGTTACTTCACACCTAAATACAGACCGAGATAGAATCATAGAAAGCTGGGGTTGGAAGGGACCCCAGGAGGTCATCTAGTCCAGCTGCCTGCTCAAAGCAAAACCATCCCTATATAGATTATCCCAACCAAAGCTTTGTCTAGCTGGGTTTTGAAAACAGCCAAGTATGGAGCTTCCCCTACCTGTCTGGGTAATCTGTTCTGGTGTTTTACTACCCTCCTAGTGAAAAAATTCTTCCTAATATCTAACCTAAACTTCCCTTGCTGCAACTTGAGCCTGTTTCTCCTTGTTCCGTCATCTGTCACCACTGAGAACAGTCTAGCTCTGTCCTGTTTTGAACTCCGCTTTAGGTACTTGAAGACTGCTATTAAGTCTCCTCTTCTCTAAACTAAATAAGCCCAGTTCCCCCAGTCTTTCCTCATAAGTCATGTCCCCTAGCCCCCTCACCATTTTTGTCACCATCTACTGGACTCTCTCCAATTTGTCCACATCCTCTCTGTAGTGGGAGGCCCAAAACTGGACACAGTACTCCGGGTGTGGCCTCACTAGTGCTAAATAGAAGAAAATAATCACTTCCCTTGACCTACTGGCAACACACCTACCAATGCAGCCCAGGATGCCATTAGCCTTCTTGGCAATTACAGCACACTGTTGGCTCAAATTCAGCCCACTGTAACCCCCAGGTCCTTTACCTTCAGAGCTGCTGCGCAGCCAGTCAGCCCTCAGCCTGTACCAGTGCATGGGATTGTTCTGTCCTAAGTGCAGGACTTTGCACTTGTCCTTGTTGAACCTCATGAGATTCCTTTTGGCCCAATTCTCCAATTTGTCTAGGTCACCCAAACCTACCCTCCAGTGTATCTACTACTCCCCACAACTTGGTGACATCTACAATCTTGCTGAGGGTGCATTCTGTGCCATCTTCCAGGTCACTGATGAAGATATTGAACAAAACTGGCCCCAGGACTGACCCCTGGGGCACTCCACGTCATACTGGCCACCACCCAGACATCAAGCCATTGACTACTACCCCCTGAGCCCAATGATCCAGTCAGCTTTCTACCCACCTTATGCTTGACACCCTTGGAGGTAGAGAAATCTTTTTAATCTATTTATGCTCTCTAAAAATGTCACATAAATGAAGCCACCTGTTGTAGATGAGGTGAGCAAAAAGCCATATCGCTATAAGACAACAACATTACCTTCTTTCCTTTTCTCTGAATCTAAATGAGTGACACAAAACTAACACCTCAAGCCAAAATGATGCCATGAGATGACTATGTTAGAATGGGTGCAGTAATTCAGTACGACCTGTTCAGCAGCCCAGATACATAATCACAATGAAGTGCTTCTCATAGCCAGAACTCACTTTGCAAAGGGCACCTACTTTACACAAAAGGAAAGTGAGAAAAAGCAGAGGTGAAGCAAGAAAAAAATACTTACTGGACATGAAAAAAGGGAAAGAGTAATTTAAGTAGCAGCAGCTACTCTATTCTCTGGAAAAGGGCTGGCCCAGTGACAGCCAAAGGGCTCCTGCAACCACCCCTTTGCCATCCACACAGCAGTGAAGGGATGGGAGGTGGGGTGGGGTGGGCGTAGTGCGAGTCTCCCATTTGCAGTGAAGTTGGGCAGCCTTGCTCTAAAACAAACAGCAAAGACCATAATATGCTGCCACCCTGCTAGAGTTGACCAGTACTAAAATCAACCCTGCTCCTCAAAGTCACATCTCTTGGAGACCACAGGATTCATAGATTTCATAGACATTAGGGCTGGAAGGGACCTAGAAGATCATTGAGTCCAGGCCCCTGCCCAAAGGGCAGAAAGTCAGCTGGGGTCATAGGATCCCAGCAAGATAAGCATCCAATTTACTCTTGAAGCTGTTCAATGTAGGTGCTTGAACCACCTCCGCTGGCAGACTGTTCCAGACCTTGGGGGCTCGGACAGTAAAGAAATTCTTCCTTATGTCCAGCCTGAAACAGTCTTGCAGTAGTTTATAACCATTTGACCTCATCATCCCTTGGAGCACTCTAGAGAACAAATGGTCTCCCAGAAACTGGTGGTCACCCCGATAAACTTATAGGTGGCCATCAGATCACCCTTGAGCCTGCACTTTTCCAGGCTAAAGAGCCCCATGGCTCTCAGCCTGTCATCCTAAGGTCTGTTTTCCTGACCTCTGATCATGTGCGTGGCTCTTCTCTGGACTCTCTCAAGCTTCTCCACATCCTTTTTGAATTGTGGAGCCCAAAACTGGACACACACCTACCAGTGCAGCTGTGGCCTCACTAAGGCTGAGTATAAGGGGAGAATGACATCCCGGGATTTGCTTGAGAAGCATCTATGGATGTAAGCCAGCATTTTGGTCACTTCACTGGCACAGCATCACATTGCAGGCTTATGTTTATCTTGTGGTCAATGATGACCCCCCAAGTCTCTTTCTTCCATAGTGCTAGCCAGTGTAGCACTGCCAAGCCTATAAGGATGCTGCAGGTTTTTCCTCCCAAGGTGGAGACCCTTGCATTTTTCGGTGTTAAACACCATCAGGTTCTCATCCACCCATTTGCTGAGCCTGTCCAGGTCAGCCTGGATCACCCTCCGGTCTTCTGGTGTGGATGCTTTGCCCCAAGGTTTGGTGTCATTGGCAAACTTGGCCAGTCCATTTCTGACTCCAATGTTCACATCATTAATGAAGATGTTGAACAATATGGGTCCAAGGACAGAGCCTTGGGGGACCCCACTGGTCACAAGGCACCATCATGATTGACTTCCATCAATTACCACCCTCTGGATCCGACCACAGAGCCAGTTTTCCAGCCAGTGGATCTTGGTGGACCCAAGGCCACAACTGGCCAGTTTCACCAAGAGGTGATCATGGGATACCAGATCAAAAGCTTTTTTGAAGTCAAGATATATGACATCAATCTCTTCTCCCTTGTCCAGGCAATAGAGGTCATCTGGTCGTAGAAGGAAATGAGATTGGTCAAGCAAGACCTCTTACCTGGAAAGATGGTGCCACCTCTCTGTAAGGACCCACTGGTGAGTGCAAGAGCTTGAGGCTGCAATGCCCCTGGGGGAGGAGGGGAAACAGGGGCTGGGCAGGGGGCTCAGACCTGTCACAGTCACACGGGCACAGGGTTCCTGCAAGAGGTCTCTGCCTCGCACACTCCCTGCCTCAGTCTTGCCACAAAGCCACTGCAACAGCCCACGGTGCGCATGAGGGGCTGAGGCAGAGCAGGGCTGATCAATGGGTACAGGGAGGCCTCCCAGGCCCAACCATATTCTTCATACTCTACAACTGAGCTGCAGCTCCTATCATGTGATGCTCTCTGCTTGTCGTTCTCCTCCAGCTCTGGCCCAGCAGCCAGGGCCTAAAGGCTGCATTTAGCTTTAGAAATGGAAAGGGATGGAGATTTAAGCAGGAGGGAGAGGAGCATTGGAAGGACTCCTCCTGACCTGGGCACGCCCTGCCTGTTTCTTGCCTGTGTGCTCCAGAAGATGCATGACACCCCAGGGCAAGTCCTGAGGGGGTGGCTTCCTGCCCCTTCACCCTGGGCAATGTAATGTATTAGTACTTCATTTTTACCATGTTTACATTCAGGCTCTTAGCCATGCCAGGAAACGTTTTTGTATAATCTCACCAAACCTCTCTGGAAGTTACGGGATTTTAAACTGGAATTGCCCCTTAATATAGAAAGAAAAAAGGCAGTATAAATTGATCAGCCTCTGCAAAAGGAAATGGATTTGATTATGGTGCATACACAGCACAGCAAAATGAAGCTAAACTACTGTTCTTCAAGGAGTCCTATTTTATGATCAATTCATTAACTAGTGGTTGCAACTGTCAGTCCTCCTGGATCATGGTGTATGATGCATGAGGGCTACCCAGACTTTCAATGAATATGCCTGGGCAGGAACTTTTGGAGGAGTGGAGGCTGCCCACACCTTCCATCCTCCCTTTAGGCCACTGAGAGAGAATCCAAAGACCAGACTGAGTCTAGATGTTCAGTGCCTCCATGGCCACAGTTGTTTAAGTGTCTGGGAATCAAATGCAGGTCTCGGGTGTGGTAGACAAGGATCCTACCACTGAACCACAGGGGACTCCCTCCTTAACTAGTAACATCTTCAAGAAGTATATAATCATCCTACCCAGCTCCATCTTTCTCTTTTTTCCCTTTTGAAAGTTTTGTCTTACCACCCACTGTGTCAAAGGGGAACTGAAGATGGGAAATCCAAGTCGGCAGGTACTAAAATTAAAAGAGGAGCTGATTTTAATGATTTGCCCTGCTCACCCAGCCTGCCAGGCCCAGTAACAGTAGCCAGAAGTAACTGTGGTGATTTTGAAGGTTCTTAAAATGTATTAGTTTATACTATGGTTTGTTACTTCCTCCATTTTTGTCCATGAAAAGCTGCAAGAACAAAATGTTTCTAGGTTGAAGATCTAAAAAGTTATATAGGCTCCTGAAGCTGTTTTTATCTACTCGCCTGAGTTTCACAAGTGCTAAGCTCCTTGCTCATTTAAAAGTTAGCACGGTGCCTAAACATTGCCTCTAGAGCCTACAGTTAGGTTTCAGTTTTGAAAACATTAATCCAAATTTATTTTCAAGTGAAGAGAATAAAAATTGTTGCTGCCAGACTCTCTCCACTCTCCAGCAGAGCCCCTGGCTCTAGTTCAACAGAGCCTGTTCTATTTCTGATGGGCTGGAGATAAAAGTGCTGTCTCAGTGAACAGTTCTGCATTCTGTCATAAGGTTCCAGTGTTCAAGGTTTCGTTTGGAGTAATGGTTCTTTAGCTTCTCTTTGCAAATCCTGACACACACACAGAGCATAATCCTTCCTGGTGTCCTGCTTTCATCTTCACTGACAGAATTCAGAGACCCTGTCTTGCTCCCAGAAGACCAATCTCATCCCCAGCCCCAACTGCATTATGCAGGTTTTAGCAGTATACCCAATAAATGAACTATTCATATCTTACTGTACTTACTTCATGCAGAGCCCCTCAAAGCCAATAACTGACCTGTTTATCATGGTTTGTCATACCTACATATATACAAAAAACTAGTTCCACTTTACAAAATGTTAAAATAATAGTAGGCAACCATCAGTGCTTCCAGATCATGGTATGTGTGTGAGAGGTCACCACAGGACCTTCAACCCACATGCCTAGGCAGGAGTATGGAGGAGCAGAGGCTGTGCAGACCTTCCACGCGCCCCCTTTAGACCACTGAGACAGCATCCAAAGGCCAAACCAAGTCCGGATGTTAAGTGCCTTAATGGCTGGAGTTATAACCGTGTCCAGAAATCAAACCTGGGTCTCCCATTTGGCAGACAAGGATTCTACCAGTGAACCACAACAGCAGTTGAATGTTAACAGTGGGTGAATATTAACTGCATATACTTCACATCTCAAGTAAAAATTAAGTGCGTGACATCAGGACTAGGGAACCAAAAATACCCCATTGCACCTTCCCAGAGTATGCTCTTATCCAGACTAAATATACAGCAGCACTCATTAAGTGCACAACACTATCAGGACTGTGGTCCTAGCGATCCTAAACTGAGTAGATCCTTCTCTGTAAGCCACCGGGATTTTTTCTGGAAAGAACAACAGCCTAGAAATCAAATAACTAAAATATTTTTTCAGTGCTTCTAACAGCATCCCTGAAGCTTTGAAAATGGTAGTGAGGTTTCGGGTTGCTAAGGTCACAGTAGTGACAGCACTGTGTAGTTAAGGAGTACTGCTTACACCTGTCAGTATTGTGGCACTAGCAGCCTGGGAACTGATTAGCTCTTTTTATTTCAAGGCTTCTAATAGTCAGTTTTGGGGTTGCTATTAGAAGCTTTGAAAATGAGGGGAGACAGAAACTGCAAAATTCACTAGCACCTGCAATTTTCAAGACCTCTAAACAGGAACTTTTTGACACTTGTTTGCCCCTCACTCTTTCTGGTGCAGTTCCACAGAATAACAATTAGTTACAAAATAGAACAGAGGGGCTGAAAGACGCTCTGCACTTCAGCTTCATGAATTTAACCCACACGCAAATAGGAGTTTGGTATGTAGGCAATAAATTACACACTTACCTGATATGCATATAAATGGAAGAAATGACCCCTAGTACTGTATAGCATATATTTGTTGTGATACAAGCCACACTTGTTGGAGTTTTTTGGGGTGGGGATGAGGGGGTAGGGTAAAGAGAAATAAAGTAGCACTATAAAAAGAACAAAAACAAAAAAACACCCTAAACTGATGGATCATTTCCTAATATTTTTACAATTTCATGTTTGTGTGTTCCAATAAAGAAATGTCCTAGAACATGATGCTCTTTTAGGATAAAGGCCTCCTCTGGCGACATAACAGCGAAGCCTTTGTACTGACATTTAGTTGCTCAGCGTGAGCCATCCTATGCCATTGTTCTAGTGGAATGGCTTTTTTATTCTACCAAACAATTACCGTACATCTAAAATGACCTAACATTTTTGATTTACAGCCTATACAATGATTACAAAGCAAAGATCTGGGTTACAACAAGGCTGCCTTAGGCTCCAGTGTCTGCCTGCCTACTAACTTTTAGTTCTTATCACACCCTCGCTTTGTAGGCAAAATGCTCCATTATTTTTGCTTTGCCTTCGGCCAATCTAGTCTCATTAACTCATGGCAACAACAGAACAGTGCCACTACTGATTACACACTCAATAGATAGGCCTTGCAGAGGAAAATACCCAAGAACATTGGATTGCATTTAAGATCTCCGAGAGAGTCACTTTGATCACTCCATATGAGGATTATAAAAGGATTCAAGAAGTGTTAAATAACATTTATAAAACAAAATAATACATTTTAGTAAAGTACTTGTCTAAATAGCCATGGTCATTACTATGCCATAACCTTCACTAATAAATACCAATCATATTAGGATTGGATTAACACCAACTGTATTTAGTATTATAAAAGTTACCAGGCTTCTTCACATTTCTTCAAGTTCTATATCATACTAAAGTATGAAATAGGAGGTCAGGCCTTAAACTATTCTACTTAAGAATATATAAATGACCATAGGTCATTCAAGTGGATTGTTAAAAACCTCTAAGACTTGTAATTAATGAAATAAATTTGAAGTAAAGCCTATTTGTATATAGTAAAAAATATTTGATTTTATAATAAAGAGTAAGAAATCAAGTTTGAAAACTCAGTTTGCTAGTGAAAGGCTTTCTCTGGTAGTAAAGCCAGAGATTTCTATAGATTTTAACCCTTCATGGAAAAGGATGGCAAGGCAAATGCAAGGCAAAGCAAGGCAGAAAGAAAGAAGGAAAACTTCTAGTTACTGCGGTTGTAAAAAAACTGCCAAATGGAAAAGTAAATAGCACTGTCCTAAGTTTGCAGATAGACTCCGGGCATTCTAAATTATTTCTAAATGACAGCTGTGTGACGCTAACATCTCTGGCTCAAAAACCAATAACCAGCACTGAAACATTTGGCTGTTTCAGGAAGTTATAAATACTGCAGCTATTCTGAAGGAAGGGAGAACAGATTTTTTTTTCTTCCCAGCACCATTAATTAGAAGGTCCTGCAAGTCTTTGCCTTTACCCCTTCTAAGAGCCAAAGAGCAAAGATCAAGACTCTGACTAGGGACCAGGACAGAACCTGGGTAAAAATCCCAACATCTACCCTCATGCTGAGCTGAGGAGCGGGCTCCCTGGCAGGCTGCAGCCCCTGAACTTGGGCGATTCCCCATAGCCTTTATATCTGCTTACAGCTGGTAAGTAATTCAAACAAAATGCAGGAAAGATTAAGCAATTCTATCTTGTTCGATACTTCAGCACTAGTAAACAACATTAGCAGATAACTGGGACAGGAAAGAATGTATCTTACATTAATCTTGTATGGAAAATGCCCTGACAACAGTATTTCTTGAAACAAAATTGAACTGAAGAAAGAAAAAAACTGTATTAGTTGCATTTCAGAGATGGGATTTGTGAGCAAATAAAATCTACTGAGAAAACTGGATCAAACTGATAAAACTCACTGTCTGATTTTGCACTCTGAAATGAGATCGTCTTACTGCTTGTGAAAAAAAATCTGGCAGAAGTATGTATAAGACAAATGCTCATGAGTTCTTTAGTGTGCAATGACAGGGTAGAGGCAAATGCATGCCCTTCCTAGAAACTGAATGGTCAGAGAATCACAGAATACTAGGGTTGGCAGCAACCACAAGAAGCCATTTAGTCCAGTATTCTACTCAAGGCAGGCTCATTCTGATTAAAGCAGTCCAGCCAGATATTTGTCTGTCCTGGACTTAAAAACTTCCAATGACAGAAATACGGCTACCTCACAAGGAAATGTTCCAGTATTGAAGCACTGAATGATCTGTCCAAGGGACTGAACTCTGTATTGGGAACCAGCAGCTTCTGTGTTGTCTTCTCAGTTCTGTCTTTGTTTGACCTCAATCTACTAAGGTACTATGCAGTACTCTCTAAAAGCTGATAACGGACATTTTAGTTGTACAATTAATAGAAGGTATGGCATTTGTTTTCAGGAATATATTCTTCTCACTCCCCACATGCATCTCTAAGATGACTGTATTTAGCAAGAAGATACTGTCCACATATTTTGCTTTCGTTGCTTTGAAATATTACGCTGACACTAACTCTTTTCGACTTGGAGTTACTTGTCCTGTCACTATTAATAACTCCAATGCTTACAGTGAAAGTAAAGAGGTCCTGAAATAACAAGTTAAAAGAACTTTTTAGAACAATATACAACATTGTGGGTACCCATAATCTTGTATATCCTACAACCTTTTGGAAGACTGCATGACTGCCATCAGTTGTATAATAAATGAATATAGGAGGAGATTTTCAGATCAACTGCCATCCTGATTCTGCCAACTCAGCACTAGAGTTAAGCACAAGCAACTGCTTCAGACCTGCACAGACCTGACAACACCCTGTTAGCCCAACCTCTCTCACGGGCAGCAGAATGGGAGAGTCATGGAGCTTTCTTCCTGATCTGCCTCTCTGACAGACTAAAGGCTTGCACATGCTCTGAACACCTCCAATCACAAAGCTGGCCCTGCATCTATTCCTGTTAGTTTTGTTCTTGGTCTTCAGTACAACTTCCTTCCAAAGTACCCATTCCAACTCCCTGACATAAAAGGACTTTACCTATAAAAAACCCCCCAAACCTTTGATTTAACTCTGTATGTGTGAGTATATTTTCTTCCAGGGGGAGACTCTACAGAAAATACAGTGAACAAAGAATTAAATGAAAAAAGAACATCCAAAATCAGAATTATAGAGATAAAAAGGCACATACAGGAGTACAATTACTGGATATTAAACACGCCCCTGTTACTTCCCAGGTGCCCTACATAATAACAGGAGATACTTTTAGTGAATCTGTTCAGCATCTACTGAAGGTAATGGGAATTCTGTTGTCTCCAGTGTGTATTAGTATGATGTACAACTGCAACTCCTCCCATATTAACTATTGTTTTATTCTTTGGCACTACATTTGCTGAACCTTAAGTTAGCATTCAGGATATTTGTCATTCTGTTCTTTTGCTTTTCTCTCTCTAAAACTTTGCCTCAAAACAAATTAACAAACAAACCACACACTACCTTTTCTGTTCTCTAGATTTAGATGCTCCAGCAACATAGATTCACTGGACTCCACTGTGTCTAACCACTCACATTCCTCCCTATATATCTGTATAACCTAATGGGGGAGTTGCCCATATTACTCAAAGCAGCTATTCTTACTGAAAGACATTTTTCATGCCATCACCACACTAACCTAATAATCAGCACTATTTGTCAAGGTTGCCAATTCTTACATGATCAGCAAAGAGGAGAAAAAGAGTCCTCTGTGCATTAGATGCAACCAAAGCCTGACAAAGAGCCAGTAAAAATACATCCTTCTGGTAGTTCTTTCTCTTGGCCTTATTTCAACGATGTCCGCTCCTAGACATAACTTCATTTATAACACTCCTGAATGCGCATGGCACAGCCAGGTGTCCTTCCCATGACCTGCAAGTGAATTATGGTCCTGTAAAAAGTGAATTAGCCCATGGTTTCCAAATCATGGTTTATGCAGCACTGGTGGTCTGTACAGCACTGACTGATCACATGCTGCAGGTTAGTCTGTTTCCAACAGCTAGGACACAATTCAGGACAGTTTAAAACAACCTTCAACATACTTAATTTTCCTAACCAGCGAATTCTGTGATCAGAGATGTTGCATCTCACAGATGAGAAGGGAGAGGGTCAAGATGGGGAAGAGGGGGAGTGTGTTCACATAAAGAAATAAATGTCCATTTATGGTTTGGATAGGGGGGACCTCAGGCAGGAGGTTGGACTAGATGATCTCTGGAGGTCCCTTACAGCCTTATTTCTCTAGGATTGTATGAAAAAGCCAGAGACCCTTTGAAGTAACTCATGAGTCTTCACAGTATTATGATCTGAAGTAGCTACAAGGTGCTTCCCGTTGGGAAGAGGTGCAGGATATGAACCTGTTGGCTATGATCACCACCAGGGTGAGTTTGGCACAGGCATCTGAATCAGGTGCTGTGTAGTGGGGAGCATCTCTACGTGGGACCTCTTGAGCATATATTGTCATTTAATGGAAGCAGGACATAGGCTGCCGTGTTTCCCCAGCTTTACCAGTGGCAGGCTAGGGTCTGAGGTCTGTGCTGTGTCAGGGCTGATGGTAGCCTTACAAAAAGAGTTTAGCTTATGGGGCATATGGGATTGGTTTGGCTATGGCTGTTCCTGGCTTAGGCAGTGGATTGAACTAGGTGACCTCTGGAGGTCCCTTCCAGCCCTGCTTCACTCTGATTCTCATCCTACAAGGCACCAACTCCCCCAAAACTCACTCGAGGCAGGATAGCTATTCAATGCAATCTCAAGACATATGAGATCTCATGGAAAAGGGGCCCCTGGGCCCCAGTGCCCTGTCATAAAGAAATTGGGCTGGAGAAGGCCTCTAAACCTCACCTACTCCAACACCCTGCCTGCAATTATCCTTTTCCAAACCATCCCCTACACTCCATAAGCTAAACTCAACTTAAAAGCCTAACGCCAACCCTGACCCATTCAAAACCGATGTGGAGAAGCTTGAGAGAGTCCAGAGAAGAGCCACGTGCATGATCAGAGGTCAGGAAAACAGACCTTACAATGACAGGCTAAGAGCTACGAGGCTCTTTAGCCTGGAAGAGTGCAGGCTCAGAGGTGATCTGATGGCTACCTATAAGTTTATCAGGGGGGACCATCAGTATCTGCGGGAATGTTTGTTCACCATAGTGCCCCGTGGGATGACGAGGTTGAATGGCTATAAACTCCTTCCAAGACCATTTCAGGCTGGACATAAGGAAGAATTTCTTTACTGTCTGAGCCCCCAAGGTCTGGAATAGCCTGCCACTGGAGGTGGTTCAAGCACCTACATTGAACAGCTTCAAGAGTAAATTGGATGCTTATCTTGCTGGCATCCTATGACCCCAGCTGACTTCCTGCCCTTTGGGCAGGGGGCTGGACTCGATGATCTTCCGAGGTCCCTTCCAGCCCTAATGTGTATGAAATCTATGACACATAGACCTTGCACCCCCTAAGCTGCCACGGGTAAAGCCAGGGAACCACAGCAGCCAACATCCTCCTTCTATGAAGCATTGTCAATACATGCTCAAGACATCTTGGGTAGAAGGCTGTGTCCCTCGCTAGAGTGCCTGATTCAGGTGCCTGTGCCCAGCCCATCCTGATGGTGATATTAGCTAGGAGTGCGAACAACCAGCTTCATATCCCCCCACCTTTTCCCAATGGGAAACACCTTATAGCTACTTTGAACCACAAGCCTGCTGCTTCTCTTGTCACCTATGCCAACCCTGCAGAGCGCTCTTGAGGAGCTGGCAAAGCTGGAGAAGCTTCCCAATGACTTGAGAGAGAAGGTGGGATGCTGGAAAGCTCCTACTACATAAGTAGGGATGGGCTTATAGAAAAGCAGGGCTGGA
Source organism: Crocodylus siamensis (assembly GCF_052110815.1). Classification (NCBI taxonomy): domain Eukaryota; kingdom Metazoa; phylum Chordata; order Crocodylia; family Crocodylidae; genus Crocodylus; species Crocodylus siamensis. The sequence continues at coordinate 341,199,498 of NC_143395.1, read as the reverse complement.
AGGGACCTCCAGAGGTCACCTAATCCAGCCCCTTGCCTGATGCAGAAGCACTCCTCTCCAACCCAGCTTGTATGGGCTCTAAGCTCTTCAGGGGCACCTGGGTCCTGCTGCTCAGAAAGGGGACCTAGGGGCTCTGAAAAGCAGTATCTCTTGGGGGGCTGCATCTCCTAGGGGGCAGCATCTCCCAGGGTAGCTGCATCTCCTGGGGGGGGCTCCCTAGGTCATGCAGTCTAGCCCCCTGCCTGAGACAGGAGCATCCCTCTCCAACCCAGCCCGTGTGGGCTCCGAGCCCTTTAGGGAGCGCAGGGGTCCTGCTGTCCAGAGATGGGAACCTAGGGGCTCTGAAGAGCAGCATCTCCTGGAGCAGCTGGATCTCCTGGGGGGCAGCATCTCCCGCGGGCAGGTGCATTTCCCGCGGGGTAGCCGCCGGTCCCCGAGGGCCAGCCCCTCCCTTCGCCAGCACTCGCCTGGTTCGGGTCGGTGGCCCGGAAGACGTGGCAGGCCATGCGGGACTCGGGGTTGTCGGGCTGCGCCTTGATGAGGTAGGCGAAGTAGGTGAGGTCGTGGCTGTTGTGCACGAAGCGGGCGATGTGCTGCGCCTTGTGCTCGAAGATGAAGACGGCGGGCTTGGCGGGCTGCGCCGAGGGCACGCAGCGCAGGGTGGGCGAGCCGAGCAGCAGCAGCACCTCGCGGGCTGGCGCCGCGCCGCCCGGCAGCCCGCCGCCGCCCTCCGGCCGCTGGCTGCGCCGCCGGATCTCCGCCATGAGCCAGGGCAGCATGGGCAGCGTGGTGCGGCGGTCCAGGCACGCCCAGCCCACGTACCACAGCTTGAAGCGCTTCTCCGCGCCCGCCCGCGGGGGCTCTGGCTCCGGCTCCGGCTCCAGCGGGTGCGACAGCGGCTCGGCGGGGCCCGGCCTCTCCATGCTGCTCCCCGCCGCAGCTGCTGCAGCCTCCTGGCTACTGCTCCTGCTCCGTCCCCGCGGGCCCGCGCCGCCCCGGGAGGAGGAGGCGGAGGAGGCGCCTCTCCCGCCCCTTCTCCAGGCCCGCCCGCGCTGCCCCGGCCCGGCCCGGCCTCCGCGCGGGGCGGCGGCTGCGCTCCTCGCCAGGCTTTTTCGTGAAGACGCGGCCTCTTGCCTCAGGGGGCTGGGCGACACGGTCCCTGCCAGCGCCCGACTCGGAAAAGAGCTCAGATTCACCCAAAGACTGCACAGAGAAGCGGCACCCGCAAGGTCGCCTTGCCCAGCCCGGGGGCATGCCTCTGCCAGCCCGCAGCCCGCTCCTGTTTCATAGGTTTCACAGGCGTCAGGGCTGGAAGGGACCTCGCGAGGTCATCGGGTCCAGCCCCGGGGCAGGAGGCAGCTGGGGTCAGATCAGCCCAGAGAGATAGGTATCCAGGCATCCTTAAAGGTATCCGGCATGAACGCCACGTGCCCCCGGGGGCTGGGGGGACACCGCGAGCTGGCGGTGGCGGGACCGTGGCGATGGCAAATGGGTAGCGCAGCGGACAGCTGTGGCACTGTCAACAGTGGAGGGGAAAGTGGCGACCACCCACAGACACCGCCAGCAGCAGTGGTGGCGGCCAGCCGCAATTGCAGACTACCCACAGACACCACCAACACTGGGGAGGAGTGGCGGGTGGCAAGCAGTAACCACAGACAGCAGCGCCTTTCGGCAGGGGGTGCACCGCCACGATCGGGGTGTGTGCACATGCGTGCACCTCCTATGTGTCACCATTGGTATCCAGAATAGGTGCCTGCACCACTTCTGGGGGGAGTCTATTCCAGACTCAGGAGACTTGAAGGGTAAAGCAGCATTTTCCTTGTCTTCCAGCAGTTTGTGTCTGTTAGACCTTGTCTTCCCTTGGGGTGCCCTGGTGAACAGATGTTCTTCCAGTTCCTGATGCCCACCCCTTACATGCTTATAGTCTGCCACCAAGACCCCACTGAGCCTTCGTTTCTCCAGGCTAAAGAGTCCCATGTCTCTCAACCTTTCCTCATAAGGCCTGTTCTCTTGACCTCTAATCACGCTCATTTCATCCCTAGTCACCAGAGCAAATTGACCAGGAGATCAGGACAGTGAACAGGGATCTGTGGTGAGAGGGAATCTAGGCCAGGGCTAGAAAGTCCCATGGGCATGCCAAGCTCAGACAAGAGTATAGGTTGTAGCTGTGTTGGTCTAAGGCAGGGGTGGGCAAAATGAAGCCCGCAGGCTGAATGTGACCTGCCAGGCCATTCTATCCAGCCTTCTGGGCCCCTAAAAAATTTAGAAAATTAATACTTATCTTCCCCTGGCTGTCTGTCGTGCGGCCCTCGATGGCTTGCCAAAACTCATTAAGCGGCCCTCTGCCCGAAATAATTGTCCGCCCCGGTCTAAGGACACAGGCAGACAAGGTTCTTTGGGTAAATCTGTTATCTTCTATTTGACCAACTCAAATAGTTGGAAAAATTCTTCTTTGCAAACTTTTGGGTATAAATACCTTTTATCAGGCTGAGGAAGCATCTGCAGTTGGTGTGTGCTCTTCCTGGATGGAGTGAATACAGGTTTCCCTTGCCAACCATGGTTTTGCCAACCACCATTTAGAGTATCTGCACTTAATATTCTAATATTTTGGCTACCACGGTAGTTTTGAGCAACCACGGTTTTCCGTGGCCGCGCATCAGCCTGCCACCTACCGTTTTTCCCATAAACCTTTTGTCTTGCCAACCACAGGAACTTTCAGGAACCTAACCCCGGCGGTTGGCAAGGGAAACCTGAATTAAAGAAGCCAGAAAGACAGACCACCTGAAGTGAGGTGTCTGTTCTGTGTTATTCAGGAAACCAAACCTCAGAAAGGAGGTCCATGCTCCCTTTTGTGGTATGCACAGACTGTATTTGGAGAGAAATGGAGATACCCAACCATCCACAGGTCATGAAGTCTGTGGCACGGATCCAGTGTCACCTCTTCTGTGTTTTTCTAGCCTAAAAAGTATGTGTCCTGTGTCAGGGGACCAAATCTGCTTCACCCACAGAGATGCATGTCTCTCCCATTCTTTCCTTGTACCCTCAGCACACTCCCCAAGGCTAATCCTATTCCAATATAAGGCAGCTATTTCATCCATTCATAGAATGCTAGAGAAGCAGGGCTGGAAGGGAAGGGGCCTCCACAGGTCATCTAGTCCAACCCACTGCCTGAGACAGGAGCATCTGGATCCAAGCCATCCCCTACAAATCCCTTGTCTGACCTCTCAGGATGCCTGGTCTCACCTCTTCCTCCTAAGGTGTAGTGGTGTAAGGGCACTGTTGTAGCCCTGATTGGCCAGACATTATGCAAGAGACAAAGGTTTGCTAGGGTGCCATCTTCTAATTGGCCCAGCTATGTAGAGGGGCAAAGTCAGACAAGGTTTTCAATGACCTGAGGGAAAATGTCTAACATTCGAAAGCTTGTCTGAATTTTCCCCCACTACATAGCTGGGCCACCCCCTAAGAAATTCTTGCCCCTCCTAAGAACGAGCTGCAAAGAAAAAACCCAGCAGTTGAGAAAGATCCTGTCAGCATCAGTGATTTCTGAACCAGACAAACAGTTGGGTTTTTTTAAATTCTGTAGCCTTTCACATTAGATCCTGGGCTTGTTTTTTCTGGCTATGGATCATTTTAAATTTTAATTTGCCACCTACTATAACTTTTTTTTTTTACTAGAAGGAGGACCTGGATAGTTCTTTCATAATTTGTCATCACCCATGTCCGTAACAAGGAAATAGTGAGCTTTTTAGTTCTTTTCCTTCTATACACATGTAATATCAAATAGTGACAGGCTTAAGCTCTTGTCGGATCAGTGATAGGGAAAGATAACTACAATCTTGGCCACTACAGCAAACACTTCTGGAGCTGACATCATAAATCTCCACAACAATGATTCCCCCCATGTCAAACTCATGTCATAAGACCCTCCACATAGCCAATGTTGTTTGTGGCTACATGAAATTTTATTTTCACAAATACTTATTTCTGCATTTGATAAAAGGGTGAAATTTTGCCTACAGCATAGTGCTTGCTTAGTATTGCTGCTCTGACAGAGATTGGGTCCATTGATCTACCAATGAAGGTGAAGAATCAATCTATAACTGAGGGGTTACATCCTCTTTGGTTCATCGCTAAGAGGGACATAAAACACCAGGAATTATACATGTATTATGGAAGCAAGTATCAGATGTGGCATATTTATTTTTTATGTATTGACCGCTTTGATTGCTAGAGTATACAGGAAGAGATTAGATCACTTTTTTAATCATGTAATTCATATTTTGTTTTGTTGAAAGATGCATTTCCATCTCCTGCACTAAAATTTGACACACTGACGTGCTACTTGCAGGCACGTCCTCTACGCTAAGGAAATAGTTCTTTTCTTAGCACATTCTAGTGAATACGAACTACTGCATTGAAAAAATCCAGCATAGATGGCATACGTGCCATGTAAAAATCAGGAATCCAGTTATAACTCAACCAGGTTACCACAGTACAATCTACACTGCCTTGTCTATACTAGACTGTGCAATTGATTGATAATAACTTGCTACTTGACATGTTCCAGTAACACACCGTGAAGTCTTAGAAATCTTGAGTCTAGACCAGCAGTTCCCAACCCTGGGTCATGACCCAAATGAGGGTCACAGGGGCAACACCAGTGGCGCCGCACAGCAAAGGTGAGCCACGCCGTGTGCCAAGAACTCCCCTGCCCCTGGGCTGCCACCGCACTCTGCTCCCAGCAGCGGGGCATGGAAATAAAAGGTTGGGAACCACTGGTCTAGACAAAGCCTGGGAGGTTGCGAAAGAAAGTAAGTTCTGTCTCCAGGCTCCTACTGTGGCCAAAGGGCAATGAGAGTTTGGATGCAGAGGTGAGGACTTCAGTCCCTGGAACACCTTAGAAAGTGATTTAGTGCAGCTAAGAACAGGCTGTCGTGTGTGTGCACAGAGGGTTCAGTCTAATGTCACTGAAATCAGTTGGGAGCATTTGCATTGATTTCAAGAGAAACAAGCCCAGGAGGAGGTAAATAGTAGGCAGAAGGCTGGGCCTGAATAGTTGGTAGCGTTGGTTTTGGTCCCCAGGTATACTCCATTACTGAAAAAGACCCTTAGTAAATAAACAGAAGTTAAAAAAACAAACAATCCTGATAAAACTTTGCTTAAATATAAGTTTTAAAGTATGACTTTCAAGATATGGTATTGAATTTAATATATTAATCAATGTAGGTTTTTTATGTAAACATTACAGATGTTAGCTTTCAATTATCCTGGATTTTTTTAACTTTATTTATTAAACAAATCCAACTTATTAAATAAGGTCTTCTTGGATAAACCTTCTTCCAGAATAGTCTGATTCCAGGACATGTTACCCTGTTACTGCACTTCAACATCAACATTCGCCTGTTCCTGTACCATACATATGTTTAAAGTGGGATGAGATGCTATCAATACAGAATTTTAAAATATTTTCCTTTAATTATCATGCAGATGGATGTGTAGTGACCACTGTTCCAGATAAGCTTCAATTCTTCATCCTGGAAAATTTTATGGAGAATTTTCCCTGCTGTGCAGTCAATCTCTTGTTTATTTTGTGTTTGTATAGCACCTAGCACAAGTATGGTTCCAAAAAACTACTATAATAAATTAAAACAAGAAGCATGGGAAATGGTGGTTCTGATAACAAATTAATCATATTAAAATATAACTTTGAGGCCAGATGAGGCTTCAGTTCTAAACAGTAACAGATCAGGTCATATCCTTTTGTTGTTCAGTAGAAGAAAACAGACTTCACAATCAGCAAAGCAGAACTGCAAGTCATTATGGGTTTTTGTTTTTCCCAAAGAACAGTACATTGTATTTAGGACTGCAAATAAGGTATCATTTTGCCTCTTCTAACAACAAGCTGCAATTTTAAAACAGAATGGTTCTCTAAAGCAGATGATGAAGAAATGGATGAAGCTGAAAGTGTGTGAAACAAGTCTGAGGGTCCTGCCACACATTCAGATTAAAGCTGGATAGAAACCAACTATACAATTTTTACACATTTTTAATCACTAACTTTATAGCTGGTTGGCTCTTTCTATAACTAGAAAGTCATTGTTATTGTGTGATAATTACCTTGCACGTGTGGCCAGTCTAGGTTTACTGCACAATTGACCAGTTAACTGCGTAATATATGTAACATGTTTTAGGGACCTTAAATGCGTTGAGTTTGGGGAGAAGGAGAGCTTCGTCTGGCATCGAGGTAATACCCAGAGGTTTCTCTTCTGGTCACCATTGCTGCCCACTGTGTGGTTTAATATTTAATTTGGCTGGCTCACTTTAAAATGAACTCATCCAGCCTATGTAGCATGGGGCCAGTCCATAGGCTGAACCAGACCCATGAATTGTCCCCAGATCCAGAGTGAGCACCATGTGTGCTTGCATCCTGGAGATTCTATGTGCAGCATAGCCCCCTGGAGCAGCTGTGCTGTACACAGTGGACTGTACATCACAGCCCTGTGGCAGGAGCTCTGGGTCCATGCTACAGGGGCATCTGGCAAGCCCCGCAGTCAGCCCATAGGTCACTCACTCTAAGACACGCAGGCAGCACCAGAGGGCAAATGATATGGTTCCATGGATCAAAGATTAGATATGGTTGTTTTGACCCCTCTAATAAATTTATTGCTAAAACCTTTACAAGCATATATAAATCTCTATTATCACTAGCATTATTTCTGATTTTTTAACTATTTAGATTCTCCAACTGTAATCCAGCTAACAAAGTTTCAGTTTTCAAATCCCATTTTCTCTTCTCTGCTTGTATCTGTAACATCCCATTGTATCAACTTTCCATTGTAAAGCTGCCCATATCCCTATCTGCCCATATCCCTTAGCTGCCTATATCCCTATCCATTTATGCACTATTTTTCCATTTCATCCTTTCATGTCCTAGTCATTTTATCCCATTTCTTTACTAAGCGTTTCACAGACATCTGATGCGTTAGTTACATAACTTCATCTTTTTCGATCTTAACTTTTTTCTCATCTCTTTTCATCCATCTAAATCTTTCTCTGTATCAAGTTACCCAATTTAGCCCATATCAAACTTTATTTTCCTCCACAGCTAAAACAAAACTCCACACCACTCTTTACCCTACCCTGTATTCTACTCACATTATTTCCCCCTATCATTTAAGACTATTTGAATACTCCCAAGATTTCATGGTATCATTTTCCATTTCTCTGAACAGGATATTGAAGATCACCAGAAACTGGTAGAATTCTATTCCTTGGGTCAATGAAGATCAGAAGTAATATGAGAAGCAAATGCCCCTTGATGTAAAAGAAAATGGCTCTCTGCAGCCCATGCTAAAGAAAGCCTTAGAAATGGATTTGCAAATTTGTCTTCAGCCCGTAGTGAAGAGCAGCTTACATGTACATCTTCCCAACTGGAGTTACACTATATGGAGCAAACATATAAGATATGAGAGGTAGAGCCCAGCATGAGAATCAGGGCAAAACTGCATCTAATTCCCATTTTTATTGTCAAGGCTTTCTGAATCATAGTGTAAAATACAAGGCACATGATAAAGTAGTATTTTAAAATTTGAAGAAAGCATTATTGCTAAAATTTTCTAATTTGGGAGCTGTAGCTGTATCAGCATTTAGGCACATCAGTAAATTGGTCTGATTTTTCAGAGGCATTGCCCATCTACAACTTACAAAGAAGTCAACATATAGGTACTTAGGCCATTTATTTAGATGGTCAAATGGAGTTACACACACCTAATTTTAGTCACACAGGTCTGACCATTTTGAGTAATGCCTATCAATTGGGCAGTACAGTTAAGTCTCTATTGCACTAGATTTCAAACTAAAATAATGTGACAGGACAAATATAAATCTGCATAATTGAACCTGAAGTAGTTATCTTCTATTCCTTTTTGGAGACGTTAAGATTTATACCTTTTTCTGTTTAATGAAAAAATATATTATGATAAAAAATAAGGCTCAGAATACTAAATTCTAAATACTAGTTCTTGCATGATACCACATTAGCTATCTCTGTTGCATTAATATTTCATTGTTACTTAATGAAAATCCAGTCTTGTAGGGCATAATGTTCCTGAGCACAGCCTGTTTCTAATAATTTAAATGGGAATTGAGAAAACTCAGCATCTGACAAGATTCGTCTTTAGCCAGTAATGCTTAACCATCATCTTTAACTGCAAAAAATTGTTAACTAGCCTGAAGATCAGTAGCATAACTAAGAGGGTATGAGCAAAGCATCAGCTCAGTTACAACTCTGCTGAAGTCGTTGGTTCATAATCCCATATTTTATGAACAACTTTAATCGCCTTGGCCCAGGTGATTCTGTGATATATTTCCATAAAGTAGAATTTATCACACACTTAAAAAAAAAAGAGCAAAAATTCCCCAAGCACCACGTTTCACCACTCAGAATTTATTTACATGATTTTGTAAATAATTTATATTTTTGCACATATTTATTTTTTCAGCCTCAGTTCACTTTCTAGCAACATTTAGGACCTTGGCTTTTTTTGCTGAATAGTACTCATCTTCCAATGTTATTCCAAGAGACACATAAGCTAGTTTTAGTTATGATAATTCTAGTAGCTAGAACAAACTCAGCATTATCAAGGCTTTACATGTGACCTGTGGTGTTGAGGAAAACCAGTGCTTTTCAACAATTTTGACAAGGCAGCATTTTAATTAAGGTGTAGAATATTACTAGAAAAAAATAAAATCAGTCACATTGAAGATTCATATGAGGATTGTTATGACTGAAGTTATGAACCCAAATATGTAAATAAGACTTATAACAGTTCTTCACCACTCAATACTGAGAAACACTCAATGAACATTTAAATTGCTAGACATGCACCTGATGAGACATCAATTGCACAAATAACATTAATCTTGCTTGATAATAAAGACAGATTATAATTGGATCTGCCTAAAAGAACCATTCTAAGGCAGAATAGGGGAACAGGAATTAATAACATTTATAAACCATTAAGAAATAATCCCTAGCTGAAATCTCATGAAAATCTCAGACATTGAAGGAACTACCCTATTTAACATTTCTATAGTCTGTGTATAATTTTTTAATCAATATGAAATAATTTTAATTAAGAGTCATCTATTTCTACCTGTTTTCTTCAAAAAGGCCTTTGACTGAGCACCAGAAGTGTTTTGTGCCATTATTTATCTTGCAGTCCTTTGTCAGTAGAGCAGGCCTGAAGCCAAATGAAGAAAAATAATAGCTCCCATTTAAAAGCTTCTTACAAAATACCCCATGAAAGCATAAACTTATTACTTCCTGAAAGGAAGAAGCAGATAGGATCTATTTCTGAAGAACAGGCTTGAGGGCCATGAGAACAGCCCCTGTAATTTTTTTTCACTTTTTTGAAAGTTTATCCCCCCAAAATGCTAAGCCATCTGTCTGTTAAAGTCTTCAGCCTTTGGCCAGGCTGCCATAACAGTAATTGTAACCACCATTTCAGCACTTGGGAGTGTTCGTTATTTAATGCCCCTGTCCTTCACATCCACTCCAGAAGCACAAGTTGAGAAGAAAAAGGAAAGATTAAGCTACTAGCATTCTTTTGTATTGAATGGAGTCCTTCAGCTACTGAAACCCAAATGTTCCCTTCCAGGGTCCTGGATCCCATCTCATTTTGGAACTTTAAAGGTAGCCTGGAGCTCTCATCCCCATTCAGCTGGTCATAACCATTGGTGTTCTGAACCATCACCAGATAGGAGAGACACATAGGGTAGAGGAAAGATTGAGAAATTAGGGCATATAGACTGAAAGAGCTAACAGATTTGAGGCCAGACATGGAAAGATTATTTTGGAAGGAAGACAATTTTCCCTGAAAAATGTTACATATAGAGCTGACTTCACATTCTGGGAAAAATACAGATACCCCTTGTTAAAATATCATAGCACATCACTGTCAAAATTTATTTTCTGGTAAGGAACCATATCCAAACTTTTTATAAAATTAGCAGTTGATAAAAGTTACCACACAGTGATATTAAAAATGCCGCAGCATTTTTTCTATCCTTAGACAAGGAGATATCTGTGGTTTCTCCCTCATATCGTGTTAGAGGCTGCAACAGTTGATGTAATACTCCTGGAGAAAACTAAGGCAGGAGCACAAAAATAGATTTCTTGGAGTCATGCAGAACCGTGCACATTCTTTTTTTCCAAGTTAGCTTAAAAATGGACAATATTTTACATAGCCTTACACAAAGTAGAAGCATGCAACCAACTTAATTAGTTTCTTTGCCTGTTTTATAAACTTTACAACCTTAAGAGTGGTAGTAGCATTTAGACTGAAAATGTGGGCTGTTAGAGAAGCATCTGTTGCATTCTTTTGGTTCACCTTTTAAATCAAATAACAAAAAGCCCTCCTGCCCTAAAACATTATAGTCTCTTCTACCAACACCAATGTTAGTGATCAACTGCAGAATCGTGGGGCTCTGCAGGTATTTCCTAGAGAAGTCAGTGACAGTCTGGGTACAGGTTACCCCCGCTTTTTGTGGGTTCTGTATGTGCGAATTTGCTCTTATGCAATGAACCTTTTTAGACCAAAAATTCATTATATGTGAGGTAAATTCACTCTTGTGCGATTGGTGTGGTAGAAGCCCACAATCAGCTGCTTTGTGCGGTGCATTGTGGGAGTGAGGCACCAAAATATAGTCTCCTGTGTGGATCTATGCTCCTCACTTGTGGTTTGCAACACTTGTTTCTGTAGTTGCCATCCCCGTAGTGGTAACATTCACCACTGCCCTGTGCTTGTGTGTACTGTCTGCTGTTGGTGAGTACCAAAATTGTCTTGTAAAGTGGTAGAAATAGGTCTGGGGGTCAGTACAGTCGAGGTCTTGGAACATATCCTTATTTGTTACATTGTAAAGTGGGTTCCCTTTATGTGAATTTGCATTATGTGCCATTTTCCAGGAACGCATGTACAACATAAAGCGAGGGAAACCTGTATATTAAAATGGAAATAACATACTATAGTCCTAGAACACATATCATCACAAATAGGTATAGAGACAATCGTCTTTTCCAGAAATATTAGCCCAGCCCTCCCACAGCTGCTCAGAAAGCTCTTCTATCCCGAGAAACACCCATCATGAACAGAAACAATCCACCAGTTGGCTGATACAATTACTTCACTTTGGGAGAAGCTACCTGCCCTGAATTTCCCAGGACAGTCATGAAATTTAGAGTCGTGTGCCAGTGTTCACAAAGAGCCCCTGAAGAAGGACTGTCACTGCTCCTAAAGCTTCTGTACTGCTAGGCACTGTTCACAAGAATGCAACTATAATGCTCCTGGCTCTGGAACCAGCAGTATAGCTGAATTCACAAGCTGCACCCAAGCATAGTAGCTCTGCTTCTCTGGCTAACCAGGCCATCCAGTGCTGCAATGCAGCTATACTACTAGAATCAGAGGGGGAGAAATTTATTAGATTCAGAGGTCTGTGAGGCATTGGGGATTATACTCCATATTTTCCTTCTCTGAAAATGGTTGCTTCACTCAAAGGCCTATGGCATAGCACCACCGTAGACTTTCAAAGGAGTCTTGTTTACATGCTAAGAAAAAAAGTAAAGTTGTAGGGCTGTAGGTAACAGTGCCACCTGGTGACTGCTGCCATAACAAGATGATGTAAAAGGCAAGGTTTGTGGTTTTTCATAAAATAGATTGTTTTGAAAAGAATGGCGCTTCTTCACAAACAGAAGTTGCTGGGTGTACAGTTGAAAGAGCTGGGAGTTTGTCCTGAACAGCAAGCCAGGAGCCCTAGATTTCAGGAGGGCAAACTTCAATGAGCTAAGGAGAATAGTTAGGGAAGCACTGAGGTCCCAGAGGGGAGGGGAGCCAGGTGTCCAAGGAGAGTGGTCACTCCTTAAGGAGACGATCCTCTGAGCCCAAAGGGAGGTAATCCCAACGTGGATCAAAGGGAGCAGGAGGGCACACAAGCCCCCATGGCTCACCAGAAGCATCCGGGAATGTCTCCTACCTAAAAGGGAGGCGTACACCCAATGGAAAGGAGGGGCCATCACCAGGGATGACTATTCTGCAGTTGCTTGGGGATGTAGGGGGGCAGTCAGGAAGGCCAAGGCGGAGATGGAACTGGGACTAGCTTCCCAGATTAAGGACAACAAGAAGTCCTTTTTTAAATACATGGCAGGTAAAAAGAAGGTTCCGGGTAATGTGGGGCCCCTGCAGGACACGTTAGGAAATCTGGTCATCACACCAGATGGTATGTTTAATGATTTCTTTACCTCCATTTTCCTAAGCAGGAACAGGAACAGTCACCCCCCCCCGCTGGGTCCCCCTCAGGCCCCAGGAGAGGCGCACCTAGGCCAAGGGTTAGTGAGAAACTAGTTAGGGAACTTCTGGTGGGACTGGATGTCAGCCAGTCCAGATGATCTCCACCCTAGAGTACTAAAGGAATTGGCCGAGGTCATTGCAGGACCCCTAGCACGGCTTTATGAGCATTCGTGGTGCTCTGGTGTGGTGCCAGAGGACTGGAAGAGGGTTAACGTGGTTCCCATCTTCAAAAAGGGGAAGAAGGAGGACCCGGGAAACTATAGGCCAGTTAGTTTTACCTCGATCCTAGGCAAGCTGTTTGAGAAAATTATTCTGGCACATATCCACAAGGGGCCAGCAGGGGAGGTCATGCTTAGGGACAACCAACACGGGTTCATTAGCGGCAGATCCTGTCAGATCAACCTGGTGGCCTTCTATGATCAGATCACCAAATCATTAGATGCAGGGGTAACAGTGGACATAGTCTTCCTGGACTTTCGGAAGGCCTTCGACACTGTCTCTCACCCTGATCTCATTAAGAAACTGGGGGACTGCGGTGTTGACACCCACACAGTCAATTGGGTCGCCAACTGGCTGGAGGGCCGCACCCAGAGGGTGGTGGTGGATGTGTCATTTTCGACGTGGAGGGATGTGGGCAGTGGGGTTCTGCAGGGATTGGTCCTTGGGCCCGCACTGTTCAACATCTTCATCAGCGACTTGGACAAGGGAGTAAAAAGCACCCTATTCAAATTTGCTGATGACACTAAGATGTGGGGGGATGTGGGCATGCTGGAAGGGAGGAATAGACTCCAATCGGACCTAAACAGGCTACAGGGGTGGGCGGGTAAGAATAGGATGGGATTCAACACAGACAAGTGCAAAGTGATGCACCTAAGGAGGAACAACCAGCACCATACCTACAGGCTGAGGAACTCCCTTCTTGTCAGCACGGAAGCGGAAAAGGATCTTGGAGTCATCATTGACTCCAAGATGAACATGGGCCAGCAGTATGGGTATGCAATCAGGAAGGCCAACCATACCTTGTCATGCATCCACAGATGCATCTCAAGCAGGTCCAAGGAAGTGATACTCCCCCTCTATGCGACACTGGTCAGGCCGCAGCTGGAGTACTGCATCCAATTCTGGGCGCCGCACTTCAAGAGGGATGTGGACAACATGGCGAGGGTCCAGAGGAGGGCCACTCGCATGGTCAGGGGGCAGCAGGGCAGGCCCTACGAGGAGAGGCTACAGCACCTGAACCTGTTTAGCCTCCAAAAGAGAAGGCTGAGGGGGGATCTAGTGGCCTGTTACAAACCAGTCGGGGGGACCAGCAGGCACTGGGGAAGTCCCTGTTCCCCCGAGCACTGCCAGGAGTGACCAGGAATAACAGTCACAAGCTGGCAGGGGGTAGATTTAGGCTAGATATCAGGAGGCACTACTTCACTGTCAGGCCAGCTAGGATCTGGAACCAACTTCCAAGAGAAGCGGTGCTGGCTCCTACCCTGGAGGTCTTTAAGAGGAGGTTAGATGAACCCCTTGCTGGGGCCATGGCAGGGGGTCGGACTAGATGATCTACTCAGGTCCCTTCCGACCCTAGAAACTATGAAACTATGAAATCTCCCATATCTGCCTAAAAGAAAGGAAGAGCCACCTTCCAAAAGCTAATAACCAACTGTTCTTGGTAACTAACAGATAATGTCCAACTGAACATGTTCTTCATTCCACACTAACTCCCTGGCTACCTGGAATGAAGGAAAACAACCTTACACAGGTAATATTAGAAGTGGCCCTTAGTTCAGGAGGTGATCATGATCAGTACTTATACTTCTTAGCCAAAGCCAGTTTGACAATGTACAGTTTCAAAGAAGCCCTAGTTTGGACATTCATACTAAGGTTCACACATTCTTAGGCATCTAGGACAGTACACATTTGCTCCAATTCAAAGACATCTTAAGAAAGAAGATCAATTCAGCCTTTTGCATGTTTTATTTCCTCCTGGTAAAGCAATTTATTCCAAAATTAAAGGCAGACAGCTAAGTTTCATTTTGTCTGAATTAAGGCTCCATCCTGCTTCCATAAAAGATAGGGATATTTTTGCCAATGTCTCAATGCAAACATTATCATATAATTAAAAATGTCGGCTGAAATGATGATACTTAGAAAATCTTAAGGTCTTTTCAAATAGTCCCAATGTCTATTTTGTATGCCATGTAAATACAAGCATATGAATCAAAATACATATCCCTCTCTCCACATAGGACGGAGAGATTTTACTTCTAAACAAACTGAAGTTAAGCAGCTAGCAGCTCCCAACGAAATAAAGGGAATCATTGGGAGCTCCTGGCCACTTCAATTATTTGAAAAATCAGGCCTCTTGCTGCAAAGCCTAAATAAAGATTGAAGAGCCTGACATCAAGCATCCATTTCTGAAAAAGCTACAAGACAAGTGTGGACCTGGAAAGGAAGGCAGCTTATTAAAACACACTTGTCTTCCCCCACTCCCACAGCAGGGCAGGGAGCTCTGTTCAGTATTGGCAGGTGAGGGGCTCTTCTTCCTTCTCCCTCCCCTGCCAGGGGGCAGGAAAGGGGGCTCTGCAAGACTACCCAGCCCCAGAGGGGGACCTTTCCCCCCACTCATCCCCCCTCCTCCACCCCATGGGGCAGAGAGGGGGGCTCTGTGTGGCACTCCCCAGCCTGGCTCAGCCAGGGCCCAGGGAGCAGCTGTGATGGAGCTACAGCTGCTGCGGGTGACTCTGTTCCCACAGCCTGGACTGGCCTTGCTCAGCCCTGGCCAAAGCAGCACACAGTCTGACTGGGCCAGGCCATGGGGGTAGGGCCACCCCTGGCAGCTGAGGCTCAGTGACAGGGACATTGAACCCCATCAGCGAGCGCAGCCCAGCCCAACCCAGCTCGTGGCTGGGGACTGCTAGTCGGGCTGGCTCAGAGGCCACAGTGGGTGCTACCAGGCTCTGGGCCCACCAGCTTTTCCACCAGACTGAAGAGATCTCCTCCAGCCCCAAGTGCCATTGCTGGGTGTGGCAGGAGCTGCAGCTGGAGGCAAGGGGATAAAGCCCTGTCAAGCCAAGACAGCTTCCCTTTGCCTGCCATGATGACTCCCCCTCCCATTCCTGCCACTCCTGAAGGTGGCAGAGGGGAGCTTCAGCCCTGCAGCTTGCCCTGCATGTGGAGCTCTAGCTGCAGCCCCTGGACTGAAGCCTTCCACCTGGGCATGTTCTGCCTTCCAAGGCTATCTGGGGGCTGCAGCCAGAGCTCCATGTGTGGGGCAGAAGCTTCTTGCCCCCCCACCCCAGCAGCACAGCAGCAGCTGCAGATGAGGGAGTAGAACAGCCCCGCACCACGTCCAGCCCACAGCTGCTAGTTAGGCTGCAGCCCTGGGAGCTCCACAGGGCATAGGACACAGCGGACTTGGGGTCTACCATCACCTCTGAGCTGGCCCAGGAAGCCTGCTTCCCAGCCAACCCACACCTCTAGGCCAAACACAAGCTGGCAGGGCCCTTTGGGTGGACAGAGACCAGGGTTATTCCCCCTCTCTCTGGCATCCAGTGGAGGGGACAGAAGGGGGCTCATTCTGCCACTCAGTGGTGGTCAGGTCGAGCAGACCCAACTGCAATCTCCCGGGGCAGTAGGGGTGGAGGACAGAATAAACCCCCTCCCTGCCCCTCTGCATCAGAAGCCACATTGGCCCGTGACTGCAGCAGCAAGGAAGGGGCACCCAGCAGACCAAGCTCAGGTCCCTGCTGGTGGGACAGGGAGAGGGGAATGAAACCCTGCTCTGGCTGGTTCAGCCGACTGGCCACCCTGCAGCACAACTTTTCTGTAGCCAAGGGTCACTCTAGCACCCCTGGCTCCTGACCTGAGCAACTGCAGGCATGTACTTGCATGTCTGTGAAGCTACAAACTGATTCAGCCTAGCCAGGTTCCAGGGGTAGGCAATTATTTTGGGCAGAGGGCTGCTTACTGACTTTTGGCAAGCCATCAAGGGCTGCATGACAGGCAGCCAGGGGCAGATAAATATTTATTTTCTAAATGTTTTAAGGGCTTCACAAGCCAGATAGGATGATCTGGTAGGTCCCATCTGGCCCATAGGCCGCATTTTGCTCACCCTGGGTTAGACTAACCTGCAAAGGCTGAACTAATTCAGGCTCCAGCTTTCTGAATACCTGTCCCTAGCTATAGGCAGGCACAATAAACTAGTTATACAAAGAAAAAAAAAACAAAACCCACAAACTAAAATACAAAGAATTATTTTCTTTTAAAATATAATGATGGGGAAACATTTTGACAAGCAGGAATCAAAATCTTAAGAAACTGTATTTTGATAAGTAAGGGAACACAAATTCACAGGTCTAGGGTTCACACAATATGTTAGGTCTTATTGAATAGCATGCCTATTTTTAGAGGGAGTTCTAGTGAACACAGGATTGAAAACAAATGGCATCCGTTTTTTCAAAGGAATAGCCTGATCCATGAGGTATTTCTATCATTAATGAAATGGTTTAGGGTGAGGGGGTAGAGACAGGGAAGAGTCTGAATATCCAAGAAGCAAAAATCATAAATTAAAAGGAGCTTTTGTTTATTTTCCGGGAAGCACTTAGAAGTCTTATGACCTCCGAAATTAATTCAAATGGATTAGGACACTAGCATGATCATGTAGTCTGAAACCTGATAGGAGGGTTAAAGGGCAGGGGAACCCCCCGAACCTGTAGAGGAATGCTGGACAGATCACAGGAAGTTGTTAGGGTCATCGCATCTGTGTTCCAAACTCTCCTTATCTCTGCCCTAAGCAGGGCCCCTGTCTGCAGTCAAATAGGTTGCATCTCCTAACATGAGTTAGGTACCCTTGTAGATAATTCTAGTACCTGAGGTTAGAGCAGTTAAACAAAATAACAATGTACCCTTCTCTAAAGGATTAGAAGCTGTTCTCTTATTACATGAGAAGAGAAAACCAAGATGAAACTACAACCTTCTTGAGGGTAAGTGGACAGCAGACTGATTTAGGGAGGGCACAATGCGAGACTGGGAAGGGGAAATAAGGGAGTAACCCCTATTTCTGTGGTATTTCCTACTCTTTGGCTAATGAGTTTGAGCACTGGTATTTGTGCACTGAACACAGGAGACTCTTCCCTTTCTTGGCAACGGACCCCTTTCTCCTCCTACACTACCAGACCAGATTCCTTTTACCACTCCTGTTTCTGGGCTTCTTGATTCTTGCACAAGACCTTTCCCTTCCTCTCCAAACATTAAACAGACAAGAGTTGTGCAATTTCTTGTATTCTTTACAGTACTTGAATCACAAAATACAGTTGTTTTTCTTGACGTAGCAACCCTATTGACTTAGATCTCCTATGCCTTCTTTTCTCATCTCACAGAGAGGATTTCCAGAATACTTACTCCTTACTTCTTTCATGTACTCCTCCTAGTATTTTAGTTTTGAATTCTTCAGTTTCCCCTATTTCAGGGAAGACACTTGTGGCTAAAGCTCTGCCTGATTGAACATAGGAGTGTTTTGTTAAAAGGTTACATTTGCCCCCTTCTGCAGCATCCATGATCTCAGGTGTCAAGACAACCTTTCACTCAGTCAGTATTTAAACCAACACTAAAAAACAGAAACACAGAGTATACTGGATTACCCAAACCTTTAATAACTTCAATATTGTGAATATCAAGAATTAAGTTGATAAATAATATCAGAGGCAAGGTAAAAGCCCAGATTCTACTTAGACAACAATAATATTGCCTTTTTCTTTCATTATGCCAAATACATTTTTTCTAGTTTCTACAAGTTTCTTTAATTATGAATATTTAAATTACTTAAGGCAAAATCTCTACAGGTGGCAGGAACTGAGACAAACCATAATTGTTTTATTTAAGTGGCCAACTTTGGCTAAAAGTCAAAAAGGTGTTTGCTGAGACTGTCTGTCAAGGCAGACATGCCAATAAGGAAAGCTGCAGAGTTCTTCAAGAACAGTTTCAATACACTGGAGGAGAGGAACATCTCAAATATTTTTGGGACATTTACAGGTTGCCACAATGTGACAAATTTCACTTCAGAAACCATCAGCTCTTCTGATGTGCCCCATTGGGATGTAACAAACAGGACTGGAAATAGGATTCTTACTCTACCTTAAAGGAACTGCTAGTTTACTATTTCTGGAAGAGGAGGCATTAGTAAGTAAAACTTCTTTTCTCCAGTTGGGTTCCAACAGCATCATAACTATTTCAGCTATGCAAGAAAGCCTGAAGGAACTTCTACAAGCACATTCCAAAACCCTTAAAACAAAAATTAAAATGAAATAAAAGATTCTAGTCAACTATTTTTTGTTGTGCTCTATAGAGTGAGAGATCTTTCAGATAATCACGATACTTTGTCAACCACCTTCCTGTGTACAAAAGCTTAAACATCTCAGATTTAGTCTGCAAAATGTGAATCTACCCTGCCCCTCTCTATAGTATGCCCAGGAAGTTAAGAAACCAAGGGTCTGGCAAACTAAGGTAAAGAATATACCCGAGGCCAGACATTCAGATTCCTGCAAGTAGTTCCCTTTTATTTTCACCTCAAGGACTTCGCACTCAAGAACCTCTACTGACCTCAACAAAAGCAGAAGCAGGCTATTCCTTGGCTATATGACAAAACCCAAGCCACCTGTCAGGATGTCAGACTTAGTACCTTGCGATTCATCTGCAATCCAGTACAATTCTGAGAATAAATGCTAGGACTTCTGCATAATACTCAAATCAGGAAGACTCATTTTTGTCCTACTCTGAATCTGAGTGGTTCAAAGCATGCCCATATGAAGTGTTTTGCAGCCATCTTGTCTTGACGCAAAAGGCAGAGATGACGGAAGCAAAGTCAGAAAGAAAACAGACTCTTCCAGCTGATTCTACATTGAAAGGTACATGTTGGTGTAATTACTCAAATTTATAAAAGTAGCTTCTAAGATTGACAAAAGTAGTTTAGACAAACTGAGTCAAGAAGATGGCTACACCCTCTCACTCTGGAGGCTAAAGATGTTTAGGCCTGTTTCCTCCACCTTCCCCACAGTTAGTTTCCCCAACACATCACCATTGCTTGGGCGTCAATAAACCTAAACTTTAGCCAGCTTCATCCATTCATTCTTCAGCTTGTGCATCTCACCCCACTGCACCAGTGGTATCCAATACAACAGAACTACCAGCAGCATACTACATGGTATGTAGCAGTGCATTGTATGTGGTTTACATTAGGTCTCAATGTATTGAGATATTACTAATCTTCCATATCAGTTCTATTCTGATTGTATGATAACCTAGAAAGAGAGAGAAGACAGGGTAAAATAAATCCAATTTGAATTTATTCTTGCCCTTGATTAAATTGGCCATTAAGTCAGAATCTTCTTACTGTCTGCTCAGGAAACCCATTCTCTGAAAGTTGCATAATCCTGTGTATTCCTGCTACCAAAACAAAAATAGCGTTGGTCAAATGGTCTGGTAGACTCTTAGCAGTGGCACTTCTAGGTTATGCTCACATTAAAAGTTGTATTTTTTATTCTGAAACTCCAAAAAAAAAAAAAATCTGAAATTTTCCAGCTCAGAGAATAAAAGTAAGGCAAATATCTGATATAAAATTTAATGCAGAAATAATATTAATACTTTTATTGATACATTTTCAAATGTCCTCCAACAGTTAGTGAAAGGGAATGCGAACCAGCTGTGAACATATTTGGAAGATTAATTAAGTGACAAAACTGTTCTTTAGGGTTAACAATATGCTTGTTGTATTTGATTTTATGTATTCAGCATAGCTAACAGCAGAATTGATACTATGTACACGCCAAATGCATCATGACAGTTTTAAAACAGAAAATTGTAGACCTGAGGTTTACACTTCTAGCAGTAATCTCTGCGAAGTTAACATTTTCATGGGTGTTGCCACATTGTAGTTATATGCATAGCTTCCGCTGTTGAATTGTAGGAAAAACCTGAACCATTACATGTCTAGCTGTGCAGAATGATCTTCTGCCAAAATTAACAGAGTTTGCTTTATACAGACTGCATCCCTCCAAGAGCTAGCTCCTGCTAGTTTTTCTCCAAAATGTCTGAAAGTGAAGCAACTTTGAGACTATTCTTTCTTTAAAGATAGTATCAGAAAGTATTATTTGATGAGACCATAAGAATACATACCTCATTTACATACGGACATTTTATTCCTTGTGCAGGATAGAAAGGCTTATTTAGATCAGGTAAAGCATGTTTGAAGTCTAAGTATTTAAACAGTATTATGTTCAAACTGTCTCAAGAACAGATGCCATTTCTTTGAACTGCCTGAAAAAATTCTGGAAAAGGAAAAGTTAATGTTAATTTTAGCTACATAAGAACATGCACTGTAGTTTAAATAATCAAGTTAACACTACTTCTTGTCTGAGTTTTTTTTACCCATAACCATCCCCCCAGTTCTTTGCAATAATCATTCTTTTGCAGCATGTTTTGTACTAGTCGGCCTTTTGTTACTGTCACTAATAACGCTACATGGCCTCATACCTTATTTGTGTAGGTTTGTCAGGAAAAGAAAATGTTCTGAAAAGTTGGAAAATGTGCTTTAAGACTAACTTTTCGGTGGGTGCGGTACATGAACGTATGTCAAGCTAGGAGTAGAAACACTTTGGGCATCTAGTATGCAGAGTCCATTTCTTGAAGTAGTTAAACCAGGCAATGATACATTACATGGTTTCCAGAAGATACTGAGAACTTACATATTCTAAAACACAGGGGTGGGCAAAATCTGGCCTGCCAGGCCATTCTATCCAGCCTGTGGGGCTCCTAGAAAGTTTAGAAAATATTTATCTGCTCCTGGCTGCCTGTCAAAGATGACAGGAGGCAGGGGGAGCAGTCAGCAGGACTCAGGCAGCCCACCCCTGTCCCACCCCAGCCATTTCCCTGCTTTCCTGCCCCCGCACTTCTCCGGCACCACATGGCTAATGGCTGTATGGTGGGAGCACGGGGCCTATGCTGGTGTGTGTGTGCGGCACAAGTCCTCCCCCCGCCCCACCTTATACATGTACTGTGTTTCACTCTTGCACTTGCACCCCCTCATCGCACTGCCATACACACAGACCCCCACTGCCTCACATACCTCAGCCACCCTCCTGCACACAGTCCCCTCCAACAAACCCCATACCCACCCACACCCCCATATACACCAACACCTATCCACCCCCCGACACACCTATACCCAACACATGCACCCCCCTCCACAATATGTAAGAGTAAGACTTCATTTTAAGCCATTGTGCAATCACCTCCACGTACGCTACACAAACGCATGTAAACCAAGACAAAAATATTTTTTGAAATCAAATTAAAGAATGTTTTAGACATTTGCTTTTTAGAATATAAATTTGGTATTTTTATGGTTCCGAGACAGCAAAATCCCTTGCTGAAAGGAGTATTTTTAGGGGCAAGGGGAAGGACTTCTGGTGGCAAAGGTCAGGAGTTAGGGGGTGAGACTTTCAGTCCCAAGATGGCAACCAGGGGCAGGGTATCTGTCAAGGGACAGGGTTAACCATGAAGATCTCAACAGCTTGCCAAAACTTGGTAAGTGGCCCACCACTCAAAGGAATTGCCCACCCCCTATTCTAACATTTCAGAAAAAATAGTAGTTACCTTACGCTTTTCTGTTTCTTTCAGTAAAGAATCTACCTTTGGGCATATAGAAGCCTAGTTTCAAAATAAAATGTTCATTAGCCTCATTACATCACTACGTCACTGACAAACGTTCATCTGAAGGCACAATGGGAACCAATCTGCGATCCCAACAATCCCGCCTCCTGCCATGCCACACATTCATAGATTCACATATGTTGATTCATAGATGTTAGGGACAGGAAGGGACTTCATCAGGTCCAGCCCCCCTGCACTTGGGCAGGTAAGACTGCTGGGGTCAGATGACTCCAGCGAGGTGCACATCAAGATTTTTTTTTTTTTTTTAATATAGTTCTCCAGGGTAGGCAATTGTTCCACCTCGGAGGGAAATCGGTTCCAGATCCATGGTCCTCGAATCGTAAAGAAGTTTCTCCTTATGTCTAATCCGAAGTGATCTGCAAACAGCCTCTAGCCATTGGTTCTTGTCTTCCCCTGGGGTGCCTGGGTGAACAAGTGCTCCCCCAGGCCCTGATGTATATAAGGGGTGGCAGTCTATAAGTACACCAAGTCCCCTCTAAGTTTTTTCCTTCAGGCTAAATGGTCCCATGTCTTTCAGTCTCTCCTCATATGACCTGCTCTCCAGACCTCTAATCATGTGCAAGATTCATGGCAGAAGATGTAATTTTGGGATTGGGAATCCTATTGGCTACTATAGGGAGAGTCCAGCATCGTTATCCTGAGTTCCCCCTGTGCTGGTAACGCACCTCACACATAGTTAATTAATGACTGGCTCCTAGGACCTGCAGGCCAGTTTGAGCCTCTGTGCAGTCTCTGGAGCCAGCTGATGATTGGTAGATTGGGAGTGCTCTGTGGCTTATCACAGAGCGCTCCCAATCAGCTGATCATCAGCAGGATGGGGACTGCACATGGGATGCCCAGTGCAGTCCAGAGCACAAGGACAGTCAGCTGACTGTTGGCCACAGAGATACCACTAGCCACATTTAGGTTAAGGCATGATATCAACTGGCGATAAAGTTGTATGTAATATGCGATACGTTGTATGTAATAACTTTCTGGCTGGTTTCCTCTTTTTACTGTGCTATTAATCACTTGAATGTGTTGCCAGGTTACACTTCAAGACACAATTAACTGGAGGGGTATACTGCAATGGGCCTTAGAGTCAGAGAAGCAAAACACTAAAAATTCACAGGTGGGCAAAATGATTAGAGACCAAAAGACAGCTGCTGATGATCAAAGTAAATAGTATCACTGGACTGGTATGTAGGAATGGTACAGCAGCATATGTCATAGTTCCTGAGGCAAAGAGGAAGCGGCAACTTCCAGTTTGCAACTGCCTTTTTGGCCCCCAAGTGGGCACCTGGGATGGTTGCCTCTATTATCACCCCTGCCCCCATTACGCAACTGGCATGGTATGACCACACAAAGAGTAATGGCAACAGTGGGGTACTCCACACCCACAGAACATTTCAGAAAGTCTACCAATATCAGTATTGCTACGAACTAGGAAACCAGGATACAAATATCCCTTTAAAGGTTTTCAAAATGTGGGGAGAGCCCCCTTGGGGGGCATGAAGGAATGTTGTGGGTGGGGATGTAACCAAAAGAGGGGTGTGGGCCAAAAGTCTGCAAGGAGCCAACACCACTGCAGCCTTGGGGGGGGGGGATGATGTGAGGGCAGGGAGACCAAAGCAGGCTCCGCCAGGGGTCTACTACACCTCTGGAAGCCCAGAACAGTGGGCACGCAGCACAGAGCCACAGTGGGGCTAAGGCAAGAGGCACAGGAGCTATGGGGGGTGCAGCCCGCCCCACCAAGCCAAGCCAAGCCGACTGCTAGGATATGGGATACCCTGTGCCTGGCTGCACTGCTCCTCTGGGATAAGGGGAACAAAAATACAATTGTTCAAAGTGGGGGCTCAGCTCAAAAAGTTTTAATACCACTGTTTTAATGGCCATTACAAATAGGGCCACACGTGCCACAGAAGGCAGTGTACGATACCCAGATAAAGGGTCTACATTTTTGAACCTGTAGAAGAGTAATCACTGTGAAGACCCATTTTAAACAAAGGAAAGTTATTACATCTGTTCCAAGCCTCCTTGATCTTTTTTTCCCCAGCCAGATTACTCTATGCTCTGGAGATTGTGTAGAAGACCCACACAACCAAGAAAAGAATGTGACTGCTACTACTTAACTATGCAGAACACAATAAAAATCAGCCACACACATGCTGTTGTTAAGTAATTACACAGAAGAGAAGACTTTCTCTCGA
Source organism: Crocodylus siamensis (assembly GCF_052110815.1). Taxonomy (NCBI): domain Eukaryota; kingdom Metazoa; phylum Chordata; order Crocodylia; family Crocodylidae; genus Crocodylus; species Crocodylus siamensis. The sequence goes on along the minus strand of NC_143395.1, from coordinate 341,175,248 downwards.
CTTCCAGTTATTGTAGTAGCAGCTTTAAAACATCCCTCCCTCACATCTCCACAACAACGCAATTTTTGTGGCCTAACCACTTAAAAAATAAAAGAAATGGGGTGTCTCAGTTTATTTGTTTGGGGTATGTGTGAAGCTGTGGTCACTCTTATTTTCTAGGTTTCTTCTTTAGCTAGCACAAATGTTAGTTTTCACTATTAACTGACATGACGACTTGGTGCTTAGGTGATAAGTGTTATTTTTACACCTCCTAGGGGTTAGATATGCAGGACTATATAATTACCTTTCTAAATCACTGTTTACATACTAGAAACTTGGCTGAACCAACAGCAAACACAGGAAGCAGTATGATCAGAGCACTTGACTGACACTCCAAAGAACTTGGTTCTACACCCACTTCAGCCAGCCATTTTCTGGGTGATTTTGGACAAGTTTCTTTGCTTCACTGTCAGGAGGTGGTTTACTTTGGGATAAATCACTTTTTAGCTTGGAATTCATAGGCCAGAGTTCCAAAAAAGGAGTAATTAAGTTCCACATCTTAAGCCAACTGATTTTTAGTCAGAAAAGTATGGAGAAGTGGTTATTCAAATCATCCTCTTCCAATTTGAAGATTAGTAAAATAAAAGCACATTTCCCTAACTGCAATTTCTATTAAGCAAAATATTCTTAAGAGACCCACTTCTATGAAACTAGAATACAAACCTGGAACTGTGGCATTGTCATTTCAAAAGACTTGCTTGTTATCTGGCCAGAAGGCTCTGCCACTTTTAGTGTCATTGTAACATAAGGGTATTTAAGAGACCTGCAGCTGTCAGAGCTCACTGCCATTCCCAATTTCCACTGAATATCTATAAGCTGAAGAAAAAAAAACAAAAAACAGAACAGATTTTAAAACACGAGTTTCCAATCTATTCCACTGTCACTATACTATCAGCAGCAATACATTAGTTTAACAGAATAGCTAGAGCCTGCACTATATTCCACCAAGAAAAACAGAAAGACAAAAGGAGATGTTATGCAATATATTCTGGTTTCAATACAGAACTCTACAGGTCTCCTTTTCTTTTCTCTTTTTTTTTGCTTGCAGAGAGGGAGGGTACATGGTGTAAAGATCAAGCCAACAATTCCCATAATAAGTGCCAATCAAGTAAAAACTTACCTCAATTATAAGGGAATACATTGTATGCAAAAGCTATTATTTAAGAGAAGCAGAAACATGAGCTTCATTTTCTCGAGGTCTCTAACATGTAGCATTTAGCTTTCTAATCAATTATGCCCATGGCAAAACAAGAGTTGGCACCCGAGGCAAACCCTGCAGGAGAAGTGGGGGATCGGCAGAGGGTTGTACAGGTTCCAAGAGCACGGCACGCAAAAATCTTACTTATGCCAGGAACTCCTATACAATCAAAACCTGAGCTGCTGCTCCCATTGCTGTGTAAGCTCTACTCACCTCAGTTACTGCTCTTAAAAGCAGCAGCAGCTGGGGACTGTTTTGAAGTTCCTGGTATGGGTATGCTGCTATGGTGCAGACTTTTGTGGGGTGGGGGCATGATTCTGGTGTCCCTCCTAACTTGATGACCAGAGTGGGTACCCCTCTCGCCCACTACTAGTTCCTTTACTGAATCACACTATAATCATCTGCTAGGCCTGTGCGACTAGGGAAATATTCCATTAAGATGTAGACTTGGCCGATTCGGAGGACAGTAATTTGATTTGGCCCATTGTATGAATCAATTTGGCCAGATTGGCTTTGGAAGATTCAATGCTGATTCAGAGAGATTTGGCCATAGACTATAACAGAGAATCACAGAAATACCCGTGTCATTTTTTTTTTTTTTTTTTGCAGATTTGGATGAAAACAGTAGGGGTAGTAGCCCCTGATGAGGCCATGAAGCCTGCCAAGTGTCAAGGAGATAGGTGCAGGGGTTTCTAGGAAACTGCATCTCAAAAAACTTGTGACATGTGACTTGTTGTGTATTAAGGCGCAGTGGGATGAAACCAGCAGGGAAGGTACCCTGCAGCAGGGAGCCTTCCCGGTGCTCAGGCACAAACAGCTCACAAAAGGGACAGAAAGTCTTCGGACAGAGAATTACGTGCTGTTTTGATGTCTCTCCTCCAGAGCACTGCAATTGGAAGTGCTCAGTTCCTGTTCCCATGAAAGAATCAATTCAGAGGCTTTTTTTGGTCTCCCGATTCAATTTGGATTCAGTGATTCAGCCTCTGAATCTTCTCTGAACTGAATCAGCAACCGAAGCTTTGCACACCCCTGTTATCTGACCTTAATTAGCAGCCCCTCTATATCTAAATGGAGAGTTGTTATACAAGAACAGCTAAAACAGCAAAGAAGAGACACGAAAGGTAAGTTTTAGCACAGCAAAAAAAAAAAAACAAAAAAAACAAACAAAAAAACCCCAAAAACACTTGCAAAATAGTGAAGTGAAATTCTGTGGATTGTCTTTTGAAAGATAACCCCAAAACACCCACAAACTAAGTACAACTCCTGAGGAGAAGAATCCAGGAGAACTTTCACAAGGCCACCATCTTCATGAAGCTCTAAATCAGAAAATCTTCTTTACTTCCAAACCCCTAAATAAAAGGAACTGGAAAAACACAAACACTGGTCCAAAATTTTTGTTTCAGAGTACTTCATAACCATAAGTACGTAGTCTTAAGGTACAATGTAAACACTACTGCTTAACAAGAGGCAGAGGAGGAATTCAGCAGGTCAGTACTGAATTAGCCATTTGCTTTTCTATTTTGTAATATTGGCAAGTGCATTTCATTTTAGACCACAGGAAGGATCTGGGGATCCACAAGGATTTAAATATAGATCCGTAGCCAGGCATTAAATTTCACTTGTCCAGACAACATTTTTTTTCCCTGGTTTACTAGTTGCAAGTACTGAAGAATGTCTAAATTACAATTTAAAATAAATAAATAAATAAAGGATTCCCTCAGAGAAATGTAAACTCAATAGATGTCAAATTTCAACTATTTAAGCTAAAAGTGGTTAAAAAATTACTGTGAAAACAGAGTAACTGTGATTATGGTTTGTCAGTTTTGAAAACTTCACCATACTACTAAGAACTGAAGTCTTACTGATATTATTATTCACAATGAAAAATAGTGTTAAAAAAACATACTGGGGCTGCCATGTTCAGCAACAAAGAAATAATTAGTAGCATGATCTTTAGCAGATATACATGACTGAAGGGCATTCAATCCTAGCTTCCACTTTTAAAACCAGGGATTAATGGGGCAAACCATGCCTTATCTGTTTGGTTTGGACACAGGCAGAAAAAATAAAAATTTCTGCTGCCAGCAGAATGTGCCAGCTGTTTTTGCTCAATAAAGATGCTTAGGTAAACAAAGCAGAAAACAAGATCCAGAACGGATTCCTGCATTAGGTCTTTTTGCTATTGCTGAATTTGTCATCTTCATCGCTTGTAAGTTACTCCAGAGGTAGACAATTGTGGGACCCTTTTTTAATTTTGGAAGGTATGCTTAGGTACTCACCTTGATCTATTAAAAAGAAGATGACTTTCTGATTTTTGTACATTTAAAATCAATCATAATGTAATTTTAAAATTGATTTAAGATGCTGCTCACGTTAATCAAAAGTTTTAAGTTAATTACCTGCCCCACTGTTGCCATATTTCTAGCTTCCTCTGACACACTGATAGATTTACCCTGCTCATTCCATATGTGGCGAATGACCTGAATTGCATGTTTTGGCAGCACATTGACCGTACTGCTCAGGTTGGCAGAGAGTTCTTCTGCAGAGACATTGTTTTTGGCAGCTGTGCTGTAAACAGATCCAAAAGACAGACATCAAAATTTTGTGTTTCAGAAATTAAGAGATTGGTCTCTCACTCCAGATGGGCAAAAGGCTTTCCACCATCTCTCTCCATCTATAGTTTGTATTTTGCTAGCTATATTGTAATTAAAAAAAAAAAAAAAAAATTATTTACCCCCACCCCCCAAAAACCCCTTACATTAGGACATTTTATATTTATACAAACAAGTAGGATCATATCTTGTTCTCTAATGCACATGCCTAGTTTCCCCAAGATTCAGACAGAGACACTGTTTTTCTGGCTGTGTATAGCACATAGGAAACTACAATGCTAATGGAAACCTTTAAGCTATGGCACCTTAAAAAAGGGTTATTGAACACTCTGTATGTGTGCATGCACACAAACAGCATAATAAATACTGGGTATCATAGTCTTATTTATGACCGTTTAAGAAATAGAAGGCAGTGACCCAAAGAGTTCTTAGTTTAAAAATTCACCCGAGTCAAATAAAATAACATGCCCAAGTAAAGATGTAGTAAATTCAGAGCAAGAGAGAAAAACAAGGCACACAAACCCCGCAACAAGACAATCCTACAAAAGAATAAAACCCAACAATATATTAGTTATTAGGTATTAGTCATGCCAGCCCTCTTCCATGATCTCAAACACTAAATCATGGAGCAGATCCTCAAGGAATCCATTTCTAAGCATTTGGAGGAGAAAAAGGTGATTAGGAACAAACAGTCAGCATGGATTCACCAGAGGAAGTCATACCTGACCAATCTGATGTCTTCTATAACAAAGTGACTAGCTCTGTGGATGTGGGGAGACTAGCGGATGTGATGTACCTTGATTTTAGCAAGGATTCTCACAGGCAAGCTAAGGAAGCACAGGTTGGATGAATGGACTGCAAGGTGGATAGAAAACTGGCTGAAGCACCAGGCTCAGAGATTAGTGATCAATGGCTCAATGTCTAGTTTGCAGCTGGTATCAAGTGGAGAGCCCCAAGGTTGGTCCTGGGGCTGGTTTTGTTCAAGGTCTTCATCAACAACCTGGAAAATGGCATAGAGTGAACCTTCAGCAAGTTCGTAGATGACACCAAGCTGAGGGGAGTAGTATATATGCTGGCGGGTAAGGTTAAGATTCAGAGTGACCTAGATAAATTGGAGGATTGAGCCAAAAGAAATCTCATGAGGTTCAAGAAGGACAAGTGCAAAGTCCTGCACTTAGGATGGAACAATTCCATGCACTAGTACAGGCTGGGCAGCAGCTCTTCAGAAAAGGACCCAGTGGTTACAGTGGACAATAATATGAACCAGCAGTGTGCCCTTGTTGCCATGAAGGCTAATGGCATACTGGGCTGCATTGGTAGGAGTGTTGCTAGTAGGTCCATGGAACTGATTATTCCCCTCTATTCATCACTGGTGAGGCCACATCTGGGAGTAATTTGTTCAGTTTTAGGACCCCTACTACAGAAAGGATGTAGACAAATTGGAGAGTCCATGGAGGCAACAAAAATGGTGAGGGAGCTGGGGGACATGACTTCTGAGGACAGGCTGAGGGAACTGGGCTTATTTAGTCTAGAAAAGAGAAGACTGAGGGGGTATTTAATAGCAGCCTTCAACTACCTGAAGGGGGGTTAAAAAAAGGACAGAGTTAGACTGCTCTCAGTGGTGGCAGATGGAACAAGGAGCTAAGGTCTCAGGTTGCAGCAAGGGAAATTTAGGTTAAATATTAGGACGAATTTTCTCACTAGGAGGCGAGTAAAACACTGGAACAGGTTACCCAGATAGGTGGTGGGAGCTCCAGCCTTGGAGAAAACACAGCTTTGGCTGGGATGCTTTAGCTGGGGATGGCCCTGCTTTGAGCAGGGGAGGTTATACTTCCAACCCTTCTGAGGTCCCTTCCAACCCTAATTTTCTATTATTTCTATGAAGCAGTAAAAAGGTTTCCATTAACAACTTCCATTTTGACATCTTAGGTAGTCAAGTGAAACAGTGCTATAAACTTGCAAACAAAGTCTCAAAAAGGAGCAATTAAGACTTCCTTTCTACATTCACCACATTTTTATAGACAGACTAGCTGAAGTGAAAAAGTTACTCAATTCAGATTTATGGTTTAATTAAAAAAATAAAGGAAAATTGAAGGTTGAAAGGAGCCAGAATATCTTGGTTTTACAGACATGAGGGAATCAAAAGAGCTCACAAACTTAACTCACTGTATATTATACCCCTCAACCTTAAAAAAAAAAAAGAGGAGAGAGAGATTGGAAGAGGGCAGAGACATGATTTTTACTCACCTGAATAAAAAGGAAACAACATTAACTACCTTTGCCAAGTCACCAACATTCAGTTCAATCCCAGCTGTTCTAAATCTCTAGTAAAAAGAATGAGAAAATAGTTACAAAACAGCAATTCTTTAAAGCACATTTTACAGTTCACTGCACAAATTGTATACCCTAATGTAAACTGGTGTAGTGGCTATGACCAGCCATTACTGCTGGAACTCACCTGACATAGTTCTACTGTATTCACACCTGGGATCTTACCACAAAGATGCTGAATAATCTGCTCACACTACAAAGAAAAAAAAAAAAAAAGGAGTTAAATGAACAGCAGTCAAGGACGAGTATAGTTACTTAAAAAATAACATATTAACAATCTTCATCTGAGCAGGCAACTAAAGCCAGATTTCAGCACTTTGATTCCCTGAAATATTGGTCAGCTGTGACAGTGAACAAGCAAGCAGTCTACTAAACTGTTATATATGGAGTATACTAAATGAGATGAGGTGACTATATAAAGTAAGAGGTTACTGCTAAAATGACACAAATACCACCAAAATTGCAAAAGAACATATAGTCAAATTACTGGTCTGCCTTCTGTTAGCGTAATTTCCAACTGACAGCCATAAGGGTGCATAAGTTTTCCTAGAGGTAAGAGATGTCATAGATAAAACCAATAAGAAGCCAACGGTTTTTCAAGCTAGCTGCCCCTGCATGCCCCATTCAAGAAAAAACCATAGCAATATTAACATTAAATGGACTCAGCCTGACTGAAGAAAAGGTTTAGTCCACTTATGCCAGAGTTCAGGGCACTCCCCTGTAATGGTATCTCTGCTGGCACGAGTTTCCATCATAACCCACTTTAACTTTACAACAGATGCAGTCATGGTAACGAGTGATAGAAACATTACTCACTAGCTCTGCAAATAGGTCTTGTGGTATTGATCTAATGGTATCAGCTGTATTGCCAAAATCTAAAAATAAGAATAATAAAATCAATCAATCAATATTAGTCAGTTAATGCTCCTCCACAAGAAACAAAAAACGCCACAAAAAACAAAAAAAACTTCAAGCAAGGTTTCAACCTCATCGTCTCTATAACAAGGCACTGCTCTGACAGGCCTAAAGAATTGATCCGCTGTGACAATGTCCAAGCAGCCAGTCTGCTAAACTATTATACACAAATATACTGAAGGAGAAGAGTATAAAAAAGGGAGGGAATAGGTACATTTCATGCACACATGTTGTGCCCCAAAACAAGACAAGACACTTGAAGTAACCCAATTCCAGCTTTCTGAGCAAGAATTGAATGGCATGATCGAAGATTTTCCAAGCCAAAAGGGACCAATCCTTTTCGACCAATTATCATCTCATGGTCCACTTCTGCATCAAGCCCAAAAAGCTGTTACGCACAGGACACACAGATGTACACATCTCCTCACACCCGTCACAAGAAAGATGGCTCTGGAGCTAGAAACTTCAGAGGATGGAGATCCCCCGATGGATGCTGTGCCCCCAAGCTGCCAGCTTCAGCGGTCTTTAGGGCTCTTATCAGGATCCCCGCGGAAAGGTGCCACAAGAGTAGGAGGACTTGATATACTTGACAAAGGACACCCCAGGAAGGTGCCATTGGAAGGAACCAGAATATCTTGGCTTTAAGTACAAAAGGGAATGCAAGGAGCTCACACACTGCACTCCATGTCCAAAACACCCCTGCACCAAAGGAGGGAGGGAGGAAAGGAGGAGCATTCAACCCCCAAAGCCCCCCATCCCACATGCCCCATTATACCCTTCCCCACACCCCACCTGCCCCAAGACATCCTACTCCGAACCCCTCTGCCCTTGTTCCGGCCCCCCAGACACACGCCCACGCTGCCCTGAGAGGAACAGGCGGGAACACGCCCTCCCCTCTCCCCGGAAGGCATGGACAAACACCCTGGGACAGGACGAGTGGACACGCACCCTTCTTCCACGGGACGGACGGAAGCACGCACGCGCACACCCCCCCTCTGCCCTACCCGGGGACGAAGGGACACACGCCCCCCGCCCCAGGACGGACACCATAAGCAAGCCCCCGCCCGCCCGAAGTCACCGAAAGGCTCCAGGGCCTTGGCGAGCACCGCCGAAGCCATCTCCCCCCGGCGCTTCCGCTCCCAGCAGCAGCCACCCTCGTTAGCCAGCACTACCAGCCCCACCCCCTCATACCTCCTCTTGGCTTCCGCCGCGCTTCACGCTTATTGGATGCGAAGCTATTGCTCTGGCCCGCCCCAAGCTTTCATTGGTTGCTCAATCCGGAGTTCACTGGAAGAAGGGCAAGGAAAAGGAGGACGAGGGCCAGGTTTCTTTCCTTCCCTTCCTGTCCTTCTTCCGCCAGGCTAGTGCCCTGGTAGGTGATGCTGAGACGCGGTATTCTGGCCTCGCTAGTGATGGGCCTGGGGTGTCACAAGGGCGGCTCTCCCTGCTTCCTTCCACAGTGTGTTTGCTCTGTCAAGTCGTCAGGGTTTTTCTTCCACTCCCACCTTAAGGCTAATGAAACTGTTAATAAACCTTGCAGAGATGGTTGTAGCTGTGTTGCTCTAAGGACATAGGCAGGCAAGGTGCTTTGAGTAGATGTGGTATCTTTTATTAGATTTAGTAGGTCTAATAAAAGGCATGGCATCTACCCAAAGTACCTTCATAACACTTAAACTTGTTAAAGCCTGAAAGTGCCCTCCCTACAAGGCATTGAATCAAATGACCCACAGTTAGCAGATGTCACACTCTGTAGGATACAGCTGGAGTGTTGTGGTTGTGATGGGATTGTCTGAAAGGCAAAGATTGATTTGATTTGATTTTATTCTGGTGATATCTTTCATTGGACCAACTGTATAGCTGGGAAAGATGTTGAACAAGTTTCCCAACATCAAGCACCTCATGTCTCGGGTCCAAGGAAGGGCACTTCATGCCCCAAATCTTGTCCGACAGCTCTCCCAACTATCCAGCTGATCCAGTAAAAAGATACCACAAAAAAATCTGTGCCACTTAGTATGGTATCATTGAACCCCATCCTGCAGACCAGCTTTTTCACATGGCCACAGTGTGGCACTGGGGGGTGCTGGCACTGCACTGTGATGAGATGATGCAGCAGTCATTCAGCAATGTTCTTCCAGATCAGGACAGGTGGCAACTCTCGTTTTTCCGACGGATTTTCATATAAAAATATATACTCTGTCATGACATTTTTCTCTGTACAAGTTTTATAACATTCCATTGTTTTATTTTAACATTCCAATAAAATGTTATTTTATTATTATATAATTAAGATGTCCCTTCCAGCCCCTAACATCTATGAATCAGTTACAAGACTATTCATGTTGAAAATAATCTTACTGAGCATAACATAACAACTTGTGGCAGTGCTGATTGGTCTGCATTCCATGATTTCACACTCAACTGAATGAAAATTTTCCTCCAAAAGGGATGTGTTATTGTGTGCTATTAAGGACCTGTTTCTTGTTGTCAGTAAGAAGCACCATATGTTGATGTGTCGCTATCTTGTGTAGTCATGGCCTCTCCCTTCCCAATTCAATAATTTATGTATATGCTACTGCATAATACAGATCTTTATTATGTTTGGCAAAATATCCTGCATCAGGCAAGTCAGACTTGCTTTCAGTAGCAGCAGGGAAGGTCCCATTAGTTTTGTGTGCCTTAACTCGGTGACTCATGTACACACTGTTCTGTGCTCATCACCATAGTACCTACCTTCTAATAGTGCATTAAGTGACATGACTAACATGTCCAATGTTGCTTGTTCTTTCCCTCTCCAGGCAGAGAAATATGCTCAGTGGAATGTTTCATTTTCTTTTCTTCTGTTTTTAATATACATGTTGCTATATATTGACGCTACAGAAAGGAAGGTCAAAATATTTGAGATGTAGGAGTGGCTTAGGTATAGTTGATGCTGCCTTGGAGAAGGGTAATGGACCTCTTGATATCCCTTTCATCCTGTTTTCTATGATTTTGCATAATGCGCATGGCATTTGGAGGTATAAGTTGAGAGGCTTGTAATACTCCTAGTTCCTGAGGGAGTTCATGCCACAGCCTCAAAATGGCCCCCAACAAAGGTCTACTTTCCATGTAGGTGTGGCCATATTCTTTTATACCTTAGTGTAAAAAGTGTTAATGTGTCAGAGGAGCTGTCAATCCCAAAATTCAACTGCAAGCTTTAGGTCACTTTTTAAATATCCTGGGCCTTAAAAATAAGGGCTAAATTCTTGAATTTTGTTCAGTATTTTATGGGCAGCCAATGTACAAGGTGGAGAACAAGTCTGATGAGCTCACAGTAATGCAGGTTGCTGCACCATTCTGTACTAGCTGGAGATTCCTATACACAGAAAGTCTTCATACCCACACATGTTGCATTGCTGTAGTCCAGGAAAGAGGTAACAAAGATGTAAATAAATAAGGCCAAGATCACAGGGTGGAATGGAATTTCCTAGCCAGCTGGAGATGACAGAAAGCATTATTTGTGAATATTGCTATGAGAGAGCAATTGTGCATTTCAAAATCTTAAATGTATTGATCTTCATAATGTCTCTGTGAAAAAGGAAAGCATAAGAATTCCCATTTTACTGGATGGACACTGAGACACAGAAAGGTCTATGCATCCAGTGTTACACCTAATATTTGTGGCAGAACAGGAGATTAACTGGGTGTCAGACATCCTAGACTGGCATGCAAAACACTGGCCCATGCTTTTTGCAGAAGTCCAAGTGTACTAATCAGGGTATGAATTAAGGGGGAACTTGGGGTGGCTGAGCCGCCCCATAAGAGATGAGAGCCCCGCTGTAATATTTGAAAATCATAACCTGGGGAGGTCTCTGATCCGATTGCTTCTTCATTTAGGTGGACTTGTTAATCAATGAACCAGTTTAATTTTTTTTTGCAGACTCCCCAGGAGTCAAAGTATAATTCAAACCCTGCTTCTAATCTATGTACTGAACTAATTTCTTTCAGAGAAAGCAGATTGTGCCTCACCTGGAGTATTGTGTCCAGTCTTCAAGAAAGATGCGGACAGTTTAGAAAGAGTCCAATGCAGAGCAACAAAAATGATTAGGGGCTGGGAGGCAAGACTTATGAGGAAAGAGTGAAAGAACTAGGATTATTTATCCTGGAGAAAAGAAAACTGAGGTGGGATTTGATACATCTTCAAGTACCTGAAGGGGGATTATACAGAGACGAAGGATATGGGTTTTTCTATGTGGTCATAGGGAATAGGACTAGGAAAAGTGGCCTCAAGCTGCAGCAGAGGAAATTTAGGGTGGGGATCAGGAAGAATTTTCTGACTAAGAGAGTGGCACTAGAGCAGGCTACCTAGAGAAGTTATGCCTGGAAACTTTCAGAAGCAGATTAGACAGACACTTGCCTGGGATGTTTTACTCAGGGATAATTCTGCCTTGAGCTAAACTACTTCATAAGGTCCCTTACAGCCCTACTTTCCAGCAATCCTATAGCTTCAAAATCCTTTCCTCTATCCATCAGCCATGTCAGCCTTGCTCAGGTTTAGCTTCAGCAAGCAGTTTTTCACCTGTCAGAATCTTGTCCAAGCAGTGTGCCATATTGATGCTAGTAATATTCATGTTGTAGAGGACAGGTTGAACCACATCACCTGAATACTATGTACTTGAGTTCAAGTCGTTGGACCAATTCGCCTGATGGCATCATATTGTAACTGAAAGGGATTGGAGAAAAAAATGATCCTTGGACTCAACAAGTGAAGTCTAGTAGAAGTGCAGTTTCCTATTACCATGAACTGTTTTAGTGCAGGGGTTGCCCACCTCCAGCCGCGAGGCTGAATCCACTCCACAAAGAGGCTGGCTTTGGTTTGAGATCTGACTCAGCCTGCAGTGGCATGCAGGATTAGGCAGCATGCAGCTTGCAGCAAGTCATCAGTCTCCTCTACAGCACCCTCCGCAGCAATCCTCCCTGCTGTTCTCTTGTGTTCACACTTAATCTTATTAAAGTAAGGCCATGTATCTTCTAAGAGGGAAGTGCAGGCAGCTTTAGTTGGGGGTCAGAGGCTTGCTGTCTATGGTAGGGAGTCAAATCACACCCTCCAGTCTGAAGACCTGCTGACCTGCTTTAGCACATTACTCTGGACTTAACTCTCATAGGTAAGATGACTCTCTCATCATTTATGATGTTGAATGATGCAGGGAAGTTCATGAGTATCAGGATGGATGTGACAAGAGATCACTTTTTAGTACCAGTAAAGCAGTTTCAGTTCTGTGTCTTGGCCTGAACAAATTCTTCTGGCTTGGGATATATGTTTCAATTACAGGAGCCAGAGTATTTTTTGGGCTAGCTTCTTGAACTTGCTCATGCAGGTTTGAAAATATATGAGCTAGCTACAGGGGGCCTCAGGGCTGGTGAGACTACTGCATGTATTTGTCAGCAACCCCTCAATTTGAGGATGATCTCTACTATGGCTCATTGATCAAGACCATTGGCTTATGGTCTTGAGGTGACTTAAGAGTCCAATCCTTGAGCCACACACCCACTGTGTGTATTAAGAAGGGCAAATTCCCTCTCAGAATAAGATAACAGCTATTTCATGCAGGGATGGTACCTGCTGCTGCTTTCTCAAGATAGGAGATGTGGGCCAGATTTAGTAACCCTGGGTTTAGTGTGTCCAAAATTCATTGATGAGCATTGAATTCTAGGAATTGGATTGTTGGTTGATGGGTTTAGGTACAGTGGGTCCTTGCTTTTGAAGCTACTTGAATGTGTGTGATCTTTTCAGCAAAGTAGGATGGTAATTTTCTGCAGTACTTGGTCATTAAGCACCAGGAAGCTGGCAGGAAAGATCAGCTTAGACTTAGAGGAATTTATTCCTCCTGTCTAAAGTACCACCCACCTCAGAAAAATCAAAAATCACAACATGGACTCCAACACTTGAGACTGGCCACCAAATAACTAAATATTTTATAAGTCAACTAACGTTTTGTTTTACTTTTTAATTTTCTTCCAACCTTTTTGGGGGTGTATATGGTAACATAATGTTGAAGTATAAACCTTTAATCAATACACAAACATACGTCTCTTCCTGACTGCTCAAATGAAGATTTCCCTCACCATCTACTCACCACTACAATAGGGGAATGGGTCATCCATTTCCTACTACTAGCTGGAGAAAGAGCCAAGATGCTTTCTGACTTCCCATATTCTCTTCCTTGATCTTCCTCCCAAATGTGTCTTGCCCCATATTCTCTTGACTTCCCGTACTGTCACCATCTACATAAACCAAACATTAAGAATGGTGACACTGGTTTAGAAAACACAGTATTTATTTCCATGCACATCTAAAAATAGCACAGTTAACTCACTGTTTAAAGTCTTATACTACAACTTGAATAATCTTTAAGCTAAGAGAGCTTATTAGGGAAATATCTTCATTAGGGGATTTCTCCCAGCTTGTTGGCCTGTTCAAGATGAATCATAATCAATACACTCTAAATCAGTGATTCTTAACTGGTGTTTCATGGCACCCTAGGGTGCCTTGAGATGCTTTCGAGGGAGCCATGCAATGTTAGCATTGTTGGGGGTGCAAACGTGATTCACAAGATAAACCCAGAGCTCTCAAATAAGAATCTACAGTGTTAATAGCCTTGACCTACTGTGGTCTTTCTAAGTTCTCTGCAACAGAAGAATTCCTCTATTATTTTTCTGTAGTCAAAAAAATTGAGTGAAAGGTAAGAACTGTCATTCTCCTAGGGGTGTCTTGAGCTGAACAATGGGTTTAAGCCAAACAAGGGGTGCCTGGAGTATAAAAAGATGGCGAACCACTACTCTTAAAGAGTAATCCCAGTACTGCTGGAAATGCTTTAAAGTGGAAGGCAAGCAAGTGTAGCTGTTGAATCCAGGACCCTACAGTTTTACTTTGGCTCCCATTCCTCTCTCACCTCCAGCTTAGAGGTTTCTCCTCTGCACAGATCTCAGCAACTTTCTCTGATTTCCGTTGCTCTTGATCCATTGTCTTCTGCCACGGAGGGAGACACGCATCATACGCAGAGATGAGGGCACAGCAGATCCCCCACATCACCCAATTTTGTCCCCCATATGCTGCTTTTATGGCTTAGCACCTGGGGGACTTCAGAGGGATGGGTGATACACATCACCCAAGCGAAGTGTGACTGCCTAAGGGAAAAGCTGCAGCAGCAAACTGACATTGAGGGCAGCCAGGGGCAAACCACTGAGCCAGAAGAAATGAAAAGACCTGAGGTTATAGGCCAAGATGAGGTCCAGAACTTGCAATAGGCACAGGGAGTTTTAACTGGGAGACATTTATCAGGCACATGGCACCCTGCACTCACAGACACTGGCTTTGAGCTCTCTAACCCTAAATCCTCTTCCCACCCCCATTTGCCCATTTTCCAGAGCTCGCCTTCCAGTCCAAGAAGAGTGGCAGTGTCATGAATTCCATAGGTGATGCACATCCCCACAGTGTTATGGCTGGTTAGCGCTGTTGGAGGATCTTACACAGAAATCTAAGAAATAAACAAAATTTGATTTTACTTCACAGTTACTAGGCACAAGTCAGGTGAGACTAAGATGAAGACACTGAGCCCCCTGCCTACTTGCTGGATGCTTCACTGCCTGTTCCACAGAGGTAAGTGAGGGCTCTATGCCAGAACCCTGCCAACACCACTGGCATCTGGCAAGGCAAGTCCCTGGGGCTTTCACTCTCCTACAGACCCCTCCAGAGAGGGGTCCAGGTGTGTTTGCCAGCATGTTTGAGTGCCCTCAGAGTCCTCTGACCACTCTAGGTTCTCTAGTCTGCAGCCAGGATCTGCCAGGGTCAGAATAACAGCCCCACATTCAAGGATGCCATACAATCTCTTCTTCATTGCCCCATGTTGCTGGCAATGGGGTATCCAGCTTGCTGGCTTTGAGCAGGACATTGTGTGTCTCATTCCTTAGAATGGCAACATAGGGAAGGACTAGGGAGTGGTTACAGATAAAGAGGTGGCAGCTCTGCTGCACAACCTGTCTCTGCAAGGAGCAGAGATCCATGCCGGGGTCTCCTCCCCACTGTTGCCAGCTCCATGCAGCTCTGGATCTCTTTTCCCTATGAAGCCAGGTTGTGTGGCAGGGACTAGTAGCCTTGCTCACCGCTCTGCGCTGCTTCCCTGCCTCACAACCTGGCTTGACAGGGATTAGAGATCCATGCGGGGGTCTCTTCACCTGCACGGAGGGCAGCAGCCCTCCCCTTCCCCTGGACAAACCACCCACAGCCTGTTCTGCTTCTTGCTGGGGCCCCTACCCCCAGCCCCAAGCCCTGCCCAGCTGGGTAGGGCTGTGTGAAGCTTGCAGCCTGTTTGAAACAGTCAGCCAAAATGAAACACGACAGTAATCTGGGAGACCAAAATGTATCACTGGCCTCCAAAAGGGCCAAATCCAAAACCGAACTGAAACACAGCTGTTTCACACAGCCCTACTAGATACCATGTGTACAGGCCCAGTAACAGACACTAGCACAGAATACCTGTCTTGCTCCACAACACAGTGAGTGCAGTAGTTCAACAGGCATCTATGCACATACCACTGACTCCCAGTGCAACCAGACCATCTCTTGCTGGGGGAGGGATCCTTGGGGAGCCACAAATGCTAACTGCAAGACTGGTGCCCTTCTCACCTCTAGGATGTACTCACCACCTACCAATCCCATCTAGCAATAGACTCAAAAGTCTCTGGCTCAGTAGACTCATGAGTCTCTGGCTCAGTAGTTCACAGGGGTATGTAGGATGGAAGGGCCATGAATGATCCCCCACGTTCTCCTACCAAGATGTGAAAAAGGAGGCGAGGGGCCTCCCTTCTGGACTCTCTACCCCTGGGGACTACCAAGGAGTGGAGGATAATGTCCATTCTCTGAGCAGGTACCTTGACTTTGTGCAGATCCTTGTGGGAGCCTGGCTGCCCGGGACCCTCCCTTCATGTAGATACAATAAACTGACTCTGGGCCGCTTCTCTGCAAACTGGGCCATAGGTTTCCCTCAACACCACAGGTATTACTGAAACCAGCCTTAATGGAGATTCCAGATGTTTCCCACCCTGCATACCTGGTGTGAGAGGTGCTTCGCCAGACATCACTAGTGTGCTGTGCCAAGGGCTACCCGAACATCTCCTGGATCAACCTAGCCCGCACTGTCCTTCCACGCTGTTTCTCCACACGGTGTCTGAGAGCCCTTCTCCGGCACGCTTGTCTGACTTGTCTGAGGGGTGCGGTACCTTCTGTCTCCTCATCAGTCTCTTCTAAATCCTCCAGGCTTGTGTACCCAGCAGTCCCCAGTTCACGGCTGCTGTCCTCTCCTGCCTCCTCCAAGTCTGTTTCATTCTCCTCATCCACATCCAACCCCTCAGGCAGAGGAATCCCACGTCGTATGGCTATGTTGTGCAAAACACAACATGCCACGAAAATCCTATTGACCTTCTCAGGGCTGTACTGTAATGTGCCACCAGATGCATGGAGACATTGCCAGCGCATTTTGAGCAGGCTTACAGCTCTCTCCACAACTGACCTGGTACGCTTATGGGCATGGTTGTATTGCAGCTCAGCATCACCCTCGGGATGCGCCAGTGGAGTGAGGAGCCATGGCTGGAGGGGGTAGCTGTGATCACCTGTGCAAAGACAACAGAGTGATAACAACTAAGATTGGGGGCTAGGCTGTCCCCCAAGAGGCACAGTTTCTCATGCAAGCCATTCTACCAAATGCTCTAGCAGGTGAGAAAGGTTGGTTGTAGGGCCAAGATGGGCACAGTGGGGATAGAGAGATGGAACTCCTTACCTAGCAGCCACCCAGGTGTGAACTCTCCGCGGCGGAATCGCCTGAGGAGAGCTGACTGGGACCACACGGAGGAGTCATGGCTGGAGCCAGGGAACCTGGCCAGGACATCGGTGAATTCAAGGCGGGCGCTGCTGACCACCATCATATTCATGGCATACGTGCGGTGCCTGTTCACAAACGTGTGGGAGTCTTGCGCAGGTTTCTTGATGTTCACGTATGTGCCATCCACAGCACCCAGGACTTGGGGGATGTTTGCGATCTCAAGAAAGTCCCGCATGGTTTGTCCTTGGGTGCTGGGGTCCGTGGGAAAGGTGATGTAGTCTGGGGTATGCGGGATAAGGGCCTCCAGGAACTGGCCCAGAACCCTAGAGGCTGTGGACTGGCCAACACCTGTGGTCTGAGCAGCAAACCTCTGGAAAGAGCCGGAGGCCAGAATGGCAAGGGCAGTACTGACCTTGTCCGGGACTGAGAGTGCAAAGTTGGTATTCTGAGATGCTCCCAGGCTGCCCCGCAGCAGATCACACAAATGATACATAGCATCTGCTGTGAGTCGGTACCGCTGGATGCAGACCCGGTCACTGAGCCCCTCAAAGGTCTGGTGTGGTTGGTATACCCGAGCCTGGGCCTGTTGCCGGGCCCGGGCTCGGGCACGAGGCTGGGGGCGGGCTGGACCCAAGGCCAGAGCCTGGGCTGTGGCCTGGGGATAAGCTGGACCCAGGGCCTGAGCCAAAGGCTGGGTGCAAGCTGGACCCAGGCCCTGGGCCTGGGTCTGAGGCTGTGGGCGAGCTGGACCCTGGGTCCGGGCCTGAAGCTGCAGGTGAGCTGGACGCTGGGTCCGGGCCTGCAGCTGCTGGTGAGAAGGACCCAGGGTCTGTGCGTGGGGGTGGGACTGAGAGCGGGGCTGGGGCAGGGACCGAGCCGGACCCAAGGCCAGAGCCTGAGTCCGGGGCTCCCCCTGGGCAGCCCGTCGCCGCCGAATGGCCAACACCATGGGGTGAAGGAGCATGTTCTTGTCTATTCTCTGGCCAAACCAGAGTTTGCACCCCACTCCTAAGTGCACTTCCCAGCCAGCCACAGCCTACTCAGGACTTCCCTCCCAACCTTTTCTGCCTTTGGGCACCCTGTTTCCAGGCTGTCTACCCCAGCTGTGCCTAGCCTGCCTCCGTACCCCACTACGACACCATCTCTTCCCCTCTAGTCTCTGCCTGTCCTGTACCCAACTCTCCACTCTGCAGGGTCCCCCTTACTGGCCTGCCTCACACTCGCACCACGGGACACCTACCCCTTCTGGGCAGCTTGGGGGTGTCCTGGCTGTGAAGCTGGGCAGCACCTGCTGCAGGCTGCTCCGTCCGGCTGGCCTTGCTAGTGGTACTGCGGCCGCTCTTTGTTTACCTGGACTGGGGGCAGAGTCACCCTGGGGCACGGGTGGGTGCAGCGCACCTACGGGGAGGACTCGCCGGCCACAGCTGGGGGTGCCCCAGCTCCCTGGTAGCTGGGCAGTGAAGGCTCCACTCGGTTCTGTGAAAAAAAAAGGGGAGGGGGTGGAAAGGGTTGTAGTGCTGTCAGGCACGTGGGAGATACAGGATCAGGCCCAGGTTGATCTGGAAGGGAAGTGGGGACAGGATCAGGCAAGGTTGATCTGGGGGGGAAGGGATCAGGCTGATCTGGGGGGGAAAGAATAGGATAAAATAGGATCAGACTGATCGGGAGGAAGGAGGGGGACAGGATTAGGCCAGGCTGATCTGGGAGGGAAGGAGGGGGGCAAGATCAGGCTGCTTTGGGATCGGATCGGATCAGGCCCAGGCTGATCTGGGGAGAGAGTCAGGCCCCGGTGGCGGGCACAGGACAGGGGTGGGTGTGTATGTGTGTGTGTGGGGTGGGGGCTGTCAGCTGGGGCGCGCGCATGCGCAGTGCAAAGGGAAGGGGTTGGCGCACACTGGACAGGCCAGGCCGAGGGTTCGAACGTGCTTGGGGGGGGCGGGGCGACCCCCTCCTCCGCGTTGCGGGGGGGCGGGGCCGAGCGGGGCTCGAGGCGGCCGCTGCGGCTGGGGGCGGGGCAGTCCGGCCGTCGGCCCGCCCCCTGCCCCCCTGGGAGAGTCCATGTGCTGTGGGTGGGGGGGGGAGGCGCCGTGCTCTCATCCCCAGGTCACCTGCCCAGGGCCGCTTCTGCACCCACTAAAACAGAGTCCCTGGTCGCAGCTCTGGAGACGGCGGGGTGAAGGCAGGAGGCGGTTGAGAATAGGGAATCCCCGCCCCTCCCCACCCCCGCACGTCGTGGTGCGGTCCCGGGTCGCGGGGCGGCGCACAGTGGCCACGCGCATCAGCGAGTGCAGCATGGAGCCGCACCGGTGGCTGCCGCTGGAGGCCAACCCTGACGTGCGTCACCACCGGGGCCGCGGGCTGGGAGGGGGGCGGTGACGTCGCGGGGACCCTGGGGGGGAAAGAGGGGGGCTATGGCTGAGACGGTGTCGCTCTGTGTTTCTTGCAGGTCACGAACCAGGTGAGGACCCCCGCCCGCCCGCCGCTGCAGGTAACGGGGCGCCGCCGGGGGCTGCTCCGGCCGGCGCGCGGGACTCAGGTCGGGCCGGGCCGCCCCCCTGCGCCACCGGGCTGTGCCGGAGCCTGGGCGGGCGCTACTCGTCTTGAGCAGTTGCTGCGTCTGCTCTGGGCGTTCCTACGTGTCTGGGCCCTGCTGGACCCAGCCCGGCTGGGTGGGGTGAGCACCCAGCCCGGCTGCGGCGGGGAGTGGCAGTGGGCAAGGTGGTCCTGTGCTGCTTCCCCCCGGGGACTGGGCAGGGAGGGGGAGGGAAGCTGCTGCCCCAGGTGAGTCCAGCTCTGCCCAGGCTGGCTGGGATGGGCAAAAGCAGCTCTGCTGGTTGTGGCCCCCCTTTTTGCTCCATGGCAGGGTGCTTTTAAGCCTCCCTCAGAGGTGTTTGGGGTTGGCTGCAGCCCAGGCTGGGCCAGAGCTCCTGCTAGGACCTAAAACGAGATTCCTGGTTATTGGGGCTTGCCCCTCTGCTTAGGGTTGCATCAGTTGCCCTCTGCAGGGTCAGGAAGGAGTTTTGCCCCATGGTCAGATTGGGACAGACTGGGGGATTTCTGCTTTCCTCTGCAACTGTCCAAAGCCTCCGGAGCAAACATTGTCAATGCTTCACAGAAGCTGGACACTGACTGTTTTGGTTCCTGGGCTTTACCTGTGGCAGGATAGGGTGCTAGCTATGATTGTCAGGGTTAACAGTCATTGGATAAGTAGAGTTTAGTTTATGGCATGTAGAGGATGGCTTGGCTGGGGTCTTAAGCTGCCTTTGAGGAGGTTCGATGTGAATTGGATAGTTCAGGTGTATAGTCCTGCTCTAAATTCACTGCAGGGGTGGCTGCAGCCACCACTACCAGCTCCCAGCCTCCTTTCCCCCCCTCCACCCCCTGTCACTGCTGCTGGTGCCCCAGGAGCCTTGGGAAGCATTTTATGTCCCTAAAGCAGGTGAAAATCTCCCCTCCCTTCTCCTGGGTGCTCAGACCTGTCCCATTTCCTGCCTGCTGCCTTCCCTGCTGTCCAGGGGTGGTGATGCTCCAGCGCTGCTTGTGCCCCACCCCAGCCAGGCTGTGTAAGAGCTGGGGATAGGGAGTGGCAGTGGCAACAGGCAAGGGGTTCCTCCGTCCTGTGCCTGCTTCCCTGCTGGGGGACCAGGCAGGGAGGGGGAAACTACTCTCCCACTATGCCAATGCCTCTGTCCCTAGCCCCAGTTGAGCCTACCCCCTGCCCAAGCTGGCAGGGAAGGGCAAAAGCAGCTCTGAAGCTTCTGCCCCTGGGACAAAGGGAGAGGAGTGACAAGTGATGGGTGGGGATGGGGCAGGGATAGGCAAGGGAAAGGGGCAAGGGATTTTCACCTGCTCCAGGGCTTTAGAAAAGTCCTTGGAAGCTCCCAGTCTGTGCCCCAATCCAGAAAGGAAGTTGGGGGTGCAGCTACATCATTGCATCCTCTCTGGGTCCACCCCTGAGGATCACTTTTTTTTAAAACTAGTGGGTTGTTAAAACTAAATTATTCTGTGAAATATTTTGCCTGCCCTCAAGATGCTTGTGTTGGAACTCTTAACAGGCTTTCTTCCTTTGCATGGGGGGTCTGGTTCAGAGATTACCCTATAGTCTCACATACAACATGCACCCCTTCTCAAAACCAGGAGCCAAATTGGGGTGTCTGTATTATTAAGCAGGGAAGCTGATTTTCTGCTTTGATTCCTGCTCCAGTGCATCAGCAGCAGTGTTACTGTTCAGACAGCTGATGGAGTCAATTGACTTAATGGCTCACTTAATATCTTTGGCTGAGTAGGAAAGGGAAAGTGAATCAGCTGAAGAGTAGGCCTGTCCCTGCTCTGTGCAAAAAGGGGTGTGATGTGGCAGTCATCAGGGAGAAGGGGAAGCTATGTTACTACAGTGCCCAACAGGCTGTATGCAGCCATAACTTTGACACTTTTATTTTACCTTTCAAAATCAAGTTGTGTATTGTTTTATGGGATGTGTGTATATGAGACAATATGGTAATCAGTCATGAGGTGAATTCTTCAGAGTATGTAGGACAGGGAAGGTAATTACTAGATCATTTTCTCAGCTTTTGGTTTTGCTAACTTGAATAATGCAGCAGTTCTCATGCAAACACTTCCAGTGAAGTGCAAGAGCCTAATTAAAAATAGTTTTTTCAGTTGAAATGTATGCGTTTTCAGTTGAAAAAATATGTGTATAAATGCCTGTAGTGTGCCTGAATACATTCTGGTACAGTTTGCACCAGAGTTTATTGTTCCTCTGTACAGCGTTTACATGTGCACCCAGGACCTCAGCACATTAAGCTGGGGTAGCTTTGCCCCAGCTGGTAGGAGGTCCAGGGGGTCAGCCTGTCAGCCCAGGTCTGCTCTGCTCTGGCTCAATGTGTTGCAGCTGGCTGGGGCACGTGGGTGCTATAGTGCAGGGTTAGCTAGCAAGCAGCACCCATGCTGTAGCACCTTTGTGACCCAGTCAGACCTGCTCACCATTTACACATGCGTTGTCACATGTGTGAACAGTAATGCTTTGCTGAAGAGCTAATGGGTAAACTTTGCAGTAAAGCACATATGTAGATGCCCCTACTGAGCTTTAATTAGCCATTAAATAAAACTGAGGGAAAGCTGATTTCCTTTTCTAAATATCAGAACTATGCTAGGTTGTGTTGGTTTTTTTTTTTTTTTTTGCTTGCTTGATGGGGCGAGTAAAATTTAATGATTTTTCTGTACAACGTCTTTCATGTAAGCAATGGGAATATCTCTAAACTTGAGCTTCCTTCGAGGAGATTCAACATGAGTTTAGAACAAAACTATATAGCTTAGGTATTTTAAACTCAGTTGTGGGATTTTTTTTTTGTTATAAGCAGGGTAGGTCTCTTCTACAAGCATATGTACTTCTTACTTGGAAAGGACTTTTTGTTAAAGTTTATTTTAAAATGTTCCTTGAAGTGTATTATAAATCTGAAACACAAGCCTGTATTCTGTGATGTAAATTCAAAAGCTTTCAGAAAATGTTACAGAACATGTCAGAATCATGGAAAATTGAGGTTGAAAGGGACCTCAGGAGACCGTCTAGTCCAACCCCTGCTCAAAGCAGGACCATCACCAACTAGATCATTCCAGCCAGGGCTTTGTCAAGCCAGGACTTAAAAACCTCCAAGCATGGAGATTCCACCATCTCTCTAGGTAACCTGTTCCAATGCTTTACCAACCTCCTTGTTTAGGTTGGATATTAGGGAAAATTCTCTCACATCTCTTGCTTCAAGTTGAGACCATTGCTCCTTGTTATGTCATCTGCCACCACTGAGAACAGTCTGGCTCCATCCTCTTTGGAACCTCCCTTTAGGTGCTTGAAGGCTGCTGTCAAATCCCCTCTCAGTCTTCTCTTCTACAGACTAAATGAGCCCTGTTCCCTCAGCCTCTTCTCAGAAGTCATGTGCTGCTGCTCCCTAACCATTTTCATTGCCTTCCATTGGAATCTCTCCAACTTCCACATCCTTTCTATAGTGGAGACCCCAAACTGAATACAGTACTGGACACAGACGAGCTTTTGAATGCACCACCTGTTCTGAAAATGCAGAAAATATCATGGTTGTAGACTGCGGGATTTTGGCTTTATCTTATAGAATTTACGCACAACAATTTCAGACTTTCTCCCTGTGAGCAGGTTTCTGTGCAATTTTTTTTTTGGCTGGGACGGAGAAAGTAGTACAGCTACCTAGTAGTGCTAGGACATTCCTGTTCTACATCCCATTTGTAATCTTGTTCTTTACACTCACAGAGTTGATTTAACACAAGAGAGCAGATGGTAAGAATTTTTTTTTTTTATTTTGAAGCTTTCTGAAATAGAAATGAGTCACTTGATATCTTCAGTGTTATACTTCACAGGTATGATTCAGCATGGCCTGTCACAGGGCTTATGGTGCTGGACATATCAGAAGTCTGATGCAGTGGGTCATAAAATACTGCTAACCCACTTAACATGATGTCACAAGATTACATTGCTCAATGCTACTGTCGCTCCACATGTTCCAGCAAGGTGCTTTGTACTTATCTATAAATTGTATTCTAATGACACATCTGTGTGTCTGATTTTTTTTAGTGATGCAGCCACTGCCACTACTAAGAAGTTAGTGTTTACAAGAATTTTTTTTTTGTCATGAAGAACAGCAGGTTCTAGTTGAGGCAAGGCAATGTTCAGATTATATTGATTAGAAGGGTTCAGAAGAAGTTCTTATTCTAAAGAATTATGTGAGATGCTGCCACTCTTTTAAGGCTTATGGCCCCATTCATCACTGTGGCATGAGTTTCTTGTTTTGGTCCTCCAAGATTAATGAGGAACAGGATAGTCTTGGTACTTAAAAGTACTTTCTTTGCCAGAAAGCAGCAGGTGAAACTGCCCTTTTCTTTTGGATACGTTGAGGCTATACTACTTTAATTCAGTGCATCTGAAGGTGAATGTGCAGGTTATATATAAACTCCACCCAGTACAGACTGCATCTGCTTAGTTTCAGACATTCATCTGCATGTGCTCATTTTTTTTCTGATCCCTTTCCAGTGCAAGTTTGAGGTTTTTTGGTCCTAATTTCCAAAGCAACTAATGGGTGAAGCCCCATCTGTTTTAAAGGACCAAGTTTCAATCTCTGAATTCTTCTGTGACAGCCAAAGAGTTGGGTACAAAGCATTTTTGGTCAAGAGGATCCAGCAATGGAATGGATTTCCAGAGGAGCTTCTGAAGATCTTAGGAATTGCTGAAAAACCTTCAAATCTTAAATACATTTATCTTTGGAACACACATTTTAAAATGGGGAAAATATTGCTTGTTCCACATTCACAGCTGGAAAATGTAAGGAATAAAAGGTGCTGCCCCAAAGGAACTTTGGCATGATAAGATTTATCATTACCGTGCCTACTTTTAGGACCTTGATGTTGAGGATGAATTCATAATCCAAAGATAAGTGTCTGATTTCCCTATAAAATGCATGGTTTCACAACAGCCAGCAGATTGATTTGGATGGTATGTCATCCAGTGGGAAAATGCCAGAGGGAGTTTATCTGAAATCCTACCTGTCTTCATTCTCAGGTAGCGAGGCAGCTGTGAGAGACTGGGATTCAGAGTCCCAAATTCCCTTGTACACATAAGAACCAAGGTTATTCCCCTGTGTATAAAAGATTGGCCACTTTTGCATCAAATGATGTGAACCAGAAGAGGAAGTTTCATAGTTTTAATGACCACATTTTATAAAAGCAGAGTGGTAACATTAGCCAAAGGTCTAACCTACATCTCCCCCCTTCCCTAGAGAGTACCTTAGTCAACAGCCTTGTGGGTAGGCAAAATTGAAGCTGTGTCTTGATCAGCTAAGACTTCAAGGTTGATAGAGCTGGAAAGGGTGATCAAGAGGAAGCATAAATATGGAGTCCATTGAGGACTACTTTTTATTTTGTCTACTTCTAGATCTTGATACTTGAAGGCACTAAGCTCTAGGTACTTCACATCTAGCGGACAAAGATGGAACACGTTCCATTGGTTCCAAGTTGAACGAAGACAGATCCAGTCTGAAAATATAGTATATTTAACTATGGCATGTTTTTAACAGTGAAGTTTAGAGAGTCCTTGAAACAACTTATAAAGAGTCTGGTCAGATCGGGTAGCATGGGAGTCCTCACAGGCCAGATCTTGATCTGCTTCTGGCACTGGGGTGGGCGGTGTCAGGGAGCCATGGGAGTTAACACAGCTGTCATTAGCTCTTGCTGCCACCAGCGCATCCTCAGTGGGGCTTTGTCCTTTGAAATTCAGTGGTAGGTCCTATCCCAAATCCCAGGCCTTTCAGGAGCCTTGTGTGCGAGATGGCAGTTCTGTGGACTGTATGTTTGAAACCCCTGGCCTAGATCATTGGGGAAAGATGGTAAGAAATAGCTATATATTAACTTCATGCCATAACCTTCGTCTCAGCCACAGTGGTGATTCCAAGATTCAGAATAGAACAGCCTCAGGGCTGCTGTAAATTGTGTTCACTGAAAAAGTTGCTGAAACTGTCTAGAGGTTAGATAGATCTTGCAGCTCTCCAACCCGCTAGTACATTGGGATGGGAGACAGGTAAGGAACTAATCTGCTGTCCTTGTGTTCCTTAAATTCCCACAGTATGAAGTAATCATTTTCAGTTAGTTGCTGAAAAAAGATTTCCACATGCTTTGCTTTCTTTCACAAAACAGGCGGAAAGACGACTGGGATCTGATCTGATGTAGCTTGCCTCTGCATGCTCACTGTTAGTTTTGAATGTCTGACAGATTCCAGAAGTAGCTCTTCATGAAGAAACAAAGAGCTCCTAACTTTTTTTTTTTAGAGCTAGTAATGCTGTTTCTGACAGTGGTGAAGCTGGTACAACTGGAAGTGGAAGTATTCTGTTGTGAAACTCTTTTGAATTGCTGATGCAAGTGGGAGGTTGGTAGTTTTCTCAGTTCTTCTCTATTGTGTATTTTAACATTCTTTAAATAGTAAATGGAGCATGCTCCTAATGAATATTTTTTATGAATTCTCTCTGAAATGTTGTGTGTTTAAACTATCAAATGCTCTGATTATTCTGAATTCTTTAAAAGAGATTAAAAAAAAAACACTCCAGACTATGGGCCTTGCTGACTTTTTATGGTGGACTTAAAATGATGTGGTTGGTGAAGAAGCATAATACATAGTATCATAATTGATGGGGAGTGCTAATCTGGGGAACTCGGATGATTTTGGTGACAGGGGGCATATCTACATGAGACTCGTATTGCAGAGCTGCCTAATTAGCTCCGCAGTAAAGTTTTAGTGTCTACACATCTGCCCCTGTTAGGCCACAGGAAATGAATTAACTCTGCCATAAGTTAGTACTTGTAAACACAAATACTATTCTATGGCAGTGTTCTTTAGTGCACAGCAACACACTTGCAGATGACAATGGGGCTGGCTAAAGCATGAGCATACTTCAGTGTGGAGGTTGTCTGCCGGTTAGCCCCACACTGGCAATCCCCGCACTGAAGCACCTTTGTGTCCTAGTCAGCCCCTCTGCAGCTCATTGAGCCAAGTTGGAGCAGCCCCTGGTTGGCAGGCTGACCCCTTGTGTTCCCTGCCAGCTAGGGCTACTCCAATCCAGATCAGTGTATTGCAGTCCTGGGTGCTTGTGCAAACTTGGCACCCAAGGGCAATGAACTCTGGTGTGGTATGTGCTGGAGTTTATTGCATTGCATTAATTGCATGTGTAGATACACCCAGAGTGGCTAATGTTGGTGCTTTGCCTACTGTGATTGCTTGCATGATCGGTGGAGTTGAACCAGTGGTACTTAAAGTGGGAAAGTTAGTATAAGCAAGGGCACGAAATTAGATGGTGCTTTAATGCTACTGAAGTAATCTGGATTTATAATGCTACTGTAGTGGCTGGGTTACAGTTGACCTTAGTAAAATGTAAATCTAATGATTTTAGTGCCCAACTTTAGAGAGCTTTTAGGGCATCTCCAGCTGGACTCCAAAACAAAAATTACTAGCTTTTTGAAAATAAGGCTTTAGCCAAGTATCTACTGTTATGATATTTGTGTTTTTTCAAAGGAGCTTGGGCAGCTTCACCAATAGGCATTAATCACAAGTATGAATTGTTAATTTTACTTGGATATTCCTGAAGTTGAAGAGACGCTTGTATCCTAAAATGACTGCTTACCTGTAGTTCATCTGTATTATTTTTAAGTACATGTAATAATGTGCTATGAGCAATGACTTGTGAAGACTGAGTTGGCTACTTGTGCCTGTTCTAGAAGAAGCTGATAAAGGAAGATTGCTTGTTTATTGAACAAGAAAGTAAAGCAACTGCTTACAGGCAACTGAGTTAGCCTGCCAGATGTACAGAGAAGTACGTGATGCTTTTCACTATGGAATTGTAGAGCCAAATTGCTTGAGTATTCTTTGAATACCAATATGCTGCATCACTGTACCAAAAAGCTGCAGTCTCTACTCTAAAAGTTTATAACATAAAAGCATATGTTGCTTATTGTGTGTAGCAGGTCTGAGACCCAGGGGGTGGACATGATGCACCTTGCTCAGCTCTGACTCTACTATTGCTCTCTCTCAATTTGCTCGCCCCCCACACCTTCATCTTGTTAAAAGCTGAATAAAATAGGCTGCCCATGGGCCTTAGTAAGCCTCAGTCCTACCAAATCTCCAGTGGGGTTCCCCTGCTAGTCTCAGCTATTCCCTCAGGCTCAAACAGGCTCTCTCAACTTGACCATGTCTCTGCAAGGCACCTGTAACCTTAAGGGCTAATTACGTGGCTGTGTACATCCCCCACACCATGCCCCAAGCCTTGCAGTTGGCATTCTGATAGACATTCTTGTTGTCATATGCTTACAGTCACGTGACCTTCCTCTGGACCCTCAGATCGCTCGGTGTCCTGCACAGCCCCATGTCTCCAGTCCCCTCAGTCCCTTACTCAGCTCCTCCCTAGGCTGCTGGATTCCTTGACCCCTTAATTGACTTCCCTTTCGGCTGTGAGACCTGGTCCCTCCTTTGGCTCCTCTTGGCCCTCAGAGCTCTCAGCCCCTCTTTGGGTGTCGGGACCCTGCTTGTCCCACTACCCAACTCTTGGCCATTCACTGGATTGCTGGACCCTGCCGATCCCATTCAGCCCCTTCTGGGCTGCTGGCTCTCTCTAGGTGAGCCTTGCTTGCCCTTGCAGGGCTCCAGGCTAAACTGCTCTTATAACTTAACAGTGAGCACCTGCCCTCTGACAGGTATTCAAGCCTCCTCTAAGGCTTAACGTAAACCAGGGCTGCCTGCCAGTATAATCAAGCCCTGCTATGCCCCAGGTACCTTCCTTTATTCCCTGTGTTGCCGAGTGGCTTTCTTCCTGAACTCAGGACCCCTGCTGCTTTACTACCAGGAGCTTCTTACTTCATGGCTCCCCAGGGGTGGACTCCCTGGTTAGCTCAGGTGGCTGTAAAGCTCTAGCTCAGCCTGCTGCCAGTCAGGTGAGTCCTTAATTCTACCCTTTGCTGCCTGCTAGTGGCTTCTTTGTCTTCCTACACTGTGATTTTCCATTAAAAATAATGGCTTGGTTTATGTGCAGGTGGTTTGTTCCAGTTCAGTTCTTAGTGGATAACTGACTGCACCTCAAGCTGCTATCTTTGATTGGTATCTGAGATTTGCCAATAAAGAACCCAATAAAACGTGCCTATTCCCTCAGCTGTAATTTGAATGTAGTGTTCAGACAACTTAACAAGTTACTGAGTCAAAACTGTTACCGCTCTTGATTGCATAACAACTTTTCTCTCTGTTTCTCTTCCTCCTCCATAACATGTAAGATATATGGGACCTTCTGTATGCATAGCTAAAAATCTTGTGTGCCCTGTCATACACATGTTCAGATGATTTCTGGATCAATTCTGGGTTTGTTTTCCTGGAAAAAAGCTTACCTGAAGAGCATTGTTCAGATGTTCCATGAGAGACTGCAGCACTGACAGAGTAATCAGGGGGCTCTTGTGTACACATCTCAGTGTGCTCTGCAGGCTCCTCAATCTGCCTGAAGGCACATGACACAGGTCAACCTTAATTATTTGACCCAACCTGCGTCTCGTTTCAGACCTGGAGCACAGCATGGGGATTGAAGCATTCAGGGGGGCATACTCTGCTCCCTGCTCAGCTGGAAGAATACAGCCCAGACTGAGTGACACTGTCTCCCCAGGGAAGGGGTGAAGTAGACCAAAATCAAAGCATGCTGGCACACTGAAGGACTGTGCTGCAAGCTTCTCTCAGAAGGCTTGATTTTTGTGGGAGAAACCTTCCCAGGAATAATTTAACCTTGGTTTTCCTTGGGATCCTATGACCCCAGCTGACTTCCTGCTCCTGGGGCAGGGGACTGGACTTGATGATCTTCCAAGGTCCCTTCCAGCCCTAATGTCTATGTCTCTTGTTTTTATTTTTTTTTCTGGAGCAGCTATTTTCACTCTGGGAGAAAAATCCTGAAAGTGTACAATCATGGTTTCTAG
The DNA here is from genome assembly GCF_052110815.1 of Crocodylus siamensis. Taxonomy (NCBI): domain Eukaryota; kingdom Metazoa; phylum Chordata; order Crocodylia; family Crocodylidae; genus Crocodylus; species Crocodylus siamensis. The sequence continues at coordinate 341,145,798 of NC_143395.1, read as the reverse complement.
TGGAAAGTAGCAACTCTCCCAGTAGAAATTAAATGTCTGTATGTGACCATGATGCATGTAATCTTTTTCTTCTTGTATCAGATATTTCTGTGAAGATCACTTTTAGCCTGTGATTTTGATCATGTTCATTTCTTTTGAGTTTCTCACCTGGCTTCCCCTTCTGTATCACATTAGTAATAAACCAGTTGTCTCATTTTCTAGGTCTTTGTGGCTGTCATCTCTCACTTATTCTGAAGCCACAATTGACCAAGATGCTAGTCTCCTTCTGCCGCTTACTAAATTTTCTAAGAAGCACCTTTTGTCATGTCTTCCTTCCTGGTTGGGAAGTGTTCTCGCTTAACATCCATAAAGCTACCTTGCCTCTAAGTTCTATTTTGTCTTTGTATAGTCGATGCCAAAAAACCCTTTAAGCTGCTGGTGTGCTATGACCACTGCCTGTCATGGCAGTATTGCCTGTATTGTTTCTTTGTTTCCTTGTACTCCCATCTCGCATCTCCTACTTAGGTGATAAGTTATTTGAGGTAGAGATCAAGCTGTTCTGTGCCTACACTGTGCCAAAAGGCATGAGATCCTGGTCCTTTAAGGGTCCTTGGTATTAAGATAATGGAAATAATAAAAACTTCTTTTGCTGTTAAATTGGCTCCTCTTTTACTCTTGCCTTTCTGGTTTTTTGCACTGGTATGGACCTTGAGTGAAAGAGATGGTATTTCCCTAGGCTTCTACTCACACTTCTATCTTTGACTTGGGTTTCTTCCAAGCAGTTACCTCCCATGTGTATTGCTATTAATGGTCTAGTGTTCCCAAATACAAAAATGGGCATCTCTTGTCAGTTTTCCTGCTGTCCAGGGAATTCTGAGTGATGTCTGAGAAAACTGACCAGTCTCCTTTTTTTAATGCTCATCAGCTGCATGAGAGCACTGAAACGCTTCTGTATTAATATAGAATGTATTTGTTCAGGTCATTAAGTGAAGAATATCTCCAGAACTTCATGCAGGGTTAGAAACACAACGTAAAATTCTGTAGCTTTTCCTTTGGAACTTTTTCCACCGGAACTTTACATTTTGTCCTTTTTAATCCCATTTTACTAAAAGTTAATGTTAAAGTCCTAGTCCTAGTTTGGGTGAAATTTAAAGGGTGGTGTAGAACCAAAAGCTTAATTTATGGCATTGTCAGTATGTTCTGCCATAAATACTTCTTGTTTTAGAAATAAAATCTTACTCAAGTGACTAGAGGGACTTGTCGTGAGTAAAGCTTAGTGTTCTTGAGCACCATATTTTTGCCTTTATGAATATCTGAAAGTATTTTTTTTCTCCTCCAGATTTGTGGTGATGATAATAGTACATATTGCTAGATACTGTGAGTGGATGAAAGTGTTCAAAAATTGTCTTTTTTGGGAAGGAAACAACTTATATTAGGATACTCCAGGATCAAACTTTCAAAGCTCCAAGAGATAAGTTAACTTTGTCAGCTGTATTTGCTTATTTCTTCAAATGTCTTTGTGGGTATATACATTAAGAATTCAGTTCACAAAGTCATCATTTTGTACTTAAAATTTTTTTTTCTTGAGTTCTTATACCTCCCTTCAAACTCTGAATCTGGCCATCCTCAATTATGCTTGATTTTGCATGTTGTACTGTAAGGTGGCACAGGTGCAGAAAATGTTTAAAAAGACTGTGTGAGGTTTTCCAAAACGGTAGCTGTAAATTATAGTTTGTCACTTTACTAATTAAAGTACACTAGCTGTTTTGCATTGGTGAGGGAGGGCGGGGAAATAGTATCTGCAGTAGTTTATTAATATTCTTCACCGTTCCTTATCTTGTATGAATCCCAGTCAGGTGGATGGGATTCTTATGTAGGCTAGGGGTTTTCTAAACATGATAGGAAGGTATGAAATGAGTAACCTACGTGGAAAATCCATAAAGTTGTCAAATCCTAAGTTTGCTAACATAAACTATTTTTAGATGGTAGAAAATGTGGTCTCAGATATGAGATAAAGTATTTATGATAGGATATAAACTAATTGATATGCTGTTCTTAGAATCTATGGAAGAACAGCATCAGTATGTCTTCATATCTGTAATCTCTGAACTGACCCAATCAAATTTGCAGGAGCATTTCTGATGGTGACTTTAGTCAAGTGCAGTGAAAATGAAGCTTCAAAAATCTTTTAAAGCGTGCAGCTCTTAACTCCACCATTGAAGCAGAGGAACAGATGGCTGTGTAAATGAAGAGCAACTTCAGTGAGAAAAACATTATTCAGAAAGAGTCATCTTAGAACATGGGTTTTCAACTGGAGAGTCAGAATCCCTGTCAAAGAGAATTACAGTGTGCCACCCTCTCTCTTTTTAGTGGCTAGATGATAGTAATGGAGGATCCAAACCCCTTTTTTTGGTGTAACATAGGGAAGGTTGTTACAGCAACATAAGTGATCTAGAATCTAATGAACAACTTGAAAGAAACCAGCTGAAAACTACATAGTCCATGTCACTTAAACACCCCTCTTCTTGCCAAAGAACATCCATGGTGTATACTCCAGTAATTCTCAACCAGGGTGCCACTCAATATTAGCAGTTAGGTGTGCAAATACCTGCATGTGATTCTGCAGATACACCCAGAGATTTGAAATGGGAATGTATAGTGTCAAAAGTATTCTGACCTGCTGTGGTCTTTCTGAGTTCCTTGCAATGGAAGAAATGCTCCATTTTTCCATATACAAGTGAGTGAAAGGTAAGAGCTGGTATTTTCTGAGTCTCATTAAGTTGAGAACAGCTGATGTACTCACTGTAAAATGCTCAAACTTTGATTTAATCTATTAAGAGGTTCCAGAACATTATACACTTCTCAAATTAAGTCTGAGGCTATGTTTAATATAGGACATGGTATACTTCTGAGCAATACTTGGCGGGGGCAAATGCATTTTGTAAATACATGCATATAATTTTAATCAGTTTAAACTGTTCATGTCTTGGAGGGGCAAGTTTTTGGGATTTCTTTCACAAAAGCACATCTTACAAAATTGTTGACTTGAAAATCTTGGACAAGCTACAGACAGATTTCCACTTTTTTTTTCCCCTTCCTGCAGCTGCTTAAATATATTTACAATTGTTTATGGTCTTTTTATTTTATCTTCATTAGCATTGTACTTACCCAGTTTGTTCATTAAAATCAAAACATATTTACTTCCCTTTATTGCCCTCCTACTTTGATCTGCACACAATGAAAATTGCTATCACAGTATATTTATTTCCTACATAACGTATAATGAGCCTAAAAGGTTAATTTATAACATAATCATCTTAATGCTATGCATTTTTCTTTCTCAGTTTCTGAAACAGTTAGGTATACATCCTGACTGGCAATTTGTAGACGTGTATGGTATGGAGCCAGAACTTCTTAGCATGGTGCCAAGACCGGTCTGTGCAGTATTACTTCTCTTCCCAATAACAGAAAAGGTAAATATTTATTGATATTCAGTAATTCAAAGTCAGTGGATCAGTCAGTGTCTTATCATACCAAACATGAAAGCCACAATTCTGAACCTTATTGATATAGTTAAAGCAAAATGAAACTTGAAACTTGTTCAGGGCTATGCAAAAAGGTTTTATGCTTTTTTCAAAAAGGAAAAAAAGCTTGTTAATACTGTTGTAAATATGTATTGACGAAATCTGATTCACATCTTTCACTAGTAGGGAACAGGATTTTAAGAGTCACATTAATAGAACTGTTGTTGTTACTATCAACAACAGTTGCTACACTTGGGGCAATGCACAGAAATAGGGTGGGATGTGGGAAGTATGAAATTAGTAGATAGCCACATTTTTGAATTTGTAATATTGTGCTGCAAACCAAACTTTATCCTTTTTCCTAGTGAGGCCACTAACTTCAGTGTAGCTTTCTTTTCTTTTTTGAAAGAGATGGGTTTCTTGAATGGTTTAGGGCAGTGACTCTCAACTGGGATGCTGTGGAGACTTCCTTAGGAGTGGGGGGCCCCTGCCATAGCCAGGTAGAAGTGCCCTGCTTACTTCATGCAGAGCCAGATCTGGAAGGGCTATGGGGCACATGCTTTCTTGCCTCATGTAAGGGTCCTCCAGTAAAACATAAAGGCAAATGAGTTGTATCATGCCACAGGCTTTCCTGGTCCAACCCTAAATAGCATCTTTTGGGAGCAGAGGTATGTGAGGCCAGGTGGACCTCTGTTTATGAGAGGAGCTTGGGGAAGACAGGCGAAACAGTGGTTCTTAACTGGGGTGCCACCAAATTCAGAAAAGCTGGGTGGGGTGCCCTGACTCCATAAGCTGTACTAAAAAAAATATTAGTTGAGGGTCTAGGAGGTGTGGAGTGTGCCTGCCTGACCCTACCCCTCCCTCCTGCAGGGCCGTTCCAGGGTCAGGGTGCACTGGTGCTGTATGTGCGGCAGCAGAGGAGCACGGGGAGGGGGGGGGCACTGGGTGTGGCACTGGCGTGGTGGTGGTGCTGCTGCTGTCACTGGCCTAGTTTATGGGACCTAAGCCCCATTATCGTGGCCTTCAGCCACCTATGCCTGACTCCAAAACAGGTTGATAACCACTTTGCAAGGGGGGAGAAAATTAGGTCCCTTTCTCCAGCTAAATGGTACATCTTTCTCAGCACCAATAGCTTGCATTCAGGTCTGCATATTAGCTATTCAGTATTAGAGGTGCACCAATACATCCGTACGACATTGAATTGGCACCAAGAAAATTGATTGCATCGGAAATTAGCCTGATTTGGCCGATAAATGTCCATGCATGCATGCAGCCGCAGCACGGCATGCAGGTGGCATGGCAGCTTGGAGAGCTAGATGCAGCTGATAAGTCTGTTGTGGTGGAAGATAAGGGGGGAATGATGGGGCATAGGGAGCTGATAAATGCCCCCTGTGGTGAGAGTGGGAGTGGGGCTGGGGCAGGCATTGCCTGCGTGGGACAGGGCGTGGGATGGAGCCATGGCTCATCTGGGCAGCATGGGGGTGGAGTGGCTCCCACTCCAGCATGCAGCCTGGGAGGGCATGGTGGGGTGTGTGCTCCTGGATCTGTGGGGGAGGGAGAGGGTGGGGTGGGCTGGGGCTGGGGCTAGGGCAGTGCTGGGCTCTTCCCAGCATGTTGTGGGGCAGGGGCTGAGCCAAGCTGCGTACTGGGCGGCAGCAGCACTGGGAGGGGGCTATGGTAAAATTTTAGTGTGCCACCCCCCATAGCCCTCCTCCCAGCACACTGCAACCCACCTTGAGCACAGTATGGCCTAGCCCCTCCCACCCTGCCCCACCTCACACAGATCCGAGGACACACGTGCCCTCCACACTATGGTGGGAGCCACCCCTGCCCCAGCTTCACTCCCTCCCTCACCACAGGGGCCTTGATGTGGCCTCCCACACCTCTTTCTTCCCCTCTCCCTGTCCACCACAGTAGACTTACCAGCTGCACGCAGCTGTATCAGAAATCAAGTTGGTATTGGCTGATATGTCTCCTTAAAAATTGGTATTAGCACCCAAAATCTCTTCTGGTGCACCCCTGCTCAGCACGTGTGTTAGACAATTTTGAAATATTCAACATTAACTTTTAAAAGACCCTTAAATTTGTATAATTCAAGATATTGCATGCACGTTATGCAACTGCATGTTTGAGGAGATATTTGCGCTTAGAAAAAAGGTATACACATCTTGATTGCATGAGAGGTGGCTACTTTATGCCTGCTGTATAAAAATCCTCCCATAAAATTATAGACAATAATGTTTTAATGAAGCTGTAGAAGTTCAGATTGGAGGGAAAACTTTTTGTTGACCTCTGCTGTTTCATCTCTGTCAGAACTCCCTGTGGTGGACACTTGCCAGACAGCTGTATTTGGGTCCTTTCATGCAGCTAGTTCAGGGGTGGGCAAACTGCAGCCTGGGGGCCAGATTGTATCCGGCCTGCGGAGCCCCTAAAAAATTTAGAAAATTAATATTAATTTGCCCGGGGCTGCCTGTCATACGGCCCTTGATGGCTTGCTGAAACTCAGTAAGTGGTGCTCTGCCCAAAATAATTGCCCACCCCTGAACTAGATGGATCCTTTGCTCTTGGTCTGGATTGACGCAAGTCTTCAGTATTTGGAGATTGATTAGAGTCTTCTAGGAGATCTGGGACTTCCCCGTCTCAGTAGCCCTTCTCTTTTGGCTTCATAAATCACTGTCTTCTGCAGCCAGTTTCTTTCCTTCTCTGACAAAGGTCTGCTTTTTATGAAAGCATGTTGCTTTACTCTTTTTTTTTCTGTCCCAGCGTACTTAGCCTTTATAAACCCCTCTGCTCTTTCAACTTCATTCTCTTGTTTGGTAACTTTTCCATTTTTCTCTTTCTCCTCCCAGCTGATAAGCTTAGTCGAACTGTTTTTCCAGCACAGGCACCCTGCTTCTCACTGTTTTTTCTGAAGCCCAGATGTTAATTCTAATGACTTCAGTCAGCAGTTTCTCCTAAGTGGATGGTATATATTTCAGAAACTTGTGGTTGCATGCCAACTTGCTATACACTGAGGCATTCAATGATGCAATCATCATTTAATAAAATTGAATAAGAATATTATACATAGACATGTCTTTTTTTGGTCACAATAAGGTACAGCTTCCCTTGCCCAGGCATTTTAAATAACTGGAGATAAGGGAGAAAAAGGAGAGGAAAATTTGAGACTGAACTTAGTTTTGTAACATTCATCTTTCAATCAAAAAGTGATAAGATTTGCCCTTTGAGGAAGATGTTTGAACAGGAACTCTAAGAAGTACTTTTTAGATTACTTGAATTATGAGCAGGATTATTCATATAAAACTCTGAGATCATAACCACATACTTTTGTCAGTGCTTTTTTTTCTTTTTGGTGTTATTTGGGATGTTTCAGTAACACTTAACATATTTATACAATGAGGCAGTGGTCTAAACTGGATATTCAAAGGATCCAAGTGAATCTTTCTCATTTAAAATTAATGTATTGCAAAAAGTTCTTTGGCTATTATTTGGCTTATTTGGAGTCTCAAAGAGACAATAGCTAGAAAAACAGCCATGGTCACTTTCCCAAAATAAAGGACCGTGCACACAAAAAAGCAAGGATCAAGTAAGGTCTTCTCTAAACTAAAATGTGGAAGTAAGGCTAGATTACTACTTGTTGAACCAATGAATATGAAGGCACACTGCATTTACTACTCAGTGAGATGGAAAATGTCTCTTAGGCTGCTTGCAGATGTTAAACAAACAGAAATCACATTTTAAACTCCACCTGCCCCAAGCTAAACCCAGTGCATGCCCAGAAGAGGCAGCATGTTAGATGGACCCAGCTCGTCCAACGTCTGTATAGATTGGGTGCTTCTGCAGGGCTTTTTGGGTGCTTTTATCTAATAGCTGATTGAATCGGCTTTGGCAAAGAGTGCCAAAAAGCTCCACTGAAGCGCCCAATCTATACGGATAGTGTGGAGCCTGGTCAAAGTAATGTGCTGCTACTTCTGGTAAAGTGCATTTTGGTTTAGTTTTGATTTTTAATGTCTTCAAGCAGTTAAAATTCCTAGTTTAGGCCTGAATGGCATGGGATGCAAAATGGAACAGGTGCGTGGTTGTGAGTTTTTAAAATGAGGGCTTCAAAAGAGGTGGAGAAGGCATGGCAGGGTCCTCTGGTGTAAGGAGGTGAAGGTGGTCAGAGGATGCTATGCAAGTGTTTACTGCCCTGATGCATGATTTATTGAGTGTGAGAAGAATAACAGCACAGGCAGAATATATCAGTTAGTCAAGTACTTTTCAAGTAAGTTATCTTGGATTAGTCACTGCTTACAGCTAGTTTGATTATCCACAGACTTGCCAAGCCACTACATTGGGACACAAGTCCTAGGAAGACTATCTTTTAGATGTTGTTTTCATTCTAGAAAATATTTTTCATTTTAATTTTTTCATTGTTTTAGAAAACTAGAGCCTAGGTATCTAGAGAACCCACATACCTGTATCCGCATGAAACGTATGCAGAACTTTTTTTTTTTCCCTTGAGCTGCTCTGTTTTTACTTTTTCCTTAAGCTTCCTGTTGCTCTCAGATCCTTTCTCTTTTCATCAAGAATTGGACATGTGGAAGTACCAAATGGTTCAGTCGCCAGACTCTTGCTGATGTCCAAGTAAGCCTCTGGTGATGAATATAAATATTCATAGATTCATAGATGCTAGGGTCGGAAGGGACCTCAATAGATCATCGAGTCCGACCCCCTGCATAAGCAGGAAAGAGTGCTGGGCCTACATTACCCCAGCTAGATACACATCCAACCTTCTCTTGAATACCCCCAGGGTAGGGGAGAGCACCACCTCCCTTGGGAGCCTGTTCCAGACCTTGGCCACTCGAACTGTGAAGAAGTTCCTCCTAATATCCAATCTAAATCTGCTCTCCTCTAGCTTGTGGCCATTATTTCTTGTAACCCCCGGGGGCGCCTTGGTGAATAAATACTCACCAATTCCTTTCTGTGCCCCCCTGATGAACTTATAGGCAGCCACCAGGTCGCCTCTCAACCTTCTCTTGCGGAGGCTGAAAAGGTCCAGTTTCTCTAATCTCTCCTCGTAGGGCTTGGCCTGCAGGCCCTTAACCATACGAGTGGCCCTTCTCTGGACCCTCTCCAGGTTATCCGCATCCTTCTTGAAGTGCGGCGCCCAGAATTGCACGCAGTACTCCAGCTGCGGTCTGACCAGCGCCCGATAGAGGGGAAGTATCACCTCCTTGGACCTATTTGTCATGCATCTGCTGATGCACGATAAAGTGCCATTGGCTTTTCTGATGGTTTCGTCACACTGCCGACTCATGTTCATCTTGGAGTCCACTAGGACTCCAAGATCCCTTTCCACTTCCGTGCCACCCAGCAGGTCATTTCCTAGGCTGTAGGTGTGCTGGACATTTTTCCTCCCTAGATGCAGCACTTTGCATTTCTCCTTGTTGAACTGCATTCTGTTGTTTTCTGCCCACTTGTCTAACCTGTCCAGGTCTGCTTGCAGCTGCTCCCTGCCCTCCGGCGTGTCCACTTCGCCCCATAGCTTAGTGTCATCTGCAAACTTGGACAGAGTACATTTCACCCCCTCGTCCAAGTCGCTGATGAAGACATTAAAGAGTATCGGTCCAAGCACCGAGCCCTGCGGGACCCCACTGCCCACACTCTTCCAGGTCGAAACCGACCCACCCACCACAACTCTCTGGGTGCGACCCTCCAGCCAATTCTCCACCCACCGGACTGTGCAGTAATCCAAGTCACAGCCCCTTAACTTGTTCACCAGTATGGGGTGGGATACCGTATCAAAGGCCTTCCTGAAGTCCAAGTATACGACATCCACCCCTCCTCCTGCGTCGAGGCGTTTTGTAACCTGGTCATAAAAAGAGACTAGATTGGTCAGGCACGATCTACCTGCCACAAACCCGTGCTGGTTTCCCCTCAGCATAATTTGTCCTGCCGGGCTCTCACAAATGTGAGCCTTGATGATTTTCTCAAAGATTTTGCCAAGGATGGAGGTGAGACTGACTGGCCTATAGTTACCCGGGTCCTCCTTCCTCCCCTTCTTGAAAATGGGAACCACATTGGCCCTTTTCCAGTCCTCCGGGACTTGACCCGTGCGCCACGAGCATTCAAATATTCCCGCCAGTGGCTCTGCAATGATGTCGGCCAGTGCCTTCAGTACCCTCGGATGGAGCTCATCCGGGCCTGCCGACTTAAAGGCATCCAGTTCCTCCAAGTGACCCTGCACCACCTCAGGGTCCACGCATGGAAGTCTGGTGCCTTGCTGCTGCCTCCCTACACTCCCAGTGAGAGACTTGTCATGCCTCTCGCTTAGGAACACTGAGGCGAAGAACTCGTTGAGGAGTTCAGCCTTGTCCCCTCTGTCCATCACCAATTGTTTCTGCCCATTTAGCAGGGGTCCTATTCCTCTCTGGGCCTTCCTTTTACTCCCTATATATCTAAAAAACAATTTCTTATTGTCTTTTACTTGGGTTGCCATCCTCAGCTCCATGGTAGCTTTGGCCTGTCTAACTGCCTCCCTACAAGCACGAGCAGAAGAGGTATATTCCTCTTTGGTGATCTCTCCCTGTTTCCACTTTTTACGTGCTCCCCTTTTGGCCCTTAGTCTGCCCTGGATTTCTCTGGTCAGCCAGGGAAGCCTCCTGGCCCCTTTCCCTCTTTTACCTCGCACGGGGATCGTCTCGCTTTGTGCTCGAAGGATAGCTTCCTTAAGGCACAGCCACCCTTCTTGGGCTCCCATCATTTCAAAACTACTACTCTGCAGTGTATCCTTCACTAATCGCCTGAGTTCGCTGAAATCAGCTTTCCTAAAGTCCAGCACGTTCACCCTACTGGTTACCTTACCCACTCGACGCCTTATGTTGAATTGTACTTTTAGGTGATCACTGTCCCCCAGATGGCTACCGATCTGTAGGTCCCCTACTATGTCATCCCCCGTTGCCAATACCAGATCCAGTAAGGCATTCCCCCTAGTGGGACCATGTACCTCCTGCGTCAGGTGGAGGTCCTGTACACAGGTTAGAAACCTGCGTGAGCGGTGGGACTTTGCTGTCTGTGTCTCCCAGCAGATGTCCGGGTAGTTTAGGTCCCCCATGACCACCGCCTCTTTAGCTTTTATGGTCTCTGAGAGTTGCCTCAGGAGCCCCAAATCTATTTCTTCCCCTTGATGTGGGGGTCTGTAGCAGACCCCTACCACCAAATCCTTTTCTCCTTGCCCCCCATGTAGCCTAACCCACAGTCCTTCTACTTCCTCATCCTTTGATTCTGTCTTGATGAGGGTTGATGTATATTGCTCCTTAACATAGAGCGCAACCCCTCCCCCCCTTTTCCCCACTCTGTCCTTTCTGTACAATCTATAGCCCTCAATATGTACCGCCCAGTCGTGGGATGGATCCCACCAGGTTTCCGTCAGCCCCACTAAGTCGTAGTCATTTAGTGCAACCAGGAGCGCTAGTTCATCCTGCTTGTTCCCCATGCTCCTAGCATTAGTATATAGGCACTTGAGCCCTGTGACTGGTGCTTTTGCTACCCCCTCGCTCCAAGTCCTAAAGGGCTTTTTGTCTCTAACCTTCCCGTTCCTTACCTGTGCCGTATTGCTGTCCACCCCCTGTCTTTCACGTTCCCAAAGCTCTCTTTCTTCAGGCTGGGCTGTCCTTGTGGGTGCCACCTGGTTTGGTGGTCCACAGCCTCCCCCACCCTCATCTTCCCCTCCCCCCGACGAGCCTAGTTTAAAGCCCGCCGGAGGAGATCCGCCAACCTGGAAGAAAACGCACGCTTACCTTTGGGGGACAGGTGAAGCCCATCCCAGCTGAGCATGTCCCTCGTTGTAATGTGTGGGTCATTGTCCAGGAAGCCGAAGCCTGCCTCGAGACACCAATTCCGAAGCCGCCAGTTGGTCTCTCGGATGCAGTTCTCATGCCGTCTTCCGCGTCCGTTCACTGGTAGGATGGAAGAGAATACCACCTGTGCACCAAATTCCCTCAGCACGCTGCCGAGAGCCTGGTAGTCCGCCATCAGGTGATCGGGGGTTCTCCTGGCCGCATCATTAGTACCCACATGGACAAGGACCATGGGGTAGTAATCGGTGGGCTTGATCCTGGCCTGGATTACCTCCGTCACATCCTGAGTCTTAGCTCCAGGCAGGCAGTAGACCTCTCGTGCTGAAGGGTCCTGGCGACAAATGGGCCCTTCCGCACCTCTCAGGATGGAATCGCCTATGACGAGCACGCGTCTCCTCCTCTTCTGGGTCCTCTCGGATCTCTTGATCTGTTTGGAGTGGGAAGAATGTGGCATTTCTTTCTGCCCAAGGGTTTCCTCCTCCCTTTCCATCTCCTGCAGAGTCGCCAAGGCCTCGTACCTGTTCTCCAGTCGGACTGGAGAAGCTTGTACCTGCTCGCTGTGAGCCGCTCCGGTCCTGGCTGTGACCGTCTGCCACTCTGCTGTGGAGGTCCTTCCCTGGGCTGCTTCTTCCTTGGGTGCCTGGTCCTGCAGGGAAAGGAAATAACTGTCAATTTCCTCCTCCGCCTCCCTGATCCCCCTCAGCCTGCTAACCTCCTCCCGGAGTTCCCTCACCTGTGCCTCCAGAGCCCTAAGCCGGGCACCTGCCGGACAGGTGTGGGGGCTCCCAATCTCTGCCCCCCCCCGGCCCTGCTGGGGATCCCCCGCAGGCCGGGAGGTAGGGGGACATCAGCTCCCCCATGGGCTCGGTCTGGGTGGAGGCCTCAGACCAGCCCCGGTTAGCCTTGTCCCCCTGGGCAGAGGCCCTAGCAGCACTCCTCGTATACATCCTTCTAAGCTGCTATTTGTAGACCTGTGTGGTGTCTACGTCCTACCCGTACAGGAGTCCCACTCCTGGCCCTCCCAGCCCGCCCGCCGGTGCGAACGCCTGCGGAAACGCCGGCGCGCTCTTACAGAGCGCGCCTGTTTGCGCGCTCTGTTCGCGCTGCGCGGCTCGGGAGCGTGGCTCCCTACCGGCTCAGCTATATGGGACCCGGAGGGCTTCCCCTCCGGATCCGGCTCAGCTGTGCCGAGGCCCTCCGCCCCACTTACCTTCGGGGGATCAGCTGCTGCTGCCCCCGCTGCCGATTCCTCTGCTGCTGCTGCCGCCGCCGCCGCTGCCTCGGGTCAAAAGTTAGTTATGGGGCACACCATAATATGTCCCCTTATTGTCTTAAGTAGTGCTGCATTGCTTCTGTTTTGGAAAGTTTGGGATGCTCATAGGGTGGCCATTTGTCTGGTTTTATAGAGGACAACCCAGTTTTCTGCTACTCTGTCCTGTTGATATGAAACTGGATGACTTTATGTCTTCTGTTTGCCTCCATAGACTTCCACCAGTTTGACAAAGGTGTCTGGTTTTGTATCAATGGGACAGAGGAGAGAACAGCAGAAAACTAGGCTGTCCTCTTTAAAACCAGAAGAATGGCCACTGTAGGTGTTCATTACAGAGCAGGCACAACTCAGGAATGGGAATTGTGTACCTGAAAGCTTGGCTGAGGCATCTTCCAGCCATATCATTGTTCAAGTAAAATATATTGCCAAACAAATCTATCTTCTTGTATATTTTTTGGAGATTCATGGCTGTAACAACACAACATGTATAGAGCAGGCATTCTCTCCCACCTGACATCTTAGTTGTTTGTATTTATAACACTCCTAACCGCAACTGATGCTTGCAATCAGTAAAATTCACAGTGTGTCATTAAAAATGTGATTAGCTCAGCCGTCTAGGTCAGGACACAGTTCCTCTGAAACTAAAAACAATTTTAGTGAAGCTTTTAATCTTCTTTAACATCTTTGGGACATCCTTAAAATGCCTACCGTGCCAATTTTTATTTCATAGATTTCATAGACATTAGGGCTGGAAGGGACCTCGGGAGATCATCGAGTCCAGCCCCCTGCCCAAAGGGCAGGAAGTCAGCTGGGGTCATAGGATCCCAGCAAGATAAGCATCCAATTTACTCTTGAAGGTGTTCAATGTAGGTGCTTGAACCACCTCCGCTGGCAGACTGTTCCAGACCTTGGGGGCTCGGACAGTAAAGAAATTCTTCCTTATGTCCAGCCTGAAACGGTCTTGCAGGAGTTTGTGACCGTTCGACCTCGTCATCCCTTGGGGTGCTCTGGTGATCAGACGTTCCCCCAGATCCTGGTGGTCACCCCTGATAAACTTATAGGTGGCCATCAGATCACCCCTGAGCCTGCGCTTTTCCAGCCTAAAGAGTCCCATGGCTCTCAGCCTGTCATCGTAAGATCTGTTTTCCTGACCTCTGATCATGCGCGTGGCTCTCCTCTGGACTCTCTCAAGCTTCTCCACATCCTTTTTGAATTGTGGAGCCCAAAACTGGACGCAGCACTCCAGCTGCGGCCTCACCAAGGCCGAGTACAAGGGGAGAATGACGTCCCGGGATTTCCTCGAGAAGCATCTATGGATGCAAGCCAGCATTTTGGTCGCTTTACTAGCCGCAGCATCGCATTGGAGGCTCATGTTCATCTTGTGGTCAATGATGACCCCCAAGTCTTTTTCTTCTGTAGTGCTAACCAACGTAGCACTGCTGAGCCTATATGGGTGCTGCAGGTTTTTCCTCCCAAGGTGGAGAACCTTGCATTTTTCGGTGTTAAACACCATGAGGTTCTCGTCTGCCCATTTGCTGAGCTTGTCCAGGTCAGCCTGGATCACCCGCCTATCTTTTGGCGTGGATGCTTTGCCCCAAAGTTTGGTGTCATCGGCGAACTTGGCCAGTCCACTCCTGACTCCAATGTCCACATCATTAATGAAGATGTTGAACAGGATGGGTCCCAGGACAGCCTTGAGGGACCCCACTGGTTACAGGGCACCATGATGAGTGACTGCCATCAATCACAACCCTCTGGGTCCGACCACGAAGCCAATTTCCCAGCCAGCGGATTGTGGTGGAGCCAAGGCCACAACTGGGCAATTTGGCCAAGAGGTGATCATGGGATACCAGATCAAAAGCTTTTTTGAAGTCAAGATATATGACATCAATCTCTTCTCCCTTGTCCAGGTGATAGGTCACCTGGTCATAGAAGGAAATGAGATTGGTCAAACAAGACCTACCCGCAACAAACCCGTGCTGGCTATCCCTTAGGATGTTAGCCTGGGCCAGTCCCTCAAGGATGGCCTCCTTAATAAACTTTTCTAAGATCTTCCCCAGGATAGAAGTCAGGCTAATGGGCCTGTAGTTAGCCGGATCCACTGTCCTCCCTTTCTTGAAGATTGGCACCACATTGGCCTTCTTCCAGTCTTCGGGCACTACACCAGAGCGCCAGGAGTTTTCAAAGATCCGTGCCAGGGGCTGGGCTATGACGCTCGCCAGCTCCTTGAGTACCCTGGGGTGCAGGTTGTCAGGGCCGGCTGACTTGAAGGTATCCAGCTTCTCAAGGTGTTCCTTCACGAGGTCAGCATTTATGGACGGTAAGGGATCCCCCTTACCCAGATTTCCCTGTCCCATAGCAGGCATGGGCGTCCCATGGGACTGATGAAAGACTGACGCAAAGTACGTATTTAATAGGTTGGCTTTTTCCTGGGCGTCAGTTGTCAGTTGCCCCATCTGGTTTAGCAGGGGTCCAACATTGCCCTTGCTTTTCCTCCGGCTCCCCACATATCTGAAAAAGGACTTTTTGTTGTCCTTGATGCCTGAAGCTAGTTGGAGTTCAGTTGCAGCCTTGGCTTTCCTGGTTTGGTCCCTGCAGGACCGGACCAGCGTGGAGTAATCCTCCTTGGAGGTGAATCCCATCCTCCATACTTTGTAGGCTTTCCTTTTTAGCCACAGTAGGTCCGCTAGGTCTCTGGAGAGGCAGGGGGGCTGCTGTGCCTTCTTGCTGCCTTTCCTCCGTGTTGGAATAGATTTAGCTTGTGCATTGAGGATCACTTCCTTGAGAAGCAACCACTCTTCTTGAACTCCCATCTCCCTGGGGTCATGGTCCCTGAGGGCCTGACCGACTAGCCTCTTGAGCTTGTCAAAGTAGGCTTTTCTGAAGTCAAGGACTTCTGTGTTGCTGACTGACTTGCCAGCTTTACGGCGGATGGTGAAGGTGATCAGCTCATGGTCGCTGTCACCCAGCTTCCCATCAATCACTAGGTCGCCGATTTAGGTCATCCCCCATAGCCAGTTCCAGGTCAAGCAGCGCTTTGCCTCTCGTTGGCCCATAGACTTCTTGGGTCAGGTAGAGGTCATCCACGCACGAGAGAAAGCTTTGCGCCCGCTCAGATTTGGCTGAGTGATCTTCCCACGAGATGTCTGGGTAATTGAAGTCACCCATGACAAGCAAGGTCCTGGAGCAAGCGGCCTCAGTCAGTTCCCGGGCGAACTCCTGGTCAAGCTTGGGACTTTGAGTGGGAGGTCTGTAGTAGACTCCCACCGTTGTGTCCCCTGTGCCAAATTCCCCACGAATTTTTACCCAGAGGGTCTCTAGCTGTCCATGCCGGTCGCCAACATCAGCTTGCAGGGACATGTAGCTTTCCTTCACATAGAGAGCTACACCCCCGCCCCTTTTGTCAACAGGATCCCTCCTGTATAGGGTATAGCCCTCTATACCCGTGGTCTGGATAAGACAGCTGTATTATTTGGTGTGGTTATTAGCTAAGAACTCTAAGCATTTATTTATTACAGCCTTTTGTTTTATGCTGCTTAAAGAAAAAGTTAAAGGAGGGGGCTTTGTAGTTCAAGAGAACAGCATTCCACAGGGAGATAAGAGAAAGGAATGTTTTAGAATGACCAAACCACTGCCCGGTGCTTTCAAGTTTGCTGTTTTGACTGATAAAAATCAGTCATCAGCAACAGATTGAGAGGGTGGAGAGATTTTAAACCCAGGACATTGCTTCATTTTATTGTCTATATTGTCTAAAAACACTGTTTTCTTAGTTTGTTTTAGTTGCAGGCAGCTTTGTGGGGATTTGTTTGTTGATATCAGTTTGTAAAGAGTACAGTGCCTTATTAAACTTGTCTGCAGCAGAATAAAGCGCACAAACTATACTCAGTGGGGAAATACATAGTAGTATAATGAAATAAGACCCAAACCTACAACTGTTGTGCCCTTTCAAAGGAAAGTATACTTCTGTTCCCAAAGGGTGTTTCACTCCATCAAAAACAGAGGACCCAAACTGAACACATTTTGCTTCACTTCAGCTCCTCCAGTGGTCTCTCTTTGCCTGAAGGAAAGGGGGTTGTTTATAATCTTTGATCTTTCCCAAGAAGCTTAGTGACAATAGTTGACAAATCACAAATGCTTTGAACAATGATAGTGAGGATCAATGTTTTTGGAAGGTGTGCCACAAATTTAAGTCCTGTATTATGCCTGAGTGCCACTGAAATCCTGTGCCACTGTGTGGCATGTGCCAAAAATGCCATGGGCAGCCTCACTGTGGCATGCAACAGATTGGGGAAGAAGCAGCAAAGGCAGGTGGGCATGAACTTATTTTGTGGCATGCCTGCCAAAAGGGTTACCCTCTTCCCCGCCCCCGCCAAATTAATATATAGGATAATCAAATTGCCTTGGGAATCTGATATTATAAGGCCAATTTGCAAAGGTCATCCATGTAATTCAAAAACAGTATTTTTTTCTGAAAAACAAAGTGCTGTAAAAGCTCCAGTATGGTTCCATTATTTATTATTTACCAGAGTCCGTTTGCTTGGCAGATGCTGCTGCCATTTTTATCTTCCTTATCTAAATTATTTTTTGCTGACTTGAAGAGACATGGAGAACTGTAGTGGAAAGAAGTGCTCACTTCAAAAGAAAAGCTGACCATTTTAATTCTCTGAACATATTTTACATGGTACTAAATGATACAGCCAGATAAGTGCTTTAAAATACTTGGGAGAGGGAGTGGAATGCTGAGTGGATTTTTTTATTATTATTATTATTTTTATTTTTATTTCTATTTTTTTGGTTGGTCATAAGCAGGGATCTAGGTTTTCCATTTGCCACAGAAAAACACAGGGAACCATGGGTTTCCCCTTGCAGGCTGGCATAGTTTGAGTCTGCAAGGGGCTGCTTGGAGCTGGGGGAGCAGGAGGAGGGCAATCAAAGATGGGGGGCACCATGTGGATGTGTGCATGCATACATGCACATGGCAGGCAGGCAGTGTGGTGAACAGCTCTCACAGCTTTCTGCAGGTAAGTGTTTTTGGGGGGAGGGGAGGGAAAATCAGTTAGCAGCTCACACTGAGCCCCATGGTGATGGGGTGGGACTGGGGCAGGGTTATCAGTTGGGGGTGCTGGTCAGCAGGGGCAGTACTTGGGGGCCAGGGCCAGGGCAGAAATGCACAACCATGGTGCCTGACCAAGGAGTGGGATGGAGCCATGGGTGGCTCATCTGTGGGGGCTGGCTTCCTGGTTCTGTGCACACTCCTGAGGAGGGGTCAGGTGCCATAGGCAATGTATCAGAAACATGGGTGGGCATGTGCCCCCCCCCAAAAAAAAAAAAAAATTGTGCACCTACAGCAGGGTGCAGGGCTTCAGTTTGGCCAGACCAATATGAGCAGGAGCTGCCTCCATGGTCCAGTGGGCAGGACCCAGCACAAGAGGATGGAGCAGGATAGCAAGACTTGTTGCCGCTGCTGCTGCTGGGATCCCCAAGACAGGCATGCCATCCCCATCTCCTCTGCTCCCAGCCACTTGCATGCCAGGCCGCAACTCTACCCTGAAGGGGAGGTGGGGTGAGGGGTTGTGGGGGCAGCCTGAGGGGAGAGGCAGCAGGGCCATGGTGGTGGGGTAAAGCTGGTGGCGGGAGGAGGTGAGGACAGCATGGCCCCCACCCCACTGCCACCGTCATGCGCTATTCTCATGCAGCTGGTGCAGGGGTCTCGGCAGTGGCAGCAGCAAGGCTCTGTCCCGCACTCTCCTTTGTGTGGCCCAGTGGGTGTGACCTGGTATTGAAGTGGCTCCTGCCCATGCTGGTCTGGCCAGGCTGTAGCTCCTTGCCCCATTGTGGGCACACATCTGGAGGGAGCAGGCATATGCCCACCCACGTCTCCTACTGATACATTGCCTGTAGCGTCGACTGGTCCCATACTAGAGGGCAGTGGGGCAGTGGGTTGGGAGAGAGGGGCACCAGTAGGGTGGGGGGAGGAAGGGCTGCAGTTCAGGAGTGAGGGGCACCAGTGGAGTTGAGGGCTGCAGGTTGGGAATGAGGGGCACCAGCCGGGCCATGGGGTTGTGGGTCAGGACTAAGGGGCACTGGGAGAGCCGTGGCTTGGGAGTGAAGGCATCAGCATATCAGGGCTGCTTAGTGCCACAAAGCGGCAGAGGGACAGCTGTAGCTGGACCCACATCCTGGTGAGCAAAGGGGACAGGGAGAGCTCTGATTTTTTTTTCTATGATTTAAAAAACGAAGTCGCATACCAAAATATACAGGTATTTAGAATTTATTTTATTATAATGATTAAAGCACTATTAGACTTCCAAATTGCTTTAAAATTGTAAATATATTGATAAAACACTGTGTTCAGTTGATACCTACAGATATAGTGGTGTTTCATTTTAATCACAGAAAAGCATAGATTTTGCATGTGTGTTTTTAAATCGAGAATTTTGGATTTTTAAATGGAGAAAACCAGAATCCTTGGTCATAAGATAATGATTGAACACCCTAATTCTACAGAGCTTGTTCAAGTGAATAATCCTACAGATCACATAACTAAGGATAGGAGGACTGCTTTTATTCATTTGTTTCAAATTGCTATTGAAATTTAATGGAGCACAGGACATTTGCAGGTTTAGTATCTACTGATTTTTACATGCAAAATATTTGCTTTTTTTTTTTTTTAGTATGAAACTTTCAGAACAGAAGAAGAGGAGAGAATAAAAACTGAGGGACAGGATGTGAAATCATCAGTGTACTTCATGAAGCAAACCATCAGCAATGCTTGTGGAACAATTGGGCTTATTCATGCTATTGCAAACAACAAAGAAAAAATGAACTTTGGTAAATCTTCTTTGTTAACATCATTTTGTTTTTACATAGGATGTCAGCATCTTGGGATTAAAGACTTAAGAAAATAATGGCTAATTTCTACTTTTCATGATGATGCAGCAGCACAGTTTTTTGTGCAAGTTGATAGTCTTTGAGAATGTTGGTAATTTTTGTAATTCATAGACCTTACAGTTAATGAATAAGACCTAATCTACCAATATAAGGTGGCAGGTAACATTTTGATGTTTCTTACCATAATGAGAGTCTGGTGACTTCTTCTAGTACACTGCATACAATCAACTTTTGGCATTGTGTTCTTATTTTTCTGGCTGGATATAAATTCACTGTACACTTTGTGATTTCTACTTTTTTAAAAATAGAATGCTAAATATTAGCCAAGTCAGCTATGAAACATTTTCTCCTTTTGTTGTAATTGTCTGAGTTTAGTGAAGATAGGAGAATAAAGAGATTTCCTCATTCACTTCCTATTTTTATTTTATTGTTTCAAGAATCTGATTCTTCATTGAAAAAGTTTCTGGAAGATTCATTATTAATGACTCCTGAAGAGAGAGCCAAATATCTAGAAACCTATGAGGTTAGCATCTTTCTCTTCTTCTTACACAGTAGAAATGTTTCTGTGAGTAGTTCTGCATTTGATCTTCTTTCAACAAAACACTTCAGGCTGTGACCAGTCTCATTTACCATAGCTGAACTGCTCATGTTTAAAGATAAGCATTTGCTGAAGTGCTTTGTCAAAGTAATTTATGAATGATTTATTATAAATGACATTTGCTTTTAACAGGGAATTTTGTAATCCCGCTACCTATTGTGTAAAAGGCCTAATTCTGTGTTAAGTGATGCTATTTCACAAGTTAAAATAGTAATTCCTTTTTAGGTATCCCCTAACAGAGAATATGAAATAAAAAGTTACTTAAATTGGGGGCTCTTTTGGTTGGCTAACTTCTAGTCAGTTCTTCTAACACAGGGCTGTCCAACTTGTAAGCAGCTGGGAACTGCATGCCCTGCCATCCACACCAGCATGGGTTTCAGGGCAAGCCACAGGCCTTCTGTTCCGGATGCTCCCTAGCTGCAGTGTGCGCCTGCGTGGCCCTGGCAGGGGGCAGATAGAAGCCCCAGGGCCACAACTTTAACCCCTTGTGGGTCACATGTGGCCTACAGCCGCCGGTTGAACTGCTGTGTTCTACCAGATGCAATAAAAAATAAATAAAAATCTCGTGTGTATAGCACAGCATTAACTACTATGTTACAAAGTTGACAGCTGAGTATATGAACTGACTCTTATAAAGACTTATTATTTAAAATAACATGTTTTGTGTACGGTTTAGTGAAAACATATGTTTTAATTTTCAGGCTATTCGTGTCACTCATGAATCCAGTGCCCACGAAGGTCAGACTGAGGTATTCAGTTTTATAACTTAATTTTACTAACTATGCTTCTAACATAATATTTGTTTGAAATAATTATTAGATTTATACCTGGTTGAAAATAAGTATTTCTTCAGTACTGACATTTTCAGTTCTTAGTCACGTTAGGGTCCAAAAGCATGAAGCTTTGCAAGTTCCTATTTTTTTTGTATTTTCCACTTTATCTAGTCTGTTGGGGTTAATTAAATCTCATCTTCAGGCTTTTTTCTTTCTGTTCACGAGTCTTGGTAGCTGATTCTTGAGATTCTTGCATCGAAGATTTGGAACTTCTAGGAAGAAATGCCAATACCATGCACACCTCAGTGTAATCACAAGAGGTAACACTTTCAAGTGACACACAACTAACTGATCCATTCACTTCATAAACAAAATACGTATGGCTCATCCTAACTGCACAGGTGGTTTTGACCTATATGTATACATGTGACTAAACTACTTCAGGAAAACAAAAAATCACATTTCAATACCTCATGTATGTGGTGAATTATGTCCTGTTTCAGATAAATACTTATAGATATGTGAGAGACTTCATTTTACATCAGGATTTCAAAATGATCAAATCATTTCCAAGTTCATCACAGGTGTGCTTTTTCGTAAATACTGAAATATATTCTTATTCATGTAAATGCAGGCTTCTAGTCTTTGACAAATTCTGGTTATCTTCTATAATATGCATTCCCCTGGGTTTCTGGCTTCCAGGTTATCACTGGTAGTACTCTCATTGATACAAATGGACTTCAGTCTTAAGCTAAATTACAATGATAAAGGAAAGGTGGATAAACGATCAAAGTAATTGACTGGTTACAAAAAGTCAAACAAGAAAGATGCTTCTCCCGTCTACCTCAACTCCACCAGTTTAAGCATTTGACACATTCAAAATGAAGTTTGGTATACAAGCCAAGAAAGGAAGATGAGATTATTGTGGCTTTTGTGTCAAAGTAGAAGAAAGCAAGACAAGCTTGCCTGAAGAGAGCAGGGAGTTCCCAGCTTGCTGCCACTAACTATAGGTTTATCGTAATTCTTTCAGACACAAAGTAAAAGGACTCTTCAAAAAGAAATTGTTTTCCTGTGGATATTGTAATTTCCTCTTCCGGAATCTTCTCTCATTCTTCTCTTTCTTACCTTCTTGCTGTGAATCAATCCAGAGACTTTATCATCACACAGGGAAAAATCATGTAGTTTCATCATATAACTTTCTTAGTATCTACCTGAGGAATTGGGTCTTCCTTCAGAGGTTCCAGTTTAAAACATTCAATCCCATTTCTTAATTGGTTTAGCTAGGGTAGAACTACTGGGGACTACCTCTCTTAATTCCCTAACAGGTCTATGGCCTATAAGCCTTCCCCTCAAACCCTAGAAAAGAGAGATTGCCCAGGTTTTCTGTCATCTTGTACTCAAGGTGAGGGGTTTTTAGTAAACACTTTTTATTGGACCAGTTGTATAGCTGAGAGAGATGTTGGACAAGCTTATGGGCATGAAGTGCACGTGTAACATCTCTCCCAACTCTACAGTTCATCCAATAAAATATACTGTCAAAAAACTTTTCTTCGCTCAGCTCATGGACCATTGTGGCTACAACAGTATTGCAGGCCTACTCCTTTATATACTTGGGAATCTATCCGGGAAATGGACTTTGAGAAATTATCTTACTTGTCAAGATCTTTGTGCAACTTGGAAGTAAATATGTAGGTTATGGCTTCTAGAAACCTCCCAAGTATTCAGGTAGGGTCCTTCAAGGAGTTCACTTAGCTCAACTGTGTGGTAGTTACATTTTGAGAGAGAGATTAAGCAATAAGTAATTTCCATTTTGTCTTAAAGGGAACTATCATTCTTCATAACATGCTTCGAACTTAGAAACTTTCTCATACGTGTAATAGTGTCTGAGCACTTCTCCAGTGTCAGCTGTGGCATCTGGATTTTCTGCAGGTAGGTCATGAGCTTTAAAGTCATCCTGAAAGGTGACTTGACACCTGTCATTATGCATTGTAACTTCTAAAAGAATTTCTTAGTCCTCCTCTACATCCATTATATTCTCAGGGTTGCTTCCCTGGGACCAGGTTCGTGGTGTCTGCTGAAGCTACACTGAAAGCTTGTATCACTGCATACTACAAAGGTAGTGTCTACCAATCTCTTCTCTAATTTTATCTTTAATGGTTATTTACTGTCCTGGAAAAAGTGTGTTAAGCTTTTGGGACAGAATACAGTATCCTTTGGATAAAATGGTTCTACAGGCAGAACCCCCCTCATCCTTTCTGTGAGTGTATGAGACAGCCCTTCAAATTGGAAGACCTTAAGAACTTTCAATATGTGGTTGAGGGGAAGAAAACCTAAAAGTCTCCCTGTATATGAATGATTGATTTGGCTTTTGTGTTTTATTTATCCCAGCACTCTCTCTCTCTGAGGCAGTTATTGTTCCACTGGTAGTTGAATTGCATGAGTCCTAACAGGTGGTCCACTCCACAACAGCATATTCATTGGTTCATACAAAATCTCTAAACCTTTAATCTCAACTTTAAGGCAGGCTAACTTCCCAAAGATATGTGATGCCAGTCTATTGATAAGATCATATGAAGTTGCTGTCTAGATTTTTGTATTAGTGCATGTGTTGGTTGGAAATAGGTGTTCAGTATCTGGAGGCAAAAAGAAAGCCTCATGGAGTGTTACTGAAAGCATAAGTGGTCATATAAATGTAGCTTTCTATTATATAATAAGTTGCATGAAATGCAAAAGCCTTTTTTCCCCTTAATTTATTTTCAAGGTCATGAGTTGGTATGACAGGGTGGAACCTTGACTTCTTCTGAACAAAGTATTTATTTTTAAATTGTTACTACTGATAATCCAGTTAAATGACTTCACAGTTTCTTTAGTTTGTACGTATGTCTACCAAGCAGAAATACCCAGCTTTGGTAGTAGAATCAGCATAGCATGTTACAGGCACTGTGCAGCTCCCCTGCTTTTAGCATCCAGCGTAGATCAAAGCCCTTTATTGTGCTTTCTAGACCACCTCCTGAGTTTAAGTTGGTAAATACACTGTCACTAAGGTATACTAGTGAATTAATTTACTGTTGCTTCTGATTTCTATTTCTCTTTCAAGTGACGATGTTTTAAAATCACAGAATGTGCTCTGCTTGGTGGTGCAGTCACAAGAATATACTATTATAATTTTGAATTTTAAGTAGTTATAGATTCAGTTTTATTAAAATATTTATATTAATCAGTTTGTAGGTACCTGCACCTATTAGAATCAGTAGCAAATAATCAGATTTTTTTTTCAGCACAACGTATAAACTTTATGAAGTGCTCTTGGGGAAAAAAAATCCTTATTAATATAAGTTGGACAGGCTTATTGGACTGATCCTGTTTAAAGAACGACATGGCACTCCTTCCAAATTAGAAACTACCTAGAAAAGGCAGAGTTGCAAATGTCAGAATGTATGGAGACGTTTTTGATGGTGTGTGCTCAGAATTTAGGTAAGGCATGGTAGGATGACAAACAGTTCTTCTCTGTAGATTGATATTAGAAGTTAGGGTGCAGCTCACTTCAATCAGGACCTTTAAAGCATACCAGCAATGCCAGCTTCTATCCATTTGGCTATTTCAGACAAAACTTTTTTTTTTCATAACAGGGTTGTAAAGCTTCTAGTAGTGCATACAAAATGTTTGTGAGCAAAATGCAGGTTGAATTAGCAGTTTGTGGTGATTTACTTATTCCAGGTTGTCTTCCTCATACAGCAATTTGACCAGAACTCCTGTTTTGGAAACACCTGCATTTTTTTTCTCATGTGTACCCAGGTTTGGATCTAGGGGTGGTGATGGTATGTGGTGGGGGGTGTGGAGCAGGTACACCTGGGGTATACCCAACAGTTGCAGTGGTGCAGTTGAGCCTCTTCCCCCCACCCCACCCCCAGGGTCTCTCCCAGACTTTAAAACCAACAATAGAAATGCCTGGGCGGGCATTTTTATTCAGGCAGTGCTGAGAAAGTTGACTTCATGGGTCATTATCATTTCCGTGATTCCTGCTAATCGCTCTCTATTCCACAGATGTTAATGACCCTCTCTCCTTTTTAATGGTCCAGATGTTCCACTATTCAAAATATCCTTTCTTCTGCAATTTTGCTCTTTGTTTAGCCATTTGTAGAAATGTCTGTCTTCTGTTTCACAGCCCTCCAGACTGTTTTTAGCTCTAGGTAAAATCCTTAATGCTGATATAGTGTAGAAATTAACAGAGGTCTAAAAATGACTGATAGTGAAGTATTGGAGGCACTGTCCAGATGCTCATGAAAGCTAGGTTTGTTTTATGAATAAGAGACATACAATTAAGTAATAACTACAGGACTTAATGATGTGGTATCTTTTGAATATTTTTGCCTATTTTGTTGTGTTTTTTAACTTGATATATAATCTAGCAAAATTGCAATGGTTTACTTTGATCTTAAACTGAATAATATATTGCAAGCCCCTTAGGCCTTGCATATTAGTAAAGCTTCTAGTTTCTCTAACTGGAAAAAACTCTTTCATGTTGTGTGTTGATACACCACATCATCTGCACCCCCCACCCCCCACACCTTTTCAAAATCCTAGATCTGCACATGGGTGTACCCAAAGAGTAAATATACCATAAAGTAAATTAAATCTCTTTAAAATAAATTTACAAGATAAATTAGATTGTGCTGTCAAATGGTAAAACTGAAGTTGTTCTACAAAGGTGAATTTCACAATGCTTCTGGTGAGACTTGCAATCTAGACCTCTCCTCCTAACATCTGCTCATCCCCCTGGCATTCTCCCACACAAAGTAGAGAACTTGATTTTTCTCATAAACAACAATTATAGCAGCATCCACTTTGAACATAGTTTACATTTGGAAGAATAGGAAGACCCTGCTGCTCCTGGGTGGAGAAATGGGACCTATTCCTTCATTCTTTCAGGAGTAGTAGCTTGCTGACAAACTTCCAGGGATATCCCTACTTGGAATTTTAGGATGACATTTCCTCATCTTCCTTTGTGGATCTGTTAAAGGGAAGCACTTATAAATTCTAAAAACATTTTTACTTTGTCCTTTCTCTACTGAATGATTTTTCACTTTATGCCCAGGTGAGGTTTTTTTCTATCAACTAGATGCTAGAGAGATTCATATGGAAAGAAAGTATTAGAGATTAGATATCTAGCCCATGACACATGTTACACTTATGTTGCAAGTGCCATGTCAATCGCACCATAAATTGTGATAAAGACTTCTAACTTGATTAGTGCCTATGCCTCCCTATCTTGGTTGCTTCTTTTGATACTTCCCCGTCTTGAATAATGTAAAATATACAAACCAAAATTACAGATAGGTAGAATATTTTCTCTGCCTATTAAAAAAGGCACATCAAAAAGTGGATACTGAGAAATACCTTGGTAGCAGCAACTTATTTTTTACTAGACAAAGGGAAATAATGGTTTTCCAAGATTACAATTCAGACATTTGCTGGGTAGCCAGTCTTTTGAATTCAGACCTAGAGAAAATAAGTCTCTTTTAGCTGTTTTTATTAATAAAGCAGCTTTTATTACAGTTTTTGAGAGGACAAAGGGAGAAAACATGCACCATATGTCTGTTAAACAAATAAACCACTCAACCTTGTTTAAAATCTGTCACCATGCTACAAAAAATAACTTTTCAAAGTAATGAATAACATCCAGGCTGATTCTTGAAGTAACTTCACTAGAATAGCTATGCTTTGGTAGTAATTTAGTGGTTATTCCTAAAATGTGTGTAATATAAGTAAAAGCAGACTGAAATGCTCCAGCACTCAATTTTTAAGCTCTCAGACTGATATATCTAATAGATGGAAATCTTTGTAGAATACTAAATTTTTAAAATAACCAAGTAGACCCCTCTCACTGCTGCAACTACAAAACAGAACTATTGTAAAGTGAAGTTGATTTTTAGCACAATAAGTGTGGTCTAAAAGACAAAACTGCTGTCAGACCCTTCTTTAAACAATAGACCAGTCACTAGACATCATGACAGGAATGAATGGAGAGTCAGTACTGTCTGGGGGACTGGTCATGGGCCTTGGTTTAAAGAGTTTTAGAATGCCTTCTTTTATGTACTACTGAGCTCTTGACCTTGAGCAAGTGATTTTTCTGCTGCCTCTCCCTTCCACCCTTTGCAGTGTTTCTGAGACTCGGGTCTCTGGCGCATGTTAAATTCATGATTCAGTTACCATGTTAATCGCACCACAAGTAGAGTGCTACAAGTTCAGTTTTGTGCTGCCATAAAGTGGCAAGCCAGCCACAAAGATGTTCCACACAATGTGTGGAACTTCTTTGCAGCTCATTTGTATAGTGCGCCATAAGTTTTACATGTAACATGCCTCCATCTTATAATGTTGTATAGGCATTGGAATAGACGTTGATATTGGGACTGGGACAACCCCAGTTCTGAGGCTGAAAATGGGCTCCTCGGGGAGTGGGTTGCTAGGTTCCCCAGTGTGGGAGGAGTGGTGAAGGGCTCTCCCTACTGGGAACCTGGCAACCACCATGCTTGACAGACTTTCAGGATAAGGCACTTGAAAATGCCATATCCAAGGGAGATGCAGGGCACTAGGTTTCATGTACAACTTATAGATTTCCCAGGGCACTGGGACCCTGGAATCAAGGAACCACTGCCAGTCCCACGGTCCTGGTGCCCCAGGTCATTTAAAAACTATACATCTTTCTTGAACCCCGGGGATCTCTTTAAAATATATTTTAATTGCAGATTTGGAGTGTATTCAACACTTGAAAAATTTTGAGCAATTTAGAGTGATTTACCAAAAATTTCCATTTTAATTTCTAATATTTTAAGGTTTTAGCAGAAAATTATGAAGACTATCATTTAGCTCTTTTTTAATTTTTAGAATTCTTGAAAATTTCTCTTAAGCAGTACATAATTTTGAAAAAGTCTATTTTCTATCGAAGACTGAAGGAAACAAGTTAGATAAATGTGCATGCACATTTTTCAAAACATGGCATTATAGATGCAAAACCAATTTTTGCTGTATACCCCTTCCAAATGTTGGTGTTTTCATATGTTTCCACTTTCTGTCTACCAAGTAAAAACTTCAGCTCCAGGAACCTACATTCAGCTAAAAGATGAGACATCTGTACTAAGTGATCCAGGACACCACAGTTGCTGTATAGGAAACAGTGGCCTCCCCATTTTGTGGCAGTGCAGCTTAGGCTCTGTACACACATACAGATCATCCAGAAAAACAAACCTGGGAGAGTTGTCCTGAGAGAGAAACTGACCTGTATAGGAGTTCAAACAGAGAAGCAAATAGTGTTTTTACACAAGCTCCAAGGGTAGGAGTGGGGGGAGCGCTTTACAGTAAAATGGCTTCAAGAGCTGATTTAATTAAAGCGCCCATGGCATCTCATGTATCAGTGTCCTCACTTCAAAAGGGCAGCAGGGACACTTTAAAGCTCATTAAGCAAGCTTTAGTTAAATGCTGCTTGCTGCCATTTGAAGCACAATGATGCTGATGCATGAGATGCAGAGGCTGGGTGGAACGCACTAATTAGCACACTCCAGGAGACTATTACTCAAGTCTTCTCCGACTTGCTGTAGTTACAGTGTGTCAGAGCAGCCTCGGGGCATGTCTATAGGCACCTAAAGTGCCTGCAGGATGGATGCTGGGCTAAAGCAGCCCAGAGAGCTTTGCAGGCTCTCTTTTTTTAGTGAATGTAGGCAGGGATTGTCAGGGAAAGTGGGAGCAGGGTTTGTGCTATGCAGTTCTCCAGCCATCTCCTCCCCTGTGCTGTGTTGGAGCCCAGCTAATGCTGGGTAGGATATGCTTGTATGCTTCCTGTCACCCGAGTGCTGCAGTGTGATTCAGGCAGGGAACAAACCAGGAGCAAAACGCACCCTCTAGGTGCATCAGTGTTGGGCTTCTCCAGCCCGAAGCACTCGCAGGGCACATTCTGCTCCCTGCTTGGTTGTGACTGATGCAGCTCTCCCTCCCCTGTGGGACGGAGAGGGAGAAGCAGCAAAGCACATTGGCTACCTGTACAGAATCTGTCACCTGTGAGAGATTCTCCAGGGAGATGCTTCATTCTGGTTGTTCCCAAGATACTTTTCTCTGAGTGGCCATATTACTTTGGGAGAAAAATTACACTTCTGTGCCTTTGTGGTTTCTCTTAGGAGAGCAGGGATTCTCCTTGGACAAGCTGAGCATATGTCCAAGCCTTTAGATAATCTCATTGATCCTTATCCAGAAAACTCTGGCAATAGTGTATCTAGTCTTTAAACAAAATAGACCACTGTTTTTAACTACTCTTAAATTGACAGGATAGATCTTGAATTCAGACAGTTTAGGTATATATGTGAATGCATGTCTGAAGTGCTATTGTGGTTCAGGAATGTAACGATCAGAGTTTTTAGAGACTGAAGTTAAAGCCTCTCTATTTACTGGGTTCCAACTGGGCCACTTCCTTAACTGAAACCATAACTGCAAACCTTTGATTGCAAAGTTGTTTAGCATGCCCTGAGAACAGCAGTGTTCCCTGGAATGTAGTATGCTCAGATTTTAATTATGATAGCAGTAGTTAACATTGGAAATTGCAAGCTAAAAAATAATAGTTAAATCAGCTGCTGTAAAACTCAGGTTTTCAAAGGTCTTTGGTTTGTGTGGCTGTTATGATTTACTGGTTGAGAGGACATGAAGGAGCTTTCAGTTGCTTTGTCTTCCCAGCTCCCATGGAGTGTATGGACTTTGTATTTGGATGTAGCCCACATTTCTTTAGGATTCTCTCTTCTCTCTCTCTCTCTCTCTCTCTTCTCTCCCTGCCCCCCCTCCCAGCTGTTCATGTGATTTGCCTTTTATCTTTCCCAAGGTTTCAGTTACATTTATCTCCACTCCAAATATTGGTCATAATTATGATTTTTTTTAAATGGTTAATACTGAATAATTTGTCTTGTATAGGATATGAAATTATGGTTAGTTGTAATATGTATTATGATCAAAGATTAATTTTTAGACATACATAAATGTTTCACTTACACTTCTACTGAAAAAATTTGTGTAGACATCCTGTCTATCTAGTTGTTTAAAACACCTGACTTCAACAGTTGATATATTCAAAATTCAGTTACTTTCATAGTTTCATAGATGTTAGGATTTGGAAGGGATCTTACAGATCATCAGGTTCAGCCCCCCTGCACTTGGGCAGGGAAGACTGCTGGGGTCAAATGATGCTTTTTGAAGATTGCCAGGGTGGGTGACTACCACTTTGATTTATCATTTTGCACTGTTTCTTGCATATTGGAATATATGAGAGAGATGCAACTGCTCCAAGCATGTGAGGAATGAAATAACTATTTACAGTTACAATACAGAATATGCTAATATCCTGAGTTTCTAGGCAGATTCTTATTCATGAAGCTCTTACATTCATAAAGAAATGCTGTTTCTGGTTCTTAGAATGAAGCAGAACTATAGAGGGTATTTAGACTCGTAAGCCAAGAAGTGCTAAATGCTATCTGGGATAGAGAATAGCACTGAGTTGTGCCATCAAAGAGT
Source organism: Crocodylus siamensis (assembly GCF_052110815.1). Lineage (NCBI taxonomy): Eukaryota > Metazoa > Chordata > Crocodylia > Crocodylidae > Crocodylus > Crocodylus siamensis. The sequence goes on along the minus strand of NC_143395.1, from coordinate 341,115,376 downwards.
TGCCTCCTTTAGAAACTAATGAAGTGATACTATTTTTGGACAACCTGTCTATTTAAATAAGAAGATGTATATTGGGCAGGCCATAGTGGATTTTAATTCTTTTTTTTCAGAACCACACTTTCTGGAAAAGAATTGGGTGTTTGAGAACCTGATGAATTCAGGTAGTCCTGCTTCTCTTAAGGCCATTATATATTTGTATATATTGATCCCCCAAACTGGTCACTGTAATTATCTGGCGTGGCTTCCTACAGGTCATCAGTCATATTTTCAGTAGGAATCCAGACTGAAATATCTTTGAGACAAAATAACTATAAAACCAGTAAATTAAACATGAAAAGGTATTTAGGATTCCAGTCTAGGTATTTCTCACATTCTAGGTCCTACAAAAATATTTCACTTACTAGTTGCAAGAACACTAATTTCAGTCAAAAATTAGACTGGCCTCTCTAAAATACTATATGCACATTGGTAGAATATCTTTTGGATGGTAGAAAATGATGGGTGTTATAACTGCTGTTCTTAAATATCACCTGGTGACATTTCCTTCTGCTACTGCAAAAAGCACTTCAGCCAGCAGATGGCAAGCTGGTTATTTTAGAAACACTCACTATTCCAAGCATTATTGGGGAATGACAAGCTCATGGAGCTCTCTGTTGGGGGAGAGGTTAATTAAAAGTAATCTGAAAGCCCAAATTAATTAAAGTAACCACTTGGGAAAGCTTGAAGTGGTGTATAAATACTAAAACTAGCATATTTCACACAGTATTCTCAAGTTTAAAAAAAAACTATAGGAAAAGGATAAAATTGTTAGAAACTTTAGTTTTTGAAATTAACTGACAAACTGTATTACCTATTTAAAGATAGCATCTGGGCAGGAGCCACAGCTGTATTACCTGTTTAAAGATCATTTTGCTGACTGTTTCTTTAATGACGTTCACTGAAAAGCTTGTGTAAAGATAGTAAAATTTGGTAGCTGTAAAATCTTTTGTGATGGAACCTCATAGTGGGTGCATCTACACGAGACACAACATCGCTGTAGCAATGTAGCTCATTGCTATGGCAACGTAGCGTTGGGCATGAACCATGACGCCGACGCTACTGCACAGTAATTCATTACTGCTGTGCAGTAGGGTTGGAAATGACCCATGCAACGCTGGAACTATGCAGTTGGGCTTGTGTAGACACGCCCAGTATCTACTGTTGAGTGTTATGAGTGTCTGTTACCTTTAAATAGTGTTCAAAAACAAAATGAATATCTTAATTTTGTCATCTGGATACTTATGCAGGCGCACACTGTATGTGTACAGTGCTCAGTTCCTTCAGGTTGAACATTCAAACTACTTTATCTGACAAGTTGGAGAGTTGAAAGGCACAGTTCAGAAATTGAGCAGCCCAGCACAATGATTAAAACAAGGGACATTTGTCATTTTGGTATGCTATTCAGATAGTATTTGTGTAGTGACTGAAAAAATAGCAAAAAAGGGTCTTGTGCAGTAGATGTGTACATATCTTTTGTAGATGTGAAAACTGCATTACAAATGGACTCATCTGAGGCCTGACTATCAGTAGCAATGCTAAAACTAGAATTTGGTGATTTTTTTTTTTTTTTTTTTTTTTTATCTTTAATCCATTAGATCACACTCATTTTTTAATCAGTGTCTTGAAGTTTGAGAGAATACCGTAGTATCAAAGTTTCCTTCAGGAAGTTCTCCTTCTGAGTTGAGGATTACATAGCATTTATCACTTTAAATTAGTATTTGAGTAAATTTTCCTCTTTGCAATATAATTCTTATTCTTGTATACTTTGAGGGAAGTATACAAGACTTATTGACAGGTGGTGGTATCATGCTAGTGCCATTAAAAGACTTGGTTTCTGGCCTTCATAGTGGAATCCAGAAGCCTGAGTTAGGTAGGCTTCTGGTATAGTACCTGGGGAAAATTAGGCACACCTGAATATACAGATCAGCCAACAGAAAGCATTGAGCTCAGTGGTATATCTGAACTTGTAACCTTTTCAGAGTTTAGGTACCTTTCTGGGCTTACCAGCAAGTATCTCTACCCATAAAGGATCTGGGGCCTGGAACTCTCTTCATAGAACGGATGTTTACAGCTGTTTTCCAAAAGTATTTAGCCGAGCAGTGTTTTCTTTTAAAACATGTCTGTCAGAGTGAGTGCCACCCACTTGTATATATCCTAGAGGCTAGAATAAATATTTTATTAGGAAGTGGAAGACCTCACCTTTAAGCTATCCTCAGCCTTGGGGATCATGATGGGGAACATAAAGGAGCAAGTTCTTCATTCAGGGTTGTAGTTGAATATGCAGAAGTCCAGCCTGATTTGTTTCTGAAATCTAATCTCCTGCAAGATCAATTCCAGTCTTATCCTCATGGTTGAGGATTGTTCCATACAACACTAAATGCTTGCTTTTGCATTTCTCAGCTATCTGACCATCTCTGGTGATATGTACCAGATTCCACCTCAGATGACTACAGTCCTGACTGCAAACAATCTGTTCTCCAGGAAAGCATTCTCTAAGCAAGAGAATGTTGCTTTTCTTGTTCAGTCCTACCTGACATTTTGTGGAGTGCCCAGTCTAGTGCGTGCATAGGACTTCCTTTCCTCTCATCACACCTGTTGGTGACTAAACTGGGAAGCTCCATGATCTCCAAGTGCAGAGTGTCTGGACAACAGAGGAGAAGTGACTCTAGATCTGTCTGCTGGAATTCAGTATGGAGACCATGAAGCTTTCATCTGACATACATATGGGCATCATGTACATAATCATGACGTATCACACAACTCTAGTATTTGCATCAAGAAATGGTGATGAATGATAATTCTCCACTTGTGAGAGTAAGGGACTCTGTTCTTCAGTTAGTCTTCCTGAGTCAATTCTCCAAAACTAAATTTGAAGTATTAGATGTCAACAGGAAGCATACCAGTCCTGCTCTATAGACCTTTACCTGAGCTCCTTCAAGAGGGATTTTTTTCTTTATCTCCTGTAGTCAGGAACCATTCTGTGCATCTTCTCACTCACATTACTTACCTTGCAGAGCACCCACAGAATTAGACAAGATGGGGCCTTGCTCCTGTTGGCCCCTGTGTGGTTGAAATGGTTTTCAGGTGCCAAGACATTCTGATGTCATAGAGGGAACTCCGGGATTGTGTTTCTGGTCATAGACCATTTACCCAAAACCACACTCTGCATCCAGTTTGGATGCTAGATAACTTTTTAGGAATAGAGTAGAAATTTTCTTCACAGGTCAGAGACGTTCTTAGTGATTAGCAGAAAGCTGGAATGAATTGAGTCGTCCTAGTTCTGCAAAGTTAATTATGCACTGTGTTTTAAAAAAAAAAAAAAAAAAAGTACTATTCTACAGTTTTTTGAGTTGCATCCATTGCATCCCATACTCCTTTTCCTTTCTGAGATCATTACACTGCAATATTGCGGTAGTGAGGGAACTGAGTAGAAACGAACACTGCCTTCTATCCCTTTGCAGAGAGCATGAGTGAGAACAGGGCCATGGCATGCTCTACATACACTGCCAAGGAAAAATATCTCTGAACTTGAATGAATGAGATGCATGCATAACTACACTGAAGATGTGGATCTGGACAACACATATTGAACTTTAGTTAATGCTAACTTCCTTTCTTCTTTGAATTCTCATGGGCTGATGGTCTTTCACTTCTTGGGCAAAAGTTAGGCTAGTTTAAAAAGGGGCACACCATGGATATCTATATTTTAAAAGAAAGTGGCAGCTATGAGTGCACTTTTTTGAGAAGCCCCGTCCTGTTGGTCTTAATTAGAGTAGGGCTGTCCGACTTCTGAATGACACCCTGGCCTCTTGGGCTGATATTGTGCAGGTTGCACGTAGCACTGTGTGACTCGGGGCCCTCCCTCCCTAATAACCACATTGTGGTGGTGGTACCCACAATTTGAACCATGCCACTGCCTCCACACCCAACATACTATGCTGCATACTCCCCCTCCAGCTGCACATTTCTCTGTGCTACACAAGGTCCCCAAGCCATGGACTCCCTCAGCCTCACAGGCTGTGCCCCTCATTTAGTCCCAAAGGGTTGGAGCCAGTGGCAGAAACTGAAGAAGGAAGGGGGAGGCTGGTGGTGGCAGCAGCAGGAGTGCAATGGAAGGAGCAGAATGCAGACTGTAACCTGTAGGCCACCGGTTGAACAATGCTTCATTAGACCATCTCAGAACTTCTTGATTGAGTCCCTACAGAAGTAAATGCAGAAGAATGTCGAGTTTCTGGATCCTGATGGGCTTAGGTGATATGATGCTTAAGGCAGGATTATTCCTATCCTCACCATCCTATAAAAGTCCTTGTCTAAGCATGTGTGGATTTGTACATACACTTTTAATCTTTCTGGAAGCTGAAGAAATTGGTGCAACTTCATGATCAACTTGTCTCTCTGGAGTAGTCTCTTGTGGGGTAGGGGAAAGGCAGGGAGGGGAAGAGGAGCTGGAATACAGGGAAGTAAATGGATCAAAAGATAATATTTGGAAGCTAAAAATAATATTGGACCTTTTAAGCTGTTTCAATTGAAACTCGTTTATCAAGGGATTTATCATCATTGTTATTAGAAGTCTTTCAATTAAGTGGTGATCTTTCTAAAATAAGTTCTCTGTTTCACAAAGTTGTTTTGTGTCATTCAAGACGGGTGAAATTCTGTGGCCTGTGTAATTGAGGAGGGTTCTGATTAAAGGATTTAAGTCCATTTTGTGTTAAAATCAAGGAAATGCACTTGACTGAAATACTACTATTTTTTTTTTTTTTAATTACAATGAAATTTCAAGGAAACTAAGAAATAAGGAATGCTATGGAGAGCAGTATATAAAAGCATCCTTACCTTCCTGAAAATGTTGCATGCATTTTTCAAAAGAGTTTTTCAGCCTCCATTCCTTTAAGCAAACTTTAAATCTGGATTTCTTTATGGATTGACATTTGCCATTCACAATAATCATATTGTTTAGGGAAAAGTACTCATTAGATAACTTATCAACAGGATTTCTCCAGCCTAATTCCTTACCTCCACAGTTTTTAAAACTTCTGTTTACTATATTATTTTTCAGGCAAACCATTATTGTATTTACAAATTCATGCGATACTCAGATCTTTTGTCATTGTAAATTGTTCCAGGTGTCAGATGCCTATATCCATATGGAGGCTGTGCAAGGACCTGGAGGAGTCCTCATTAATAGATTTTTTTTTTTTTTTAGCAGTATAGTAGTTAGTTGGGACATACTACTGTATATAAGTTTGAGTTTTATATACTATGTAGATGTAAAACATCATTCCATCTTATCAGCTTTTTGTGTCAGTCCCTTTTTGCTGTGTAGATCTCAGAAATCAAGGTATCAGTTATAAATGAAGTATCACAGTAATAATCACCTCTGCTGCTTCTCTGAGCCCCCACACTTGCTGCTGGTGTGCTCCAGCCTCCATTTGTCTGTCTGGCTACTTGTTCTTCTTTTCTGTAGAGTTGTTGAGGTCTACCATGGCCTGATGGAAAAACCCATCAAAGTTGTAAGCATTACATTGGACTGTAAGGGCAAGTAAAAGTTATTGGGGAAAGCCCACATTCCTGCCTGTGGTGGGCTGTTTGCCCTTCACACTTGCCCCTGAAGGAGTAGTAGGGGCAGTTGCTCAGTAAGGGCAGCAGTGGGAACAGTCACAAGAAGCTTATTGATCCTTTGTCACAAACTGGGCTGGCTTCACTATTGAGATGCCCTTCAGCTCCACACTCCTCTCTTTTTTTTTTTTTAGTGGATAAACAGCAGAACAGTAAAGATTTACCCCTTGAGTAACGTTTTATCTCATTAAACCTTAGACCGGGGTGGGCAAAAGTCTGGCCCATGGGCCAGATTGGGCCTGTGGCAGAGTTCATTTCCCAGCAGCCCCTGTGGCAGCAGCTCCTTCCGGCTATCACTGCGTGACCCAGACCAGCTGTCCGGGCAACCCCGGCCCACCAACCCCACACCCACTGCTGGAAGCAGGACCCATATGGGCAGGGCATGCAGCTAGGATGGGGTGATGGCCAGGAACAGTCTAAGTGGGTGGAGCTGGGGAGCCCCCAGGATCTTGAGGCGGCCAGGGCTGGGACACGGCTGTGATCTGCTGCCTGCATACCCCTGCAATGAGTGCAGATTCCATGGATGGGCATGCAGGGAGTGGATCACAGCTCTGCCTCAGCCCCATGTTGTCGCTGCCCCGAGATCCCAGTCCCAGAACAGCTGTCTACCTAGCCATGTGCCCTGGCTGTGTGGTTTCTGCCCAGATGGTCTCCATGGGAATTGGAGTCCGTCTGCTGGCCAGATCCACCATTTTGCCCTCCCCTGTCTTAGACTGTCCGTCTCAGTACAGGTTTTGTCGTGCCATTCAAGGAAGCTTGCCAGCTTGAGGCATATGGTTTGTGTAGTCTACATAAAATTATATGGCTTGCATAAAATTAGAGGTCCCCTCTTCAAAAAGGCATGCGCAGAGTTACCAGTTGCTCTGATAATGACCTTTACCATAGACAGTCTATATGGTAAATAAAACAGCAATAAGATTTTTATACAAGCATAGCAACAACAAAAAATCAAAGAAGGATCTCACTTTGCATCTCTTGCTAAAATATAGCACCTTTTTCTTTGTACAGAAAACGCTGGTGTTCTCCTGACTTTTTTGCAAGTGGCTTTTATGCTTGCAGTACAACTTACCATAGCTTCTGCCAGCTAGGGGACTAAATCACCTATGCTTGCAGACATTTTTTAAGTGCTTTACTGTAAGAAAGGGAGTGTTACTTCAACCCAGCTCTGCAGTGTCTGTAAAGATCATTTGCTTCAGCAGGGCTTTTTGGCTCTTAGCTAGAACTGATTCAATCAGCTATTATAAAAGTGCAAACACCCCCCCCCCCCCCCCCCCCAAAAGCGCCTGATCTTTTACAGCCATGGGGCAAGCTGAGTTGTAGTACTGTGCTGCCTCTTCTGGGCATGCCCAGGGCTTGGCACAGAAATGTACCAAGTTTAAAGTAAAACATGTTTTGTTTGTTGGGTTTTTTACATCTGCAAATACCCCTAAAGCATAGGGATTTTTAGATGAAAAGCCTTCTCTCAAACCACCTCTTAAATACATAAACTTATCTACTCATCTGTATTCTACTCAGTTCTTAGGGAGCATGTGTATATTATTATGCAAATAACTCCTTCTTCCCAGATGTGTATCTGTCTTTCAAGCCAGGATCACCTGATTTACAATTATACAGTCTGTAAGGCATTTAGGCTGCTTGCAGACTGGAAAAAAACAAACAAACAAACAAAACCCGCTTAACCAGAAGCAGCAATGCTTTACTTCTACCCTGCTCTTCAGTGTCTGCATAGATTGGGTGCTTCAGTGGGGCTTTTTGGTGCTTTTATCTAAAACTGATTCAATCAGCTATTAGGTAGACGTGCCAAAAAAGCCCCACTAAAGTGCTCAATCTGTACAGGTGTAGGGCGAGCCAGGTCCACCTAATGTGCTGCCTCTTTGGGCATATGCTGGGCTCGGTGCAGGAGTGCATGGAGTTTTAAGTAAAGCACCAGAGTTTGGAGTTTTTTTAAATGTCTCAAGCAGCTTTAGGGATTTTTACATCTTTCCAGACAGACTGCCAATCCAGTTTTCTTCACTATCTGTTATTCAGTGAAGCTTCCTTCTTAATGAAAAATAGTTTCCAATGGTGGAACTAGAACTTTATTACTCTAGTGGAGTGTATTGAAAATACACTTATTGTTGAATTTAACGTACACTTTCTGTTTATACTTGCATGTATCTCAATATGGAGTTAGAGCTGGCTGACTGGTCTCAGCATAACTAAATGGGGAATAATTCATTGAGTGGTGTGGTTCTAGTGGATTCCTGCATGGTTCTTATCCTTGTGCTATTCAACATTTTTATCAATGACCCAGAAAAAATCCATTACTAATAAAGTTTACAGAGGACCCAAAGACTAGGGAGTGGTAAACAATGAAGGCAGACAGGGATAGCTTGTTAAGGTGGGTGCCAAACAGAATTCTCCTTTTAATTAAATGTAGGCTTTAAAAGTAGGAACAAAGAATGGAGATGAAAGAATAAATGGTGATTCTGGGAAGCAGTTATGCTGCAAAAAACTTTTAGGGTGTTCATGTGGTAGGTCAGCTGACCAGGAGTTTCCAGTGCCTTCCTATGGCTAAAAACTAATGGGATTTTTGGATATATAAACTGAAAGTAGAAAGGTTATATTACCCTCGTGCTTGGTGGTAGTGTTGTGACCATTGGTGGAGCACTGTCTACATTTCTGGTGTCAGTTCAGGGAAGATGCTGAGGAACCGGAGAGGATTCATGTAATCATGAGAGAGAGGAAAAAGTTGGAGAGGCTCCTTCTTCATTGAGAGCCTCTTTTCTTACCCTGTGCTATTACCTCTGTAATGTTTCCCTTCGGCCTTTTCTCCCCTGCTTTCTTCTTCCTCCCTCCTCTACTTTACCATTTGTTTCTCCTTTTTACCTATTTATATTTTCACTACTTCCTCTCACACTTTAAGCTTCTCGTTCCTGTTTTCCTGATTTCCAACTATTTTCTTTTTCACTGACAGCCTCTCTTCTACCTTGTATTCATCACTGTAATGTCTCCCTTACCCTTTTTTCCCCCTGCTCTCTTTCCCCCTCCCCTCTATGCTTTACCTTTTTTGTCTTTTTAACTTCTGCCTATTTACATTCTCACTGACACCTGCCACACTTATTGAAGTCTCAGAACAGCAGAGACTCCCTATACCTGAGGAAGGGTGACTATACCCGAAAGCTTGCTAAGAACTTCTTTCCAACTACTCAGTTTGTCTAATAAAAGATATCACATCTACTCAAAGAGCCTTGCCTTACTTGATGTAAGCATCTAAATCAAGAATTGAACTCTGGTAATGAGTTCTTCAGTATAGCTGACAAAAGAATATCAAGAACAAGTGGCAGAACGTTGAGCCAGACAAATTCATGCTATAAATAAGGTGCAGTATTTTAACAATCAGGGTAATTAACTGGTGGTGTGATGAATCACTGGCTTTAAAAAAAAAAAAAAAAAGAAAAAAAAAAGAAAATCAAATTTGGATGTTTTTCTAAATGGTACATTCAAATAAGATTGTATGTAGTTAAGTTTTCTCTTCTCTGTTGCACAAAAGGTCAGACCAGCTGAACATAAGGGTCTCTGTTAATTCTGAGTCATTTCGTCTAATAGCAATTATTTGAATGGTTTAACTTACTACTCCTGCTTCCAAGGATATGGAAGACAATGGAGTAGAGCCTTAATCTTAGTGGTAATACTGCTGGTGACTAAGTAGTTCAAAAGAATAAGTGAAACGCTTATTTGCTACATACACTTTGCTACAGTGAACTTTCAATTTGTATTACACTCTCTTTAAATTAGAAATATGCGAGTGTGAAAACCCTGCCTTGTATTGTGGTATTGATTTAATTTGTTTTGTATCACAGAGCTATACCACATTCTTTTCTTAAATTGCATGGAAAAACTCATGGAATGTAAGGGTGAGGACAGTACTTTTGTGTGTGTATGTGTGTTTAACTTGTCTTGGAAGAAGTAACTATGACTTAAGTCACCTACTTCCTTCTAATATCTTGCGCATCTATTGCACTTGACGTTATTTTATAAATGTGAATAATTTCACTGTTTTTTTACAGATTTTAATATCATACCAGATGGGAATTCCTTCAGATTTGGACCAAGTCCATATTTATTTCCATTCTTTGTCATATTGTTCAAATCCATCCACTCTTAAGCACTACTTATGTAACATCTTTGATGCCTGTTAAGTGCAGTATCCAATACAGGGGGAATGGGTGACTTTGCAGCTTCCTTTTTGTTGTCTGCTACAGTAATTCGGCTAAGTGTGTTCTTTTTTAATGTTTATGTAGTCGTCTTCGTCTTTGCCGTCCTCACCATCATCCTCATCGCAGCCTCCGTTTAGCCCCTGCAGAACGAAGGCTACACCTTTGTGTCGCTCTGCATCCCTCTCCTGGGTCAAACGTAATCATGTAGGTCCTGCAAAGGCTACCAGTCCATCAATCCGTCTTCGTCGCTGGCGGCCCTTGATACACCATCCATCTGTTGGGCTTCATTCTGTTGTAAGTGTAGTCCATCTTCAGTCTTTCCTCCTCCTGACATGATTGGCCCTTTGTCATGTAATGTCAGCCTTCAAGGAGCTCTTTTTATTGGGCCTTTTTAGACTGCTTAGGATTTCTTTTCCCAAAGAACCGGAAGCATAAATCAGTTCATGCTTTGCTCTCCTGTTTTTCCACTTAGTTTTTTCCATAGGCCTCATCCAACTTCTTCACTTCATCTTTATTGTCTTTCAGTTGAGTCTGCTAAATCCACTTCCTAGTAGCTTATAATTCTTTGCCATATAATATCATTTTTCCATGTTTTTATTAGACACAATTTTAGTCTTATCCTGAACTCATTTTCCTTAAGTTCTCAGTCTTCTTTCGTGGTCTTGGGTATTTCAGCAATAAGGAAATGTCTCCTATAATTCAAAAGTGGCTTAGGTATTTCATATCTTATTCCTTTATATCATTTTCTAAAGCTTGTTCTGTGGTTGATGGTGAAGATTTTCTATTAGACCATGGCTGCTCATCAAAAACATGCTCCATCTTTCTTTTTTCTCTTCAGTCACTATGCTTAAATATTCATGCACTAATTGTTCAATACATACTTATTTTAGTAGGCAGTTTAAGTTGTGATATCACAGATCCCTTCTAAAGTATGAAATAGAAATGGAATGCTAAAGTGAACTTTCATAAAATCTACTACTTTGAGGAGAGTCTGTAGTTTCCAACGTGTGAAAAAGACATCTTGAGAGAGAGAGATGGGACCTGTTACTTATAACTGGGATAACTTTATTTTTTAAGATTTATTATCAGTTAAATTTGTAGCACTGAATTTGCATTTGATGTATGTGAATTCTGAGTAAACTGAAATAAATCTGACCTACAGACCACTTGAATACTCAGCCAGAATAGACATATCTTCCCTGATGTGGAATCCGTCTTGATTTTTAATGAAAAGTGCCGCTTCAGTTCCCAAGTACTTCTGTCTGTTTAGAGTTTTGTCATCATTATTGGTATATATCTCTCTTTCCCAGACACCTGTCAATTTGTATAAAAAAATTTCTCTCTGCATATAAGGCAGTGTTTGAGAACTTCATTAAACTTCCTAGTTCTATACTCAGGGCTTTACCTGGTTTGTAACATGTAACTTGAGAACTGTGGCACTTTCCACTGAACAAATTAAGAGAAAAGTGGTTATATTGTCCTTGATGTTTTCACTAGTATGAATTAATTTTTGGTCTTTGCTCATCTTAATATTTGACTGGGAATATTTTTGGGATTTTTAAGATTAATTTTAAAATTTTAGAAGAGGATTTTCCATAATGGTATATATGAACTGATGGAATATCTAATTCTTTGCCAAAAAGGTAGAATGGGAACTAGTAGAGTTTGGGAGCTGTTGCTTTAAAACACCAGTATAAAAGTTGATTGTAGTGAATATGAAAAGGTTGGAATCAAGGATACGGTTATAGGAAATTCTTGCATGGTGTACTAGTATGCTATGCTGTGAACGTAAGTTTTTAGTGGTCTGTCTGCTGTGTAATCCAGGAGTCCAGTTACATCTTGCTTGCTTAAAACATTAAAAAAAGCACCCTGTCATGCATTTTTATTGAAATTCTCCAATTATAATTTTACTCGGTCCCCCTCCTACATGTTACACTTAAGGTGTGATTAGCCAGGTAAATATACCTGAAGTTGAGACCCAGCTACATGTTCAACCAATTGATAGCTTATTGCTTGTTTTTTCATGTCATGAAGTTATTCTGCAAAAAAGTGTAATAACTTGTTCTAATTATCCTGTTAATTATACCCTTGTTCTAATTACCTCATCAACTGAGGGGCTCCCAGCCATAAGGGAGCACCACCTGCTTCCAGCACCACAGCTGACAAGGCTCCCAGTGGTGGCAGAGTTGTCAGTTGTGGGGCTTGCATCAACAGCAATGTTCCCCCGTGCCGCCCCTGCTGTGAACCTCATAGCCCACGTTGGTGGGCTCGCAGCAGTGGCACCATGAGAAACACTGCAGTTGCTGCAAGTCTCACACCTCACGAGTCTTGCAGCAAGGACAGCATTGAGCCCCACAGCCAGCAATGCTCACAGCAGGGGTATTGTTCTCCTTGCTACCCCTGCTGCAAGTCGCACAGCCCACACCAGCTGTGGGGAACACTCTCAATAAAGCTTCATGGGGATATAATCATGCTTCCTGCTATGCACATGTGGCCTGGCAGGAGGCACAATTTTGTGGATCGTGCATTAGATCCCATTGCAGCTTCACCTACACATGTAAAGGGGACCTCAGAAAATTTAGGTCGGAGACCTTTGAGTTGGTCATTCCTGACCAAACAAAATTTAACTTGAAATCATGATTTGAACCGATTGCTCATCTGCCACTAAGTTCTGTATCTTCATTCTGTTGCAGTGGACTTTTTGCTCTCTGTGTAACAGATTAAAATTATCCTACCTCATGAAGGCATGTAAGCTATTTATGAAAGGTTTGTTACTTGTCTGCCATGGTGGTTTTTCTTTTTACCTAGCACTTAAGTTGTAATATGGTAATTCTGCTTACTACTGATTTTTTTTTTTTCTAGTGAGATGGTTTTCGTTGATTAGAAGAAGCAGTTAGACTGTGTTGTTCGGTTCCCTTCTAAACTGCTAAATTTGCATAGATAAACAAAGGTTTTCAGTTAGCTCTTTTGCTTTTATGCTTTTACCCCAGTGCATTACTCGTTCAAGGAAATTGTTTTAAGTGGTAGTCCTAGACCTCCTCATGCCACTTGCTTACATTTAATTTATGCTTCAGTCTTAAACACAAGCATGCACTAGTCTTTCCCCATTGGGAGAGTGAACCTTTTAACTGCTGTGCCAAAATATAGTTTCAAATTTCGGCCCAGCACTTTTCTGAATAGTCATTACATTTGCTTGTGAACCCAGTGCTTGCAGGCTGTGAAATGTGGTCATGGGCAGATCTAGAATATTGAGAAGTGGGTGAGCAGATGGTGTGGCACATCATCCTGTTTAACATAATACATATTTTTTTCTCCAGTTAAAGAGAAAACAACAGGTGCTTTAATAGGGGGCTAGCAATATATTATTATTCTGTTCAAGATCAAAGCAAAAATGCATGTAACTAGTGGAATGTGTGCTAATTTAGATGCTATATAAGTGTTAAAAATGCAACAAACTAAGCAAAAATAGTGAAAATAGTCAAAAATATTGTATTATGATTATTAAATGTACATCTCTCATTCAGATTCATCGAACACAATCTAGCTGCCTTGAGCATCTCAGTAGTGCCTCCAATACTTGACTGTTGGTCATTTCTACACCTGAGTTAATAATGCCACACTTGACTTAAGGTTTTTAGCTATAGAACAGGAAAGAAACATTACCAGGAATAGCTAACAGACAACAAAATTACAGAAGAAAAGATGGTATGAATAATGGAACACAAAGACAATTAAAAAGGAGAGAGAGTCACCAACACCTGTGGCGTGGGGAGAAATTAGTAGGGATCAGGGATATGATAGTAAGCACTGAAGTCAATTGAATAGAGCTGCCCAGGCAATTGGATTTAAAGTTTAGGTGGAGCAGGGATCAAAGGGTGGTGTAGTTGCACCGCTGCAACCCTCCAGATTTGTCCTGGACATGGTAGAGTCTATCTAATCAGGTTTTTTTACTGGTGTCCTGTGTTCGAGTCCTGGACTCAGGCTCTTACCTAAAATCACTTTCTGGAAGATGGGGCACTGCTATTCCACAGTCCTTAGCCCCGAACTGGTGTTTGAGGCCTCCCAGTCATTTATGCCCTACACCTAGGCTTTGGGCCTCTTCCTAATGCTTTGAGGACAAAGGCAGGAGAGAAAGAAACATGGGTTTAGCAAAGAAATGTCTTCAATAATATAGACACATGCGAGTTAGTTACTTGAGCATAATACGTTTTGGCATACCTTGTCCTCCTTTGGTCTTGCCAATTCCATGGCTTGATGTCTGTCAGTATTTCAGGCTGGGCAGAGTCCATTTGCTCCCTCTGTTGTGTAAGATTTTACATGTGACAATGGTTGACACTATATATGGAAAAGAACCTTGCTCTTACATGGGGGTTTGTCCTTTTTGTCATCTGCTCAGCTTATAAACTCCACACCCTTGGGTTACATTTGCCACAAGTTAGAAAATCCATTGTCCCATAAAACCACGAGCAAGTATTTGAGCCAAAAATGATGGTTAACTGAGCCAAAAATCATGGTGCTGGCTTAGCCAGGTGTCAGATTCTTTCGGAGCATGGTCCCGTCTGGAATACAGCACAGTAAACTTGGTCTGTGAATAGCCTAGATATTTGTTCAACACAATGCAAAATGGAAATTATAGTTTGACAGACGCGCTGCATTCTCCTTTCTTTCCTTTACTTCAAAACTCATTAACTGCCATGGCCATCATCTTAAATTCCTGCATCTGCATTCATCTCACTTGGGTCCTTTTCACTTTCTTGAAAATCCAACTTCACTGTTCATAATCTTTTTTATAGTAGAGTGTTGGTTTTGCGCCTGCTCTGCTTGGTCATCCAGTGCTGTTTTTTACACCCTCCATTGTCAGCTTATCTGTTTTTAACTTACGTGATCAGTACACTTGGTACTAACTACCTTCTTCATGTGACATTTGAGCAGTTATCCATCTGTTCTTTTACTGTAACAGCTCAGTCTTTCTGCTAACTTAGTTACACTGTCTCCAGTCTCCTTGTTCTCACTGTTTTAACATACCAGCTTCCTTCTAGTTCCTGTGGCCTGTAAACAGGGGTCATCTTTAATTCTCCATAGCCAGGCAAGTTCTAAATTCAAGATTGAGCCTTTTCTTCCTATACTTAGACTTTCTATTTTCCTGTCTTGCTGTAATCTCTTTCCATGTGGGATTTGACATTCAATGTTGCATTATCAAATTAATGCAGTGTGCAGGACCATATCCTAGCCCTTCACTTGCATGAAATTCAAGGTTCTTATTCTTCAGGGATATGCATCATGCTCACTTCCTGCTTTTTTTAACCAGGGTCTCTTATCTTACTTCAACAGGGAGGAAAACTTTCATGTTCTTCTTCCAACTTTTCCACACTATCTCTTCAACTCTTTCAAGAGAAAGCACCATACAATAATTCTTAGAGAAAATACTGTGAAATTTGTTTTGTCATATTGTATCCCTTCTGCCCAGCCCTTTGTAGGTCTGTTGTCATTGTTTGTAAGCTGTTTGCAATGTGGGGGGAAAAAAGCCAAGAAATTTTTATTTCCAAATAATAGTAAACTTCCTCAAAAATATAGTTTTGAGGTACTGAAATAATTAATGAGTTTGCATCAAATTCATCAAAGAATTTAACAAAAAGAAATATGGAAAAGTAAATGTTGGGTTCTGGTATCTCTGGGATGTTTCTGTTTTTTCAAAACACTTTTTTGTTTTAAATAGACATACTTAAAAAAAAGTAAAATGAGTTAATCTAAACAGAAACAGTGCTCTTTTACTCGAAGCACATTATTTGCTCAAGATTTTTTTTCTTTCTGGTTGAACTGAAACGATCTTTTTCTGTGTCTGTATTTCAAGTATTGTGGGTTCTACTGTAAGCTGCAAATGGATAGATATGTATTATGTCATACATCTCGCTGCTTATTTTAGATATTAATGAATAATTTACAACAGATTAGGAAGAATTTAGTACATGTCATCAAGAAAATATTTTTTCTTAAAATAAACTTATCTTAAAAGTGAAAAAGGAGAAATAGTTTCTCTTAGTGGAACCATTCCATTATCCATGAAGTTAGTCATCAGCAGCGTTGAAGCCTTTAAATTTACAGCACAAATTTCTGTCACTTTGAGCTGCTTTAAGGGACTGGCCACTAGAGGGGGATAAAATATGAATTTTTTCAATGGGTTTTGTAGCTATTTATTAAATATTGAAAATGGAAATGCACATTCTCAGTAAGTGAACTCTTGTTTAAACATTTTACCCTATAACATCCTTCTTACTTCTCTCATTTCATTAGTCATATCTAGTTGTTTTCTCTTCTTCCTCCATGTTGCCTGGGTACCGGCAGGTGAAAAATCTGAGTGTACCAGAACATGTCTGTTCCCAGTGTCTGTACATGACTTTACAGTGGTACTAGTAGCAATGTGAATTGGTTATCAGGATGTCCTGCTTAGCTTTGTAGCCCAGTAATGATGTCAGTTGCACTGGACATGCTCCTATAAGACCAATTTGTTCCATACAATCTTTAGAGATTTTTAGTTGCCAAACTCTTTAACAGCAGGCACGATGCTTTTTCAGGAGCTGAAACCTTGGTCAAATGTGTGGCTTTTTCACTGGAATGGCTCCGATAGAAGGCAATCTCCCATTGCAGATTTGAAGCCCTCTAGTTCAGTAGGGCTCCAGCATGTGGGCAAGACCCTGCTTACAGAGCTGCCATCTGATTCGTGGGAGCTCCTCCCTGGGTCTGGAAACTTCATAGATTTTATAGACATTAGAGCTGGAAGGGACCTCAGAAGATCATCAAGTCTAGCCCCCTGCCCCAGGGGCAGGAAGTCAGCTGGGGTCAGAGGATCCCAGCAAGATAAACATCCAATTGACTCTTAAAGGAATCCAGAGTAGGTGCTTGTACCACCTCTGGCGGCAGCCTGTTCCAGGTCTTGGGGGCTTGGACTATAAAGAAGTTCTTCCTTATGTCTAGCCTGCAGTGGTCTTGGAGAAGTTTGTGACCATTTGACCTTGTCATCCCATGGGGCACTCTGGTGAAAAGGCATTCCCCCAGATCTTGATGTACACCCCTTATATACTTGTAGGCAGCCACCAGGTCCCCCCTGAGCCTGCGCTTTTCCAGGCTGAAGAGTCCTGTAGCTTTCAGTCTCTCATCATAGAGTGGCAGTGGGGGAGCAGTGGTAGGATACAACCTCGACAGCAAGGGAGTGGGGAATTGTTGCAGCCACAGCTCTCCTGCTGCCATATTTCTGGACCTATGGAGAGCCCTGGGCTGGATGATGAGGCCCCTGCACATGCTGGATTGCCTCGCTCTAGTCTAAAGCATATAGTTGCTTGAGTTTGAGATTACATAGTTGTAAGGAGCAAAACCTATTTTGGCTGACTTATTGGAAATGACAGTGCTGTGGTTTTTGTTGGGTTTGACAAAAAAATTGTTATCCTGAGCCAGATACCTGGCATGTAAAACTTCAGTATAAAATATTTAGTTTGGCAGTGTCCTAAGGAACTGAAAACAGTTTTATTGTGGAAGATGTGAAGCAGACTTAACTATGTAGTCTTCCTTAAATTGTGATGGACACTTGGCAGGGTTTTGTATGTACTCCTTGGTTATCTAGACTTTCGTGATGGATCCAGAGCTAGGACAATCAGGAGAGCTGGATTGGAAACCGTCAGCACATCCTAAGTCTTTTGAAGATTTTAGTCTAAATCAGGGGAGAAAGTAAACAAGCTTAAACTCATCATTCTCCAAAATATTGTTGTTATCTGCTAGTTTGGGCCCAGGCATAATGCATTCTGGTTTTTATGGGAGTTCTTATGCGCCACATCATGTGCCTAATTAGCTGCATTCTTTTTGATTGTTTGGGGGATGAGGAGGTCTGAGTTCTGATCTTAACTACTTATTGTGGCTCTGAGTTATCCAGCTGCAGGCTTTCTCAAGTTTGGAAATTGAGGTATTCAGAATTAGGGACCACTTCAGAAAATGTTTATTTGCTTAGTGTAGGTTGTTTTCCGGTATGTAAAGTGGGTATGACACTTCCTTTTCCAAAATATTTTGACTGTTACCAGCAATCTAGACATTCAGTAACATGAGGAAGAGTCTGCAGACCTGCTGCTCATTAGGTATAACATTATATGCCTTTGCCCTCTGAGAGGTAGGGGCAGTTAAACTCCTCTTGGTTTTTGAGTGACATTAAGGCTTCTCTTCCGTTCCCAAAATGGCAGGAATGATAGAAAATAGGTCCTCTCAGTCTATTCAAGTATTGGAGATGTGTCTGAAATGAGTGGTTTAGATTTTCTGATCTTTTGCTACACAGAGAATCTTTTTGGTTCTTAGCAATTCCTCCCCTTAGTTCTTTTGCATTCTCAGTTTTTTTTTTAATCTATATGTTGGATAGTTTCTTCCTCTTAGACCTATTATTTCAGGCTATTTGGAGAATCAAGCAGATATCTCTCTGGGGCTGGTTGTAACAATGCCCTCTAATTCTTCAATTTCCTGGTCCAGGCACATATCTCATTTAAGTCTGGACACTACCTTACAACGAAATGTGGACCAGTTTGTGTTGCAGTGACCCATCAAGGGGACAATGCAAGGCGGAAGACAGACGGCTAGTTCTAAATGTGTATCCCCATAAAGGGCGTTGACGAGGAGGGAGTTTCAGTCTCTCGTTGTATGAGTGAAGTTTACCTGAAGCTGTTACTGATAAATGGAAAAAACAGTTATTTAAATCTGAAAAAGAATCATATGATTCATACGGAGCACTTTTTTTCATTTGTCATTTGTAGGGGTTTATGCTTTCCTCCCACTTCACATTTTTTGTCTGCGTTGATTATACCTACTTACGCTATCTTTTCTTCCAGAGTTTCCCGACTGAACTAAGAAACAGTCAAAATAGGCATTTTGTTTCTTCTCCAGGCTGGCTTCAGGCTTGAGAACACTACTGTATTGGTTTGCTCTAGCATTTCTTCCAGGACTGGAAAAATTGCTTAGGGATGCACCGGTAAAGATTTTCTTGGCTGATACTGACTTATTAACAGTCATATTGGCCAGTACCTATCCGATAACTCATTTGGTTGCATGTAATGCTGGAAGCTACTGGAAAGCGCCAAAAAAAAAAAGTTTCAGTACTTTAAAATGTACTAACACAGGGGTTGTTCCCTGCGGCTGCGCGTACCCCTGGGGGTAGTTGGGAAGGCCCAAGGGGGTATGCGGCGGTGATGTGGAGAAGCGGGCGTACTTGGGAAGTGGCAGCACAGAGGGCAGGGCTGCCACCGCCATCCATCACTGTGTTGCCACCGCATGACATTTCCCCACGCCCAAGTATCCCCACTTCTCCGTGCCACCAGTTTTGCATCCAGCCAGCCAGGGGGGAAGAGGGGTGTTGCTGATGGCCAGCTGGACGTGAAGCCAGCGGTTCGAAGTGGGGGGTACCTGGAAGCAGGGGGTGGGACTGCTGCCTCCATCCATCACTTGATGCCACTGCTGCTGGGCATTGCACTCTGCTTTCCCATGCTCAAGTATCCCTGCTTCTCTGCACCACCGGCTTTGCTTCCGGCCAGCCAACAGCACCTCCTTCCCCAGCGCACGGCAGCGGCATGGGGAGCTTGTATGCAGCAGCCACTTCTGCTGCCATCTATGCATTCATTGCCACAGCCACATGTCGCAGGTTGCATGCAAAGCTAGTGGCAGAGAGAAGTGGGAGTATTTGAGCGCAGGCAAGTGGGGCGGGGCCACTGCTGCCATCCATCACTCCATGCCACTGCCAAGTGCTGCTTTCCTGTGCCCAAGTATCCCCGCTTCTCCACACCATTGGCTTTGCATGCGGCCAGCCATCAGTGTCAGTCCAGCCATATATGTGGCGGCAGCACTGAGTATATAGGTGGCCGCTGTGTGTGAGTTTCCCACGCCACCACCATGTGCCGGGGGGGGGGTGTTGCTGATGGCTGGTCAGTTGGCCAGCTGGCTGCGAAGCTGGTGACAGAGAAGTGGGGATACTTGGGTGCGGGAAAGCAGTGCCCAGTGGCGACATGGCGGTGGCGGCCACGTGCGAGCTTCCCGCCCTACCAGTTCCTCATCTGGCTGGCTGTCAGCCGGCCCCACCCCCTGCTCTGCATCCAGAAGTGGTACCCACTAGAAGAGGTACCCTGCTTTAAACAGTCCAGAAAGACTATATCACTGCTACCCCTGCATCTAAGGATTTGGTGACCTGGTCATAGGCCACCAGGTTGGTCTGACAGGTCCTGCCTCTAATGAACCCATGTTGGTTGTCCCTAAGGATAACCTCCCCTGCTGGCCCCTCATGGACATGTGCCAGAAAAATTCTCTCAAAAAGCTTACCCAGAATCGAGGTAAGACTGACTGGCCTATAGTTTCCTGGGTCCTTCTTCTTCCCCTTTTTGAAGATGAGAACCACGGTGGCCCTCTAGTCCTCTGGCACCACACCAGAGCACCATGAGTGCTCATAAAGCCGTGCCAGGGGTCCCACAATGACCTCAGCTTTTATCAGTGCTGATCTGATATGCAGTCAGTATATCAGTGCACCTATAATTGTGTTTCTTTAAATAAAAGCTGAAATCTTTAAGTGCAGCATGTCAGAGAGAAATTCTGTGGTTGTGGAATATACAGGTCATGACTATTAGGAAAGGTGTTGCTGTTTACATTAATATTTTTTTTAATTTAATGGTAGATGAGGCATTGTGTTTCTTGAAAGGCAAGGATTCTCTGTAGCAATATAACCTTACACTAATTTTCAGATGCTTTATTCAGATAATTCTAAATATATAAATTAAGAATTTATATATCTGCCTGAAGTCTCTCTTGATTTTTTTTGTGTTTGTTTCAAAAATTTAGTTGTTTTCTTGCTATTCTGTAGACTTACTCATGGTCTAATATGTACTCATTTACCAAGCCATTCTTTGTGTAGGTCACATGTTAACTAAAATAGAGATCCCTGACACAGTAGTACTGTGCTGATGGTTGTGGTGTTTTTTGTTTGTGTTACAGGCACCAAGTTTAGATGAAAAAGTAGATCTTCACTTTATTGCATTAGTGAATGTAGGCGGTCATCTCTATGAATTGGGTAAGAAAACTTTCTTTCATGTTTCTCTTGAAACAGATGCAAGTGGTAATCTTGTAATCTGTAATAACATTAGAATGTGAAACTACAATAAGTAATATGATATTGGTTTAAAATGGACTTGGGTTTGTCTTTCTGGCAAATAAGTAAACGCATCCTGTTAATTTTCTTTAAGAAAAGTGTTTATTTGGTATGAAGATATCATTAAATTACTGCTGTACTTTACAAGACCAGGAATCAAGATGCCAATGCTGTAAGATATTTTCTTAATTGAGAAAAAAAGCTTAAAATTACGATATTACTGAGAAAAACACTTGGTTTTTTTGGTTTGGTTTTTTTAACTTCAGTTAAAGGGTTTTTTTCCTGGTTTCTTGGAATAAGCGACCAAATTACTTCTCTGATTATCATGTTGCATAATACAATATAGATGTAGCTTAAAGTCATGATACTATTACTGTCAGTCAAAATGAGAATTATTCACAAAACAAGTACAAGTAGCATACCAGAAATTATTAATGTGACATTCAGTTATGGCAGACTGGCTTTATTTTAAAGTACCTTTTTCTACATGGTATTCTGAATAGCAATAAAACATAATTTTGATCTGATTATTAGCTTCTGCATTTGAAATATTCTGGCAATTTTGCTGCAGATGCAGCAGCACAAAGTTCTGCTGGGATTCTTTAATACTCTTAGTTTAATACTTGTTGCTGGGCAACCAGCCTTTCATTTCAGATGCTTCAAAAGGCTAGTTTGAAGCAGTGACTTGAAGACAGCTATCAGCTGGAAATGGAGTAGAATAAAGACTCCGTATCATTCCCAGTATAGTGCATTCCCCACCACTTAAAATGCCTATGGCTAATAGAGGTAGCTATTTAGGCCCCTGGCAGATGTTTATTTAAATGCACGGTGGGATTTGAGGAATTTTATCCCAGACTTCAAAAACTGTGTGTCCTGCCATGCCAAATTTCCAAAATGTAGTCTAGGAGGACATGTGATTTTGGGAATCTGGCATAAAGATTTCTCTGGTCCTGTCCAGACTTTTAAAGTCTTGGTGGGCAGCCTAGTACCAGATAACTGTTTGCCAGTGCTGGGCTGCCAAGCACAGCTTTAAACTTGCTAGCAAGGAGCCTAGGATTGCAATCCTGGCTCCCTGTCACCCTCCCAGACCTTTAAAAGCCATGCCCAACAGATGAGCGTTGGGAACTGGTCCTAGATATTGAGCCGCCCAGTATGACTTCTATATTTGCTGGCGTGCAAGGAGCCCAGCATCTAAGACTGCCTTCTCAGTTTTGGGCTCCCCATGGGAAATTTAAATGAGTTGCAGGGAGCCCCGTGTCAGAGATGAGCTCCTGAACCCAGTGCTCTGAGCACCTTTCAACATGCCATATGTATAAATTGAAAGTGCAATACAAACCAGTCACAAAGATGGTTTACATTGCATCATGCTTTAATTTGAATATGTGGCATGTTACAATTTATCACATGTTTAACATGTTAATCACACAATAAAATAACACCTGCCAGGGATTTTATTTCTGGCAAATATCCCAAGCAGTTTACTACCCCTGTAGATCTTAGTTATAAAGTCATCACTTACCCAGTTTTAAGAGTGCCAGCTATTTCCTAGTAAATTTGTCTTGCTTGTCTGGTTCGCTGCTGATACCAGTTGTAGTTTTACGATTTGACTTCCATGTAGCAGTTAGCACAGCCCACCAGCCATAAATATCATTGAATTTACTTTATTATTGTTTAATGCCATATACCACTGCAATTAATAAAATATTGAAAATGAACACCTAATTTAACAGTATTTTTAAACTGCACAGATTAGAATCTATATATATCAAAGACACTTCTTGAGATGGACCATTATTAAATAGCATGTCTCATTCATGAGAGAATTTCTAAGCTGTTTCACAGTGGGGTAAAAGCTGTAGAATGCAATTACCATATTTACTCGGTTCTGAGTAAATTAACATGGGGAAAAGCCCCTCATCTTAGAATTGAGTACGAGGATGCTGGGGAACAGGTGCTGCAGTACCTTGGGTTTCAGCCCCTACCTGGAGTTGGGGCGGCAGCGGCTGCTGCTGCTGCTGCATCCTCCTGCCCACTGCTGCTTGCTGTCATCTCCTGCCTTCAGCCTTTCTCCCCCTTTCAGTCTCTGCTCCCTTACCTTTCCCACTCTTTCCCCCCCGCCCCTTACCTTTGCTCTGTACTGAAAGCTCTGTCCATGCTGTAGCCTGAAGCACTGAGCACAACCCCAGCTTGGCCTGTGCAACTGCTACAGGGTCAGACTGGTGCTAGGGAAAAGTACTGTGTCATCAGCTTTTGCCCGCTCTGACCAGCCTGTGGACCTTGGCAGGCAGAAAGCTGGGGGGAGAACCACAAGATCATGAATGCTTGTGCTTTTGCCACGGAAAACCATGTTGTTTATATACAACTGAAATACAAATGTTGTGCCAGAATGAACTTAAAAATTCAGTAGTTTGCAAAATACAGTGGCATTCAGTTCTGTTTCTTGGAATGTGTTTGTCTTTATCTTCATTCCTGCAGTATAAAAGAAGATGGTCGTTAAAGTAAAAATAACGGTTTTAATAATACATTTCAGAAGTGTAATTTTAGGGATTTTTAGGTCAGTTGTAGTTTAGAAGTGCTGCCAAGCTTAGTGAAATTATGGTATATTAATACTTAAAAGAGAATTTGGCCTGGCAAGATCATTTGGCCCCTGGCAGAAATGAGAGAAAATTTCATGTTTTGGCATATGTTTCAACCTTCAAGTTCTTGAAAAGTAAGTTGATATATTTATAGAGTAACAAGTAAAAATGTTTGAGAAGTACTAAATGTAAAGGGTATTATTATGTAGTCAGTGAAAAATTAAACTTCTTTATAGTTGCCTTTTTAGATCATTTCTGATATAGGGCTAGATTAGTATTGCACGCTTGTCTAAGTTAAATTGTTAGTATTACTTTTATCATATCATGTGACTTTTTGTATCTTTTAATTGAGGGTAATATTTAAGTTATTTTGCCTTTGATCCCTTCAGAATTGGTGGGTCTAATCCTCTCTTCAGGGCTCCTAGGGGAATACTAATTTAACTTGTCACAGATAGTTTCAGATCTCTTGTTCTCTCTTACTAAGTGCCTTGGATATCATCTACATTTTTCAGGTGCATATGTACACACATGCTCGCTTTGTCATTTTACTAATTGTTTGTAATACTGTATTTCTGTTGAAGCCAACATAATAGGAAAAGTATTAAGGTACATTACCATCTAATCTAAACAAACTAATTGTGTTAACATATGCCTACTGAGAAGTGATTATTTTAAATGTACACTTGAACACCTGGGGAGGTGTACGTTTCAATCTTCGGTTTGCAATCTCCTGTAATCTCTCATGTTTCAACAGATGGACGCAAACCATTTCCAATAAACCATGGGCAGACAAGTGATGACAACTTTTTAGAGGTATGAATACAACCCACCCAGCATAAGTTTAGTGCATTTAGATCATTATCTACTTGTCTATGATCATATGAAGGGAGGCAGAGAAAACAACCTGTACTCAGAACTGAGATGGGTGTTCATGAACTCCCATACAAATGCTGCTGTGTATGACAGAACATCTTCTTATGGTTGCTTGACCAGGAACACTAAGTGACTATTACACCAGCAGCTCAAGCTATTCCATATTGATATTTTCCTATACCGCTGTTGCTTGCAGGCTATGTGCAAGGAATGGGGAGTTGTGAAATTATTGGTCTTTGAGAACTTTTGAACAAACACTTAATATTCTTCCCTCCTTTCTCTCATTTCTTTTGTAGTTAATTGCTATGCTGGACTGTGGTGACTTTTCCAGCACTTTCTCCTTTTGCCCGTCTCACCAGCACCAAAAACACCTGTGGCTGTTTTTTTTTTTTTTTTTTCTCTTCATCATGTTAGCTTATGGCTGCCTCTGTCAGAAGCTGTTTTATTTGAAAAGGGAATACAAAAAGAATACATTTAACCTGGAAAATAAACTCCTCCGTCATCCGCCCCACGCCTTCCTAATAGGAAGGTATTGTCTGGGAGGGGGAGAGCTAGGGCCATGCATTGGGGGCTGACCTTTATGTTGGTCAGTCTAGGTTAGCTTTAGGGAAGGAAAAGGCTGGAGAGACACAACCTCTCTCTTTAATATTGATGATATTAAACGACATGAAATCTGGGCCTGATAAAAGGAAAAGAAAATACTGCTAACTTGCTCACATTCTTCATTCAAGTTTTGTAGTAAATATCAAGTGCTGTATTGTGCCCTACGCCAAAATGCAAGAGTTATTTGAAGTCCTCCATTTGTGCAATAAACAAAGCTGGTAATTTGCTTAAATTGCTCAATTATATTAATAGACAAAATGTAAGCTTCTAGTTACAATAGTGTTAATAAAAATGGATAGTTCCGTAGAAGTTCATCTAGAATACTGTGTACAATAACATGAATTTAAGAATCATAAAGTTAACTACTACACTGTCTATTCTCTGAATTTGTTTACTTGGGAACAGGTAATAGTATCTTGCATGAAATTAGAACACAAATTATTTCCAAATCAATTTGATACACTGATAAGGTTTGTGTAGAAAATGGAAGAATCCTATATGGAGATAGCTTCTATAAAATGGATGAGATGCCAACTTTCCTTTTTTCAGACAATGAGAAATAGCATAATTTCATGTTGTTTTGTTTATTTTTTTAAATAGGATGCAGTAGAAGTTTGCAAGAAGTTCATGGAACGGGATCCAGAAGAATTAAGATTTAACGCAATTGCTCTGTCAGCAGTTTAAATTATCCTAATTGGAAAAACTTGTCATTAATGTATTGTAAGAAAATAACTGTTGCCATATGCTAATAATACAAATTTTGATACTTTCCTAACATGTTGACAAACTGTACCACATGTGGAATAAACTTTGAATTTATCCTTTATTGTCTTACTTAGTTTCGGCTGCAATTGTAGATGGCTGCTCCCGCTGCCCCCACACAGGTGTGTGCACACGTACATTCTCTGAGCATATATTCATGCATAAGACTTTCATCTCTGAGTTGTTTTGGAATAACTTCCTATGAGATTTCATCTTAGACAGTCACCTAAAATGAATCATTAGCTGACTAAGTTTTATTGTGAGGAAAATAAGCTGAATGTCTATAAACTAATGCTGGTAGAACTAAGGCTATATCTTAGAATCTTGCATTTGATATTTGGGCTGACATGGTAATGTATGGTATTTCTCTAAAGTGAAAGGGATGATGGAAAAATAATAGTTAACTATTTCCATTTCTGTGCAATAAGTCCAAAAATGTATTGTACATTTGTAGAAAGAATCATAATATTCATGATTTTCCTTTCAGAATCATTGCTGGCTTGTACATTTATCATCCAAGTAGATATTACTTAATGCTGTGTGAAATGCTTGTTTTTTTCCTATTGCACGGGGCGTTTGTTACTTCTAAGTTCCTTCAACAGTTTTACTCTTCAAATTAGTTATGAATTGTGAATTCCAGTGATAGTGATCTCATGGTTTAAGATAGTTTTGAAAACTGTTTTCTTTTGTATAAGGTGAGTTTCTGCAGCTGTATCCAAATAGTGCTTGGAGATGTAGCTACTCAGCTTTGCTTCCAAAACAGAACTGCTGGCAAAGTAAACTAATCCTTCGGTGGTGTCCCAGCAGGTATATGCTTTCTTGCCTTTAATTGTAGTTGCAGGTACTGTGAGTGGATTGCTCCAGGAGAAATCTTTCTAGCTACATCCTCTTTCGTCACAGAAAGAAACAGGCCTGGGAATCTGTCTTATCACTTACCACCATCTTTTCTCTTTTAAATAAAAAGTCAGAATGTCTGTCTAAAGATGCCACCTGGAGAGCTGTTAGAACAAGTGACAAGTATTACACTCATGAGCTAGTTGGAGGGGGAAAGGAAGAAAATCAAGATGTTAATGAACTTCCTTTTTTCCCACCTGTTTGGGGTAGAGGGTGCAGTTTATCAGTGGAACGCAATATAAGGTTGAAAAAACCAACACTGAAGAAAGTTTTCTTTATATCTGTACATGGATAGAACATTGCAATAATCACCAGCAGAGTTGAAAGTGCTCCAGTTTCATTAAGAGGAATGTATTAAGCAGGACAAGCTATGCTGTCTTTGCATTAATATCAAAGGATCAAATAAAAATCACTAAGATTATAAGTGGCATACCATATTTTGTTAATTTAAAAATAGGATAATTTTACAAGGGATGACAGTTTTCTCACTGTAAACAGAAAAGAAAGGGGATAATCTCTAAATGTTTTAGTAATAACGCATAGTTTTAGTAACAATGTATAGTTTAACTAGCAATGTTTTCTTAGAGCTACATGACTTGAGCATTTAAGCTTGCATGCCTTAATGAGTAGCTTATATAGGTACATCAGCTGTCTAATGAAGCTGCACCAATGATAATTAACTGGTGTAGAAATAGTTTAGAGACTAATTTGTTTTTCAGTTCCAGTGAAAAAAGTCTGACTCTGCTGATTGTGTTCTAAATGTAAGAATACTGGGTTTATTTTGGAAAACGGGCAGTTGGGAATGCCTTCAAATTTAAAACACTTTTAAATATGTCTCCACCAGTCTGAGAAGACAGACTCATTTTATTAACTTGGCCAAGTAAAGCAACTTTCCACTAATTTGTATCACTTAAAATAGTAATTTCTACTCCATGTTTGTGAAAGCAGTCAAAAGTTAGAAAATGCCAGAAGTAAGGTTATACTACAGATTTAAGAGTATACTTAAGCAATTTGAGGAGGAACAAAAGTGATTGACTAGATCAGTGGTCTCCAAACTTTTTTGATCGCGCACCCCTATCAGTAAAAAATGTTTGAGCATGCACCCCCAATATATGTATATTTATGTAAAAATAAATAGAAGTTCTAATATTTTCTTCCTGTACCCCAATGGATCATCTTGCGCACCCCCTGGGGTGTGTGCACCCCACTTAAGAGACCACTGGACTAAACCACCATAATACTTGTGCACAATGGGGTCAGACATATGTTGATATTGGCAACCTTATTTATGAATATGAACCAGCGTCTGATGAAGTGAGCTTCAGCTCTCAAAAGCTTGTGCTATTTTGGTAGATAGGGAGGGTAGAGGAGATTTGCCTCTTACAGACTATCTATCTTACGTGACCTTAGACTAACATAGCTGTTTCACCTACCTTAAAATTTTTGCCCAACTTGCCACTGCCAAACTTTTAAGAGTTTACTTCTGCAATCCTACAGTTCATTTAATGCAAGGATTTTATTTTTTTTAACATAAAATTTGGAAATAAATGTAGTTTTATTTTGCAAAATTAGGAATGTACATGGAATCATATTGACTCCTTACAAGATTTGTCAGCAAGGTTGAGATTTTTAGTTATGCTGCAGTTTTATCATATGAGCTAACGGAGTAATAGTTAATGACCTTCTAGCACTCTTCTGTGAATCTGCCACAAGTGTGGGATGGGGAGACCCACACATTACCAGTAGTTTCATAGGAATGTGCTGACAAAGGAATGGTGAAATTTGGAAATAATGTCTTCAAAACTAGTTTCTTCTGGAATGTGCTTGTGGTTTTTCTTTTCAGTTCTGGTCATCTTCCCCCTTTCCTCTCTCTAGCAAATGTAAGTTTTCTGTCCTCGCTTTATGGATCACATTCCTATCTTCCATAGGTTGTCTGAGGGTCAGCAGGGATAGCACTAAGAGCACTGGAAAGTCAGTCTCCCAGCTCTTGTTCTGCCAGGCTTCCACAGAGTGCCAGTTACCTTAAACCACACTTTCTGGGAAGGTCCTTCACCTTCCCTGTAATTCCAGATTAAAGCATCCCCTGGCCTTGCAATTTGTCATGCAACAAGGTTGAACCTTTTTTTTTTTTTCAGTAGTTTTCATTTGTAAGCAGGTATGTGCCATGGATATTTTATATTTATAGAGTTGTACATTGTGCTGTAAACAGTTGCCTGTAAAAACGATGTGAAATCTATCTTTATGACTGACAGTATTGTACTAAGTATTTAATACAGTTATATATCGAAGAAATGACAAAAGCCTTTGTTTAACTCCATCCTGGGAAGGCTTAGCCTTGGGGTGGAATATAGTATTTTACAATGATTGCTGCTATTCTTGCCAATAATGAATATCAGAGACTATGATTCTTCTGTTATTGTCTACTGTTATTATATCAATAGAAGAGAACATTATACTATTCAAACTGGTTACTTTGCTGTCAGAAATATGATCTGTGTGGATGGAAGCTAACTTAATATCCTTTCAAAATGACGTGCATTAAAAATTCAGTCTGTTTGCACTTTATATATGAAATCAGTGAAAACCATGACAATGCAGACAACTTTTACCAGCATGGTTTTATGACAAATATTCCCACATGATTTAAAATGGTGAAAAACCACAAATGATTCCTGCCAAATAATAAACCCTAACTGCCTTAAATGGAGTAAAACAAGCCTACCAAGAAGATAGCATGGACATTCAGTAAACTATTTTGATTTGCTAATGCAGCATAATATTTTATGTGAACTGTTCAGTAGGTTGCTGCATTAGCAATTAGAGTGAAACCTCTCAATCAGTGGTGGGAGAGAGGATGCAGTAATATAACAAGGAGTAATGCAATCTTCTTTTAATGTGGAGATGTACTGTACAAAAAGCCAGGCATTTAGAATACAGTTTAAGACTGTCTTAATCCCAAGAGAAGCTTACTTCCATTACTGTATGTGCCTTCAGTCCCCCTTCCTCTCCCATATTTATCCCTGTTGGAAGTGATGAAGTTCAAATATTAGATCAGTGTGTCCAGTGAAAGTGTGAAAATAGGAGACTTGTGTGATGCCATTTTCATTATCTTTTACCCAGCTTATGTCCAACACAAAGTTCTGCATTGATCTTGGAGGAAATAAAACTGCTCAGTCTTCTTGAAGCCAGTGGATGGGGAAATGGTTAGTGGCTGAGCTGTTATCTGACTATGGAGCATAGATTAGCCACACTTGACCCAGATTAGAGACTTAATATGAGAAATTCGGCAATCTAGGACTACTACCATCTTATTTCTGATAGGTCACAACACTGAATACATTGCAAACTTTTACTGTATGGTGTCAGTGGTAACTTTCAAGTTTAAATGCTTTGGATTTAGGGGCTCCGTGTTTGCAACACTTACTCTTTCTCTTTGCCTCGCTTTTTTGATATTATTCTACATATGTGTTGTAAGTAGAGAAGGCAAGTGTCTGGATAAATGAGGCAACAGCATGTACATAAAATTTCCCCTTAGAAAGCCCATAGTCTGCATGTAGAAAAGCTGAAGTTTCTTCACTGCCAAAGGCTATATTCTGTGAAACAGCATTGCACACTGAGACTAGCAGCTTCATCCCTTTAAGGCTCACTGTTGGTAGCTTAAAATGTGTTTTTGACCTGGTACTCGGATGGAGCTACCATACATAGCTCAACATAGTGCAAGCAGACCCTGAGCTATTTGTTTTTTCTTTTACAATTTCCTACAGCTACAGTTAATGACTCCACAGGCTGAAGCAACTTCTGGCTAGTTCTTTCTCTGGTCCTTTCTATGGTAGGTGAGCTAAATGACATCACTTCACATAACTGATTCATCCATGTTGCTCTGGTTCTATCAGTTACCTGTGCTACAGTTTTGTTTCATGAGTAATCTTTTTCCAGTTAGTTTATTGCAAGTGCAATAAACCTCCTGCACTATCTAAGATTCCTGCATGTCTAAACTGTTTCTGCAGTGTCTTATTAATGTATTATGATTGGAACAGGGCTGCTTTATGCCTCATAAAATGGTAATCCAGTTTTGTGGTGAAGGGCTAGATGCTCTTTCAGAAAGGCTGATAAGCAGGGATCCTGGTTTTCTTTGATTTTAAAAATCCTCATTTTTAGCTATAAAAGTCACCCAAAATCCACGTTTTTCCATGATTAAAATGAAACACGACGTGTGTGTGTGTGTGTGTGTGTGTGTGTATATGTATGTATGTATTGGTGGCATTTCATTTTAATCACAGGAAAATATGGATTTTGGGTTACTTTTTATAAGCTGAAAAATGTGGATTTTTTTTAATCGGAGAACCAGGATTTCTGTTGATAAGGAGAGTATATCAAGGGGAGGGGTCTGTTTTGCCAATGGAGAACAAGTACATATGATATGAAGGGAAGCTTCAGTTGCAAGAATGTAAACAGCTAATTTTCACTGACTACCTTATTAACAGAAAATTTAGAATATAAAATCTGTCTGAACGAATGACACGGTGGCCAAACATGTTCATAAGTAATTTGAGCAATAAAAGATCAATGAAAAGGTTGTTAGATGTATACACTTTCAAAGGAGACTACTAACTTCTTGAGTGTTCACTACCAGTCATGTAGAAAGGGGGCTGATTTCTACAACATGACTCTAAAACTTCTCCAAAACGTTTACATTTGACACTGATATCTTAAAATCTGATAGCAGCTAGGGCAACATGGCACAGCATGGAAATGAATAGAAAGTAAACAGAACAAAAGTAAGGTGCCAACAACCGTGAGCCAAAAATATCGTTATCAGTAATGACTAGTAAAGAATGAGGTGAGCCATTGTAAGCAAATGGAGGACCTTTCTGGATGTAGACAAAATAGAAATTTTTCTTAAAAAAGCCATGTAGCCACCCAGGACAGACCTTTCTACCAAGGACCCTGAACTACTAACCCAACTTAAATGGGAAAAATGTATAGACATCAGCACTTTGTTTATCAGTGCCTTATTTCTCCATTAGAGCTCCAATCTTAATGTCTTTTATGCCACCATGTAACCCTATGAGTAATGTTTCCTGCATGTTTAAAATGCTGATCTAGTTAGTATGCATGTATCAAACACGCTAGGGAGAGGGGTATATTGCATTTATAATTATGATCTAATTTACTTTCACTACAATTGGTCCACAGCCAAGCTAATATAATTATGAGGTAAAAAAGTTTTAAGAAAAAGAACTTATCTACTATGAAATCCAAGATGCAACAGATGGATAGCTACTGTGCTTTTCCAGCATAAGCAGGCATACTAGCTTCTTTAACACACCAATGATTAAAAATCCAGGAGAATAAATTTCAGCAAGGGTGTTTGGAATTTCACTGTCTTCTGCAATGATAATATGGTGCATCCATTATTCCATTCACTTAAGTATGCTGCAAAAATGTTCTAAGAAGACATTGCTGTCTTTAGGTCAGGAACTATCAGCCAATCTGTTGTTTGTTAATGTTTTAAAAGGAGTGGGGTGTGCTTAAATCATTACCATTTGGGCTTGATTTACATGATGCAGTCAAATGTTGGAGTTGCATTTTAAAAGCTTCTGGGGAAAGATATAGGAAATACAAAGAGCATTCAAATTTAAATGTTGCTGATAGGAAAACTGTAGAAAGAAAAAAAGTTATTGAAAACCACCAAAATGAGTATGTCTGTCTACCATTAAGATGAAGAAATAATGCATTGAAGGCCCCTTCTGGACTTTACTTCTGTAGTTCTACAAAGTTTTTTAATGCTACAAAAAATGAAGAGCTATGGGTGGCCAGCACATTCTAAACCCCATGGCTAGAGCACAACAGTTGTCACAAAAATGGTCTTAATCCAGGAGGCAATAAGAGGCTGTCCTATTCCTGTCGCAACTTCAAAAGGCATGTGGCTAGTCCAGCACAAGCGAGCAGCTCTCTGCCTGCACATACTTTACAGGTCTTAGCACCTGGGCAAGTACCCAAAAAAGTCCTGGTTAGGTGGTAAGGTTTTTGCCCCCTGGCAGCATTAGGGATAGGATAAAACAGGCCTCCCTGAAAAACTGTCTAAGTGGACTGTCAGAGAGCCAGCCTCCCTTGCAGCGGGGGGGGGTGGGAGGGGGCACAGCACTTTGGGACATCAGAGGATCTAAACACCATGTCAGATGTTCAAATTAACCTGAGATGGGTACCTGCTATAAAGAAGTCCCACTTTTTAACAAGTAACATCTCTGAGATGGGTGTGCCATTTTTGCCACATGAGAAATTGCTTGAGTATTTACCATGTTACTAGTTCATAGATTTTTAGGGTTGGAAGGGACCTCAACAGATCGAGTAAGACCTCCAAATTATTTATTTGACCTAACATTTGCCAGGGGCCTATAAGTCACAAAACTCTACAAGCAATGTTTATCTCCTGAGGATAACTTAAAGATGTGCAACCTGGTTGCTTTCTGATGGGCATGGGGCTCAGGAAAATGCTGCTATTTACGAATAGCATCCTAACGAGTACAGGAGCTGAGGGGACAACTGGATTTGCATGTTGCCTTGCTGAAAAGAGAACACCTTGGCTTGGTCTAGTTGTTATTGCATGTGCTTGCTTGTTCCTCCAGCTGGAGATGAGAAATTAATATGTCTGCCTGCAGTAGAAGGTGAGGAAAGCTGCAAACTGCTGGTGGTTAGGGGTAATCCCAGGTAAATCTGCTGTCTGAAGTTACCATAGAGACCAGGGAACAGCACTGTACAGTCAAACCGCAGAAGTCAAAAGCTGATACTCCATTGAGAGGGGTTTATTTCCCAGATTGAGGCTTGAATCTAGGAGATAGTGGGCACCTCTACACAGTGTTTACTGCAAAGTTGGCTAATTTGCTCTGCAGTAAAGTGTCAGTGTTTACACATGCACTCGTGTTAACTCAGCCTTAGGATAGTACTGATTAACACAAGTATTATTCTATAGTGGGCTTATTTACCACTGCATGTATACATGGTGCTCGCTGAGGAATGAGGGTGCTACATTGCAGAAGTGCACCCTCATGTTGCAGGCAGCCCCTCTGCAGCATGTTGAGCTGGGAGGAGTATATTGGGGCTGGCAGCCTGACCCCTTCCCCCCCACCCAGGGTGCCCTGCCAACTGTAGCTGCACCAGCTGGGTGCAACATGATGTGGTCCTAGGTGCAGGTGTATAAATGCAGCACCTGGGAACAATAAACTCTAGTGCACAATGTATTAATATGCACATGTAGATGCACCCACTGAGGAGCAAGAGGACAGATGGGAGGGAAAAGGGAAGGAAACATGGGGGCCAAATGGACTAATGCCTGCTATCATAAGTCAGGGTGGATGAGCAAAATAAGATATTTTAGAGAGCATCAGCTTTTGTGAACTGGGCCTTGCATCCTTGGATACATCCCCCAACCTCAGCTGCCTAACTTCAGACCAACAAGTTGGTTCCCTCGAGCATTACCGTTTGCAGTTCCAGAAGGAAGGCAGTGACCGAGGAGCCTCCAGCAGGGGTTCCTTTAGGCCAACAGCGTTTCTCAACCCATGAGTCACGACCCAAACATGGCCTGCAAGAATATAGGAAAGGGTTGTGAACAAACTTTACAAATGGATTCTCCTTGAAAGGACAAAAACATGGGAAACCATGGCTTTTCCCCGGCATGTTGGCCAAGTTCCAGCCTGCGAGGGGCTGCTTGGGGCCCTACATGCCCCCCCACACACTGGGGGCAGCAAGTCGGGAGTCAGGGGCACTGGGCCAGGCCTGGCCATTGATGCGTACAAACGGTACAAAAAAGGTTGAGAGCCACTGCTTTAGGTGAGGCCTGCGGCCATAGGTGACTGGTAGGGGAGGCACGTGCCCCGCCCCATAGGGCCATCTCTGCTGCCGGTGCTCGCCAGCTCCATTCCCGCCACCGATGCTGCCGGTGGCGTCTGCGGGTGCCCTGCCCGTCCCAAGGTTTATTATCAGATCTTACAGGGGGGCTGTCATCTCTCGTGGGGGGGGGGGCTCAAGGCCCTGCGCTCCCCGGGGCAAGGCCAAGAGACCCCCTGCGGGCAGGCAAAGCGGCGCTGCCCGGGAGCGGGTGCGGGAGCTGGGACTGCGCCTACCTGCCGCCAGGCGGGGCGGGGCGGGGCGGGGCCGGGCCCGGGGCAGGTGGGCCGGGAGGGGAGCGGGCGACTGGGCGGGCTCGGAGGTAGGAGCGGGCCGGGGCCGGGGCCGAGGCGGGGGCGGGCCCGGGGGGTGGTTGGTAGCAGCGGCTTCTTCAAATTCTTGTGGTTTCTGTGCCTCGGCGGCTCTGGGGAGGGAGTGCGAGAGGAGGGAGCAGCCGGTAGCGCTGAAAAGCCCCCGAGCCTCCTGGCTTTCCCTGCGCCGGCTGCGGCTGAGTCTCTGCCCCTCGTCCGCCCCCCAGTTTCCTGCCATGGAGAGCGGCGAGGAGCCGGCGGGCGGCTGCGAGGCGGCGTTTGCTGAAGCCCAGCGCTGGGTGGAGGTGAGACCCCAGCATCGCTCCTAGCTTCGGGTCCTCTGCCCGCCCGCCCGCCCTGCTTCGGGGGGCAGCCCCCAGCCCCTCCGGGCAGCCCTGAAGTCGCTCCCTGGCTTTCTCCTCCTTTCCAGCGCCCGCCTCGGCGGGTCTGCTCCGCACACTTGCCCGCCCACGGGGCAGCCGCCTCCTGTGCTTAGGAGGGGGCACACGAAGCTGCCCCCCTGCTCGGGGTGTCTCCTCTCCAACTAATGAATTTGAATTCTCCCAGCGCTGCTTGCACTCTCTTGCCCCCCTCCCCCCCCCTCCAGCTTGGACTGCAGGTGTCCCCTCCCCCCCCCCAAGACTCCAGGAAGCCAAGATGACTGTGATTTCATGTTCACCCTGTTGGTTCTTTTCTTAGGGCCTTGCTGCACTTTCTGCAGTGAGCAGCACAAATGCTGATCGGTGGTAGCAGGGTTCAAATTAGGGAGGCACTTGGGAGGGGGCTCTGAGCTGCCCCATAAGAGACAAGAGCCCCCTCGTAAGATTTCAAAATCATGACCCTGGGGGAAGGGAAGGTCTCCAATTTTCATAGGGCATCGTGGTGGGCAGCCCAATTTTTATTATTTTCATTGCAGACACCCCCTCACCCCCATGTCAAAATGTGATTTAAATCCTGGGTGGAGGTAGTTTGAAGCAGTCACACCCTTAATCTAGAAACCTTCCTGGACTGCCCCCACACCTGGACAACTCTGGCTTGCTGCCAGAGGCCTGGTGAGCAGGGGCAAGACGAGGAAGGTGTGTGAGTTGCCACCATGGGGCTGGTGAGCCAGGACAGGCTTCTGTCTCTGGGCAGGGGTCTGAGAGATCCTGGAGGACTTCAACTTGGGTGGCAGGCTATGAGGAGTGGCTGCACCCGAATGGAACAGGAGCTGAGTAGCGCAGAGCAGAGATAATCCTGCCCTGGAGTGGCGTAACTTCAAGCTGCATAATGAGTGCTTTATAACCACTTTAAAAGCTGTGTTAATGTGTGGCCAGTCCAGGAGTTAAGAGCTCCAAGAGCTGCCCAAAATTACTGTGTAACAGCGGTCATTCAAAGCTGCACAACTGCTTTAAGTGTCTCCCTCCAAATTAAAGGCTCCAGGGGCTTAATTCTCCAATCGCTGCTTATACTCTCTTACCATTCCACAGACTATTTCCCTGATCCAGCTCGGATCCAAGGTGTTTTCTTTTTTCTGCTCTGAAAGACTCCGAGAAGCTGAGAACTATAATTTCAAGCTCTGCCTGTTGCTTTTCTTAAACTTTAGTTAATCTATAAATAACAACCTGCTCTGTTTGCCTAGCTTCTATGCAGACTGGTGCCTCATGGCCTGTCTATGTGTTACTGCACAGACTGAGATTGGCAATACATGCACGAGGAGGGTTTGTTTAGCAGGTGTCCTGGAAGGTGCACATTTATGTATGTCTTGCACACAAGTAATGTTTGATTAGTTGTTGGGCTAGACCTCCTGAGGTCCCTTCCAACCCTGATTTTCTATGATTACCATGAATATTTAGTGTTAGAGCGATGCTATAGCACTGATGGTCCAGGAATTGTTCCAGAGGCAAGGATTTTTGTGTTTGATAAGCTTTGGAATGAAGCTTTCAAGTTTTCATATTGGCTAATTTGCTAATGTGTGAAACAGTCAAGTCGCATGAAATACATTTAAAAACTAATACTTAAAAACATGAGAGATTTAAGGCTTTGACTCCATATTCAATAGTTGCATGCTATTAAAGATTAACTTTAACTGCTCCTCTATATGTAATAATTTAAAGATGTCAAATATTTTAAGATTATGTACATCACACATTAAACCTGGTAAATTGCCACAAATGCTCTTTAACATTTTTGCTTTTCAAATCATAAATTGTCAAGAAAACGTATTTAATTTTTCCCTTTTACTGAATTGTTAAGACTTGAGTTCAGGGTTCTCTGTTTCTTCTGCAAACCATGCTCCTGTGCAGGGAGTACTCAGGGCTGTGGACTAAGAACCCAGTAAGTACGTGAAGAGGAACTGTTGTTTTTATCCAGTTTGCATATATAATATATTCATTTCAAGGCTTAAAGACTTCGTTTCCCCTTTAAGTTATTTTCAATTTAGTGAAGTTTTCACTAGATAGCATTACATCATTTTCTTGAAAACACATTTGCAAACCTATTTTTAAAATGTCTTGTTTTTTCTTCCATTTACCATTGGCTGGCTGTACAACTCAAACAAAAGGTCTTCTCTTCTCCTGCCAGTAACACATAGGGAGAAGTAGCACTAAAACTATGTAAACGTAAAGTATTCATTGCTTTCTCTATAGTAGAAAAACAGACCTTTAAACTTTCTTTATATACCTCCTAATTTGTCTGATGTAATGTGCCAATATTTTGACTGTGAATTACAAATGTCTTGCTAAGTTCTTCAAATTTAAAAATCTTATGCACAAAGATAACGATTCTAATTTTAAACAAAATAAAGTTCCAATACCCAAATTATATCCTGGTTTAAAATAAACACTCTCACCTGAGGCCAAAATATATAAACATATTGCTTTTAAAACAAAGATTTGAATTTTAATAGTAGTGCATCTTTCTTTTTTGGTTTCCTGACTTTAATAACCTCTAGTTTCAAAAAAGTAACAGTCACTTGGTATTTAATTTTGGTAATATCAGTCTATTTTTCTCTTAAATGTTAGCCCTGTTTAGTTGCCATATCAGAGAAAATGAAGACACTGATGTCTGCATTTGGTTAAGTTGAAGAGTTTTGTTTTTTTGTTTTTTTTTTACAGGAAAAAAATGGCCTAGTCTGCAAAATTTAGTAAAATAGAGCATTATAAATGTATTTAAAATTGCCATACGGATGTCAGTTGTCATTGGATCCTACTGAGTGGTCAGTACTTCTGCATATCAGGTTTCTAAATATGGACATAAGGGTCTAAACTTAGGCAGTTCTGTAAAATCTTGCCAACCTTGGCTAACCCTGGAGAAAGATGAAAGTATAGAAACACTACCTTGTGTATTTTCAAATAAATGTATAATAAAGGGGGCGGGGGAGAAACTGTTTGTAAACTACAGCTTGTTGCCTTTTATGAGAAGTTCTGTGTTAGTTGAGACCTAAGCACTCCTATTTTTGGCTTCACCTTTTTTAGATGTTGGCCTCATATTCCTTGCTTCATCCTAAATTTGCCAGTGGTAGTTGCACTAAGGGGAAGGGAAACTATGAAACCATGTTGAGATTACAAACATTTATTTTCTGCTTTCAGGTATATCTAAGACCTGACGCAATGTTTCATGAGAATGAGATACTGCTCATGTACTCAGTAACACAGTGGTTAAAGTGTGGAGACAGTTCAGCCATCCACAGTACTTGGCTTGGAGATGTGTGAGACCTAGAGGTCTCTTCCCACTGCCTATTGAATGGAGTTTGATCAGGGACTCCATTGTGAAGGGAAACCCTTCCTGAAGTCAGTTTTGTTGTAACTGGTATGCTTCCTCCCTATCCTCCCCCTGCCCCACCCCCAGCCTTTTTTTTTTTTTTGAAGTGTCTGCTCAGATTTACTTTCAAATATTATAAACAGTACATTCTCTGAGAATGCCAACCTTGTTTTGTAAGTGACATTTTAGCAAGTGCTATTTCCAGTGAGTTCCAGACTCTAAAGGAGAGATGTCAGACATAGCCCATGGGCCAGATCTGACATGCCGACCTGGTCTGTCTAGCTCACTGACTTCTGCCCTAGCTCTGGCTGTGCTGTGGTGGGGGTGGTGTCTCCTACCAGCAGCCATCACCCATGAAAAAGTGTTGCAAAGGAGGCCTGCTACTGTGGCCAGAGTCCCAGTTCTGTGCCTTCCAAGATCAGGGTGATTCTGGTCTGGGGAAGAGCAGCAGAGCAGCCTGCTTCATTCCTCCTGATCCTGCAGGGAGCGTAGCATATTGTACCTGCCTAGACTGGACTATGGAACCTGGGGATCTGTGACAAACCTGCTTGTGTTTTCCTAGAGCAAAGTGGAGGAAGCACTGGGGCAAAGCCACCAGCCCAGTCCCTAAGCCTGGCAATTCCCAGCTTGGAAATCATGTGATTACCTAAGAGGAGCTTGTGTCTCTTCTCACCCTTCCCCTCCTGGATCTGAGTAGGAGGGGAGAGAAGCAGCAAGTCAAAGTGCCCTGCATGGAGCAGCTGCTGGTTTCAGGGAGTGGAGCAAAGGGAGAAGTAGGCAGCACCCTGCCAGCCTCTCAGTCCTGGTACTCCACTGTGAGAAGCTGGCAGGGGGTCACAGGGATGTACCCTCCGCTAGGCTCTAGGTGCTGGGGAGCTGATAGGATGGAGTAGTGGGCCAGAGCTGCTGCCTGCTCAGCAAACCTGGAACTCCTGTGTGAGGAGCAGCCACTTGGCTGTGCTACCCCAGGAAAAGCCTCCCTAAACCTGGCACCCCACTGGTTAGCTGAACAGCTGGAGGACAAGGAGAAGCCATGTGGTAGAGGTGGCAAATGAAACTGGGAGGGGTTCCTGGCACTCAGTACCCCATGCCAAGATGGGGGAGCAGTGCAGTAAAGCTGCTCACACTGGGAAAGAGGCAGGGAGCAGGTAGCACCTGTTCTTTCCTTCCCCCTCCCCTCTTGATCTATGGAATAGGCAGGATCAGCTGCCCCTTATGCTTTCTCCAGAGTGGTGACTCCAATCTGGAGAAGGCCAGGGAGCTTTTCCTCAAGTCAACTTCTCCTGGTCCCTGGAGGAGTTGAATCAGCCTGTGCCCCTGCAGAATCTTTCTTGCACACAAATGTTTGTGTCCTTTCACATGTGCACACATGCAGTGTCCCTGTAGGGTCACAGAGCTGGCTGCTGTCACGAGAAGCTTCAGCACTTGTGTCTGAGCTTCCGCCTATGGCAGGGGCCGGCAAAATGTGGCCCGCAGGCCAAATGCAGCCCGCCAGGCCATTCTCTCCGGCCAGTGGGGCCCCTAAAAAATTTAGAAAATGAATATTCATCTTCCCCTGGCTACCTGTCATGCAGCCCTCAATGGCTTACCAAAAGTCAGTAAGGCACCCTCCACCCAAAATAATTGCCTGCCCCTGGCCTGTGCCTCGTAGGCATCTGAAAAGGTGGGAAGTTGGCCTTCCAACAGAATTCAGTTTGATGCTCTGCTCTGAAGTGTTTCTTTGCTTGTCACAGAATTTTTAAATTCCAGAGAGTTGAAGGCTTAGTGCTGTATTACTTATTTTGCAGAAGAGTATAGGTGCTTATGAGCAAAAAATGGAAACCATTTTCAAACATGTGTCTGCTGACCAGTTTCTAAACCAAGCCTGAATAAAAGTCCTTTACAGATGTTTCATAGCTGAGACTTCTGGAATCCCATGGCCCTGACAGTAACAGAAATTGCCAGTCAAGATTATACAGAGAGCAGTGGTTTTCAACCTCTGGTCCGCAGACCCCTGCCTTGGGGTCCGCAGGCCGTCTAAGGGGTCCACAAAAGATGACAATGATCAGACAAAAGTATGTGAATACCCATGTTTACAATTCAAAGGAGTCTGTACTTGCATTCAGCGTTTCCAAAGGGGTTTGCACTTCCATTTGAAATATTTAGGGGTCTGCAAATGAAAAAAGTTTAAAACCACTGATATCAAGTGTGATTTTTTTTTTTTTTTTTTTTTTTCCATTTGTCACTTCAGTGGGGCAAGATGACGGCTAGTCATCTAACATCTGTTGTTGAAGTGGCATACAAAATCTTCAAAATATTCTTGGTTTGAGGGACAGCTATTACTAACCATAGTACTGTAGAAAATGTATGACACAGCTAGAAATAGGACTGTTCTTGACAGCCATTTCTGTGTGTTAACCACAAACCATTCTTGTCTTTTGAATGGGAAGCAATGCCTCAAAACATGAGAGCAGACTATGTGTCCCTCTCTCCATTCTACCTGAAAACCATTCCTAGTGAATTTTGGTGTGTTTGAGGGGAGGCTGGCAGAGATATACTTACCTTCTTAGAGGATATGCCCCTCAGAGCATCTAAAGAGAATGAGTAGCAAACATATTATGTTTAGAGAGAGCCATCTTGCTTGTATAGTTTTGATTTTTAAGTTTCATGTTTTAAGCGAGCTCAAATCTCCAGGTAAATTTCAGCAGTTTTAAATTATTTCCTAAAATAACTTGCAGTCCAACCAACGAAGTCTTGTAAGGTTCTAGTTGGAGGATCCTTGGGCCATTAGTGTTGAATTTTAGAATAGTAACTCTTTAGCTTCTAGTAAACCATACAGGTCTTGCTGGGATTGTGAGTTTGTTACAGGAAGTTGTTGGAGTGAAGTTATCTGGCCTGTAGGTGTCTCAAATGTAGCAACTCTGAGAGACCCACTTATATGAAAAATGTGTTAGACATTTAATGTTGCAAAGTGTCAAGCAATCTTTCGTGGCCTTCCTACCTTAACCAATGGATCTAGAGTTCATAAATTTCACAGCATGGTAATTTTTATAAAGTGTCTTTGATAACTGTCATCAAGGACATCAGACTTGTAATCCTAGCCAAGATATCAGTTGTCGAATTATTATTTTTCTTAACTTTTGCAGGAGTGCTGCAGTGTAGCAAGAGAGAATTTCTTTTGCTGGCACTCATTAATAATGAAAGACAGGTGGTTTACTGCTAGAGATTCTGGTCTGAAGATGAAGCTTCTTTGTATTTGCCAGATAACCCAAAAGAAACATAGCGTTTGGTTGGAAGTTAAAGATCCCATTACCATTCATAACTTGCCCTGTCCAGTTAATGGAAATAGAATAAAATAGACTTTAATGAAGTGCTGTGGGAAGTTGAGTGTTTGTTGGCTACTTTATTGGCTGTTGAGCTGTTGCATATTCTGCACTTTTCAGAGTTCAAACTTTCCTCTGTGATTAGAAAACAACTAGTATATTTAAGTGCTGTCAAAGAAATTATGGTAGAGGCTTTTTTGGAAGTAAATTTCTAATAAAAATCCTATGTATTTTGCTTGAGAGTTACTGGCAGGAAGAGTCATCCTGAAGAGAGAATTTCTTCTGCAGAAGAGACTGCATTACTAAAATAACCCTCTGACTTGGGCACATTGTATAATGACTGAATCCAGTGAAGTGGTTGTTTAACATGTGGTCACCAAATGCTTCTTTATGGAACATGTTTTAAAGTCTGCATGTTTATTGTATATTTTCATGGTTTCTGCCAATACAGCCAAGATGTCTAGCTGGGGTGTATTTCCTGTATTTGCATAGCAATCTTTCCTTGCAGATTCTTTTCAAACATGGAAATAATAACTACAGTTTTGTTCAACATTAGGCACAAATAAGCACGGAGATGGTGCTAGCTAACAAGAAGAGTATGGACTAGTTATTATGTTATCTGATCATACTAAGTTGGTGGTTCTCAACCTCATTAGACTCTGGCACCCTGGGAAAATGCCAGCTCCTAGTTTTTACTCATTTGTTAATTTCTGAAAAATAACAGAGCAGCTCTCATGTTGCAAAGCATTTGGAAAGACTACAGCAACTTACAATGCTTTTGACACTATGGATTCCTATTGGAAGCCTCTGGGTTTATTTTGTGAATCACATATAGGTGTCTGCACACCTAACAGTGCTAATGTTTCATAGCACTCAGTGGCACTCTTAAAAGAATCGTATGGCACCCTGTCTGAGAACCACTATACTAAGTTGTGCAACAGTAGCAAAGATATTTTGCTTGGTTACAAATCAACATATGCCCAAATTGTGTGTGAAGAACCAATCAATCTCCTAAACATTTTCAGAATGAAAACCACACAAATGAAAGCAAAATGTATTTGTTATTTTCCTTGAACTGTATCTAATATTGAGCAGTCTTCTAAAGCTGTAAAATCTGGGTGGGCTTGTTCCTGGAGAACTTCTTTATGGTTTTAATGCTGGAGTCTTGGCTAGGTTCTTAATGTCTGCATAAGGGATATATTTAAGCCTCCATTAAGTGAAAGCATCAGTGTTCTTTCTCTCTCTCTCTCTCTCTGTTCTTGGCAATGGGCCCTTGAGTAAAGCTGAAGTTATCTAATTAATGCATAAACATGAGTGAGTTTTGCAACATACGCACATCAAAGTAAGTAGTAATAGAAGTAAAAATTTAAAAATAATCTCATTCTAACTTGCCGCAAACTATGAAAATGATTTGTCTTTATAGAGCAAAGATGTTAAGAATACAGAGAAGTTTATACAGAAGTGTGGTAGGGAGAACAGCAAGATGAGTTGGTTTTGGGTATCAAAAGTATGATTTGTAACATAAAATGTTAATGCTTTTCTCAGAAGTTTGGATAACTGTTGAGGCTTCATACTGTTCTGTAAAGTGTGTATATA
Organism: Crocodylus siamensis; assembly: GCF_052110815.1. Lineage (NCBI taxonomy): Eukaryota > Metazoa > Chordata > Crocodylia > Crocodylidae > Crocodylus > Crocodylus siamensis. The sequence continues at coordinate 341,071,822 of NC_143395.1, read as the reverse complement.
TAATCTTTTAGCTGAGTTTGCAGTGTGGTGTATTTCTTTTTGTGTAATGCCTGCCTTTGTAACTTCCGGTATTATTCTCAAATCTTATGCAATGTTGAGGGTAGTACTTTTGAAACTGCATGTTAAGCTGTTGTATATGTCTAAATGTAGGTCTTCCGCACTTGGTATATGTAACATTGTTTAGTAGTCTATAGACAATACTGATATTTAGATTTTTCTTTCCATTTTTCCCCGCTATGAAATTATCTACTTGTGACTACCACCTGTAGTCAGTCAGGGAGTTGCTAATACTTTGTTTTGCTCTGTCCTTGAACTGGGACTTGAACCCTTAATCAGCTTTATTGGGTCACTACTATTTTCTTTATATAGCACAAGAGTGAACAGGCATATATTGGCTTTTTTTCTATATTTAACTTCTTTTGCTAAATGTCTTTATCTGTCAGGCACTTCTATTTATCCACAGAGTTAAAGTTTTTAATGAGCATTTGGGTGTACTATATTTTGTCAGTGACCTTGTTGAGCTTCAGAAAACACTTGGTTTTTATTGTGTTATAGAAACCAGACACATTCCAGCTGTTCCTTGTACCCACCACTCCCTTCCTTTAAACTTCCTTGTAGCAGTAATCTACCAGGGAGTAGGAGTAAAACATAAAAGTGAGATATATATTTGTGTAAAAGAGATTTGTTAAAGCCTATAAACGGGGGAAATACTTTATGTAATGTATTGTTATGGAAGACCTACAGCCCTCTTCATAATCCTATGCTACAAACTCTTCTGCATATCTATGTAAATATACCTTGTATATTGTTTACATCATCGGATATGGTTTAGGAGCTGCTTCTGCGCGTTGTCATTTTTAAAAAATGTCTATATAAAAGTTGACTGATAAATTGACTTGCCCAATATTTTTTGGTCTCTTGATGTTTCAATCCTATAAGGAGTAGTGAATTTGGGTATTTACTGATGGTACTATAAGTTTTGAATACAAAGAAAAATCCATAAATTTTAATGTCAGTGACAGAGTAAATTTGGCTTTTGGCACTTGATTGTAAAAATCATATTTTTGGGAAATTGAGTTAAAACTTTTTCTTTAAACTTTCACTATTTCTCACCTTGATCCTGGGTAAGCTTTTTGAGAGAATTATCCAGGTGCATGTCCATGAGGATCCAGCAGGGGAGATTATGCTCAGGGGCAACCAACACGGGTTCATTAGAGGCAGGTCCTGTCACACCAACCTGGTGGCCTTCTACGACCAGGTCACAAAATCCTTAGATGCAGGTGCAGCAGTGGACATAGCCTTTCTGGACTTTTGGAAGGCCTTCAACGCTGTCTCTCACCCTGTTCTCATTAAGAAACTGGGGGACTCTCTGGTGTTGGCACCTACACGGTCAAATGGGTCACCAACTGGCTGGAGGGCCGCACCCAGAGAGTGGTAGTGGATGGGTCATTTTCAGTCTGGAGGAATGTGGGCACTGGGGTTTCACAGGGCTCGGTCCTCAGGCCTTCACTGTTCAATATCTTCATCAGTGACTTGAACGAGGGCGTAAAAAGCACCATGTTCAAATTTGCTGATGACACTAAGATGTGGGGGGATGTGGGCATGCTAGAAGGGAGGACAATCAGATAAGCTGCAATCAGATCTGGACAGGTTACAGGGGTGGGCGGATGAGAATAGGATGGGATTCAACACTGACAGGTGCAAGGTGCTGCACCTGGGGAAGAAGAACCAGCACCATACCTACAAGCTGGGGAACTCTGTTCTCATCAGCGCAGAGGCCGAAAAGGATCTTGGAGTCATTGTTGACTCCAAGATGAACATGGGCCGGCAGTGTGGGGATGCAGTCAGGAAGGCCAACCGTACCTTGTCATGCATCCACAGATGCAGCTTGAGCAGGTCCAAGGAGGTGATCCTCCCCCTCTGTGCGACACTGGTCAGGCCGCAGCTGGAGTACTGCATCCAGTTCTGGGCACTGCACTTCAGGAGGGATATGGACAACATGGAGAGGGTCCTAGGGAGGGTCACCCGCATGGTCAGGGGGCAGCAGGGCAGGCCCTGTGAGGAGAGGCTGAGGGACCTGAACCTGTTCAGCCTCCAAAAGAGAAAGCTGAGGGGGGATCTAGTGGCCTGTTACAAACTAGTCAGGGGGGACCAGCAGGCACTGGGGGAGTCCCTGTTCCCCCGAGCACTGCCAGGAGTGACTAGAAATAGTGGTCATAAGCTGGCAGAGGGTGAATTCAGGCTAGACATCAGGAGGCGTTACTTCACGGTCAGGATGGCTAGGATCTGGAACCAACTTCCAAGCGAAGTGGTGCTGGCTCCTACCCTGGGGGTCTTTAAGACAAGGCTAGACAAACACCTTGCTGGGGTCTTTTGACCCCAGTACTTTTTCCTGCCATGGCAGAGGGTCGGACTTGATGATCTGCTCAGGTCCCTTCCGACCCTACAATCTATTAAACTATTTGTCTTTTGTGTACAGTATGAATCGCCATGTGTTGTCTTATAAGGATACAAACTCTTTGATACACTCTTGTAGCAGCCACTGATATGGTCTGAACCTTTTTGCTGGAGACAATTGTTACCTTGAAACCTCAATTCAAAATATATCTGGCATACAGCTTTAAGCAAGTATTTTTAGGCGAGGGGGGAGTCTTTAAGGTCACTGGTGTATGAAACAAATGAAGATTAATACATGCTGACTTCTAAATATCATTGAAGCTTTGTAAAATATTCAGGGTATTACTAATCTAAAGTGTTCAAGGGCGTCTCATACTATGTCTCAGCAGTGGTAAAAACAACTCCTAAATCTGCTGGATTCCCTCTGGGTTGTCTCCTAAATACCTTCTACCTAGGGTAATTAGCAGGGATCCTGTTTTTTTTTTCTTCCCCCTCTCCCCCCAATATTCGGTTTAAAAAAAAAAAAGTAACGCCAAATATATATCAGTGGTGTTTCATTTTAATGATGGAAAAATGTGAGTTTGGGGTTACTTTTTAAACTGAAAATTGGGGACTTTTTTTTTTTTTTTTTAAATAGTAGAAAACCAGGTTCCCTGGTAATTGGGTCCTCTGGTCAGTGATTCTGAACAGAATATTCTGAGTGCTCAGTTAGAATCATGAGTCTCATTGTTCTCTCTTCATTGTACAGGCTAGCAATGAGACTGACTCAAAATAATTAGATGAAGTTCGCTTGTATTATTGAGACCAATGCATTTAATAGGTACTTAATTTGTGTAAATTACCATTTTGAATAGAAGTTTACTATCGGAACTGGCTAGAAAATGTTTCTGCCTATGTTTCTCTCTTGTGATGGCAAAGTTAAAAAATGAAGAAAAAAAAAATCTTTCTCCTTGGCAACCAGAAAGTTTTGGGTTTCCATTTTTCCAGTTAAAAAATCAATTTTGCTGTGAAAACAGACCATTTCTGTTTTTTGTTTTTTGTTTTAAATGTTGAAAAGCCTAGATTTCCTTGGATGTAAATATTAATCTATTATAGAGTTCTTTATTATAGTAAAACGGAGAACATCAAAAAAGTTTCTTTTAATTTCGTTGGGAAGGTAGGAAGCTCAGAAGTGTCCATTTATGCTGTATCAGTGTTTCTCACCCTTTTTAGACTTGAGGTGCCTCTTAGACTTGAAGCATGCTTTAGAACATTCCAGCTCCTAGTTTTTACTTTTTCTTTGACTACAGAAAAATAATTAAGGAATTATTCTGTTGCAACAATCAGGAAGACCGCAAAAGGTCAGAATGTTTTTAACATTATAGATTTGTATTTGAAAACTTTTGGTTTATCCTGTGCATCGTGTTTGCACACCTAACAGTGCTAACCTTGTGAGGCAGCCCTTGGAACCCCTGAAAGGATTTTAAGGCGCTCCATGGTGCTGCTGCACCCTAGCTGAGATTCACGGTGCTACACTTGTGGAAGCGAGCTTTTACTCATGAGCTTTTACTCATTTGGGATACCAAAACCAGTAAAACAGTTAGTTAAATGAAAGGTACTAGTAGCTCTTCCTGCTGCTATCATGATACCACAGGTATCTGAAGCAACAATATAGGAGCAGGGGATGAAGGAAGTCCTTTAAAGGAGCTATGTACTCAACCAGCATGGTAACATTTTGGATTGGAGCCATAGCTTTCAGTGTTGGGGAAAAAAATGTGGGTTTGAAATCTGGCAGGAGAGACAATTTAATGGCATAAATTTTGTTGCATTTTGATCAAGATGGGAGGTGGATGAGTAATAGCAGTTGTGTAGATTCCTTGTGGCAATTCATTTGAGTGGGTTCTCATGCTTTGTAGGGGGAGCTGAGTAGAAAAGGGTTACTTTATCATGTGTGGCAAATAGCATCTGGAGGCACTTAGGGTGAAGACTACTCTGCCATGTCTGGGAGAAGGGGAAGGGTGGCAAATTAAATGGATTGAAACAAGCAGATTTTGGCCCCTAGCATCACCTTTGCTTATTTTAAGTAGTTGTCCTGCTTATTTTGCATAGCACAGTGAGATGTTTCTAAAGGCAGTTGAGCCAAAAATACTTATGGCATAGTATAGCTGCACTGAAGTCATGGTTGGTGGCAAAACTGCTGTATTCTGAGTGTCCTTGGTCAGAAATAGCATTAAATGTAACCTCTGTGCATGTGTGTCTCTGGCTGACTTGATCTGACTCTTTTTTTTTTTTTTTTCCTTAATAATTCCTGCAGGGCCCAAATAGTGTACGGTAGGTACCTTTTAAATTTAAACTTGTGGAGAGGGCTGCCAGCTCAGTGCTGGGACTTATGGTCAGGTTGGCTGCTGGTCAGGAAGATTAATTTGGCAGAAATTTTTTAGATGGAATGATGGGCTCATTAATCTACGTGTAAGTTTGCTTTGCCACAGTGTTTCTGTCTTCCCTCAGAACAAGTTTGCACATGTGAAACTATACCAGAAGCATCTTTTCATCTGCAGAAGTTAAATAGCACAGTGCTTACTTGGAGCTAGGTAAAGAGCCAAGAAGAAGTGTGGGGCAGGGAAGTAAGAACAGGAGAAAAACGAGACAAATTTGGCAAAACAGAGTTTTTACCTGGGCAGGGGTGAGAGTGTGTGCACCTCCTTCTAGTCTTAAAATAAGCCTTTGGTATTTCCCTGATTTTTATCATTGGTATAAAGTAAAACCTCTACTGTGTTATGCCTGGAAACATGATCCTGTGGCCTTCATAATGTCTGGTTAGCCTAGTCACACAGAGGTCCTGGAACCATGATGATAGTATGTGATCAGTATAACAGAATACCACTGACTGCTGAAGAGGTTACAGATCTTTCCCCTTCTGCTGCTGATATAAACACTAGCTCTCTTTTACTAGAATAAAAAATGATCACATTTCAACTTCTCAAATATTTGGGGAGTTTTTTCTTATATCTTTTACCTCTTGAGACATGGATGCTCCCCATCTAGGAGCTCAATACAGGCAGTCCTTGGACTTACGACACAACTGGTTCCTGAAAACCACGTCTTAAGTCGAAACGTTGCAACTTGGAACCAATTTTCTCATAAGAAACAAGGTTATAAATGGGGGATTGGTTTCTGAACCAAGACCCAATACCCTATTTTCACCAAAAATAGCCCAGAATGTTATACTCTATCAATTATAGAAGAGTAACATAGCTACATTAATATATTAATATTGTAAATAGCAGTAATTGATTTGGAAGGACTTCTTTGAGGTGACTTTGCTGGACTTTTTGAAAGGCTCTCGGTTGGACTTTCTGAAGGGTTTTTGGCTGGAGTTTTCTCAGGAGTCTCGGCTGCAGGTTTTTCTGGAGTCTTGTCTGCTTTTTTTTAAGGAAGTGTCCGAGGATGCTTGGACAGATGTTCTTCAGGGAGATGAGCTATGCAGCGAACTTGTTTGCTGGTATGGCATTGCATCAGATCAAGCATTGTAAGTCAAAACTGATGTCATAAAGTTGAAACGGTGTCAATTTATAAATGTTATAAGTGCAGAATGTTGTAATTCGGAACATTGCAAGGTGCGGACTGCCTGGCTATAGTTGGATGTACCTTGTGCATACATTCAGCCTAGTAAGTGTTTAGACTTATCCCTCTGGCTTTGGCATTTCTACTTCATTTCTGCAGAAGGCAGCTCAGGAGTAACGCCTTAGACTGACTGGTTCAGAGAAGCCTATGCTTTTGCAGGTGAGTCTGCTTCATCAGAAGTTATAAATGGACTGACAAAGTAGGCTGTCACCTATGGAAACTTGTACCTTTCTGAATCAATGTTAATGTCTAATGTACTATCCTGCCCTCTTTGTAATTTCAGACTAATGTGGCTAACTATGCCTCTCTACCACATTTAAAATATGATTATTTGGACACAAGTCCAGATATTTAAGCATTTTTTTTCTTTGGGATAAGCTGATGGGAAGCATTATGTAAGGATGATTTTTATGGTGTGGCAGTTAGTACAAAAAGGTAATTGAGGCCCCTTGAGTCTTTGGGTACGTCTCTACTGCTAGCTGCTATTTAGTATAAAGAGACTTGAGCAAGCTCAAATATTGGAATCAGTCTAGCTTTGGTAGCCCTGAGTTCTGTATGGGATAATTCAGATAGTGTACAGCAGCGGTCACCAACTAGGTAGATCTCAGAGCCTTTTGGAGTTGAACTAAGGCTGGGGTGGGGAACTGAGTGCTCGCATGAATGCACGCACACACCCCAGCCCAGCAGTCGGTCTGTGGGGAAGGGGATGGCTAGACTGAGGCCCCCGCAGTGAGGGACAGTGCTGCGGAGGCAGATGCAGGGGTAAGTTGAGTAGGGCGCTGGCTGGGTGAGACTTAACCTGCTGGGGAGGCGTGCCCCCAAATAATTTTTTATCCCTCTGCCTCGATCTGCTCCCTCCTCTTCCCTCCCCACAGACTTGCCTGCTGGGTGGGTGGGGGGCACATGGTAGATCTTGGAGTGCTTTTAAATGCCAAAGGTGATCTATTTAAAAAGGTTGGAGACCACTGATATACAGGTATACTGCACTATACAGAGCAGCATAAATGTACCCTTTGAGATGTTTGGCTTTGGAGAGTTAACTTCAACTATATAGGAAAATACCATTGCTATTCTTTCTATCCAAAGTCTGTCTTTTGTTCTTTTACTTTGGTTGGATTCTTAATCTGTAACTGTTAACATTAGGATAAAAGGTAATTGATACAACAGACACCATTTTATTAACCCTGAGCAATAATACAGCGCTTTCCTCCACTTTTTGCAAAAGTATGATGGTCTTCTTCTTTAAGACTGGATATTTTTAATCATGAAACAGAATATTTTTGCCATTTAGTGATTGAATCCTTTCTTATTTTGAAGCGTAATTTCTAAGTCACTTTCGTTGCCCCTTTCTTTTCTATAGCATGTGGTAGGTGTGATGCAAAGGAAATAAGAATTCTGAGTAAATGTCACTCAGATCAAATGACCTTCCTCTTGTTTTAAAATGGTATGAAATCATGATGTGAAAGAGAAGAAGGGAATGCAAGTGAAAAGTGAGCAAGCAGAACTTTTGTTATGAGACAGTCAGCCATCATCATGACCTTATAGCATTTTAATGTAGAATTATAGGGTGTTTCCCTAAACGTAAGCCTAACAATCAGATATCATTTACTACTCCAAACTATCAATGTGAAACGCTTGCAATCTCAGTTGATCTGTTACTATTTTGAAATTCATTTATGCCCATAAGCATTGGGAATTTTGTGAATTAGTTTAATGAATCATCACTGTCTTAGTATAGGTATTATGGGCTTAGTGCCATTCAGTCTTCTGCCAGGAAAATCTGGTTTTAATCTTGGATTCTTCCACTGTGAGTTACCACCCACTCTGAGCATTGTTTTGGGAAGTTGTTATTAGAAAGTATGATTCTTAAGTGAAAACTAATTTTTTGATAATTTCCTGGATATTGTTTGCCAGGACACTTTCTACCTTACATTGCATTTGGCCAGAAGCCATAGCAACAATTCTCAATGATCATTTAAACATAATACTTTCTGGTAGTTCATTTTGCACTATATGAATTTGACACATTCTGTGGAATATTTATACTGTGCCACTGCTGTATATTAAATTTTTGGCTTCAATGGCTTTTCATCACTGCAGCAGGCTTATGTTGGTTAATGTCACAGTGACCATCAGTAATTTTTAAGGAAAGTTCTTTTATTAGCCATGGAAAACTTGAGTAACTTTTGTTAAATTAAAACAAAGTTTTTTAAATTCAAAAGTTGCCAGTTTGAACTTGCGAAAATATCTGAGATAGTTACTAGTTTAGTCAAATGGTTCTCCAGTTGTCATAAAAGCTTTTTAATACTTATTGCTTTCCAAAGACCAGTTGTTTCTATTCTGTCTAGTGTCAAGTAGTGTCTGTTGATAACGCTGCTTACACAGGCACTGCTTGGTGTGGTCTTTCAGTATTTATAAATTTGGAAACTGCTATAAAGAATAGAAAACACTGGTTATTCATTTTCTTTCTGATTTATGCCACTATTGTAATCCAGTTACTCAATCATAGTTAGGATGACAATACTGCATGGTTATGGTTTTCAAACTTTTTGTTTTTACTCTTGATGGTGTTTAAACACCATATTGTGTTGACACTGAGTTTTTTTTAAATAATGAGTGACTAATTCCTGTTTACGCTAGGTAGGTTTCCCTAGATATCTGCAGATTTAATTTTATACTTACTAGACATATTTTAACCCAAAACAATTGGCTTTTTTCCATCCTGCCAGTCAAGCGTAATTGGAAGAGACTGTGGTTCTGCTGAACAGTCTAAGAATTAGCAATATATGTATATTACAACTGGCCTTAACATGCAAGTATTTTAGCACTGACTCCAGGAATGTCTAATTCCTTTTGCTATTAAGTGGAAAAAACAGTTAATTGATTTCACTTCAGTCTGCAGGAAATATACTATGTGGGAATCTGATGACCTGTTCTCTTATTAAAGTAGTGTTTGGAGGTAATAAAAGTTCTATTTTCCTGAGGTTTTCCATGTTACAACATTGTCTGTTTCCTTTTAAATGTTATTTGTCATCTCTCTGTGAATTGACTATTGGCTGTGACTTAAACATGAAAACTGATTATGTCATTTAAAAAAATGGTTTGAGTTAATTACTTCTGGGTTGGTTTGTGTTTGTTTTTGTACTGGTGGTTCTTTAAACCTTATGGTTAGCTAATTACTTATTAAAATACTTAAGATTCCCATTTCTGTTGATGTGTGACTTCTGACATGTATGAGACCAGATTCTCAAAGATATCTGTTTGCCTGGCACTAACAGAAATTAAGTAGAGCTAGATGTCTAAATACTTTTTAATTAGTGAAATTACTGTTGAATTCACTGTCACTTAGTGGAGAAAAAACAGACACTTAAGGCAGCACAGTTGCTTCCATTGTTTTATTTGATACTTTGCTTAAGTGGTGCTTGTTTTGCGCATGCATCTTGTAGTAGCAGTAGCAGATGTTTAAAAATCTGTCTGTTCAAGTGTGCTCATTAGAGTTAAGGAGTCACTGACTTGAGGTGAAAGGGGACAGTGGGCTTCCCTCCAATGATGTTTCTGACTGCGTACTTAGCTTTTGCTTCAGTTGATGTTTGAGTCACGTAAAAAAGGATATGTTCTCAACCAGAACTAGAAATGTTTGTTACTGAAATGAAACTGTTCAGGCTACAGAATCTGAATTGGCCCTGGTGAGTACATAAATTACCCTGGAAAATGCAGCATTTGAGGCCACAGACAAGTGTTTCTGTAGCACATGCAGCAGCACATTGTAGTGCTGAAGATGTATAGCGCTGTGAAGGGTGTCCACACATTCAGAACCTTCCAGCTGGAGTACTGTAAAGTTGCTCAAAACTGTGCTCTCTAGCCAGAAGGTAACAACAGGTTACTCCTGTTTTCCCTACCTCCTGACCTTGTCCAGACCCACCCTGCTAGTGAACACAGATCCTGGTTTTCTCGGATAAAAAGGAACCCTCAATTTCGGATTTAAAAAAAAAGTAACCCAAAATCTAAATTTTTTCCATGATCAAAATGAAACACCGCTATATACAGGTTTCCCTCAATTTGTGGTAAATGCGTTACCAAGAAACGGCACATAAATCAAATTTGCATAAAGCGAATGCAGTTTACAATAAAACAGATACGGATGTGTTCCCATGCCAGGGAAGGAGGGAGAGAGTGAGGCTGGGGCTAGGGAAGGGGCAGGGAGAGGGGTGTGGCACATCCCAGTAGCTGCAAGCCAGTGGTGTCTGCTGCTCCCGGGGCTGCAACAGGGGCAGCGCCAGGCTCTTCATGGTGGGCAACAGCCCCACTCATCCCACTTCTCTGCTTCTCCCCACTCAATGCAGCCCCTGCTGCAGCAGGCCCAGAAGCAGCCAACACCTGCTGCTTGCAGCTGCTGGGCTGCACCGTGACCTGAACTCCCCAGCACGACGCAGCCCAGCCGTGTCCGCTGCTCCCAGGGCTGCACCAGGGCAGGCAGCAGCCTGCGGTGAGATAAGAGCATACTGGGGCCAGTGGCCGCTGCAGGCTCGGGTCAGGGGCCACTGCAGGCTTTTCCTGGAGCTCAGCTGGAAGGGCAGGTTTGGGGGGGCTATAGTGAATTTTGGGGTGGCAGCAGCCCCCTCCCATTGCTGCGGCCCACTCCTAAGTCCATTGCTGGGAAGAACCTGGTGCTGCCGCCAGCCCCAGCCTGCTCTCGTCCTGCTGCAGGCTGCTGCCTGCCCCAGCTGCAGCCCTGGGAGTGGCAGATGCCACCTGCTTGCAGCTGCTAGGCTATGCCGCACCAGGGGGTTTGGAGCATGGTGCCACAAGGGAAGCAGAGCCCTGTGGGGTTTGGGGCACAGTGCAGCCCAGCAGCTGCAAGCCACTGGCAGTAGCCACTCCCAGAGCAGCTGCAGCAGGGGCTTCAGTGAGTGGGGTCCCAGCCCCATGGCTTTTTTCCCTCCCCTCCCTCTTCCCCCCCACCCCCACATACAGCCCTTTTCCCCTCCCCTCACAAACTCATAGACTTACCTGCTTGGGGGAGTGGGGAGCGCACCTATGCCAATTGCATAACAATGAATTTACCTCACATGTAATGAATTTAAAGTATAAAAAGGGTAATTGCATAAGAGCGAACCTGCATAAATTGAACCCGCATAAATTGAGGGAAACCTGTACACATTTATGTATTGGAGGTATTTCATTTTAATCATGGAAAGATGTGGATTTTGGGTTACTTTTTTAACCCAAAAGTTTATTGTGTTTTTTAACTGGAGAAAACCAGGATCCCAGCTGATCACTGACATCAGCAGGGGTAGACCTGCTGCTCCCCTGAGAGGAGGACTGTGGAGTGTTGTTGAATGCTCAGAGATTGTTCTCTGCTCTCCATTCCTCCCCTCTTGTAATTGGGGGGTACAGGTGGGGGAGCAGAGGTGAGTGGAGTAGGATCCTGGGAGGCAGAGAAACCTTCAGCAGTGCTATAGACAGTCCATTTTGCATGTTACATATACCACCCCAAAGAGTAGCACTACAGAGAAGTTTTGTTTCTTCCTGGAATATTTTCACAGCACTTCCATCATTTTTGTTGGACTGCAGGATTTGTGTACAACTGTCCCCTTGACTTGTAGCACTACAAATGTAATACCTGTCCATGTGAGACACTTGTCCAGGAAGTATTTGAATTGATCAATCAATTCCCAGCATTGCTGGGCAGAAGTATGACAATTATTTTTTTTTACCATCTTTACTATTTTGTTATTGCACAGTGATTTGTTATTGCCAGTGGGGCCACTATTGATGGTACTCAGTAGGGGTTGGGACCTACTGAAATGGATTTCATGGATTTTGCAAAATCTGCAGGGGTGGGGCGGGGGGAATATATTGAAAATAAAATGCTAGTTCTCAGAGCTCTGCAGCAGCCCATCAGAGTAGGGAAGAGGGGGGAATGGGTTTTGCTTGCTTGAAGGACTGGTGGCAAGATGACTGCTGCCTCTGGCCACTGATTGGCTGTGACGGCTATCTGTCATGTGGCCCCACCCCTCCACCAGTTGGTGAGGGGTGTAGCCACATTAAGGAGAGCCCTTACAGCCAGTAAGTGGCAAGTGGTGGGGCCACCAGGGCCCCTCAGCCAATCAAAAATGTGGGGGAAGGGGGTGCACCGTTCTCCAGGGCCTATGAAATGGCTGCCAGGCCTCATGTTCTGCCTGGGGAATTTGTGGGCAGCCGCCCCAAATTTGGTAAGTCCCTAAGCAGGGGCCAGGTTGCAAGTTGCACCCCAGAGCTCCCAGCTGCCTGCTCTTATCCTTGCTGCTGGTCTGTATTTTCTCTGCAGTGAGGGTAGGCACAGCCTACAGTAGAGCAGCATACTCCACAGCAGAAAGGCGTGCTTAAGTGGGCAAGTGTCATAGTGACAACTGCTACCAGTTCCCCTTGTCAGATGGGACTTCACTGAAGGCTAGTTTCATCTTGAGAGCTGTGGGTTGCTGACCTCTGCCATGGGACAAAATGGACCCTCTGGAATATGGACACCTTGCATTTTATACAACTAGTGAAATATCAACAAACTTGCTGTTTAGGCTTCAGAATCATGATGGCTTATTCTTGCTTTCTCATGCATTTGAGTGACTATCAAATATCAGCCCTTTACTCTTAATTAGCCAAGACCGTATTTTCAGGTGGCATAAAGCACCAGTTTCACATGTGTTTCTTAATTTAGTTATTGAATTTGTTATACAATTCAGGTTCGAATTAAAATAAGTGAACAACTGGAATGGCCGACATTTCCTAACTACTGGGATTTGAAACAAATTAATTGCCTAGCCTTCTAATACCTTGTAGCATTTGTTTCCTGGGGGATTATGATAAGGTTTTAAATAAGATACTGGTCCCCAGTATCTAGCTGGCCTCCTCTTCTAGCTGTGGTCCAGAACTGAATAAAACACCCCTTGAACTTCAGGTTATGGTGTTTTCAATCTATCTTTGATAGATTGTTTAAAGTGAAAAGTGGAAGTCCCAGGAGCTGTTTTGAATTCAGAACTAAAAATCTTGGAATACTTGATGTATATTTTCATGACAGTGAATAGCTTGCAACATAAAAGGTTCAGTGCCAGATCTTAACTTTTGTATGATTGGTATGGCTTTTCTTCCCTAGAACTTTATCTCAACTGGGGAGCTTCATGACCTTTTCAGACAAGAAAATTCTTGGAGCCTGCAGTTACTGGGCTATCAAGTTCTTGTAACTCCTCATACAACTTAACCTGATGATCATTGTTTGTCACTCAAAGTTTTGTTTGACTCCATATATTAGGGAAATGTGTTATAGGTACAAAGAGAAGTCCGGTGTTACATGCCACTGCATTCTTTTTATGAAAGATGCCCGTTGTTAAACATAGGTATGTTTTGATAAGAAAAATATGAAATAATAGATCTAACTTATTTTTCTGCTTGCTCTTAAGGAGCAAATTTTGTGATTTGTGATCGATTCATATGACATTTCCTCCCAAGAAGGTATTAATGAAAGAAATGTGAATAGTTTAAAATCTATATGGAAGTTAATGCTAATATATTGTGAATCAATATTAATACACTAAGATTTTTCCTAATTTCTCCTGTTTAGTTGTAGGTTCTGAGTTTTGGCAGTGGAACTCAAAAAGTAGTTTAAATTAAATGCTAATAGTTAGATGAAATGGGCTTAGAAAGGCTTTACTTTGTTTCAATGCCTTGGAGCTAATCATTTACAAATTGCTTTGCTAAGGGGCACGGATTAATGGCATTCCAGCATCTTAAAATAACCCTCACTATGTCATAATAAAAAAATGTACACTTGAAGTGAAGGTGCTATAAATTTTAACAAATGTATTATTTATGAAAAATGTGACTAAGACATAAAGGGAAATTAAGAGTGTAGGTTAAATTTATGTCTCTTTTGAGGTCAAATGGTTATATTGTTAATTATTTTCTATTAGCTGTAGTTCCTTGATATGGTTAGTGACAAATTTGTCCTAGTTCATTTTGTTTTATTTGTTTTATTTCACCCGCACCATCAGTTTTGGGTTTTGTTGTTTGTTTGGGTTTTTTTGTTGTTGTTTTTAGCAGTGAGGAAAAATGTTAGTGTCACAAGTTTAATCACAAGTTGTTTCATGAGCCTACAAAATGTGTATCAGTTAATCCCATGTCACTTTTTTTACCGTTTTCAGAGTTGATTAAATAACCTTTCTCTATTTGTAATGCATCTTAGCTTTATGAAACCTAAGGTTTAGGGAATGTAGTTCTAAACTCTTCCCAAGCATATTCTTTAAGACAGGCTTTCTTTTATTAAAGGTTCTATCTCAGAAGTCCTGTTAAAGGTAAGTTTCACTATAAATGTATTGTACATTTTATTTATGATGGCTAGCTTGGTTGTGGAAACTTCTATTGTAGACTTCTTGCATGCATCAATACAATGGGTTAGCAAACTTTAACTATTAGTCTGCAGTTTCCCTGTATGAGTAAGTTCTTGAATTGTTCAGAGTAAACTAATTTTTAGTTTAATTGTTTTATTGACCTGGAGCCTGTCTTTAGACACTTGATTTTTTGGCATGCTTTTACATGACATATGCTCTGAATTGCTAAGACCTTTTCAGTGATTGACAGTGGCTTCTTCTCTAATCAATGCAACCTAATTCTGCATCACACCACGTCTATTGTTATTGTTCTATGACTTGGATCACAATTCTTGGATTAGAAATTTTAACCAAGATGGTCATTATAGTGTCCCTTGGCTTTGCATTAATTTAATTCCAGTCTTCAAATCTATTTCAGTCCTTGCTGACTTGTGTGTTAGATTGAGAGAGAGATTTAAATTGCTGTATCATATTTGACAGTACAAAACACTACTATTAGCCTAGAAGAGTAGTTGTAATAAATTGGATGTTCATTTCTCTGTGTGCACTATGCTGTGGTCATTCCTGAATAGATTTTAGGACACCATTTAGGCCCACAAATGTCAGTTACCCTTCCAGATCTATTTTATAGTATGAAGATTAAAATCCATCAAAATTGGATATGAAGCTAGATAATCAGACCAAGGCTTTGTCTATCCTAGTGATTCTTGACCAAGGTACCTTGAAATCTTTTTCAGGGTGCCACACAATGTTAGCACTTGTAGTTGTGCAAACATAATTAAAAAATAAACCCAGAATTTCAAATAAGAAGTCATAGTGTTTAAAACACTCTACCGTGTTGTGGTCTTTCTGAATTCTTTGCAACAGAAGAATTGCTCTATTTTTCTGAAGTAAAAAAAGGAGTGAAAGCTAACAGCTGACATTTTCTGAATGATGCCTTGATTCTAATGACTCAAGTGGTTGAGAACCACGGGTCTAGTGTAAGGTGAAAGGCATGTTGCTAAAACATACTGGCATATTTGAAAAGCCTAGTGTAGACTAACACACACTAATTTGGTCAATTTCAGGCTTTTGCCCTTTTTGGAACTTAATTCCAAGATCAGAAAGTAAACCTCTGAAAGAAGACACTTTGCTGAATTGTGAGCTATTTACTGAATTTCACATTGCTAATTTGAAATACTTTTGGGGTGAGCAAGAATTTTCAGCTTCACCAATCTGTTGTGTTGAAGTATACACTGACTTCCTTATGTTATGCTTTTCAAGTGGGTGTTTTTGAGCCAGTAGGACTTCGTTTATGATGTGATAGGGTGACTGGGTAGAGAACAGTGGACAATAATATACCTTGACTTTAGCAAGGCTTTTAACACTTTCTTCCATGACATTCTTATTAACAAGCTATGGAAATACAGACTAAGCAAAGGGTAATGTGGATACACAACTGGTTGGATCATCGTGCTCAAGGAATAACCCTCAATGTCTAGTTGGGTGGAGGAATGAACTGGGGTTTCCCAAGGAGCTGTCCTGGGTCTGGTTTTGTTCAATGTTTTCATTAATGACCTGGACAATGGGGTAAGTGCACATTTAACAAATTTGTGGATGACACCAAGTTGGGTGGAGTTTCAGACACTGAAGGGTAGGGCTAGAATCCAGAATGACCTAGGTAAGCCAGATAAGTGGTCTGCAATCAACCAGATGAAATTCAAACAGGACAAGTGCAAAGTCCTGTACATGGGATGACATAATTGCATGCACAAATACAGATGGGGAAAAGTATTGGCTAGGGTGCAGTATGTCAGAAGACCTGGGGTAATGATAGACTAAATATGAGTCGAGAATGTTCTCTTAATGCAAAAGAGCCAACAGCATACTGGTTGCACAAATGGAAGTGTTAATGGCAAATCAAGGGAAATGATTCTTTCGCTTTATTCAGCACTGGTGAGGCCCAACCTAGAGTACTATGTCTAGATTGGGTCCCACACTGAAGAAGGATGCAGATGGATTGGAAAGAGTCCATCAGAGAGTGACAAAATTTAATAAGAGGCCCAGGAAGCAAGACTTATGAGAGAGACTGAAAGAAATAAAGTAATTTAGTCTGGAGAAGAGAAGACTAAAGGGGCGGGGGAGTTGATAATGGTCATCAAATAGCTGAAGGGAAATTATAGAGACAATGGAGGTAGGCTTTTTTTGCCTGTAGGGATCAGGGCTAGGAGCAGTCATTTCAAGATGCAGCATAAGAAATTTAGGGTGGGGACTAGAAAGAACTTTCTGACCTATATGAGCATGGCCAAGCTTTGGAACAGGTTACCTGCAGAAGTTGTAGAATCTCCATCCCCAGAAATTTTCAAGAGGAGGTTAGACAGATGCTTGCCTGTTATGGTTTAGTCAAGAATGATTCTGCCTTGAGCAAGGGGCTGGACCAGATAACCTTCCAGGCCTACTTCTATGATCCTATGCAATACCTGTAAAGTCTTATGTAGACAGTTTCTTGAAGAACTAGCTCTTAATTCTAGCTTTTGAGCTTCGTGTTATGGGTTTGTCTGAGGTCTTATGCCAGGCTAGTCATGAGGGTTCTCATAATTAGGCCTCCACAGTCTCAGTCTAGTTTGTTTTTTTTTTATTTCTATATAATGGAAACGTCAAATAAGTCTGTCCTGTTTGAAGTACCTTAACATAATAACACCATAATATCTTGTATACAACATACCCCTGAATAAGATGCACACTTTGTCTGACGGTATGAATTAAAAAAAGATTTTTTTTTTCTTAAAATACAGGTAAGTAGAAATGTAACAGGGGCCCCAAATCCCTGTTGTTATTCCAGGGTGCAGAGGAGCAGACTGCAGAACTGTAAGCCTACTAATTAGGTACAGGTTGTAGAGCCAGACCAGAAGGAGTGGAGCAGAGCAGGAAGGAGGAACTGCTGTGCTTTATTAGCAAAGAAGAGCCTAGTGAACAGAAGGGGTGGAGTCAGATGGGGGATATAAACAGGGCTTTGAAGCTGAAGCATCTGAAAGCTCTCACTGGTATTCTGAGGGCAGCCTCCATAATTCATAATAATTACCAACAAAAGCCATAGCATGGAAGAGCGAGGGAGGTGGCCAAGGGAGAAGCCAGAGCGCCTAAAACAAGGGTGGGAAAAATATGGCCTGTGAGCTGCATCCAGTCTACCAGGCCATTCAGTCCAGCTCACAGGGCCCCTAAAAAATTTAGTGAATTTAGTATTTATCTGCCCCTGGCTGCCTGTCAAAGATGACAAGAGCCAGGGGCAGTAGGACCCAGGGAGAGCTGGCAGTAGAACTAAACAGCTGCCGCAGCAAGTCTGGCCCAGCTCTGCCTTCTTCCAATCTCCCCAAACCTGAGCCCCAGCTGGAATGCAGATAAGAAGGAAGGAGGCAGGGGAGGGCTGCGGGTGATTGTCTCAGTCCTCAGGGCTGG
The DNA here is from genome assembly GCF_052110815.1 of Crocodylus siamensis. Lineage (NCBI taxonomy): Eukaryota > Metazoa > Chordata > Crocodylia > Crocodylidae > Crocodylus > Crocodylus siamensis. The sequence continues at coordinate 341,054,027 of NC_143395.1, read as the reverse complement.
CTGGGCTGGATCCTGAGGTCTCAGCACTGCAGCCCGGAACTGCATGGTGCCAGTGGGTGGGGGAGCAGGGAATGGCTGTGGCAGGCAGGGAAAAGGGGCAGTGATAGCTGAGTGAGCAAGGGGCCCATGCCGGTGTCCCGGAGCCAGCACTGGCGAGGCCCAGGGTAGGATGGCAGAAGCATGGGGCCAGGTTGCCAGGTGCTTTATGGAGCCAGGCCAGCTCCCTCCTCTCTCTGAGCAGTGTAGCCTGGACTCTGCGCTCCTGCTGCTCCATTCTGCGCTCTGCCAGTGCTGGCCCTGGTGCAGTGGCACAAGCCCTGCACTCATACCAGCCTGTTGCTGCACTTGGCATGCCTGCTCACTTCCCCTTCCCCTCCCACACATCCATTTCCCCACTCTTTTCCTCCCCTGTTTCCCCCTCCCCCCCCACCTGCCAGGGGCTCCATGTAATGCTGGGCCGCATTCCAGCATTACATGGTTCCCAGCTGCTCCTGTGGTTCGGGTGCAGCAGCTGGGACGTGGTGCTGGACAGGCATGGGGTATGGTGGTGGGAGGAGTGGCAAGAGAAGGGCAGCAGTGGCAGATAGGGGTGCAAGTGCAGTGAGCGGGAGCATGGGGCCTGTGTCAGTGCCCCAGGGCAAGGAGTGGCAAGAGCGCAGAGCCCAGGCTTGTAGGATTGCTTGTGGGGGCCCTGCCTGCTGTGGGAGTGGGGAGGGGCAGGCTGTGGGCAAACCCTCCCCCTCCATGCAAGTTGCAACCCTTCCCAGCTGCCCTCTCCCACACACTCACAGCCCCTCACAGAACCCCATACCCATCCACACTTGTCCATCCACCCAAATCCCCCACACACAAACCCTTACCTGCACCCTCCCACAATATTCAAGAGTAAGACTTTTTATTTTAAGCTATTATACTATCACCTCTATGTACACTACACAAGCACATGTAAATCAGGACAAAAATATTTTTTGAAATGAAATTAATGAATGTTGTAGTACATGTTTGATTTTTAGAATATAATTGGGTATTTTTCTGGTTCAGAGATGGCAAAACCCCTTGCTGAAAGGAGTACTTCTGGAGGCAAGGGGAGGGACTTCCAGTGGCAAAGGTCAGAGGTTAGGAGGTCGGACTTCCAGTCCCAAGATGGTGATTGGGGGTGGGGCACCTGTCAAGGGGCAGGGCTACCCATGCAGCCCTTGATGTCTTGCTAAAACTTGGTAAGCAGTCCTCTGCCCGAAATAATAATTACCTGCCCCTGGCCTAACAGGTCTCAGTGGGCTGATGGAAAACACTGCAGGGAAACTGAGGCCTATTACAAGAAATAAACTGAGTGGCAGCCTCTGGGGGTGGGAGGGGTGTTGGAGCATGCCAGGGAGAGGAGTGTGTCCAGAATCGGCTCTTAGGAATCCTCATACACTTATTGTCCTGCCCCTTCTACAACACATGCAGCTTTACTATCCCTTTCCCTGGTAATAGCGGAAAGTGCTATTACTATATTTTATCTGCTTTTAATGCATCCCCAGTTTCCAGAAGCTAATTTTTTTGTGGACGAGTGTGTTGTATGTGAGAAAATGTTAGTGCTACACACTCATACCCACACATGGTTGCACCTGGTTGAGAGCTATTTAATAAATTCAAGTATTCCTTTTATTTGAAATAACTTCCTTTCTTGTCATATCTTTGAGTTCCAGAAATGTTTTAAAAGAATCATGTCACAGTGTAGATTCTTTCTTCCTGTTCTTGGGAAAATGTAGGCCTGGAAGGGACCTCTGAGGTCATGGGATCCAGTCCAGGTTTGCTTTCCCTATATAATCCCATAATTGCACCTTTTTGAGGGAAGTCAATTTTGTTTCATTATTTCACTACCTCATTAATTCATGAACTAGGTATGTTACCAAGTCAGGACAACTTACTGTCATGGAGCAAATATATTTCCCACCCCCAGCTCCTATTAGCTATGTTCATTACGTGATCTCTTCAGAGAGAGAATATGCAAACATTTTCTATGGGGAAAAAAAACCATATCTCAATATTTTGGGGTAAATTTAAAACAGTGCTTGCTGCTGGTCATGGGAGACCTAAGATAAACTATGAGAATTAAAAATAAGGGTGATACAGATCTTGTGCGTCATATTGCTAGCAGATCCCTGAAGAATTTAATCTTTCTTTTATGCATCTAGTTACCTTTGACCTCTTCTAAAGCATTAGGTGTTGGTTATATGTTTTCAGAGCCTCTTAGTATGTAACTATCACTCCCCTATTTAGCTTTCCCTATAACATTAGTGTAGCAGATGGTCTGTGCTTTTCCTCTAGGTTAGCTTTGCAGTTTTAAGGAGGAAGTTGTCCTGGTAATCCAGTCTTTTTTAGATGATGGCATTATAAATGCCACTTACACTAACTATTCAAAGGCAGTAATTGTCTTGATCCATGTAATTACATGTAATTGTGTGTGTTGGGAATGTATGTATGTATGTAATTTTTTTCTTTTAAGGATATACAGTTTTTGTACAAGCTCCAGGCTTATAAGCTCAGCTTGATTTATTTTTCAGTGTGCCTCCTAGAATAAATCAATCTTTACAGAGTTCAACAGAGGGGTTGGGGTTTGTTTTTGTTTAGGGGGGGAGGGGAGGTTGCCAATTTTGTTGTGTGGGGTTTTTTGTTTTTTCCCCAAGCGATATCCTAGGACAGGGCTGTCCAACTTCTAAGTGGCTTAGGATCACAGACCCTACAGGCCATGCAGGCTGCACCAGAGCAAGCCACAGGTCCTCAGTGTGCCACCTCACAGGGGTGACTCCTGCTGCACTGCATGCACGGGTGCTTTGGCCTTATCCAGATCTCCACAGCCACGGGGCCCTCCACTGCACCACAAAGCAGGTGCCCTGAGCCATGGGTTCCCCTGTCACCCCTGGACCTGGTGGCTGGAAGTGGAAGCCAGAGGTGGGAGAGGGAGCCCAGAAATTCTGCCTGTTCCTGTAGCCAGAGAATTGTGGGGAGTGGCACCTGGGTGGGAGGCCAGGGGCTTAAAGGAACCCTTTAGGGGCCATATGTTGCCCACAGGCTACTAGTTTGGATAGCTCTGCCCTGAGAGGAGCACGCCAGAACATAAAGGAAACTTTAATTTGTTGTCTGGAACCAAAATCTTCAGTGGCTTTAGCAAGAACGCAACCTCAAATTCTTAACTCCTTAGGTCCAAAACCAATGTTACCTTGGTGCCATCATAAAAGTTGTTATGGCAGCATAAAGGTCAAGCAGACAGACATCCATACCTCTTATCATGCCACACTTGCCCAAAATTTGTGGAGCTTTATTGCAGCAGATGTATGTTACATTTCATAGACATTAGGGTGGAAGGGACCTCATGAGATCATCAGGTCCAGCCCCCTGCCCAAAGGGCAGGAGTCAGCTAGGGTCAGATGACCCTGTTAAGGTGCATCCAGGCACTTCTTGAATGTATCCAGAGTAGGTTCTTATAGTTTCATAGTTTCTAGAATTGGAAGGGACCTGAGTAGATCCTCAAGTCCGACCCCTTGCCATGGCAGGAAAGAGTACTGGGGTCAAACGACCCCAGCAAGGTGTTCATCTAGCCTCCTCTTAAAAATCCCCAGGGTAGGAGCCTGTACCACTTCTCTTGGAAGTTGGTTCCAGATCCTAGCTGCCCTGACCATGAAGTAGCGCCTCCTGATATCCAGCCTAAATCTACCCTCCGCCAGCTTGTGACCGTTATTCCTGGTGACTCCTGGCAGTGCTTGGGGGAACAGGGACTTCCCCCAATGCCTGCTGATCCCCTCTGACTAGTTAATAACAGGCCACTAGATCCCCCCTCAGCCTTCTCTTGTGGAGGCTGAACAGGTTCAGGTCCTGTAGCCTCTCCTCACAGGGCCTGCCCTGCTGTCCCCTGACCATGCGAGCGGCCCTCCTCTGGACCCTCTCCGTGCTGTCCACATCCCTCTTGAAGTGCAGCGGCCAGAACTGGACCGAGCCCTGTGGAACCCCACTGCCCACGTCTTTCCAGGTTGAGAAGGACCCATCCACTACCACCCTCTGGGTGCGGCCCTCCAGCCAGTTGGTGACCCATTTGACTGTGTGGGTGTTGACACCGCAGTCCCCCAGTTTCTTGATGAGAACGGGGTGAGAGACAGTGTCAAAAGCCTTCCGGAAATCCAGGAAGACTATGTCCACTGCTACCCCTGCATCTAATGATTTGGTGATCTGATCATAAAAGGCCACTAGGTTGGTCTGACAGAACCTGCCACTGAACCCATGTTGGTTGCCCCTAAGCATGCAGTCCCTAGATGGCCCTTCGTAGATGTGTGCCAGAATAATTTTCTCAAACAGCTTGCCTAGGATCGAGGTAAAAATAACTGGCGTATAATTTCCTGGATCCTCCTTCTTCCCCTTTTTGAAGATGGGGGAACCACGTTGGCCCTCTTCCAGTCCTCTGGCACCACACCAGGGCACCACAAGTGCTCGTAAAGCCGCGCCAGGGGTCCTGCAATGACCTCGGCCAATTCCTTTAGAACTCTAGGGTAGAGATCGTCCGGACTGGCTGATTTGAATACGTCCAGTCCCTCCAGAAGTTCCCTAACCAGTTCCTCACTAACCCTTGGCCCAGGTGTGCCTCCCCTGGGGCCCGGGGGGGGGCACCCAGCAGGGAGGTGACTGTTCTGGTCCCTACTTAGGAAGACAGAGGCAAAGAAATCGTTAAACATGTTAGCTTTGTTGTCTGGTGTGACGACCAAATTTCCCAACGTGTCCTGCAGGGGCCCCACATTACCTGGAACCTTCTTTTTACCCCCTGTGTATTTAAAGAAGGACTTCTTATTGTCCCTAATCTGGGAAGCTAGCCCTAACTCCATCTCTGCCTTGGTCTTCCTGACTGCCCCCCTACATCCCCGAGCGACTGCAGTATAGTCATCCCTGGTGATGTCCCCTTCTTTCCATTGGGTGTACACCACCCTTTTAGCAAGGAGACATTCCCAGATGCTTTTGGTGAGCCATGGAGGCTTGTGTGCCCTCCTGCTCCCTTTGATCCTCATTGGGATTACCTTCCTTTGGGCTTGGAGGATTGTCTCCTTAAGGAGCGACTACTCTCCTTGGACACCTGGCTCCCCTCCCTTCTGGGACCTCAGCACTTCCCCAACTAGCCTCCTTAGCTCGTTGAAGTTTGCCCTCCTGAAATCTTGCACCACTTCTGGGGGAGTCTATTCCAGACTCTGGAGACTTGGACAGTAAAGAAGTTTTTCCTTGTGTCCAGTTTAAAATGGTCTTCCAGCAGTATGTGACTGTTAGATCTTGTCTTCCCTTAGGGTGTCCTGCTGAACAGATGTTCTCCCAGTTCCTGATGCACCCCCCGATATACTTATAGGCTGCCACCAAGTCACCCCTGAGCTTTCTCTTCTCCAGGCTGAAGAGTCCCATGCCTTTCAGCTTCTCATAAGGCTGTTCTCTTGATCTCTAATCATGTGCACAGCTCTCCTTTGGATTCCCTCAAGCTTCTCCATGTCCTTTCTAAAGTGTGGAGCCCAGAATTGGATGCAGTACTCCAGTTGCAGCCTCCCCAAAGCCAAGTAAAGCAGAAGGATGACTTCTTGGGTCTTGCTTGAGATGCATCGGTAGATGCAAGCCAGAGTTTTACTTGCTTTGCTGGCTGCAGCATTGCATTAGTGGCTTGTGTTCATCCTGAGTCATGAACCCCAAGTCTCTTTCAGTTGTGGTGCTAGTGAGTATAGCCCAGCCAAATTTATAAGTATGATGTGGGTTTTTTTCTCCCAAGGTGCAGCATCTTGAATTTCTCAGTGTTGAATGTTATCAGGATTTAATCCACCCTGTCTTGGTCAGCCTGAATCCCCAGCCTATCCTCTAGCATGACTGCACTTCCCCATAATTTGGTGTCATCTGCAAACTTGGCCAGCCTTCTTCTGACAACTGAGTCCAGATCATTTATGAATAAATTTAAAAGTACTGGTCAGAGTACTGAACCCTGGGGGATGCCACTGGTCACCTTGCACCATGTTGACTCAGTTCTCTTGACTGTCACTCTCTGGGTCTGACCACAGAGCCAGTTCCCCAGCCATCAGACCGTAAGGTTGTTGAGGCTTCAGTTCCCTAATTTTATCATGAAGGCATCATGGGACACCAGGTCAAAGGCTTTTTTGAAATCCAAGTATATGACATTTAACTTCTTCTCCCTTTTCAGGTGGTGCGTCACCTGGTCATAGAAGGAAATGAGGTTGATCAGGCAAGACCTACCCACAACAAAGTCATGTTGACTATCTCTCAGAATGTTTCATTCCATTAGCCTGTTGTTGACGGATTCTTTGATAATTTTTTCCAAGGTCTTTCCAGGGTTTGAGATCAAACTGATTGGCCTGTAGTTCTCTGGATCTTCCTTACTTTCTTGAAGATGCTACCACATTGGTACTCTTCCAATCTTCTGGAACCTCTCCATTGGACCCCTGCTGAACCAAATGGGGCAGCCGACAACCGACACCCAGGAAAAAAGTTAATCTTCTTAATGGTTACTTTGCATTGGTTTTCAACCAGCCCAAAGGGGATCGCCCTGTCTGACAGGATGCAGGATTATCAGGGTAAGGGAGATCATACGCCTATAATTGGTGAAGATCTTGTGAGGGAACACCTTGAGAGGCTGGATATCCATAAGTCAGCTGGCCCAGATGGAATGTACCCAAAAATGCTAAAGGAGTTGGCTGACATCAAAACACAATCAATGATAAGGATATTTGAGAACTTGTGAGATTTAATGTGCACCTTGTTCAGTTTGTGGTCTATGCAAAGAGGTTTGCAGCACCACAAACCACACGTGTCTGCATGTCTGGATTTAGCCATGAGGTTCAACAAGGAAAAGTGTAAAGTCCTGCACTTTGGATGGAACAATCCCATGCACTGGTACAGGCTGGGGGCTGCCTGGCTGGGCAGTTCTGCAGAAAAGGACCTGGGGGTTACAGTGAACAATAAACTGAATATAAATCAACAGTGTACCTTTGTTGCCAAGAAGGCTAATGGTATATGAGGTTGAATTATTAGGAGTGTTGCCAGCAGATCAAGGGAAGCGACCATTCCCCTCTATACAGCACTGGTGAGACCACACCTGCAGTACTGTGTCTAGTTCTCTCCCGCCCCCAATACAGAAAAAATGTGGACAAATTGGAGAGAGTCTGGCAGAGGGAAGTGAGCATGGTTAGTGGGCTGGTGCACATGAATTTTGAGGAGAGGCCGAGGAAACTGAGCTTATTTAGCTTGGAGAAGAGAAGACTGATAGGGGTATCAAACAGGGTAAACAATTTGCTGATGGTTTGCTGGGAGCAAGAAGAGGAAGAGGAAGGGAAAGAAGCCAGACACCAGATCCTGCCCAGGGAAGCTAAGCTATTTGGAGCCGCTTGTGCCTTTGGCTTGCTGAGTGTTTGTCTGGTGGACTTCTGTGTGTTTTGGGTGTGTGCTCTGAGAAGCTAGGGGTGTTGCTAGCTTAGTGATTGCTTCCTTTGCCTGAGAAGCCCTAACAAAGGGGTGGAGCCAGTCCAGGGCCAGCAGGGTATAAAGGGAGACTCCCCAGGTGATCAGGGAGCCAGCGAACAGGGGCAGCAAACAGGGTAAGCAGTTTGCAAGCAGTTATCAGATCAGCTTTTTCCCCCCACCCCTTTGAGGGCAGAGACTTTCAGCTTGGTGCGAGGAAGCAGGGAAAAGGGAACCCTTTGGGGCCAAGGAACAGTAAACAGGCCAGCTTCCAGGCAAGTTCACTAGGGAAAATGTGCTTGGAGGAGGGGCAGTAAGAGAGGGGCCTACTAAGAGATCCAGGAAAACGATTGTAGGATGTTGCAATGCCAGAGCCACTGCCACTGCTTGCACCTGTGAGGCTTCTGTCCAGGCAGGCCTGCTCACCATCAAAGCTTCTACCCAGTTCCAAGGTTGATGCTGTGGGGACTGTAGTTTGCAGTTCCCTTCGGTAATGGCCAGGTGGGGTGCCTGCAATATCAGCAGTGCCTTCTGGTGGTATTTCTCAGGCAAGAGAGCTACAAGAAGAGATGGCAAGGCTCCAAAGCATCCTCTGCCATGAGCAGTTCATCGATTTAAGATGCTGGAGGAAGCCTCCAGGACTGTGGAGAAAGAACTGCTAGAGGCAGTCCTAGAGAAAAGAGGTCATAGACTCCCAAGGTTCAAGCTGGAAACTTGAGAACTTTGGCAGGAAGCAGAAATCTTCAGACATGGAGGCCTAGAAACAGAGGGGCAGGAGCATGTTCCATTGGTGTAGGAGGACAGGTTAGGCCTCCCCAAAGCAAGAAGGATTGAGACAAAAGCCACCAAGAAGAAATGACAGGTGGTGCTGGTTGGAGACTCCCTTCTGTGGGGGACAGAGGGATCCATCTGCCATCCTGAGCTGTTGTCTGGGGAAGTCTGCTGCTTGCTTGGAGCTTGGATCAAGATGTCATGGAAGGATTACCAAGACTCATCTGGCCCTCTGACTGCTACCTCATGCTGCTCAGCCATGTGGGCACTAATGATACTGCTAGGAGAGACCCTGAACAGATCAAAAGTGACTACACCTACACAATACCTTGTTGTGCAGATGGTGTCACCCACAGGGCTTTGGCTTCTTTGACCATGGAATTGCTAAGAAGAGATGGGATCCACCTGACAAGGAGAGGGAAGAGCATCTTTGCAGACAGGTTTGCTAACCTAGTGAGGTGGGCTTTAAATTAGGTTTGCTGGGGGACGGCGACAAAAGCCCTGAGGTAAGTGGGGAGTGGGTGACCTGGAGGAAGAACAAGCAGGAGGGGGCAGAAGTCAAGGTGTTCTCACTCATCTCAAGAAAGCAGGGCAATTGACCAGTTACCTTAGGTGCTTGTACATGAATGTACAGAGCCTAGGAAACTAACAGAAGACTTGGAAGTCCTTGCACAGTCCCAGAATTATGATGTCATAGTTCAGGAAGAACAGAGACTTGGTGGGAACTCATATGAGTGGAGCACTGTCATAGATGGGTAGAAACTGTTCAGGAAGGACAAACAGGGGAGAAGAGGAAGAGTTGTGCTGTATGATTGCTCAGAGCTCTGGCATGAAACTGCAGACAGGCCTGTCAAAAGTCTCTGGGTTAGGGTCAAAGGGGAGAGCAACGAGGGTGATTGTCATGGTGGGGGTCTGCTATAGACCACCAGATCAGGAGGAAGTGGTAGATGAGGCTTTCTTCAAACAGTTAGTGGAAGTTTCCCAATCACAGACCCTGGTTGTCATGGGGGACTTCAATCACCCTGACATCTGCTGGGAGAGCAATACAACTGTACACAGGCAATCCAGGAAGTTTTTGGAAAGTATTGGGGACAACTTCCTGGTCCGAGTGCTGGATAGGCCAACTAGGGGCCACGTCTTTCTTGACCTGCTGCTCAAAAACGGGGATTAATTGGTGTGAAACGTAGTAGTGGTTGGCAACTTGGGCAGCAGCAACCAAGAGATGATTGAGTTGAGGATCCTGAGGAAAGGAAGGATGGAGAGCAGCAGAGTGGGGATCCTGGATGTCAGAAAAGCAGACTTTGGCTTGTTCAGGGAACTGGTGGGCAGGATCCCCTGGGAGGCCAGTCTAAGTAGGGGGAAGCTGTTCAGGATTGCTGCTTGTATTGTAAAGGAGCTTTTTTGAGAGTGCAGGAATAAACCATCCTGATGTGCAGGAAGACTAGCACATATGGTGAAGACCACCTTGGCTTATCAGGGAGCTCTTCAGTAAAATAAATTACAAAAAAAGGAAGTTTATAAGAGGTGGAAACTTAGACAAACCATTACGGAGAAGTATAAAAATATTGCTTAGGCATGCGGGATGAAGTCAGGAAGACCAAAGTGCAATTGGTTGCAGCTAGCAAGGGCTGTTAAGGGTAACAAGAAGGGTTTCTACAAGTATGTCAGTAACAAGAAGGAGGTCAGGAAAAGTGTGAGTCCCTTACTGAATAGGGGAGGCAGCCTTGTGACAGGATGTAGAAAAGGATGAAGTGCTTAATGCCTTTTTCACCTTGGTCTTCACAGGTCAGCTCCCAGACTACTGCACCTGGTAGCACAGTTTGGGGAGGAGGTAAGCAGCCCTCAGTGGCAAAAGAAAAAGTTAGGGACTATTTAGAAAAGCTGGATGCATACAAATCCATGGAGCTGGATGTGATGCACCTGAAGGTGCTGAGAGAGTTGGCTGATGTGATTGTAGAGTCACTGGCCATCATCTTTGAAAACTCATGGTGATCAGGAGAGGTCGCAGATGAATGGAGAAGGGCAAATATAGTATCAATATTTAAGAAAGGGGAAAAAGAGGATCCAAGGAACCAGACCAGTCAGCCTCACCTCAGTCCCTGGAATAATCATGGAGCAGATCCTCAAGGAATCTATTTGGAAGCCCTTGAAAGAGAACAAGACGATTAGGAACAGTCAGCCAAGAGCAAGTCATGCTGACTGCCTTCCATGATGAGATGACTGGCTCTGTAGATGTGGGGAGACTGGTGGGTCTCCCACAACATTCTTGCAGGCAAGCTAAAGAAGTACAGGCTGGATGAATGGACTGCAAGATGGATAGAAAACTGGCTGGAGCATCAGCCTCCAAGAGTAGTAATCAATGGCTCAATGTCTAGTTAACATCCAGTATCAAGTAGTCATTTCTGGGGCCAGTTTTGTCCAATTTCTTCATCAACAACCTAGAAAATGGCGTAGAGTGCACCCTCGGCAACTGTGCAGATGACACCAAGCATAGGGCTGGGATTCAGAGTGACCTAGACAAATTGGAGAATTGGGCCAAAAGAAATCTCATGAGGTTCAACAAGGACAAATGCAAAGTTCTGCACTTGGGACGGAACAATCCTATGTACCAGTATAGGCTGGGGACAAACTGGCTGGGCAGCAGCTCTGCAGAAAAGGACTGCGGGGGTTACAGTAGACAACAAGCTGAATGAACCAACAATGTGCCCTTGTTGGCAAGAAGGTTAATGGCATACTGGGCTGTATTGGTATGAGTGTTGCCAGCAGGGCAAAAGAACTGATTATTTCCCTCTGTTCAGCAGTGGTGGCCACACCTGTAGTACTGTGTTCAGTTTTTGGACCCCCACTACGGAAAGGATGTGGACAAATTGGAGAGAGTCCAGTAAAGGGTGACAAAAGTGGTGAGGGGGCTGGGGAATGTGACTTATGAGGAGAGGCTGAGGGAACTAAGCTTATTCAGCATCTATACACGTACATTTTTGTGCCTGGATGCACAGGAGGTCCAGTGCATCGAAGCAGACTCCATTTTAATTAAGTCCGCTTTGCATGCGAGGTGACGCACAGTGCTGTGTCACTTGCAGTTGTATGAAGCAAAATGCATGTCGGCATGAAAAAAGTGGTGGTGGTGTGCTTTTGAACAAAAACATCTTCTATGCATTTTAATTAAAAAGCAGACCACTGCCATTTTCTCTGCCCTGATGCACATTTCACCACTTATACACCTGGAAGTGACGGTGCCAAGTGCTTTTCAAAGCACCCTGTGCTGCGGCACTTGCATGTGTAAAAATGCCCATTTAGTCTAGTGAAGAGAAGAATGAGAGGAGATTTAACAGTAGCCTTTATCTACCTGAAGGGTGGCTCCAAAGAGGATGGAGCTACGCTGCTCTCAGCAGTGGCAGATGACAGAAAAAAGAGCAACAGTTTCACATTGCAGCAAGGGAAGTTTAAGTTAGATATTAGGAAGAATTTTCTCACTAGGAGGGTAGTAAAGCACTGGAACAGGTTACCCAGAGTAGTGGTGAGAGCTCCATCCTTGGAGGTGTTTAAGATCCAGCTATTCCCTTTCATGCCTTTCCTGATTTAACATATTGCCTTTTATGCTTTTCCTAATATCAACAATTACTGTTTTAGGGCAGTTGAGATGCCTATTTTGTTCAATAGCTATCAATGGACCTGTCATCCATGAATTTCTCTAATCCCTTTCTGAGGCTAGTTATGCTGTTTGTTTCTGCAGCTTTCTTTTGGCAGTAGATTCCACAAGTTAACTGTGATTGTAGCCAAAAAGAAATAAAGTACTTCCTCTTGTTCTGTTTTAAAACTGTCTCCTGTTTACTTTAGTAGGTGTCCTCTAATTTTATATTTTAGACTTTGGTGAATAATAGCTTCTTCCTCCTACTCTTCCTATCCCCAGAGTGGGCAATTATTAGGGCTGACAGGCCACTTAATGAGTTTTGGTGACCCGACAAGGGCCGCCTCCATCTTTCTCTCTGTCTCTCGAGAACCTGGATGGAGCTGTAGTTAGCCAGGAGTCCCAATGCTCAGCTGTGGACCCAGACAGGGATTTCTATTGCTGAGGCAGGTGGTGGCATCAGCTGTGGGTGCAGCCAGCAGGTTCCAGAGGCCCAACACAGAACTTGCCATCGGTGTCCACAGCTAACGCTGCTGCTGGCCTGGCGTGGCAGAAGTCCCTGCTGTGGGTCCACAGCTGACGTTGCCAGTAGGTTCCAGGTCAAGCTCTGGGCAGGAGTGTCTGTCATGCTGGGAGGGCAGCAGTGTCAGGTGTGCACACTGCCAGCAGGTTCTACATCGGGGCTCCTGAAACTCTGGCAGCATCCACAGCTGATGCCACTGCCCACTTGCTGTGGCAGTAGCGCATGCCTGTTTCCACAGCTAATGTTGCTGTATCAAGAGCTGATACTGCTGGGCAAAAGCAGTCTTGCCTGCCCACCTGGCACAGGAGAAACAGCCATGTCTGCCTTCCTGGTACTATGTGGTGGCCAGACCCAGTGGCTGCCTGTGGACCCAATACATTGAGTTGCAGGACAGCTGCCTGCAGGCTGGATCAAATCTGATGGCAGGCCAGGTGCGGCCCGCAGGCCATATTTTGCCCACCCCTGCCCTATTCACATCCTTCATAATTTCCCTCCCTAAGTCTTCTCTCTTCCAAACTGAAGCCTCTTTGCTTTTTCTCACGGTATGGCAGCTGCTTCATATCTCAGATGATCTTTTGTTATCCTCCTCTGTACCTTTTTCTAATTCCACTCCATCCTTTCTGAGATGTAGAGACTAGCACTTCACACAGTAGTGCAAGATATGGGACTTGACTGATGGGGTGGCTTCATCGTGGAAGGGGATCAGTGCTTAGGCCAGTGCTTTTTAATATCTTTATTAATGACTTGGATGAGGGAGTGAAAAGTGCAATGATTAAGTTTGTGGATGACACCAAACTGTGGGGACGAGCGGGCACATCAGAGGACAGGTCAAGGATTCAGGATGACCTTTACATGCTGGTCCTATGAGCTAAACAAAGCCAGATGATGTTCAACAAGGACAAATGCTGGGCCCTTCATCAGGGTAGGAAGAACCCTCACCATATCTATAGGATGGGTGGTGGTCCACTGGCTGGCACTGCATCCAAAAGGGACCTAGTGGTGACAATCAACCAGAAGATGAATGTGTGCCACCCGTGTGACAAAGTTGCCAACAGAGCAAATAGAGCTCTGGCATGCGTCAGCAGAAGTGTCGCCAGGAGATCCAGAGATATGCTCCTCCACCTCTATTTGGCATTAATGAGGCCACAGCTGGAGCACCACATCCAGTTCTGGGCACCACACTTCAAGAAGGATGTGGAAAAGCTCAAAAGGGTGCAGAGAAGGGCCACCTGCATGATCAAGGGCTTGGGGGACAGGCTCTATGAGGGGAAACTTCGGGATCTGGGTTTGTTCAGCCTGAGCAAAAGAAGGCTGAGGGCAGCTTGATAGCCACCTACAATATGTCAAGGGAGAACACCAGGATCTAGGTGAACAACTTTTCAGAAAAGCCGCCCCCCCAGAAGACGCGGACCAATGGACATAAGCTAGTCAAGGAAAAATTTTGGCTGGACATTAGGAAAATCTTCTTTTCTGTATGGGTAACTAGAATCTGAAACACACTTCCAGCAGAGGTGGTGCAGTCGCCACCTCTGGCGCTCTCATTTGAGCCCAATTACTTCCTGCCCATGGCAGGGGACTGGACTTGATGATCTTATAGGTCTCTTCCGGTCCTTCTTTCTATGATTCTATATGGGTGCATCAGGAATTTATAAAATGACATAATGATGTTTTCCACTTTTATTTTTAATTTCTTAATGATGCCCAATGCTTTATTGCCTCTTTTTGGTTGGTGCTTGTGTAGTGAGCTATTTTTAGAAGACAGTCCACAATCTGCCAGTCCTCTGGCACAGAGGCTGTTTATGGAGCTGGGTTGACAACAGTTCTGCAATATCACATTTGAATTCCTTTAAAACACGCTTGGTTGAATACCATCTGGTTCCAGTGACTTATTAATGTTTAATTTATTGATTTGTTCTAAACCCTCCCCTATTGTGTGATCTAACTCTTTGGATCTGTCTCCTAGGAGGAATTGATTCAGTGTGGGAATCTCCTTGATATCTTCTGCTATAAAGACCTACAGAAAGAAATATTTGGCTTGTTTGCCATAGCCCTATCATCTCTGAATGTACCTCTTATACCTTGGTCATCTAGACTAAGCACAGACAAAGCCCAAGGTAGAATTGATCAACATGTTGTGGGTTTCTATAGGCTATGAAAAATGGCTCAGGAAGGAACAGAATGCATATTCTGTCATTGGTGGGGACAGAACACAGGGATGCCTGCATTGGCCCAGGCTAGGAGGTTGGGAGCACTCATATGTGCCTCCCATGGTACCAGACAGGTATAAAGGCAGGCCAGCTCAGCCAACAAGCAGCCTAAGCCTGATTGGCTGCTCAGCACACCTCCCACAGCTGCCTGTGATGGTAGGGGTGGGGATGGGAGGGAAGTGGAGGCCCCTGTCCCAGCCAGAAGTGGGGGCAGCATGCCTTGGAGAGCTTTCTCCCATTCCCTGCTGATTGGCTCAGCCAGGGCAGGGGAGTGAAGCCCTGCACTCTGCCTGCTTTTAAGGGGGGGGGGATGGAAGCCCCCACCCCAGCCTTCCCAAGCAGCCAGAACCCCTAGGGTGGCTTTCTCCCCTCCCTCTCTGACTGGCACATCTGGGGCTAGGGAAGCCCCAGATGCCCTGTCCCCTGTAAGCTCTTGGGGGAAGGGTGGGGGGGGCAGAGACCCCAGACCCAGCCACCCCTGACTCTGCCAGAACTGCTGGGGGGGGTGCTGTTGGGGGGCTTTTCTCCACACACCCCTTTCTCCCCTCTCAGAGGGGAAACAGTGGAGTCCTCTGGTCCTGGGCTCAGCCCTGGCCCCTGCAACCCAGCCAGTAACCTGTCTTTAGCAATTCTGGCCAGGTCAGGAGTGGGGTGGGGGTTTCTGCTTCTGCCCCACCCCTAAGAGCCAGCAGGTGTCAGGGCTGCATTCCCCAACCCCAGCCAAGCCGGTCAGTGGGGAGAGAGGGGATCCCCCCCCCCAGTGGTTCTGACTGGGGCAGGGGGATGGGGGCATGGGCCTCTGTTTTCTTTCCTACCTTCCCTTTCCCCCCCACCTGTAACAGCTGGTAGGGAGCAGGCCGCGTTTCCTAGCTGTGGGTGAGCCAGTCAGCAGGGAAGGAGAGAGAGAGAGGCCCCCGAGTTGTTCTGGAAAGTTCTGGGGGGAAGCGAGTGCAGGCAGAGCAGGTGGTGGCCTCCGCAGACATCTTCTCCCTTCCACCCCGCTCCTTCCCCAAGAGCCCAGCTGCCAGATGCAGGCAGGACAGACTGGGAGCAGAAGCTTTGCTGCCTCAGCTCTGTGATGGCCCCACCGCCAAACTATTCTGTTTCAGCCAGAGCAGACAAGGGACACAGCCTGTGAGGGGGCAGGGCGGGGAGGCTAGTGGGCTGCCAGAAGATAGGGAACTAAGGTGACTTGCTATGGGATCTGACTCAAAGTCAATAGATTGGTTTAACCTAAATCAGTGAAGTCTGATACTGCATCCATCCAGGTCTATCTTGAACTGGTTTCAGCCATTTTGAAACCAGTCTATGTACACTGAATCTCTGGTCTGTTACAGGTTTAAACTGGTTTCCTAAAGATGCTGAAGTTCCCTCACACACATGCATGCATACATGCAACAGACATTACACAGCTTCTGCCCGCACAGCTCTATGGAGACCAGACAGAGACCCCAGCAGCACAGGGCTGTGATAGTGTGGGGTCGCAGAGCTGGGGTCTGCCCCAGCCTGGCCCTGCTCCATGCTGTCACAGCCCCTGACTGCAGCCTGGACAGAGCCATGCAGGGACGTGCCTTGGGCCTGGAGCCAGGGCTAAGATATTGGGATGGTGACAGCACAGGCCTGCTCCTTGTACACCCCTGCCTGCAGAACTTGTGCTCATCCCAGGAGCATGTGGATAGTGGATCATGGCTCTGTCCTAGACCTGGCCCTGGCCCCACACTGTCACTGCCCCAGGATCTCGGTCTCCTCAACCCTGCCTTCCCATCTTGCTCCCAATCAGAGCCCCATCCCTGCTGCCCAGCCATGCAGCAGGTGCGGGGTGGACTGGCTGGGGTGCCTGGGCAGCAGGGCAGAAGGAGCTGCTGCGGCAAGGGCTGCTGGGGAATGGAGTCTGCTGCCAGCCTGATCCAGCCTGCATGCTAGACTTTGCTCACTTCTGTTTTATACATAGGAAATCATAACCTTTATAAATCTTCAATGTTGAATGTAATTATGGGGGGTCTTAAATTCTATCTTAAATTCAGGATAGTCTTGGATTCAAGTAAATATAGTATATTTAGAAGCAAAAAATATAAAGAAATAGACTGCATTTGTGCTTACCTTTTGATGGTACTGAGCATAGGTACAAGAGCAGCAGGATTATCCTACAAGAACTGCTGTAACTTGTGTTTGCAGGAGATGTTTTTAGCTTGTCTTGTGCCACAACAGGAGCACCCTGCTACCCCAGTAAAAATCCCCAACACCCAGTAATCTGAGGAAGACATCTCCTCCTCCCTCCCACTACCCCAACACCCATAGCAACAGGAGAGCTTGTTCAAGGATAACTGCAGTGTCTGTTCTAGCTTATGAAAAGAAATAAACTCCTTCATCTTTGGGCTGTGTATGAAAAGGAGTTAAATACTGCTGTTAAGACCATAGAATAAATACCACTTGAAAATGTTGACAGATTCTTAGCATAGAGTTGGTGTGTGTGTAACAGTTAAGACTGACATGTGCTTTTTGGGGTAAATGAAAGGGGAGAAAAGTGCTCCAAGAATGTATTCATAGTGAAGGCTATTCTTAGCCAACCTCAAGAAAAAAAATGGTTTGCATCTGCACCTGGCACAGAGGAGTGTTACCTAGACATTTGCTGTGGATAATCTTTTCCTCAGCTTTTGCTCAGAGGGAAGCCTGAAACCTTTTGGATATCATATAGCTTGTAGACACAGTCTTATTTGGGTGTATGCTCAATACTGGTGACGGGGAAGCAAAAACAAATGTTCCAGGGATCCTAATATCATTCTCATCCTAGTATCACTTCTCATAATGGTCCAGTATCTTCATCAAGCCGAGGAGTACTGGAGATTGATGAGGTCTGGAAGAAACCAATGTGTGGGGGCATGAGGAATTCTTTGTCGTGAAAGAGTATTCTCAAATTTGAGCTAGAAGGACAGCACCTTGTCTTCTAAATGTGATAGTGTGCTGAACTGCCACAGGACGGTTTTATTAAATATGACTCTTTTGACATGGGTATTCATAGGTCTGATTGATTGATTGATTTATTTATTTATTTATTTATTTATTGGATCAGCCTCCATTATGCAGATAAATATGCAAGATGTATTAAAAATGCTCATGGCTTATCTAGTCTTGTGTTTACTGGCATAATTTATACCAGCAAGCCCTCCTAATAAAAACGCATCTTATACTGACAAGACTTCTTTTGCTGGAATAGTTTAAAAACCAGGTCCTTCTTGAAGCTGTACTGGCAGAAACACTCTTCCCCTTTCCTTCCATAACTGTTTACACTATAATTGTGCCAGGTAAGGGTTATGTGATTGTTTGCTCATTCCTAGCAGACGTAGCTAGGCTGACCAAATTTAAGTGTAGACCAAGCCTAATGTGGAATGTTTTTCAGAAAAGAAACTGGTATTTTGGCTGATATTTGTTAGACTCGTACATTAAAAGAACGTTAGTTTTGTTAAGACCGTAAGCAGATTTGCAAATTAATCATTAGACTTCCAAATACTTTATTGCTCGTGGATCTCTTAATATTTTTAAACACAATCTTGGAATTGATAGAGGAAAAAAAACCACTTGATATTTTTTGGTATTTCTGCAATTCAGTAAACAAACGAAAAAGATTAGTATTATTATTCAGTCAATCATGTTTAAATGTAATGTTAATAATCTATTTTACTTCACTTCAAAACTCAGCTATTCAAGTTCATTCTAAGAAAAATAGGAATACTATTTTATGGTTTCTGAAATATCAGAAGAAGGAAGACTACGTTGCTTTGTAGTGACTCGAAAAGGTATGGAAGTGCATAGTATTGTTTAAGCAGTACATTGAATAAAAAATGGCTTGGTCAAAATAAATTCCATTTCATAACAGCAGAGGTCAGAATCTGGCAGAAGATTCACAGGATCAGTTTCAAACAGAAACTAAACAATGCCCATCACTGAGATGAAGGCTGCTCCTTATCAACCCAATATGAATTTTTTAAAACTTATTTCAAGAAGAAATAGTACAACACATTTATCTCATTACTGAGTGTGTAACTGCTTTTACAAAGTTAATGAAGTATCTGTCAAAAAGTAACTGAAAGTGCATCAGCGTAGGGGGAGGGAAACACATGTAGCCATGTCTTCCTTTCATTAACTTTCCATCTTTGCATAATTTAATTTATATGAATATTTAACACTGTCTTCAGATCATATGGTAAAGGGCTTCTGCCAAGTCTTAATGCAGATATGCCACTTAATAATGTCTAATACCTTGTCCCAATTTTTCACAAAATATCTGAAAGGAGGAAAAAGCTTTATTGAAGTTAAAGCTCTAACTACAGTATTGTGCTTTATACCTGCTTGCTGTAGGCCCCTGTCTTCTTGAAACCATATATCTTCTTTTATTTTTATTCTTTCCAATGAAGTCCAAGTTCTGTCATCCTCCAGAACAAGGATTGCAAATACTACCTACTTAAGAGCCAGAAACTTCAGCTCAATTGAAGACTTACTGGATTACTCAGACCTTAGCACCTAATTGTTTAAGAAGCTGAATAACTAATGATGTCATTGCAAAATTGTTCTGGCATGTAAAATTGTAGTAAACAATTAATCCTCTTGCTCTCTTCTGTCTCTCTTCTCTCGTTCTCTTCTCCCCTGCTTCCCCACCTCTTCATAGTAGTAGGGATTGAGAATCTGGCATCTAAAAAGGTCTTTAAAATGATACTAAAGTTGACATTATAGACTAAAAATATCTAGTAGTCAGACGCTGGAAAACAGAAGTCTCAAACTGGCTTTTGAACTGCTTATTTTAGGAGGATTTTTCAGATGTGTTTAAGGAACCCAAACCTTATTGACTTCATAAGAGGTGAAGTCACTTAGGTGCCCTTGGAAAATCCCTGTAAATTCGTAGCATGAGTTACCAGTTCTTTGAAAACTTTGGCCAGTACATGTGTGGGCATTTTTTTTTTACTGTTGTTATCATTGTCTTTCAGTTTAAAAAGAACAGTTGTCAAGAAACGTCTTATCCTCGTATTTGTTCAGTACTATAGCTGGTTAAATAGATGAAAAATAATTAAATGTTTTAGATGGCTTTTGTGTTTTTATGAAAAATTCATCTTCCTTTGAGAATGAAGTTGAATTTTAATTGTAAGGTCATTGATGCATCATTATATTTATTTTAATGAAAATGATCAAGAGTTTAATTTGTCTGTAATTTTTGTCATTGGGGGTCAGTCTTGTTCAGGAAATATTGTACTAAAATTTTGGAAATAAGTAGTTATAATTATTGTAAATTCTAGTTACAGAACTTAAAGTAACTTTAAACTGTGCGTTGACATGAAGCACAAGGTTTTGACAACACCACGTACTTGGGAAGCAGTTGTGCAATAGTTCCACATCCCATTGTTTGTTGCATTGAATCCCAAAATTGAGGTTTAACTCCTGATAAATATTGAATGACAAGGATTCCTTTGAAGTGTTTAATGATTTCTCATCTCCTGCATTTTGTCTATAGAAGCACCATACGTGCATAATATTACTTGGAGAAACTGCATTGTTACACTATATATTTTTCTGATGTAGTTTAATTTTATAAATATTTCAAGCTTATGCTACTCGGGGAAGATAAAAGAGCTAGTTTTACTGAGGAGTGAATGCAAAGGGTGAAGGGTAACTTCATATTCAAAAGCATGCTCTGTTTTCTTTTTTTTTCTTTCCCCCCTCTCCTAATTGGTGGCTGAAAATGACATAAATACTTTAGCAACTTTGTGCTATGGCATACCAAACCTTTTAGGTTCCCAGCTGGTGAAGTGTGAGAGTGTTTTCCAGTACAGATAAAAGCTGGTAGGGAGCTAAAGCTTCTTATTTCCCTTGCTCACTTTTTACCCCTGCAACCTAGCAGCGACAATGTCTGAGAGCTCTTTTCAAAATAAGAACATAAAAGAAGTTCTCCAGATGCCAGCATTTAAATAAATTCAACGTCATCTTTGCTCCAACAGCATTATTGACCGTGCTTCATGGAGCGGCCAAACATTTTCAGACATGATACTAACATTATACTGGGACACCATGCTCTCGCTAACTCCCAGGCAAGAGACAATAGAGTTACCTTAGCATTATGCAGTAGCTGTTCTAATTGGCTTTGCAGAGAAGCAGGAATTACTAGGTTAGGCCCAGAACCTTATATGAATATGGCTGTTCAGCTTTCTTATCTGGAGCTAAAGTGTGAAAAGCTGACTTGAGTGTTTGCAGTATTTCTGATAAGAGGACTATGAAAGAGGTAGGATGGTGGGCATCAGGACTGCAGGAGGCTGCAGGTATGTTATGGAAACCATGTGCAAGCAGGGTGTAGAGTAGGAGATAAAGGAAGTGGTTTGTGGGCCTGTACTGAGATCTGGATTTGATTTGTGAGCCTGGGACCGGAGGGTAGGTCATTGACTTTATGCAGATCAGTGGTCACCAACCGGTCAATCTCAACAGACTGTCAGAAGCGCCACGATTGGGAGCAGCAGGACTTATGAGCTGCTGATCCCTTCCCTAGCCCTGCTGTGCCCCCTGACACTGGATGAATGGGGTCAGAGCCTGGGTGGCTTGTCCAGGTGCACAGGGGGTGGCAGGGTGGGGGTGCAGGAAGCAGATTCTGGGAGCAGATGCAGGGTTGGAGTTGCTATGGAGCTCCTTTTGTTGGAACAGTTGAGGCAGTGGCAGATGGGGAGGGGGTTTGCCCTGAGCAGGAAGGAGAAAGAAGGGAAATTCTCACCTTAAAGTCTATTGCTGTTCCTTTGCTAATATCTGCTTGTTAGGGGGTAGGGTGTGGGTGGGCAGGCACCGTAGATCCTGTGGTGCCTTTTACTTACCAAAAATGATCTTTACCATAAAAAGGTTGGAGACCACTGATGTAGATGTCGGGCCTGGTGTGTATAATTCTGTGCATGGTCCTGTGGCCCACCTATATTTTAACCCCATGGGCACAGGCTCCTGAAAGGCAGGAAGAACCACTTGCTATTCTCAGCCTGAGGAAAGTGAGGCTAAGTATGACGGTCAAAAAGCCCAAGTCTGAATCAATTCAGTCTTTGCCGGCTAGTCTAAGTTACAGCAATTTTTAAACTGAAAAACAACTGGATATTTATCTTTGATTCAGGAAATGCAGCCATATGCCTGCAGTGGCTCAGACCAGAAGCTGGGGGACACTAGAGCACTGCTCTCTGGCATGTAGCCAGCATGGGCTGTGTGTTTGCTTCTGAGGTTTCTGGGATTTACAGTCCAGAATCGCAGTACCAGGACTCTGCAGGGTTGCTGATCACTTCCTCTTCCCAGGTGCCTCTGGGATTTGTAGATCACAGCTGCAGTGAGTTTGAGCAGGGGAAAGGGGTATTTAACCCTTCTCCCATGCGCCAGAACCCAGCCTGGGTTTGCTGGGGGAGGAGTAGAAAGCATTGAGTCAGTTAGGGAACAAAGGGACAGGGCCAGTTCTGCTCTCCTGGAGCAGACAGCACAGCCCAACCTAGGGCTGCAAAGGATGCTGGGGGACTGTGACTTAACTTGAACCAGGAAGGGGCTTGGGGCAGAAGTTTCATAAACCGGTTTGACCCAAATCAGTGAAGTCTGCTACTACATTCAACCAGGTTTATCTTAAACTGGTTTCAGTCATTTTAAAACTTGCTTATGTTCACTGAGCTTCTGTTCTGTTATGATTTTAAATCAGTTTTCTGATCACTTAAACCGGTTTATGTGTGACTTCTGTCCCCAGCCTGAGGGTGCACAGAGCAGTGGTGGTCTTATGCTGTGCTTGGTACTGCAGGACTGTTTGGGATTGGGAGGGACAGCCTGTAATGCCTTTATAACAGTGAAAGGGCTTGATAGGAATACTAATTCCTTCACTGGGTATTCCCAGATGATAACTCAAAAATCATGTCACTAGCTCACTTGGGATACAGGCTTCCACACTCCCCTGTATTTAAAAAAAAAAAAAAAAAAAGAGTTTCTGTCTTTACTTTAATCAAAGATAGAGATTGTTGTTTGCTAGGTACTAAGAGGAAAGACTTCTAGATGGTGTTCTCTCTCTGGTGCTTTTTTTTTTTTTCATTTTTCTAGATGCCTTCACCCCAAAAGCAGATGTTCTTGTATTTATATAATGTAATTAAGAGCTAGATGAACTGTACACATGTGCTAACTTTTTTTTTCATGAAACACCTGGTACTTACTGCTGTCAGACAAGATACTGAGCTTGATGGACAGCCAATATGGTAGTTCCTTTGTTTCTATATAAATGTAATGCATATGGTTTGCCTATGCCTGTTTCAAGTCTGATATACTTTTGAACAAAGCTCTAGATATTAAGTGTTATATGGGTCAATGTCCAATAAAATGCAATGTGCGCAAATTTGCATTGCACAGAAGTAACTTGATGTCTTGCACAGAATGGTCGTCAAAATTGTAATTAGTATAAGGGAATCTATAAACAGGTCTCTCACCACCTGAACACAGGAGAGAAGGTCAACATTATATACCTAGACATCCAAAAGGCTTTTGATTTAGTATCCCACAATATCCTTATGGAAAAATTGGAAGATTGTGTGCTTAACTGCTCGGCAGTTCACCAGGTGGGAAACTGGCTGCATGGTAGGACCCAGAGTTCTCATGAACAGATCTGTGTTGTCCTGGTGAGAAGTAGCCAGTGATGTCTCTATGGAGTCTGCTTGGATTGGTGCTTTTCAGCATATTAATTATTTGGATGTGGGGGTGAAAACCTCACTGGCCAGTTTGCAAATGACACCAAGTTATGGGGAAGCATGGTCGTGCCAGAAGACAGGTTGCAGATACAGGCATACCTAGATGGGGTGGAGAGCTGGGCGGACCAGAACCAAATGAAGTTCAACACTTGGAAGTATAAGGTGCTCTGTCTGGGGGCAAACAATCCCCAATGCCTACAGGCTCGGTGACAACAATTTGACTTGCACCACAGCTGGAAGGGACCTAGGGGTAGTGATCGACCATCAACATGAACATGAGCTGGCAGTGCAATGCTATGGGCAGCAGGGCAAACAACATGCTGGCATTCATTAACCACTGCATCTCATGCAAAACTAAGGAAATGATACTCCCACTGTACTTTGCACTGGTGAGACCTCAGCTGGAGTACCACATCCAGTTCTGGGCACTGCAGTTCAACAAGGACGTGGAAAAGCTTGAGAGGGTCCACAGAAGAGCCAACGATATGATCAGGGACTTGCAAGACGAGCCATACGAGGAGAAGCTGAGGGACTTGGACCGCTTCAGCCTACAGAAGAGAAGGCTGAGAGGGGACTTGGTAGAAGCTTACTGCTACATCAGGGGCCACGTCAACAACTTGGAGAACAGCTGTGCACCATGGCACCCCTAAGGGAAGACTAGTAGCAATGGATATAAACTCCTGGAAGGCTGCATCAGGCTCAGCTCCAGGAAAAACTCCTTCACAGTCAGGGTGTTCAGACTGTAGAATAAACTCCCCTCCAGTGGTGGTGCAGTTGCCTACCCTGGAAATCTTCAAAAGGAGACTGGACAGTCACCTGGCTGGGGTCACTTGACCCCAGTTGTCTTTTCCTGCCTAGTGCAGGGGGACTGGACTCGATCTACAAGTTCCCTTCCAGCCCCTAACAGTCTATGAAACTATAAGAACATAAGACTTTTTTTGATTTAAGCAATGACTTCATGTTTAAGATATTTGCCAGCCTTGTTTGTTATGATGGATAAAGTATAAGGTGTCTTCACCTCCTCTACTAAGGTGTAAATAAAACGATAAGGATCTTTGTTCAGAAAAAATAAGTATTTACCAGATTAAGCCTCATAAATTGGAACAACAACATAAACATTTTTCTCTATACATATTTTAATGCACTGGGTCTGTGTTTATGCTTTGTCTGCGTTGCTAGGGAGAACTTCAGACATTCTTGAAGTCTGTACATTCCAAGAGGTATGAAACCATTGTTACTTTAAAATAATGCTTCAGGCATCTTGCCTTAAAATGTAAGAGAACTACAGACTTACACAGGGCAGAAATCTTATGCAGCTAATTCTATGGATTAGAGTTAATGTTTTCTTAAATTCAGTGCTTCAGATTTCCTTATACCTCTAAACAGACCTAAGTAAACTAAAATGCAAAATATTCCAAACATTTCCATCTACTTTGTAGCCAAAAGGTGTATCTACAAATGAAATGCCTCTAAATGAGTAGGATTGGATAAATATTCTCATAGCCGTGAGCTATGTTGCAACCGTCAGCATAACCTAACGCACAACATTTTTGTTTTCCTGACCTTTAATACTTTTTTGTGCTTGCACTGATTTAAGTCGAACGTCCCTAATACTCTTCTGCCTATGGGCTGATGTACTGCCAGCAAACTGCCAATTTGTTTTTTTGTGAGAATTTGTTTTTGGGTGTAATATCCAGATAGGCAGTACTTAGACACCCTTTGATAAGTGTTTTCTACTTGCAAATAAAAAAAAGGTCTTAGTTCTTTTTCCCTTTTGAGTCTCATCCTCTGAGACAAACACGATATATAAAAAATTGCTCCCCCTCCATATTATCAGATGGGAAACCATGTACATTGGGACCCTTGTTTTTTGAAAGAATATCAGTAAAAACAAGTCACTAATAAATGGTTTCCCTAATCACAGGACAGACTGGCTGCTTTTGATTTAGTAATCTAAACTCTGTTTGTGGGCAACTAATATGTATTTAGCGTAAGAGCCAAATCTATGTTGGGTTCTTCTAAACACACCCTAGCAAGGAGGCAAAAGTTCTGTCAAACCAGTTTCAGCTCATCTCAAAAACAATTACTGCAACAGTGAAGCAATAAAATGGTAGCTAAAAGAAAGCTTTGCATTGGAAGAGACCAGAGTTGTACTGAATATTAGACATTGAGAGGAAGGTGGGAGGGCTGGGTATGTTATGGTTGCTTCCCTGTATGGATCAGTTTCCTTGTCTGACTGTCTTAAACTCAGATGAAACTGGTAGGATGTCGTGATCCTACCCCCTTGATTTAGTAAATTCATTCAGGAAAAAACAGGTTACTAATAACAAAAAATGAATTTGTCAGGAGAAATCTTTTTGAAAAATGGTTGGCTGCTTCTACCAGATAGCTGACAAAAAGGGTTTTTTTTGTTTTTGTTTTTTTTTTAAAAAAAAACCCTTCCCAATGTTGTTGAGGTCAAGATTTAATTGGAAGTAGGGGCGGGGGTAGAGGAGAAGAGGAACCTGATACACTAAGGCTAGGGACAGAAGTTATATAAACCGGTTTAAGTGATGAGAAACTGGTTTAAACCTGTAACAGAACAGAAGTTCAGTGCACAGAAACCAGTTTCAAAATGGCTGAAACTGATTTAAGATAAACCTGGTTGAATGTAATATCAGACTTAACTGATTTGGGTCAAAATGGTTTATGAAACCTCTGTCCCAGGCCCCTTCCTGATTTCAAGTTAAGTCACAGTCCCCCAGCATCCCAGCGTGCTTTTCAGCCCTGGGGTGGGCTGTGCTGTCTGTCCAGCAGAGAAGGGTTGGGGGTGGAGGAAGGGAAAGCAGGGACCACCTCTGCCAGGCAAACCCAGGCTGGGATTTGAGGGTGTGGGGGAGGGCGTTAAGCACCCCTTCCCTTGCTCAAACCTAGTGCTGGCTGAGGCTGTGAACTACAAATCCTAGAGGCACCTGGAGGCAGGAAGAGAAAGTGATGAGCAACCCTGCAGAGGCCTGCTGCTGTAGGTCTGGACTGCGTATCCCAGAGATGTTGGGGGCACCAAGAAGAAGAAGTGAACACAGCCCATGCTGGCTGCATGCCAGAGAGCCATGATCTAGTGCCCCCCTCTACCTTCCAGCTTCTGGCCTGAGCCACTGCAGGCATGTGGCTGCATTTCTTGAATCAAAAGTAAATGTGTGTTCAGTTGTTTCTAAACGTACTCTGCAGTTTAGACCAACCTGCAAAGAGTAGATCGATTCAGTCTTGGGCTTTTGACTATATTTAACCTAAACAAATCCTGTTGAAATGTGCCCTTAAACCTATCCTGGGAAGTGTTATGCAGCCTGTGTACTGGGTGTTTTAAAGCAAGTCAGAATATGCTTGGACTATTTTCACTAAGCCCTGTGGTTGCTCACTTAACAACGGTTTGTTTCATTCTCACATGATTACTACCTATTTCTTTATATGAGGGGTTTTTTTTTTTATTTGTTAACAGCCTATGAACAGCAAATGTCAAATATTTTGGGATTAGTAAAGCTATCCACAGCCCTTGCTGGGATAAAGCAGGAGAACAGTCAGCCTAGAAATCCTAATAGTATGTTTATACCCAGCAAGGAGCTACAAAAGAGAACTGTGTATTGCACATGCCATGGGATTCTTTCTTTCCTTTTATTCCCTGTTTGACCAGAGGCTAGCCAGAATTTAGCACTGTAAATTATTCGAATTTGGAGGTAAAAATGTTGATGAAGGGCAAAACCCCATTCAATAGGAAGGAGAAACCTAGGAAATTAAGTATGTTGGAAGAGGGTTGCAGAGCTGGAGGGTGATGGTAGGCAGGAAATTGGAAGCTGCTTCCACTTCTGACAGCCTGGTGCACTGTATGATACTTTAACAGAAATGGATTCCACCTCAGCTGACAGATTAAAACATTGTTCCCGACACTAGCTCCACATGTTTGTACCATAAAGGCAGTTTGCATTGCTGTTTAACAGCAAGAGAAAAAATGTGATAAGACTCCCTGTAGAGATTCCTTGCTGTCCCTGAACGGGGAGGCAGAGCTTTTACTTATAGTTAGTTGCCTGCAGTGCTTCATTAAGTTATTTTTACTTTGTTACAAGAAATACATGGACAAATACAGTGCTTGGGTAAGAGCAGTGAGAATGATCACAGAGCTGGAGAGATTCATTTGAGATATTACTATAGGTTACTTCAGTTCCCTTTGCTAACAGATGTCTAAGTGGTAGAGAAGATAAGTTTTTACAAATATATGAAATGGATGAAGAGTGAGAGTGAAATCCAGTTTGCAAATGAAGTTGATGGAAGTTTTGTTGTTGCTTCGATGAGGATTTTTCTGTACTAGAAAGAGAGAGGGATTTAAGGGGATAGAAGATAATAGTATTAGAGATAATGGATTAAATTTGATGCAAAATTTAAAGTAAATAAGAAAAGGTTTTGAAATGAGTATACCCATTGGTATAACTTCTCTGAAAATGCACAATTCAGAAGACGATATAATTAGGAGTACTGGAATGGAATAGTTTTGGCTGAGTATTATGGGGAAAATGTCTCCACAGTGAGACTGGAAACATTTTGAAGGGGAAT
Source organism: Crocodylus siamensis (assembly GCF_052110815.1). Classification (NCBI taxonomy): domain Eukaryota; kingdom Metazoa; phylum Chordata; order Crocodylia; family Crocodylidae; genus Crocodylus; species Crocodylus siamensis. The sequence continues at coordinate 341,026,130 of NC_143395.1, read as the reverse complement.
CTGGGGATTGTAGGTAACCTGTAATGTTTATGAGAGCAAAGATGTTGGAAAAATACCAGAGAGGACAGCTCTGCTTCTCCCATATTAGTAATTCTACTAAAAATGGGAGAAAGCAAATATTTATTTGATCAAATCCAGGCAGTAGTTTAAACAGTAGTAGCGAAACTAGAGGCCTTTCATTTGGAATTGGCCACCAGAATGTGCTAAATTTGACAGTTTAGTATTTGGACAGTCAGAATTCTAACTTAGCCCTTTTAAAAGTGTTAGTTTAGTAACAACTAATAATTACAGTTAGCCAAGTAATGTTAAAAATACTAACACTATCTTATAAGCAGCATCAGTCCATTTTTTTTTCTTTTCCAAACGAGAGCAACTAGCAAGGTATCGCCATAAAGATGTTTATCACAATTTCCTATTAGTTTCTAATGTCAAGTATTTATAATTACCTGCTAATTGTTTTTGTTACTATTTTATTTCTCAGCTTTGTTTTGGTTTTTGGTTTTTTCTTTTGCATTGGACTAATTCCCCCTTGTCTTCATCCTGCTCTTAACTTTTCAGCTTCAGATTCAAGTGGTCCTTTGCTGTTGCCTGGTTTCCAACCAGACTCTCTCTGCGGACTGTAATTATATAACTTCTTTGCCAGTGGCAATTCCTTTTCTCTGGCAAGAGATAAAAGAACTAATAGGAACTTGAAGTCTCTGACTAGATGCTGTGCCATGTGGCTCTCATTAGATGGTGCTGCACAGCAATGGGACTATACTCAGTCATCTCTCTCTCTAACACTTAATGTCAAGTTTATAATATATGTAAGCCATAGGATATGGGGGTCCTGAGGGTTTCACCCCTGACTTGATTCCCTTATTACATTGCTTCTGCATCTCAAGGCTGTTCCAGTGTATTACCTTTTTAAATTAATGTGTAGTTACATACTTATTAAAATTTTTTTTTTTTTGTTATTTCAGGATCTCTCCCACATCTTAAACTTTTAATCATAATTTTAATTATATCAGGGGTCCAGTTACCAGATCTTTCGATGGCTTCTCTCCTGCTTGAAGTTTTGCAGCCTCAAATAATTTTTTAAAAATGGTAGTTTTAGAGATTGTGCCCACTGGAGCATTGCTTTTTATGCTGAGTTTCATTCATTTTGCTTGCAATGTAATATTGCATGTTAGTGACAGCTTGTGGTTTATTGGGGTAGAGAACCCAAAAGAAGAATTTTATTTTTAACTAGCACAAGCAACTTTGATTTTAGAAACTTTTACTTGTTTCTGTGAGTCTTACTATTGTTGGGAGATTTGCAGGGTTGCATCTTGCACTAGGTTTTATAATTTATGAAAAAGAGTGATGATGTTGGCTCTGTGATGACGTGACAGGCTCCGTGCTCGGTGGCAGCTGCCCAGAGTCCAGGCTGGCTGTGGTGTGCCGAGTGAAATGGTCTCACATGACATGCTCTGGCATACATGCCGGAAGTTGTCAACCCCTGGTGTAGACAATATTGCTAGCCTTTTGAAGTATCTTCCATTCCCACTGTGAAACTATTCACCCTCCACTTGTTAGTATTGCTTATGAGTTAGATAACCACATGGAATGGATTGAAAAGTGTTGGGCATAGTGGGTGGTAAAGATAGGAAATAGAGAAAATGCAGGAGATATATGTAACATAGAAGCCATAATTGTATAATACCTGTGCAGAATTTTTGTTTTGATCACGTCTACCTAGAATTTTATACTCTTCAATACTGCACAGGTAATATTGCCTCCATTTTCTGGTGTTGAGAAGCTGCCCAGGACTAATGAACTGTATGTAAATGACTCTGATGAATGGGAAGAAACAACTATATGTAAACTTGCACTTCTGTGCACTTTACTTTTCTCTTGTATTGCTCTGCCTTCTACTCCCTCAAATTTAGGTTACAGGCTTTCAGGTGAGTACCTGCTATACATGGGCTGAACTTCCAACCTATGGAACAAAGTACATTTACCAGGGATAACGATTTGAATATATGAATTATAGTATTTCCAGACCTACTATTGAAAAAACTTTTTGCAGAAGAATTGCTGTATATTTTAATTTGAGTTCTATACTCTTCTGCAGTTGTGGCTTTTCCACTTGGCATCTCTACTTCCTGCTAGTCCTTAAAGAGCTGTTGTGAATCACAAGTAAGTTGTGATTCTTCTCTGCATAAAGTGAGGGTTTACTATGCCACTGTCTATTAACATTAAAAAACTATAGCCTTGTTTATGGTATTCCCAGAAAATCAGTTGTGTGCCTTAGTAGATTGTATTATAATTTCATTTTATTGTCATGCCATATCATACAGTTTGTAAGATATAACTGCATAAAACTTTAAATCCAAAACATTCACTTTGCCTGTATCAAGGTCTGTTATAGTTTGCAGGAATCTTATCTATTTTTGCCTTAGAGATGCCTAAATTGCATATCTGTCCATGAATTCTTGTATGCAGGAAGGTTAACAGGAATACCTAAATCGCTACAACTGAAATGCTTCCTTTTCCTTTGTTTCCTCTTTGTACTTTTATTCATTTTAACAAGCAAAATGTTGCCTTTATTTTCCTCGAGATGATCAGTTTACAATATTACGTAATTATTATTATTATCATCCTGCGGTTTATCTTCTCAGCCAAAAAAAGTATTAAAAAAATAACGTGTTCAGAAGCTGTGCAAAGCTTGTCCATCAATTAACTTTTTATAAACCAAACAGACTTCAAATTATTGTATTTATTCACATATGACACATGTACCTTTTCCCGAAAATTAGCTGCCAGAAATTTGGATGCATGTCTTTAAACCAGGAGATGCAGTGAGCAGAGGACCCGATCCTGCACGAGCTAAACTGCCCAGCCCCTGCTCTTAAACCAAGCTGACAGTCAGCAGCATATGCTGAGTTATCTGAGGGCTCAGTTAGCTTAAGAAGAGGGGTCAGTCAGTGTGGTTCCAGTAGGATTGGATCCTTGGCTGAATCACTCAAGAGGCAGGAGGCCAGCAACCTCCTGTTGAGATACCTGAAGGCCTGATCCTGCCTGAACTGAACTGCCTGGCCCCTGATCTCAAGCTGTACAGGCCTTCATCTGACTCTGCAGGTACTTCTAGCTAGGGCTGGGCTCTCAGTTTATTTGGCAGATATGTCTGATTTGGGAATGTGCTGTAGTGTGCGAGAAAATACACTGCTGTTTGTTAGAATCTGTTTGAGCACCCACTGCTGGCCAATTTAATGTGTGCTCATCTCTGCATGTATTAAACCTTTGGAGTCTATACAGAATCAAAGCACCACCTCTGTGTTGTGGTGTACAGCCATATTCCCTGGCTGCATCCTGTGGGAGCTCGATGCCGAATTATATAGGACTGAATTAAGCACAGGCTCAGACCTGTTCAATTTAAAACTTTTATTGTTTCACAAATACATAAACTAAAGGAGGTCTGTTGGTTCACGAGGTTCCCAAATCAAGCCCTTGCTCTCTAACCTGGAGGCTAGGTGCGGCTGCCTGATTCAGTAGTCTCAGAACTGGTCAACAGCTCATTTAAAAGGAGTCCCTTATCTTTTTTTAGGCAAAAGATACAAAACTGGTAGAAGTGAGGCATCTAACATAACTTTACTATTAGTTATATATGATAACACTTATACATATGCATTTTCTAATTCTTACTTCTGTTGGTTATTTAGTTAACTTATCTATATTATAATATCAGGTGATACGCTTTGTATTATAATCATTACACTTCTTACGTTAATTCTTAATGACCTTTATATTTCTTATGCTAATTTTCTATAACCTAAATACATTATTCATCTATATGTTTTGCTGGGTTTTGCAGGGTTAAAATGTCAAAACTGACATAATATGCAGTTGTTTTTTCGTCATTGCCCTGCAGTTTCCTATTCTTAACAATATAAGCGGCATGTCTGCTATTTTTATCATTTGTTTAAAGGTCAGAAGTTCAGTATTTTCATCTAAGGGTCAGAAAGTGATTACCAGAATGTCAATAGCTGACTCCTCAACCTCCTTGAAGCATTCTGGGAGTTTTAGTGCATTTCTTTAATGCTAGGCCTTGCTTAGCATGAGCACTCTCTCACACATCCCCCCCCTTCAAAAGCTACAAGCCAGAGTCCACCTCTCTGCTCCCACGATTTCACTAGACTCCCAGCAGAGCTGAAGTACATCCTATCCCAGAATCCTACTGAATGTGCGAGCAGGTAAACTTAGGTGCACATTTTATAATACAGAAATTCTTCATGCCAAGGTCCTATTAATATATATCATGAACTGGCAGAAACTGTATAATGGCAATTGGACTTAGCTGACTCAAGATTTTGGTATGCTCCTTTCTCTTTTATCTAGATACTTGTTTCATTCTATTCATCTGTAAGATATTTGATCTGAGGCAAGGCTCTTCACTAAAAATATGCCCTGTTATGAAACACTTGTGTTACGTATAAACAGGAGTAGGTAAGTCTGTATCTAGGGTATGGAATTTTGTAAATGTTGTGGCTGATCCATAGTAAAGCTACCATTTCTGAAGATAGACATGCCATCCCAAAGAATGGCTACTAACACCTAAATGCAGCTAGGTTATATAAATAATGTGGTGCTTAATTTTTTAGCAAAAAAAACCAAACGTCCTGATAAGAAAGGTTGCACTTCCATATGGGTTATTGTTGACCTTGAAGAAATTTATGCCCCCATGTCAGCTTCATGTCACCTTATTTGTAGTAGGAATATGGATGTGAAAATGTCAGTGTTTAACTTACTTGTACTTTTATTTTTAGGCACTGCTTTCTATTTGGAAACATTTCAAATTAAAGTTTAAAAGGATACTGCTTATGTATGATCGTTTTGCTGAACCTGTGTGTAACCCTGTTAAAATATCTCTATTTTATGTAACAACCTCTGGGATGCTTATTTGCGTACTCTAATTGGTATGGATGATCAAAGAAACTTCTGTGCTTGTTTTGGCTGTGATAACATATTTAACAGTTTGAATATAAGGGGCCAGGTGAGTCAGGCTTGTGTACACTTGCCCTGCCTTCTAAAATTGTAAAGTTTATAAGGGTACTGATACTGTAGGAGAAAATAGGGTGAGTGCTGACCCCTTACTTACCTTTACCCAGACTTCTGTGGAGGTCTAAGGTGGAGGAACCCTTGGCTCAGGAGTTGAAGAGGCTTCTGAGGCTTCCACCAGGAGCTTATCCCTTGGGATGGCATTGCACTGTTATTAAGTCTTTTGGAGAACAGTACTTATGACATACAAATCTCTAATGGATTTGGGTTGAGGCCTGTTGCCTAGTTGTTTCTAAAAGAGCTGAAATATCTGTAGTAGTAGGTCAGGCTGAAACCTATATCAATTTTATATTAAAAGAGCTGAAATCCTTAAGCTTTCTCAAAGAAAAAAGGAGAGTGGTTTCCCCAAAAAAGTGGCAGTGAGCAGCTGTCACTGCTCTCTGTTCCCCTGCAAAGTGGTGGGTACATGCTGATTTTTGGCAGAGCGGCGGTGACCCAAGAGTTGTGGCCAGAGATGTGATCTCCACAGGAGACCTTGAAGGAAACTCCCCCCTACCCTCCCCACACATCTTGGACTGCAAAAAGTAGCATTTCCTGGGAAAGGGGAGTTTCAGATAGACTGTAACTGAGAAGGAGAGTGTGTTTTTGATAGTTGGGGTGTATATAATAATAGGTGTGTTTTAACAGATATATTGTTTGATAAGGTTTTGAAGTTCTCATTTCCCTTTAATAAAACTTGTGTTTTCTAGTGGATAACAAATTGCTTGTGAATGGGGAAATTGTTCTTTTAGGACCTCTAGTAAAGATTATTTTTCCCAGGTTTCTGGGTTGGGGACTTGAGCCAAACTCCCCAAATTTGAATCTGGCCCTTGTACTTCTCTCCAGGGCCTGGCAAAGGGTTACATGCGTTAATTGGATTATGTTAAATGACAGTGCATGAAAATATGCTAAAAATGACCTAAACAGTGAAAATGATCCACACCTTCAGTTATGTTGACTACTCATGTTTCTGGTAAACAGTTAGTATCTATGTAATCTGTATTCTCGAAATGCCTTGATTTTTTTTTTTTTCTTTTGTCAGATAAAATATACATATGATTTAATTCCAATAGCATTGAAAGTCTACTGGAGTGCAAGTCATTTTCATAGGATTGACTTCAGAAAACTCAACTGTTTTCCTAGTTATTAAGTTTATGTTGCTGCTTTTATGGGGACGATTCTAACCTTAATAAATAGTGTTCATAGTGGTAAGACTTCTGATCTCTCTCCATATTTTCTTTTAAAATCCTAACTAAATATAACTGACATTTGAGTTATCTAGTAAACTGCAATTCCCAAATCTTAACATTACCAAGCGATAATCTCTATTATGTTAATATTTTACTCTACTAAAGCTATAGAAAACTGGTTTATTAATAAAGCTTGTTATAATCATCTTTAAGAGTAAATTAATGTTTGGATAATTTTCACTTCAATGTAATGACTAATTTTGATCTGCACTCCGGATCAGTCTCAAAAGCCTAATGTTTGAAGAAATAATAATAATAAAATACCTTTCTGATGTTATTTTATTAAGGCAGTTGGGTCCTATAGTAAAAGCAAAGTGTGAATGAGTTGTGCTGCCATAATTCCATGTTTTAAATTTTATCTCTAACTAGGCACCTGCTTCCATTTTATGGAGTCAATTTTTATGTACAGTGAGCCACACTTCTGCTCTTGACAAATAAGAATAATGAAAGTAATTAAGGCTGGTGTGTTTTGGGGGAGAGAATTGAAAAACACAGTACAACATAGAAAAATGACATGAAACTTATTTCATACTTGTATCAGTAAGTTACTATACAAATTTAAAGCACCTTGATAAAGTTTTGGAAAACAATATAGTGGTGCATATTTGTGATTTGTTGCATGTTTATAGTTCTTGCTGTTTGAATTTTGTGGCTTAAAGTGACTGGACTTGGTTTGTAACAAACAGCTTTATCTAATTTGCTCATTTAGTTAAGATGCCAAATTGTCATTTGGACTATTTTCCCAGCTCCATTTTTATTCTTGAGCTTTAAACTTCATGTAGGTCCTCTTACTACTATTTTTAAAATAAAATGCTAGTGCTTTCACCAATCTGGGAATGAGAATAAGAACTGAGATTTGTGTATCAATTCACTTGCAAGACAAGTAAAGATTCCCTTCTTACACAATAAAAACAACTAAATGCAGTGACGATAATGTCTCTCTGGTTTGAAATCTAGGTCTGTTCATATGAAATACCACTAATCCAGTCTGTTATCAGCTTTGTTTTTTCTTGGGTTGTTGTCCCAATGACTCTTTTGGTATATCCTTTAAGCTGGCAGTGAGAAGTAGCTGGAAAAACTGGAAAGCATCTACATTTATTTCTGAATCAGGTCCTAATTCTGTGTGGTTTGTTTGTTTGTTTGTTTTACATAGATGTATCTTGCTTTAAGTCTGTGGAGAAGCAGCATCCCTTCCCTGCAGTGCTGCAGGCCAAAAATAACTATTTCCACTAACAAAAATATGTCCAGAAAGGCAGATGGAATGGGAGTTACAATCCTTCTTAAATGTGCATGGGTACTGTCATTTTGTTAATGAGGTAGATGTTTTGGGAATCATTTGAGACATCCCTTAATTCAGGGCATTCTCTCCTTTTACTTTTTACTCGATATTAATGTGAAGAGGTCTAGGGGACAACTTGTATAAATCAATAAAAGGCTGAGATTTGTTTTTCTTTTATCACTAGGTCAGTGTCTGGAATCAAAGCATTGACACTGCATCAAGGGTTGATGTAGTCTGGAGAAACTGATGTACTGTATTTACCCAAACCCAAGATAACTTGGACTTTAAGATGACCCTCCAGAAATTGTATTATATATGTGAAAACATTTGTAGATTTATTGTTGTTTTCCATGCTGCATAGAATCAAATTATGGAAGAGTCATTTTATACTTTTCCATACCCACTGTTGTAGGAAAAAGCGGCATGGGGCAGGCAGCTTGCTTCCCCACAACCTGCTTCCATGCCACTTAGGTCTCTTGGCACCAGCTGTTGTCTCCCCAGCTCCCCATTGCTTATTCAGTGAGGTGGCTTTGGCATGGAGCATGCAGTGGCTTTGGGTCTGGAATTGGACCTGGAGCCTCAGGAGTTCCCCTGTTGAACGGTGGGGAGGGGAGGAGAGTGAGGATGGTGGGGAGGCAACCTTGTCTTGGATGCGAGTAAATGCAGTAATAATTTCAACAGCAACTGTCATAGATAAATGCCCTCTTTTTCCTTCTTGCTGTTTTCCTTCTAAGCAAAGCCCAAAGCTGTGTGTTTTTCATATTTTCAGACTTGAAGGCTTTGTCTTTTTACTACTGAAAATTCCTTACAAGGGCTTGATCAAGAGAGAACTCCTCCTTAAAGCTGCTGTCGCTTGTCACAACAGCCATGAATTCCATCAGGAAAAAGATTATAACCGAATACTTGCCTCCTTCCATCTATCCCTTTAATCTATTTTCTTCTTATCAGTTTTCCTAGTTGGTGATAGGCAAATGATAGATTTGACAGATGCTGTCAATGTGCTATCCTGGGTACTTACCATCCAAGAATGTCAGATTCCTTTGTAAAAGCTCACAGTTGGCTCTCCAAGTTGCTTCCAGTTTCTTTGCATTTTTTCTTGAGTTTCTGTAAACTATGGTTTTTTTTAAAGCAAACTGGAACTGTTAGTTAAGATAGAGATTCAAAATATCAAGCTCTGTTTCATGGTAGATACAATGCACAGCCCTGGGAAAAGTGTCTTATCTAAACTTTTCCACATCATGTGAACTATGTTAACTACTGCACAGAGTTTTAGTTGTGCTTTGAAGTTTTCTTCCCTGATCTTCCAGAACACAAAAGCTGTTGTACATTCAAAATAAAAAAAAGTAAATATTAGCGATTAGCTAGCTTTCATAAATCATCTGTATCTAATGAACTCAGTTTTAGGCATGTCAGTGGATTCATGAGCTAGTTTAGTACTAAACCTGTCTTTCTAAGTGCATTTGTGAAATGGCTGGCATCACTGCAGAAAGAAAATGATCTTGATTACTAGTTTTAAAATATTCTAAGTAGTGGCTTTGCTTTTTCTCTAGTGTATGTGAAACACTCTCCATAAATAACTGCTTATCAGCCTCTCTGTCTTCCTTCAAAAATCCGCTTTCAGATTCTTCTGCCAGAGAGCCAAGAATGAAAATTTGACAGTGGTTAAGCAGCTGGTGAGCTGTGACCTATGCTTATTGTACTCAGTAATGGTCTTATTGCTTCCTTGCTTTGCCTCATTATGCTAACTGTGCTACCTTGTGTTTTATATTGTAAGCTCTTAGTTTTATAGTTAGAGGGTTGGAAGGAACCTGAGCAGATTGAGTCCAACACCCTGCCATGGCAGGAAAGAGTACAGGGGTCAAATGACCACAGCAAGGTGATTGTTAAGCCTTGTCTTAAGGATCCCCAGGGTAGGAGCCAGCACCACTTCGCTTGGAAGTTGGTTCCAGATCCTAGCCGCCCTGACAGTGAAGTAGCGCTTCCTAATGTCTAGCCTGAATCTACCCTTTGCCAGCTTGTGACCGTTATTTCTAGTCACTCCTGGTAGTACTCGGGGAAACAGGGACTCCCCCCAATGCCTGCTGGTCCCCTCACTCTTCAGTGATTGTCTTTGTTATGCTTTGACAGTGTATAAAATCCTTCATCATATAAGTATTAAAGAATAGCAAAAGACTTTGTAATTTGTTTTTTCCTTCCAGGAGTGCTTGTTTCAATCCATTAGGCTAACTTTTACTTGCAAGCTTGAGGATTCCAACTTCTTGTGCCAAAATCTTGTTTAGAAACTTTGGAATGGACTTAACCAAAGTAGCAAACCTTTGAAGCTGTTCCTATTCTATTTTATAGTTCAGTCTAATGCTAGAAGTTTTGTGAGCTCACGTAGGCCCATCGAATTTCATGTAAGATGCTGATTTTTTATATATATATATATATGTATAGGATCATGTCGGCATATGAAAGGACCAGAAAATTGCAGAGAGTTAAGTGGGCAGGGAGTGATTGGATAGCAGCTGTCATGTATCCACAATTCTTTTACCCTATGCTGAGTAAAAGTTGAACTTAAGAGACTTAGTTCTGTTTCATTCAAAAGTAATGCTCCATTTTAGCCTTCGTTGACCATAGCATAATTGGAAGTGTACGAAGTTACTACGTGTTAGTTGCTGTTGTAAGTCTCTAAGTTTCTTTTACCTATCTGACATGTGATCATTTCTCCATATCCATAGACTTAATTTCCTAACTTGGGCCAAGGAGACTTGCTCAATATAAAGTAGCAGTTCTGCATCATATGTACTTCTTCAGTTGTCCAGTGCCTTGTCTCTGCTTCTATGTCCCCACTCCCCATCTCAAAAAACTAACAAGCCCTCCCTCCCCCCACCAAAAACCCCAAGCCAACAAACAAAAAACACCTCCTATAGGATGGTTTGTGCTTCAAATTCCTTTGTTTCTTTGTTTAAATGTATTGTATATGTATACACTTGCAAATCAGTCCTTTAACTGAACTCGCTGAGCAAATGTTAAAGAGGACATCTATAAAATTCAGGCATGTTAATTTTAAACTGTTTTACAGCAGCAATTAAATACATCTGCTTAATTGTTTTTTAAACTTGCATCTTATAGTCATCACTGGCTTTACTCTGGAAAAGCAGAAACTGAACTGAAAATATGTATACATCTGAAAGAAGATGCTCTTATAAACTGGAAGAGCTGGAGCGGATAAAATAAAAAAGTGAATAATCTTGCAAAAATATTCTTTTTCTTTTTTCCTTTTAGAAACTGGTGAGTGAGGTTATCTTAAATGGTTGAAAGCATATTCAGAATTTAATTATGCCCATTACATAAATGAATCACAGCCAGTATAACCTGTTTTATGAGCAAGGATCAGAACATGTAGTGAGTGTCAAATCTTACTCAACACTTAAAGATGTTGGGTCAAGCTTTTGAACAAAAATGTCCAGGAAAAATATGAGCCCTTAAATGTCTCATGTTTTATTGACCTTTTGATTTCACAAATAGGGTGTATTGCTATGCTATGGTACCCATTCAAAGAAGGTCTTTTTTAATGCAGATTGTTGGTTTTTTCATAATTATTCATTCTTCCTTTTGATTTTATCAGAGGTAGCCAGTATAGCTTTTCTGAATGTGCACTTGAAGCATAAGAATACAATAGTATGTTCTGAATAATTTGCATACCAACTTGGGGCGCAGTCCTTCAATCTAGTACTGTTGAAGTATGCATTATAATATATAAATTAAGAGCTTACTTATTCAGTGGTTAAACTAATTAACAAAAACAAAAGATAACAAAAAAACCAAACAAGTTTTGCCACACATCTGTAGGTTCGGTTGTACCCAGCATATATAGCAGTAAGCTACTCTTTCCTCTTCTACATTTCAATAAAATTGTTTTATGCTATTTTATAGTCTATATTTTCCTGTACTGTTATTCTCTCTATGTGGTAATGTTATCTTTAGTGTGTCCTATCATAATTATTAGGCCTGTGTGAATAGGGAAGTATTCGATTTTGATTCGGATTTGGCTGTTTCGAAGGACAGTGATTCAATTTGGAGATTCAGATCATTGTCCTGAATCGACTCGGCCAAATGAGCTTCAGAAGATTTGGCGCCGATTCGGAGAGATTCAGTGATTTTTGGATTAGCCGGGGAGAGGCAGGCACAACCAAAACAAACAAAAAAACCAAAGCCCCACACTCGCCAGCTGCAGCAGTGGCAATTGGGGCCTCTGGGCACTCATGGCAGAGCCCATGCTTGCTCAGTGGGGATCGCCCCCCCCATTTGGCACCCACGCAGCAGCTGCCCCATGACATGGGTACAGCGCGGCTCGGCAGGGTGCTGAGCGCTGCCTGGGAGCTGGGGCTGTGTGCTGCCAGGATCCAGTTGACAGGTGGAGCTACTGCAGCTCTCAGACAGCATGTGGCACGTTACAGAGCCACACTGCACCCATGCCATGGGGCAGCTGCTGTGTGGGTGGTAAGCGGAGAGCGATTCCCACTGCCCTGTGCTGCATGGGGAAATTCTGCCATGGGTGCTAGGGGCCCAATCACTACTGCAGCTGGTGAATATGGGGCTTTTGAAAAATGCTGGGACTAGGTTGGGGCCAGGCAAGGGATGGGGTCAGGCAGAGCAGCCACGACTCCTCCAGCTATGTCTGCCTCTACCCTGGCAGGGGGAGCCATGGGGGCTCAGCCCTGCTGCCACTTGCCCAGCCAGGGTGGGGGTGGGGGTCATGATGAAGGTGCAGCTCTCTGGGTGGCAGCAGGGCATAGCCCCTGCTCCCAGCACTGTCGCACCCACATCAGCACCAGGACTGGGGGCCATGCCCTGCTGCTGCTTGTCCCCTTCTGCCTGGAACAAGCTGCGCCCACATCTTGCCCCCCCACCTCCATCCCAGTTGGGGAATCGACAGCAGGGCAGAGCCCCCACTCCCAGTGCTTCCATGCCTTCATCCTGCAGTACTCCTGCTCCTCTTCCCAAGTAACATGCCCCCCTGCCCTGCCTGGGCAGCCCCAGTCCCTCCCTCCCCCATGCCCCTTCTCTCCCTCTTCCCCCCGCCCCGCAATCCCAACAGACCTACCAGAGGGAGGCAGCTGTCAGCTGCCTGTTTAGTCTATGGCCAAATCTCTGAATTGGCTGAAACTTTTTTCCAAAGCTTTTCCAAATCGATTTGGATGCTTTTAATTAATTCGGAGCTCATTTTTGGTCTCCCGAGTTGATTGGATTCGGGGATTTGGTCCCCAATCAGGCTGAATCTCCTCTGAATCAAATCAGCTACTGAAGCTTTGCACAGGCTTAATAATTTATTACAGTGCCAGATGACCCATGATGCATCTGAATTTCATGACATCTCTTAGAAAAGCTTGCAGTTTTACATTTAAAAGCTTGAACTAGGTTGCTTTTTGTAAAACCAACACACGTTGCACGGCATGATGCAGAAAACGGAGATGGCCAAACTCAATGTTAAATAGCTCACTGAAGGAGTCTTGAAGTACCTTGTTACAGTTTATCTTTTTAAAGTTGGTATCACAGAAACCTAACTGGACAGTACTGAAGTCTTATTTTAATGCCAACATATTAGTCTTATCAGCCTTCAAAATCTCAATCTGATTACTTCCATTCTGTATATATCATCTTTAAACATAGATTGTCACAGGGACTGTACGGTGAAGAATATTAGAGATTAAAATACTTTTAATTGAAAATTGCCTCTTAACGTAAAGCTTTGAAATTTTAATAAGCCCTGAAATCTAATGCAACCATCTACCACGTGAGACTGAATTTAGAATTATATCTAGTTGCAAGGTGGCTTATATTCTGTTGCTGTCTTGTATCAGTCAACTTGGGTATGTCCATACAGCTTTGCCGAAGTAGAGATAGGTTTGGTCGTACTCAGAGGTAGAAGTTTTGGGAGCCTATAGGCACAGACAGAAGTGCAACTTCCAGGTGTAACTCAAGGTGCTTCACAGGAAGTGAAATGAATTAGACCAATCCTCCTGACCCAACAAACGTTAGCTGTTGGGTTGGGATGGTGAAAGATCCAGCTCCAGTTTGGAGCCAATCCAGGAAGACAGTCTCATCTCTGCAACCTCTTCCCCTAGCTCCTCCCCCTCCCCTCCCTTCCCCCTTCCAGCTACCATTCTGTTTCAGAATAGGCAGGGGAGGGTGGGCCCACTTCACCCTCTCCCCCTCCCACACACAGCACTGGTTGGGCACACCCGAACAAACTCCTTTCTCCCCTCTGATTCTACAAGCAGCATCGGGAGCAGTGCTGGGCTGAGTCAGCCGAGCCCTGCTCCCCCTGCACCCAGACACCTGTTAATGAAGGTGCTCCTCTTTGGAACGCCTTCAGCAGAGCCCATGTGTAATAAGGGTACAGATTGTTGTGGGATCGGACCTTTTTAAAGCGCTCTGCAGCCATGTACTTGTTTGGTCACAGCCGTAGAGCACTTTCAGGGGCCAGTTTGGGCAAATTTTGTCACTTCCATCTGCACCTTTTATGAGACTTCACTTGTGAAAACTTCGATATTCATGGACTTTCAGGATTGTGGGTAGAGAGGGAAGGAAGAGAGGGAGCTTGAGGATAGCACTCTTACACTTTGTTTATGTCCTGGGCCTTTGGGATTATTCTACCTTTTACTCGCCATTTAAATTAAAAATGATCACATCACAAAAGATCCATGTATTCTCATCCTAAAAGCAGGTATCAATTTGGATAGGTGAAGACTCAATAGAATGATTCAAAGGTTAACTATACGCATCACCCTTTCTGATGTTAAATATGGGAGAAAAACCTTGTGTTTCTAGAAAAAAAAAATACTTTGTCAAGTATTGTGGCTTTCGGCAGGAAAAGAGGATATATTTACAACTGTAAAAAAAAAAAAAAAAAAAAAAGTAAAAGCTAAAAAATATAGAATTTTTTTAGCGCTTTTATTTCAATTTTATTGTGCTTTGCACATGATGCAGTAGTGGATTATTTATAATATAAAATAATAGTTACTGTTCCAATGAGTGTAATTAATGATTGATGGGCTCACACTGAAGGTGACTGGAATGTTGTTGTGTTTTTAAATAGCTAACAACTAACTAGCTAACTAATTTATAAGAACATCTGCTCTCAGTTTTTATGAAGGATGTCATGGATTGCCTTCCAGGGGGTGCTTGCTTGAAACCCTTGAGGCCTTGTTTAGTTTCTGGGAGTACTCCTTGAAGCCAGACCAGACTTGGTTTCTGGAGTGTGGGGGGAGACTTACCTCTTACCTTTCAATCTTCTTTCCATGGCCCTTGACACCAGAAGTAAGCAACTGAGAGGGACTTCACGTCTTCGTAGGTTGACCCAGCACAACCCATAGCTCCAAATATAACAGCAGACAATTTCTTCAGTAAAGGCATTTACTGGGGCACAGGCTGGTTATCTACAAGTTCTCTGTCCCAAGGGAGTTGGGCAATCCCTCTGTCCCCAATCCAGCCTGAACACCCCTGAGCATCCCCAGAAATACTCAGTTTGTTTAAACAGAGTAATTCAAGGTTCTGCTGTGCTAAAGGTGTATCTGGTCTTATCTTGCATGTAGTCAGCCCTTGCACTTAACCTTCAAATGAGGCTAAAGAGGTAAACTGAGTCACTATTATAACAAAAATTTGAGAATAGATAACACAGAAATATCACAATAATGTATACAGTTCCTCAGAGGCATAAAGAAGAAACTAATTTCTCTGAAAGTTTAACCTTTTGTTGATTTATAATACCTTAAATGAACTCTGTGGATCAGCTCCTGGATACAGAATTCTGTATCTCTCAACAGTTTTTCTATTGTCCCTTTTTTCAATGCAAATTAACACCTAATTATTTTCTTTGTAGGCAGTTACTGGGAAAAGTTTTGGAACCAAAAGCTTTCGAGCAGCTCTAGAAAATGGAGTCCTGTTGTGTGAGTGAGTATTGGTTTCTTTAAAGTAAAAGTTCCATAGCTCAAATATATTTACTAATAAAGGTAAATTTATATCGCTTGTTCACCTCATTTCCTTGGTTGCAAACTATTTATTGGAATAGATTAGATGGATTGCTCTTTAGCCCCAGGCCACATTCAGTTTTGGAACAGTAATACTTTCAAAGTATCACTTGTTATACTTGGGTGACTCTCTAGCAAACAAACCTTATGGATAAAACATTTGGGGAATATGAACTTTCTAATGCTGCCTGCTCAACTGCCAGTGTTTACGGTGTAATTGGGGTTGCTCCTCAAGTATCTCATCTGATACCAAGTGAGGATGTGGCCAGAACTTTTAGTTGCCTTGGTATAAAAAATAGTGTATATATGTATAGAATATACAAATATTCAATTGTTTTTTAAATAGCATGTGCTCTGTGAGCATGATTATCTACTGCAAAACTGCAGGCAGTAATGTGGTTTTATGCATCAAACTATGGCTCTGCGTGTTTTTGTGTTTGCATGGGGTAATGCAAATTAATCCATTTCTGGCTTCATTTCATTATTGGGATCAAAAGAAGTCATGTGTGGTGTTCAGCTATTTGTAGATTTTTCTGCCCTTGGTTCTCTCTAAAATATGTATTCCATTTACCTGTGTTATGGGTTTGGAATTACTGGACTGACTTGGGTTGACTACCAGGGTGAGCTGGAAGGATAGAACATCACGCCCATCACGGGGTTTTTCCCTTAAAAAACAAACCTGCCCCCACCCCCCTCCCCCAAACCCTCACTCATTAAAGCATGATTCCAGGCCCTCTGTTGGCATCAATCTCCAATGATTTTTATAGGACAGGAGTAAATTAATCAAAATGCCACCAATACAGCAATATCTTGGTGGAGAATTCCTAGGGGAATATTTATAAGTAGCCCTTTCTTTGTACTTCAGGGTAAATGGAGAGTAGCAGTTAGCCATATTAAGCTGAAGTCAGATAGAAGCCAGCTCCAGTGTGTAGGGCTTCTCTTCCATGCTGCGTGAATGCGAGGGCTGCAGGTGTACAGTGGGGAATGCCAGCGATAGAGATGGCCTGGCAGGGGCTGCACGCCTTGCCGTGATGTGCAGCACTGGCCGGAGCTGTGTGCCATCAGGCGTAAGTGCCCCTGCCTGCTGCTACCACTGCCTACCAGCTACATACCATGGCAGGAGTGGGGGGGAACACCCCCATTCTTCCCCCCTACACCCACATGCTGCCTACCTGAGCTCTGTGCTGCTCCCCACCCCCCACCCCCCACCAGGTATGGGCTTCATACTGCTGCCAGCCCCAGCCCCACACTCCCACCCAGCTGTGGCTCCACCCCTGCCACTTCCCTACCTGGTGCCTGGAGCTAGTGGGTCCTTGGGCAGTGACAGCAGCAGCCCTGCCCAGAAGCTGTCTGCTGGCTGGGCCAGGCCCCTCTGCCCGCAAGGGTGGGAGTGGGGCGCAATAGGGTATGCTGAGGGTGTGTGTATGTGGTCACCTTGCTTCCACCCTCGTGTGGGTGGAAGGGCTGGGTGGGGTACAATTTGTTGGTGGGGGCCGTGGGCCAGACGAAAGCGCCTGATGGGGGCCATATTTTGCCAGCCCCTGGTTTATCAAGTGCTACTTTGCCTTGCCTTGTACATCTGTGGGTAAATTTTATTTTGAAGCATTGAACTGAAGTGGATGCCAACATTTTTGTTTATAAAGTTTCTGAACTTCATTAATACACCTTTTATCTGTGTGCTGTCCGGCTTCTGCCTCTGTGCTTGCTTATTTTTTTTAAATTGATTTGTGTTTTGGAGTTTTCCCTTTCCTCTCCTACCTACTTATCCCTTCCAACCTTTCTTAATGATTGCTTTCTTCATCTCCAGTGTCATGTGAGAGTTTAAACAGGAACATGAAAATAAGAATGTATAACTTCTGAAGAGCCAAAAATGTTATGTAGTTGGAAATCTTGTCAGATTCTTTGCTTTCATTAGATACTGAGCAGAGCATTTTACATCAGGACTCTTTAAGTATTTTATTCCATCTTAATAGTATCCTGTTGGGTCAGAATCCCTCCAAATCTCATATAGGTTTTGGTTTAATAAATGGAACATCAGAGAGAACCTTGTAAATATAGTGGGGAGGAAGTGTGCAGTAAGAAGAAAAACAATGAAACTCCCAGGTATAATTTAAAAAAATCTTTAAGAGTTAGCAGCCTGAACAGATGGATATATTTTAATCCTTTGCCAGCTTTGTTGTCATTTGGTTGACCAAAGATTGTAAGAATAGTTTGTTTGGCAGATGGCAGCTGTCTTCTGAAATTAATCAGCTTAATTTATCTGTAATTAATAGCCCTGTACAATCTAATGTGTCTTTAAATTTATTCTGCTGAGCAGATTGACTTGGGTGGTGGAAAAATGAAGGAAAAATGCTTATCCATATTGTGCTAACTTGTTTGAGGTTTTGCTTAAGTTCTGTAGATGTCTTTTTATATTATAATCTTAATCTAATATATACAAAGTAAAAGGGGAGAAAAAAGTGGTGTTATGAACATGATCCACAGTTTTCCAAGTGCTGTATTTTTATCAATAGTCCAGTAGAAGACAAGAATTCCAACAGTATCGGAGTTTGCAGTGCATTCTGTGGCAAGGAAAACCAATTTAAAACAGCTTGTTAAGGTAACATTCAGTGGTTTATAAACTGTAACAAGGGCCAAGGCAAAAATGAAGCATTCAGAAGCTAAATAATTCTTTTGAAAACCCACTTCAACACAATAATCAAAGCTCGTGTTTAGTGGACAATTAGAAGGATGTTTATTTTAAAACCTACAGTCCTGAAACCTTAACTCCACCAATACTGTAGGCAGCAGTGGTATCTTGCATGCTGCCAGTCTCTACGTTTGTGTTTAGGATCTTAATAGCATTCATAAAATATACCCTGAGAGGTGAAGTGTCTTCTACCCCGCATTCCTCTTTAAAATCTAATTCTGCTTTAGGTATTTAGTTACTTTTATGTATCGAGGAATAAATCTCTTGGGCAAATGGAATAAAACGTAGACCAGTTTTCCTCTAGTTATTCTAACCCTTACAAAAACTGGTTTCTTTTTTAATAAGTTATTAAGTTACTTGATTTAGAGTTGCACAGTGAGGAAATACATAAAGTAAAACAGCATGGCACACTTGCAATGATGATGAAAAATATTATTTCATATTCCAAGTGAGTAATTGGCTTGGATCACTTGAGGTCTGAGTACCTAACCTGAGCATGCAAGCAGGCCATTTACATGCATAACTTATATGTTAAAAAGTGTATGTGGCTGTACACTTCATACATGAATGACAATGTATTGAAACAGTCTTACAGACTTGAATTGGATTTGTGCTTTGAACGATTATAAGTTTAAATACAGTAGTTCTAAAATTCATTTTGAGCTTGCTTGGTGAGAGACTTTTTCTTTCTTACCCTGTGCTAATTATAAGGGGCCTCAGATTTGGATAGAGAACATTAAATAACATTACTTTTTTATTAATGTGACTGGGGTTTAATAACATAGTACTTTCAATACAAACATATCAGTTTTTTGTAATTTGCAGAGTAAATGGTGTCCTCTGAAAACATTTCTAGAAGAAGGCTTTTAAGAATATGATTCTGAGAAACTAGAGGTGGCTGACCTGCAGCATGTGTGTCTCAAATGGCATAGGTAGTCTCTGTGTGGCACCCAGCAGATGAGGGAGGGTGCACAGTGGCAGATAGGGCAAACAGCAGAGCAGCAGATAAGGGAAGGGGGCCAGAGTGGCATGTGTTAAGGGTACAGGGCTAATTTGTGGTACTCCTGATGAAGATTGCCCCTAACTGATTTGCAAAACCTGGTCCTGCACCCACTCCCATGTTTCTTGTATCTTTTTACCCTTTTCTTCTGCCATTCTCAGCAATCCTTTGTACAGCTTCTTTCCTTCTCTCTATATTGCATGTGATCAATTCACTTTTCATTGTTGAAAATGTTGAATCTAAACATCTTATCTGTCTTTAACGGGTACAAACATAAATTAGAATTAGAGAAAATATTTTTTCACAAATACACTCTTTTTATGTTCATCTTTTGAGTTGTATGTTATAACAAAACAGCAAGTCAAATTACTCTCATTTTATTTTTAGCTTGATTAACAAGATCAAACCTGGAATCATTAAGAAAATCAATCGTTTGTCTACTCCAATAGCTGGCTTGGTAAGTAACCAGTTTCGATACCTTCGGTGTGTAATCTGAAAGAAATGTTGCTCCTCACTTTGTTTTATATTTGAATATAAAAAAGTCTCTTTACTTTTCTGCATAATAGCTACCTTCATGCTATACCATGTTTCTATGTAGTCACTGTTGTGTTCACTGAGTAGCACAGTTCTTTGTGCATGTTTTAGCTATGTGTATGTTTTTCTTTTGATAGTTGAGTAAGTAAAAAATAAAAATAAAAAGTTGTGCATTCAATGTCCCTCTGCTCATTATTCAGATTACATATTAGTTTTGTCATTTTTAATTGGTTCATCTCTATATGAAAGCAGCATCAGGCTCTAATCAAACACAGAACATTGTGAATCCTAGGAAGAAATCATATGACAAAGCCAAGCCCTTTAAGAATTCTTGGGTCTCAATGGGAGAACTGAACATAGGCATGTTAATCTATATATTGAAAAACGTGAGTGTTAGAAACAGAAGAGCAGGGTGCACTTTAACAGGTTCCACCCATTTATGTGAAGGCTTCTTTGCACGTTTTTCAGCTTGCTCACAAAAACTAGAGAAGTGTATCTGCTTCAGCTATCACATGTTGCTGTTAATTGGGAAAACTAACAAACTTAAATTTATTTTATTTTTACAACAAGTCTCATTGGTTGCCAATAAGTTACTTGGCAGACTTGCAGGCAAAGAAAGATGGAATAAAACATTCAGCAACTATGGAGTACATTTCTCAAGATGAGTTTTATTTTAAATGAGAGCAAATAAACTCAAAATACCGAGTATTAAGGTTAGTTTTCCAGTCTTCCTCAGAGTGGAAGGGATAAATGTACTTTTCCTCTTCAGAAGCCCTTCCTGCCTATGGAGAAACTCAGTCCAAAGTCTTTTTCTGGCCTGAAGTCTATCCTGTTTATTCTGTTTCCAGAAGTAGAAAACTGCAGCTCCTAATTTTAAAAGCCCAGAAATCACAGACAGACTTGTATTGGCTGACTTTCCATATGTTCCATATGATACTGGCACACTTAATATTTGATGTGCTTCAGCACCATGCAGTCATAACATGTCTTCTCTCTTTGGGCATGTTTATACATGCATTAAGGCGTTTTTCCTAATGCGCATTAAATTTGGTATCTCCAGTGTGAGGTACTAAACAAATGCCCATTAGGCTGCCTAAGCATCATGGTTTCTAAGTGACACTTAATGTGCAGTAGCCTATTTTACTGTGCATTAGCGTAATTGCACAATTTTTTACATGATGCTTTAATGTGCAGTAAAATGGGTTACTGCAAATTAAAGCACACATGTAGATATGCCCTTCCTGATTGCTTCAAAATGACTACAAAAACATGCAATAAAACTGCTCTTCAGGGGCTAGAGATAAGAATCCCTGAATCCCTCTTGCCTTTGGTCTCTGGAGCTAAGTACAGTCAAAAAGCTAAGTACAGTTTTAGGGAATTTTGTTTGATTTTTTTTGTTTGATTTTTACATTATAAAAATCTAGCTAGTAGTTGGGCACAGAGTGACTTTCTTCAGAGATGAGGAGGGTTAAGTAATCAGCTCAAGGCCATAGTGTTGGGTTAACTTTGCACATGTGCTTGCATAGTTTATAGAAAGCCTACATTTGTATTTCTACATGAAATAAGTACATGAAGCAATAGGTGTTTTCATCCTGGAGAGTGTTTGGGTGTTGTATACAGAATAATGTGCTGAATACTTTTCCCCATCAAGCATGCAAGAAAAGAATGCAAGTCAAACCATAATTCTTGGGGAAAACAGTGTGGTTCATTCTATTACTACTTTGACTGCTTAAATGGTCCCAGAATAAGCCAGGAGGAGTTCAAACAAGAAAATCAAAGAATAGATTTTATTTTGGGGTGGCTTCTGGTTTGAATCCTAACTACACTGTTTAATAGCTGAAGTATTTGTAAGCTTTCATTATTCTAAGATCATTTCTTAGAACTCAAGGTTTACAAGCCTATTTTTTTGTCTGTTTGCTAACACTGGAGATGGAATAGCTCATTAATTTTTAGCTGTTATGATGTGTTTCCATCCTTCTCCATCTACTGTGTTTTATAGCCTATTCAGCTGTTACTAATTTCCAGTGAAGGCTTCAAGTACGTACATCTGAAAAGGGTTAAACATAATAAAAAGAAAAAACATAATTATGACAGTGGGTGAATGCACACAATGCCATTGGCTAAGGTTTGTACATTTGAGAGAAATCTTTTTTTTGTGAGGGGCAGGAAGATTTGGGTTTTTGTAGGACTGATGGACCTTCTTTTTGAGGATGAAAGACTCTAATAACTGCAAATGAATTTCCCTTTTGTAATCATTATGGGCCTGTTTGGGGTTCTTTTTTCACTCTTCACATGGAGCATGCATTTACTCAGACTGAATGTAAATGATTAGTGCTTAAGCGCATGACTTTGTCAATGCTGTACTATTAGCAGCTTTGAAATTGCACTGAAATGCTCTGTACTTAGAGACATTGTTTAGAGCAGTGGTTAGCAACTTTCTGGTACTGTAGCCTAGAATAACCCAACTTGGGCACAAGGTGGGCTGTTTTTCTGACCAGGCTGCTGCTGCTGTAGCTTTTCCCTGCTGCTGCTTCTCTCTGCCCACTGGCTGCAGTACAGGCACAGCCCCTTGCCACTTAACCCTCCAGCTGAAGCCTTCCAGCTCCTGAGGCTGATGGCAACTCAGACCGAATGTTGCGGACCCCCTTGATTTTAGTGCTGTAGCATTACTAGCCTCAAACTTGACTGGCTCCCTTCATTTTCAGGGCTTCTAGTAGCAGCAGCTCTTTCAGTGACTGTTAGAAGCCTTAAAAACGTGTGTGTGTGTGTGTGTGTGTGAGTAATTGGGGGAGTAATCCTGTTTCATGGCTGCTAGTTCCCATGGTTTGCAGGGCTTCTTACAGTAGCCCTTTGACAGCTTCTTCTTTTTTTTACTGTTTACCTGTCCACTTACAGGAAGTTAGATTTTGTGGCTAGGGACAAACATTCAAAAAGCCTGAGTCTAAATTGTTTCAATCTTTGCAGGTTAGTCCAACCTGCCTAGGTTAAACTGATTTGCAAATGCACAGACATTGCTTCTGGACTGGAGCAATGCAGGCTCATGCCTGCAGTGGCTCAGGCTAGAAGTTGGAGGGGTGCAGCTCTCCCTTCCCTTCTAGAGTGCTGAGCTGAGGGCGGGGGGCATGGTCAAGTCCTGGCAGGATGCTCTGCACAGTCCCAGGCTCTTCCCTGTTCACTGCTCAAGGGGCAGGAGTGTTGCCAGCCCCCAGCTAGTGTTCTGAGACAAAGGGGGCAGGGGGAGGGAGGACTACTTGTGTGCAATGCATGCATCTGTTGTTGACACCTGAGCTTTTCAGTCTCCTTCTCCCTGCTTCTTCATATTGTCTTCAGCAAACCTGACGGGCAAGGGAGCCAACAGAGAGCTGATAACATAGTGTTTAGCAGCATATCAAGAAAACAAAAGCCTGTCTCGTTAGTTCAAGCTCTTTCTTAAACAGCTTTTTCTGTGGAAGGAACAGAGGGACATTACCAGCTGACCTGTTGATTAGCTCCAAAAAGCCCCAGCTGTCCTGTCTGCCTTTGTCTGGTGCAAGTGAAATTGGAGAGACACACACAGAGACACTTCTCAGCATTAGCTAGCATACCACATACCTAGGGTCCATGGGGCTGGGGTCTGTGCTGTGGGAGAGAGGGAGGAAGGTGGGGATCCCTGCTTGAGCAGCAAGTGGCGAGGGGGCAGTGGGGCAGAGGGAAGCCAGGCAGATCCTGCTGTACCTGCAGTCTGCCAGAGCTCTGGCTAAGGAGCAGAGAGGCAGGGCCAACCCTGTTCTGTGGAGCAGAGTGCCAAGCCTAGCCCAGGGCTGCAAAGCATCTGGGATGCAGGGGGACTCTAGTTTAACTTAAACCAGCAAGGGGTCTGGGACAGACATGGCATAAACTGGTTTGACCCAAATCAGTTAAGCCTAATACTACATTGAACCAGGTTTATCTTAAACCGTTTTCAGCCATTTTGAAACTAGCTTATATGCCCTGAACTTCTATTCTGTTACAGGTTTAAACCAGTTCGATTGTTTAAACCGGTTTATGTGTAATGTCTATCCCTAGCAGTCCTCAGAATTGCAACACAATTGGTTCCTGAAAACGACGTCATAAATCAAAAGGTCGTAACTTGGAACCAATTTTCCCATAGGAACAATGTTACAAATGGGGGATTGGTTCCTTTACCATGCTCAGAACAGCTGTGTCCAGCTGGTAAGTCCATTGTGTTGGTAGGGAAGGAAGCAGCATGGGGCAGCAGATCCATGCCCCACAGCAAGGGAGGGAATGTGGCTGGGGCTGCCCAATCAGGTTGGGGGAGTACAGGACGCAGGTGCGGCTTGCTGTGGCCAGGCCCTGGAAGCAAGGGCTGTGCCCTGCTGCCACTCGCCCAGCCAGGGCAGTGAGATGTGGGGTGGGCAAACAGTGCACAGCATCAGGACCCACTCCAGCTGCCCCGCGCCTCCCAGACAAGCCACGACTTCACCCCACCCCGCACTGGCTGGGTGAGAGGTGGCAGGTTAAGGCAGGGGCGTATGCCCTGGATCTGTGAGGGCCAGGCAACAGAGCAGGAGCTATGGAGGTATCTGAAGCTACCCTAAAATTCACCATAGCCCCTACCGCCTGCCCAGAGTGCAGCCCGGGCTGGCCCTGGCCCCAGCCACCCCACACAAATCCGGGGCACGTGCCCCTGCCATGCCCTACCACTGCCACCACTCACCCAGCCCAGGGTGGGGCAGAGTGAAGCCATGGCTCATCTGGGAGGTGTGGGGAGGCTGGAGTGGCTCCTGCCACTGAGAGCCACTTGTCCGAGGCAGCACAGCACCTGTGTCCCACAACCTCCCCCCACCATGGCCCCACCCTTCCCATGCAGATTCAGGGCACACATCCCCCCTGCCGTGCCCTCCCAGATCGGTGGCACATAACAGTGGTAGCTGACCTACCTGACATTGGCCATAATTTCCCGCAAAATCAACCAAAAAAAAAAAATGTAATGAGGTAGACTGAGTGAAGATGTCCTCAGCAAATTAGTGGCAAGGGACAGGGCTGCCATGAAATGACTGCAACCTTGGCTCTGCCTGGCATGAGCAGGCTGTGAAAAACCTGTTGTCTTGCCATCACTTAGGTGGGTCCTTAAGTATAAGCAACAGTTGGCACTGGGATTGTGCTTATTGCAGTTAAGTTAATTATGTACTCCTTCATCAGGCTGAAATAGAGATGGAATACAGTCCATTTTACAGATGAGATCCTAAGGCACAGAGAATCAGTGATATATCTGGGAATTGGACATGGGTCTCCCAAATTCCCAGCCAGCTGGGCAGCTGCTTGTTTTAAATTTTCACAGCCTGTTTTCTGATTGCCTCTAGTTACGAAGCTTGGCTTCATCCTGCTCAAGCACTGGATCTCCACTTCCTAAATCTTTCTTGCACTCTTTCTCAGGAGCTTATTTCTGAGCATTTATTTTCAAAGTTCCTGCCTGAACTGTGTTTGGGGGGCAGGGGAGAGGGTGGGAACGAGCAGTTTGAATATCTTTTTGCTCTGAATTCTTTAAAAGCTTTGACTTTTTTGGTGGTTGTATGCTTTGGAGCTCAAATATACTATGAAGTGAGCATGTCTAGGTAAACTATTTCAGATTTTAGATGTAATTAAAGAGAGGCCTGCTGAAAACTTGTATAGTAGAGAGAGTTTTTCAGTGGAGCTCAAGTAAGGCAATTTTTTACTGAAGGCCAGAAGGCGTTGTGTGATTTTAAAAATTGGTTTAAAAAATAAACTTACTGAATAAGATAAAATGGGTAACAAGCCCCAATAGTATTCTGAACCTCCTCTGAAATAGACACTGCCATGTTCTGCTTGTAGAAATAGCAAATTGAGGTTTGTAACATTCTTTACTGAATGGATAATAGTCAAATGATTTTGTGACGGGTTGGTTCCATTTACTTAAAGGAGATGCTATTAGGGATTTTTTTTTTAAAGCAGGATTGCCTTTTAATTTCCAAGCTTGCCTTGGTGAAAAACAGCTGACAGATGAAAACTACTTTAACATTAATCTCTGGTTTCATTATATTGCTGTTTAACAAATTTGGGTGCGTCTTGCCATAGTTAAAGTATAATCATGATGGAAAGATAAAGAAACAAATGTGTTTGGATGATTAAAAGCTGAAATGAAACCTGCATTCATACCACACATGCCATATGTGGTGTTAAGCATACTTGCAGTAAATGTTATCTGTGTCATAGAGTACGAGGAAAGAACAGTTGTGCTGAATTATTATGTCTTGTATAGGTTGGAAAGTTGTGGTCTGAAGCTTTCATGGAAGTTTCAGTTGCTTTTTAAGAGGAGATTTAAGTGAATGAATAAGGAAAATGTAAACATTAAGGCCAAGTTTCTAAGGTGTGGGAGGAGGAACTCCCTTCATGATTACAAGGGCTGAGGTTGATGTGGAAGGTACATGGCTTAAGGTAGAGCTACCATAAATTGTAACAGGGTTGAAGGATGGTGCAGTTAGCCTAATTTCCAAGAGAGAGCTCAGGTATCAAGTTTCAAAAATAACATAGCGAGGCATGAGATAATTGAAGGGGCTCAAAAAATTGAGGGAGTCATTTGTCTAGTTGCTTGGACATGCAGCCACATGGTACAAAACCATTGCACTTAAGCTGAGAACTGCCCACATGTTTGAAAAATTCAGTGGAGTAATAAAAATAGTATTGAGCTAGTGTGTAGCTTTATTTTGTGCATTTTCATTTAGTATAAAATTCTAATTTAACGAAGTGAAATATGTTTAAGTTCCAGCCCTCCCCTTCCCCCAACAGGAGAAAAAAATAGAGCAGAAGGTAAGTTGAGTTGCAAGTACTCCTAAAATTACAATATATGTCCTGTTTGTGGTATTTGTAACATGTTACTGGGAAGTCAGAGATGTGAAAGCTGTGGATTTCATTACCCATCATAAGCTTCCAGAAAATGTGCAACTTGGCCTACAAACTCAATTTTTCCACTCTGTGGTAGGATTAGATAGGTCTCTCTTTATAGGGATCTTATTTTTAGGGAAAATGGAAACTGGTGTATAGTTGCTGCATAAATCATAGAAAATCAGGGTTGGAAGGGAGCTTGGGAAGTCATCTGGTTCAACCCCCTGTTCAAAGCAGGATCATCCCCAACTAGATCATCTGAGCCTGGGCTTTATCTATCTGGGTCTTGGAAAACCTGCAAGGATGGAGCTTCCACCACCTCCCTGGGTAACCTGTTTCAGTGTTTTACTACCCTCCTGCTGAGAGAATTTCTTCCTAATACGCAACCTAAACTTCCCTTGCTGCAACTTGAGACCATTGCTCCTTGTTCTGTCATCTGCCACCACTGAGAACAGGTGAGCAACATCCTCTTTCAAACCTCCCTTCAGGTAGGTTCGAATCCCTTCTCGCTCTCCTCTTCTCTAGACTAAATAAGCCCAATTCCTTCAGCCTGTCCTCATCAGTCATGTGCCCCTGCCCCTGAACCATTTTTGTTGCCCTTGGCTGGACCCTCCCCATTTTGTCCATATCCTTCTGTAGCGGGGGCCCCAAAACTGAACGAAGTACTGTACCCCAGATGTGGTCTCAACAGTCCTGAATAGAGGGGAATAATCACTTCGCTTCACCTACCGGCAACGCACCTACCAATGCCATCCAGTTTGTCAGCTACCTTGGCAACAAGGGCACACTGCTGGCTCATATTCAGCTTATTGTCCACGTAATCCCCAGGTCCTTTTCTACAGAGCTGCTGCCCAGCCAGTCAGCCCCAGGCTGTACTGGTGCATGGGATTGTTTGGTCATAAGTGCAGAACTTTCCACTTTGTCCTTGTTGAACCTCATGAGATTCCTTTTGACTCAATCCTCCAATTTGTCTAGGTCAGTGGTCTCCAAAGTGGGGTGCACGCACCCCATGGAGTGCACAAAGAAAATATTATAACTTGTATATTTATTTATTTGTTATCTAAAAAATAAAGAAATTAAGCTTTACTAATATTTAATATACAGATTGACACTGGCACCCTCACTCAGTCCATATGTCGGACGGTCACGTGTCATGTTCGGTATGTGAGGTATCCTGAGGGAAGAAGCGTTCGTTTGCTTTCAGTGTATTTCAACGTATTGCAGTTTACGTGTGCCCAGTTAAGTGGATTTACAAATTATATTATCTAGTTTTAACTAAGCTAATGCTCACAAAATGGACAAGTGGCTTAAAAAGATTCATGCAAAGAAACTGTGGATTGAAGATAATACTAATAGTGCGAGCACAAGCAAACAGCAAGAAAATGGCAGAGCTGACACTTCTCCTACTCCTAGTACGAGCTCTTCGTCAGCCACATTACAAGGTAAAAACAATGACATCTAATCAGATCTGACAAGAAGTCAGCCAAAAAAAATTCAAAATTATCAAGAAGACTACTTGAAATATGGATTTACATCCATTACTGTTAACGATGAACCTCGCCCTAAATGTATATTGTGCCTTGAGATATTAACTAATGATCGTATGAAGCCATCACGATTAGCAAGACATTTAAAAACTAAGCATCCAGAAGATGAATTTCAGCGATTGTTTAAAGTCATGCGATACTCAATCCAGTACTTTACAAAATTTCACTAAACTTAATGATAAATGTTTAGAAGCCTCTTTTGAGGTTTCTTTCTTAATAGCGAAAGACAAAAATCCACATACCATTGGGAAATGCTTGTTCTTCCTGCCGCAGTAAAAATGACTGAAATAATATATGGAAAACAATATGGTGACAAACTAAAAAGCATTCCTTTGTCAGCAAATACTATTGGAAGACGCATAGAAAACATTGCTGAAGATTTGAAGAAACAAGTATTAGAACAAATTTTGCAGTGTGGGAGGTTTGCTATACAGTTGGATGAAAGTACAGATCTTTCTAACATGTCTCAGCTTATGGGATTTGCTAGATTCTGTTTCAATAATAAAATACACGAAGAACTACTTTTTTGTGAGCCACTAAAGGAAAGATGTACTGGAGAAGATATAGTCTCAACAGTAAATGACTTCTTTAATAAAAACAATGTTTTATGGAAAAACTGGAGTGGCTGCTTTGACTGGAATAAAAAAAGGATTCCGGGGTAAGCTTACAGAGATAGCACCACATGTGAAATTCATTCACTGCATCATTCATGGGCAAGCTATTGCAGCAAAGAAGTTGGAGCCAGAAGGGCACAAAGTGCTACAGGATGTTATCAATGTTATTAATTTTATAAAAGCAAGACCTTTAAATAGTAGAATCTTTACAATACTTTGTAATGAGATGGGGAGTGACCATGAAAATCCTTTGTACCACACAGAGGTTCGCTGGTTCTCTCATGGCAAAGTGCTTAAAAGAGTTGTCAAACTTAAAGATGAGTTACGCGTTTTTCTTTTACAAAAAGACAAGTGTTCCAAAATTGCTGACCTTTTCTGTGGTGACACATGGTTGTCAGTAGTATGCTACCTAGCAGATAGTTTCAAAAAAATAAATGCACTTAATCTGTCCCTTCAAGGTAAAAGTGACATTCTAACAATGAGAGAGAAAGAAACTGCTTTTTGAAAGAAACTCATGCTATGGAGAGAGCATTTTGAAAATGGATGTTTGGAAATATTTCCATCGTTATATGATTTTTGTAGATGAAAATCATGCAAGTGTCACCTATAAAAACTCTCATATGTGCACACTTAAAAAAAAACTTGGAAACAATTTTCTAACCTGTTTAAAAATCTTCCAGAGTTTCATTGGATTTTGAACCCATTTGTTAAAAATATAAATTGCAACAGCTTCTTATTTAGTTTGCAAGAACAACTGATTAACATCAGGGAAGATGGAAATTTTACTAGCCAAATTTCAACAAAAACCTTTGCATAATTGGTGGATGGGACTGAAAAATGAGTATCATGATTTAGTAAGCGCAGCCAACAATGCACTTCTTCCATTTGGATCTACATATCTTTGTGAGGTGTCTTTTTCAGCTATGACAGCCATTAAAACCAAGTATTGAAATAAACTGAACTTAGAACCAGACCTTCAAACTGCTGTATCACAAAGCATTAAACCAAGATTTTCAAAAATAATGAAGCATATTCAATCACACTGATCTCACTAAAAAATATCATTACTACTAGTAATATTATTTTTAATGAGAGCAAAAAGGGTTTTTGTACCGTTAATAACATTTAAAAATATATTTTAAAAATAATGTTTATTTCACCTTTATCTCATCCTTTTTTAATTTCTATTTTTGTATGTTTTATAATGTACGTAATATATACATGTAGTACTGTATTAATATAATAAATAAATAAATAAATATGCATTTATTGGGGGTGTGCAATCAAAAAGTTTTTACTGATAGGGGTGCGTGATCAAAAAAGTTTGGAGACCACTGGTCTAGGTCACTCTGAATCCTAGCCCTACCCTCCAGTATATCTACTACTCCCCATAGCTTGTAGTCATCTGCAGAGTTGCTGAAGGTGTGCTCTGTGCCATCATACAGGTCATTGATGAAAACATTGAACATAACCAGCCTCAGGACTGACTGCTGGGGCACTCTACTTGTTACAGGCTGCCTACCAGATATTGATCCACTGATTACTACTCTCTGAGCCTGATGTTCCAGCCACTTTTCTATCCACCTTACAGTCCATTCATCTAGCCCGTACTGCCATAAAGGTGCATATCTGTCCTGCCTTACTACAGTTGGTGGTCATTTTTTACTGTTGCAGTTTATTGGAAAACCATTCTCTTCCTCATTTTGTTTCTGCAGTAGAGAAACAAGAAAACACTTTTATCAATTCTAAAAACAATTTGACTTCTATTCAGTTACGTATAGATTTGTGGTCCCCATGCTGCGATCTGCAGGTCACTGGTGGCCCGTTGAGGCTTTAGAACCTGTGATCTGTGGATCACCCGCAGTTTAGGGTACATGTTCGTCTGTTTCCTTGTTGTTTTCTAGAGTTTTTCAATTTTGATAAGGAAATATGGTAGTTAGCAAGAAACTTTTTTAGTTATCTGATTTATTAAGCTGGGGAATCACTGGGCTAGCCAAAGAGTTATAACAAGTTATCATGTTCCACAGCAGCATCTTAATCTAGCCATTCCTTTTCTTGTCTAGCCGGCTTATATATATTTTCTGGCTTCTACCAGAAACGTGTCCTGTGGTGGGTGAGAATTGGGGATTTTCATCCACCAACTCTAGTTTGCCTCCTTTCTTTTTTGTTCCACACTAGCAGTAATGCAGCTGGTCAGAAATTTTCAGGTGAAAAGTTGGGTTATTTGGTTTTTGTTTTTTTCAACCAAAAAAAAAAACAAAGAAAAAAAAGCAAAACCCCCCACCTTTTTGTTTGTCTTTTTATTCTTTTCAGAAAATATGAAATGAGTAGTAAATGAAAAATCCTGTGCAAAAGCTATTGCTGTTAATTGAAACTGTAGATTAGCCCCATCTTGCTGGAGGCATAGGTGGTGCAGCTGGTTAGCAATTGAGTATCTGAGGAGCAGGTTAAACATTCCAGATGAATTGGAACTAACTAGGGCAATTCTGGTTGAAAACTGACTAGTGAGCCTGGTGCCACATTGGACTAATAAACTTTGCTCTAGCTTTTGTTTCCTTGTCTTTCATTCCTTTCCCTTCGATAAGGGGACTATTAACGCATTCAAATTTATTGCTCTTACTGGTTCTGGAGCATTTTATTTAAGTGTTAAGCAACCTTGGTAACAAGTATCAGTGTGAGAAGTTGATCCTGCCATTGACCTCTGCTTGAAACACTTCTTTAGAGTTATCCCCTAAAAATCCATCCTTCCTTCTAATAATCAAGAATCTCTTAACATTCCATTTCCTTGACTGCTGACCTAATGTCTTACGACTTTGACTTGCCCTTTTAAATTGTAAGTAGTAGGAGGCAGAGTGTGTGGTTTGGAAAAATGTATATACAGACTTGCTAAAACCTATTATTATGTGTTGAAATGAGGAGCTGATTTAATCACTTTGCTGCTGCTGCTGTTTTTATTGGTATTTTTCCCAGGGCAAGACAAAAAAGATGGACCTTCATACTTCAAAAAGTACTTAGATGAGAATCAAGGGGTGCTGTTGTCATCCTCTTCTTCTAAAAGGTTATAAGTGTGGAGTTCTGATAACTGATTCTTAATTAGTAGGCTTGGCTTTCTTTTGGTAAATGAATCAACATGTTTCTATTGCAAAACAGGTTGCCTGTCCTATGATTAATTTCAGTTCATCTAAAATAATTTTGATAACACAAGCAGGCAGAAAGGAATAGTGGACTCCACCCTCCTCAGTCAGGTTTTTCTGTTCATGCCTCAGACCAGCTCATCCAGAATGTGCTTTTGCAAACTTCTCTTTTCCTACTCTTCTATTAGATTCCATGTGATAGAGGTGGCGGGGCAGCTAGAAAGCTCATTACATTTTTGTTACGTATCCTTGATTTATTTTTGTTGCCTTTGTACATGTACAGGCATACCTCAGAGAGATTGTGGGTTCGGTTCCAGTCCACCACAATAAAGCGAATATCGCAATAAAGCGAGTCACATGAATTTTTTGGTTTCCCAGTGCATATAAAAGTTATGTTTACACTATACTGTAGTCTATTAAGTGTGCAATAATATTATGTCTAAAAAAAAAATGTACATACTTTAATTAAAAATACTTTATTGCTAAAAACGCTAACCATCATGGAAAGATGACACCGATAGACTTGCTCAACGCAGGGTTGCCACAAACCTTCAATTTGTAAAAAAACGCAATATCTGCGAAGCACAATAAAGCGAAGCGCAATAAAACGAGGTATGCCTGTATATGCAAAGGAGAACTATTTTTAACTTTACTGGTTCTACTCAAAGATTGCTTTTTTGTTTTCTATGAGAAACACTTTTATTTTCTCATACATACCAGAAAGACAATAGATGCAAATATGTGTAGTTGTAAAAAGTACTGATGTGTTTACTGTAGTAGTTCATCTCAAGTTGAAGTATGTCACCCATCTTTACGTTTTTAATTTCTTTTTCTTACTGTATTTTTTGCTAGAGGAAGTTACTGTTTTTTGAGACGAGACTAATTACCATAAATGCCACGCTCACTTTTATTAAGTAGTCTTGGGGTCAGTAACTTATGAGCCATGGTGTCTTCTGGATTTGGGATTTGGTGGCAGTGGGCTCCTTCATCGGACAGTCTCCCATTACAGGGAGGAGCACCAGCTTCAGATACTTTACCCATATTGCTGGAGAGACATGTGGCAGCAGGGTGCCCACCAACAGTGAGGCTGGATCATTCGGTCCAGAGCTTTGCCTGCCCCTGAAGTAGTAAATAGCACTTTGAATATGTCTATGCTGGCTCCTGAACAAGAATGGATGCAACATCAAAAATAAGATGCACCTGCTCAGCACTCTTCCAGTATCTGTGCATGGTGTTAGGGCACATGCACTTCAGCCTCACAAAATCATTTAGTCCACCAGTTTGTGAGCGTGGGGTCAGTGGGCAGAGTTTTTCTGATGGTGTATCCGTTCTCATGCTCTTTTTATTTCAGAATGTGCCATTTTAGGTAATCTGCATTAATATCTTTGGATTCTTGAAGTACTCGTTTTTAAGGCATGGACTTTGGCTATTAGTAAACCTAATTAATACGTAGTTCAGACCTGCAGAATAGGTGTGTGTGTGAAAAATGTAACCTTGCCATTTCTTTTCTCAGAAAAGAATGTGCAGTGGAGATGAAACATGTTTCTTTGTTCAATGATCCCGTAAAACTGCTCCAAGTGAATTGGCCCTCAAAGCATATATTAGTCTGTGAAAATAACTTTAATGCTGGGAAATGTCAAGCTATGGGATTATGAAGTGTAAACTATGCCAGCTGTCCAACTGACATCTCATGGGCCACATCCAGCCCCTGAGGGGTTAAACTTTGTGCCTCATGCTCCCTATCTAGTCCGTGTTCCCTGTCTGTCTTTAGCTGCTGACCCTGAGCTCCTGCTCCCTCCTGCTGCTTCCATTGTCTGATCCTGTCTGTGGGGATGGGGCAGGGCAGACTGGAGCTGAGGTCGCTTTGGCCACAGGGCTTGTGGGGCACCCCAAGCATGCTGCACGGCATGGCAGTACCAGTGTGGTGCAGTGCAGTACAAGGCAGTGGGGGTGGGGAAGGGGCACCTGGCACTGGGGGCATGTGTAGAAGGGTATGTGTGGAAATAATGAAAGATTTTACAAAAATCTAACTAAAACTTAACACTTGTATTTCTAATGCAGTTTCCTCCTGTAAAATTCAAAGTTCTGAGTCTTGTGGCATCTGCCCTCAAACCAGGTACTTACTGGAAGCGAATAAATGAAACAGCCATTTATGGCACATGGGGTGTGTACAGAAGTTGCGTGTTTTGCTAATTAAAATGCTTTATTTCCATTATGTAACAGAAGTGTATGGCTTTTTATATTATTTTAAAAATGGGTACAGCACTTTAACCCTTGTTAAATGATGTATTTGAAGTGCTGTATTTCACAGCACTTTAGCAACTTACAGCGTTTTACATAACTTCTGTATACTGGTTAAATTTCTGATTGGTGGAGAAGCCCCAGGCGGCTCCGGAATACCCCCTGCCTCCTAGCTTGGAAAGTGCAGGGAGGCTCAGAGACCCCCTCAACCAAATGCTATACTTCTGTCATATTTAAGACTGCTATAAAAAGTGCTCTAAATTACGGTGCTGTAAAACGTGCCCGGAATACTTCTGTACACACCCATGGTGTAAATACTTGATTTGAGAAGAAAGAAGGCAATCGCCTTTCATTTATCGTTTGTTAGGTATGAAAAACTGTGGTAGTATAATTATTGTCTTTCACAGACAGCAACTAAGGATGTAATACTTTGCTTTTACATAGTACTTTTCATCTTCAATCTCAAAGCATTTTAGGAAGAGGTCAGTATCATTCTTATTTTACAGATAGGGAAGCTGAGAGATAAGTGAAATGACTCAGTTGAGGTTTCTCAGTAAGCCAGTGTCAGAGCCAGAATCAGATTCAGGATCTAGTTCTTCATTTATCCTAGCAGACTATGCTGCAAAAATAAAAATTCTGAGTTTAGATGGGAAATAGTGGACACGTCTACATGCGGTGCTATGGCGATGCAGCATCCATGGGCAAGAACCATGACGCCGCAGCTACACTGCTGTAGCAACACGATCCCCAGTTCTAGCACATCGCTATGGTGATGTAGTGACTAAAACGAACCATACATGGTGTTACTGTGGCATCTCTTAGTACTACCCAAAAGAAGTACTAAATGATGGTGCAGTAACAGTGGTGCCATTGCAGCATGTGTAGATGCGCCCGCTGTTTCCCTTCAGCAAAAATAACCCCAAACTGTAATAGAACACCTGCAAGCTGGAAGATGGATGAGGCTGTATGTAGAAGCATAACTCGGCTATCCCTCCCTTCCCCTCACTCAAGATAAGGATATAACTATTATTAGTATACCCTTAAGACTAAACTGAAATAAAATCTGGGCTTTGACTCTCAAGTTTTTGGACAAAATGACACTTCTTACGGTGTAAAGGTAGAGCATGCTGCATAACATCCAGTGACTGAGCTGGGAGAATGTAGTCATTGAAATGGTGTTCACTGAGGTGTGGTGCTCTTCTGCTTGAAATAGTATGGAATGTTTCAGTCTTAATGATGAATTTCCTTTAATTGTTTTCTGTCATTAGCTAAACACTTTGAAATGCAGGATCTGTGGGTAAAGGATCAGGCAAGGTAGAGTCTGTAGGGTGTTTGTCATAACTGAACTGGAATTCTCGCAGAAAGGGAAGTTTCTAGGCTGGACTCACAGTTTAAAGTATTTTATGGAGGAAAATGTAGCCTAATAGAGTGAATGCTAAGAAACCTTCTGATTTTGGACTACTAAGTGTAGTGTAGTACCCTATCCAGGTGTCCTACTGCCACTTAGTAAACGTTGTATTTATTTAGAAGCTGTATGGAGCCCAAAGAAGTGTTTTTGGAGGATATTTCATATGAGATCTCATAGTAAATTGAAACGGCAAGGGAATTATTTGGAAGTATTGACAAAATGACAACTATGGCACTGCTAATGAAACCCTAATTAAATTTACAGAGATGATTTACAATGATCTGTAAAATAACATAACTGAATAGGACAGTGGTTTTTTTAAGCTTAAGTGCCACACCTAACTCTATACTAAGACATCAAAAAACCTCTTCCCCGAGAAGTGCTAGTACTTGCAAATCTCATGAAATATGTTGCCAGGTAAACTGTAAGGAGTTTCTGTTTATCTAGCAACACAGTTAGCAGTAGTCTATGTATTGTTTCTGAATGCTATTTTTATTTCCTTCACGTGATGACTACCACTATATTTTTTAAGAAAACTTTGTTTTTTTCACTAACTAGGGAAAAAAGCGATATTCATATACAGTTGGTTCATATCTTAAGTTAATGACATTTTTGTGGCTTGATTTTCTCTCCCATCCCCACTCCACTCCACACTCAGGAGTGGTATTTTGGGGTGTTGCTGCAACAGCCATTCATTGCATCTGCATGTTTTGCAGGGCACAAAAATGCCTTTCCATCTGGTTTGTTATGTCTTTTTATTGTAGCATTTGGACATTTAATTTTATAATGGAGGACAAGGAAATGAGTTACCAGGTGGCAGCTTCCTGCAAGAATTGAATTGTATGGATACGCTATTTGGCTTTCTGTTCCAATTGAGATTCTCTTAGTATGTCTGCTTCCACCACGTTGAAATGCCTACAGTTGCAGCCCTTGCTATGTACCCACCTCTGACACACTCCTTAATAGTGTAAAGGTAAAAGAATTTACAAAGATGTTGGCAGCGTCAGTGTTGCTTCTGCATCTCCAGAATTACTGTACCCTGGTGACCACACTTTTTTTTTTTTTTTTCCCTAGAGCAAAAACAGTGGCACGGATGTGAGAAAATTCAAACATAGCACAAGAATGTGGATGTGCCCAAATATGCATCTCCTCAGTTCCTGCTTAATGATCAGCAAAGCCTGGAATATTTTAGTTCCTGTTAGAACTGGCCCATGCAGAACAGCCTGTGAAAAAACAAGCTGTTCACAGAAGATGCAGTAAACTTTTTCAAGGATGCAGGACAGGGAGAAGACCAATTTTTTTCTTTCCAAAAAAAAAGTAGACTAATGCCTTCCAATAGTCAAGAGATGCTAAAATGAATTGATTTCTGACAGTGACAGTACTAATAGGTGTGAACAGTTCTGTTTACTTCAAGCACTAGGTAAGAATACAGAGGGTTAGTTTTACTTGTCGTGCATTATGAACTCTCAAACTGAAAAGCCTGGGTATACAAAAATGAAAAGATGACTGAAAGCTTTTCCAGCACCTTCCATGTTTCAGGGACAAGCCAAGAGTTATTTACTTATCCTGTTACTCATAAGGCTTCAGGGGAGTTTCAGCTTCATGTGGATTACTGTCATTCTGATTATATGTAGTAGGTTACTTTGGCATCATAGTTTAGCCACATTTAGTTTGTAAAATCTGTTTTCTAGAGACTGTAAGGAGCGGAAAAGATTTTTTTTTTTTTTTTAAAGTGCAACTGGAATGTCAATAATTGGTAGTAAATTTAGGCCTAGTCTGAACTGGAAAATTACTTGGAATTAGGTATCCTACACAAGCTGTATGTGGATGGTTATTCTGTCCTAAATGCCTTTTAATTTAGCTTAAGCTATTTTGTGCAGGCCAAAAGGCATTATATTGACCTATAATATTGTTAGGGTGGAATTAATGTCCACATGGGGAATCTGTGGAATTGTTATTTTCTTTTAAAATATGCACTCTCTTATTTCAGACGTTACCTTAAGCACATGCACCCTAGTTCACGGTTCGCTAATTTAAATGGAAAACTTTCTAAATCTCACCACCCTTTACCTGTATAACCAGGATATACCACATCTTGTATATTCTAGTTAACTTTTATAGTATGATAGCTTATCCTATGACAGCATAATTTTTTTCCAATGTGTTCAAGAAAATGAAATATTCCCCTGTAAAAAGACAAGAAGAGTTAAGTATTAATATTCCCCTTTGAATTATTGTCACAAAACATATTGCTGTTGTGTTAATGAATATTTTGTGCATGGTTTTAAAAATATAGATATCCAAGACGCAAAATTGCTGGAAATCTCATACTATTAAACAAGTTTCATGTTTTATCTTTGGAAGAATATTAACAAACTCTCCAAAATCATGTTCAAGTTGATGGAGAAAGCTAATCCTCAGAATAATCTGAGTCTACTTTTTGCCCTAAATACAAGGGAATCTTCACCTGACAAAAGCCTCCTTACTGAATTATTATTATTATTATTATTATTATTAGTTTGTTTTTTTGTTTTTAATGTAGGGTATACTAAAGGAAGGGCACTCTTTTGGCCTCTGGCCTAGGAATGGAGGGGAGAGATTGTAGTTCCCCCCAACATCTTTTATTTTTGTTACAATTAATGGGAGCAAACTTCAGGGCTAGGGATGGAAATTAAACACAAACCAGTGTAAGTGATCAGAAACTGGTTCAAATCTGTAACACAATGGAAGTTTGCTGCACATATAAACCACTTTCAAATTGGCTGAAACCAGTTTAAGGTAAACCTGGATGGATGTAGTGTCAGACTTAACTGAATTAGGTCAAATAGGTTTATTGAACTTCTATCCCAGATCCCCTCCAGAGTCAAGTTAACTCACTGTCCCCCAGCATCCTAGGTTGCTTGACACCTCCCCCGCAAACTTCCCCAAGATTCCCACTCCAGTCAAACGGGGAGGTGTGCCCCCTGTCTTCTGGTCTGGGCCACTGCAAGCATATGGTTGTATTTCCTGAGTGAATGTCTGTTCACTTGGTTGCATCAGTTCAATCTACACAATATAACCTGTGAAGATTGAATCGATTCAGCCTCAGGCTTTTTGACTGTCTGTATTTAGCCTAGGTGTCTCTTACTACACCACCCTAAAGTATGTAATTAGTGGTGTAATTACTGAAAACAATCCAAACAGAGCTGTGATGAACACCTAGACCTAGTATCTAGTGTTATCCTTTTATGAATTTCTGACTCAGCCTTCTTTTAAGTATAAACAATGTGCAACTGGTACAGGCTGCTCTTGCAATATACAGTGTCAAATCTGTCCTAAACTAAATCTTGTATTCTGAGCTGTATGAAAAGTATAATAATGGATGTATGAAAAAAAACGTAAGTTTAAACATGGTTGAATGCTTGCGAAGGTACAAATCTGTAAGGAGACTGCCTCATTTAGAATGTGCAGATGGGATGGCGTATGCCTCCCAAAGGTACTTACTTCAAATATTATAAATAACTTGTTAGGAAATAACTTTTTAATTAGCTAGCAAATGAAGTGTTTCTGCATAAGCTACTGATGGTATTTGTAGATTTCAGAACTGCTTTCATTTCAACCCCCGCTTTTACTCCTGCAGTTTTCCAGTACTATGGGAGTATGAATTCTCCATGCTTGGTTTCTGCCTTTAAGATGAAATGCACAGGATATTTGCTCAAATCTTGTTCATTTGCTTTTTGTATTTTAATAGCTGGGATCACTTTCAGAGGAATAAATAAAAGGGCCATAATGTTAAACTTCCCTCAATGCATGGGTATGCTGCATCTAACAAGTAATACTTAGCCAGCTAACTTTTGAGGAAGGAGACAGATATTATGCTGAGGAACATTAACAGAAACCAAAATGGTAAATTTGCAGAGGATGGTTTAGTTAACTTATTGGCAGTGTTCCTGCAACTTCATGCATGTGGACAGATTACTATGCCTGTACTGAAAACTACTTGACTATACAAAGGTCCACGTGTGGGTGTGACTCTAATCTTCCAAAAACAAAGTTGTAAAGTTAGGATCTTGGAACCTAACTGCAGTACAACCTCAGTTACTTAAGAAATGGTGGGAGTGGGGAAATATGCTGAATATTAGGGCTGTGCAAAACAGCACCATTCTGATTCAATTTCCATTTTGACGATTTGATGGAACAATGTTTTGTTTTGCATTTCACTTCATTTCAAAATCATTGTTCCATTTCATTTTGTCAAAACTGTTTTGTTGTTTCAACACTGTTTAGGTGTTATAGGTTATTATATGGAAACATAAAATGCAGCAGGCAGGCAAATCAGGGGCTTGTCCGCACCCCCGGGGAGGGCTGCGGGGCCTGTGCCAGAGTCTTTCAGGGGCTGTGGGCCCCAATCTGCCTGCCAGATGCACACCCTGCACTCAGCGCAGGGAAGATGGGTGCTGCCGCTGGCCCCAGCAGACGGCACTCGGCTCCTGTCATCTGGCAGGCAGATCGGGGGCACACCATCAGAAGAACTCTGGCACAGCCCCCGCAGCCCTCCCAGGGGTGCTGGCGAGCCCCTGATCTGCCTGCCAGATGACAGGAGGCGGGTGCTGCCGGCTAGGACCAGCTGAAGCCAGTAAACCTGGCTTTGAAACTTGAAACATTTTGAAACTTTCAAAAAGTTTTGAGTTCCCTGTTGTTAAATGGCATTTGGAAATGGGAAGCAACACAAACTGAAGTCTCATTCAGCTGAGATTTCCAAGCTTGGTAGGGAGAGCATAGTATCATGCCCCCCTAGTTCCTTGCTTCCTGAGTGGTGTTATTGTTGAGATGAACCTGTGATATACCCTTTTTAAACGGGGGGTTGGCAACATTTAGGGAGCAGCAGGCCAACATAATCCAGCTTGGGTAAGGGTGGGCCTGCCCTTCTGACTTAAGTGCCACCACTACTTCTTCTTGCCACAGTCAAAGCCCCTCCCTCCTCCTACCCCCTTACTGAAACTGCAGAAACCGCATCTTCTCAGGCCAAATTGAATTGCTCTGTGGACTGGATCCATCCCAAGGACTGTAAGTTGTCAACTCGTGTTCAGGCAAACCAGTCCTTGGGGATGGATGGTTTCTTTAAGAAATTCTGTAAGCTTGCAAAAGACATTTTTAATTCAGAAAGCCTGCTGCTTCTCTCTGTCTGTCTTTCTCTCTTCAAGTTGGTTTGTTTAATTTTTTTCCCCTTGCTTGCCATTGCCATTAAACGTCACTGAAAAGGCAGGGTGAAGACTAAAGAAAAAAGAACCCAATGTGTATATCAAAGGCTTGTCGTCTTTTTTTTTTTTTTCTTGGTCTAAGGAGACAGGAAAAAAATGAAAACCATCCAGTCCTTTAACTAGACTGCTTTCCTTTCATGCATCGTATGCTTTTTAGAATTAAGAGACATTCCGCAACTTGTATTCCTACTAATGGTAAAAGGCTGTTTCATCGCAACTAAATAACAGGATCTTAGTTTGTGAACTCCAGAAAAGTGATTACATAAGAAGACCATGTGCTTCCCACTCAGTGTGATTAAACTCTGAAGAAAGGAAATGCATTTAATGTAAATGAGTTGTAGCACCCTTGCCTCCCCCTAGAGGATGGTGAGGAGAAATTGGTCAAGTAAAGAGGCATAAGTGTAAACTCGGTGTCCAAACTCTTAAAGTGCAAGTTATAATCAGTGCATATTCCCTTGTATATAAAAGCTACAAGGAAAATTTGAAACCATCATCTGATAGAAAACCAAACAAAAAGCTGGCACATAAGCCCACTCTGCCTCCCTTGTGACAGACGCAGGCACAATTGCTCTGTTTAGCCTAGTTTGCTTCCTCAATCTTGTGTCTCATTCTCTGGCTGCTGCTTTTTTTTGTTATGGTTTCTTGTTTTTTTCCCCCTCTGTTTCTGCCATTTATCATGCCAATCTTCTTTCTCTCTCTGAACTGGTACTACTTCTCTTCTGAGTTCTCTCATTCTCCACTTTTTTGTGCTCTTTCCCTTGGTCTCCACAGCATCTCCAGTTTTATTTCCATGCTACTCATGTTAACACCTTCCACTTAGAGGGCTTTTTCTCCACATTTGAGGTGTGGATTTCATGCATTTCCTTTTAACAGTGATGATTTTTAAGCCAGGGGTGGGCAAAATGCAGCCCATAGGACCCCTAAAAATTTTTAAAAATTGATATTTATCTGCACCTGGCTGCCTATCATGTGGCCCTCGGCAGCTTGCCAAAACCCGTAAGTGGCCCTCTGCCGAAAATAATTGCCCACCCCTGTATTAAGCAGTTTTTTTAACTCTTGCCATAATGACTATTGGAAGCAGCACTAACATTTAGCTATGAAAGGCTCAGCAGCAGACAGAAAAGGTGTGTGGCTAGCAGATCCCCACGATGGCTTAGGGAGAGGTGCATCTGTCAGGGTATGGCACCATCTGTCATTCTTGGGATTTGTAGCATTAAAGTGCCTGCTTGTGTGTGTCCAAAGCCTGGTTTATGCTTCCAGCGGCAGGTTGGGTGTCTCAGAGATGTTTTTAGGTGTGGCTTGCTTTGATATTTCAGGCAAGATAAAATATTGGCTTGTAGTATTTCTATACAAGCCAGCCTTTGTGGTGTGGTTAATCTTTATAGCTTTTGTGAGGATGAAGTCCTGTTTGGAGTTGCTTAAATGCTTTGTTGTTTCCTTTCACTTTTTTTTTATGTAAATGTTGAACAGTAACTGCTCTCAAAAATATACTAGAATTTTGTGGCTAATGCTTCAGTCTTAAGTTCTTTCTCTATGAAGGCACCCAATATCAGTGATGACCTGAGGAAATTTGAGGACTAAAAGGGCTCTCCTAAGTAGCTGAGTTCAGTCCCCTGCTATTTACAGGCACTTGGCTGGTATTATCCCTTTCATAAACTGGTCAGGCTCTTTCTTAAAACTAGTTAGCCGCTTTCCTTTTCCTCCCACTATTTCCTATGAGAGGGCTGTTCAAGAGCTTCACTGCTCAGGTGATTAGAATCCATATTTTCATTTCCAGTCTAAGCTTATTCATGGCCTTATTTATAATCATTTTGGTTTTGTGCCAACATTGTCCTTTAGTTTTTAATAGCCATTTTTCCTCTCTGGAGTTTACTATGTGTGTATTTATAGACTTCGCTCATTAGTCCCTTGTTCAGCCTTCATTTGGATAGGTTAAATAAGGTGAGCTCTTTTAAGTCCTGTCTACACAGCCTCTGTAGTGTGTCCATTCCTTCCCCACTTGCCTATGGAACTGAGGCAATGTACAGATTTTTAGAGTAGCCCTAGATCATGCATTCATAAGCACACCCATAACAGAGAGCCTAAGAGTGGTTCGTTATTTTATTTTTACAATTTGACACAAATGGGTGGGTTGTTATTGCCAGAGGCAGTTCTGGGCATAGCACAGAGGTGGTGTAAACAGGCCATTAGTTTCCTCCTGGACAGGCTTTTTGTTCCTCTGTCCTGATAGCTGTTTTCTGCACCATTTTAAAGACAAGGCCTTGTCAAGCTTACTTGTACTTTTTTGGCTAAAGTACCTTTTGGCTAAGATCAAGGGAGACGGCGGGAGGGGATCTGAACCCCAAGGCCGCTGGTCCCGGAGAGTCGCCTAGGATGCCTTCCTGGAGTTGGAGAATATCCAAAGCCCCAGACTGATGGGCTTGGGAGGGAGGATACTTGGCTGATGGTAGAGTCTCACAGACTTGGTGATTGAGCTCTGTTCAGTCAAATTTTGCAACTTGACTATTGGGCTTTGCCCACTTTATTTGGAACTGATTTGGCTTTCAAAAAAGATAGCAATAATAATAATTTAAAAAAAAACAAACTTGTACAGTGACACTGATACTTCCCTATATCTATATC
Organism: Crocodylus siamensis; assembly: GCF_052110815.1. Lineage (NCBI taxonomy): Eukaryota > Metazoa > Chordata > Crocodylia > Crocodylidae > Crocodylus > Crocodylus siamensis. The sequence goes on along the minus strand of NC_143395.1, from coordinate 340,982,617 downwards.
ACAAACTCCTGCAAGACCGTTTCAGGCTGGACATAAGGAAGAATTTCTTTACTGTCCGAGCCCCCGAGGTCTGGAACAGTCTGCCAGCGGAGGTGGTTCAAGCACCTACATTGAACACCTTCAAGAGTAAATTGGATGCTTATCTTGCTGGCATCCTATGACCCCAGCTGACTTCCTGCCCTTTGGGCAGGGGGCTGGACTCGATGATCTCCCGAGGTCCCTTCCAGCCCTGATGTCTATGAAATCTTCTGGGAATGCCTTATACATCATAGGGTATCTCTCTCTGTCTCTGTTTTCTTTTCCTTCTTTGTAGCTACAATGTATTATTGGTGACTTCCAACATCACTTCCCAAGTTATAGTCAAGTAATGCACATCGAGTACTATGAGATTAGTGATGCTTACTGTTAAAATTGCAGCCTGTTTTTATGATGATGAGCTGTATGTTGGCTGTTAGTATTCAAGGAACTGATTATGGAATTATTGCAGGTATCTCTCTGACAGCAGTGGCTTGTTCATTAGCTGTAAAAATGCATAGAATACTGGGAATTATTCTAAAAGGAGTTGAAAACAAAACAATGGTATTATGGCTCTTCAGAAACCAATCGTACTCCCACACCTTAACTACTGCTTGCAGTTTTGGTCTGCCCGCCTCTAAAGGATATAGGTAGAAATGGTACAGAAAAGGGCAACAAGGATTATCAGGAGCATGGAGAGTTTACGAATGAGGAGAGACTACATGGGAAAAGGCTTTTCCAGCTCAGTCCCCTAAACTGAAGGGAATGTCAGAGGCTTATAAAATAATGAAAAGCATGGAGAAAGTAAAAAGGGATTTATCTACTAGGGTGGATAAAAATCAACTATTTTTTAAATTTAAAAAAGTTGTTGTTGTTGTGTTTTGTTTTGTTTTTTTTTTACTTAAATCAGATTTTTTTTTATTTAATTGTATTTTTTTATTTCTGTTAAGATGCTTTTTTTTTTTAAAAACAAAACCTATATAAAGATGGTTTTAATTTAAGATACGTTAAAGCTCAAAGTTATCATCGTGGAATAGGGATTCTAACTTCTAATTACATACTATTCAAGACACTATATTCATGTAACCTTTTTAGAAAAGTTTTATAAATAGGTCACGATAGGGCACAGACTATATTAGGGACTTAATCTTATGGGGTTTATAGAGGTTCCTCTGTAAATTAATAAAGATTAAAGAAAACTACTGTACCCAATGGGACTCAGTGCTCAGTCTAGAAGATCCCATTAAGCATCTCTGTGATGCTTAGTTTCTGTTCTCAAACTAGTTAGTGTCCCCAGAGACATCCTTGTTAATAGCAGTATATAGAGATGAGAGAGGACAGACCTGATACCTACCCATCAGCCCTATTGTCTCTCTCTAAGTTTGTCTACGCAGAGTTAAGCCCTTACCTCTCTCTAAAAGTGCAAAGTTTCAAGAAAAACAAATAGAGGATTATTGGGGGTGGAGTAGATCTGGGCAAGGAGGAGGAGTCTGGAGATAAATGCAAGGAGGGATGGGCAGTAAAAACAAAAGAAACATTTTGAGCAGAATGTTGTTGACATTGCAAAATCCTTCCACAACAGCCACTTTGCAGCAGCTGTTCTGAAAAAGGAGGGAGAATCAAATGAACTATGTTCAGTGAAACTCAATAGTCGACTGTTTTGAGCAATTTATATTGAGAACTGGCCTAATCTGATGACAATTTGTGAACAAAATCATGACAAAATAGATGGAATTGCGATAGCCAAGGTTCTCAACATTGGCCTAAAGAGAAATATAGAACATATCCTGGAGCCTATTTCCATAGCCTTGAACAAAGGTTATATCAAAAAACTAGAAAGCATTATTTGTAGAAAACAATGATTCAACTGAGGCTTCCTGACCAGTAATTTAAATCAAGTCCACCCTGTTATTTACCAGTGAACTAAAGGATATACAATGAAACATGGGGGCAAGGGCAAGACAGGCACTCCCCAGCTGGGGCGAAGCAGGGTATGGAATGGAGCCATGGACAGCTCATTTAGAGGGGGTGAGGTGGGGCAGCTCCTGCTGCTGCATGCAGCCTGGGAAAGGTATGGGGGGGTCATGTGCCCCCCTGGATCTGTGTGTGGGGCAAAGGCGGGTTGCCACTGTGGGTTCTGGTCCAGGGGCTGCACCAGCCTTTTTCCAGTAGGGGAGTCTGGGCTGAGGCTCAGGCAGGGCAGGGCAGGGCAGGGCAGGTGGCAGCGGTGCTGGGAGGGGGTGCTACAGGGTGGGCTACAGCCATCCTAAAATTTGCCTGACCTGAATGCAGCCCTGGCCCAGCCCCAGCTCCCCTACCAGGAAGAGACTGGCCCTGAGCCTGCAGCAGGCAGCCTGCCCTTGCCCTGCTCACAGATCTAAGGGCCATATGCTCCCTATGCTGCCCCAGGAAGTGCAGGCAGCAGCGGGAGCTGCCCTCCCTCCCCGTGCTCCCTGGACGAGCCACCTGTAGCTCAATCCCATGCCCCACCTCATCCTAGCTGTGCAGCATCTGCTCCTGCCCCAGCCCCACTTCCTCACCATGGGGGCCTCAATCTGTTTCTTGCCCCCCCCCCCCCCAAACTCCCTCCAGACTTAATGGCCAGACAGTGCTCTCCAAGCTGCTGGGATGCATTCCTGGCTGTGTGTATGCTGTGGCTACACACATGCATGTGGCATTTATCGGTGATGCTATTGGCAGCATCAGCCAAAAAAAGCTGATTTGCTGATGATGCCAATTCTTCTTTTATTGGTTCCTATATTATATGGACTAATAAAGGTCTACCAATACACTTTTTTTTAAATGCAGCTTGCAATCATCTTGTGGGATTCATTGCTATAGGACAGGGGTTGTCAGCTGAGCGTACTTTGAAAGGCCCCAGGGGGTACACAGCAGCGGTACGGAGAAGCCACTGGCACTTCTGGTTTTGCTTGTTGACCAGCCACCAGGGGACTCCCTGCTTCTTGACTGGCCGACAGGGATACACCAACTAAAAAAGGTTGAAAACCCCAGCTATAGGCTGTTGTAGAGGCTGATAATTTAATCAGGCCTCCTTTGCTGGGTAGTCAACATGAAAGGGCTGCAGCTCCTCAGTTAGGATCTTCATAGACCTGTGAATTCTGCAAGCTACAGGAGGAGAGAGGCAGGGGCTAGATCCGTCTGGATGCACATATACTATCTGTTTTCTGCCTTTGTAAAACACAGGATACTGAGTTAGATGGACTGGTGGTCTGCCCCAGTATGGCCCTTTCCCCTTAAATGTAATATTAACCCCCAGCTTTAATGAAGTATTGTTTCATTCTGAAAAATGACTTGGTAAAAGTAGCATTATTTCCATATTTCCTTATTTAATTTGATGTCTCTGACATTTAAATGTTTACTTTTAAAGGTAAGAATGTTCTTTTCTGTTTTGTTCTGCAAAACTTCAAGTGGAATCTAAGTATTCTAACAATGGCTTCTATACCTGTTCAAAATGTTGCACTCAGCTTAGTTACGCTTTTTGATGTTTAAGGGAGAACAGAACTGTACTTCCTTTCTTAAATCTGAATTTGCCCTGAAGTAAAAAGTAGCATAAACTTTTTTCTTTTTTTTCTTTTTTTTTTTTTTTTTTTAAAGCCAGAAAGCTGTGCACATGCCATATAGAATATTCTCCAAGAGCCGATATGTAAAACTTATTTTTACTTGGACAGCTTTCTCACCATAACTATTTGAAGTGATAGTGTATATAATAAAGTACATTGCTTTATTTCGATTCTTGGCATTTTTGTATTACAACCTTATTTGCTGGCTTTCTTGTATATAGGAACACTGATCAAATCCACATATTACTTGCCCTGATCAAAAAGGGCTTTATTCTGTCTAAAGCATTGTTTGTTCTATATATTTTTTTAAAAGGGCACTGTCAACTATGCAGTTGGTTTTGGTCACTCTCTTACTTTTCTTTAATGATACCACAACGTTTCAAATAAATTAGCTTTTAAGTGACTTTTTTTTTTGGTCAGTTACAAATGGCTACTTAGGATATGGGAATTTAACATTGGTCTTCCACTTCCCAGATGAGTGAGCTGACCATCAGGCTCTTTTCCCTTGAGATGAAAGTGTTCCTGCTCTCTTTCTCTTCCTTCCCACTATCTTCAGTCTTACCCTTCATCTCTTACACTTTTCCTTAATTTTCCTATCACCAAGATCTAATTTTAAAGTTTTCTCTGTCCTCCTTCCTTCTCTATCCCTTTGCTTAGTGACCCAGCAATTTCTGGCTCTTTTGGTTTTGATACCTCCAGCCTACCAAGGGGTACAAGCTTTTTTCAGGTCTTGATTATAGAAAGTTAGAGTTGGAAGGGACCTCAGGAGGTCATCTAGTCCAACCTCCTGCTCAAAGCAGGCCCAGCCCCAACTGCATCATCCCAGCCTTTGATTAGCCAGGTCTTAAAAACCTCTAAGGATGGAGATTCTATACCCTCCCTGGGTAACCTGTTCTAATGGTTTTCTACCCCCCTTGTGAAAGAGTCTTTTTTTCCCCTAATGTCCAACTTAAACTTCTCTTGCTGATTGCTCCTTGTTCTGTTATCTGCCACTACTGAGAAATTATCTCCAAGCAAAAGAGCCCAGTCCCACAGAAACAGATGCCCTAGCCTGTAGCTGACAGCATACTGTCCTTACTTGTCACCTTAAAGCCCAGGTAACTGCTCATTTATTTTTGACTGCCCAGAGCCTGTTGGTATTTTTTTTTCACCTTTTTGATAGACTCCACAGGTATTTAAATAACCCCTAGCTTACAATCTTCTGCTCCTGCTCCTGTCGTCTTGTGCGGCTCCCCAAACAAAACCTCTGCAGTTTCTCTCCTTCCAGCTGTAGTACCTTTCAGGGCACTACATCTGGACTCTAATCTTTGGTCTCTCCCATCCCTTAAACATTTTCTAAACTGTTTGTTTTAGTAGTTTGCTTGACAATTCAGCCAGACCAAAGCAGTTTGTAAAATCCCTGAAGGCAAGGCAGCCACTCAGGCTTTTGATTTCTTTTAAAGTAGATAAGTCTGTAGTCCTGAATAAGCTGACAGTGTAGGTTAAGGGCCAGATTTGCCTGGATTTTTCTGTGATTGCACTGGGCAGAGGCAGAAAGCATGGGAGTCTTTTCGCACCATGCATCCTCACAAAAGGGCAGCTATAATTTGGCTGCTTGTACAGACAACATCACAATCTGTTCAAAAGAGGGTGTGTGGGTTGACATGCGATTATGGTTCTGTGTTTTCTCCAGTATTTCTCAAACTGTCCCTACCACCCCCCTACCCCCACTCCCTGCTGCCACCTCACTACATTGGAGGAACTGCCTACACGTGGAGACATTTTACTCCTGGTTTCCATGGGTGAAATCCCTTCCTGGGCCCTTGTACCCTTCCTGGAGTGAGAGTCAAGCTTTGTGAAGTATGGTACAAGAAAGCTCTCAGTTGGTATGTTAAATATCTGTATATGAACATTCTCCACAAATAAAGTAAATATGTTAAGAAATACAGGAATATTGTAAATACACTAAGACACAATAAAGATCTACAGAACTACGGTTCAGTTCTTCTACTGGAGGCAACTGACACTTTGTTGTGGCTTTTTAAATATAATTTAAATGGCTGAACTGGTTTTGTGTCCAAGGACAGCTAAAAGAAAGAGGACTTCAAGGTACTACCAAATTGTCAAAATGGCTGTTTTACACACTGGAAACTCTGACATAGTACTTTAACTCCAGAAGCTTTGAATGACATGGCTTATGAATTCATATCTTATGAATTAAGTAACCTTATGTTCCTTCGTCTCTTGTGACTTTGTCATGTTGAAAGGTGACAAGAGGGCACATTCTTTTGATGATAATAGCATTCCTTACTAACAAGAAAGGAATTTCTTGAAAACTGCCTATTGTTTATGAAATGGAGACCACAAGTTGTGTAATCTTTTCCTGCTGTTGTATATTTGTATATTGCCTGTGATAGTTACCTGGTCTGTAGCAGGTGCAGAGAGTACTCTACCACACCCATATTTTGCCGTTTACACTGCGGGGGGGAAATAAACTTAACCAAAGAAGCAGCAAATTTTTATACAGTTTGATTACTTCTGTGCCTTTCTCTCAAGAGCTTGCTCAGCAAGCAAACCCAGATTCCAGGTGCAGTATTCCACAATCATTCTGTAATCTGTAATCATAGAAACAGAATGTTCCTCCTCTTATTCCTCCATTGCCAACAGTTTCTGGGTGGGTGAATGTCAGTAGCTGAAGTTATTTTTAAAGGCAGGAGGTGAGGCTTGTCGTGCAAAGCTGGAAAGAGGGCGTTTGTTTGCAGAACAGAGCTGACATCAAAGTATAGATTGCTGCTTACTGGCTGGCCACTGCTTTATACCAGGTAATCTTTAACGTGAGTGTCAGTCACAAGATCAAAAAACCAGGGTCTGTATATATATGAAATCATACTAAAATTTATGATCTGGAAGACTTAATTTCAATAAGTTGGACTTTGAAACTTAGCAATTCATGCTAGTCATCTTGCAGTCCGTATTCACTGCTGTTTAACTAAGCAATCACTTTTTACTTCTCTTCACAGGATAATATAAATGTTTTTTTGAAAGCTTGTGAAAATATTGGATTGAAAGAAGCTCAGCTTTTTCATCCTGGGGATCTTCAGGATTTATCCAATCGAGTTACAGTCAAGTAAGTTTTGGGGTTTTTTTGTGTTGTTTTTTTTTCTCCCCCATTTAATATTCTTAATGTGAGCTAATATGTTTGAGTCTTTAATGTTTGGCTCAGAGTTTTGCTTAGAGCTGTTCCCAGTGGCTTTGAAACAGTGTGGCTGTGAAGGGTGTTAGCCTTGCCGAAGTTGTTAGGTTAGAACTTTGTGCAAAGTCTCCTAAAGAACCTGGCTTGGCCATTGTAATTTAATCATTAGTGTTTAAACCTACCCTTAGTAGCTGGCTTGCTAATTGATATTTACAATGTTTTGTAGTGGTGTTCTCCTTACAGGTTAAATTTAAATAAGGGGCAAATGAATGTTATGGGGTAGTAATAAGCATTAGGCTCTTTCTCTTAATCTCAAATTACTTTAAAAACATAGATATTAAATATTGTCCTGAGTCAGTGTTCAGCAAAATAATTTTAATTGATTCCTATAGTTGTTGGACTAATGCTTCTCCCTGTCTTACTGTGAGTTTTGCTTGCTACATCTGTGAGAGCAGGTTAAAGACCTAACAAGCTGCCAAGAACTTGGCAGTTTACAGGTGTTACGAAGGAGCAAATCTTTCCTTAGGATCTTCATCTTTCTTGTAGTACTAGGTGTTTTTCCTGTCTCGGAGCATAAGTTTGTGAGCTTAATTCATTGCCCAATAGCAATAAGGGAAAAAAAGGCAATGGGCAGGGATGGAAATCCACTAACTTAAATGTAGTATTTAATGCATCTTGGTGGATATAAATACTTATATAAACAGGAATGGATTTTAGTTGGTGGAAACACTTTTGTAAAAATGAGAAAAATATCGCAATATAAAATCTATCCAACTCTTTCATTTGGGAGGATTCCCTTGTAAATAGCTTGGGCAGGAATATTTTGGTACCTTTTTTGTTTATGGCAAAATGAAATGTAATTCAAGATTCATGTGTCATGCTTATGGTGAAAATGTGTTTCTAAAATATATGATGTTTAACTTAATATAATGTAATTGGCAGTGACTAAAATGTTTAGGCTTTTTTTTTTTTTTTTTTTTAAAGAAAAGAAGGTTAGCATTTTTCTGGTTTTCATCTTTGGTGTAGAAGCAGCTAAGCCGCTGGTCTTTAGCGAAATAACTAGTTCCAAACTAAAACCATAGGGAGGTCAGGTAGCTGAACTGCTGTGTAAGGTAGGTTGCCCAACTTGTCTCAGTGCTGACAACAAACAGGTGTGCTTGGGTGGTACAGTGAATTCATCCATTAGATGAATCAAGAGTGAAACCCTAGCTGGCTTGAAGGCCTTCTTCCAAAATCACTAGTGCCACTAGTGGCTCCTAGAACAAGAGAGCTAAAATCTAGATCTATGGTATGGTATGGTATCGAACCCCACCACTTGCAGGGTCCCTTTTACTTCTAAAATGAAAAATACGTTTCATGAAAAAGTGATCAGCAGTTATGAACTTATACCAGCAAAAATATATAGAACGATGGAGTTGGAATGGTAATAGCTGTATACCATACGTTCACATTCTTTCAATACTGATGTGATTTATATATAATGCTCAGAGTTTTTAAAATTGCTCTTTGAGGCTGACCAAGTTGTAAAATAGTAAATTGAATATTTTGGCACGGTTAAGACATTAGAGATGGGGAGGGAGAGATTTCAGGGCAAATGTCTTACTATATTCTGCAGAGAGCTTCCACAGGAAGTCATGAGTTTGTCAGATTAATGCTGTGTGCTCATTGAGCAACATTACCTAGTTTGTCTTCCTTAAGCATCTTTTAAAAATTTAGATATAGTTCATAAGTATATCTAAAATTTAGATATCGTTTAGACATATGTAGACAAAATTATTTAAAGATGCATCCAATATTGGTTCAACATGATGCATCAGAACCTGGATGTTGATTCAAATAGCACCTGATGTTTTAAAGGAGGATACATTTTTCTTTTGAATATAACTTGTGCACTATTCCCTAATCTTCTTTTTTTAAATTTTATAAAGGATTTTTTTTGTGTATTGTAAGAAGGGAAAAAATGTCAAGGTATCCTCACATTTTTGAGCAAATTTTTGTTTTCTCTATATTCACCTAAGGCTTATTTTCCATATTTAAATAAGCCTTGACAGGTTTTACAGAATAGAATTAGCGTTTGCCTGAGGTAGCATGGATGTAAACATATGGGTGGAATAGCTATGTGTTGTTACTGCATTATTGTTAGTTTGTCTGAACGATCTAAAATAGAATAAATCACTTTTTTCAGTTGCATTAGGGTACAAGTGCTCTTATATGGATGGTACTTAATGCATGGGTGGATTACAAATATACACGTTACAAATGTTCTAATCCTCAAAGGGAATTTACAAAACAGCTTTAGTAGATGAGCCTGCAAACGTCATTTCATAAATCTACATTTCAAAAATAATAGACTCAATACAGATACTGAATTTATGACGCATTACAACCTGCCTGACATTTGATTCACCAGGTACCTGCCAGACCTGACCTCTTATATATTCCTTTTCCCCCACCTTTTTCTTTTTTCCTCTCCTGTACTTTTCTGACCTTTTGTCTTCCTAATTCCAGCTATCTCCTTTTTAAGAGAGAGCATCTTTTCTACCTTGAATCACCACCACTGTAGTGTCTCCTCTACTCACCTTTGGCTTTCCCCCCACCTTTTTTCCCCCCTCCCTTCCCTGCTTTACCTCTTTGTTTTTCTAACTTCTACCCATTTACATTCTTAGTGACATCCTGCCACACTTTTAGCTTCTCTCATTCGGTGGAGTCTCAGAACAGCAGAGACTCCCTATGCCTGAAGAAGGGTGATTGCACCCACAAACTTGCTAAGAACTTTTTTTTCCAACTACTCAGTTGGTCTAATAAAAGATAGCACATCTACTCAAGGAACCTTGCCTTACAAATGTACATAGAGGCAAGAAGTTTTGGCAATATGCACTGCCTTTGAAAGCTTGTTTAAGTCTTTGCCAACCATGCAGTTGATCCAATAAAAGATATCACTCACAAAAACATCCTTGCTTCTCACACCTCCTGGACCATCACAGCTATATCACTCTGATGCTACCACAAAAATACATAGATGAGTTCTCAGTTTATATCACATCTAGGGAAAAGGAATAGTATTCAAAGGAAAAAAGAACTTTTCAAGAGGGATTTACCCAATATTCACTTCCATTGTAACTCATTTCAGATCCTTAAGGGACAATGAATGTCTCCTTTGTGATGAAACCAGTTTTTTTGGAGGATGGGCTTAAGACAGCATAAATATAGGAAGTTCTGTTTTGCTGGAAGCTATTCCAAGGTATAGCAATTGTCTGTTTGCTTGCACATCTTCAGTAACGAGGTTTCAAATACCACTCTGATTTCAAAAGTTTCTGTCTTGATTTTAGAAAGTCCTGAGATTACAGTATTTTGACAATATATTCAAAATCAAATTCAGATATGATCATTGAAGAATTGTTGTGTCTTTTTCCCTGTCCCCTTTGGTAAGTTTTCAGCATAGCGAGCTTGAAAATTATTTTTCTCCAACATCTACAGGAAGTGGGTGTCTGCTCATATAGTTGAGATCAGTGGCGGGTGTAATGTGAAACTTTCTATAACTATTATTTATATCATAGAGGACAACTAAATGGAACTCTTGATTTTTCTGGTGCTTTTCTGATTCCACGTGGCTTGATGGTATACCTATTTGTGGAAAAAAAGCTTGCTGAAAATTTTGTTAAAAATGGATGGTTGAAGGGATAGTGCTGGTTTAAATATACCAGTTACTGGCACTGATGTGCAAAACTGAAAAATCTTTTCATACCTTGGCAGATAAATGACTAAAAGAGCAGTAATGTTATGTGGAAAATATACTGGCGTAGATGATTTTCTGCCAGTGAAAATGGGAACAGGGATTAGTGTCTGAGATCTATGGTTAGTTCAGACTTTCTGTAAATCTCTAGAAGTTACTGGCTGCTTGGTGTGTATAGTATAGCAATGTGTTGTGTTTATGATAACTGATCCAGATGGTACTGTCCCTCATATACCATGAATACATTTGTGCCTTCAGTTTTTGTAACTTATTGGCATACATTTTTTTTACTGTAACCTTTTCTTGTATCTTGAATGGAATGAGATTTATTTCTAAACTGAGCAGCTTTATTTAAAAAAAATTGGAATAGCAGGGGATTACATTGCTAATTTATTTGATTTTTAAATATATCAGAGTCTCAGGGTAATATGAGCTCAGTGACTGAGTTGCCAGCACACTTAGCAGGAAGTCGTCAACATATTTAAATGTTAAGTTCTTTTAAAACACACCCTGTTTTTCACAGCAAAAGAAGTGTTATGGGAGGAGGGCAAAGACTGCAAGAGAATTAAGATACTATTAAAAGTTCAATCGTCCTTACTCGTACTCAAAATTCTAATGTTCTACGTTCCCAATTATTAGTGATACATGTGGAAAGAGAGACTACCCATTTTAAGTGACCTAATTTTTTCTATCAGAGCGCTGATGCAGAAGGCTGGTTCAGTAGTACTGTACAACTACTTCAAGAAGTGAAGACCTCATGTTCAAAATAGGAAAATGAATAATTCCAATCCTAGGTCATATCTGAAAACAATAAAAATGTACCAAGTCAAGAAATTCAGAGGACTTGCTGTTTAAAAAAAATCAAATGATTGGACTCTGTAAAGGCTCTTAAGCCCCAGTATCTTCTGCTGAAGTCATGATGTTAAATATTCTACTCTGTCTTCTGTAAAGGCTGGACTGAATGTGATTTAATTATTTCTGTACTTAGTTAAAATAACTGATACGGTCATATCTTAAAGCAGATGTTGTCACACATAATCGGAGATGGGCAGGTTGAATAGCAATAGTTAACCAAGCTTCATTCTATGTAATGGTGACATCCTTTAAGTTACAAGACACTTTTGGTGCTATATGCCTTTATACAGTTATTTGGGACTTAAATCATTTCAGTGCTGTATAGGATGTGACCATCCTATTTCAGTATTTCTTCTTGTATATCCTGTGCACTAAAAGAGGTGGAGACATTGTAGAGATATTGTAGAGCAGTGGTTCGCAAACTTCTTTTTTGCGCACCACTTGAGAATTGCCTAGGGTCTTGGCAGATCACATAATAATTTTTTTTTTTTTGTTGTTTTACAAATCAATGCACATAACTCATTTTAATATCAGTAGTCTTACCTTACAAGTACTGATATTCTCAATTGTTCTGCAACTTTTCTGCAGAACACAGTTTAAGAACCTCTGTTGTAGAGTATTGTTTAAGATTAGCTGAAGTAGGCTTATAAATGTATTAATGCGGTGGATTAAAGTGTGGGGACAACTTCCATTCTGGCATGTCCTTGCTGTATATTGGGTTACTGAAGTTATTTTAAAAATTATTATTTGTAGGTTTAAAAAACAATGAAAAAGCTTTGAACCCAGCAGTTTCAGATCTAGGGCACAGAGCTCTAAATCGAGCAAAATGAGTAATCAATAACAGTATTAGGCTGTCATCTTCATTGTGGAGCCTTGGGATCTGAGGTCTTGGGAGCTGAATTTTCTAGGAAAATTTCCATGTTTGACTTGGAAATATTTATGAAACTTGATAGCTTTTTTTAATTGCATATTAAAGTTGCTCAAGGGATAGGAAAATTAAATTTAAAGCTGAGAAGATAAAATAGCTATTTGGTTTTGTGGTCATAAGCACATTATAAATTTGCACAGGTCTGTAACTTCAGCTTGCTTGTTTGTTTCCTTGTATTTTTGCTATTCTTCACCTTTGTAACATTGAGCACATTTGACATTCTAAAATTACACTGTAAAGATAGGTCTGCCCGTTTGAACAAAGTCAGATCAAATAACCTGTCGGATCGATCTGTTCACCGGGGCACCCCTTGGAATGACGAGGAACAATGGCCATAAGCTACTAGAGAGAGGGCTTAGGCTGGACATTAGGAGAAAGTTCTTCACTGTCAGGGTTGCCAGAATCTGGAATGGGCTCTCAAAGGAGGTGGTGCTCGCCCCATCCTTGCGGGTCTTCAAGAGGAGACTGGACAGGCACTGGCTGGGATCACATGACCCCAGGTTTGGTGACTCTTTTCTTGCCTATCAAGGACAGGGAGTTGGACTAGATGGCCCACTGAAGTCCCTTCCGACTCTATGAAACTGAAATCTGAAAAAACAGGTTAATAAAAAATAAATAAATGTAATTTACCTTCCCACAAAATCCCCATGGGAGTCTAACACCATAGCTATCTACAGAAAAAGATGGGTCTGGACCATTCTGAAGTTCTTTTAAACTCAAACTGAATGGTCCAAGGCAGGAGGGTACATGTAGATTGAAATACCTTCTTGCATGAGTAGCTGGGAGGGACCTTATAGATCATCAGGTCCAGCCCAGCTGCACTTGGGCAGGAAAGACTGCTGGGGTCAGATGACCCCAGCAACATGGGCATCAAGACACTTTTTTTGAAGATCACCATGGTGGGTGACTCTACCACCTCTGAAGGGAACCTATTCCAAATCCTCAATACCCAACTTGTAAAGAAGTTTTTTCTTATGTCTAGTCTGAAGTGATCTTCAATCAATTTGTGCCCATTATTTCTATTCCTCCCCTGGGGGCCTTGGTGAATAGTTGCTCCCCCATGCCCTGATTTACTCCCATGATATGCTTATAGGCTGCCACCAGGTCCCCTCTGAGTCTTCTCTTCTCTAGGCTGAATAGTCCCAAGTCCCTCAGCCTCACCTGGTATGACCTGGTCTCTAGGCCTCTAGAGACTAGGTCTCTAGTCATTTCTGTGTGCTGCACTTGTGAAAGTATGTCAGAGAGATGAGCTGGCTTGTATACTTGTTTATTTAGATTTATATCCTGACCTCTCCAAAAGGATCAGAATGGCTTAAAATAAGCAGACCGTAACCACCAATAAGATCCCGCAAACAACACCTCTAAACTTGAGACCTCCGATCCTTCCCCTCCTACTGTTTCCCAACAGCAATCTCCATAGCTAAGTACAGACAGTCAAAAAGCCAGAGCCTAAGTTGATTCCATCTTTGCAGGTTAATCTAATCTGCATCGATTGAACCAATAAGCGAGTGAATAGACATTTACTTTTGGTTCTGGAAATGCAGTCACATGCCTGGAGTGGCCCAGGTCAGAAGCCAGGGGGAGATGAAGCATGCCTTCCTGCTCAGCTGGAGCAGACAGCTTGGGCTAGCCTACCCACACTGCAAAGCGTCCTGGAATCAGCTTAGCCCTTCTCCCTCTCCAGCCCCTGCTACGAGTGAGCTGGGCTGTGAGGGAGGTGGAACTTCCAGTGAGCTGATGCTAACTCTGCTCATTTGATTGCTGCAGGGGCAAAAGCTGCCACTGCCGGGGCTTTCCTTCCCTTTGTCCTGTACAAAAAGGGGATAGGCGGTCCAGTGGGCCCATTCCCTGATCCCCTCCCCATTCCATTGGGCTAATGGGTGCTGGCTGGGAGAAGAGGCTTTAGTGCCTTAGCTGGGAGAGGGCCTAGCCCTGCTCCACCGGAGCAGACAGCATAGCCAGATCTGTAAAGCATTCTGGGATGCTGGGGGAATGTGATTTAACTTGAATCGGGAAGGGATCGGGGACAGAAAATCAATAAACCAGTTTGGCCCAAGTCAGTTAAACTGATACTGCATCAGTTTATCTTAAACTAATTTCAGCCATTTTGAAAGCCGTGTATGTGCCCTGAACTTTTGTTTAAACCTATTTTAGATCACTTTAACCAGTTTGTGTAACTTCTGTCTCTAGCCTATAAGACTGGGGAAATGCAGAGAAATATTGGATGGCTTGCCAAAAATAGAAGTAGCAGAGGTAGGTAAAATCCTGATCTAATAACCCATGATCTTTTACTTAACCCACTAACATTCTATTGCTTGGTAGGACTTGAGTAACAGGATCTGGCTTTATATCTTTGTTGTAATAGGAATTTATCTTGCCTATTAGGCAATACTCTTCTATCTTGCTAAATCCCTAAAAAAAACCCCAAATCTTAAAGCCAAGATATGAGGGTGCTTTCCAAAAGTAGTCATGTTAACTTGTTTTTAGGAAATCAAGCAAGGTGGAATAGGATTGTACTTACGCCCCTAGTCAGTGGAACGGAATATGACCTTTAGCTAATTCTTGTGACTATCTGATGTTTCTAGTCACTGTCACACTTTTCCTGCTTTACCCCGGGGCAGCAATCGGTTTCCAGATTCCATTTGTTTTTCTTGCTCATATTTCCTTCAGTGCCAGCAAAAGCACAGTGAAACTGGCACTCATGCGGTTCTGATGGTCCAATATTTACCAATGAAGTAAGCATTTTACTTCAGACCAGCCCAAGAACAATCCTTGAGGCCTAATAACTGTTTGCAACTCAACATCTCATTGGAAGCCTTATAATATTTATGGATGTATTTCATAGCCATGTTGGTCTGAGATAAAAAGAAATATAAAACTCTTGGTTTAGAGATTATACCTCTTTATTAGACCAACTAAGAAATTGCACAAAAAAAACCCTTTCTTTGCAAGCTTTTGGGCACGTGCACCCTTCTTCAGGCTGAGACCAACACAGCTACCAAATACATCTCCAAAACAGGGAAGATGCCTTACTTCAGCTTATTTTGGAATTGTAAACTTCATTGCTAAACAAGAAAGAAAAATATCTACACCTCCCTGCCTTTCTGCCATCTGACATCATCAGGGAAGAAAAACTGCCTTATCTGCACATGAAAGAAGAACTTGCACAAAGGAACACTCGTGGACCCAGAGGAGCAGACATCCACCTTCAGCTTCCTCTATGCAAAATTTAAGTTTATTTTCTACCTAAGGTGACTTTTTTTCCATCTTCAATTTTGCCTTAGCCTGAAGAAGGGCATGTGTGCCTGAAAGCTTGCAAAGAAAGATGATTTTTGCAATTTCTTAGTTGATCTAATAAAAGGCATCATCTCTAAACCAAGCATGTTAGAGTTTTGCATTTCATAATATTTAGTGTTTTTTCTTAAGATCCTGGCTCCTTGAGTTGTGCATTTACGTGAGATCCTCAACATTCACTTTACAAAAAGTCATTTGTAGCTCTAACTGTTCCAGGATAAAACTTGAAAATGTGACTCAAGTGCACTGTAAGTTTGAAAAGCAGATGGCAAATACAAGAATATCAAATGTATTCTCTAAAACATTTTTTGTTAAGCTAATTTCATGATTCATATTTGAAATGTGTGCTGTTCGGTCATGAATATATGACAACAGAAGTGAGAAATGGAAACAGAAGAATGAAGACCTAACATGGAGAAGAAAGAAATGTCTGGATAGCGAGGGAAGCAGCCTTTGCAGAAGCAGTACCATTTCTTGCTGCTTTGCATGGAATTCTGGGAACTCTGTATACCTCTACGTCTGAGAGAACTTTCACTCAGACATAACCTCTTCTGTTAAGTGGCTTTTATAGTGATTTTTATATATATTTCAATTTAATGGGAGCCTAGACTTCTTACCTGCTTTGGCAGTATTTGAAAATCCCAATAGGTGCTTATATGCACATTTAGGTGCCTGAATATCACTGAAGATCTGGACTTCAGCCTCTTGACAAAAAAAGGACAGTATTTATGAAGTAGTGAGAAAGTTAAGGGTTCCAGTTGGAATAATGGAGGTGACTATTGAAGGCAAAGGTTATGTTAAAATAGCAACATTAAGTAATTATTTTTGCTTGGTTGTAAAATACACTGTATATATGGGTGGGATGGGAGGGCTGGGGGTTGGGGAGTTGAGATGCACCTATAGTGTATGTTAATTGAGATGTTGGAAGATTGTACAAAAAGATTATACAAAACCTGATGTCCAGATTCACTACTGGATTATTTCTAATGATGTATTACCACTAAATCTCCAAATGTTGGCTCTTCAGTAAATAATGCAATATGAAAATTGATATTAAATATTAGTGGTTAGAATTTTGATGTTTTCTTTGGAGAAGAGAAGGTGGAAGAAAGATTTGCATTTTATTTGCTTTTTAAAACCTTCCTAATTTCCAAGGTAACAGATTAATTGGCCAGCTCCTGTATTTCAAAGTAAAGTAGGCTGATGGGAATAGTTTCTATTTGCAACAGCTCATGCCTGAAATCATCAGGTAATATACATATACTGTGTTTTTAATACCATCCTAAGTTTTCAGACTTAGGATGGTATTAAATTTAGGCAGAGATTTCATTTTGGTGGATATTTGAAATGTGTAACTAACATTGCTCAAGCTGACAGGTAATATACTTTCTACTTCTAATATTACTCTAAAATAAAATAATAAAATAAGTTATTTTTTTACCTTTTCTTGTACAAAATGAATGAGATTCTTGATTTGGTTTCACTTCCCATATTGCTTCTATCTTACCATTGGAATAAAGTCCTGCAGAGTGATAAACATTGTCCTGATGAAGGACAGTTGGCTAGTTAATAAAAACACACTAAACAAAGGAAACTTTTTACTTGCTGCTATTAAAGAATAGTGTGAGAACTGTTGTAAAGATAATGCTAAAGCATTTGCAGCAGGTGTTGGATATGGAGCAGCATGCAATAGTAATGTCAACTTAATTTCCATCAAAAGACACTCCTTTCCACTTGTAAAAATAGGTATGGCATCTGATACTGACTCAGAAAGGAAAATGTGAATAGTGATGTAAGCACTGAAGCTGTTAAGAACGATTAGTTAACAAACTGCCTGTGAGTAATGCATTTCCTTTCCCACCCAGAAAAGCTATCCTATGAATTCCTGTACATACGCCTGTGAACCCAAAGAAGAGGTGTGTGTAGTGCTATAAATACCTATACAGTACATAGCAAAAAATGCACAACTGGAAGAAAAGTACTTGGTCCAAAATACATATACATTTCCATGGAATATTAATTTACTGCCGGTTGAACTGGTGCCCAGTGAATAAATCACAAGAATAAAACTGCTTAAAGAAATGTCTCATTTTAATTTTGGCAGCTCTGTGAGGCAGTATTATATCCATTTTAATTCAATAGCTATGTCCTATGATTATCTATAAATGCTCGAAAATACCACAAGATATTTTCAAGCCTTGAATGCCCTCTGGGATGATAAGCATCCTTGTGTAAACCAATGGTTAAATGTGGCTAAATGCTGTTGGAAGGCAGACTTGAGTTGCATAGTGGTAGGCAAGTAGTGTTTGATTTTAAGGTGTGAGGTGTTTTTCATCACAACTCTGTACAGCTGAGAGCATTATTGTACACTTCTGTAAACTAATACTAACCCACAGCTTCTCTAGTGTTGACTACTTCATTTGTTCATAAGGTACCTGTGAGAAACATTCTTTTATGTAAAGAGGAAAAATTGTTGAGATACCAAACATGAAAAACCCCCCAAAATTGAGCATTTGTGTATTTCAACATTTGAGTCTCATGCAATAATAAAAGGCACCATTGCTATTGGGTGTTTTCTGTGTGCAGCTTTGTATCCAAGCATATTAAAATAGTCAAGTCCAGAATGGCCATGATACAGTGATAAACCAAGATGGGCTTCGGTGAAATTTAATGAACTAATCTTTGGCTAAGGTATAGACAGTCAAAAAGCCTGAGGCTGAATCCTTTCAATTTTTGAAGGTTTCTCTAAACTGTGTAGATTGAACAGATAAGCAAATGAGCTGACATAAATGCCTTTCCAGTTTGAAAAGTAAATAAGCCCCTGCAGTGGCCCATGCCAGTAGCCCTGGGGTGCTAGAGGATGTCTGCCAGCCACTGCAGAGAGCTGGGAGTCCAGCAGTTTTTTCTCCAGCCGTGCCCCCACCTCAGCTTTTGGCACCAGATACCCAGCCGGGGTCTCCCCAAAGCAAGGGGAGGGGGAAGCCCACATAAGGTCTTTTCTTCCCCCCCCCCCCCCCCCGGCAATGTCCTCAGCCTTGGGCTTCCTGAGGAGGCGGCATGGGGGAGAGGCAATACCATCTCAGCTGGTGTCTCCCTGGTGTGGGGAGGGAAGCCCACAGGGGGCTTTATTCTCTTTCCTTGCCCACCTGCAGCTGAGTGATTTCCCTCCAGCCATTCCCCCCTCTTCAGCCTCTGAGCCAGCTGAGGAGGGGACATGGCTTGTGGAATAGCCCCACTCCTGGTTCTGGTGGTGGGGGTGGGAAAGGGAAAAGCCCCACTCGGCTTTTCCGCCCATGCTGGGAAGACCCTGGCTGGGGGTCCAGTGCTGAGCTCAGGGGCAGTCTTCCCCCACCATGTCCCCTCCTCAGCTGGCCTGAGGCTAAGGATGGCATCTGGCTGGGGGGGTGATTTCCTCCACAATGCCTCCTCAGCTGGCTGGAGGAGTGATAATGCTTCATCTAGGGCAGACCCTGTTCTGCTGGATCAGACAGCATAGTCCAGGACTGCAAAGTATCCTGGGATGCTGGGGGACTCTGAGTTAACTTGAACCAGGAGGGGATCTGAGACAGAAGTTCCACAGACCAGTTTGACCTAGATCAAGTCTGATACTACATCAATCAGGCTCATCTTGAACCAGTTTCTACCATTTTGAAAGTGATTTAAGTGCACTAAACTTCTGTTCTATTACAGGCTTAAACTGGTTTTTGATCACATGAACTGGTTTATATATAACTCTTGTTCATAGCCTTTATGTACTACTTACATTTTAAAGATAAGCAAGGATTTTTTGTGGGTGGTATCTTTTTATTGAACCAACTGCATGGTTGGGATAAAGCTAGACAGGCTTTTGAATACAAGGCATGTTTTGTCAGGTCTGAGGGAAGAAGCAGGCAATAGGGATTGATTAAGAAGTGTTCTGTGAAATTGGAGAAGAGAGATTCCCAAGGGTAGCAGACAAACAATTAGCAGAAAAAAGAAGTTTGATTAATGGGACATGACCATCACAGCTACGTTACTGTAACATGTATTGAAGACAGAAGCTCATGCACCCTTCAGGCTACAGATTTGAAAGATTTTGTGTGTGTGTGTGTGAGAGAGAGAGAGAGAGAGTGAGAGAGAGAGAGAACCAGGATGAAATTGAAGTGAATGTGAGAAGTAAGGAATCAAAATTAAAATCCTGGAGGGAGATGGAAGGAGTGACTAGAATAGAAAAAAGATCATGAGCAAGTAAGAATGAGTGAAAGGGCACTACATACAATGAAAGAGAAGATAACTCATGATCTGTAACAGGAAAGAACGTACAAGGCAGCTAGGAAAGGAAAGAGGCTATAACAAAAAGCAAAGAATGACTCATTTGTTTAACCATGGTAAAGAAACTTTCTGTGTACAGTGGTGCAACTGTTGTTCCTCAACTGTACAAGTGGTGAGCATTTTGTATGGCATTCTTTTTTCTTGCTGGGAAGTTTAGTTTTCTAGGTGGTAGGTGTCGGGTGTGAGTCCTGAATTTACTGAAGCTTTTTTTCCAATCATCTTAAAATGAGTGAGATGTGAAATGGAAGGGGGAATGATACAAAGTGCAGTGACCTCCAGTTGTACAAGTGTTTTGCACATATGGTTTTCAGCTGCATCAGTCTGGAGTTCTCTGGTTACTTTGCAGAAACTTTCTAAAATCTCTCTCAGAATTGACAACCCTAGCATTGAAGAAATATGGGCTGCTGCTTTGACATAATGCTAAACACCTGCAGTAGTGCCAAGCAGCAGCTGGAAAATGCTGCCCTAGAGCTCTATAACATAAGTCAGAGTGTGTAACGTTGTAATACAGCACACTTCAATGATGGAGCTGGGTGAGATTTTTTTCTTTAAGTCTTTAGTGGTTTATTTTGAAGAGTGTGATTCCTAGCAGGACAAGCAGGTATAGCATGTATTACATATGTATTTTGACTCTGTTTGCTACATGTAGTCAAAGCTTTCTGCAGCGGACTTTCTGTGTGCTTGAATGTCTTGACTAGTATGATACTGTAGGATGATTTTTACTGGATAATATTATTTGGAGGCTATTTTACTTAGGGTCAAATAAAGTTTGGTCAGTTGACTTATTAAATATTGGTAACAAATTTTAAGAAATTGACAATAGGTCCAAAAAATACACAGAAAAAACACAGCTTTTCTACCAAATATGTTTAAAAAAATCATATTTCCATCAAGGAAACTTCAAAAAATGCAATTTTTTGGTAAAATTTGCTATGATCTTTGACCAGTCAAAAATATGCAGTCAGTTGACAATATTTGACAAGTCAATTGACTGGTGTGCCAACCCTAATTTTACTTAACCTGCGTTGAAAACTGGGGAAGAGTGTTGTGTGTTCTACCTTCTCATTGCATTATAATACAGTGAACATGCTCTTACACAGCTGTTGCCTTAGTAAATGTGATAAAGAACCAAGGTAGAATGATGCCAAAAGCATGCGTTCATGGAATGAATAGGAATTGCGTAGGGAATTGATGCATCTAAAGTGAGGCTGCTGAACTTTATCATTGTGCAGATTAGACTTTCTAAAATGACACATCAGATGGATAAGCAGAAGGCACACCCACCCAGACTGAGCAAGTATAGAATGAGATGCATCAGGAATGAAATCTGGTGCACCCAATCTGCAAACCACATTCATTTCTGCAATGCAAAACATTTTATACTCTTTGAAATTTGGCCTCTTTGTGTTTTTGTTGGGTGTGGATTGCTGATGGAAAATCTTAAAGGGCATTGAGTTCCAAGGGTAGTACTTGTTATGTCATTGTGTCCCTTCCATCCCTTCTTTGGAGAAATGCCCGCAGAGCTTATTCACAAAAGTAACCAGCTGAACTGCTCTTGTATATAATGTGTTTGTCTTTCAGAAATCAGTCTAATTTCTGCCATTTTAATTTGAACTTGTGACACTTAGCTGAACAATATTTGTAAGTATTCAACATGTGTTATTGAATAAAATATTAATTAGAAGATTACCTATTAATCAGTTCACTTGCACAGGAAGTAGTGTAATATTTGCCACAAAATTGTTAGTTAGCTTATTTGCAGTTTTTTCAAAACCTTGATTTGTGTTTTAAATGCAATTCAAACATCAGAAAAAGATATATCAAGTGTGTATGTAAAACCAAACTATGTACACAAAATTAGTTTAAGGGGAAAGAAGAGGAGGGAAGAGGGAGGGATAGAAGAATAAAAGAAAAATCTGCAATGAGCAACAATGCAACTACCAAAATAGTCCAGGAGTTCCTTCTGAAGATAAAATCCAGTTCTCTTTGTGACTGTTCAGATAGGGCTGTAAAACTGAGTTCTAAATCTGAGTTCATGAACTTTTGGCACTAAGTGCATCTTGGAACATACTTAAAGTGTGCTGTTTGATCACCTGTATTATATGGAATGGTTTCTTTTTCTTTAACGCCTGAGTTCAGCAACTTATAGCCCATGGGCTATATCTGGCCTGCAGAACCATAGTATCCACCCTGCAAATTAAATGTGAAATTTTAGGAGAGGTGGGGAAAAGTGGTGGTGGCTGGGTCCTAGTGACTGTCCACTGACATGTGACCTCAGCTGGGCCGTTCTGCCTCACAGCCTGAAAGACTGCTAGCTGGATCCCCAGTGGATGATACAAGTTTTACAGACAGGAAGAAACCTTAAGTCATTTGGTTTTCTGACACTGTCTCGCTTCCTTAACGGTACATATACTATGAGGAAAAAACTAAGTGTGGGAAATGCTGGACGTTTTTAAACCTCTTCTTGTCCCATGTTCTAATAGGAAAATAATCACTTTCTATAAATTAGGATTCCAAGGGAAAGAATAAAATGTATTTTTTTTTCCTACTAGGAATATGAACATGCCAGCATTCTTATGGTAATGTACTAATTCATATAGGCATCTGTGTTAGCATGCACAAAAACCTTTCACAGGATTTTATCAGAAAAGCCAGTATGTCAAACTCCCACTGTTTAGTTCAGTTTGATTACATGTAGGTTTTAGTATGTGGCATTTAATGAACCTCTTCGTAAATTTTTCCCACTATTCAAACAGCTCTAGTTAGAACATATTTTACAAATGAGAACGAGGTGTAGGGAGTAGGTTGGAAGGAAACAGTAAAATTAGTATTCATTAAATTTTACACACTCTGAATTTTGAATCGGTTCAGGTTACTCTAAGTAGTGCTTGAATTTTACTTTCCACATATTTGATGGGGGGACTTTCTGAGCATCTTGCATGTCTAAACTAATTTGTTAAAGTAAATGATATCTAGCAGTAAAATACTTGTCTGTCTGTCTTTGTCTGTCTGTCTCTTGCCTCTGTTTTTGTTTTTCATGTGCTGGGATGCATGCTAGGCAACTCACAAAGCAAATAATAACCCAGGCCCAGACTCAAAAGAGCTTGCACTTGAAATATAATATGAGACAAGTGAGGGTTGTAAATAAGGAGTTGTTTTGCATGGGAGGGAGGGTAGTATTACAAAAGAAATTAAAAAAAAAAAAAAAAAGTACACTGTTACCTAGGAAAACACATGCATCTTACTGCCTATGGTTCTTTTATTATAGAAAAGATTACCAGTGGTACCTTCCCACTTCCTTGTATGCAACATGCTAGGAATAATTTTTTAGACAGTTTGATAATGTGAAATAGTGAGTTTGTGCACAGGTTGGGAGGGCTTTGCCTTTGTGGTGAGAGACAGTGTGCGCAAATGTTTGAATGCCTGAGGAAAAAAGGCAGAGGGTATAGAGCAGTGGTAGATCCTGTGGTAGATAGGTAGAACCTGTGGTGCCTTTTACTTACAAAAAGCGATCTTCACTATAAAAAGGTTGGAGGCCAGTGGTATAGAGATTGATACTGAAGGTGGAACAGAGCAGATATAAGCCCAGAAAAGGAAGATGGCTTGATGCGAGCCGTAAATTCATTGTCTATTAGTCACTTGGTGTCCAGCTGTAGCAGGGAGTTGAAGTTTGTCCCTGCTCTGCTCACCCTGTGGATGAGCTGATGCCGGGAATCTGGCGGCAAGATTCAATTAAAAGCAGATGTGGTCCCTTTAAATCTGGTGTAGGAGAATGATGTAGGGAACACAGAAAAAAAAGACGTTGGGACTCCAGGTGGGGGGAGAAAGTACTCCAAGTTGCGGGGAGTGAAAGAGGGACTCCTGGAAAGGGGCTAGTACTGAGCGTAGTAACTTACCTGGGCTGGTGTGAAGGCACTGGCAGACAAATGCTGGAACAGCCATCCTGGAAGGCAATGCCGAACAATGATGGCTTTTGCCAGTATTTCTGGAAAGCTGGAGGTGAGAGGTTGTCTGGACCTGCAGGAGAAGAGAGAGAGAGAGACTGTTTTAGACAGAAACTGTGAGTAAAGAGTCAGGCTCCTGCCAAGGGGCGAGACACGACCTGGGTGGTGAAGACCCCAGTCGGGGAGGGAATCGGCCTCATTTAGCAAAACAGCCCGATTGCTGATAGAGACAGGGTTAGACGCATGCTATGAGGATTAACAGCGTGGGAAAGTATCTCTGAAGGGAACAGAGACTGAGCTGAAAAAATACAAGTTGGCTAAGTGCAGACTGTGACTTTTTGGTTTTTTTACAAAGTAGACTGTAAATAAAAGACCCCTGAATACCAGCTCCTGGCTTTAAGTTATTGTTTTGGTTTACAGTTATAACAATTTGAGTAAGAAGGCCAAGGATTGGTAATTCTTCTGAACTGGGCACTTGAGTTTAGAGTGTAAACAAGAACACAGTGAGTCCTGACTGATGGCTCCGTTAATTGACCAGTGCTGTTAAAATCAGAGGGTGGAGGTGGAGATGGACATGGTGTAGGGGAAGGTGGAGCCATGTACTTTGCACCGCAACCCCAGGGCTGCATATATACGACAGTCTCCCACACTATACCTTTTCATCTAAGTACAGGTGGCAGGTGAGAGTGGAATAGGCTGCCCAAACAGGAGAGCACCCTACTCCTGTTACATCATCATTTAACCTTACAAAGAATTTTATGATCCATAAAACTCATGGATACCAAGCAGATAAATATGCAGATATTAAAATTTTACACTCACTGAGCCCCAAAAAAGAATTTTAAGTTGTCCAGGGAAAATAAAATTTTCATGCGACTTCACTGACTGCTGAATTTGGAAATCTTTCCTGTTCCAAATATTCTCTCTCAAGTTGTTGTTCTAATTCAGGTTACGACATCTTATAATGGAGACTTGAGTTTACATATTTAATCTTCCATGTGCACAGAAGAAGCTTAATTAAATATCAAAATTCAAAGCCTAATTCATTTTAATTGGCTTCACTGTCTACTCTTGGGTCTCAAGACTTTGCCAGGAACATCTCATTAACTTTGCTTAATCTGAAACTGATTTGAATTCTAAACAAGTTTAAATGACCAAAGAAAGAATATGATTTGGATCTCCATTATACTCACATCTACATGTTGTATATGCTTTCAACCACACACAATCTAGTGGTTCAGAAGTTAGATCTTAAAATCGACAGATCAGTCAACTCTGGCTGGATACTAATGATTCTCAGGGCTTTACTTAATCAGAATGGGAATCTTGAACAAACTCCTTGGCTACAGTTTTTTCTTGGTCTGGATGCGTAGTTTGTGTCCTCCACTCCTCTTTCTGGTTATCTTTCCACCCCCCCAATGACTATGTCATCCTTTTATATACAAGAAATGGTAGATATTGCAGCCTATGATGTAGATGGTTTGCAGTGTCTCATTGTGAATGAATAGTCCAGTCTGAGATTTTCATGGTCTGTGGCAGTGGTGGCAAATGCATGCATCATGGTTGAGTGGTTCGAGAGCTGCTTGCTTCCTAAGGACTCTTTTCTCTTTAAGCTGTTGAAGCCAGTTCCTTTCGTGGACTTTAATGCCCTGATGGAGATGATGATGCCACTTGTTACGATTGCTTGCAAAGGTTTCCCATTGGCCAGGATCAATTCCAAATGCCTTCATATCTCTCTTGTGTGTGTCTTTATAGCAAAGCTTGGGGCATCCTGTTGTTCCCTCTGATAGTTAGTTCTCTGTCTGGCGTGTCCTTGGGTATACGTCCATCTTCCAATCTGCTCAGATGGCCTAGCCAGCACAGTCATCTCTAAGTAGGGCTGTTGTACTTGGTAAGTTTGCCCTTTGAAGAATCTCTGCATTGGTAACTTTATCTTGCCATCTGATGTTGAGTATGTGGCATAAACAGTGCAGGTGAAAGCTATTTAACCTTTTTTCTCGATGTGCATAAGCTTTCCATGTTTCCCCACCATACAATATTCAGCACTCATGTATGCTAGCATTTTGGTTTTGATGGTAAGCTTTGAGTTGTTCCTTGCTGTTTTAGTTTGTCTGCTGAAGGTGGTGGTAGCCTTTCCAATACAAACATTAAGTTCTTCATCCAGTGAGAGGCTGGTGGTCACTGTAGAACATAGGTAGCTGAACTTTTGGACTACTTCTAGCTGACTCTCATTAAGGGTGATTGATAAATCTTGTGGAACTCCCTGTCCTAGTACAACTGGGTTGTTTTTTTTTAAGTTGATAGTGACAGAAGATGCCTGACAAGATCTTGAGAGGCAATCCATGATTTCTTGTAGTAGGTCTTTGTCATGGACTATGAGGGCAGCATCATCAGCAAATAGGAGCTCCCTGATAAGTACCTTTCTAACTTCAGTCTTTGCCTTGAGTCATGAGAGGTTGAAGAGTTTCCTATCCAACCTTGTGTGAAGGTACATTCCACCTTCCATATCTTTAAATGCACAGTTCAGGAGTACCAAGAAGAAGATTCCAGAGAGTGTAGGGGCAAGAACACATCCTTGTTTCACTCCATTTTTCATCTCGAAGCACAGTTGGTTTTGGATGCAGAATTCAAGAAATCATTGGACATTTTCATTCACTTTTGCCAATGCTAAAATGTCCTAGGCAATGTGGCCATGAATTGTCTGTGCCTGACCTGACCTTAAACCCCTAAAGCAGGTTATTTTGATTTCAGTGGTGCTGTAAATATATAGTTCCAAATGGGAGTACCACACCTGAGGCACCTAAATAAATGGTCTGATTTTCAGAAGTGATGAGTATCTATAGCTGGTTATCAAAGTGAAAGTGCCTAAATACCTGAAATCTTGTCTTGTAAAATGCTGGTTTTGTACACGTGTGATTAGCTACCTTAGAACTTGGTTTATGCGTTTTGTCAGAGATGCTGTACATTTTCACAAGCAAGGAGCTTTTTGTGTAATGTTATGATGCATTTAATACTAGCCCTTTTTGTATTTCTTGTATTTCTTGCTGCTGAAGCAGTGCTCACTTCATAATTAACATTCCCTGATAATGTAGCACTAAGTAGGTGGCTAATTAGTTATACTGCAAGTACGTTTTGATGGAAAAGATTTAATATTAAAAATAATGCTTGCTTTACTTATACCATGTTTTGGATAAATCCTTACTGAGAATAGAGAATTATGAAAAATACCCATAATACATACAAAATTGTACATCATGTTTATTTGCCATTAATGTAATCCTATGCTTGTTGCACCATTTTTATTTGATATTTATCTTGATAAATATCTCCTGAAATGAACAGAGTGGGGGAGTAAGTCTAAATAGTATTTAAGTACTAAAAGGTTGTTATGAATGCAACATTTTTCTATGTTTTGCTTTTTTCACCAAATCCTTTGCATCCATGTCATGGCACAAAGGCCTTCCACTCATTCCTTCCTCCTGTACCTGGATCTTCAAAGGATCTATATGGGTTCAGTCCCATCCCAGAGCCCTTCTGTTTGATCATCAGTTATTTTCCATTGTGCTGAATGTGTTCCCTATTCTGTTTTTAGCCCAGGCAGAAAGAGAATAGGGCTAGAAAAGGCCATGTCTCCCTCAGTGCAGAACATTTTGGACAACTAGGTCTCAGACCTGCTCTCCCATGTTGTTTCCAAAGTGCAATTTTGTTTCGAGCAATCTTAGAATTGTAGTATTAAATGTAATCAGAGATAAACATCAGATTGGTGTTTATCGCAGTGAATGTTTTGGTTGATGATCTGATCTAGGATTAGAAGTTTAATATGACTTTGGATGATAAAAACTTGGCTGTTCCTTTATTTTGTGGTGCAATTTAATGTAATGTCAGGAATACTGTGTTTGTGTATGAGGAGCCATGAATTGCAATTGGCTATAAGTGATAAATGATAGGGGTCACATCTCCCAAATGTTTTCCTGGGAAGCAGGACTTCAGTTAACTTCTGGTGACAGAGTAACCCTGTGTAGGATCTGACCCTTATTTATTGGAGATTTTCTTCTGTTTGATCATCTGGGTTTCATTTAATCTTTTCCTTTAATGGAAGTAAATCAGACTTTTTAGGAAGCCCTGAATTTCTCAGGATGCATAGACTTAGATGACAGCCTCAAGATGCCTGTGGAAAGTCAAAAGGAAATTCACTCCTCCATGTGGAAACTGTAATTCTGTCCATCTGTGCTGAGAGGAGATTGTCTCTCCTCTATGACCTTGGTTTACATTGTAAGGCTGTATCATCCAGGCTTTGACTGACAAAGATGAAGTTACTAAAAGTGGTGGGAGCAAGGAAGGGAAGGGGTGTAGCAAGCAAGGGGGCATCTGGATAATGGTCATCTTTAGGCAAGTCAAGGTAGAGTTTTTCTCATGTAAATGTTGTCATAAAGAGTTGTAAGGCCTATTCTTACTTTGGTTAGATACTGGTGAAAGCTTGCAGATGACTTGCTGTAGCCCTTTATAGGGAGCCTGTATATAGTGCCTACATATTCTTTCTTCTGAGATCAAATTTTGTACTTTAAGGCTTTTTCCTCTTCCCACTGAAGGCAAGGGAAGTATTGCCATAGATATCAGCTGAAGCAGAATCAGGTTCCTCTTCCACTCCCTTCCCTCCTCATTGGTGTAGTTGTAATAACTTGTTAAAGCTTTGGGGCAATTTTTGTCAGTAGTCAGTTGCTTTGTACAAATTATATGCTTCATAAGTACTAATGAAAATGAAAGCGTGAGATCATCTCTGTATAATTGGCTGAGTCTGTTTGTCCATATCATTAATTTGGTTTAACAGCATTTATTGTTGCATTTCCATTTCACAATAGAAACTCCCGGATTACTTTTTTTTGGCAGTTTGGAATGCTAAAAATATATACAATTCTTTGTCAGGTAACTACTTTACTTTAGAGGTATATGACCAGACTAAACTGGGTTCTGTTCCCCACACACGCGCACACACTTTTCTTCCCAATTTTCTGGCATGCTGGCAAGAAAAATGGTTGGACCTTTACCCATTTTCTCACTGTGCAGGAAAGAAACGTTCATTTTTCCAGGTTCAAGAACTTGGACATTTTAAAGTTTAAAAATATCCTCTATCTGACTTGGCTGCCTTCATTCACATGACGGCACTTCAGGGCAGTGGTGCTCAGCCCTTTTGCCCAGTGGGCTGGATCTGTCTGGCAGTCCCAATCCAGCACCCAAGATGATTATGGTGGACCTCCATTCAGCTGCACAGAGGAAGATGGGGGGTAGCTCAACTCCAAAACAGGTCCACAGGGGGAAAGGGCCTTGACGTGGCATCAACCAAGCTCCTTGGAGGGAGAAGGGGGCTTGACCCAGCCCTGCAGGGGAGGAAGGGGCTTCATGCAGCCCCAACCTGACTTCCATTAGGAGGAAAGGTGCGCGGCATGGCCCCAACCTGATCCCCTAGGTCCCAACCCAGCTCTGCAGAGGGAAGGGGGCATGGCTCAGCTCAGCTTGGCTCTGACCCACCACAGGGCTTGTTTTGGGAATTGACAGAGGAGGAGTGTGGCCATATTAATAACCACTGCTCCTCTGCCATCATATTTCCTGACCCTAGAAGAGCCCCACAACCCAAATGCCAAAGCTCCTCTGGCCACATTTGGCCTGCTGGCTGGAAGTTAAGCTCCCCTGCTTTAGAAGACCTGTTAGCTTTGTTCCCATGGGAAAAGAGGAACTCTTTCTCACTTAAATAACTCCAACTGTTAAAGAACTTACTCAGGTTGTTCATTTTAACTAGCTTCATTACACGCAGATGTCACAAGGGCTGAGATCAGCAAGTGAGATTTGCAGCAAATATTGAAAGTACCATTTATATTTGCATATCTTAGATCTTGTCCATGCTAACCAGAGTGTGTCAAGGTAATTATTGTCTGTCTTTTTGCTGGGCTCTTATATTAATTTTATTTGTTCTCTTTATGAAATAGTTGTACTGTTCAGAGTCTGAATTCCAGTGGAGCTCTTTCAAGGAATTTAATCCAAGTTTAAC
The DNA here is from genome assembly GCF_052110815.1 of Crocodylus siamensis. Taxonomy (NCBI): domain Eukaryota; kingdom Metazoa; phylum Chordata; order Crocodylia; family Crocodylidae; genus Crocodylus; species Crocodylus siamensis. The sequence continues at coordinate 340,952,741 of NC_143395.1, read as the reverse complement.
TTCCTTTTTATTCAGACATCAGTGAAAGTTTGAAGTAATTGGAGTGTCTGGTTTTGGCCCTCAAATCTGTGCCCCCATGTAAAGAGGCAACCCGGAAAAATCTAAGAGTGCTGACGTTGGATAGTTTCCATGCAGTTCTTGTGCTTGTCTCGGCACACAGGACCGAAACCAGAATGAGTATCTATTTTCTTTTTATCTTTTAGTTTATGAAACCAAAGGGTGGAGGATATACTTGTATGTCTGCTCCCTTTCTTTCTCACCATTTTCTAATATATGGTGGTTGCTAAAGTAACCCAAAGAAACATGAGAAAAATAAGGCAAAATACCAGAAAGGTAGGTTTCAATGCTTTAATGCATCTTGATTAACTTGAAATATTTCACAACATAGAAAACTGTCTTCTCAAATTATTGTGCCAAATATAGAGACTAAATTAGCAACTAAGTAGTAAAATAGCCTTTTAACCCTAAGGACAGATCACAACACAATCTTAACTTTTACTCTCAATTTGCTTCCAAAGCTGCCTTTCAATTTAGTGATATCATAATGGTAGTGTAAAATACCTCTTGTTTTAACCACAGAACTAAATATTCAGTCAGAATTCTCCAGTATAGGTAGATACTTTAACTTTTTGTTATTATTTTGTTTTGAAATACTTACGACTGGCTGTTTTGTTTGTGCACAGACAGTTGTGTGTAAAATAAATAAAAATCAGTTTAACTAACAGAAAAGTAGCAAAAGACTCTGCTTTGCCATTTAATGACTCATCTGTTGTCTCACAGAATGGGGATTTATAGATTTCATGGACATTAAGGCTGAAAGGGACCTTGTGAGATCGTCGGGGCCAGTCCCGTGCCCAATAAAACCTCAAAAAAAAATTTTAAACAATACCCGCTCCTGCCTCCCCCTCCACACCCTGAAATTTCTAGGTTCTTACACTATAGTTGTCATGGTGGTGTCTGAGTTGGGAAGGAAATAATGATGAGATTAAATGATAACTGAAATAGAACCAAAGTTACAAAAAGCTCTCAGATTTACCATGTGCAATTCCTTTTTTTATTTTTGCAAATTCTTAAATCATAATATAAGGGAAGAAATTGAGAGTATAGCGTACACATTTCCATACTATTGTGGAAATGTTTAACTTAATCTAGCACTTGGCAGAGCAATTCTAGGAGATGGAAAAATGGAATATTGGGGTGGTTTTCCCAACACTACCTATGCATTACCATGGTGACTGCATTTTAGACAAGAAAAGTGAGTGATATATTTTCCTTAAGTAGTGTTGAATATCTGCTGTGTTTCTACGGTGCTTGACAGTTACCATTAACATATTTTTTAAAAATAGTTTTCAATATTCATACCACCATATTTAATGCTTTATTTACTGTTTATAGTTTTAAAGGAGGTCCCATAAATAGGTAAACAGTGTAGTTTGGAATGCAACACTGTCTACAAAATCTATGGAAGAGGGACACTATTATTAATTTATTTTGATGCTGGACTGAGGAGTGTAAATAATACATTTTTATTGACAGGCTATTTATTGACAGATGGTCAAAAAGCCTGAGGCTGAATCTATTTAGTCTTTTCAGGTTAGTCTAAGCTGTGCAGAGCCAGTAAGCAAGTGAACAGACATTCACTTTTGATTCTAGAAATGCAGCCACATACCTGCAGTGGCCCAAGCCAGAAGCGGGGAGGAGGGGTGGTAGAGCATACCTTCCTGCTCGGGCAGACCGCTTGGGCACAGGCTCACCTGCCCACCCTGCGAGGGTGAGGTTTGTGAGGGAGGTGCAAAGCATCCTGGGGTTCTGGAGAATTGTGAGTGAACTTGAATCTGGAGGGGATCTGGGTTAGAAGTTCAATAAAGCAATTTAACCTAAATCAGTTAAGTCTAATACTATTTCCATTCAGGTTTATCTTAAACTGGCTTCAGCCATTTTGAAAGTGGTTTAAGTGCACTGAATTTCTGTTGTGTTATAGATTTGAACTGGTTTCAGAGCCATGCACATGATCAGACATCAGGAAAACAGACCTTATGAGGAGAGGCTGAGAGCCATGGGGCACTTCGGCCTGGAAAAGCGCAGGCTCAGGGGTGATCTGGTGGCCACTTGTAAATTTATCAGGGGTCTTCACCGGGATCTGGGGGAATGTCTGTTCACCAAAGCACCCCACGGGATGACAAGGTCAAATGGTCACAAACTCGTCCACGACTGATTCAGGCTGGACATAAAGAAGAACTTCTTTACTGTCTGAGCCCCCAACATTTGGAAGAGACTGCCGCTGGAGGTGGTGTAATAAGCACCTACTTTGAACGCCTTCAAGAGACGTTTGGATGTTTATCTTGCTGGGATCCTATGATCCCTGCTGACTTCCTGCCCCTGGAGCTGGGGGCTGGATTCGATGATCTTCCAAGGTCCCTTCCAGCCCGAATGTCTATGAGTCTATGAAACTGGTTTATGTGCAACTTCTGTCTCTGGCTCAAACTCAATACAAGGAATAGTTTCAAACTTATCAAAAGAGATCCTTCAAAGTAATACTTCACAAGTTCTGTGGACTAGTGCTTGGAAGCAATAAAAATTATGGGATATCTAAACAATGGTATTAAGTATAAGTGAGAAGTTATTTTACTGAAGCATCATGTAGGTAAGGTAGGGTAAGCAGGCTGACAACTCCGTACACCAACTTTATTGGGGATGCAGGGAAACAGAAAAATAACAGCTGCCTCCACAGCCAGGTACAGTCTTGGTGCTGGCATTGACGGCCAGAAGTTGCTGCCCCCATGCATAACTGCTGCTTTGTTATGCCTCTAACTGAAGTAGTCAAAACCTCATTAAAATGACTTGTTTAAAATATTTTTACAGCATAAAAAAATTGTTTTGAAAAATTTGAAACTTATTGAATGGGCTGCTAGTGAGTTGAATGAAGAAAACATAACATTCAGCTAAGTAAACTTGAGAACTTTTTCAACCAGTATCCAAATCTTAATAATTACATCTTCTAGGCCCCTTTTTTAAGGGGAGACCCTTGAAAAGTTACATGTATTCTGTTCTTATTGATTTAAAAATATCTGGCATGTGGCTGATACTTTTGGCTGAATCTGGTAGGTACTGTATTTCTTATCTTATAATTTTATAGGTCTCGACTGTTTTCCATAAATTAACATTAATAGCTTCTGTGTACATGGTCACAGGCCAGGTGGAAAAAGGGCACGGGGCGGTGGGGTTGAGTACAGTGTATTTCTGTTGCATTCAGAGGTAGTTAGCCATACTAGCCTCAAGTCTGGCAGAAGATAGGGTAGGTTGACACTAATTGGTTCAGAGGCATGAGTTTCAGGAGGTAACAATATACTTTGGTAAATACTAGAAATGGGTGCATTCCTTGTATCTATGGGCTGCAGAGAAGATTGTTAATACCAACCTGCAAGTGATGCTTCAGGAGATGGAGACAAGTGGAAATTTTCACCCAGTCTGGCCAGAGAAAGCAGTTTATAGCTGTGACCAAATGCAAGTACATGGCTGCAAACAGCTTAAAAATGGCTGATCTGGTGAAAATCTGACCCTTCGTTGCATGAGATCAAATAAAGACGTTTCAAAGTGTAGCATCTGTTGTAACTTGCATCTGAAGAGCTCCCAGCCTGTTGCTGTTTTTAGAATGGGGGGTGGGAAAGGGAATGCATGGAGTTCAGTCTGGGATTTTTTCAGCTCCCCCTGAAGCGTGGGGCAGGTTTATTGGAGCCCCCCTTCCCACCCTCCCTCCCCTGAGATGAGGGCTCCAATTCCCTCACCCCATCCTTCAGCACCTCCCAGGGAGCCTCAAGAATGAGCCCTGTCTGCTGCCTTCCCCTCTCCCATTCCAGAAACAGTGAGCACTGACAAAGAGCCTGGCTGTTGCTGTGGGAACCTGGCTGCAGGCTCCCAGCCCACAGCTAAATTCCTTTCCACCGTGGAACCAGCAGTGAACTTCTGTTTGGTCTGGGGCAATGCAAGACTCGGAACATCTTGTAAAAATCATTCTGAGACAGAAGTGCAGCTCCCAGCTATCTGCAGCCATCATGTTTCCACATGTTTGCTAGGCCTGCGTGAATGGCCGGAGCAGAGAATTTTCACACCATAATTACTCATGGTAATCCCTCCCACCTTCTGTTGAGGAACTGTGGTTATTGAAGGTATTTCAGAGTTGGTATAATAAAGTTGTTATACAGAATGATGGAGCCAGTTCACCATTATATCAATTTCTATTTAATTTGCGCTCCAGAATTCTTGAACAAATTTGAAGGTATGTTAATGAAATAAGAAAATCTTATCTGCCTTGCTAGTCATAGCGTTAGGCTCTTGTGACCTGTGCCCGCCTTTTCTCATTTTTTAAAATATTAGTTCATTTCTTTGAACCCATGCCCTGATTCATATGTGCATACCTAGTCCAAAGTCCTATTCTACTGGCACTGTTGTGTCATGTTTATAGTACCATAAATATGCCAGGTACTTTACAGTGATGTGAAAAAGGAGGAGGAGCTCGTATTCTAAATCTAAGATGTGAACAAATTAGAGGAGGTGAAAACCCAGTGAGTGGTGAGGAAAGAGAAGGAAGTGGCTAATATGGCTGTACTGTCACTTGCCCTGTCTAATGTTTGTGTCTAAATGTAACTCTTTTAATAAGACACCTTATAGAAGGATAAAGATTAGCAAGGAAGCTCGTGGTTTAAGTGACAGAGGTAGGTAGTTGAAGGCCGGTGAATTTCTTGGCTGCTCATCCACATTTTGAACAATTTTCCCCATTTCAATCTTCAGCATATGTGAAAGAGACCCCTGATTTTTCTCAAGTGGATGAGGATGAATACTTGCCAGAGGTTGATAACACGGTCATAGTTTGGGTTCTGGGAGAGAGGGACTTTTTAAGCATTACTTTGCATGTGGTCTTCTGTGCTGTTACAGGGTTTTTAGTGTGGAGCCCAATGGCATATTTTTGGGTAAGAATGAGAACGTTTGTTCTTTTTTTTTTTTTTATAAGTAAAGAATGGCCAAATTTGCAAGTCGTATGCACACAAATTAAAGTTGGGTGTTTGCTGTAATGCCAAGATAGTATTATTTACACTATTCCATGAAACAGGGCTTATAAGAGACAAATATTCACTTTATTTATTAATAATCCGACAGCTCAAAAAACTTCCTTTTATTCCTGTATCCATGCAACTATCCCATCTTCCATTGAAGCCTGTCTATTATTAGCAACTAGTGGGAGTTCAGTGAAATCTGATGCTAGAATATTAATAGCAATTGAGTAGGTGTCTAAACAGTTTAAAATTTAGCACAAGCGCACTGGCATTTGGGCAGAGACACTGCACTCATTTTTCATGTAGCATACCCTTACCCCTGAGTGGGTGGAGAACCCTTCAAATGCTCTACCATCCTCGTCAGAAGTGTAAGTTGAGTCTGTTCTTTAAGTCAGCTAAAAACTGTTTGTTAGTCTGCAGTACATTTAAAGGGAGTGTCTAATCTGCAACCAGGCTTCCCTGAGTTTTGCATTTTGCATGTGTGAACTGAAAGCCCCTTGTAGTACAAGGTCAAAAGGAGAACAGCATGGTGCCTTTTAAAGATGTTTTTCTTTTTCCTTTTTTTCTTAAAGCTACGTATTGACAATATCTAACATAGGGAGGACTGAATGGGAGGCAGATAGCTTTGGCAGTTGTCAGAAAGGTGTTCAGGGTGTTTGGTCACCATGGGAAAAGGGCTTGGCAACGAACCTAAGGCATTTGTCACTGGTTCAAGGAGCAACAAATTATCTTCCATCACTGGAAATAGACTCAAGTCACTTCTCCTTGCTGTGTGTAGCAGAGAATCTCTCTCCCACAGAAAGAGGGAAAGATTTTACTGAATGGCATTACATGTTACATCTTGAGTCAAAATCAGCAACCTCAGAGACTGTGGAATGCGCTAATCAAGAGCAAAGATCTGTTCATGCTTTAAACATGGATGGAGGGATGTTGTAACTGAATTTACAAAGCAAGACTCCAGAAGACACAACGAGTAATATTGAATTTTTAAAAAATCATAATTAGTAGAGGTGCATTGATACATCGGTCCATATTATATCAGGACCAATAAAAGGAAAATTGATGTTATTGGCAATGGGCTTTTTTTGGCTGATATGGCAGATCATGTTGCTGATAAATGCTGCATGCAGGCATGCAGCCACAGCATGCACATGACGAGTCTGGCTGCGTGGAGAGCAGCATCTGGCTGGTAAGTCTGTGGGGGTGAAGAGACGGGGGAAGGAGTGTGTGTGGGGGGGTGCAGATTGAGGCCCCCACAGTGAGGGAGGGAGTAGGGCTGGGGAAGAAACAGGTGCTGCCCAGCTGGGATGGGACAGGGCACGAGACAGCCATGAGTGGCTTGTCTGGGGGTTGCAGGGGGTGGGGGCAGTTTCTGCCACAGTACACTCCTGAGAGAGACATGGGGGATCTGTGTATGGGGTGGAGGGGTGGGGCTGCTGCTGCTGCAGGCTGGGGCTGAGAGTAGCACCTGGCTCTTCCTGGCAGGGGGTTGGGCTGGAGCTGCGCTCAGGGCAGGCAGTGATAGCGCTGGGAAGGCGGGGCTTGGGGAGGTCCACGGGGAATTTTGGGGAGGCTGTAGCCCTACACAGTAGTCCCCCTCCCAGCCCTGCTGCCACCTGCCCTGAGCACAGCCCTGGCCCAACCCCTCTTCTGGGAAGAGCTCGGCACTACCCTGAGCCCCAGCCTGCAGTGGCAGCCTGCCCTCGCCCAGGGCACAGATTCGGGGGCATGTCATACATGCTTCCTGTGGGAACAGTGTCCCCTCTCGCCATTCCCCCTCGACAAGCCATTCATGACCCTGTCTCACCCTACCCTGGCTAGCTAACGCCTACTCCAGCCCCACTCCTTTCCTCACCACAGGGGCCTCAATTTGCCCCTTATGTTCCTTCCCTCCTGAAAAGGCTTACCAGCTGGACGCTGCTCTCCAAGCTGCCAGGCTTTCATATCATCAATTGGATGTTGGCTGATAGGGCTCATTAATAATCAGTCTTTGGTATCGGCCCAAAAAATCTGTATCAGTGCATCCCTAATAATTGGTATTGAATTTGTATCCAGATTCAGGCAGATTTTTTTTAAAAGACTTTACAAGTTTGTTCACTAAAAATAAAGGGGACATAAGAGAGCAAATTTCTTCTTGGGTACCATAAAAATCAGTCGGCTTCTAGTCCCTTGGTTCTGAGTCTCATTTGTTGTTTCTGGCAAGGGTATATAGGGTTCTGTCAAAAGTATTAAATTGGCTACATACACGTATCTCAATAGTACCTGGAACAGTGTGCCTGTTATTGGGGAACAAGGAGGGAAGGGAAGCTTCTCCCTAAAACATTAGCAAGCACCCATGGTCCTATTTCCCAATAAGCTAAGCTGGTGCTCTTTTTTTGCCTTTGCTTATCTTATAGAATATTACTATCAGTACTGCAGGAGTATAAATGATGCTCCATACTATATAAACAATTCTGCTGGAATTCAGTTGACACATTTTAGTCTCTTACATAAATATGCCAGCTAATAATAAGTGGCAGCTATTTCCACCCCCTAAACTTTTCCTTGGAAAACCTATATAAATGTTTGATGTGGACGAAGTACAGAACTCTAGAACTCTTGGTTCAGAGATGATACCTTATGTTAGAACAATTAAGAAATTGCAAAAAAAACCCAACCCTTTTTCTGCTTTCAGGCACATGCGCACTTTCTCAGGCTCAAGGAAGATTAAAGAAAAAAAGATGATGTGGATGAGGCATTACAACACAAGGGTTTATACTCTGAGTGGCTGTTTCACACTGATCTAATTCTGATTAACCTTGGTATCATACTCAATTTGTCATTGTGCAGTTCTGTCATCCAGAGGGCTTTGTTCCTTAGATAGGGTGACCATATGTCCCAGATTGGCTGGGATGGGCCTGGATTTTGTAGGTTGTCTCAGCATCCCAATTGTTGGAGAAAATGGAAGCAAAAGTCCCAGATTGGTGGGAATCCACCTGCATATGCGGCTCCTGAGCCATAAGTTGGGCATGAGTGGGTGGGTTTGCACCAATGCAGGATTTTTGTTTCAGTGTTCTCAAGGGAGCCCACTCATTTGGCTGCTTCCTGGTCCAGACTCCACTGGGATGTAAGCAGAGTTACTTGCACAGTAGAGTCAGAATTGACTGGTGGAGGGTGTGGGGAGCCGGGGTGGGGGGTGGGGAGAGAGCACTGGCCCACTCCTGGAAACCACAGGGTTGGATGCATGTGTGCGTACGTGCATGCATACGGGTACCTCTCAGTCCCCTGTTCCAGATACCCTTACCCCATCCTGTATTTCCCTCGAACTTATTACGGTCACCCTATGCATAGGTAATAATTTCTCATGCTTTTTGTTATTTCAGGCATCTGGTCTTCCTTCTCACATTAGCTGTTATTCCACAGGCATAACCTTGATAATTCTGTTAAAGACACCACCCAGTATAGAAAATGTTCTTGCTTTTTGTGCTTTGGAAGTTTTACTTTAAACTCAGGGACCTCTTAATTGCTTGGCATGGGAGTTATATTACGTGATTTGAGATGTTGGTTTGCTGTTCAGTATGACTACTAAGCATGGCGGTTACTTAGATTGCAGTATACTTGAAATAAAATTATGTGCAATTTTAAACCTCCTTCCACCCCACAATCTTTAGACATTCAGCCATGACTATTTAGTTCAAACATGTTTTTTTCATTGAGTTAGATTAGCAGTTAGTGCTCTTAATTAATTAAAAAGTTTGGAAATGTGTGAAGTAATGATTGACAGTGGCATTAGCTTTAACTGATGCCTCCCTGATTTTTCATTATCCAAATCATGTTGTATAGTAACATAGCTTAGCATATAGCAAGTCATTATAAGATGCATGTGTCCCAGCAGAATTTTTCATAAATAGCTTATAGTTGCAAACTTGGGCATGTTGCTGTTCCCCTAGTGAGTACACAGGTAGCCTGAGTTAGAAGTTTAAATGTAATGGAAATAATTTATGTGCATTGGTTCAACTACTGAAATTTGTTTGCTTCAGTAAATCATTTGCCTCTTAATTTCTTTAAGTTGGTTAAGAGACGGATGTTTAAATCAGCACTTCATGTGTACTTTGCTACTATGTGGGCACATCCAAGGTCATAATTATCTAAGAATGTTAAGTGATTGAAAGGCATAGTCAAAGTTGCTGCAGTGTGTCCTTTTTTGATTCCATGAAATACAGCAATGAAGACTGGAAAGATTGGGAGAACCTACAAAAAATCTAGTACCTACAGTACTAGATTTTAAGCAACTTTTATGGGGCTGCATGAGATAAAAGATGTGTATAGACCTAAAGCAGCCAGCCAACCTGCATGTTGAGCTGCAACGTACAGGCTGCAGCTAAAGAACAGAGGAAAATAAACAGAACTGACTAGCCTTCTGAAGCATCAAGCATCATGTTATATCTTGAAAAGAATAGATAGCAATTACTGCTTCTCTTGGCTTAAGTGGTAGAAAGAGTCCTATGAGACCTACCTAATTTTTTCTTAGCAACTACTTACCCAGGTATAGACCTAAAAGCTTATTTCTCCCCATAATGACTAACAGTGTTTTATGCTAGTGTTTCAATTAAAGTCCTTGATTAAAGAAAATGATATGTAATGCTATTTAGAGATTTGCTATTTATACCAGATAGTCATGCATTAAAATCTTCACGCTCACAATTTGATACAGTTGTGAAAAATGCATCATCCCCGCAAGCAGCTTCTCTTAAGTTCACCCTGTATTTATACCAAATAGGTATTTAATTGGTCAGCAACATGTTTGTGACCTGTATTAGATGTTTACTGGGAAATATTTCTGGGCTGTACACTTATGTCAGGAACCTGTCTATTATGGGTGTGTAGGAGGTTTTTGCTCAAAGGATGAATGCAAGCACTGTAGGAGGGGGTGAATCTGACTCATATCCATGTTGCAGCTGTCATAGAGCATGTCTGTAGGAGAGTAACTGCTGTAAAGGATAGGCATGCTATTGCAGATGACTTGAATATGAATGGCAGCCTCTCTGAAATCAGGAAGGGGGGCAGAAGGGGAGATATGCTCCAACCAACAGTTTTATTAGATGGAATAAAAGTCTACATCATTGCTGTTCCCTATAAAATATCATGTATCCTACTTCTGAGGTATCATTTACTGGGCAGTCAAGCAGACTATTTCACTTGATGAACTTTTAGTTTGGTTCTATTCCTGATAGGCAGGGATCCTGGTTTTCTCTGATTTAAAAAAAAAAATCCCCAATATTTGGCTTTAAAAAAACCCCAAAGTCCGCATTTTTGTGATTAAAATACATATAGCGGTGTTTCATTTTAATCTCAAAAAATTGGATTTGGGGTTACTTTTTAAAGCTGAAAATTGGGGATTTTTTTAATCGGAGAAAACCAGGATCCCTGCCCATCAGGAATAGGTTAAAACTGAAAGTTCATCAAGTGAAATAGTCTAACTGCCTAGTAAAAAGTAGTATACAAGATATTTTAATCAGAGAGAACCAGGGTCCTTGCTGATAGGTCTCTCTACTTCTGTATATTAGTCTTCTGACCAGTAAATATAGTTTTCCTCTTGTTTGACTGCAGTCTCAAATTGCTGTGCTTGTATTTAGGCTCAGTACTGAGCCAGTGCAAGAAAGTCAACAGTGGTGGTGATGGGGAAGGTGGATTTGCTCTTCATACTGATGGTGCAGCCCATAATACTTCCTAGTTGCTCTCGGACGACTACCTGTGAATAATGTTGGAGTGATGTTGCTGCTATGATAATCCAGGAAATATGCGAGTAGCAAGGATTTTTTGGGAGGGTGCTTTCTTTTATTAGACCAACTAGAAGGCATCACCCCCCAAAAAATATACCTGTGAATACACAGAATGGGGGAAATTTCTGTGGCCGCTTTGCATTTGAAAGCCCTCCTGGGAATGTGAGAAATTTCTTCTTTGCCTCTTAAACGTTGCATGAGAGGAGTGGGCATCTTGCAAATACAGCTTGATTGACACTAGCAAAGCATTTCAGTGAGCTGCTTAAAACATGTTTGCTAGGGTTGCAGTTACTATTCTTTAAAGGGTTTTTCCTTAAATATTCTTAAAAACAACAACCCCCCCCCAAACAAAACAACCCCCCCACCAAAAAAAAAGGCAAAACTCTCCAGATGTTGCCAGATTCACTTGCTCAGAATTTTGAAACATTCTCTTTGGGCTGAAAAAATATATGCTTGATCACAGCTGAAGCAAATACTTTGGGAAGTATTATCTTCTAGATGCATATGGAGTTTAGGATAATTTAAATAAAGGGGTGTATTCCATTTACAGAAAGTATTCAAAAACTCAATATACAATTCTTTCTGTCTGTCTTTGTAAGTAGTTCTTGAACAGTAAAAAAATATGTGCCTGTGAAGAGTCACTTATCCACATTTCATGGCAACTTGTAAATGGGCTTCACGAATTTTAAAGGTTTTTTTTTAAGGACTAAATGGCTTCAAACTAAATTTCTTTTTTTCTTTTCTTTTCTTCGTAGACCAGAGGAGACCAATAGAAGAGTGAAAAATGTAAGATACTTTTTAACACTTTCTGAAATAATGTCACTCTAATTCAAGTTTTATAAAACATATCTAGTAATATTATTGCCATGCTTAGCTTCATCTTGAGCTCATCCATTTATCTGATATAAATTAGTACAAATTTACTATGATTTCTTTCAGGTTTCATTTCTCAAACAGAAAAGGTTAATTCAATACAGGCATACCTCGGAGATATTGCGGGTTCGGTTCCAGACCACTGCAATAAAGCGAATATCGCAATAAAGCGAGTCACATGAATTTTCTGGTTTCCCAGTGCACATAAAAGTTATGTTTACACTATACTGTAGTCTATTAAGTGTGCAGTAGCATTATGTCTAAAAAAAAAATGTACATACCTTAATTAAAAAATACTTTATTGCTAAAAAAAATACTAACCAATGGAAAAATGGTGCTGATAGACTTGCTCAACGCAGGGTTGCCACAAACCTTCAGTTTGTAAAAAAACGCAATATCTGCGAAGCGCAATAAAGCGAAGCACAATAAAATGAGGTATGCCTGTACAAGAATTAATTTCTATTCTTTAAGATGCATTTAGATGCAACACAATAGCCATGGTAAAGTAATTTTGAGACACTAACAAATATTGCATTAGTACTTGGAAACCTCCAAAGTAACTGCAGCATTGTGCTCAAATGGTGTGTCAATTTAATAACCAACTAATGAACTTCTAAAATTCACTTTTTTGGCTTTCAGGTTTTGATTACATTGTACTGGCTTGGAAGGAAAGCTCAAAGCAACCCTCATTATAATGGTCCATACTTGAACCTTAAAGCATTTGAAAAGTTACTGGGACAAGCTCTCACTAAGGTAAAAATCTAGGTAGAATATTTTAAATATGATCTTTCTAAGGATGTATATCAAATGGCAAACTGTAAGGTGTGCCGATATCATGCATTGATGATGTCAGCTCTTAAAAACAAATCCATTAAGACAGTGCTCAACCTAACCAGCCCCACAAGCCAGATCCCATGTGTAGACCTGGTCCACTGTTGCAGTCCAGCATCCTGGCATCTGGCCATGAACCGGACTTGCAGGTCAGATCCAGCTGTGGACTTGATTCTGTGCACCAACACACGATGGCACACAGGGCCATGTCATCCAGCCTGTGAGGCTCCCCACACATCCAGAAATTCAGTGGTGGGACAGTAGTGGCAGCATTAATTGCTGTGGCTCCGGAAGCAATTAATGCTGCCACTGCTTCCCTGCCACCATATATCCAGACCTGTGGGGAGCCTTGTTGGCTAGGTGATATGAGTTCATGGGCCATAGGTTGAGCACCACTGCTTTAGGGAGTTGGTTGTCTTCGTAGAAGCTGGTAACTGTTTATCATGGTATACTTTCAAATGGGCATCATATTCTTCTGTTACCAGTTTAACAAGCTTTTATATATTTATTTTAAACTCTTAAAATGCACTTTCCTGAAGTTCAGGATATATATACAAATGTTTTAAAATTATGTGTGTTCATGTACCTTTAAAAAAAAAAAAAAAAAAAAGCCTATTTCAAAATTAAAATGTTACTTTCTACTTTTAGGCACTTGAAGAATCCAGCAGTTTGAAAAGAAGTGGCAGGGATAGTGGATACGGTGATATTTGGAGCATTGACCGTGGAGAAGCATTTTCTTCAATTAGCCATAAAAGAGACGATTCGTTTGATAGCCTGGACTCCTTTGGTTCAAGATCCTCTGCAAGTTTTTCATCAGATATAACCTTGAAAGGCGGCAGCGAAGGTATCTTGCTTTATTAAGCTCCTATATTTCTGATGGATTGTTTGCTGGGTCACATATGGTGGCAGTGGCAAGGGTAGGGAAAAATGCATAGACCTAATGCTGCAGGTGCCTAGCCATTTAAATTCCCAGTCTTCTAAAGTGCCTCTAAATAAGAGATTTCAGAAGATGCCATGGCAGGATTCCTTTACAGAAATAAATATTAGTAGGTTGCTATTGCTTGAAGCAGAGTTACCTGATCACATGAATATCTCCAGTTAGAATTGTTTACAACACAGTTGTTGCCAACTGTGTTACTTTACTTCTTGCATTTCTTTAAAGCATAGAGAAGAATGTTTTAAGGTATCAGCTCTTGCCTACCACCTGATCTCTTCCAAATCCCATATAACCTTCCTCAGAAGTAGGATTCATTTCCCTAACTTGACCTATCTGAAACTTTTCATCTGATACCTTTTAGTTGGTCAAATAAAAGGCTTGGTGGAAAACTTTGATTGTTTTTTCAGTATTTCCACCCTTTTAATGTGCTTTCAAAACTGCTGATTGAAAGGCCTGATGAAACCTATCAACAAGCAAGACGTACAAGGAAACTGAATTCAGAAATGCAACTCATCCTGTTTTGCCTTGCTAGTCTATTTAAACACCTAAGATTTTTACATAATCTTTTAATTACATAATCACCATAATTAGAGATGTGCTTTTTGCTTTGTTGTGTTTTTTCTTTTTTGTAGCCATAAATGAGATTTCTACATCTTTTTCATATATTGTCATACACCAGTATTGGATTAAAATATTTGGAAATTTTGGATTTACTTTGGTTCCTCATTTCATCTGTAAAGTGAGGATGAGGCTTGTGAATCAAATCCCTTCAGTTGTTTCTGTGTGCATCATTTCCTAAGTGGTTGAATGCTTTTAAAATTGGAAGTAAAACACATTACACATGATTGCAAGCTCTACTCTTTTGAGCAGACCTGTAAACTTGGGCAGTTCTCACATTTTAGGTTATAAATTGTATTATGCTACTTAGTCAAGATTTCAGATTCGTAGAGTAATTTTTTATAGAGAGATAATTTTGGATGCTTTGAGTATTAATTAGAAGTGCATTGATACATCAGTCTGATATCAGATCAGCACCAATATAAAGAAAATTGACTGTATTGGAAATTGGGCTGATGTGGTCGATTTAATGTGGCCAATAAATGCCCATGTGTACAGCTGCAGCGCAGCATGTAGGTGGCAAGGAGCATGGCCCAGCAGCTTGTAGAGCTGTGTGCAGCTGTTAAGTCTGTTGTGGTGGAAGGGACGTGGGAGCAGGAGCAGATTAAGGCCCCCATGGTGAGTGGGACTAGGGCAGGCACTGTCCCGCTGGGACGAGCCAGGGTGCAGAAAGGAGCTGTAGTTCATTGGGGGTGGGGGGAGGGGCACCTCAAGAGTGAATGGGGGTGTGCACAGATCTGGAAGCACCATCCCACCGTGCCCTCCCGGGGGACACACAGCAGTAGGAGCTGCCCCCCTGCATCTCCCCAGACAAGCCACGTCTCTGTCCTGCACCCACCCTGCCCCAACTGGACAGCACCCCTGCCCCAGCCCCATTCCCTTCCTCATCGCAGGGGCCTTGATCTGCTCCCTTCCCTTCCCTTCCCTTCCCTTTTCCCTTTTACCACAACAGACTTACCAGGTGGACACTGCTCTTCAAGCCGCTGGGCTGTGTATCAGAAATCGGATTGGCATCGGCTGTTATGCCACCATAAAAATTGGTATCGGCTCCAAAAATCTCTATCGGTGCACCCCTAGTATTACTCTAATGAGACTGTAGAGTTCAGGTATCACTACCTGAAATATTAACATGTAGCTTTGTTGACAAATTTCAAAGGTCAGTGTTTATTAAGCTTAAATTACTTGCATTTGCCAGACTTTAAACTTTGGGTCTGGAAATCAGCGCTTTGCTCTCAAAACCCCCCCAACAAAAGAAAAGTAATGCTAGTATGCAAATTGAGTTCAACCTACTGGATCTCATCACAGCTTTGTGACAAACTTCTAAAAAATACCCTTGCTGTTGTCTTGTCAATAGCTTTATGAAATCTGAGCAGAAACTTGAGAATGCGCACATGAATCTACTTTTATTTTATGGCATTTAAAGTGATATCATGAAGTTTGTCTTTAGGGGATAAAATGCATTTCTGCCTTTTCTTTTTTCTTTTAAGGTTGTGGAAGTGACACAGAGTCTGAACTGCCTTACAAAATGCACAATTCCCATAAAGATGACATGTCCTATCGCAGACTTTCTGCTGTTGAACCAAAGCCTCTTACAGATTTCAATCGTTTCTTACCCAGTAAAAGTAAACCAGCAGCATATATGCCAGCACCTTTGAGGAAAAAGAGGATAGAAAAAAATGAGGACAACAGAAGAAGCTGGGCAAGTCCTGTCTCCACCGAGTCAGATGGAGCACTTTCAAGGTACTAGCAGGTTATCTAAGTAAAGTAGGTCTTTTTTTTTCATTGTGACAAACTGACAAATACAATAAGCTTATTCATTACGCCAAAGAGAATACATCTTTTCTGTAATCCAAATGACAAAATTGCGCATAGTTTAAGACTTAGGTTCTTTGTGTAGCTAGTAGTATGTGAATAACATTTTGAGGATGGTACAAATTTAACACTGGGAATTTATGATCTCAAAGTGGAGTGATAAAATGTCTTAAATACGTTTTACTTCTTGGCTAAAGCGTCATCCCAAAATTCAGTTGTTGTTAATTACTAGCTATGTTTTTTTTTTAAAATGCATACTCTTTAGATAAATGTCTGAAAACAGTCCGATACTTCTGTGATTTCACCATCTTCACTTTGTTCCTGCTTTGATCAACCTCAGTGGGCAAAGAAAAGATCCTTTAGCAACCTGCCAAAGTAGCAGAGCAGAATGCATGTTCACAGATCCAGCTTCCCTGCAGATGATTTCCGAGTATGACAGTGGCTCTGAATCAGAAGATGAAAGAAGGCTGCCTGATGTGGACTTGGATGATTTGGCAAAACGTAGATTCTTAATAGTAAAAAAGAGCCCAGTGAGCCTTGCTGCATCTGAACATCTTTATATGTTGCACAAAGACTCTCCTAAGTCTTTTTCACGAGAGAGTTATCCAGCTCATCCATTAGCTGTGCTACTTGAACCAATGAGGTCAGACATACTAGTACTAGATACAAATAACTATCCTACTAAAATTGCAATCTCTAAGGAGTGTAAACTAACAAGCATTTCTAATAACTTTTAACATAGCCAGTAAATGACTACATCTTCTGTAGCTGAATTCTTATTCTTTTCAGGTCAAATAAGATGCTATTGTAACCATTTCACTTTGTTTTAACTCTGAGGTAATGGAACAGGGAGCTAATTTGCTTCATTTACAAGGCAGAACTTTTGCAACAAAAAGCATGTCTCTTGCGCATGTTACGTTGTTGTTCCTAAAATATCTTCATTGATTGGATATTTTGAACAGTAACCAGAAGAGTCAGAGATACTTGGACCTTAAAGTGGAAAGCAATCCAACCATCCACATTCATTCAACATTTTCTGAGTATTTTGATGATGAGGAAGAGAGAGCCATAAGCATCCCAGATATTGAAAAGGATGATCTATATGTTCGCAAGCTAAACTCAGCGGTGACAAAAGCAATGGTTTCTTTTGACAAGTTTCTTCCTAAGTTTTGGACTCCAGAAGAATTAGAATGGAAAAAAATTAAGAAATATTCTTCCAAACCTTGGTATAAGGAATTTCAGGGGTTCAGGTGTGTGTTTATGCATGCTCCTGTTATATTTCCTGTATGTACAACCTTTAGCTGGAGTGTTGCTTAAAGTGTGTGGCTGCATCCAGAAACTGATTTTTTTTTTTCTTTTTTTTTCCATCATCATCTCCACTGGCTTCCTTTTGATAGCAGCTGAAGGTTTAACAGCATTTTTAGTGGAGGTTTTGTGCAGTTTTCTCTCTGACAGTGGAATTTAATTGATATGTTGTCTGTGACAAGCTATATCACTTTTCCCTCTGTGTGCTGTGCTCCAGTTATTCTAAATATTTCCTTATGTTCCCTCCTTTTCATTCCTTTTGCTACTCTACAGCCAAAAGAGATCAGATTCTGAAGATGAGGATTCAGTGTATAAACAAAGCAGTGCTGCTATTGGTAATGAACCAAGGCTAAGTCTTGATTTGAACAGCCATTATGGAAAGGATCCAAACCATACTAAACAAACTGCTGAATATGTGCGAAAATCTCTGTCACAAATGGCAGAAGGCAGAAAGATGGAGTCTTCTGATCAACCCAGGTTGATATCATTGCATAAACTTGCATTCCCCTGCTGCATCAAAGGATCCTACAAGTTATGCAGCAGTTAAGTTAATTTAATGGGCGTCACCTGCAATATTGCTGGTGTACCAAATTTAAGCGCAGAAATGCAATAAATAGCAACTTGACTACCTAAATGTAAAGGTCATAGCAAACTACAAAAGATTTTGTGCCCGAGAATGCGATCTCTTTGTTTCTACAATGGTGGATGTGCTGTCTTGACACTTCTAGAGTGGTGGACATGCTGCAGCGTCGTAATTGTAGAAAATGCTGAATAATGTATGGGTGCTTGTCTAAATATTGCAATTGTAAAACAAATATGCTTCTGAATACTTTTGTCTTGATTCAGCTTTTCTTTTGCCACTTAATGATATTCTATCTTCCTCCTTTTTATGTGCTTCAGTCAGTTTTCATTACTTCAGGCCCTGCAAAAATATACTGACTACTTGTCTTCTGAAACAAAGACCAAAATTGATCCTACTTCTGGCCCTAGGCTCGTAACATGCCGAAAGAATGTTTCTTTTACACCAGGGTGCAGTCAGAAGGAGACTGAGAATGGAGAACTGTACCCAGACTTGGAAAATGATGATTTATTTGTACGGAGGACTGGGGCTTCCCATGTGAATCCAGTTGTTCTTCAGGATCCTGACTATTTTAAAAAATTCTCTGAGCAAGAGCCTTCTCTAGAGGGTGAAATAATTTTACAGCCCAGAGAAGAGCAAACTGTGATTCCAGACTTAGAAAAAGATGACATGATTGTTCGTAAAGCCCAAGCACAGAAAAAAGCAGTGCCTTTATCAGGTGCTCCAGACAGATACCATCCTGCACTCTTTCCTGATCCTTGGAGTCTTCCAGAGGAAATCCGGTCCAAGTTCCTTTGCTTACTTGAGAAGAGCAGCATGTTGCAAGAGAAGAAAAATGCTGGTGTGGTGTTATCACCCTCTTCACGACAGAAGGATGATATGTTGACTCGAAAGATTGACTCCTGGAAAGTAGGAAGCGTTGTGCAGCCGATCAGTTTTATACCAGGTCCATGCAGTGAAGAAGACTGGAAAAAATGGGAAGCTATCCGAGAAGCCAGCAAAGTTAGACACAAGAAGCGGCAGATGGTTGAGAGGTCAGGTTGTGTATCTGCACAGACTAAATTTGTATCTGAATTATTGGAACTGTCCCTGTTTAAGGAAAGCATCATCTTGTACTGATACATGCATGCAAGTGTGACGGCTTCAACATATTTATTTTGTTATGTAATCCATAAAAAAGCTTCATTTGCTTTCATTAAATTTTGCTTTGGGCTGCAATACCATATTTTCAACCATAATTAGGATATTTCATGTTCCATTATGACTGGTGGTAACTTCTATCAAGATACCAGCAGTGTCTCAGATTAATATACTTCTATTTCATGGCTGAACAGGCACATTCATTGATTGCTCAAGAGACCATAGAAGCTGAGGTGTAGGTTTTCAATATAAAGTTCCTGAAGCCCATGGCACACACTCATGTCAAGTCACCCCATGATCTGATCATGTGGCATGGCAGGAGGTTGATTGTTGGGATTGGGGATCGGATCCCAATCGCACCCTTTGCCATTGCCTTCATGATCCTGAGTTCCCTCTGCACTGACAAGTTGAAAGCCAGGTGTCTGCTCCCCCATGTAACCTGGGACTGCCCTGGAGCTGGGACCAGCAATCAGCTGTTTGTCATCCTTGGATCTGTTTGAGGGTTTCCTCCTGTGGAAGTTTAAACGCTGTTTTCAGCAACTCCAGTAGGACTATGGAGAGTAGGGTTGCTGAAGGTTTTTTCCTACCAAAGACTGTAAAGTGTAGGTGAACAGTTTCAGTTGCTGGCATCGGGTGCATGTGTACCACCCTTGACATTTATCCCATGATTAAGATGTTAATTGTGGTATAAATGTAATGTGTAGAGAGGCCCTGAAGTACATGAATGCTTTGATTCTTGAAGGGTGTTGGTAATGCCCATGATCCAGGATTAAAAAAGGTCCAGAAACTAATTTTTTACAGCTGTAGGCCTGGTATCTGAGGTAGAAAACACCAATAACCCTATGCCCTTTAAGAAAACCTACCCTGAAAAGAGAGGGTGCATACGTATGGTGCTAATTTAGTTTCCACTGGAATATCTTCACTCTCCCAATCATAACATCTTCCCTGCTTTCAGATATACTCTTTTTTTAATGAAAGTTCCACTGCTCCATCCCCGGGGTGATGATAACTTCTCTCTCCAGTCTGCACTGTAACTACTGCTCTTTTTCAAATGTCATGCTCAGTCCTGGAGAGTGGGTCTTCCTGAGTTTGTTCTTAGCACTGAAAATACGGCATTGCGAATTGCAGTTTTTTATGTTCTGCGTCCTTCATTTATGATTGATACATTTTCATGTTCCAGCCAATATTTTTGTTGTCTCACTTTATATTTCAGCTTCACACAGTTAACCAAATGCAAGAAGTGCTTAACAGTATATCTCAAATATTTTGAAAATAATTGAGCTGTTGTAAGGATTTTTCATTAAAAAATATTTTTTAGTAAATAAAATGCCTTTACTAATGTTTTGTATTTTAAAATGTTTTAAATACATCCTGCTGGATGTATTTGGGTCTGTGTCATGTGTGTTAAGCTGATTTACTTTTGGCATTGTTTAATTCATTTCATTTATTGTGTGCCTTAAAACTAGGAATGGGTGAATTAATTGGAACCAAAGTAGCAATTTTTGTTAGGACTGTGTGGTTTTAATTTTCATTTATTGAAACAGTTGTGGTTTGCATGTATTCCTTGTGGTTTGGCAGTGCTGGAAGAAGTAATTTACAGTCTTCCCAAAGATAGAAGCACTAGAAATTGGGATGGAGAGGATTGTTTCAAAAGTTTACGAACTTGATTTGCCAAAGTGTGTAGTTTCTGAAGTTTCTCTCTAGCATTTGAACTGTGGAGTGCTCTAAAAAGCTTGCAACCCCTAACCATTTGAGGGTCACCCATTGCTTTAATCAGAGTAGTTGCTTACCAGACTTTTTACTGTTCTCTTGCTTATCATGGAAGATGCACTGAAATTAATTTATTTTTGGTTTTCTCAGACTGTTTCAAAAGCTTTCTGATGAGCATGGGTAAGTTTGATAAAGACATGAAAGGTATTACCCTACTACTTTTGTGTATGTTGTTTAACTTTTTTATGCATGCACAATAGCTAAAAACTCTTGCTTGAAGCAACTTGTGCATGCTGCTTTATAGTTCTGTGCTTGGGCAATTTACTTAACAAGTATAGGAAATCCAATAGCTGTGCTTGTGACAGCTTCCTTGTGGCATAAAGCATTGCATATGCGGAGAACAAATTTTAATCACTCATGTTTGGTATGTTAAAATCAGCAGTGGAATTTGTTTTGCTAAAACGTTACACATGGCAACTATATATGCATAAATTGGGTTTTTAGATATTCATCAAATATGCAGTAAGGCTAGTACATGTATTTTATTTTATTTGAAATAGGGCACAAGTGAGAATTCTGGAGCTGTTTTAAAGATCTATTTTATAGGAAGGTTGGAAGATTTCCCAGCTACTCCAAATGTATGAAACAATGCAAGATAAATCATACAGAAAGACTCAAGCAAGTCAATAGCAGATAGCTTTAGAGTGAAATTAGTTTAGAGAAGCATTTCTGTTGGGTTGAATTTCTTGTTTCAGCATGTGACATTTAATCATCTTCATCAAAACCTGACATCAAAACTCAACTTTTTTTGAAAAAGGAAGATCCTAGTAGAGGAAGATAATTGAAACTTAGAGGGGCAAGTGATAGTGGATTTTCTTTTGAGATTTTTGAAAAAGTATAGTCTGTTAGAAAGATTGCGTTTTCTTGATATTGTCTAATTATCCGCAATATTGAGTTTGTTATCCACAATAATTTTCTGCTCGTGATATAAAAGTTTAACTAGAAGAGCAAGGAAGGGCCAGAGAATGGTAAATAAATAAGTACCCAGTGAAATAACCATGGGATTGTTAACCAAAGTCCAGAGCCTTTGGTTACTAGTGAAAAGGTTTGACCTCTTCCTAAACCTCAGGTGGATATGACATGAAGTCACCAGACAATTTTGTACAACATATTCATGCTTAGGTATACGCTGAAGTTTGGAAGGGAAGAAACATGGTCAGGGCTTTACCTAAATGTTTGGCAATATAGTTAACTTGCACAATGCCTTTTAAAATATTATTAGGCCAGATTTAATTTAATAACATTATTTTTTCCCTTTCAGTATATTCCATTGGTCTTGCAGTCCAGTGCCATTCCTTGTCATTCAGGTGGTCATAGTATTCTTCAACCTAAAGCTAGGTGGTTGGGAGCAGAAGTGGCATTCTTCTGAAGCGTTAGAATGGGAGAAGGCTGTCATGTCTCTCTGACTATGGCTGCGTCTTAAATCTGGAAGAGGTTCTAAAAGATTGCAGAGAATAGGAAATAAAGAACTCACACAATTTCAGAACCTCTTCTGAATGAATAGATAAACACAAGACCTCTTAAAATTCCATGTTTTTTTGGCCTAATAACTATTTATTTATGGCGTGGAAGAGCTCAAACAAGTGTGCGACCGAAATTGAGTTTATAGTTTGGTGGCTAGGGCACTCTTACAATATGGAAAACAACTAATATATAATACTGTCTACTTCTCAGTTGTGAAAATTCCATGGGCGATGAGGGAGGGAATCAGTGCTTGTGCACATGCTTGCGCATGTTGCAGAATATTTTGAAAGGTCTGCATTATGATGTACAAAACGTGCAGAAAATTGTCATGCAGTGCAGCTGTCTTCTGTCTTAATGACTTAATACAGGTGAGAACAGAGAAGAAAGTAGCACAGGAACGGATGTCAAATATGGCAAGTGAAGTGAAAGAGAAGAGAGCTGTGGGAAAATTTAGTAGGAGGAGAGTGGGTGACAATGCAATAATGGAACTTGAAATTGGTATGGACAGCTTAATGAAAGTTGAGACAGAGTAAGATTATTCTAGCTGTTGGACATTAAATCAAAGAGGGTCAGGAAGGCTGAGAAGGAAGAAATTGGGAAGTCATGGCATGAACCAAACTGCTTTTTGGTTCATGGAGGATGGAGTTGTCTTTAGAAATGTCTGGGTGGCTGCAGCTTTGTGTGTGTTGGTGGGGAGGGGGAGATTGAGAGGCAGAGGCATTCATAATTTATATGAGAAGTGATAAAATTTTGAAAGCTTTCGTATGAAGAAAGAAAAGGAGGATGATTTCATAGACATTAGGGCTGGAAGGGACCTCGGGAGATCGAGTCCAGCCCCCTGCCCAAACGGCAGGAAGTCAGCTGGGGTCATAGGATCCCAGCAAGATAAGCATCCAATTTACTCTCGAAGGTGTTCAATGTAGGCGCTTGAACCACCTCCGCTGGCAGACTGTTCCAGACCTTGGGGGCTCGGACAGTAAAGAAATTCTTCCTTATGTCCAGCCTGAAATGGTCTTGCAGGAGTTTGTGACCATTCGACCTCGTGATCCCATGGGGCGCTCTGGTGAACAGATGTTCCCCCAGATCCTGGTGGTCACCCCTGATAAACTTGTAGGTGGCCATCAGATCACCCCTGAGCCTGCGCTTTTCCAGGCTAAAGAGCCCCATGGCTCTCAGCCTGTCATCGTAAGATCTGTTTTCCTGACCTCTGATCATGCGCGTGGCTCTCCTCTGGACTCTCTCAAGCTTCTCCACATCCTTTTTGAATTGTGGAGCCCAAAACTGGATGCAGTACTCCAGCTGCAGCCTCACCAAGGCCGAGTACAAGGGGAGAATGACGTCCCGGGATTTGCTCGAGAAGCATCTATGGATGCACGCCAGCAATTAAACATGGTTCCAAGATTGTGGGCCTGAGGAATAGGTAAAAATGACAGAACTGGACACATGGAGGGAGAAAATGGGATTTGGGGGGGTAGAAGAGAATTTGAGTGGAAAGAAGCAGCGGAGATCTGTGAGGAGCAGGCAAATGTGAAGAATCAATTTGAATGATTAATACAAAGCTGCAACAAAACCACAGGAGCTGCTGCTTACTTTTTCTAGTCTTATTAGAACAAAGATACTGTTTATTGACATGACACTGGCATTGTTACACATCCCAGCCTGCATATTTAGCTACTTGTCAAGGCTTTGTATGTTTTTACTATTTCGTGCTCCATTTAAAACTGCCCTCCAAGAGCTTCATCATATTAACATAAATCCCTTCCTTTCAAAAGTTCCACTTGAGTAAATATTGGCACAAATAAATCTAAGCATAACAATCCTTTTCCTAGGAGTAAGTCTTTGACTGATATCAGCGCAGATGAACTGCAGTCAATGCGCAAGATTCGTTTTGAAGAGCTACAGAAAATAAAAGTCCAGCTACAAGAACAAGACCAAAGGTGGCAAGATGTAAGTGTTCCCTGCCCCCAACCTCTGTGCGCATATACCTCTAACGTCACGCAGTTTCTATCCTGCATTACCTGAGAGGTGCTGAGTACATTCAGCTTCACTTAGGCTGTTGTGTGCACTCTGTATTTCACACAACTGAGTCCAAAAAGACCCAGTCCAAACAATTGCCCTAGCCTAGATTATCAGAAGAAAGGATGAAATCTGATGCCTTAATTCTTCTACTGCATCTTATTGAACTCTGCCAGGTAAACCTTTTTCTATTGTAGCCTTTGAGGACTAAACAGTAAATACCAGCCTGAAGGCTGCTTTCTGTGTATGACAATAAGGCTAAGTACAGAATTTGCACATAAACCAGTATAAGTGATTGGAAACCAGTCTAAACCTGCAACAGAACAGAAGTTCAGCATATATAGACCAGTTTCAAAATAGTGGGACTTGGGCTGAGAGAGATCTGGATGGATGCAGTACTAGACTTAATCAGTTTAGGTCAGAGCAGTATATTGAAATTCTGTACCATATCCCATAGCAAATCACCTTTCTTCACTGTCCTCTGGCATCACAGGTACCCCTTGCAGGGCAGTGTGCTAGCCTTGGCTGGTGCTTATCTGCAAAGGGTGAGCACCGGGCCAGCCTTGCTCCTGAGCTGGCACAGATAGAGCCTCTGTCTCCTGTCTGAGCAGCTGAGTGGGGGAAGGACAGAATGATAACAGAGCCATCCTGCATATGGCCCTGGCCCCGAGCTGGCATAGCAGCTGGGGTGGGGAAAGCTCTTCCTTCCGCTCATCACTCCCACCCAACCCACTTGACAGCTGTAGCCAGGAGCCATCTTAGAGCCAGACTGTCCGCCATGCCGGGAATTAGGAGCAGAGAGGTGGGAAGCAGAGACCCCTGCTGCATGCAGAGACCCCCCCTGACTTTGTTGACTTGGATCTTGGGGAAGGGAGAGATGGGCCAGGTCTGCATGGCAATGGGGCTCTACTTCCCCCTTCCTACTCGCAGTTCCCAGCTTGGTGGATAGCTGCAGCCACGAGCAGCTGCTCAGAGCCTCTGTCTCTTGCCTGCGTGGCTGGGCAGGGGGGAAGAGGGGTAAGGGGTGGGAGAAGGGAGCTGAACCTCAGAGATGTGCAGGTCTCCACTGTGCCAGGAACCTGGGGCAGAAGGAGAGTGGAGCCCCTTGTTGTGCAAATCCAGTCTGCCCTGGCACCCTCCAAACCCAAGCCAGCAAGTTTTACTGGGGTTTACTCCCCAGCCCTGGTTCCTGGAATGGCAGAGAAATATGCAGCTCTGAGCCATGGCTTTATACCCCCACCTTGTCTGGTCACAGGCAGGAGACGGAGACTTCAAGCAGCAACTCCTGGCTGCAGGTGTCCACCAAGGCTGAGAACTGAGAGCAGGCATGTGGGAGAAATGCCCACCCTGCCATGTGGGCACCCTATTCCCACCATGTTGGTTTGGGGCTGGGCCTGGGCAGCTGGGGGCTCCTTTTCCCCCAGCCACTGCTGAAAGCTGGGGAGAGATGCTGCACTGGCCAATCAGGGGTGGCCAGCTGCTTGGCTTGCAATTCCCCAACAGCCTCCTGGGAGGCATGTGAGTACCCCTAGCTGCTGGCCACCTCTGTGCCTCTTCCCCCAAGTGTGAACTGGAGTTCTGTTCGCTCCCAGACTAATGTAGGGTGCTTTAAAAAAAAAGCTGTGAAAGTTACTGTAAATCCCCCTCAGGCTTTTTGAACCTCTGTACCTAGCCTAAAAGATAAGATGCCATATTTAGTGATAGTGTCATTCTACTAGATAGTTTCTTCTCTGGGAATAGAGTATCGTTTGGTCTGCATATTTGTAAATGTAATATAGGCGTAATATAAAAACAGCTATATTATAGTATCATATCATATAATATTGTATAGTATGGCTTAATACAATGATCTGCAAGAAAGATTGCAAATCGCATTTGGGGGAAGCTAAACAGGGCATGCTTCTGCTTAGAGGAATACATCTTAGTGTTACTGTGCAATCTAATAATAGTTAGAATACCACATTAAATTGTTCAGTGATAGAAAGCATTACACATGTAATGAAAGTTAGTGAAGGGCTGATGGTTGAGTATATTTGAGTATTCGGCCATTTAGGGGGAAAAAAATTTCTTCCTTGTAAATTGCATTAATGTATATTTTTTTACCTTGCTAATTCTTTAAAAAATTTCCCCAAAAATATTCTGCTTTCAATTCATCTTCAATACTGACATTAGCTTATTAAAACTAATGCATCAGTCAGTTGTTATATTGCTTCGCTTTACTTAAAAAAACAACCAAATAAACAGTTGCATTTAAATAAAACAGTTTTCTGTTTTTCTAGAATAAATAAGAATATTATAGAATATTTAAGAATAAATATTGAAGAAGTAACTGGAAAAAACTGAAAAAGAAAAGTTAATTTTCCTTTTAAATTTCAGACCGGAAGATCAACAGGCATGTCACCTTATCTGAAAAAAAATACAAACACTGTGTTTCAGAAACATTTAGGTCAGACTTTGCAAGAAGACACATGAGATTCTAGCCTTAGCACAGAAAAACTGTCTGTCTACAGAGGAAAATTAGGACACTTGCATCTAGTTAGAAGGACTAAGTAATGCAGTAGGATAGACTATGAAGTGGTTACAGGTCTCCGGAAAATTAGATATCCCAAAACTCACGTGACTTCCATTTTAGGATCTTGCAAAATGGAAGAGTCGCCGAAAAAGTTTCACTTCAGATTTGCAAAAGAAAAAGGAAGAAAGAGAAGAAATTGAAAGGAAAACCTCTGAGGTTTCTGTAAGAAATACCAAATCATTGAAAGAAATGCAGCGAGACAGGTAATGTGTCCAACTGGGGTTTCGTATGTATTATTTAAGTGTGGGCTTTTTTGTTTCCTACTATAAAGTAGTTTTAATTAGCATTAAAATTATGCTGGCATATGAAGTGGAATTAATTTAGTACATTTGGCGGGGAGTTTGGGGGGTGTTGTTTGATTAAATGTTTCCTTTGCTCAGATGTGACTTATTTGTCTAGATTTTTGCATTACATAAATAACTGAATGGCAGGTGTGACTTAGTTGTGGGCAACTTATAGAGGATATTAAATCTGGCTAGTGATGTACCATGCAATTTAGAAAGTGAAACTAGGTATTAATAAGTTTATCTGTTTTTATCAAATTTGCATTTATATTAACAGTATTTGGTTTAAAATTAGCCTAGCCAGGCTAGAATGAATAAGTTGGTCAGTCATGCTGTTTTAGTACCTGGACTAGTTTAATAGGATTGGGTATTTTTCTTTACTTTAATACTGTAGTTGTAATTTTCTACTAGTTGTAGACATGTATTTACATGATGAGTAAATATATGCCAGGTACTTGTTATATCACAAAATAGCAGAACTATGGGCTCTCCAACTTTCTCAGTGCAATTGCTATGTGAATCCATTTGCTATTTATAGAATGGGTGAAATGCAAATAGTTTTATCTCACTCTTCAGAGGGAAAGAAAGTAAATACAGTTAGTGCAACACTATTTGCCCTATAGGTGATGGTAGTTTTATAAATACATTCTCTCATCTATTTTAAATGAATGGCTGTGTATAGCTGCTGCATACATCTAGACAGCAAATGAAAAGGACCCTTATTGAACACATTCTGAGTTTCAGTGCTTTTTTTTGTCTCCCAAGATAAAAAAATATATTTTATTCAGTATCAGCATAGATGTTAATTGTACTTGATGGCCAATATCTCCACAATTTTAAAAATGGTTTTCTAAAGCACTATTGTTGTGCTAGTGAGCTTTTTACACCACATGGAAACATTTAATTATAAAACAAACAAAAAACAAAACCACTGAAGTTCAGCTTCAGGATCGACAAACACCATGTTCACTATAAATTAGTTAAGCATTTTGGTACAGTATTTAATAAGACAATAGTCTTCAGGTGGCAGTCTTCCACCCTTCCAAACTAAGTACATTTCCCTGTCTTAACTTCCTTTGAGGAAACGTAGTTATTACAGTTTTCCAAAAATTTTAACTGGATTGCTTGGAGAGAGACCAGTTTTGGCAGCAGAGCCAGCTGATAACATTAGAATTTGTAGGATTATTGGCCATTTTAATATGTGAAAAATTTTATTTAACTTTGGAGAGAGAGCAGGATTCATTTTAATTTACCTACTGCTTTTTTTTCTTGCCTCAAGCATTTAGTAGCTGAAAGACTTCTTTAAAACCCACCTGTTCACCAGGTCACTCTTTTGGTATTTTAATGAGCCCTGTCTCCTCAGGGAGAAGAGAGATCACGAAACCTACGGTGACAACCAGCCAACAACTGAACGCAAGTGGATTTATTCATCATATGATGATGTGTTTAGCGAAGAAAAACCATCTTCCAGACCCTCAGTAGCAAAAGATTACTTAGTTGAAAAAGATACCACTGATGGCTTTAAGAACAATGAAAAACCTTTAGCTGTACCATCTAGCACAGAGAATTTGCAGAAGTGGGAGAGCTATGCAACAGGTGAAACGCAAATTCCATCTAAAAGCCTGTCCGAAAAACAGAGCTCAGCTCCTTTGTCTACTCTCCATTCAGTGAATGCACAAACTGGGTCAGCTCGGGTTTCAGCTTCTCTACCCAGAAGTTACCAGAAAACTGATACCTCTAGGTTAACATCTGTGGTTACACCAAGACCTTTCGGCATCCACACACGAGGAATCTCATCACTTCCTAGATCATTTACGGTAAAAATATCCTTTTTCTTAATATATATGAATGTTATAATCTTAAGTCACCAAACAGTACTTTTAACATCATAATTAATTACCTTCCAAATTACCTGTGATTGCATTACACAGGGTATATTAATAATGGAGCAGATAATTTTGTTGCAATGCTCAAACATTTACTGATGCATATTTTAAATGATCACTTGTTGACTGTACTGGTACTTTGATCAGACTGTGTGAATAGTAATATCTTTTTGTAAAGTTTCCTGCCAGAAATTTTTTTTAAAATATGTTACAGTTTTCTGGAGCTTTTTCTTTGCATCAGATAATTGCTAATAAATCAGGACAGCATCTTATGTGGTGTAAATGCAACTTGATAGAACAGTGAGATTTTTTTCCTTTGTATTAAAACACAACATGGAAAATCAGATTTTGCATAGATTTTTCATAGCTTTTTCAAAAGCCCTTAATTTCTCCAATTTTGCATCTGGTAAATAGGTAAGCTTTTGAAAGCATATGGTTTGATTGTGTCACTCTTGAATTCAAACCTGGATTATTTAGTTTCCTATAGGCCTCTTGCTTTCTGTTAAGGCAAGGATTAAGTGGTATTGAATGGAATGACTAAAAAGGTAAATGAAGAGAAGGAAGAAAGGTCAAAGTGCTTTTTTTTTTTTTTTTTGGTTAAACTTTTTGGATTATTGAAATACTCAGTTTGTGGCTTGTGGATTTTTAAGAATTGCTTTTCTATAATAACATTTTAATTCTAGATGGACGATGCCCAGAAGTATAATGGAGAAGTAGATAGAGCCAAGACAGCTCCAGCTTTGTTCACCAGCAATTCATTTTCACAACCAGAAACAAGACAACCTCTTTCTACCACTGCATGGAAAAGTGGTGTTGAAGATGCAGAGGAAGAGGAGGAGGAAGGTATTAAAAGAACACATGTGCCTATTTCAGTAGCCTCTGCTGCATCCCAGGACCAGGATGCTGGAAGCCATGGTCTTAAATCACAGTATTATACTTCTCCTGACTCTCTTACAGTTGCACCCTCTGCAGAAAGAAGAAGCCTGCCAGAGCCTGAGGTTTCAAGGTCACAGGTGAGTTTGAAAAGTATATAATTACTTGCAGTAATCTAGTAGACCTAGGGCAGTGTGAACAAAGATTATTATTAAAACCTTAGGCCAATATTCTCCAGTAATAAGAGCTGCTCAGAGAAACAACTTAGCCCATTTCATCTAGCCTCTTTTTTCAGATAGTACAGGGAAAAATAGTATTTGCTCTTTTGGTGACTACAACACTTAAAACTCTCTGCTCTGAGCGTCACTGCATTTCTAATTCAAGTACAAAGTGAATCTGATGTTCAGTTCAACATTTCCCAGGTTTCAGTTTTTGTGCCCATCATTTGCAGCAGCAAATTATCTTATCTCTTGAGTACAGTCACGTGAGTGACCCAAATTGCACTAGCCTTTATTTGTGCCCTCAAACTGCAGGAGGCAAAATAATACAGGCGTTAAAAAATCTGCCCCTTTTTAATGTACCCAGCATCACAGTTGCATCTCTGCTCCCCATTCCCACTCTCCCCAAATTGGCCTGAATCAGTGCTTTTTAAAACTAGTTCTCCAACTAGGTTTTAGTTTAACAACTGTTTTCACTAATTACTCTTAAACTAAATCACATCCTCACTAATTGTCTGATGCAAAATTTTCCAACTTTTGTTCAGAAATTGGATCTAGTGCTCTTTATAGAGCTTTGAGGACTATAAGGTACTGTATTCATGAAGCTGTTGACTGTTGCTGTCTCCTGTCAGTTTCAGGTTTCAAATGTAAATTGAATACTAATAGCTTCAGCTGTCAGTAGCATCCTGCAGTTGATGTCGCTAAACCTCAAAGATCATGCTGCAAGTTGCATTCTCCAAATTTTTTACATTTCTCTAAATGCTAATTATGTCTACTGCTGAAGCAAAAAAACCTGAATGCTGATCATGAAGTCACTCCATATTATTCTTCTTCTTCTTGTTTTAATATTGTTTTGTAAGTGTCAGCCTGTTTGGACAGTAGCTTGTTTTTCTTTAATCAAATTTTTCTTGAGAGAGCAGGATTTTGGGGTGTTTTTTTCAGTTTACAGATTTTTACTACTGCTTTTGGCCTGGCAGCTCTAAACTGCCTGCCTGCTCATCATAATTAATTTATTTAATTGTTGTTTCCAAAGACTTGGTTGTTACAAATAGGAGGAGATTATGATAATTTAAATAATAATAATACAAGGGTAAGTAGAGCTGTTGCTGTTAAATTTGGTAGGATATGTATTAAATTAGATATATAGGGACTTCATGTGCCCATTTTTGCTTTAGAAGCAAAAATTTTAGATTCAGGTTTCATTTCTGTTCACTGCAGTGATAAAAAGACTAAGCCTAGCTACTGTTTGGTTATCAGGCACACGGCTGTTTTATACAGCATGCATCAAACAAGATGTAGCTGAGGTAGAAAATCCTTTTCTACTTAATCTGCTGGTAAATCATTTCATGGCCAGGTGAGAAACTGATAGTCAAGTAAACGCTAAAGCGGTAATGTTGAGTTTGTAGACCAATATAATCTTTGGAGAGAACCTGTCAAAGCAGCAAGGTGAAATTCAGTGAATGGAATTGGACTCTCCTGTCAGGTGGAGTGAGAGTAAAGGTCCATTCGTAGTTGGGGAAGGTAAAAAGATCTCATTTATTTTCTTTTAAGGAACAGCTTAATGGCCTAAATCTTACTTCAGATATTATTCTTTGCTGAACTTTAAGTATAGTAGTAAAATTTCAATATATGGTAATACCATATTTTCTCACTTACTACCCACACCTTTTTCCTACCCTCCTCTCCCTACAAATTGGTGTGTATTTTAAGCAAAGAAGCTGATCTTCTGACCAAGATAGAAACGTCTTGCTTTGATTTCTACTCCACAGTGCAGCAACTCATGCATTACTGGTCAGGCAGCTGATGGCCTCAGTAGACTTAATAGCTTATTGCTCCTCACCCCAGAAGAGTTAACAATCATCTCTCCTTTTTAATGATCTTGATATTCCACTAATCAAATTAAACTTTTTAGGGTGATTTTGCTGTTTGCCAGCTTCTTCTGTTCTCTCCCTTTCTATTTTACAACCTCAGAGATTCTTTAGCTTTTTCAAAATCATAGATCCCACCTATGGAGACTAGTCTTCAGCAGTAGCTAATTTTTCAGCGTTAGTTGAGCAGGAAAGTGAGGGTGAGTTAGCTGCTGACTAGGCTCTATCTCTACTCTGCGTCTATAACTCGGGGGTAAAAAAATCTTTCTCCTCCCCACCCTTTCATTTTGTCTTTCATAAAAAAGGAACACGTTATTTTCTGGGGCTTGTATGTGAAAAAATATGGAATTTTGACTTAATACAGTCAGTTATAACTAAGGAAAAGTAAGAACCTATTTATGGGCCAATGGCTGTAATAGCTAAGTAAATTGCACACTGGTTCAATAAACTGTAAACGTCTGAGTTTTGCCAAAAATGTTTCTTTCTTAACAGAGAGATGCAGTTTTTTCATCTGTGTCCTCTAGTCTGGCTATTATAACATCCTCTCTTCTGATTGGTAATTGTCTTCAGACTCGTGATCCAAAGAGTTGACTTAAGTTTTTTGAATGCTTCCACATATTGCCATTGGAGCTGGTGTCTGTGCCTATTTCCTGCTTCTCTTTGCTTGTTAAACTCTAGGACATTCCCCTTTACTAACTTAGAGTACCTTTGCTTACTTAATTTGGTTTGATATTACAATTAGATGTTGAAGTGTTAGGTAAATGAAAGGGGAGAATAAGAAACGAGGGTAACCATATTTGTAACCATATGAATAGAAATTTATTCCGATAATTATGCAGATAGTGGTAATCTATTAAGCTAAAAATGGCCCACACTGCCACAACATGTGGTTTAGTAACAGAATATTGTTTTGGGGAAATGTATCCATTGTGACAATTTCCAACAGAAAAAGGCTAAATGAATCATTTCAATTTTTCCCATTATGACAAAAACATTAGTGTTTTTATTTGGATCAGGGAAAAACTATTAATTAGGCTTTTCATTATGTTAAACTAAATCTCATATCATTGAATACTTGAGACTGTTCTGATAATAAACTAAATAGTCTTACCTTATCAAAACAGAAGGCTTAGGTAAGTTCAAATTGAATTTTTTCAATATTTTTGTTTTGCAGGGAACTTTAGCTTTTTGTTCTGACTTGTAACAATTTTTGAAGTATCAGTTCCCCATGGAATGGACTGTCTGGCTTCCAGCCAGGTCTAGGAATTGCTTTATAATCTAAAACCACCATGTCTAAGAACAGCCCATTGACTTTGTGGAACTCTGTGTGGAGACACTGGTCCAAGTTTAATGCATCCAATTTCATAACAGTGCACTCATAAATATAGATTAAATGAGTTACAATTATCCAGCTTTTTCAAATTCCCACTATACAGTCTCATGAGGCAGTGAGCACCCCAAGTATACTAGAATATGTGTAAGGACTTACTAGGGTTTTTTCCTCTTCAGATGTTACAATTTGTGCTCCTTGGGGGGATGAAGTTTATAAAAACAACTGCCCATTTTTTTAAATTGAGACCATAATGTCTTTCCAATTCCTATAGAATCTTACCAGAGAATTTTGCCCTGAGGAACCTGCTATGATGAATGTAATAATAAACAAACTATACACGACTGCAGGAAACAATATACATTTTAAATTACTCGCCTAAATAACAAACAAGCAAACAAACTAGCTAGCATGATCTACAAGGAAAACCATTTTAAAGTCAATTAATAGATAATTAAAGTATACATTGTGAGTAGCCTCACTTATTTAGTGGATAAACTTTCCCTCATGTTAATGCCTGTGACACCAGATACTGCAGTGTCATGTTTTATTTTTCAGGACCAGTACAGTGAAATGAGGATCAGTATAAACCAGAGACCTGGTAAGAGCCACAACTTTGGGTTTACAACAAATTGGAATAATTCTGGGGTCTTTGTGCAATCAGTTGAAAAAGGTAAATTCATATTTAATCCTCTTAGAGACTTTGTTCCTATTGTTAATGCACTGAGACTTTCAAATAAAGGCATTTTACTTGTAAGAATTGATGGAAATATTCCTAAGAATTCAGAAGGGGGTGGAAAAGAAAACGGGGAACACTTATTTGATTGTTAAAGGCTAAATATTGTACAGTTCCTTTGTATAAGTATCACTTAACTTATTTAATATTAAGTGTGTTCTGAAACAATTGTATATCCATAGCATAAGGTTTTGTGATGCCTGATGCAGTTTCATGTTCTGGAAGATAAAGACATATTGTTCTTTTCTCCTATATTTTTAAAGGTGTTAGTTCCTACTGTGTATAAACCCAGGTGCACAGGAAAGATTATTGTTACCAGGCATATATTTTGTTTCAGGTTTGCCTGCCTCCACTGTATTGAACATTGGAAACTATTACTTTTGAAAAGCAACTGCAACCTCTAAATTCTTCGACTGAAATTTTAATTTTTTTATGAACAGAGGTAGTAAAAATCAAGTGGAGGTTGCATTCAGAATCAGAATAAACAGTAGACAGTAACTAAAGCTCCGTTTCCTTTAGATATGTATTACTGTCAAAGATTAAGATTCTGATATCTCCTGTTGGGGATGACATTTCCTTTTTATATTTCTGAGTTTTTAGTGTAGTTTGTTTTAAAGAGCAAACTATATTTTAATGAATTGTTAATTAAAAAGAATAATTGTTCAGAAAATATCTTTTATATAGTATATGTTGTTTTTCAGTAAAATTCACTCCAAGTTTTGCTATGTTCATTTTTACACCTGATGGTTTAGTGCACAATTAAAAAAAAAAACCGAGGAAAGGAGAAACTGTTGCAATATAGCTTTCATTAAACTCTTTTTTCACAGCAAGAAAAATGATTAATTGCCAACTTATGTATTGACTTTAAAGTGAAAACCAGGACTGTGTTTACATCGGCTGGGCCCTTCTAGATAAACAGAATCAAACAGTGAATAACCCCTTTATCCAAGAGTAATTTAAAATTGTTCTCATTGTCACTAGGCCTCTCTTTTTATGCCAGTTACTCTGGGCAAAGATCTCTCTCCGTGCTGCCTATTGTAAATCAAAATAAGAGTAACATTACAGTAATGCTGGTTAATGTTTATAGGATTGTAGTGCGCAAAGGTCCCTGTCAACCCTGATTTTGGGCTCTGCCGTGCAGGGAAGGGTGACTGTTTGGTCATGGCTATCTCAGTTTATACTTTGTCCTCACCATGAATAACATGTCAAAGTACAAAGGAAATGATAGTAACTTTTTTTTTTTTTTTTAACTGAACTGTGCCTAATACTCTCACATACATGGTGTGCTTAATGCTGCCTTTAAAGCTAACCAGTGTTCCATCACTGTGAGGTAGCTACATAAATAGTTCAAAAATAAGGGCAGCACTTGAAATGCCAGAGCGTGCTTTCACTTTTTTTCTGCTCATTTCTTAGTGCTTGCTTCATATTTAAAAGAACGTTGACATTTTAGCAAACCATCTTAACTATGTTGTTTTCCTTAAAATATTTTCAGTGCCTTTCATTCTTGGTTTTTACAGTGATTTATATGCTTCATGTATCTTTTTATTTTAAATGCTCTGATGACAAAAAAACATTGTGCCAAAGCAGCATGCCCCTGATATTTGTTCCCTTCAAAAGATTTTTAAAAGTTGAAGTGCATATTTGACCAGAGTCCGGTTAACACCCATAAAATAAACCAGGGTTGCAGTTATTTTTTGTAACAATTTCTACACCTTCTACTAAATAAACAAAGAAAAAGCCTGAGAAAATATTAAGTGACCTAGCCAGTTTCCCCACTGCCCTGTAATTCTCCACACCATGTCCCTCTTCTCCCTTGCCCATTTACAACCAGTATTTGAGATGACATGAGTGACCTAAGGGTACACGTGACTGAAATATACCAGGTGTAGCCATATAGGGCTGTCGTCTTTGCAAACCAAATTTGACCCACTTTCTTTGCACTTTTTTTCTGATGTGAAGCTAACCAAGCACTGCAATTTGTTCTATTGCAATAATATCCAAATGGGCTAAAGAAACACTTCTGTGGAAAATAGGAATAGAAAAAGTAAAGATTTACATTTTTAGCAGAAAAATGTTTTTTGCTTCTAGTGGAAATTTTGAAAAATACCATAACTCACTTGCTTTAATTATGATCTAAAATTAAATCCGATGCAGTAGCAGGAAAAAATTCAGTTAATTCAAGTGCTTATTTAGTTGTATGTGTATAGATATAATCTAGAGACTCTAGCAGTTGCCATTCATTCATTCGTATAGTGATTTTTGTATGTTTTGTTCCTTGTAGCTTATGCTTTCTTAGTCTTACTTGATAATTTGAACTTCTTCTCTCATAGTCAATTGTTGAGTTTCAACTTGTTATAAAGTAGTTGAGTTTCAGTATGCCTCTCACTTTGAACATTAGCTTTGACTTAGTTTAGTCAGCTTTCTGAGCTTATGGGGGAAGAATCTTCTAAAGTGACATTTCAGTGCATGACCAAAATTATTTGTTAAGGAGTATTAGAAATATGGAAATATAAGTATTTACACCTTCAGCTGAGTCTGAGATCTTTCCAGTTACACACATTATGTTTAAAAATGTATTACACATGGCATTATTTCAGTTGTGAAAAAAATAAAATACAGCATGCTTCCGGGATAGCACAACATTTTATTGGACATGATACTGCACAGTTATTTTACAACCCAAAGACACTGGATTTTGAAAGTAATTTTAATTAATCTTGTATTGCATGAACAGTAGCTAGAAAGACATGGATTCATCTATATTTTTACATTCCTATACCTTCTTCTGCCTAGTCTTTATTCCATTATGTTGTACATATAACATGCAGCAAAAGCTTGGATTTACAGTGGTGATGTGTTTTGGTTTTGATTGTTTTGGTGAGGATCTACCAGAGGCCCTTTGAGTCCTCAAATTTTAAAGAATAGTCGAATGAATGGAATATTAAATTTCTTAACCAGCATTTAATTCAGGAAGAAAAGAGAAAATGTTCCATTTTATTCATTCCTGTACCCCAGCATTTTAAGATGCTGGGAAATTTCTGTTCTTTTAATCATTCTGCTGCTCACTCTGTCACCCCTTGGAAGTTAGTGCCCAGGGCTGGTGCTCCACTTCCTTAGGTTTTGTGTCTGCTATGTAGTGTGATCTCTACTCCCAGGTAGTCTGGCTTTTGATCATGTCCTGTCTACCTCCTCTCCTTGTTCTGCATCAAAGGGAGATGCATGAAGGGGGAAGCTGCTTTTGAGGTACTCTTCACCATTAACCCTCCTGCTCCTCCTTCCCTCCCCCACCGACACTAAGTACAGGTGGTCAAAAAACCTGAGGCTGAATTGATTCATCTTCATAGTCTAAGCTGCAGAGATTGAACTGATAAGCAAGTGATCAGACATTTACTTTTGATTCCAGAAATACAGACACATGCCTACAGTGGTGCAGGCCAGAAGCTGGGAGGTGTTAAAGCAGACAGCTTTGGCCAAGGCTAGCCTACCCACCCTGCAATGGGTGGTTTGTGGGGGAGGTGCAAAGCACCCTGAGATGCTGAGGGACTGTGAATGAACTTGAATGAGGAGGGGATCTGGGACAGAAGTTCAATAAAGTAACTTAACCTAAATCAGTTAAGCCTGATGATACATCCATCCAGGTTTATCTTAAACTGGTTGAAATCTGCCAGTTTGAAAACAGCTTATGTGCACTATACTTCTGTTGTGTTTCAGATTTTAACAGGTTTCCAATCACTTATGCTGGTTTACATGTAATTTCTGTCCTTAGCCCATGTAAGTCTTGAATCTTCTGTCTCTGACAGCCACAGTGTCTTCACTACTGTATTTCTGGGTTTGGTGTATGTGAACAGGGGTGGGTAGTATGTTGTGCTTGAGAGCAGCCCTCTCCAGGAGTCCTGCAACATAGGACTCATAATGTACCCATAATTCCTTGATTTCCAGTGGTGTCACATTTTAAATGCCATCTAAACTGTTATTTGGAGGCCCTGGCTCTTATTTGTAAAATCTTTGTAGGGATATCATAAAAAGTGGAGATGAGTACTACATGAACAAAGTCATCTACTCTTGCCTGTACAGGACTTTCTTACAGTATTTTCTAATGTTGCATACAGTCTGTTTCTAAAAGTCCTGAGTACTGCTTGTACCACTTCCTTTCAGAGACTCTTTTATGATCCAACAGAACTCCTACTTAATTTTTTTCCTTATCTACAGCTTTTACTTTCCTTTCTTTAACTTCATCTCACTGCCTTTTAAGTTTCATGCCTCTGATCTGTCAGGTTTCCCTCCAGTAGTATCCACTCTCTTCAGGTATAATCCATGGAATCCTTCTGCAAGGAAAATAACTTTTTAGCATCTCTTCCCCCACCACTGAATTGAAAGGAATTCAACTTAAGTCCATATCCTGCTTGCCCCTTAATCTGGTGCTTTAGAGCGTCTCATAAATTCATCTCCTTTCTGGTGGTTTCTAAAATTATACATACTGTATACCAGGTTGGTAGAATTCAAGTTCAACCTAGACTAAAAGTAGAGCTTGGTTGAGCTATTGAACTTGCCAGTAATTTAAAGAACCCAGAAAAATTTAACTTGGAATACAGCCCAGCAGTATCTTAACTAAGCTCAGCCCTGGTTAATTCTGAAATAACACAAATTGCATTTCAGTAAGGCAGTAGGCAAAATGACATTCACTTCAGGTGCACCCAGAAATCCAGAATGCTAGCAGGGTACAAACTACAAACAAACACAACATAAATGCATTTTTAGCAGATACCAGGGTGCTTGCATTGCCTTGCCTTCAAGATCAGACTTGTCAAGCAAGAGGCCACAAAAATCTCAAAATAAACAAGTAAGTCACGGGTATGAATATGTAAATCTGAAAGGCTCAGGCTTCCTCTGTGATTCCTGCAGATGTTTTAATAGAAAAGAAGACATTATTCCAACATTAACCAAGATACCCAGCACTAAATGGACCAGAAAGCCCAGTGCACGGTAGTAATTCTTCCAAGCTTACTTAACTCTCCAGCTATAGTGAATATTGATTTCAGGAAACAAAATGATTGACTATTTTTTCATTTGTGACAGTGACAAAAATGATCTGAGTGGGTTTTTTTCCTCCCCAACTTCTGGTATGTTAGGTAGCCCTGCAGATCTTTGCCAACTGCATGTAGATGATGAAATCATTGCTGTCAACGGCACAAAGGTTTCACACATGGACCCTTCTGAGGGGGAAGAAGCCATTGCTAATGCGCTAGAAACTGGAAACCTGGTCATGGATGTTAGACGATATGGAAAGAATGGTGAGTTGTTTCACAGGGCAACTACAGTATGCTTAGTAAGGTGAAGATGCTTTGTCTTTGAGCTCAATGCATGTGTTGCAGAGTCCCATAATCCTTGCTTTAAGTGTTTTGTTAGCGTGGCTGCTTCATAATAACACAGCTTGGTATCCTTCTTTTTTGGTTTACTTTTTAACCATTTATACTGCAGCAGTTTTCACTGGTAAGTCTACTGATCTTAATTTAGTGACGATACACAATTAGGCACTGGCGTAATTTTTGATGGAATGCAAAGCTACAGGTGTGTCCTAGGATTGTTTCTTAGGTGTGTAAGGAGACTATATAAAGGGATAGAAAATGTCCTTTCTTGCCACCTTAGTTGCCAGCATGTGTGAAGGCGGTTGTTTGTTCAGATTGGATAAACCACCCCTATCTTTCCTGACAGGTTTTGGAGACAGCAGCTTTGCCCCCATCTTTCCCTTTCGGTATAACACTCCACCTACATTCCCCTCTGAACAGTGGGGAAAGGAGCAGGAAATATATATGATGTACAGTGGAGCAGAACCTAGTATGTTACTTCTGAGATGTGATTTGTCTCATTCAAAGGAGGACTGTGGGAGTTAGCCTTTCAGGCCAGGTGTAGACATTACACTTTTACTTGTCTAAGTGATTGGAAGCTGGTTTATACCTGTAACAGAACAGAAGTTTGGCACGCAAAACCAGTCTATACCCATAACAAGACAGAAGTTTGGCAAACATAGACTGATTTAAAAATGGCAGAACCCAGTCTAATATTTTCCCCCATCCTTTCCAAGGGTGAATATGTGTTCTGTTTGGTACTTACCTGAACTATGCCGCCTACAGAAAACTGTGCAGCTTTGATCAATTCCACCTTGAAATTTTTCAGTATCTGTACTTAGTTTTAGGGTTAAAAATTCCTTCCTGGCTATGGTACCATCATTCTGGCTCTGCATGAAGCACTAATCCATGCATCCTTCCTGGTTTGAAGGAGATCTGGCAAAGCCTCGAAGTTTCCTGTTGGCTTGGCCCTAACACATTTTGAGAGTCAGACAAGGAATTTCCAGTGACCACATATGTCTCATATCAGTGATCTTTTTACTTGCGCTACTACAGCTTGAGTGTCATTTGGTGGGGCAGGAAAATATAGAATAGGATATTAAAACAAAAAAACCCCCAACCAAAATGCTTGGTAAAACTTGTCCAGAACCTTTGGTAGATAATGCGTGACAGGCCCCAAGAAAAATCAAAAGCAGCGGACCCTGGAAGCTTCTGGTATTGAACTTGATTTGGTTCTGGATTGAAGGGTGGCTGCAACTCTTGTATGAGATTAATGTTAAGGTAAGGTTAGCTTTCCCTTCAATCATGTTTCATTTGGCTTGTATAATCCTTTCTTGAATCAATAATAACTTCCTAGTTTATTGGAACAGGGACTAGTATTTGCCTTTCCTACTTGTATACAGTTAAATTTGTGACCTATCATTGAAAACCCAGTCCCTGGGCCTTATTAGCTGCATAATATAGTCAAATTCAATGTGGATTATAGCAAATAATCAATGGGGACAAATTTGATTTATCATGCCCCTGGAAAAATATGACGATTAGTGTCCCTGGAGCTCTGTATGTATTTAGAACCCTGCTTTCTGTCCAGGTTGGCTTGATAATAGTCAAGATGAGTTAGATTTAGCAATGAAGTTTTTTGTGGAAAAATTGCTTTTAATGAACAATAATAAATACATATCTTGATTTATGTAATATATCTAAGTAAACTTGCTAATATCTTTTGAGCCCTGCTTTTGACTAACTGGCTTATTGGGGAAGGCGGTCTGCTTATAAAAAGTCTAAGCTTTTCCTGTCTTTTACAAAGTCTACCTAATTCAGCTTTCTTCTTTTCCTCCTCTCTTTCTCCATTGTGTATGTGTATGTTTCCTTGTTATTGTCTGATTTGAATGTGTTTTCACTAACTCTTGTTCTTTACTTTGGCATCTCTGTCCACATTCATTTCTTGATCTCCACATGCCAATCAGATTGGGGAAAAGACCAGCCTTCCCTGCCAAATGTAAGGCATAAAATCCTCAATCTCACCAGTCTGGCTGCCAACATTGTAGGTACATCTGA
Organism: Crocodylus siamensis; assembly: GCF_052110815.1. Classification (NCBI taxonomy): domain Eukaryota; kingdom Metazoa; phylum Chordata; order Crocodylia; family Crocodylidae; genus Crocodylus; species Crocodylus siamensis. Next base: position 340,911,412 of record NC_143395.1, on the reverse strand, counting down.
AAATAAATGGATTGATGCAACTTCTGGAGATCATTTTCCCACCACCTCTTCAGATATATCAACAAAAACAGACTTCAACAGCAGTCTTCAAAATTCTGTAAGTTGCTTGTAGTTTTGTTTCGTTGTGTATCTTTTGCAGAATTGTGGAATGTTGGGAGAAGAAATTGACGGACAAGTTTTAAGATCTTAAGGAGAAAAACAGTAAATCTAGCAATGAACAAGATTTTTCAATTGGCTTTTTAATTAGTCTCTGTTTTAATGCATCATTTCCTGTGTAAATGTCTAACTTTTATTTTATGTACAAAGCTGGTATAACTGTTTACACAGAGTTTTAGAATGACAAGGCAGCAGCATCTTTCTGGTAGCAATTTAGTAAGCAGTTGGCTTCCATATGAATATGCAAAGAACTCCTACTACATTAAAATGACATTAGCCTGGATGTAATTGAAGAATCTCCAGAATAAGCAGCACAAAGAAACCTCATTTTGGCCACTTTGTGGAAGGGAACGCTCTTTACTGATGCACTGAAAGCTCTTGCGCTAGATGACACTTTCCACTTGGGATAAGAGTGGGTTGATGGCATGATGGAGTGTTGGTCCACTCCTTCTCTCCTCCATTAACATAATTTAGAGCTTCTACTATCTGGCCAGGTTAGTAAAGGAACAGGAATCTAGTTTGACTCCACTTTGTCCAAAAGGACTACAAGTAGAGGGACCCCACCTCCATAGTATTTAGATTACATTTTCTTTTCTAAATGACACTGCTTCTTTTCGCCTGAGCCTGGAGCTTTTTAAGTAGGTGTGTGTGGTGGAGAGAACTTAGGTTTTGTCATCTTGTTTCTGGGAGTAATGGAATTGGTCTAGCTTAGAAAAAAGCAGTACTCATCTTTAAAAACAAAAAACAAAAAAACTTTTTGCCATTTTTATCTTAAGTTGCTACGGTATGCATAATATTCTCTTTCAGCTTCACTGTCAAAAGGATAGGGAAGCAAAGAAACTATGAATACTGTGATGATGTTTCTTAATAAATTAAGAGAAAAAATATTTTTAAGAGTGACTGCTGTATTTCCATGAATAGGGAATCAATAAATGTTAAAATGTATACAGGCTTTGACAAGGACATTTGTTCTGAATATAAGCCTTAGAACATTACTTCTTTAAAAATGGCTACTGCAGGTATTTAATAGTAATGCATGTGATACTCTTCCAAGAAATGTAAAGTTTATGCTTTTAATTTACTTAAACTCTCCCCTTTATCCCCACCTCATGGATTCAAATAGTTACCATTTTGGCTTATAACTTTTTTCTAAACTAAATTTAACTGTTTCTTTCAGGCCATCGGCTAATGATGGGCATTAATTCTAGCAAATGCCTGTAGTCTATATCCAAAATATATTAGAGAAAATTTGTTACAAGTTACTCATAAGTTATAGGAACTGTCTGGCATACTTAACTTTGTGCAATTCCTGTGAGAAAAAATGGTGATTGTGACTGATAAATTAAAATGAAACCATGGAATTATATTTAAATCATTTTTTCTTTTTGTAGGATACTGGAGCCAAAGTGATAAATGGGATGCAAGCAGACTTGTGTTCTAATGAGCAAAAAGGTAAACTACTGTTTTTTGTCAGCTAAATTTGTAAGTTAATTGTAAAGGAGAGAAGAGAGAATACAGCTATTGTACCTATACATGTTAGTGGAATACTGGAGGCTGCAAGTCTAGCACGCGAGTCTGATTGCACTCAAAATAGGCAGGGTTGCGCTACAGCAGAGGTTCACAAACTTTTTCTTTATTACTTACCTCCTTCAGATGTATCAGCTGCATGCATATACCTACCAGCATACCTTTTATATTTTAACCCATTAAATGCCAATTATTATAATAAAAAATTAAATCTGCAGTTACACAATTTTTCCTGTGTTCCTAGTGATGTCTTGCATACCACAGTTTGGGAACCTCTGTATTACAGGGAATGCTTGGTAGTTGAACAAGAGTGGCTGTAGCTTCACTGGTTTTGGCTTCGCTTCACATTCCAAGAAAGAACCCTCCCCCCCCCCCCCCCCGGTTACTACTCGCTTTAGGACAGGGTTTTCACCTTCCTCAAACACTGGGCACTAGCTACAGCCAAGGCTGGGGATTTTGACTGGGATGTACCAGTGCTCACGCTGACATTTAAACTTTGAGATTCCTAGCTAGAAAGCTTGCCCTTCTGCTGAGAGGCAGACCTAGTGCCATATTTGAAGTCAGGAAGGAACTGTACCCCATTGTCAGGTTGGTACAGACTGTAGCGGTTTTTGCCTTCTTGATGGGAGGGGCCCTCTTTAGATCTGTTGATCATATTTTAACAATCCTTGCAGTAGCAGAATATTAGCCACTATTGGCCCCTTGCCTTGCCTGTGACAGCTTAGGGTGTTATGCCATGTGATTTGTGTCAGGGTTGGCTGTCATTTTACTAATAGCTTAGATAATTAATTCGTATAGGATGGCTTGGATAGATATGATCCTGCCTCTAGTGGAGGGGTTGAACTAGATGACCTCTGAATGTCTCTATGATTCTTTGATTTTAAACAAAGCCCTAACAAGAACCTGGCTGGTTATAGACTTCCTGTGCTGTTGGTATTAAAGAAGGGAAACAAAGCAAGAGACAGAAAATAACTCCACATAGTGCAGATTAAAGCAGTTTTGTATCAGTCTTTCCATGGATTTTGAGTGTCAGTGCTTTCTCTGCCCTTCAGGCACTAGAGGGATAAGAAGAAGAGAATCTAGCTCTATGGGTGACTCCCCACATGCAGGAGTATATGTCTATAGACACAAATAGCAGAGGCACAGATTTGTGCTGCTGCTTTGTGCCCCATTGCACGCCCCTGCAGTATTACCTGGTGTCCCGGTACAGCAGGGGTGCAGATCTGGCAGCATGGAGCCTGGCTGGCAGCCAGAGCATTGCTCTGGATGGCTAGTCCTCCACTTGTTCCAGACCATGCTACTGACACATGCTCTGTGCTGGTTTTTTCCCTGGAGATTTTGTTTTTTGTTTTGTTTTGGGGGTTTTTGCTACTGGATTTGTGGCACCACAAACCTCACACCCTTGAATGTGGGGACTCGCCTTATGTGTTCAGGGTTTTTTTCTCCCATTATAACTCAAGTATGATGACTTTTGTAATACCTCAGCTGCATAGTATGGGCTTCATGTAACAAGTCCTAATGAAGTTATTAATAAAGGTACTCTTTGGGGGTAGAGTAAGGGAAAACAACCACTTAGGTCTCCTAATGAATATCTAATTCTCTAATGGAAACTGCTTACTTAACTATATCTTATAATAGCTTGCCTGATGATTTATATATGAGCCCTGAAGTGAAAGCACTTGTGAATGGGAAAGTATATGCACTGGCTAAAGCCATCCCATTGTATTATGACTAAGGGTCATAGAGGAGGAGGAGAAGAGAAGTCAAAATTCGAATTTTAGAGTGATTGTAATCCTAAACATGGGCTGTAAAAGAGTACCAAACCTGGGATTTCAGATAAAGCAAACCATATTGCCAGTTCTCCAGTTCTCCCACACAAAGTGGGTCATCTGTGCTGTTATGTAGATGGATTCTGCTTATACTAAGTACTAATCTCTATGTGGTATAACCTACTAAAAAATGTACATTAGTTATTACAAAAGATTAGCATTTTTTCCATCTTTTTTTCTAAGTGATATTTTTACAGATTGAAAAAGTCTGCTAACTGTCATTTGTTATCCAGTGGTGATAGTCAGTTTTAAAAAAAAAAAAAAAAAAAAGTAAGCACCATATTGACTTGTGTTCTTTGTATTTTTCAAATAGAATCTGAATCTATTTCTTTGAAAAACTTAAAAAGACGATCACAATTTTTTGAACAAGGTAAAACAAAAAGCTAACGTTTCATGTACTTTCATGAAATTGTTCCCACTGTACATTCTTTCTAACAAGTCTCTGGTGCTGGGTACTATGTCTTTTCAGCATTGTTTGTTGCTACCATGACAAAGGAACATAATTCATTTCCATTCTTTCTCTAGGGTCGTCAGGTTATTCTTACAATTCATGGGTCTACCTTTGTGGTAATGGGTCTTTGTGTGTTTTGTATATCTAAACCTTTTTAAAACCTCTGATGCAAAGTTCAAACCACTTTTTTTTCATCCACTGGGTAACAGAAGGGGTCATGTTCTTTGTTTAGGTTTGCAACTACCTACAAAACAGGATAATAAACATTCCAGCACATATTTCATGAAATGTTCAGAGCTATCGATAACATTGCTCATTTCAACCTAAATTGCAGTTTGTTCAGAGTCCCTGCTTTCTACAACCAGATTGATATAATGTACCATTCTACTGCCATTCTACAGTAGATAACAGTACTAAATCCAAAGTAAACCTAGCATAAATTCTGAAATGAATTTAATGGTGTTTTGTTTTTGCCTTTTACAGGCAAAATATATGGCTCTTGTTTATAGTTTTGTAGGGTTGCTTTTTTGTGTGCTCTGCATGTCACATCTCATATCTTCACTAATACTCTAACATTCTGTCTTTTTAAGACTTTTTTGAATGTCAGTATTTTGCTGCAGCCTATGTGGGTGAAATTCTAGGCCTGTGGAGGAATTCTGTCATTGATACTAGTGGAGCCAGGATTTCATCCTGAATGTGTGGAGTTTTTTAAAGTGACTTTTTTGAAGTGGCACAACGCATTTCTGCGTTCTGTGTTATGTTGGTAGTCATTTCTAAATGTCTGCTCTACATATTTTTAGTGTAATGAAGATGTTGAAATATTTTTATATATGTTCCTTAATGAAAATATTTTAAGACCCGGTCTTAATCTTGTTTTTGTATAATGAATTCTATGGTAGTATGTTAACTGCCTTTTTTTCTCCTTGTTCAAAAAAAGCCTTTCTGTATGGTAAGGCATGCATTTTAGTATTTAGCTATATAGCAATAATTTATATTTTTATTAATTTCACTTATGATGCTTTATTATTCTCACCAATACATTTCCATTGTTAAAAGTTTTGTAACTAAAAATAATGCACATAAATAAATTTGACATAGGCCTCTGAGCAATTACAACAATTTGATGTGCTTTGCTCTACCATGTTTTGTTGCATGGCAGGGAAATAGGTTCCAACATTTTTGCCTTTCTGTTACATAACTGTTTTTAATGAAATGTGGCATGTAACTAACATGGTCTAAACTGTTGGCTGTTTTGGCATTCATTTTGTTCTTCCAGAAATATTCTAAGAAAAACTCACTCCTAAGAGTTTGTTTCCCATAATTTTTTTCTCTTAGTTTTTAGTATATCCTCATGGTGTGTGTACTTTTGTCACACAAGCACAAGCTAAGCTGAGATCTGGAACGAACACTAACAAGCACTCTATGGGGGGAGTATTTATACTGATATTTCAAATATTTTATTTTTTACTGCAAGTAAACTTCATGTCACTACAGCTGGGATTATACTGCTAATTCAATACTAAGTAATTACTGGCAATGTCTGGAAGAATGTATTGCTGTTACAGGGTTATTCTCTTCAGCAGTTGCTCAGATAGGTATTAACTGTAGATGCCTAATGATTCACTGATCTAAATAAAGATAATGGGTCAAATACAAGCATAGTTTACAGTGTAACTAAATAGTATCGTAGAATTTCCACAAGCAAACTTTCCACATTTAAATAGGTCTTATAGCTGCATGCAATTATAATATGTTTTTTTTGTCTGTTTCTCCTCCTATCCGTGAATCATACAGGAGGCTCAGAATCTGCAATATCTGATGTGAGTACTTGTTTACACACTGTTTATGAAATGAACTTAATGGTGATCTTGTGGCTGCCCATAAATTCATCAAGGGAGGGCAGCAGGGAATAAGAGATGCTCTATTTACTAGGGCACTCCCTGGAGTAACTTGAAATAGTGGCCACAAATTGACGGAGAGCAGATTTAGGTTGGATACTAGAAAGAACTTCTTCACTGTAAAGGTTGCCAGATCTGGAATGGGCTTGCAAGGGAGGTAGTGCTCTCCCTTACCTTGGGGGTCTTTAAAAGGAGACTGGACAAGCACTTAACTGGAGTTGTCTGATCCCAGCACTCTTTCTTGCCCAGGGCAGGCGTTTGGACTTGATAACCTACTGAGGTCCCTTCTGACACTATCATCTATGAATTTTTGTTTGGGGAAGCCTGCTATTAAGTATTTTACTGGTTTTTACTCTACTTAGGTGTCTCACAAAATTAACCAGATCACTGATTAAACCTTTCTTAAAGCTTGAATGAAGTGTTACAGTTTAACTGCACCAAGTGGTGTAGTACTGTAGGTTATTGTTGCTTTCAAATTGTAGCTATTGTTTTTGGACCTAGTATTTAAAAATATATTTTTAAAAATAGTGAATAGATATCCTCTTCATATGCATCTAATTGTTCTCTTTCTGTTGTAGCTTCCAGTCCCATCCATTAGTGTTCCTAGATGCCGGGTTTGGGATCAAGAGGATGAGAGAAAACGACAAGAAAAATGGCAAAAAGAACAGGAGCGTTTACTGCAGGTATTGTTCAACTTTCCTGTTGCAGATGGGAGTTCCACTGTATATGGATAATGCATAGGATGGTCATTCAGGAAACTCTAGGACCTTGTACAAGCTCTGCCATCTTGCCTAATTTTGGATAAAGAATTTCATTTCTCTATACCTTATGCCCTACTTCTTAAAACAATTCTACCTCTATCGTGTTGCAAAGTGCTTTGGAAACTGTGAAGAGACGTGACAGTAATGTAAGGAATTGGGATAAGCTGCTTTTCATTATGTTTAAGTTTGGCTAATGCCTCATACAGACTTTCAGTTTCTATTAGGAAAGTTGCTCCTCTTCCAGTAGAAACCAGGAGTATACATGAAATATGAGTGTTCTCCCAGATCATTTTAATGTGTGTCCGCAGCCTGAGTCCTAAGCCTTTCTAACAGCAGAAAAGTTATTTCTCCCAGAGCAAAAATGGGTGCTCCAGGAGAAAAATATCTTGGGAATAAACAGAGTTAAATCACTTCTGGGAGAGTTTCTCCTGGCAGGGCAAATGTTTGTGAACTTGCCTTTTTGAGCTAAGCCACAGCACAGTTATCCAGCATCCCACAGTAATTTGATCCTAGCCCTTCTGGGTGGCAGTATGTTGCTCAGGCTAGATTCTACTGCTCCAGCCAACCTGAGAGCAGAACATACCCTCCTTCACAATTCCTACATTGTGCTGCAGGGAGACGCAAGCTGACCTTGTCCAATCTGAGTTAGCAAATCAGGGCTGCCTTTGTACTACTGCCATCTGCCTCCAGGCAGACAGGGAGACTTCAGAGCAAACTGAGACGTGTACGCTGGAGTCCTCTGGCAGCATAGTGTCAGCACCTCAAGATCTCTGTACCTCAGGGGCTTAGCATTCAAAAGTCTGTTCAGGGGACTCCTGATAACTTTTTCCACCAGGAAAACAAACCTGGGATAAGTCTCCCAGATCATTTGAACATGTGTGCACAGCCTAAATCACACCGGGGAAGAGTTATCTTTATTTTTTTCTTTGCCACCGTACAGCTTCCAAATACGAAGGAGTATTTGAAAGGTTTAAGAGGGAAAGGAAAATACATTGTATTTTTATAATTTGAAATAAAACAAATGTTTGTCTTAAAACAAAAAATTATTATAAACCATTCCTGCATATAATTTCAAACAAACAAAACTAATCAATTTCACTTTTTCTTTTTTAAATCTGTCAAGGAGAAATTTATTTATTTCAAAAAAGTTATTTTAAAAAGAGTCATATATAAATGTTAGTCTTCCAAGGTGTACGTTTATTTGAAATGTGTGAACTGCACAGAATAACTTGAATAAGCCTTGAATTTTTATTTTAATGAGAATGTCATAGGAGTTCCCTTTAGTTCCAGAATTTCTAAATTTCAGCCTCGCTACAAATTAAGTAAGGGGAAGTAATATTTCATGAAGTCTAGGATCTAGCTGCATCTTCTTCTTGTCTTTTTAGTGTTTATGTATAAAACTTTTCCAACAGAAGTTTATGTTAATATTTAAATATGTGGCAACAGTCTTGTGCAAGCCACAGTATTTCAGAATAACAATTGGCTGGTCATTCATTATTGTAAATGGGAGTAGAGGCACAAAGAGAAGAGTGGGTTAGCATGTTTCATTTGTATTTAATTCTTTGGGCCAATTATTGGTATCCTAAGATAGTCAAGGTCACAAAAATCTGCCAATAAAATATTCTGAAACTGTAGTTTGCACTTTCTCCCTCAAAAAAAGTTTTCAGAAATGCCATTATGGGTTTCCAAGTTCAGTCCCTTATTAACTTCAATGTCTAATTGTCTCAGAAAAAAACAAAACAAAACAAAATAAATACTTTCTTGAGAGTTCTCAAAACCCAGCCTTGGCATTAGCAGTTAAGCTGGGATATTTCCATGTTTTCACATCGCTGTGGTAGATGTTAGAAGGGTGAAGTATGACCCTGGATCTAGCAGTGCTACAAAGCATGTGCTTAACTTTGAGCATGCCAGTAATCACAGGGAAACGAACAGAATGGGACTATTCATGCTTAACACTGCCACACATTTGTGCAGATTAATTTAATTTAAGGCTAACCATCTAAAAATTGTTGGGATCTGCAGGTGTCATTGAGCATAGTTTGCTGCAGAAGCTCTGTTTGTGGTGACAGTGCACTCAGCAAGACGTGGCTTAATCACACTTTGCTTATCTCTAATTAACTCTGTCCGTTTTCATACCCTTTGTCTGCCTGTCTGTCTATATTTGTTTGGGTTTTTTTAGTTTTGTATTTTTAGTTTGTAAACTTTTCAAGGTCTTTGGTGTTTTATAAAGTGCCTACCACATTTTTGGGTGCTTCTGGAGATCAATCTGTTTGAGCCCAAGGTAAACTTAGAGCGCTGTCCTTAAAGAAGATGAGACCTGGCTTCCCACTTCCCTTTTCCTCTTCCTCCTCTATCCCTTCTCTCTCTGTCATCCGTCCCCCCCACCCCCATTTCCTTTCTTTTCTTTTGTTTCTTTGGTCCTTTTGCACACAAAGTGTTAGCCTGTAGTTTCAGTATTATCCCTCATCCTATGATACAGTAGTAGCAGGTTTTCAGTTGCACTAAAACTGATCAAAAGGTAGGGAACATTAAAAATGTGTTGGTGGGCTTTCAGAAGCTGAGCATAAAAACTGGACTCTACTTAAGTCACTGTGAGAATTCCCCTTGATGTCATTAGAGTCAGGTTTTCATTCCATCAGCTTAGACTTCACTACACCAAACAGACTGCTGTATACACTGGAATGGCTTAAAGCAAGTGCTGTATTATATTGTATTACAAGCAGAGCGCATCACATTTTCTCATTGCTCTGAATTTTTTTATATATATAATCTGCTAGGAGAAATATAAACGTGAGCAAGAGAAATTGAGGGAAGAATGGCTGCGGGCTCAGGAGGAAGCGGAAAAAGAGAGTTCAAAATACCAAGATGAGGTAGGCTGTGATTTTTGTTTTCCCTTTCAAGCTTTTCATAGTCCCTTTATTGAATAAGTCCACCAAAGTCAGTGGGACTACCTGCATATGTCAAAATTTAATTACATTCAGAAATACTTAGTTTAATAGTGGTCTTAAGGCTACACCAGACTGTCTCTGAAGACCTTACATTGTAAATAAACTGCAGTCTTACTGAATAAAATCGTTTAGATATCTCAAAATATCAAGAATTTGGATGGCTGTTTTGGTGGCTCCTTTCTGCAGCTATTGTCTGTGCCATGGCTGAGCAACCACTCTGGGTGTCTGAAGTGCTTATAGGGCTCTCTTGCTTCCTGTTTCTGTGTCAGATCAAGGAGCAGTTTCTCAGTCTTGGCAAGACCATTTCTGTTTGTATACAGTTGTGAACAGGGAGGTGGGACAAATCTGAAACTCGGGCAACTTTAAGCCACCACTTTTGCTGTTACAACTTTCACTATAACATTATCCAAGAAATTTTATTCAAGACCATAAGACCTGTTTGAACACATCCTGAAACATACATCAAAGGATCTTCATTGCCATCAGATTTCCCTGAGAGCTAGCTCTTCATCTGCTCACAAAACACAGTATTTTCTTCATCATGTGATGTTTATTTAAAAAGAAAATGCATTGTTTTCCTCTCCACCAGGAGCAGTGTGTCCTAACTGCAGACACGATGTCTACCACTGCACATGCCCCCTTGGCTTCTAGTTGGAGAACAGTTACAGGAGGAGATGCTGAAGTTCCTGAAGGAGGTGGAGGAAGTGAACAGGGGGCACAGCAGCAGCAGAATAAGGGAGAGAAAGATGAGGAAAGGAAGTGGCTTCTGGAGGAACAAGGACTCCAGGAGAAAGAAATCCTCCACTTGAAACAAAAAAGCGAACTCCAAGAGCTAGAGCTTGAGCAAAGACGTAAGGAGATAGAACAACAGTATGCCGAAGACCAGAAGCGGTGGGCGGAAGCAGAGGCAGAGGAGCAGCATCAAAGGTCTGCATTCATTATAGGAGTGATGTATTTACATAGACTGTGAATGTAGTAACTGAGATGCCTAGGTATATGCTTACTTACTACACTGTCTTTGAGACACCTAGTTTAAATATTTTTTATGGCAGAGAGTAAAACACCATCTCCTTCCTTTTTATAGCCATCTATTTGTATATTAAAAAAGAAAGGATCAACAGGGGTTCCAGAACTGACTGGGGTAGGTATCTCTATGGGATGGTTCAGGCAAATCTTGTATGTATGAAGGGGGTTGAACCAGATAACCTTAAAAAGTCCCTTCTGAGCCTGTAATTCTAAAATGTCTTTCCTGCTGTTACAAGGAGCACAACAGATTAACTTAAAGGAAAAATTAGAAACAAATGTGGTGGTGGTGGTTGTTTTGTCTTCTGTTTTCAAAGACCTATAAATTTGCAGGAAAAGCTAGAGTAGCTGAGAGTATTTTGAACTCTTGTGTAACTAATGTTCCTCAAGTCCCCTCTTTAGCAGGCCAAATGTATTGGGCAAACTGTGCACTTAAATTTGACATAGCATTTTTGTTCTCAAGTTGCAGCAAGCGAAGTTTAGGTTGGATATTAGGAAAAACTTTCTCGCTAGGAGGGTGGTGAAGTGTTGAACTCCTAAAAAGAGTTACAGGTGCTGGTTGCCAGGGCAACTGCAGTTTGGTCAGCTGACCAGAAGGGGGCAGGACCTGGCCTATATAAACAAGCCAGGCTGAGACCAGAGTCAGTTTCCCTCTGGCAGCTGAGGAAGTCAGAGCTCTGTTGGAGCAGGCAGTGCAGAGAAGCCCGATGGTCTGAAACAGCTTCTGTATGAGGACACCGGGTGGAGGAAGCCCTGGTAGGGATTTGGGATGATAAATTGCCTGATGGCATAGAGTTTGTTTTAGCCAGGAGACTTAGCTTTGAGTTGGAGCAGATTGGCTCATGTTATTGCTTTTGGTTGTTACACCAGAGGACCAGGTGAGGCTATAAGGGGTCAGAGGAGGCCTCAGTGGGGCTCCACAGTGGTGTGGAGACCCCGGTGCCAAAGAGGGCACAGCATTAAGGGGGCATTGGCCCCAGCCCTGCGAAGGGGCACAGTGGATTGGGGGTCAGGTAAGGCCGAGGCCGCCTGGGCCCCACAGGAGTTGTAGATCTGCGGAGGGGATTTAGGGGCCAGGCACGGCTACGGCTACCTGAGCCCCAATTGTGAGAAGCCCCAGAGAGGGCGCTTGCTCTAAGGCCCAAGGAGGGGTCGGGGCCAGGCACAGTTATGGCCACCTGGGCCCCAGTGCGGGCAGAGCCCCAGGAGGGGGCGCATAGGTGAGGGGCCCCAGTGCGGGCAGAGCCCTGGGCGGGGGCACATAGGTGAGGGGCCCCAGTGCGGGCAGAGCCCCGGGTGGGGGCGCATAGGTGAGGGGCCCCAGTGTGGGCAGAGCCCCGGGCGGGGGCGCATAGGCGAGGGACCCAGGGAGGGCATGCGCCTAGAGGCGAGAAGCCCCACGGGGGGTGCATATGTGAGGATTTAGTTGCGAGGTTAGACCCCAGCACAGACAGGGTCGTGAGAGAAGGCCCAGTGGGGCTCAGCCGCGAGAGAGGCCTAGGAGTGTCCGCAGGGAACGCAGGCGACTGTAAGGAAGGAGAGGCCAGAGAGCATCTGTGAGGACACAGGCCACCTAAGAAAGTGACTAGACAACGTCCGGAACATCTGCGAGGCTTGGGGCGTGGTATTAGGGGTGGTAGGAGCCATGCGTAGCCCTTGAGGCAGGAGCGCACAGAGTAGATGGGGCACAGACTGGAGTACGTCAGGGGTACCGTGTCAAGGAGGATAAAAGGCAGCCTCCCTTAATACTCTTATCATCAAAGATGTGGCGGGCGAGAATGAGGGTGCATTGACACCTACTTGGCACAGCGGGGGGGGTGCTAGAAGAGATCACAGCCGCTCTTAGGACCCTGCCCCATGACATGAAGCATTGGAACAGGTCACCTAAAGAGGTGGTAGAATCTCCATCCATGGAGGCTTTTAAGGCCTGGCTTGACAAAGCCCTGGCTGGATTTATTTAGTTGGGGATGAGTCCTGCTTTGAGCTGGGCTTGGACTAGATGGTCTCCTGAGGTCCCTTCTAACCCTAATTTCCTACAGCTGTATACTGTATTTACTGGAATACCAGGCAAAGTATTTTCCCCCCAGTTGGCATGGGGAATAAGTCCCTCATCCTATAAAAGGAAAACTCACCAAATACATGGTCTATTACTAAATTCCTGCCAAAAACAGCATGTTCTCATCAATGCAAACCAACTATGAAACTGATTAAATGCAGCCAACACTGAGCATGGCTATAAAACATGTGGCCCATATTGGGCAAACCTGCTGATGGGAACCATTTTTATGGCAGTTTAAAAAAAAAAAAAAAAAAAAGGGTTGGTGTTCTTTTTGCAGGGAAATGGCGCACTGGGCCTAGAGGTACTTTAGTACCAGGCCAGCACTGGGAGGGCCAGACAGGGGAGGAGCCAGCCCTGATACCTCCCCCCGCCTTATGCCAAAAATGCTTGCTACTAGCCAAAAGGCCAAGATGCTAATGGGAACTATGGGTTAGTGTAGTCCATCTGAATAAGAACTATGGTAGTCCTCCTGACCACTGACTCTCTTTTTTTTCAAGTTATGGTGAGCCACATTATTGAATACTGTTCATCCAGAACCCCTCTGTCACCCCATCTCTTAGCCTGGTGCATATGATTAGTGTGGCCCCACCCTACCCTCCATGTGGTAAAGCTAAACCAGGTTCCTTTGCTCTTGCATATAACTTTTTGGAGCATCACAGGATTCATGACGAGAGCACGTAGCTCCAGTCAAGATTGGGAACTAATTAGTAAATGGATCCTTTGTTTGTTGGGGGGTACATGCACATAGTGAGCAGTGCTGAGCTGTGGGGTCAACATGGCTTGAAATGCTGTTGACTCTGGTGGGCCCCAGCCCAATGAACTATGTAGTATATCGTGAGCCTTTGGCTTTGGACTAATATCATATATAGCTTGTACTACATAAAGGTAGGTGCCAAGTGTTGTTCGAAAATGTATTAATGGAGTACCTGTGCTAAAACTTGCAGCAGTTTCAAAAAGGTAACATGCATCAATTCTGAATGAACTAAGTGTATGGATACTATATGAAACTTTTTACAGCCATGTTTAATTTCAAGGTTATTGTTTTCAAATTTGTTCCTCACTTCATGTACTCAGGAAGAGCAGGGTCTTACAGTAAGAAGAGGGGGAAGGGGCGGCCAAGGTAAAAAGTTGGGGGGAAGCAGAAAGCAAATGGCTATCTAACCACTTAGACTTATTTTTTCTGCTGTGGCAGTATGAGGGGAACAAATTCAAGGCAGATCTTCAATAATTAGATTCTATACCTGGAAAATTATAACAAATTTATAAATTTTCCTTATGTAGAATTTGAGTATTAGGGGAGGTCATCTTATAATTTGGGTTGTCTTCTATTTGTGTAAATACGATGCATTTAAGAATTGGATGTTAGCAGTGTATTCACAGGGAACATTTTTATGAAGGCCTTTCTTGCCCATTTGACCCTTTTTTTTTTTTTCTTCAATGGAGTGCTCTGTTTCGTGTGTGTGTCTGTGTGACTGCATTTATTTATTTATTTGTTTGTTTGTTTTGCTTATAGATTTTATAAACATGATGATGAACCTAAAACCACTGAGGATCGATCTGGTCACTTTCTTGCTGACAGGTTAGTCTCACACTAAATCTCCATACAAGTTATAATTTCACCTTTCTTTACTTGAGTCTTGACTTTGGCAGTAAATCTGAGCCATTTTAGTGTGATGAAGTGAGACTTCTTATTAGCCATTTTATTTTGTGTAATTTTTGAGTTATGCTTTTACCTACTAGGAGTCAGATCTGATATGTAGTGTACTTCATCTGATATATTGAACTTCAGCTGATCAGTCTTAACACTGAGAAAACCAGGAAGCATATGTATAGGCAGCCTAGAGGTAAGGCTTGGGTCAGGCTTCCTTATTCCTAATAATTTCTACTCTTATAAGGAATTGAACAACCTATGCTGTTTCCTTCTTCACCCGTGCAAGAACTGATCAGTCAGCACATTGAACAGAAAATTAGTGTGAGGGACAAGAAATATTATGCAGATATGTTAAGTATTCTGCATTCAAAGATCTTCGTGATGGAAGACAGTAGTTTTCTGAGGGCTTTGATAGCTGATGTGCCTGCAATGATGCTGCTGTAATGTGTTATAGCTGCTGCTTTTGGAAGCAGAAAACACGAGGTTATTTATTTATTTTTCAGTATTAATAGACATATTGATCTGCCTGGATTAGCTAGAGCTAGTAATATAAAAGTGCTGATAAGCTTCTCCTCTGGGATGCCAGTACACATCAACTTACTCTTCATTTTCTTATACATCTGATGTCCTTCAGCTAAGCTCATAGAGGGTGTGTCTACACATGACATTACATTGCTGTAGCAATGCTGTGTGGCAACCTAGCATCTGTGGGCAAAAACCATAATGTTGCAGCTACGTTGCTATAGCAAGGCTCTCCCTCATTATAGTGTGTCACTACAGTGACATAGTGCCTAAAAATAACCATGCACAGTGCAGTATGGACTGTTCTTCACTGTATTTTAGCAGTTGTAAAAGGAAGTGCTAAAAGACAGTACAGTAACAATGACACCATAATGGCACGTGTGGATGCGTCCGGAGTGAATATGTGCACAATAAATTACAGCAATTTCCCAAGAAATATTTGCAATGCAACACGTAAGACTTTGTACCTTTCTTTCAGCTGCAGTGGCATTTCCAAAGTGTAAAGTGCTAAATACATTGCCTTGTACAAACTGGGAGACAGTGCATGCCTGAAGTGTGATATGCTGGGTTGTACCTCATCTTCATCAGCCTTTCAGCTAATAATTTTGGCATTCTTTGAGGCAAGGATTATGGGCCTCTGTGTCTATACACCAGTTACCAAAGGGTTCTGCACTTACGATTTAAGACTATGAGCACTACTTGTAATTTAGCAAGATTGTATTTATACAGCATCAAAAACAATTAACTTCAGTTCCATGTCTAGGGGCTATGGGAAACCAATCATGTTTTCTGTATTTTTAGAAGTAAATCCAGGTCAACTTCAGAACTGGATGATTACACCGCAAACAGAAACGGTGAGTACTTCAACTTTTGTTGTTCTTTTTTTTTTTTCTTCATTTATGAAGCATCAATAGCTTTTATGAAGCATGAATACCTTCAAAGATAGTTAAAACAGTAAGATAATTTGAAAGTAAAAAAGAATTGCTGGGATCTGCACACAGGTTTACAACATATCATACTTCATCAGAATTTTAAAAGTCAAGGAAATAAGCAGCTCAAATAACTATCTGAGGGGTATGGCAGATCACCCAAGACTCAGTCTTTAGATCCAGTTTGGATGCTTTAAAAATATATATATATTTTCTACTTTCAGCAGTAAAGTACTAGGCTTGCTGCAAGAATCATTGGGAGAAATCTGTAGTTTTTGTTATGGAGCACTCCCTTTTGGTCTTTAAAAACTTTCATACCAGCAAGATTCCTTTTCAGGCAGTAGTATGGACTGCTGTCATGATCATCATCATAAGGAATAAATGCTTTACTAAAAATTAGTAGGGCTGTCAGGTAATCACAGTTAATTACATGATTAACTCAAAAAACAAATTAATGAGTTCATTTTTTTTAATCGCATTAATCAGGCACATCATTTTGACCAGTGGAGTGGACCAACTCCAGACCATCCAGAACCCATGTGCATGGCCCCAACCCCAGCCCACCCCTTGCCTGCTCCAGGCTCCCAGACCCACACTGGGCAGTGGCAACAGCCAGGCACAAGCTTCTACTTGGCACGGGGGAAAAGAGCCCCTTCTGCCTCACTGCTGCCAGGCCTTTCTTGCTGCAGCTGCCCAGTGCCTGTGCCTGGGCTGCCCTGTAACTCCTCTCTGCTGCCATCATCACTGCCTCTGGGCTGCCCAGCAGGGCAGCAGTGCAGAGGAGACACAGTGTAGCCCGAGTGTGAGCTCTGGGCAGCTGCAGCAAGAAGGGCCTGGCAGTGGTGAGTGGGAGAGGCTGCTTTTTCCTCCGTGCTGAGCAGCAGCTTATGCCTGGCTGGTGCCACTGCTCAACGTGGACAGGCAAATCTGGAGCAGGCATGTAGCAGGTCTGGGTTGGAGCTATTCACATGGGTTCTGGCTGCTCCACTGTGGTCGGGGAGAGTCTGGAGCGGGCATTGGGTGGGCCAGGGTCAGAGCTGGGGCTGCGCACTGTTGGTGGTGGCAGGGAGGAGCTGCAGGGTGCACAGGTTCCAAGCTGTTGGGTAGGAGCGTGCTGACTATTGTTCAACTGTGTGATTAAAATTTCAATTAATTGCAACTATTTTTTTTTTAATCTAGGAATTAATTGTGATTATTTTTTTTAAATAGTTTGTCAGCCCAAAAAAGTAGTTTGAGGATATGGCTAGACTTTTTAAATGGGTTTTGCACAGTAGATTGATAGAAACTGTAGGTTTATCTATGGAAAATAGTATAGGGCAGTGGTGCTCAACCTTTTGGGCCTGTGGGGCAGATGAGTAGAACAGGGTTTGTCTGCAGCCTGGATAAGCCCTATGTATCAGGATTAGGCTTTGAGGCCTAGAACTGACGTCTCTGCCTTAAACACCAGGAGTGGACCCTAGAGCCTGGCACTACCCCCTCCCACCCCTGTGTGCTAAGATTGGGCCTCAGGGTCCCAGGCCCCCACCCAGCCTTCTGCCCTGGGATTGGACTCCCAGTTCAGCATACAAAGCCCAGAGTTCCCCTTGAGGTCCAGAAATTTGGTGGTCCTGGAGTGGTACAGCAGGAAGTGCAGCAGGGGTGCGGCACCATTCTTCTGCAGCCAAGTCTTCCAGACCTGTGGCAAGTCAGGCCCATGGGCCAGATAACATGGGACTATGGGTTGTGGGGTTGAGCACCCCTGGTACAGGATCCATTAGTATGTTTGAATTGGTAATAAGAAGACTTAAGGGAAGGTATTTTTAACATAGCTGAATTTGCAACTTTTAATTCGTGAATGTGGAGATAACTGGAGATGACTGCATAGTTTTATAACAATGGCTTTGTTTTTTTTAAGCAGTTAGGAAGAATTACATTTCATAACATTCTCTTTCGGATTTGAATTTTGGATATTTTCTAATCTGTTTCAAGCAAAAATAGAAAGTGAATGTGGGTGACTTGACTTACTAAAACCTGTTTTGATGAAAGATACCAATGATGGAAGATACTATTTCTGCATCTAGAAACTGTTTTAACATCATTTGTCTGAATAATAAATGGGTTTATGTATGCAAACATGAATGTAGGTCAATATAAGAAACCATTGGGTGGTATCGCCCGAGGGTTGCTACAGGATGAGCTCAACCAAAAACAAAGTGTGAAGATGCAGCAAGAGACGAAAGAACCTGAACAGAAGGTTCCAAGACGGCAAATGCTTTATCAGATGAAGTATAATAAGCCAGAGCAAGGTGGGAGTGCAGCTCATAATGACTGTATCATGTTCTCAAATCATGTTTCAATCATTAAAGCTAATGAGAAAATAACTCCCAAAATATTTTAAAATCTCTACTGATTATTTTTTTTTAATCTATAGATATAGCAGCATTTAAAGGCAGAGAAAATGAAAGTGAAGCAAATTTAATGCAGGACTATATGTGTTATGACTATTTGATTAAGTACTAGCTACTGTTAATTTAAGATTGACTTTTAATCATGAGTAATTCTGTTAATTTAAGGAATGTGGTCCTTTCCCCCTATTGTTTAGGTATATCAGGTAAAGACCAGAGGATTCTTTACACCAAAAATTTGAGGTCTCCTTTTACCATAGTATCAAGGTATTGGGATAGACACTATAGTAGCAGGATATCAAAGAAAATGTGTCTCATTTAAGGGACATTTTTGAAGGCAGTGCATTTACAAAAGCAAAATTAAGAGTCCTATCTGAAACACAATAAGTTTGTGTATATCCTGAGCAAGGAAATAATTCTTGTAAAGAGAATGAAGAAAATATAAATTCTGCAAAAAGAGAAAGGGCTCCATTGTGCAAATGCATATTTTGTCAGGCTTTGGTTCATATTATTGGACCAAAGCCTCTAATTGAGCATGGGTAGTTTAGGATGTTAGAGAAAAGGATCCTCTGGCTTTCCCCTGTTCTTGAAAATAATACAGCTCTATTCTGTGGAATGTATATAGTGTTTGCTTATGTCACATCACATTAACTGTTATGTTTAAATTATCATGATTTATTATGTGATTTTTTTTTTCTTCTTTTAATGTGAAAATTCTGTGTGTGAAAGCAGCAAATTAATATTATGCTTCCCCCTTGGCTCTTCACACTCCAGGAGCCAAGCAGAGGGAGTGGTGCCACGAGACCCCTACCTACTTCTCACTGAGGAGTCTCCAGAATGAGAAGTGGTCAGGGGCTTTGCCTAGCTGCTCCTTTGTCCTATTCCTGGTCTCAGAGAGCTGAGTAGAGGGAGCAGCACCACCCCCCGCCTGTTCTTCACTCGGGAGCCCCTGGAGTCAGAAGCAGGGTCCCCAGTCTGAGGAATGGGCTAGGGGCTTTTCCCCACTGCTTTTCCATCCTCCCCTAGACTAGACTGCTTTTATGACGGTCAATACAAACGTGAAAGACTTATGCCTCTAGCACCTCAGTCAAATTTTAAAAATGTGACTGTGAACATGCAGCACATTGGGACACCAGTTTTGTCGGTTGCAATTTTTTCCTCAAATTTTTGTGTCTTATTCAAAGCAGGTACGAACAACAAATACTTGGAAAAATCTCGGAATGTATCTGATTCACAGAAAGGGTCTCAGAAAGAACCTGCCATGTCCCAAGCAGAGGCAGAGAGACAACAAATCCTTCAGGAAATGAGAAAGAGAACGTCACTGCATACAGACAACAGCTGGATTAGGCAGCGCAGTTCCAGTGTATATAAGGAACCCATTACTGTACACAGCACTTTGATGAGGAGGTAAGATCAGCATTGAAAATTTGAACTTTGGCTCTTGATAAATAGTTAGCTTGGGGGCCTTTTGGGTATTGTTGTTTTCAAAGATGAGAAGCTTTTAAGCCAATTTGAGTCTTAACAGAAGGATGACATTTGCTTGTATTATGGTATCCTATCTGAGACCACATGTTTACAAGTACTGTGCAGAGCTATTGTTTAGGAAACTAAAATACTTCCCTAATTGCTTACTTTTCATTTGATGTAGCCATAGTAAAAGTTAATCATTAACATGCTCCATTATTTGTCTATACTATTAAAAACATTAATAGCAAAAATTGTGAAATAAAGCTCGTACACTGTTTTTTTTAAGTTCTGCCACATTGGCATCTTGCATGAAACTCATTTTCTAATATTTATTGCTTAAATAACACCTCAGCATTGGTTTGCACTTGGGAGACAATAGATATCAGTCATGAGGGCTCACAGCTTCTGTGCCAACAGCTGGTTTCTGGATAACATTGTTATCTAGTAGTGGGTAGATCTATTTTTAAACTGGTATCCCTTAGAGAAAACTACAAACAAAGCCACTATGTGATGTCTGTTACTAATCAAAGGATTCTTATTTAGTTCACTCTGATAAGGCTGTGGCAAAAGTTATTCTACCATTATCTTTGCCTTTTGCACCACCTTTTTTAGTTCACTTTTTCCAGAGGTCAGTACAAGACAGAAAAATTATGTAGCTTGCTACTTGTAACTAATGAGCCTAATACAAATATTTCTTGGGTTATCAACAAGCATATTATGCTACAAAATGAACCTTTACATCAGGAAATTGATTCTGCGCAATAACATCGGAGTATTAGAACTGAACAATTATCTGTTTCAGAGGTGAATCTCTAGACAATCTTGATTCTTCAAGAACAAGCTCATGGAGGCATCATTCATGGATGAATCAGTCTGTCTCATCTAGTCAAGATTATACTCGCCCTGCTCCTTCAGCAGGGTCTGCTTCAAATCGGGCCTACACACACACTCCCTCCTCCAGTGTAGCATCTTCATCAACCAGCTCTGTCAGAACAACATCTTTGACCCACACTCTCCCATCAGCACCATCTCCTGTTCCTCGTGCTCAGTCTCCTACCTCTGCTTCCCAATCGGGGTCTCAGACACGGAATAAGTAAGTAGTTGCCCCTCTCAGTCTAATGAACAGAAGTCTGTCTTACCCTGTGGACATTGATATAGTAGGTGCACTGGGGGGGGGTGTTCCAGGGCTGCTGTGGACTTTGCTGATTGATGTTAAATGAGCTACTTAATTTCTTAACCCAGTTCTGAATGTCTGTCGAGTGGATATAATTATATTGTACTGGCCTCTACCCGGTAGGGGTGTTGGAAAGTTTAATTCATGTTTGCCAAGTGCCTCAACTTTCAGGCAAGCACCAAGCAGAACCAAGCATTATCAGTTCCATAATTATCATAGTTTTGTTGCTCCTGCTTTATACTGGTTTTAAAAAAAAAGAAAAGAAAAGCCAGACTGATGAACTTTTAGTCACTTAATTCTGTTACTTGTTGGCTACCATAATGATTACTAAAAGTATCTTTATGCTTTCCAGATAGTACTGCTAGCATTTATTGGGTTTTTTTAAGAATCTAGTATTTAAAAAATAAATACCATATTTCATGGTGTATAAGTCAAGTTTTGAAGCCCAACTTTTAACGCTTTAAAATTCAGCCTTGACTTGTACACTGTATCACCATCCCCTGCGAATGGTGCTGGGTTCAGCGCTCAGCTGGCACAGCCAAGGCAGCACCATTCACAAGGGATGGGGCCATGCCAGCTGAGTGTCAAGCCTGGCCCTGTCCCCTGTAAGTGGTGCCAGGCTCAGTTCTTGCTGGCGCAACCCCATCCCCTGTGAGCAGCACCGGGTTTAGTGCTCAGTTGGCACAGCCCAGGCAGTGCTACTCACAGAGGTTGGAGCCATGCCAGTCAAGCACTGAGCCTACATCTGTCCCCTGCGAGCAGTGCTGTGGCACCTTTCCACTTCCTGGGTGCCTGATCTGTAGTGAGGGTGTGCAGGGACTGGTATAAGTCGACCTCGTATTTCTGATCCAAAAAGCTGACTTATACACTGTATCTATGAAATTCCTAACTTTTTGGATCAGAAAATGGGGTCAGTGTATACAGTGCATCAGCTGATATGCTGTGCAATGCAGTAAATAAAAGTGCAAGCCCTATGTTTTATTGTTCACGTCTTTTGGCATGTGGTCAGTATCTTTTTAAGGAACGCTCAGGAAATTTCATTACTACTGGCCTTGGACAGTTAGTGTAGACCATTACTTTTAATCCAGAAGGGAAAGAAGGAATTACAGTTTATTTTGAAGTCAAAATGAATTTCAGATGTGGCATAGGAGATGAAACAGATGATGGTTCTATGCAAGTCATTTTTTTTAAACAAATTTGTGGATAACTCTGGGAAATCATCTAAATGTGATTGCTTGTACTAGGTCTAACAAAGACTTTAGAAAACATTCCTTTACCTTTCCTAAGTCTAGCACTCTGGAACATTTTGATAAATGTATCAGCCACCCCACCCCCTTTCTTTTTTAAAGCTTGGTTACCTAATTTTTTTAAATATAGTATAAGATAATTTTTCCCCTTAAAATGGTAGCTTATCTTGTTCTTGCTTTCAGTTTCTGATTTGCTAACATCCTGGTTGATCCATTGAAACTGACCTCCAGATGGCACATTTTCCAAAGGGTTTAAATTCCAGAACCAGCTTTCTGTTATCAAACAAGGTGCAGATGAAGAGACTTGGCAAGGGTATATACTCAAATGCTGACTTTATAATACTTTCCCAGAGATCACTAATAAGGCAGCAGTGCTGAAACTGTGTAGTACTTATCAAACTCAGCAATGTCCTTCTTTTAGATTTCCCTCTAAGTGGCATTTGGTCTTGTGAGTGATGTGAAAGAAGTGACAGAAATTCTAATTTTCATTTGTTTCGTCTGTACATGTTTACTATTTTTTTTTCCTAGTTTGCAAATTTATTTTAACAAACTAAGTTGGATATTAGTTCCAGATAACCTAACTTTTCTCTTTACAAGTGCTCTTTTTCAGTGATTTTTCTCACCGCCTCAAACCTTTGATTGCCTTTGCTAAATTCTTTTAAAAACCTTTTCAAGTTGGTTTTGAGGATCTCAGCCACATTCTTGTTCTGTATCCAGGTCAATCAGTGGGAAGAAAATATGTTCATACTGTAATAACGTTTTGGGCAAAGGAGCCGCCATGATCATCGAATCTCTTGGTCTTTGTTATCATTTACATTGTTTTAAGGTGAGAGGTAGCAGTAACACTGTGAAGAAACAGGAGCTAATGTGGAGCACGCTTGGTTGCAGGGCCTCTGCTGATCACATGCTACATGCTTTCCTTATGCAGGTGTGCTACGTGTATGTATCCATGCAGCAGTCCTATCTGCAAATGTTAAATGCTTATTTTAATATTGCTCTAATTTGCAATATTTCTAAATTTTAGAGCAATATTAGAGAAGCATTAAAACTCTCGGATCTACCTTTCAGTTCTTACTTCTAAAGAAAACCTGTTGTGAAAGAACTGAACCCTCTGCCTTCTGAAAGATGTCTCAAGTTGTATAGTCAAGAACTAAGCCACTTAAAACCACTAGTCCTTCTTATGAATCTCAGTCAATTGAGGTCAGTTTTTGACTTTCCTAAGATCCCTGAGTTAAGGACAATAATGCACAGTTGCATTGCTCTAGGAGCACATCGGGGTGACACCCATACCATTGGTTCCTGGTTCTCTCCAAGCTTGGGCAAAAGTAGTCTGTGCCAGCTCCACTGCTGTTGCAGATTGTGTAGATGTTTTTACACATGCTTCTGATGTGGCACTGGGTGCTTTTAATTAGCGAGCCATGCTAATTAAAAGCTCCTACATGTCATGTGCTTCAGCGGTGCAGCATGCATCCTCACTGAGAAAATAGCGATGGTGTGCTTTGAACTAAAGCACATTGAACGTGTTTTAATTCAAAGCACACCACCGCCACTTTCTCAGCATTGAGGCGCGTTGCACCACTCACGCACATGATGTCATGCCAGAGTGTGTCAATTTGTGCTCCAGCAGACTTGATTAATCAAGTCTGCTCTGACACACTGGGTTTCCAGCACATTGGAGCAGGCTCCCTGTGTGTAAGTGCCCAGAGTGTCCATCCACACTCCCTACACCTCTACCTGACCCCCTTCGTGCACACACACTAGCTCACTGGCTCTGGTCTGGATCCACTGTGCTAACTGGCATGTTGCAGGGAACTTAGCTGAGGCTTCATCAGTTCCTGCCTATTTGGAAAGGGAAAGATGCTGTAGTCCTTCTGTTCCTTATAAGAAGTGAACTCTGCTTAGGGGAATTAGAGGGCTCTTTTTACCTCTTCTCATATGCCAGCACAGGCAAGTTTAGAGGCATGACCCTGCCCAAAGAGAAACTGTTAAGATTGAGACATTAAAGAGAGTGCTGCAGAATTGGACTTATTACTTAATAAGGGTTGTTTCAAATGTATTTTATAAGGCCCTGTAGAGGAGCCTGACGCCTACATACTGTAGCATTTTTCACTTGGGCTAGAAAGCTTGAGATCCTTGGGGATTACTGTTCTGCTTTGTGAATCCAGTAGGCAAATGGGAGTTGGGAAGCAGTCCTAGAAACTTTGAAGTTTCTGTATGCCTTCTTGGAGAGGTGGTGTTTAGTTGCCCTTCTGTAGCAATATTCTGTTCAGTGAATAGGCTGAAACATTTTAATACTTGGATAAAGAAATGTTATGGAGGACTTTGTTCTTGGCAATTGAAGTGGACTGGAGCTCCAAGTACCTTCTATTTTTTAAATGTATCCATACACCACTTAGAATAATTGTGCATTAGTGCTTGCTGCCTTTGAAAATTATGGGGTTGTGGGAACAAGCTAGCAGAATGAAAAGCAGATAAGGCAGCATGGAGTCTGCAAGTGGCAGACCTGAATGTTCTATGCCAAAATTGCTCATCGCCATTTCAAGAACAAGTGCTTTCATGTTGTGCCATTTTTTTGTTTTCAGAGAAACTGAAGCTTAAAACAAGATTTTGTGACCTAATCTCTAAATCACGTCTGCTTTTTACATGTTTAGAATGTACATCGCTGCTATGAGTTGGCAAGTCATCACCTTAAATGATAAGCCTAATCTGGCTGGCTGCATTTTAATCAACTAATCTTTGTATGTTTGCTCTTGCGGATCCTGGGTCTGTGGTCTGGGCTTTGCTGGCTTGTAATGTGAGCTGCTTCTGAACTTTGTTTCCCAGCGTTTGTAAAGAGGAGCTAATTCTTGCTGTTTCTTACAGTGTGTGGCTTGTAAATGCAACCTTGGAGGATCAGGCTCAGGAGCTGAAGTCAGAATCCGAAACAATGAGCTCTTCTGCAATGACTGCTATATCAGATTTAAAAGTAAGGAAATAGAATAAGTGTGAGTACTGCTTTCTGGGGGTACTTGCTGTGGGGCTCAACAAGTGTCTCCACTTTTACCAGTCAAAAGGGGCATGAAATTTTGGGGCAAGTGTGGGTGGAGGGTGGGGGGTGACCCACTGCCAAAATCCTAGGTATGGAGTCCCTTCAGGGATATGTGTTGGTGGTAGGGGATGAGTGAAATCTGTGTTAACCCCCACTGTCACTGCTCACCCTGCTGCCTCCAGATTTGGCCTGTGAGATGCCCCACCATTCAGATCCAAGTTTGACATGACCGGTTTAGTGCAAACTTAGTATACTAGCAAATTCATTTATGATGGGTTTTTTTCATTTCTTTTTTTGTGGTCTCTTGTCCCCATTACACTTAACTCTTGTGCTAGTATAGCCACCAGCATCTTGTTAAGGAAATGGGTGTAAGCAGGGAGATGAAGTGAATGTACTTCAGTCTTTGAAAGCTTAGGAGAGGTGAATTTTAGGATTATTGCCAGTAACTGAATAGATTTGTCTTGATAACAGATCAGCTGCATTGCAGACCTGCATCCGTTTATAAAATTAATATGAAATTTTATTAGTGCATTCCTGTCACATTCTGGAAAAGTCATTGGTTTATCCTATGCTGGTAACACAGATATTAGTTATTCTCAGATGCTAATATTACTTGAATTATTGCCTCATGATTGGTTATTCATTTAGGTATGAGTGCAGTTGGGGATTGATTTACTTGTATGTCTTAATTAAAGGACATGGTAATGCTTTTTTCTTCATTAGTATCTTTAACATTCTAACTTCAATGAAGTTGCTTTTGGTAGCTTGATAAGCTATTACTTTTCTCGCTGCTGTTGCAGAAAGCACTAGACAGTTCCTTAATTTTAAGGTGAGTTCTGCCTTTGAATCAAGCATTTAGGAATGAAATACTCCCATGGCAAAATGCTGTAGCTGTTCTATTTGAGCTCATTTTGTTCACTGATGTTAGGAAAGCAATATGGTGCTCTTGCCAGAACCTGTGACCTAGATCCAGGTCTTTCCTGGCTGGGGAAGCCCAACAGGGAGAAGAGAAAATACTACTCTTTTTTCTATATTCCCTCTCTGCCCCCACCAAAAAAGGGAAAAAAAGGAAAAGTCAGGTTACTTTATTTTTGTTTTCAACCCAATAAGCGAAGGACAGAAATGGCTCACACACCTATATAAGTGATCAGAAACCAGCTCAAATCTGTTACGCAACAGGGCTAGGGGAAGAAGTTAAACAAGTTTGTGTGTAAGTGACCAGAAACTGGTTTAAACCTGCAAAAGGATAGAAGTTCAGTGCACTTAAACCAGTTTCAAAATGGCTGAAATTGGTTTTAAGATAAACCTGGTTGAGTATAGTATAATGTTTAACTGATTTGGGTCAAACCAGTTTATTAAATGCCTGTCCCAGGCCCCTTCCTGTTTCAAGTTCAGTTGGAGGCCCCTGGCATCCTAGCATTTTGTACCCATGGGCTGAGCTTTGCTGTCTACTCTATAAAGCAGGGCTGGCCCCGCCCCTCTGCTCCCTAGCTGAAGTAGTGAGGGCTGGCTTACTGGCCGGCTCACTGCACACTTCCCTGCAAACCTCTGTTGGAGTCTGGTGCCAGGGAGGTAGGGGTTAAACTTATCTTCCCCCAAGTACAGAGGTGCCCTGTTTTGCTTGCTTAGTGCTGGCTGTAGCTGTGGACTAAAAATCCAAGAGGCACCTGGAAGCAGAAAGAGGAAGTGATGAGCAACCTTGCAGAGTCCTGCTGCTGTGAGTCTGGACAGTAAATCCCAGAGACCTCAGGGCAGCAGGAAGAGGAAGCAAATACACAACCCATGCTGGTTAAGTGCCAGACAGCTGTGCTCTAGTGCCCCCCAGCTTCTGGTCTGAGCCACTGCAGGCATGTGGCTGCATTTCTGGAATCGAAAGTGAATGCCTGTTTGCTTGCTAATTGGCTCAATCTGTGCAGCCTAAATTAACCTGTGAAGATTGAATTAATTCAGCCTCAGGCTTTTTGACAGTCTGTATACTTAGCCGTAAAGTGCAAATCAATTTTGAAACTAGATACTGGAAAAACGACTCTTCTCATAGTGTGTTACTGCAGGAGATGTGATCTCTGAAGGCTTTCAAGATGGATCTCTTTGGCTAGGGACAGACATTCAAAAAGCCTGAGCCTGAATTGATTCAGTCTTTGCAGGTTACTCTCTAACCTGCCTAGGTTGAACAAGTTTCCAACTGAACAGACATTCTCTCTGGACTGAGAAAATGTAGGCATATGCCTGCAGTAGCTCAGGCTAGAAGAAGTAAGGGGAAGTGCTAGAGCAGCCCTCCCTTCCCTTCCAGTGCTAAGCTGAAGGTGGTGTGGCCAGGCTGCTTTGAGTAGGGAGGGGTCATCCCCACCCACCAGCAGCCCATCACGGAATTGATAAGTGTTTATCACCCCATTAAGAAAACAAAGGGACATTAGCTTCTACTTGGGCCCCTGCTCATCAGCCCGCTAGTAGCAAGTCACAGCTGTGCAGGTACAAGTCAGAGAAGGTGTTTAGCCTTAAGGTGCAACTGCTCCAAACTTGCATTAGCACTAATAGTAATTAACATTTGAGCAGTAGCAAGGCTCTTAATTAACAACTTTTATGTTTCTTCTCTTCCTTAACAGCTGGACAGCCAACCTCCATGTGAAGCGAACATAGATATGAAGCCATTGCTACAGATAGAGGAGGAGGTGGTTGCTGCTGATGTAGATCTATAAATATATATTGTGTGTTTTTAAGAGTAACCTTTTTTTGCCCTTCTAGATTTCATAGAAGATGGGCTATATCCTTCATATACCTGTACTTTTATTTATGAGAAAGTAATCACAATAAGATAATATCTTGGGGAAAATGCATTTACTTTGAGCTCAACCTCTCAAAAGCACAAAGAAGAACAAGCATCAGTAATAACTTCAAAATATGTCTGAGGCTAATAATTAAGTAGCTGAATTTCATATGATACATAAAGAGGGTATTTCTGTTTTTATGCTCTTAAAACTATAGAGCACTATAGGAATAATTAATATAAATATGTATTTGCAATTGCTGTCTTTATTTTTTGACATGCTGCAAAGTGAGTTCTCTAGAGTAATATGAAGCGGCATTAAAATGCACACCAACGTGTTTGCTTTCTGTATGCTGGTTTCTAAAATTGTTTATTTGCTTTTTGAAACTAAGATACCAAGTATAGTCTGCTCAGTGGTGAAGGCATAATGTGCTACACACAAACAGTGGAATCCATTTGAGGGAATGGTTTCTCCTTTTCACTTTTGACAGATAAAACCATCACTTTCCCTTAAACAAGTTAATGCAGGAAGTGGAGGAGTTTTCTGTTGAATTACAGTATATTTGTAAATATTTTTTTTGATGCTACATTGACTTTTTCCTTGCCTTACCTGCCTTTTGCAAAATATTCATGTCCACAGAATGAATTGCTGAACAATAAACCTGATTGTTTGAATTTGTTTTGGTAAAACATTTCTGGTCTGAGGTTTAAAACACTGCTACAAATAGGTGTACATACTCATAGAGAATGAGGTCTCATATCTTGCTTTTCTGCTATTTACCCATTCCAAATGTAAATTTGGTAGTGATCTTCCCTGTCAGGTCCTATTTGCTCTTTCTTTTCAATATTTAGTACAAGTTACATGACTACCATTACAATAACATAATGTTTAATTCAAGACATGTGGAAACTTCCCCTAATTGGTCTGTTGCTCTGTTAGTGAGATGCAGGAACTATCCCTGACCTGCTGCTGCATGCTGGTGAAATATGCAGTTTTGGGTAATAGCTCTCAACTTTTTCTCTCTTTGCCTGGTGACCTGCAGAATCATCTTGCTCTCAGTTAGTACCCCACCAGTCCTTGGTAGATGTAAAAAAAAAAAAAAAAAGAGGATTTTTATGACAAAAACTGTTTAGACTCACTTATGGATTGCAGCTTAAAAGTGGAAAGAGGGAAGCTGGATGCAAGGGGACAGCAAAACCCTTGTCAAAGTAACTTGAACAAAATAACTTAAAGTGCTTCTTCCTTTGATGGGGATCAGTCTAAATGTTATGGTTGGATGAGAGGGGAAGGGGATCACAGAAACAGTTACATAGAGCCAGGGATATATGTACAACTGGAGCAGCAGGAAAGGCAGATGAAAAACAAGTTCTTCCTTCCTTCCTTCCCCTCTCCTGGGCTCCTGTGACCTGGGGGATTTACTGCTCTCTACCACTGTGAACCAATGAACTCATCTTGTAGGGTGAGAACCTGTTCTCAAGGTATAGTAGTAGCATTTCTCCATGTGAGACCTTCCAAAATGGGCACTTAACTTGATATACTAAACTTTCTGTCTTAGCCTGGAAATAAGATCAACACAAAGTCAGGCAGTGAGTCTTTCCTTCCACTTCTTCACCCCTATTTGGTGTCCTTTCTTTTTAATATTCCTTCTTTGCTGATATTTTTTCTGAAATTTTTGTTTTTTGTCCTGCAGGATTGCCTATGAATCCTAACAAATATTGTGTATTGTTAAACTGTTTCCTTTAGAAAATGCCTGATCACATTGAGGTGGGTAAGCTGCTTGTTCAGCCTTGCCAGTAGACAAATTCGTCTTGACTTCAGACATTTTGTATGCATAATCCAAAAAAATAGGGAGGTGAGGAGAATGTGTTAAAATGCACCCACTCTGAATAAAGCTGGATCTTGCTGAATGGTAAGTAAGCATGTTGTAGTAGGGCAGCAACCATCTCAGAAGGAGGCAATCAGAATATAAGCATGCTGTGAGGGCTTATACATGTGCCTGATGCCTGAGCCAAGGCATTCTACTTCAAACGCATTGGAGCAGATTTGATTAACTGAGTCTGCTGGAGCATGCTAATTAGCATGCTCCAGCAGTCTTAGCATTGCATGTATTTAGCATCCCCATACTTCATAATAGTGGCAGGGGTGCTTTTAACTAAAGCTTGTCAAACCAGTTTTAGTTAAAGCGCCCCTGCTGCCATTTTGAAGCATGGGATGCTGGATAAACAAGATGCTGAATAAATGAGCAGCCTCTGAGAATCACTCTAATTAAAGTATTGCTCCACCCGCACCCCAGAGCATATGTAAAGACACCCACTGTTACTGCACTGGTGTTCCAGTCCAGACACTTTGGGAACTTCAGACAAGTTAGTTATTAGTTTTTCTTTCATAGTGTTTCATTCTAGACTTGGCAGGATTACATTTTACCAGTAGAAAATAGTTAAGCATTTTCTCCCACAACACAAGCACAAACATGCAAACTCAGGCAGATGCACTAAAGAATGGAAATTTATTGTTTTCAGCCCAAATTTGCATGTCTTGAAGCCACTGTAGAAAGTCGCAGGAAATTGAGCCTTGATCTAACACAGAAAACAGTTTTTGTCTTCTGGCAAGTAACCATGAGCAGTCAAGGTCAGGCTAGTGACCCTCAAAATTTGAAATCTGTTCTAGAAAAGCCCTGAGATACAATCCTTGCAGCACACCCAGCTAACAGACACCGCTCAAAACACCAGACCATTCTTCCCAGAGCTAGCTGACTTATGTGGAAGATAAAGGAAAGGGAGTGTTGGGCAAAAAGGGACAAATCTGGACAAATGTTTCATTTGCCCTGTGTTTGTTTTAAATCAATTCAGGAATCTTGCCTGAAAAAAGGCCTTGTTTGAGCTGCAAAACCAGGATCCATCTAGATCTTAGCAGCCTTTCTCTACAAGCCTTTCCTACTGCCTTGGAGCACTCTTCACATGTTCTCTTAAGTGTTTGTCATCACTGGCTGATTGGGAAGCACACAGCTGGAACTCTGCATAGACTTGCAGGCACAGCAGGGTCTGCTGGCTTCACCCTTTCACTGCTAAAGTAGAGATCCCTTCCTCCTCTCTGTCACAGTAGGGACCGTAACCAACATGTGGTATGCTAGCTAATGCTGAGAGGTGTCTGTGTGCTGTTTCTCTCTCCAATTTCACTGGGACAGGCAGACAGAACAATGACCGCTTAGGGCTTTTGGAGCTAATCAGCAGGTCAGGTGGTAAGCTGTTTAAGAAAGGCTATTGTTTTGCTAATTGGGTGATAAAGACTAATCAGCACCCCAGCTGGCTTGCTCACCTGTCAGTTTGTTGCAGACAGTATGATGAAGCAGGGAGGGAGATTGAGACAAGCCAGTGCATGCATCTGTTGATGATATGGAGCTTTTCAGAGTGCTAGCCCAGGGCTGGGGGCTGGCAACACTCCTGCCACTTGGGAAAAGCCTGGGACTGTGCAGGCAGACCTCCCTAACAAGAGAGTCCTGCCAGGGCCTGGCTGTGCCCCCCCATCAGCTCAGCTGCCTGCAG
Organism: Crocodylus siamensis; assembly: GCF_052110815.1. NCBI lineage: Eukaryota > Metazoa > Chordata > Crocodylia > Crocodylidae > Crocodylus > Crocodylus siamensis. The sequence continues at coordinate 340,880,051 of NC_143395.1, read as the reverse complement.
AAGGGAAGGAAGGGCTGCTCTAGCACCTCCCAGCTTCTAGCCTGAGCCACTGCAGGCAGATGCCTGAATTTCCTCAGTTCAGAGAAAATGTCTGTCCAGTTTCAAACCAGTTCAGCCTAGTCAAGTTACACTAACCTGCAAAGATTTAATCAACTCAGGCTCAAGCTTTTTGACTCTCTGTCCCTAGGCTGGAAGAACTCACTTCTGCCACAGACCATAATTGTTCTATTATCTATCCTCCAAGCCCTTACACACATGACCTTGTGCTTCTGGCATGAATGTCAGAGTTCCTGGCTGCTACAATAAATAGCTTATTATTGGAAGGATAATCCTACCCCTATGCCCTACCATGATGTGCTGATTTCACATTTGGCTCTCACCCCTACTGTAATTAGCTTCAAGAGGGTCTATAACACACCAGGAATTCCTCCCGTTCTGTACATTTCAATATTTAATCACCTTTCCTGGCAGAATCTCTGAGATTTCAAGTATGTCAGTCCTACCAGATGTTTCAAGCTGAATCGCAAAAAGCACAGTGAAGACCACATCAGTCTTCAGTTTGACATTTCTTTGTCATTATCAGGGATCCTGGTTTTCTCTCATTAAAAAATAAAATCCTCAATTTTCAGATTTAAATAAATAACTCAACATCCACATTTTTCTGTGATTAAAATAAAATACTGTGTGTGTGTGTGTGTGTATGTGTAGTGGTGTTTCATTTTGATGACAGAAAATGGATTTTGGGTTCCTTTTTTTTAATCTGAAAGTTGGGGATTTTTTTATCGGAGAAAACCAGGATTATTCCTGGTCACCATCCAAAGGGCTGTGACCTCATTTATTCCATCATCCTCACTTATGTCATCCTAACAACTTAGTCTTTCATTGCAGATCCATTAGATATACAGACCAATGTAGTGCAGGAGAAACTGCAGGAACTGTTAGATGTTCTGTAGTGGTGGAGAAGACTAACTTATGCCAGACAATGAGGAACTAAAAACAGGTGATTGCATTGCAAAGGAGCAGGTGTAAGAGCCAGATACCCTCTGTAAGGTTGGAGGGTTTTGTGCGTGTATACCACACCTGAATGTCTTGCAGTTATTACTCTCTAAGAATTAATCAGATGAGAAGAAAAAAGAAGCTTAGGTGGCTCACTTCTTTTGGAAGGAAGTTCCTTATCAGTTTACTCAGAATTGCCAAACACTAGGGCAATTACAGAAGTTACACACAAACCAGTATAAGTGAGACAGGTTCAGATCTGTAACGCAACAGAAGTTCAGTGCATGTAAACCAGTTTCAAAATGGCTGAAACTAGTTTAAGATAAACCTGCATGGATGTAGTGTCAGACTTAACTGATTTAGGTTAAATGGGTTTATTGAACTCCTGTCCCAGATCACCTCCAGATTCGAGTTCACTCACAGTCCCTCAGCATCTCAGGTTGCTTAGCACCTTCCCAGCAAACCATCCCTTGCAGGGTGGGTGGGCTAGCTTTGTCCCATGCTGCCTGCTCCATCCAAGCAGGGAGGTGTGCCACCTGGCTTCTGGCCTGGGCCACTGCAGGCATGTGGCTGCATTTCTGGAATCAAACGTGAATGTCTGTTCACTTGCTTCTCTGTTCAAACTATGAGACTAATCTGTGAAGACTGAATTGATTCAGCCTTGGACTTCTTGACAGTCTGTACTTAGCCTGTCCGTGTCTTTGCAAGTATAATAACTTTAGCTGACAAAAAGGTGTTAGACTTAGTCGATAAACTACCTCAGGAGTTTAGGGTAGAAATAAGATCCTTCATGTTTGAAGAAAAATTGATGGCACAAGCTTTCCAACAGATTGCCTCTGACATTTTGGAAACCCCTTCATTGTATAAATAATAAATACTTTATTGGTTCAGGTGGCATTTGGAGGCCAGGGGTGATATGGTAAGATTTAATGACGAAAGCTGTTACAATGAGACTGGTATCGTGGTTGCAGAATTTGAGCAACCTAAGGGGAGTAAAGACTAAAACAGAGGATCTTCTTTCAGAGTGCTGTGGTCAGTTTAGCAAAAAGAAAAAAGTATTAAGCTATGTGAAGGCCCATCGGGATATATGCAGGAGCTAGGCATTTTTCTCTCAGTGAATATTAAATTACTTTTTTAAATGTTGTTTTTGCCATCTTAGGACTATTCATAAATTTGGGTTAGCTTAACCAAATAGTTTTTGTTGGAAAATTGTTTTCAGGGATAAATCCACAAATTTTGAGGAGAAAGAGTTATGTTAGTTTTCATTTTAGCCAGTAGCCTTCTGGTTAGGACAAAGTTGGGCTCCACAGTGTCTCAGAATCAAACTTTTCTGCCAACCCCGGCCTCCCAAGACAGTGAGTGCTCCCCAACCACCAAGCGGTAGGCTTATCTGTTGGGGAAGGAGATCTCAGTCTCTACTGGTTGTTCTGTTCAACTTTGTATAAATGGTTAGATGTTAGTTAAAGAAGGATCTCAAATCCAAGTGTCCCTATTACCCAGTTAATTTTCCTCAATGAGTATTTGCATGTTTTTTTTTACCAGGGTGACCAAGATGCAGCCTATGGGGTGGGTCTGACCCATGAAGCTCCCCATGAAATTTGGTACCAGGACAAGTGGTAGCAGCATAGATGTAGACATAAAACATCTCCACCCTGAGGGATTGACAGTCTCCTACTCCCTTTGGAATGGCCTGTTGGCTAGTAGCTAACACACTCCCCTGGGAGGTGGGAGATGCAGATTTAAATCCAATCAGGTAGAGTGGGGAACCGTACTTGATTCTCTCGCATTCTGGCTGAGTGGCCTGATCTTCATAGGTATCCTGAAGCACTTAAACATGTGCACTTCTTGCCCCTCTGTAAATATAGACCTTCTTTCTTTTACTTTTCTTCTGGGTGCCCATAAATAGAATATTTCATTTTGTGCCAGGTGGAATATTTTGCTTAACAAAAGTGCCTTTGTGAGAAAAAGTTTTTGTCTCAGTGAAAGAAAACATTTCTCACTATATAAACTCAGTTTTTAAAATTCCTCTGACAAAGCCACTTGATGGATCATGTCTCCTGCCATAAGCCAATATCTACCTCCGGGGTCTTAGGAGAGAGCTTATTTGGTAAGCAGACTATTTCATAAGGCTGCTTATTGCTGGACTTCTTTCATTTGCCTTTGAAGTATCTTACTGGGCCCTGGCTAAGGCTGGATGTTGAAATATGAGAGGTAGACCACTGATTCATTTGCGTAATCCTACAAGTCTTATACTCTGTAGGATGGCCCTAACTTGAAAAAGATGATAAAAGGCAGATTTTGACACAGCTATTTCTCCAGGGACTTTGAGGTACTACTTTTAGATTCATAGAGTCGGAAGGGACCTCAGTGGACCATCTAGTCTGACCCCCTGCCCCTGGCAGGCAAGAAGAGTCACCAACCCTGGGGTCATGTGATCCCAGCCAGGTGCCTGTCCAGTCTCCTTTTGAAGACCCGCAAGAATGGGGAGAGCACCACCTCCCTTGGGAGCCCATTCCAGATTCTGGCAACCCTAACCATGAAGAACTTTCTCCTAATGTCCAGCCTGAACCTTCTCTCTAGTAGCTTATGGCCACTGTTCCTTGTTGTTCCAGGGGGTGCTCTGGTGAACAGATTGTCGCCTACTTCATGTTGCTCTCCCCTTATGAATTTGTAGGTTACCACAAGGTCCTCTCTCAGCCTTCTCTTGGAAAGGCTGAAGAGGTTAAGGTCCCTTAGCCTTTCCTCTTAGGGCCTTCCCTGCAGGCCTCTTAATCAGGTGAGTGGGTCTTTGGACCCTCTCCAGCTTGCCCGCATCCCGCTTGTACTGCAGCTTCCAGAACTGGATACAATACTCCAGCTGCAGTCTGACCAGTGCCACATAGAGGGGGAGAATCACTTCCCTAGACCTGTTTGTGAAGCACCTATGTTCATCCTGGAGTCAACAGTGACTCCAAGATCTTTTTCTGCCTCAGTGGAGCCGAGACGTTTGCCCTCTTTCCGCCCCCCCCCCAGCCTGTAGGTATAATGACAGTTCTTCCTCCTGAGATGCAGCACCTTGCACTTGCCCTTATTGACTCCTGTTGCTCTCCGCCCACTTCCCCAGCCTATCTAGGTCAGCCTGGATCTGGTTCCTCCTCTCCAGGGTGTGAGCTGCATCCCATAATTTTGTGTTGTTTGTGAATTTGGACAGGGTGTTTCCCATCCCCTCATCCAGATCACTGATGAAGATGTTGAACAGCACTGGCCCCAGAACTGAGCCCTGAGGGACTCCATTGCCCATACCTTTCCAGGTTGACACCGACCCATGCACTACTACCCTCTGAGTGCAACCCTTGAGCCAATTTGCTACTCATTCTACCATATAATCATCCAAGGCTAATTCCCTCAGTATATTTATAAGGAGGGTATGGGATACCTCGTCAAAGGCCTTCTTGAAGTCCAGATAGATAACATCCACCTTGAGTCCTGCATCTAAACATTTGGTAGCCTTGTCGTAAAAAGAAATTAGGCAGGATCTGGCTGCTAAAAACCCACGCGGTTTACCCTTCCGCATCACATTGGCCAGCGGGCTCCCACAGGTGTGCTCCTTGATCATTTTTTCTAGGATTTTCCTTGGGATAGAGGTAAGGCTGACTGGTCTATAGTTCCCTGGGTCCTCCTTCCTCCCCTTCGTAAAAACTGGGATGACATTAGCCCTCTTCCAATCCTCTGTAACCTGACCTGAGCACCATGAGTGCTCATATATCCTTGCCAGTGGATCAGCTATGATCCTCACTAATTCCTTCATTACCCATGGGTGGAGTCCCTCAGGCCCTGGTGATTTGAAAACATTCAGTCCCTCCAAGCGTCTTTTTACAGTGTCAGCACTGACCGTTGGTCAGCTGATGTTCTCTTTGTTGGAGTCTGTGATGTATGTTGAAGGTTCATCTAGATTCCCATTTAAGAAGACAGAGGTAAAAACTCATTGAAAAGCTCTGCCTTGTCCCTGCTATCTGTCAGTAAGCCCCCCTAGCCGTCCTGTATAGGTCCTATGCTACCCTGCACCCTCTTTGCTCCCAATGTACCTAAAGAAGGACTTTTTATTGTCCTTAATCCCTGACACTAGCCTGAGTTCTAGAATTGCCTTGGCCTTCCTGACCGACTCCCTGCAGGTGCGGGCCAAAGGAGTATACTCCTCTTTGCTAGCTATCCCCTGCTTCCATTTCCTGTACACCTTTTTTTTTTTTTTCTTTTGCCCTTAAGGTATCTTGGATGCCCCTGGTTAGCCAAAGGAGCTTCCTGGCCCCCTTTGCCCTTTCCTATGCCATGGGATTGGCTCACTCTGAGCCCAAAGAATGGTGTTCACCCATCCTGGACTCTCAGTACATCTAAGGTCTTAGCTTCTAGCACCCTGCTAACCAGTCCCCTGAGTCTATTAAAGTCAGCTTTTTTTAAAGTTCAGCAGCTGTGCCCTGCTGGGTATAATGCCTGCCCTTCGCTGGATAGTAAATATAATGATTTGGTGATTGCTATCCCCTAAGTTGCCTTGAATCAGCAGGTCTCCCACCAGGTTATCCCCTGTGGCGAACACCATGTCGAGCAAGGTGTTGCCCCTGGTGGGGCACCTTACCTCCTGTGTTAGGTCGAGGTTCTGAATACAAGTTAAGAACCTGCAAGAGCAGTTAGATGTAGCTGACTGCTCCTATCATATGTCTGTGTAGTTGAGGTCCTCCATGATTACCGTATCTCTAGACCTCACAGCCTCTTTGAGCTGCTTTGGAAATTCCTGGTCTAGCTCATTGTCCTGGTGCAGAGGCCTGTAGTAGACCCCCACCACTAGATCCCTTTCACCCCGAGCCCCTTGGATCCTAACCCACAGAGTCTCTGACCACCCTCTGACCCTAATTTAATTACAGAAGATGTGTACTGTTCATAGATTTCATAGACATCAGGGCTGGAAGGGACCTGGGGAGATCGAGTCCAGCCCCCTGCCCAAAGGGCAGGAAGTCAGCTGGGGTTATATGATCCCAGCAAGATAAGCATCCAATTTACTCTTGAAGGTGTTCAATATAGGTGCTTGAACCGCCTCCGCTGGCAGACTGTTCCAGACCCCGGGGGCTCGGACAGTAAAGAAATTCTTCCTTATGTCCAGCCTGAAACGGTCTTGCAGGAGTTTGTGACCGTTCGACCTCTTCATCCCTTGGGGTGCTCTGGTGAACAAACATTCCCCCAGATCCTGGTGGTCACCCCTGATAAACTTATAGGTGGCCATCAGATCACCCCTGAGCCTACATTTTTCCAGGCTAAAGAGTCCCATGTCTCTCAGCCTATCATCGTAAGATCTGTTTTCCTGACCTCTGATCATGCGCGTGGCTCTCCTCTGGACTCTCTCAAGCTTCTCCACATCCTTTTTGAATTGTGGAGCCCAAAACTGGACGCAGTACTGCAGCTGCGGCCTCACCAAGGCCGAGTACAAGGGGAGAATGACGTCCCGGGATTTGCTCGAGAAGCATCTATGGATGCAAGCCAGCGTTTTGGTCGCTTTACTAGCTGCAGCATCGCATTGCAGGCTCATGTTCATCTTGTGGTCAACGATGACCCCCAAGTCTCTTTCTTCTGTAGTGCTATCCAACGTAGCACTGCCGAGCCTATAAGGATGCTGCAGGTTTTTCCTCCCAAGGTGGAGAACCTTGCAATTTTCGGTGTTAAACACCATGAGGTTCTCGTCTGCCCATTTGCTGAGCTTGTCCAGGTCAGCCTGGATCACCTGCCTATCTTCTGGCATGGATGCTTTGCCCCAAAGTTTGGTGTCATCGGCGAACTTGGCCAGTCCACTCCTGACTCCAATGTCCACATCATTAATGAAGATGTTGAATGGTATGGGTCCAAGGACAGAGCCTTGAGGGACCCCACTGGTCACAGGGCACCACGATGAGTGACTGCCATCAATTACAACCCTCTGGGTCCGACCACGGAGCCAATTTCCCAGCCAGCGGATCGTGGTGGAGCCAAGGCCACAACTGGGCAGTTTGGCCAAGAGGTGATCATGGGATACCAGATCAAAAGCTTTTTTGAAGTCAAGATATATGACATCAATCTCTTGTCCCTGGTCTAGGTGATAGGTCACCTGGTCGTAGAAGGAAATGAGATTGGTCAAACAAGACCTACCCGCAACAAACCCATGCTGGCTATCCTTAATAAACTTTTCTAAGATCTTCCCCAGGATAGAAGTCAGGCTAATGGGCCTGTAGTTAGCCGGATCCACTCTCCTCCCTTTCTTGAAGATCGGCACCACGTTGGCCTTCTTCCAGTCTTTGGGCACTACACCAGAGCACCAGGAGTTTTCAAAGATCCGTGCCAGGGGCTGGGCTATGACGCTCACCAGCTCCTTGAGTACCCTGGGGTGCAGATTGTCAGGGCCAGCTCTGACCCTAATTTAATTACAGAAGATGTGTACTGTTCTTTGACACAGGGCAACTCCCCCACATTTTTTTCCCTACTCTATCTCTCCTATACAACCTACAGCCCTCTATTCCCACCACCCAGTCATGAGAAGAGTCCCACCAGGTTTCAGTTGGTCCCACTAGGTCAAAGTTGTTGCTCACTAGAGAGCTCTAGATTCTCCCGCTTGTTTCCCATGCTTCTGGCATTTGTGTATATACACCTAATTCTCCTGGTGGCTGTCCCTGGTCCCCCCTTAAATTGCTGTCTAATAGAATCTTTGCTACATACCTGGGGTGGTAGCATGGGTGTCTCTTGGTTTAGTGTTCCATGGCTCCCTCCATACTCATCCTCCCTTTCTCCCCGACCAACCTAATTTAAAGCCCACTGGAGGAGATCAGCCAACTTGAAAGAGAACATGTGCTTACTGTGGCAGGGCAATGCCTCCAGGTGCGTAATGAGGGCAGCCATTTCAGGTTCAGGACTGCCTATATAAACAAGGCAGTTTGGCTGCTGGAGGTCAGGCAATAACACCACCTGGCCAGAGTTCTGCTGAGTTTCATCTGGAGATAAGGGAGGAGCTGTAGGGGATGGTAGGAGGCTTCTGGTCCTGGGTATGGCCTAAAACTACACCCTGCCGGGAGTGGGTGGCCTAGTGGGGCTCCCAGTGGCACGGAAGCCCCCAGGAAATGCCAGGCCAGTGATCACCCCGGTGAAAGGCGGGTTGGGGTGCCGTAATCCCTAGCCCTCATCTTCAGATGGTTCGCGTTCCATTGGAGGTGGCCGTAGGGATTGCATTCCACTGGAGGTAGTTGTGGGGGTGCAAGCCTCAAGGAGGATGTCATGTCTGAATTCTACCTGTCAGTTAGAGTGCCAATGCCAGCAAAGCAAAAGACCATTATAACTTAGTAAGGACGCAGGTCATAAAGACCCCTCAGCACTAGTAGCCTTTATTTCTTTGTTGAGGGAAGCATTGCAGTTGGAGTTTGTTAAAAGTTTGTTCTCCATACTTAAGAAGCTTGTTGTCTGCAATGGTAAGAATTGTAGGTGCCAATCACATGTTTGACCTTTTGAACCCGCTGAGGGCAGTAAAGTAGGTCAGATGAATAATCTATCTAGGTCAGATGAATATGTATCTAGGTCACTGGTGTAAGAACGTAATTGGTGGTCAGTAAATATTCATAATTGGCATGTAGTGATTGGTCACTGCTGACTATAACTAAAAGCAGATTCCTGCCATTAAGCAGAGAATCTGCACACACCAAGGAGACAGTCAGCAGATTGGCCACCTGCAGACATCTTCTCCCCACCAACTGATCTTCATTTTGGCGTACTTTGTTCCTCACTGGTTCGTCTGTTCTTCTTGTCAAAGAGCTCTCGAAAGTTTGCTGATCGAAAGTGCATTATAGTTTCTCCCTGTGTATGAGCTGTTGACCAGTTCTGGGACTACTGAGTCAGGCAGCTGCACCTATCCTCCGGGTTAGAAAGCAAGGGCTCAGCTCAGGAACCCTGTGAACCAACAGACCCCTTTAGATTGTTCTGTTTTATGCACTCTAACTGAACTAGCTAGCTCTCCTGCCTACGCTGCTACCATCGGTAGCGTAAGTACAATAAACCTTTCATACAACCCATACCACCTGACTCCTACTCGCCGCTAGTCCCCGCCTGTCCAGTCATCTATCCCTTCTGTGCCAACCTGGTCATGCCGACCCAGGCCCGCAGGTCAAGGGTACACTGGTTATGGGGTGCAACAGAGGAGAGTAGGGAGTTTGAGGCCAGGTGTGGCCAAGGCCGCCTGAGTCCTGCGGGGGTTTGAGACCCTGAGCTGGAGAGTTTGGGCCAGGCATGGCTATGGCCACTTGAGCCCCCCTGAGGAGGGAAGCCCCAAGATCCTGAGTAGAGGGGGCACTGTGAGCAGTGGGAGGGGGGCTGCATGGAAAGCCTCCAGTGGGAGGGGGGTAGAATGAGAACTGAGGGACCAGTAATTAGAAGCCTCAGTATGAGGGGTAGAGATGTAGAGCCCAGTGAAGGAAAAACAAGGGCTCAGCCAGAGACAGCGAGAGATGAGTTCTGACCCCAGTAAGTCCTCCAATACTGGGAGGCAGAGTTTGGGTCAAAGATAACACGTAGTAGCACCACGACATGCTGCCCGGGGGGGAGTGAGAGTGCCTTGTGAGACCCTGAGGCACCAGTCGTGGTGTGAGGTACCCCAGCTCCCCATGTATGTGAAGGGATACCAGAGAGGGGGACCCTGGGAAAAGAGTATGGGTCATACCTCGAGGCCTGTCAGAGTTTCCCCTAACTGGCCTGGGTGGGGGCCAGGACCAGGAAGGTTAGAAGGGCAAGGAGGCCCACCGAGACGGACGCCCAAGAGCCAGGGGCCTGGGGTTCTGACTGGCCTGGGGGTGGGCTGGGGCTAGTGTGAGCCAAAAGTCCTAGCATGAGGGGACCACACCCAATGGGGAACTGGTGGCAAGGAGATATGTGGCTTGGTATGATGGCGGCAGTGTCCACCTGAAGGGAGGAACCCAGGTGGGGTCCTACAGCAGGATTTTGGGGCCCATGATGTGGGACTGGTGTATATGAAAACATCATGATGTCATCAGCAAGGCTTGGGCTGCAGTGTAGGGGAGGAATGGAGCCACAGATAGCACCCCCTAGTAGCAGGGCAGAAAGTAGGCAGCCTCCTGCTTAATTAACAACCTTATCAATCAATTAAGATCAAGGTGTGGTGAGTGAAAAGGTGGGCAGTTAGCCCAAGAACAGGTGGGCAGGCCATACAGAGATCAGCCCCAAGTAGGTGGCTCCTGTTACAGTTACCTTTGGGGGCAAGGTGAAGCTCATCCCACCTGAGCATGTCTCTTGTTCCGAGGTATGGGTCATGGTCCAAAAAGCCGAAGTCTGCCTCGACACCATTTCCGAAGCCACAAGTTGACCTCCCTGATGCAGGTCTCATGGCGTCGTCCATGTCTGCTCACTGGGAGAACAGATGAGAAGACCACCTGTGTCCCTGTCTCCTTCAGCTTGTCCCCCAGAGCTTTGTAGTCCTTCATCAGGCAATCTGGGCTGCTCCCAGCTGCGTCATTAGTGCCCACATGGATTAAGACCATGGGGTAGTAATCAGTGGGCCGGATAATGGCTGGGATCATCTCCGTCACTTTTGCTGTCTTGTAACTTGCAGTTTGAGTCCTATATTTTGCAAACCTCTTTACTATATAAGTAATAATACTTTATTGGTTTTCGTGGGCTTTTCTAATTGGCACTGGTAAGCACTCCCTTTTTCAGCTATACTTTTACTGTGTCTCGGGGGCAGGGAGGGAACAAAAGTATGTTCTTAAAATAGGTTAAAATAGCAGTGTGTGTTTTTAACACAAGGTAGCACCAAAGCTTAGAGAAGAGTCTTGAGTAAGCTTAAACCCCATACTGCCTATTTATTGCTGCTTTAATTCAATTTTGGTTAATTTGGGTGAGCTGCTTTTGTGTTAAGAGCATACCCCTTCCTGTATCAGTCTTTGTATCCTTGCTGAAATGGTCTTTCAGCTCTGAAATTCAACAAACTGATGCACTCTACAACACAAGATGGCAGTGTTTAAGTGCAACTGATGTGAGATAAAAATGCCTGTATTTTTTCTTTGGAACAATCCTAAATTCATATTTTCTTTTTTTTTTTTAATGTTTGACATTGTTATTCCCATATTAGCATTCTACATATGAACCATTGCTAGCTCACACAGCAGGTCAGCTAGGAGAATAAAGGGAAATCCAAGACATTGCAGCTTGGCAAAGGACAAACGGAGCCTTTTGTTGTGGGGACAGTCCAGTGTTGTTCTCGGAAGACTGAGTTAGAGGTTCAAGCCTGTCATTCAGCATAGAAATGCATGCACTCCTCAGTACAAAAGGATTGAATGTTGTAATTATAAATCAGGAAGAAAGGGTGTTTTTGTTGCAGTTTTTATAGTCACTGGGCAGTGAGCTGAAAACAGCAGCTCATTCTCATCTAGGCTTGAATCTTACCACTAGTTTGTAGTGTGGTACTGGAGTGTTACCGTAAGTATAAGCATAATCCTTTGATCTTAACTGCCAGCTGGAGGTTTAGCTTCCTTTTGTCTACTTGGTGGTTTTCCAGACAAAAGGAATATGACAGGGAGTCACAATTTCTGCAGGGAAAGAGGGCTGGGTTGTGCACCCACCTCTCTAGACATGAAATCTGTTGCAACCACTGGACCTGATGAAGAATCTGAGAAACCTGTCTCACCTGAAGAGTCACCAGTCCTGAATCTGCTCCAACTTTACACTTGCTGCTGTGTACTAATAACTCACTACCAGGCAGCTGAGCCTGAGGCATTGCCTGCTTATTACTCAGTTTCAAAGGTGCTGGATGATGTTCTGCAGCATGGGGCAGCAGTTAAATAAAATACGATGTCAAAGGTAAAATCAGTCCTAATAAAATTTTCCTTGGTGCAAGCTTCTTGCTCATGCATTCCAAATACCTACTGCAGTGAAGTGCAATCTCTCTCTCTCTCTCTCTCTCTCTCTCTCTCTCTCTCTCTCTCTCTCTCTCTCTCTCTCTCTCTCTCTCTCTCTCTCTCTCTCTCTCTCTCTCTCTCTCTCTCTCTCTCTCTCTCTCTCTGTTTTGGGCTATAACCTATATATTGATCTCCTATGTGATGTCTGGCAGGATATGCCAGAGCCAGAACTAGAAAGTAGAGCCTTCTAACTGGAGGCTGTTGCTTTGCCAGGAGAACCATTAAGGAAGTTAGCTGAATTAAGATGTTCAGAGAACAACTTTTGAACGGCTGTTACCTGAAAGAGCTAAATTTTGATTATTTTCAAGTGAACAAGTTCAACATCAAAACAGGTTTACAGGGACAATGACTTGCTATCCAGCCACTTGTACTAGTTAAAATTGTGGTAGGGCATTTTTTAAAATGGAAATGCTATTTTCAGTGCTTATGATTGAACTAAAGAATATTTCTGAGAACATTTGTTTTAGCCTCAGAGGAAAAACTTCAGCATGTTTTCTGAAGGGGGGTGCTGTTTCTTTGTTTTTTTAAAGGAGCAGTTATATATATTTTTAACAAAGTATGGGGGTATTCTGCATTAACAAGAAGAGTGATCAGTAGGGTACCAGTTTTATAATGCTGCAGAATCCTCTTAATTAGCTCATTCTACTGGAAAGAAACATGCCAATTAAGCAGCTGCTGGAGGCAACCAGAGTCGAGAGCAGAATATATTGTGCAGGGAGTTGTTCACTTTTATGTTATGAATTTGCTTTTACAATCAACATTGTACAAAGCATTAAACCATTTACCAAATTTATATACAAGTCAGCCATAGTGGACTCTTGATGATCCATAATAGAAAAGAGGAACAGAGTCTATGGAGCGAAACACTGCTGAGTGGGAGGTTCATGCTAGCGTCCAGTGATATATAAATATCAGCTGTTTTGAACAGATTTACTGACCACACAGCATGCCTTCTTAAATGGTCTTTTTGCAACTAGCTGTGCTATAGCAGCTGCTTGAGATTCACTGAACTGTCTTTGTTCTCAGGCACTTTTCCACATGTGCCATTTATTAGCGTGCCGGTTATATTTGGTCATTCTAAGGTGGTAACTCTTGGATTTGAAGGCCAACTGGGACAGATGAACATCTAATCTGATTGCATAATAGAGGTCAGACCAGCTCAGCCAAAAAATTCTGTATCAAGTCAGTGATAGCATATCTTGTCCAGGTTCAAGATTAAGTGATTGAAAATCCACCATATTCCAGTGTAAGTAGTTTCAACAGTTGACGGCCTGTTTAAATTTCTATGCCTTGTTTCTACTCAGCATTTGTCTAGATTCAGTGGAATTTCACCAATAGATCCGTTTTGCCCTTTTTTGCTAGAATTTAAATATGGTTTTGATATTAACTTTTTTTGGTTTTAATCTGGATACGTAGAGTTGCAGCTGATTTACTTTTATTCACTGAAAGTCTGATCCAGTGTGGAGTTGGCAAGCAGGCATGATCAGCATGATCTGCATGTGGCCCTGGTCCTGCTTGCTGGATCGGGCCTGCTATCCCATCCCCTTTCTTGCAAGCATTGAATTGGACCTGCTGTCCCAGCACTAGCCCCATGTGTGCTGGATTATACCACTGCCCTGGCCCCAGCTACATGCACTGGATCAGTTATAGCCCTGGCCCTGTGTGTTGGCTTGATTGAGTACATGAGGCCATGTCACTTGCCCAGGGGGCTGGTAATTTGGCAGTGGGGAACCAGCAGCAACATTCATTGCCACCATTCCTGCACCACCAAAGTTTTGGACCTGTGGGAGCCCTGTGGGACAGATGACACTGCTCTGTGGGCTGGATCTAGTCCATGTACCAGAGGCTGAACACCACTGACCTACTATATTTGTGAGCCACACTGGGTTTCCTGTAGCAGGATGCTAAAAATAATCTTCAGTTGGAACGGGGGATGAGAAAGATTGAACTTGGAAGGTGGGACAGATGGGCCTCTTGACAAAGTTGTTCTCAGTTGTTTCTCCACAGCCGTGGAACTCCCTTCCTCTTGTCTGTCAATGCTTGAGTCTGGGCATCTTGTATCACTGTAAGATCTTTTTATTTAGGCAGGCTTTCAGCAGGTGGAGTTAAGTTTTGTGGCATTTTCTATGAAATTTGTTCTACTCTATTTTATTTTAAAGATATTTTTATCTATTTAGAATGTATAGTTTTTAATTTTATTTATTACTGTATTTTAAGCCACTGTTGATGGCTAGAAAATAGTACTTAAAGGTTTGCTTTTGGGAATTGGCTTGTAGGTAAAGTAGATATTGCATTAGAACAATAGTCCAGGGAAATGGCAAGGATTACTTGATTTCTAAAAGCCTGTTTGTGACACAGTTTCCTTCTATGCCCACTGTGGCTGACACAGATGAGTAGCAAACAGACACGCTGCAAAATTGAAAACATATGTACCACAGTGTTTCATAACAGAGATAAGGGACTCTGTAGCATTGCACTGGCACCGATCCCTGCCAAACTGCGGGGCCCTTAGGATTTCCAGTTTTGGTAGATGGACCAAATTAGGAGAAACCAGGAATAACCAAATTAAGATGTGTGCATGCAGTGGGTTTGAAACAAAGGAATAGTCTGACAGGACAGAATATAGACAGCATGATGACCACAGGGAACCAGTCAACGATGCCCAGAAATGAGTCATCAAAGTGGAAAAAGGATACAAAAGAAGGGCAGCAAAGGATCTCTAAGAGGGGAGCCTGAGGCCACCATGGACAGAGAGGGCATGACACTAGCCCATCTCACCCACACCACTGTGGGAGGGTGGGCCTCAGCCTTTGACCTCCAGGCTACTGATATCTGGCATTCAAGAAAGAACCTCAGGGTGAAGCTTGCGTACTGGCCAGACTTACCTTGACCCTGTGACAGCTCTACGACTGGTAGCTGTAGAATTGTTTGCACTGTTCTTATCTGCTGTCACTGCATTTCAATAAAATTTGCCTCTGATCAAACAGAGAAGTTGTGGTTAGTCTGAGGGTTTGGGTTTGCCCAAAACAAGGTACCTGGGTCACAAATGCAGCGCCAACAACTGTCAGCCACTTTTGTGGATGGTGTAATGTAATCAATAAATTACAAATATATTTTTGGTGTTGGTTTTGGTTATGGTGTTTTTAGTATGTGGATTCAGCAGTATGAATTAGCATGTCAGCCAGGAAACGGGAGAGTACTTCTCTAAGAGAATAATGTTGGCACTGACCATGATTACCACTTGTTGTGTTATGTCTTGAAACCTCTGAAAATGACAGAAGCTAAGCAGAGGAGAGCAGCTGTTAAGATTAAGAATGATGTAATGCTTTATAAGAGTTTCTTGTTTAACCAGCAGATTCTAACTAAGGGCTTATTTACAATGGTAAATTTACTATTCTGGTAGAATTTGCTGTAGTTATAGTGGTATAATTCCCCTCTAGATATCTTATTCCACAGTAACCATATAGTTCTGGCAGTGATTTCCACTTTTAGACATGTCCTTGTAAAAGTTTGGGTTATGCATCACTTCAGGTTGTCAGATTCATTTGGTGAACTGGACAGAATTCCAATTTCATTTGTCAGCGTGACATGCCCGGTAAAGAAATGCAGTTCTCTCAGTATGTTGGCGACTCCTGATAACGGCTATCCAAGTTGTGACCTTTCCTTGAAATGAAGTTCCGTTAAGTTGCCAATTGCTGTTTCTGGTTTTCCTGTAAAAGTGAATCTTGCCTTTCTCTATCTTAATCAGCCCCCATTCCTGTCGGTGGAAAGTAGGTCTTGCACAAGTAGGACATACTCTGCATAGGCCAGCTCTTGTTACTAATGATGACAGCAACTTTACCACTCAATTTAAAGCAAATAAGGAGAAGAACGTTGTGGCTACATTTGGTGGCAAAGATCCCAATAACTTCAATAACAGTTGGTTTTTTAATGTTCAGCCTTCAGTTAGCCACTGCTATTGGTCACCGGCTGGACTTTCATGTTTGTTAATAAGACACGTGGCTTGAGTAGAAAAGTGTAGCAAACTGTTCAGAATAGTTTTATCCATAGTTAAGTCAGGAGCCAGTGTGACAAGCGAGCTTGTCATTTGTCAGAAGTGACAATTTAAATGACCACCAATTCATTGTCAACAGATGAAAAAATGACCAATTGCCTCTTTCTTCTCTGCAGTTGGATTATTTTAGCGTTTTATTCTTTGGGATAAGAAATATTCACTAGTCTTCTGCAATATGTCAGTTTACTTATCTTCTAAACAGTGTTTTTATCAGAATTGATGGAGGGTTGTTAGATCACTGACACTTGTAATAATAACATGAAGCTCTGGATTTTTGCTCTTCTCTTTGAGTATTTCCATTGGTACCAATCAACTCCCATGCGCTGCTGAAGATCCTTCCTGTTATTCTGCTAAGCTATTTAAAAATTGAGGTGAGTCATTCTGTACAACTCTCTGCATAGCACGAATGCAACTCTCTTTTATTTCCTCTCCTAGTCCATTTAATTTAATTCCATCTGTTTGTGTTGAAACTGGGAGAGAAAAGAAACCAAAAAGTCCTGAATATTATTAGAGAGCACATACCCATGGCTCAGGGAATGGAGTGTAGCATGGCAAATTGCATCTGACCTTTGCCTACATTCCCCTCCAAATTGTCCTGTTCCAGTGTCTCACCCTTAATGTCAAAACCCTCCTTCCTACTCAGAAACAGTGCTTATGTAGTCTTTAAATCTTAAACAGGCAGTCAAAATCATGTCAGATCACCAGGGATTCAGGTTTTCCCTTGCCTTGGAAAAATGTGTTAAAACCTGGATTTTCACCTTTTTAAGGAGGAAAAAACATGGGAAACGGTGGGTTTCCCTATGCAGGCTGGCAGAGTTCCAGCCTAAAAGGGCCTGAGGGGAGCAGGAGGCGGTTAGTCAGGCAGGAGCACCATGTGCATGTGCACACATATACATGCACACGGCCACCAGGCAGCCTGGAGAGCAGCTCCCACAGGTAAGTCTCTGGGGAGCTGGAATGTGTGGCCACAGGGCCTGGGTGGGAACAGGACAGGGCCATGGGCAGCTTGCCTGGGTGGGGGCAGGGTGAGGGAGGGCTGGCTCCCCACTGCTGTGCACACTCTGGGTGGCCACAGTGGGGCACATGCCCCCCAGATTTTTGTGGGGCAGGTGTAGGCTCCCTGCCCTGCTGCCCTCCCTCCAGGGCCATCGGCAGCTCAGCAAGCAAGACCTGGCAGAGTAGAGCAGGGCAGAGAAGCTTCATGCTGCAGCAGCGAGCCCTTCACTGCTGTGGCTAGGCACCCACTGCCTGCCCAGCAGTGGTGGGGGATGGCATGGAGTTGTGCCCTTCGCTGCTACTGAGCAAGCAAGGGTGCCTTGCCATGATGGCTCAGGACTTGTGGTGACAACACGGAGCTTCTCTGCCCAGCCCTGCTCTGCCCTTTGCTGGGTGCCACCCATTGGGCTATAGAGGCCCTGGGGGAGGGCAGCAGGGTGGGTAGCCTGAGGCCTGCAGTGGGCAGCCCATCCCTGCCCCCTACAATGGGCTCTGCTTTGGCCATGCCACCAGTGGGGGAGGTGGAGCTGGACTCCATGCTTCACTCGGCTGCTACCATCCACAG
The DNA here is from genome assembly GCF_052110815.1 of Crocodylus siamensis. NCBI lineage: Eukaryota > Metazoa > Chordata > Crocodylia > Crocodylidae > Crocodylus > Crocodylus siamensis. Next base: position 340,862,494 of record NC_143395.1, on the reverse strand, counting down.
GCGGCTGCCCGGGCTTAGGTACTTCTGTGGGAGACAGGAGGCTGCAGACCTGGGTCCCTGGTCCTGTAGCCCAGGGCTGCAGGAGGTGGGGAGGCTGTGGGTGGGGAGTGAGGGCCACCAGCAGGGCCCAAAAGGAGTGTGGGTGGGGGAGTGAGGGGCACCAGCAAGGGTAGGGGGTTGTGGCTTGGGAGTGAGGGGCAATGGCATCGGCGTATCAGGGCTGCTCAGTGCCACAAGCAGGAGGGAAGGCGGGGGGACAGCTGCACCTTGACCTGTCTTGGTGAGCAAAGGGGGCAGGGAGAGCTCTGATTGTTTCCATGATAAAAAAAACAACAAATCAAACACATTTATAGGCATTTATTTTATTATAGTGATTGAGGCACTCATAGGCTTCCAAATTTCTTTAAAATTGTAAATAAATATATTAATAAAATACTGTGTTCAACTGATATGTGTGTGTGTGTGTGTAGAGAGATGTTTCACTTTAATCATAGAAAAACTTGAGGTGTTTTAATCAGAGAATTTGCAATTTTGTTATCAGGGGAAACCAGGATCCCTGCAGATCACCTACATCAACCTGAAATGGGGAACTACTCGTAAGAAACTAAAGTTGCTAAATTAAACTTGTCAAATTAAAGCATTATTTTCACATGGAAAGCATTTTACTTTTTCCCCTGAATCTCACAGGGATGTGACCTTTAACATACTGTAATAAAAGCATCTTTCTCAATTTATGAAAATGCAAAAATAGTTGTCCTTCTCTTTCAGGCAGCCAGAACAGTTACACTTGGCACTCCTAAACTTCATACCCCAAGCAATTTTTTCCCATGCCTCCAGCCCCACTATTTCTCTACATGGTAACAGCGGTTGTTATATTGTTCAGCAAATATATTTATCTTCCAGTCATGCTTCATGCTGAGCCAGCGAAACAGATGCATTTAAAATGCTGTTTTAGTTCACGTAGGTCGACTGCCACTCTTTGATTCCTACAGAGTCTGACTCGTGTGGTTTGCAGTATGGTGTGAAGTAAAAGTAAGTTTGAGTGTTGTTTATCCATCTGTTGCTTCCCATGATGGAGCCAGCTCTGTGCCAGAACACTGCTGTTATCTAGCTTCAGAAGAAGATCTCAGGATATAACCCACTGGCACTAGACATTTCTCGCTGCTTGCTGAACTCTAGTGACTCGCATGGAAGGGGAACAGGCACCACTGGAGATCGGCTCCATTACAGAGTAATTACAGTCTGAACATGGCTCAGTTCTGCGTGGCTTCTTTGCAGGGCAGGTACATGGTAGCCTTGACCAAGCTGAATCCATCATTTTTTGTTGGAGATACTTGGCATAGCTCCATTGACTTCAACAGCACTGCTCTGATTGACACCAATGAAGGATATGCCCAGAAGTACAGAAAGGTGTGGGCAAAATAAAAATACCTACTAAGGCCTGAAGATAACTAAAGATATTTTCTGTCTTCTGCTATGTCTACCAACCTGTGCTATCTATTTCTAGTGCTTCTTTTTTTCTGCACACTTGACACAGAAGCTGGAAATGTAACCATGTGTCTAAATAAATAATCCATGCTGTGAGAAATTGAGTGCTAACCCCTTTTGGTGGATTATAAATCATCTTCATGGTGCCCTTGATGCCTCTAATTTCAAGGTTTCTGATTTTCTTGGTAATTTTTGTAAACGAGATGACAGTCTCTTTATTAGGAAAAAGAAAAGAACTCAGGAATTTCTATAAAATTAACTTCAGCTGGCAACCTTTCAGCTAGCTGTCTCTAAAGAGTCACTAGTTTATGATTAGGAGTAACAGCTGACTGACGAAAATGCCACTGTTGTATCTTGTTCTATAACAATCTAATGAAGCTTGGGCAATCTCCATTGATCAAAGCCTGACAGGTGGTAGGGCAGGGGACTTGGTATTCCATGTTAGATTGTACTAAAACAAATAACGCCTTGTTTTAAAAAAGAAAAAGCATTTTTAGTATTTTCAAGCTTTCCAACTTAGAGGATAGTGAAATCTGTGAAGCTGCACTGACTTCTTTCAGCCTGAGTGCTTGAGGTTTAAATCTTTTAGGTACACTTGTTTGTACCCTTTAGGTGCTTGTAAGCTTCAGTATAGAACCAGCTTAGTGGAAAGTGTAAGATGAGAGCTGAGAAGATAAAAATATCGTCATTTAAGTTCAGCCTTGTCACAAGTTTAACTCTAACTGTGCTAGTTCCATTTTTTTTTCTTCAAGGACAGTACAGTTGTGGTACTTGGGATGATGGCAGCAGTAGTTTGTCCAGTAACAATAAAAAGGATGTGGACTCACCCCAGAGAGCTGACAGTTGCTTCTCAGATTGATACAGATTGGAAACTGCTGCTTTGAGAAATTCACATTTTGGCTTAGTCACTGTGCAAAGCAGTACGTTGCTTTTCATTCCTTTTTTTGTTCACTGGTGTTTCTGGCAAAGGCTCTTGTAAATCAGCTAGAGCACATTTCCATAGTTTAGCTATTAGTGGTTATCTTCCCCAAGGACTTCTTCTCTAAGCCTCAGAGTAAGCCTTTGCATTCCTGACATGAAGTAAGAAGAAATCTAATTATCATCCTCTCTCATGCTTATCCCTGAAATGTCATTCTCTAACTGAAGTGTTTCACTCACGGACTAACCAGTCATGAAGTTGATATATCTATGGTGGAGAGCAGTATATCTTTGCTTCAATCCTGTGTCATAATTTTGGCTGTGGGGAAAAAATAGGATCATCGTCATCCTCCTCTTCCTCCATTAGGCATACTTGGTGTTCTCCAAAGTGATCATGCCCCTCAGGAGGACTTAGGCACAGGAGTGTCTAGCTTGTGAATCCCAAACAACCTTGACTGGGATTCGGAGGCTACCATGTAGCTCTTGTTCAAAGTAAATGACAAACTGAGCAAGTGTGATACCAATGTATTCCAGTGCCTTGTTCTGTTTGTTCTCACCTAATCTTCAGTATACATGGATCTGTACTGAAGTGTGCAGGACTTTGTGCACATAGACATTTAGGTCTATGCTGAATCGCATGTTAGATCGGGGATGGGCAATTATTTCAGGTGGAGGGCCACTTAATGAGTGTTGGGGACCAGTCAAGGGCTACATCCATCTTTCTCTCTCTTTCTGTGCATCTGTCTTCTCATCTTTTTGTCTCTCTTTCCCTCCCATTCTCTCTCTCTCTCCTCCTCCCTGGTGTTCTTTCTCTCTCCCTCTCTCTTCTCCACACTCTCTTTTCTGCTCTTTCCTCATCTGTCTGTCTGCTGGCTCTCTCTCCTCTTCTGTCTTGCAATCTCTGTCTCGCCCACTCGCTCCTCTTTTGTCTTGCCCGCTCGCTTGCTCCTCTTCAGTTGGTCTGTCCATTTCTCACTCGAGCTCTCTGCCTCCCCCTTCTTCCAGAACCCACTGGAGCTATAGCTGGCTGCAACGGTCAGGTGGTGGCATCGACAGTAGACATTGCTGCTAGGTTCAGGAGCCCAGATGCAGAACCTGCTAGTGGCATCAACAGCTGATGCTGCCACCCTCCTGGCATGGTGGAAGCTCCTACCCAGAGCTCCTACCCAGACCTGGAACCTGCTGGCAGCTGTGGGCCCAGGCAGGAACTGCTGCCATGTCAGGTGGGTGGTGGTGTCAGCCATGGGCACAGTCGGCAGGTTCCCGAGCTCTAACGCAGAACCTGCCAGTGGTGCTCGCATCTGACGCTGACGCCTGCCTGGGTCCACAAAAGCCTGATGCTGCTGGGTGGAAGCAAACCTACCTGGCACCATGTGGTGGGCAGAGCCAGAGGCTGCCTCTGGGCCAGATCCAATTAGTTGTGGCCCTTCACCTGCAAGTCAGATCAAAGCTGTTGGTGAGCTGGATTCAATCTACGAACTGTACTTTTGCCCACCGTTTTGTTAGAGGAAAAGGTGTATCTGTTCTTACTCCAAAGCAACTAGAGCATGTAAATCCTTGAATCTAGGCCCTCCCATGTAATGTGGTGGTAAGAAAAGTCAACTCAGAGTTGCGAAGAAGATATCATTTCAAACAAATGTGTGTTCTCTTTTTTTAACAGGAATATGTTTCAGTGCACCCTACAGGAAACAGTAGAGTATCTTGACTTCAGTAAGTCTTTTAACAGAGCCTAACATCATGTGCTGATAAGGAAATCTGGTCTGGATGATATTTTTATACAACTGTTATAAAACCATACTCAAAGAATAGTGGTTTGATGTCAGTGATTTGAGGCCTTATCATGCAGAACCCCATAGGAATGTCTGACTCTGGTTTAATGCTAATAGGAACTTGGATGACGAACTGGAAAATACACTATTAAAATTTGCAGAAAATGGAAAATTAGCGGGGAATAGAAGCATCTTGGATGACAAAGATAGAATTCAAACTGGTCTTGATAGGTTAAATTTAATTCCCTAAAAACAAATACAAAGTATTGAACTTGAGCTGGACACATGCACAGATGTAGAGCGGGGAAGAACTGGCAAGGCAAGCATCTGTTACAGGCTCACAAGTAGCAGGCCATGGCTGATGGATACAGGAGCTTCAAATTGCAACTTTCTGTAGTATCTGCTGTATACTGACACAGGATGATTCCACTTCACTGGCTTTTCAAATTTTACTCCCAATTTCCTGCATGGCGACACCAGAAAAGTTCTGTTGCAAGGACTTCCTGTCTTCATCTAAGTCTGTTAACTCTGAAGTATCTCTGTTTCTACGTTTTGCCTCCTGGAAATGATTCCCTGGGAACTTCTGCAATGCTTTAAGATGCCTCTCTTGCCGGGAACTTGGACAAGATGGAATTAACTTCCAGAAACTGCACCTACTCAAAGGTTGGCTATAAATTGCAGATTTGGCTCACTCTTTTTAAAAAACCACTTACATAATTTTGCTCTTGCAAAGCCTTTGTTTTTCAAGTAGGTTTGTGACTTTTTTTTAAGTAACATCTTTTTCTAGAAAATGTGTCCTTGGATGAAAACTGAATAGAATATGGCTGCCAGCAGTCCCCTTCTCTATGGAGGTTGGCTGTTCAGCTTGCACTACTTTCTACAGCAGTCAGTCAGCATGTGCATAACCACCAAGCCATGTGATTGGTTAGCAATGGATCAGTGTTCATGTCACACCAACTATCAGTACCTGGTTCACACCACAGAAAGTAATGATCCTCCTAATAAACTGAATTCTGGGAATTTTTGAGGAATCCTCATATCACTGCCACCGACCACCCAGATGTTGTGTAGTCCTATGGCTCTCATGCCATTGGGCCTGCAGTTTGAATCTACAGCAGTGATTTTCAACCATTGTACTGGGGCATCCTGGGGTGCTGCCAGATCCTTTGAAGAGTGCTGTGAGGGGTAAGGAGGTAAGTGAGGTGTGAGGAGATGAGCTAAGTAGATAAGGCAGTCTCAGGCTTGTCCCTGCTTGGGCAATACCCTGCCCCTACTGCTCAGCCCCTGTGTAAGAAAGTAAGCACTGTTATATATAAATTAGGTTTTGAAATTGGGTGCTACTCCATTCACAAAAGTCATGGTGGGATGCCTCGAGTCCAAAAAGGCTGAGAACTGCTGTTCTACAGGATTGCCTGGGGAATCCTCTCCACATCCAACCTTTTCACTTTCTCCTTCCATCTGCTTCTATTTTGTTCATATTGCAGAGCCCTGTGTCTCATTCTGTACTTCCTGGAGCTCCAAGTACAAACCTCCTCTACCACAACTGTGTACCCGAGAAGCAATCTCGTATGATGTGTCGTCCTTGCCACAGAAAAAAATAAGCCAAAAGGTTATTAAGAGGGAATTGTTCCTTCAGATCCAGAATTTATGTAGGGTGGCACCTATCCCTTATTATGAGGGATCCTGGTTTTCTCTGATTTAAAAAAAAAAATCACTTTTTTAATCCAAAAATTGGGAACCTAAAATCTATATGTATAAATGAAACACCACATATATTTATATCTATGTGGCATTTCATTTAAATCATGGGAAAAGGTGGATTTTGCATTCCTCTTTTAAATCCAAAAATTGGGGCTCTTTTAATCAGAGAAAACCAGGATCCCTGCTTATTACTCTTCAAATACCAATAGAAGGGTTTTTGCTTCTTGGTAAAATAATCTTGCCATGAATTGCCCTTATTTTGATATTTCATTCAAAGTGCAGTACTTCTGGCAGCACTAATTCAGTACAGATTTAAAAGGAAGGACACTTGAATCGCCACCACTAGAGGTAGTTAAATAAAAAAAAAGATAAAACACAACAACCCTTTTTTCTGAAAACTTTGTGTGAAAAAATATTTACAGATTTTCAACAAAAATCCATTATTTTACAAGCTCTAATCAAGCTGTGGGTTTTTCTTGGAGGTTTCACAATGAAGCTCTCTCAGGCTGAATGTACGTTATGGAAATTCCTCGTGATCTTTTAGGCCCACACCCTGGTTAAAGAGCTAGACTCACCTTTGCTTTATTAAGTAAGGAGATGGGAGGAGGGAGGAAGGAAGAACGACTTAAAAACCAAAATTCTTTGATCTGTTCTACATTAGCTTTAATTTTCTTAATGTATGAGGGCTTCAGTCTCTTTAATTTGGCACTCACTTGTCAATTCACACTGGGATGTGCTTAACTAACATGATGTAGAAGGCATCTGCTTTTAAAGTCCTATTATTTTTCACGTCTCTTCTTAATTTTTGATTAATGATATGCTCTGACATTCCAGTGGACTCAAAAGCCATGGATCAGAAAGAAGGGTATTACCCACAAAGGGTCACAGAAGGTCTGACTACTCAAGGAAATATTGGAAACTGTAATCATTTTACAAGGCTACATCAAATAACACAAATTGACATTTCATTTGTCCCAATTATAATTAACCTCCTTTCAACTTTTTCACAGCTCTCAAAATGCTTGTCAGCTAAGGACAATGTATTAATCAACTGAGCCACACAGTAGAATGACTCGGGTTTAAAAAAGAATAGAATAATATTTCTTTTCCTTAAAAGTCATTGAAATCCTTTTTTTTGTTGTACCTGTATTTGAAGATTCATCTCTTGATTTCCTTGGTTGGTGCTGTACTTAATCACATTTTCAAGCCATACTTCTTCATTGGAGTTAGCAAGCTGCTTTTGTAGCTCGGCGTAAGATTAAAAAATGGTGGCTTTACTGCTGTTTATTTCATTTCATATAATCCTAATTTTGAAATTTGGATTTTTATTATAATTTTCATTCATAATAGTCAATAGCCTTCATTTAAAAAATATTTAAGAATCTTAAAATATAGTCTCCAAGCTAGTTTGTATTAAATTAATACATAGTGCTCCTACCACTTCACATGTCTCTTGGAATCTATGTTCCAGCAACTTTTTTCATAATGATCAAATGTCCTGTACTTAATTTCATCCACGTGTCTCTAGTTATGCAACCCTTCTTAGTAATTCCTCCTTTATGTTGGTGTTATATTTCTTTTTTGGTTACTTGGAGCCATGTAATCCATTTCCTCTTCACCTATAATCTCTTTAATCTTTCCTTATAAATCCATCCCTCTTATACCTACATTATGTATTTGGCTTTCTCAGAATTCTCCCTCCCTACTTCCATTTGCCGACATCTTTCTGTTACAGAAGGATCTGGAACTGAGCTGTGTCTTCTACAGGTGGTCTTACTAAAGCTCACTAAATCTCTTCTCCATCCTTTTTTGCCAGGGATACTCACAAAGGTATGTGCCATTATCCTCAGGTTTAATTTATTCTGTTTGTCCGGTCATTTAAGATTGTTCTTAGAGCACTCTTTGTAGCACCCTTGAGTATCCTCTTATTACAATATTCTGTTCATTTTTTTTAGTTCATGTTACATGACTAGTACAGAAGCCAATGTGAATTAGACACAGAATCAAATATTTTAAGAAAGTACTATGTTTCACATGATCTCTATTCTCTCCATCCTCTAATGACTGAGTCCCACCTCAGTGATCATGGGGTCTGCACAATGGGGCACTAGTTTGTTGCCCTATTTTGATCTAGTTTCTACAGTGGATGTTTATTGGCTGTAATGATCATCAGGGATCCCGGTTTTCTCTGATTTAAAAAGTTCCCAATTTTCAGATTAAAAGAAGTAACACAATACTCCTATTTTCTGGGATTAAAATGAAATGCAACCAGTATCTGTAGATATATAGACATATAAATTATCTATCTATCTATCTATCTATCTATCTATCTATCAGAGTGTGTGTGTGTGTGTGTGTGTGTGTGTAAAATATGTACACACACCTATATGGATATAGGTGTGTATATATGTATGTATATATGTGTGTAGTGGTGTTTCATTTTAATCGGAGGAAAAGGTAGATTTTTGAGTTACTTTTTTAAATTTCAAAATTGGGTGGGGAGTTATTAGAGAAAACGAGGATCCTTGATTATCATGTTTCAATTACTTGTAAATGCATAAAGGTCTTTATATTAGAAATGGTATTTAAAGGCCTGTTTTTTGGGAATTGGCTTATAGGTATGTACATATGCATTACAGGGGGTCAAGATGGGCAGTAGGGGTTAAATGGATTTCTAAAGAGCTTGGGAGATGCGCACACAGCTTCTCATGGCCCTGGAAGTAGACAGGCTGTCTAGCCTAACAAGGACACATAGTCTAGGAAACAGCCTGGGAGCCAAAGGAAGTATGTACCGTACTGTCCCATAACATAAGTGACACCAACAAGGCCTCAGAGAGAGAGGGGCCTAAGTCCTGGTTTGGGGGGAACAGACCAAATTAGGAGAAGGCCCAGAAGGCTGTGTGGATGTGTGACCATAAAGCGACAACCAACCACAGATGAAGAGTCATCAAGGGGGAAGGAGAATACAAAAGCAAAGAATTGAGATTTAACAAAGGGTCCTTCCCTTTGTCTTGTCTGTCCCTCTTTGCTGTCCCTCCTCGTCCTCCCTGAGAGGGGTCCCCATCCCTGATCCTGTCACCTGAAGGGTCCTTGACGCCACCATGGACTGAGGGCATACCAGCGTGCACCCCACCAGAGGGGGGCTGTGAGCCTCAGCATCCCACTTCCAGACTGCTGACACCTAAGAGAGAGCCTCAGAGTGGAGCCTGCATCCTGGCCAGATGTACTTTGACTCTGATGACAGCCCTAGGATTGGTAGATATAGAATTGTTTGTATTGTTGCTTTTTTTGTTCTTACTCTATATCAATAAATTTGCCTATTATTGACTGGCAGGTGTTGTGGTCTGTCTGAGGGTTGTGCCCATCCAGAACAAAGGTATAGGTGCTGGGTCCAAATCCAGTGTCAACATACATTAGTTCTTATTATTTTCCATATTGACAGTGTGGATGAGTCAGATGCTAGGCTACTATATGGATGGGCTCTGAAGTCTTTGATGGTGGGTGTTGGTTAGTTTAGAACCTTTTAAAAGGAGCCAGTAGTATAATATTGAAATGCCAGTTAGAAAATAGTAACACAGCATACCCAGCACAGGTACATCTTTTCTTTTATAAAGGACCACTTCAGAGTTAAAAAGAAAAGTGTAGGACCTATTTTTCTAACAGTTATGGTGCCACGAAACTTTTTTGGTTACCTTTTGTACTTCAGCTGAGTCAATGAAAACACTTATTTTTTTCAGGTTTTAGGAGCAATTTTTGGAGAACTGCACCAGACTTTTAGAGGAATGAAGGATGGGGAACTTTTAAACTCAAGTGCCTCAAAAGCTATCAATTTTAAAATTTCAAGAAAATCAGGGGTTTATTCTAATGGTCTTATTTATGTTGACTAGCACGTTACTCCACAAGTAATCCTATTAGTTTTTAAGGTGCTACTTAAACTAGGCATGGTAGAAGCTTTTCTATGACTAGTAGATGCTTTGAAGTCATACTTTGTAAAATTCTGCTTTTAAAAATATTTTTTACCATCACTCTTACACATGTACCAGCACTTAAATGCCATGAAACTTACCGGATATTCTCATAAAATTATTCTATATAAGTATTTAGAAACATAGTGGTTTGAGCACCATAGTTAAATAACGTTTAGTAGGTTTCTTTTCAGGAGAGCTCTGTTTTAAAAGTCATTGTTTTATCTGCAGATGAACTTATTTTTATTTTGCTCTTTTTAAAAATGAGCTTAATGAATTAATCAAACTGCTAGAAATGCTTCTCCCCAAAGAATCTGTCTTGTCATTAATTTTAATGCACAGCCTTCTGAAAACAATATTGCTGAGATCACGAAACTTCAGTCATTGGTATTGACTGAGAAATAATCAGGATACCTATCTGTCCTTTTTCTTTGGGATTTAGAAAATCCTGGGCCAAACATAAAACCTTCAGAAAATCCTCCATTTCTCAGAAGTCTGAAGTGATCTGAGAACTGGGATAGGTTATTTGGGCAATTTCTTTCTTGTTTGAATTCTCCACCGTTTAGTCATTAAGGATAGCATGGTTACCTCTGGTGGTTTTCTTTCTACTTTTAGCAAGTCAGGAATTAAAAAATTTAGCAAAAGGAAGAGTTATTGTTTGCCATAGCAACTCATTCTGTTCCTAAAGAAGCAATACATTTTTATTTCTCATACCCTGAATCACGACTTGGTCAGTTCATTGTGCAGTTCACTGTGATAGATGTTGTGGCATTTCATGCTCATCAAGTGAGTGTTGTCATTTATGACCTTTGTTTGCTACTACAGCTGGATTTGCTAGAGATTGGGTATTCATTCTAGAACTTACTAGTATTTTGTTTTTTTAAATCTGCTAGCTCAAAATACTTTCAATGTAAATCCCTAAATTTCATTTTCCAACATCCGAACAGCTTGAAGCCATACTGAACCTTTGCTGAGATCTCCCGGATCACTGCAGCCTATTGCACCATATTTTTTATTCAGTTAACTCACTGTCACGCAACTGCCCTTTGAGATATTTACATTACAATCTTTGCACTTACTCTGGTGATGCACTGGTGCAATTAGTTGTTTAAGTCTTGTGTATTAGAGTTGTAGGGTCCCTTAGAAAATGCATTTCTGAAGAGAACCAGCCATGCACAAGGAGGATGATACAATCCAGAGTGATTTGGCAAGATTGCAACGTGCTGCCAAGTCCCAGACATGTGTGGCACTTTTTTGTCATACCCTGTGTCACCCGGAAATAATTTTAGCATCTAGAGCTTCAGCTTAGCAATCCTGGCCCAGACTCCTTCATTCTAAAAACCATTAAAAAAATTCCTAAGTGCTGTACTGTAACTAAATAGGCAATCTAGATTTGCAATAACTGCTCAGTACAATCTAATAGTATTTTACCAGTTAAAAATTGCTGCTTAGGATTGTACTTCTATAATTGGAGTACTAAAAACATAGGAAATTATGGTATTCACCAATGTATTAGGTATATTAGAATTTAGCCAGGATGCAATCATGACACCTGCATTATTCAACAGATGAATTGGCAGCCTTTTTCACAACTTCTACTTTCATATCCTGTATTTCTGCAAGCTGCCTTACTGGTTACAGTAAAGGTTGATTAGGTCCTTGAGCACAGTTGAGCTGACCTAAGGAAGGAGGTAGCTCTTTAAAAAATAAATAAATAAAAAAAACCTTTCTGCCTCCTCTTTGCCATCCTGAAGGTAGTTTGGGCTCCCATTTGTATTCAAAGTCTGTATGATGGAAAAGATAAATGGCTGTTTCATTGCCATCAAAGCATAATGAGGGCATTAGTCTCCCATTCCCAAATACTGCGTGCTTAAATAGCGTAATGCTAGTTTACATCTAGTATTGCAAGATGGAATCACTCAACAGTCTTTCTGGAGCGAGAACTTGAGTCTTTAGTAAAATATTTAGTAGATAATGATGGAATATATGAAATGAGCTTCCAAGCTGCACCCCCTGATCAATCTCTCTCTTGGCTAGAATCCTGTCCAGCTGTTGGGAAAATCTGTCATGGCAGACTTTCTAGCTAGAAGCATTGAGTGGGCTGCAGCTGCTTCTCGCAGAATGATCTATTTGTTGTGGTGATCTTAGACTTTGGAGAGATGACTTCCAGTTTTGCAGTAGGTGTTAGTGGAAACTCTAGTTAGAGGAAATGTAGAGGAAAAGTCTATAATGGTTATACCGCTGAACAAAAATACTGTTACTCAGTTCAGTGCCATATGTATTTATTTGACTAACCCACTCAACAGACCATGGCTGATTTTTTTTTTTTTTTTTTTTTTTTTTTTCTCTCTCTCGGTATTTTATCAGTCCTAGAATAAATGTAGTACTGCTTGTAAGCTGTGTGAATCCACATATTTTTGGATATAATTTGTTCCAGTTACAGCCCATCGAAGTATGGTGAGGGGTGGGGGAGTCACCTCTGCATATATTCAGTTCAACTAACCTTTAGAACATGCACTTAAACCTGTTACATCTTCTTGACATGAAGATCAGTTGCAGAAAGCTGCTGAAGGAAAAAATTGCATCATAGCTGGTATACTCCTTAATGCTTGATTACTAGCACATGAAGACTAGGGACAGAAGTTACACACAAACTGGTATAAGCAATTGGAAACCCATTCTACTCTGTAACACAACAGAAATTCAGTGCACATAAACTGCTTTCAAAATGGCCAAAACTTGTTTTAGGTGAACCTGGATGGATGTAGTATCAGACATAACTGATTTAGATTAAATTGGCTCCTTGAACTTCTGTCCCAAATCCCCTCCACATTCAAATTCAGTCAAAGTCCCTCAGCATCCCAGGATGCCTTCTGCCTCCCCCACAAGGGGATTAGCTTCATACCCTTCCCAGCAGATCAGGGCAGGTTCTGGCTGGAAACTTGCTTTTGAATGGATGCTGCTGTTTGTCTTTTGTCTTCCTCTCCCCTTGCTGAGCTGACCATCAGAAGAAAGGAGGGGAGATCAGCAGTTCAAGTAAGCATCGTGGACCTCTATAGCAATATAAAAGCAGGCGCTCCGGACAGACTCTGCACCAAGAACTGTCATGCAGCAGCACAGGCAAGTGGATGAGAAGGTGTGACCACACCGTCACACCCCCTCTGGATCCACCCCTGGATAGCTGCAGTTTTACATTTTGATAACTCAATTAAATGTGTTTTTCCTTCTATTGAAAGTGTTTATTTTTTAAACTTGGTTGCTGAAGTGACCTTCACAGATCTCAGGAACAGAGATAACTATCATACTGTGGAAGATTTCTAGCTGGGGAGCATTATCGTAGGATAGCTGTGAAGTGGAACGTTTCCACTGGTAAAAAGGCATTTCTAATCTGCAAAGAAAAGCATCTTGCTAGTTCTGTATGAGGAAAATATACACTTTATTTGTGCCTCAGAATTCAGCACAAAACTTTTATAGAATTCAGTGTTTATCTAAAGCTGGTAAAAGTGTGGAGTTTTCCAAATAAGGAATACAAAAGGTCAATACTGATTAAAATTAGAAAAAAAGTTCACAAAGCTTTAACATATGTGAAGGTAAAATATAAGAATATAATTTAAATATTAAACCAATAGTATTAGAAGAACAGAATGGCCTATTTCAGTGGTGAAATTCTGGCCTCATTGAATTGAGTGGTACTTTTGTTGCTGACTTCCCTGAGGTCAGACTTTCATGTCAAGCGTACAATCATTTTAAATGATGCTTTCCAGGGTGACCTCAAACTGAGGCTAGGTTCTCTACTTTAGGAAGGCCTTCAACACTGTCTCTCACCCCATTCTCATTAAAAAATTAGGTGACTGTGGTGTTGATGCCTACACCGTCAGATGGTTCACAAATTGGCTGGAGGGCCGCACCCAGACAGTGGTGGCGGACGGGTCATTTTCGACCTGGAGGGACGTGAGCGGTGGGGCTCCCAAGGGCTTAGTCCTTGGGCCTGCACTGTTCAACATCTTCATCAACCAGTTGGACAAGGGGGTAAAAAGCACCTTGTTCAAATTTGCAGATAACACTAAGATGTGGGGAGAGGTGGGCATGCTAGAAGGGGGGGACAGGCTACAACTAGATGTGGACACATTGCAGGAGTGGGCGGATGAGAATAGGGTGGGATTCAATACTGACAAGTGCAGGGTACTGCACCTAGGGAGAGAGAACCAGCAGCATACCTATAAGCTGAGGAATTTCCTTCTCATCAGCACATGGCAGAAAAGGATCTTGGAGTCATCATTGATTCCAAGATGAACATGGGCCGGCAGTGTGAGGATGCAGTCAGGAAGGCCAACCATACCTTGTCATGCCGCCGCAGCTGCATCACAAGCAGGTCCAAGGAGGTGATCCTCCCTCTCTATGCGGCATTGGGCAGGCCACAGCTGGAGTACTGTGACCAGTTCTGGGAGCTGCAATTCAGGAGGGATGTAGACAGCATTGAGAGGGTCCAAAGGAGGGCCACTTGCATGATCAGGGGGCAGCAGGGCAGGCCCTACAAGGAAAGGCTACGGGACCTGAACTGATTCAACCTCCACAAGAGAAGGCTGAGAGGGGATCTGGTGGCCGTCTATAAACTTGTCAAGGGGGACCAGCAGGCAATGGGAGAGCCTCTGTTCCCCTGAGCACTACTGGGAGTAACAAGGAATAATGGCCATAAGTTGACTGAGAGTAGATTCAGACTAGACATCAGGAGGCGCTACTTCACAGTCAGGGCGGCTAGGATCTGGAACCAACTTCCATAGGAAGTGGTGCTCACTCCTACCCTGGGGGTCTTCAAAAGGAGGCTAGATAATTACCTAGCTGGGGTCGTTTGACCCCAGTACTCTTTCCTGCCCATGGCAGGGGGTCGGACTTGATGATCTACTCAGGTCCCTTCTGACCCTACCAACTAAGATGTGGGGAGGATGTGGGCATGCTAGATTAGGGGAATAGGCTGCAATCAGACCTAGACAAGTTACAGGGGTGGGCGGATGGGAACAGGATGGGGTTCAACACTGACAAGTGCAAGGCGATGCACCTGGGGAGGAAGAACCACCACCATACCTACAGGCTGGGGAACTCCCTTTTCATCAGTGCAGAGGCAGAAAAGGATCTTAGAGTCATCATTGATGCCAAGATGAACATGGGCCGGCAGTGTGGGGATGCAGTCAGGAAGGCCAACCATACCTTGTCATGCATCCACTGATGCATCTCAAGCAGGTCCAAGGAGGTGATTCTCCCCCTCTATGCGACACTGGTCAGGCCGCAGCTGGAGTACTGCTTCCAGTTCTGGGCACCAGACTTCAGGAGGGATGTGGACAACATGGAGAGGGTCCAGAGGAGGGCCACTCGCATAATCAGGGGGCAGCAGGGCAGGCCCTACGACTAGAGGCTAAGGGAGCTGAACCTGTTCAGCCTCCACAAGAGATGGTTGAGGGGGATCTAGTGGCCATCTACAAGCTAGTCAGAGGGGACCCTGTTGGGGGAGTCCCTGTTCCACCGAGCACTACCACGAGTGACTAGAAATAGCGGTCACAAGCTGGCAGAGGGTAGATTCAGATTAGACTTCAGGAGGCGCTACTTCACAGTCAGGGCAGCTAGGATCTGGAACCAACTTCCAAGAGAAGTTGTGCTGGCTCCTACCCTGGGGGTATTTAAGAGGAGGCTAGACAAACACCTTGCTGGGGTCGTTTGACCCCAGTACTTTTTCCTGCCATGGCAGGGGGTCGGACTTGATGATCTGCTCAGGTCCCTTCTGACCCTATCAACTATGAAACCTGCTGCTTTCCCATCGTAAAGTAGCAGGAGTCTTTGCCCCCCTGTTGCAGTAACATAGTGTCAACTTTTTCCTTGACATGACATTATTGATTCATGATCAGTTTTTGATACACTATAAGCCCTAGATCCTTTTCTGCAGAAATGTCACCTAGATAGTTGTTTCCCATTTTGCTTTGTTCTCTACATGCAGTATTTTTAACTTCTTGGTGAACTGCATCCTATTTATTTATTGAATTGCATTTCATTGATTGCTTCTTCAGTTGATCAGGATCACTTTGAATTTTACTCTGCTATTTGCTTGTATATCCTTCTTTCTTGGTATGGTGTGTTCTGTATCTACTGCATTAATGAAAGCATTGAATAGTTCCAGATGCAGGATAAACTCGTGTGGAAGACCACTTCATGCATCTTTCAAGTTTAAGAATGACCACTTTTTGATTATTTAATGACCACTTTTTGATTATTGTTTCTCAACGATTTGTGTACCCATCTTATCTGTGTACACATTTTATCCTTATAGTGTACCCATCTTATAGTTTCTTCTATATTATATTTTACTAGCTTGTTGTTGGAATGTCAAGTGAAACAGGGTCAAAAACTGTCATAAGGTGCAGATAAATCAATCAATTTTTTTTTTTCTTTTATCCATGAGGCCTGGCATCCTATCATAGAAGGAAATTAGGTTTGTTGAACATGACTTGTTCTTGAGATATTCATATTGACTGTTATCACCCGGTTGTCCTTTAGGTGCTTACGTGTTGACTGATTTGTTTCTATATATTTCTCTCCCAGCTGCAAAAGCAGTAAATAAATAGTCTTTTTAGCTAACTTGCCCTTTAGTTAGGCCTAGTGGTTTGTAATTCCCTGGGTCATCTTCCACCCCCCTCTTCAAATAAAAAGTCACCATTTGCTTTTCCCCCAACTCTTCTTGAGCTTCAGTGATCTTCCATAAATTCTCAAAAATAATCAATAGCTCTAAAATTGCCTCAACCAGTTCTTGACACATTTTAGTCTAGAGTGAATTTCAATGAGAGCAGCTGATCTGAAAACATCTAATTTATTTAAGAAGTCTCTAAGTTGATCTTTTCATATTACAGTCTGAATCTTTAACCTCTTATTGTTGATACTAACTGTGTTGGCTATCTGCTGGCATTTAATCTTTTTAGTGAAGACTTAATTAACCAAAAGCAAAACATTTCTGCAGAATTATATCCATTTCAACAAAACTTTTGTTAGAAAAGTTTCTCAGCTTTAGGAGGGATTTCCAAATAAAGTGAGAGAAACATTTCTACCCCAGAATGCTCTATTTTCTCACATACACCACACTCCACAATAATATATGCACCTTTTTTAAGGAATGAAGGAAAAAAGCAATCTTTCTTTGTAGTAGGTAACTGAGGAGTAGCACCTAGGGAGTTGAGCCTAATCATTGTTCTGCTCCCTGTGGATTGTATGGACTTTATTTTTGGCTACTTTTTTTTCTTTCATATAATATTAACTATGAATTCCAGCGGCTGGTTTTTGGAAAAAAGGTATGTTGTATGCAAAGAAGTATGAGAACTAATAGCTTACAGTAGTGGTCAGGGAATACTCCTACAATGTATCCTGATGCCAAAGTTCAAGTCGTTGGTCTAAATCAAGCAGAGTACTACCTTGCACTTGAGTTGTACATACTTGAAGTACTTGAAGTAACCCTGACCACTGGATCATTGAATGCATTAACATGGGAGATTTGACTCTGCCCCCCCCCCCAATTTTTGAGATTTTTAAAAAGATTTGGGTTTCATTCTACAATTGAATGGAAATAGATGCTAAACCAATTTTTGTCATGAGTTGGAAGTCCTACTTTCCATCAGATTCTACAGTCTATTGTTGCCTTCCAGTAAATGTGTGTTCTAAAAAAAAGAAAAGAAAAAAAAAGTTTTGCATCAAGGAAATACTGTACTCCAATGTCCATTTCTCTTACTGCAAACAGCTTGATAGTCAGGGAATTCTGGCTAACGAGTTAAAAAGGGATCACATTGTTTCCTCTCTATTTGAAAATTAATTGCATTCTGTTTCTCTATCTCAGCTTCTTAATCATTGAGTAAATGGGCTGCAGTCTTCATTCAGGGCAGCCTTACTTAAGTTCTCCTGGAGACAAAGGAAATCAATAACCTGGACAATTTCTCCGCCAGCTGCAAAAGCAGTAAATAAATAGTCTTTTTAGCTAACTTGCCCTTTAGTTAGGGGCAAGTTAAGCTTCCTCCTGGTTCAAAATGATGGGAACTGGCAGCCATTTTTTTTTAAAAGGACAATTATTCACCAAAGTGCTATATGAAAACATTAGAAATGGTATGCAATCAAGTTCTGAGATGTGGAGTGATGCTGTGAGATTCAAAAATTCTGTATTAAAAATATTAAAGCAGTTGATCATTTGGGGAAGTCTTTATGACTCTATAGGCAATAGTGAAGCAGGCTATTGGCCAAACTATTGATTAGCTAAAGTCCCCATCAAGTCTTAGAAAGAATCAGAAATGTAATAAATGATTTTTGTGTCCTGGGAAAAACATCCTCATGAGTGGCAGGGCTGCAGGGAGGGGAGGAGGTCGGTCTTCCTGCCTGGAGTGCCCCAACATGTAGCTCCTCTGGCTAGACAGTACAGCAGAGACTGGCAGGGCCAGAGCATGCTATTCTGGTGCCACCTTTACGTTGGTGCCCTTCTTCCTCCCCTTCCCCTCCTCCCCCAGTTGCACTACTGGAAAGAATGGTAGCATAGGTCAGCTTTCACAGCCTTTTCATGATTGTGAAGCAGCTTCTCACCATTATCTTTGTTTTTAGTTTCCTTTTTCTTTTGTGACTCCAGTGGCTGCTGTGGCTCTCTGTAGGTAAAGCCTCTAGTCAGAGTGCGACACCTGCAAACAGGTGAATGAAATGAATCATTCATTTCAGTGCAGAAAGGCCTTTGATCAGGCCTTCCCTAAGATACCTGAAGCAAGGTTTTATGAGATCCTGCAATGACTACCCAATGTCCAGTGGGTTTGGGGGCCTTTAGTATTAAATTTGAATCCTTTTAGCTTGCACTGTAGTAGCTTTAGTATGCCTTGGGGCTGTTAAGTTGCCAAGTTAGCATAAATGAGGCTAAGGGAAATGGCATAAAAGGAGCTGATTGACAAGCAAGCGATCATTTTAGGAAATGCTAGCTCAGTTTGATCTTGATTAGTGAAGTTCATTATGTTCCAACTGTACCACAATGACACCAGAGCATCGCTTTTTGATTATGTTGGTTTGATTCTTACTTCAGTAACATGAGCCTTTGTTGGAGGAGGGGGATAAAAAGGGGCTTGGTGTTCTGAGCCTCTACACATTTCAGGTACCATGCAACTAATTGGTTAATTGGTCAATTACCTTGAGACCAGTTACACAGGTAGAGTACCTATCCCATGAAAAGCACCAACCAGCTATAAAGTTAGACCTCAAAAACAAGTAGTTGTATAGCTGGTTGCTATTAAGCAATTTGCACATGCAAGTAGGGTCTCCCCTGCAGCTGGGAGCCCCATCAGCTAGCAGGGCTGCCACCTGCAGGGGTTCACCATGCTCAGACAGGGCTGGGAGTCCTGAAACTGAGGGGACTCTCATCCCCAACAGCTGCTGACTCTGGGTCCTGGTACTGGCACCTGAGTCTGGGGAATTACAGCTGCTGCAGTCCTCCAGTTCTGGGGGTGCATGGGGCACCCCCACAGTTGGGGTCCCCTGAACTTAAGGGGCTCCTAGCGATGGGAGCTTGATTCTTGATAATACAAGGGGAACCAGGAGCAGGCAGCCTCTGCACCAGCAATAAGGTGTGATGGGATTTACTGCATAATCCTATGATCACATCTCTTGCTATGCATATGTAGCATGGCAGGAGGTGCAATTGTGTGAATCATGCATTAGATCCCATCACACCTTTACCTATGCATGCAGAAGGGCCCTGAGATGCATTCCTCTGGCATCCTTTGCTGAGGTTCCCATTTGCAGATGTAGTAAAAACCCAACACTTCTAGGAACTTAGTCTCCAAATTTGGAGAAGACCGCCCTAAGAGATTGGCCACCTGTTAGGAA
This sequence comes from Crocodylus siamensis, assembly GCF_052110815.1. Classification (NCBI taxonomy): domain Eukaryota; kingdom Metazoa; phylum Chordata; order Crocodylia; family Crocodylidae; genus Crocodylus; species Crocodylus siamensis. The sequence goes on along the minus strand of NC_143395.1, from coordinate 340,842,774 downwards.
TTCTGAGACTGTTAAAATGTAGAGATTGTAAGTTATAAGACTGCTTCTTTTCTGTTTGCATTGTAGAAGTATACCTAAATATATTGTGTTATTCTTTATTTACTAGCAATATTCTTATTTTGAGAAAGTTAATAAAGCTTGATTTTGCAATCAGTTCATTGGACAACTCATTGTGCTGAGAGCAGAGTACCAAAAGGAACCCTTAGACCTCTAAATTTCTTCGAGGTGTCAACAGGAATCTGTTCGCAAGGAACCTACTGAACAATGGTGACTAAGGAGAGAGTGTTGTAAGAGTAGAAGTGTGGAATTTTTTGAGGCACAAACAGGACTGAGTTTGCACTGACTTTCACAGGATTCTAATTGTCCTTTGTGCCTGTGAAAAAACCTCCGCATCAGCCTCTTCACAACTTCCTTATGGACCCTAGGTTGGGTTCCTCTTCCCTCCTCTCATGTGAACCAATATGCACATTGTAGCTTCTATGTAGCAGACAGCTTGTTAATGTGTATGTGAGTAAGTAAGAGCCTGCTCAAGACACTGATTGTGTTGTGCAAATAATTTGTTCTCTTTCTTTTTATCAGCATCCATAACTTTAGCCAACATAACTTTACTTCAAGTTGCTCACAGTGTTGCATTTGACTGGAAACCATAAGAAGTATGCTATTTTTAATCTTTACATCTCTCAAATGTTAAACTAAAGATGTTTTTTTCTCTATTTACTTTAGATGCAAGTTTGGAATGTTTTTGGAAAATGCCCAGAACTAGTTTTGCAGTGTACTGAGAAGTCTCACCACATCATTTATACTTTCCTGCCACTTCAGATTGTTCCCCACCCCCCAACACATTCCTCAGAAGTTCATGCTCTGTACTTGGAAAATAACCCTTGCATGCATTGGGTAAAACCATTGTGAAACCAGTAGAGATGATGTGAAAAGTAAACAAAATCCTTTCCAAAATGGTTTGCTAGGACAGTCTCCTCAGTCACTATAGTGCAAGAGTAAGAAGATGATTTTGGTAGATGGTAGGTCTCAGTACTGATAATCTGCTCTGCTTGTCTGCATGCACCCTAATCTATTAATGTATTTAGAAAGCAGAACAATATTAGTGCATGGCTTTCAGAATAGAAAGTTAGTTTAAGACTATTGCAACATTTGATCTTATGAACCCTGATGCTTAAAGTTCCTTGCATTAAGAATTCATGCAAATAGCTGGCTAGACATATGACATCAAAGACTGAATGTAATACTGTATGCAACTAGGAGTGTGAAGCCATTTATTCCATTTAGTTTGATCTATGGGACACACAGAAAAGAGCCTAGTATGCAGAGCTCTGGGTGTCTTAGACTCTTGTGCAGAATAACAAGATACAAAAATAAAATTGCCCTACCTGCACTTAATAATAAAAATAATAATGATGCCTGGGTGTACTCAGGTATGTACTCCCTTCTCCAGTTGAAGGGATTGTTAGCTAGCAAGAGTGCTGTGGGTGAAACTGCAGGCTGTGCACAGTTTCCCTCTGTCCCTATACAGTCAGGCCAGGACAGTCTGAAACTTAACTATATACAAAATTGTTAATACAATAACCATAACAACTTGTGTATATATATATATAGCATAGAACATATATATAATAGAATATATATATAATAGAACTATATGCAATATATGTACACTCCTTTTACCTCCTCCACTCAGGATACAGGTAAGTAAACCAGAACAAAGGATAATGATCAGGCAGTATTAAACTATTAAAATGCTGACTTGATACATGCCACATCAACACTCAGGATCCCAATATTGTGCTGTTAGACAGGAGGGTGTGATACACAATTATATACACACACAAAAACTACACTGACACCGCTATGAGTTCACACGCATACACAAACACCCAATCACACAATTTTGTGGCTGTGTGTTAATACTAGGGGACGTTGGGGTAACTTGGTGCTTGGGGTCACTTGAGGTCAAGTGGCCCCTGGGGTTACTTGAGGTCACTGGGGCTTGGGGTAACTTAAGGTAAATTAATGTTAATGGATCTAAAGAAAAAGACAAAAGCTGGCAGAGCAGAGGAGGGATGCTGGGGAGAAGCTGGCACAGAGGCTGGGGCCGGAGCCACAGAGGAACTGAAAGATACTGGGAGAGAGCAACTGGGACTGGGGGCAGCTGGAGGGGCTGAAGGGGGAACAAGGAGGCTGTGGGGGAGTTGAAGAGGGTGCAGGGGAGCTGTGGATGCAGCGGGGGTGGAGCTGGAGAGGCTGTGGGGAAGCTGGAGATGCTGAGGGGAGCCATGGATGTGGGGGGGGCAGGGGGAAATGGAGAGGCTGCAGGAGCCTGGAGAGGGGCTCTGGGCACTGGGGAAAGGCTGCAGGGAGTGGCAGTGGGTGCCGGGAGACGGAGAAGGGCTCCGGGTACCAGGGACAGGCTGTGGGGGAGTGGCTGCGGGTGCCAGAAGCTGGAGAAGGGCTCCAGGTACCAGGGAAAGCAGCAGGGAGAACCAGGAGGCTGGGTTGGGGAGCAGCTGGGGAGGCTCCAGCTGCTGGAGCTGGATTGGGGGGGAATAGGGAAAAGCTCCGGGTGCCGGACCTAGATCAGGGAGCTGTGGCGGGGGGGGGGCACGGATGTCAGGAGCTGGAGAGGGGCTGTGGAAGAGAGGTTCCAGGTGGAGCTGGGCCCGGGAAACTGGGGGAAGCCAGAGAAAGGAGAGGGAGGCAGGAAAAATCAGGGAGAGAAGGCAGACACAAATGGGAATGGAGAGTGAAGGAGAGACAGGGAAGATAGGAGAGAGAAAGTGGAGGTGGCAGAATGCAACGGGGAGAACGAAGATCAGGAAGATAGGGAAAATCAGGGAAAGAGAGCAGAGGCGATGAGGCACAAGTGGTGAACAGAGAGAGACAGGGTGGTGGGACACAAATGGAGAGAGTTTGGGGAGAGAAGGCAGAGAGAGAGACAGGGATTGGGGAGAAGGCAGAGGCAGAGAGAGAGAGACAGGCAGGAATGGAGAGAGAGAGCAGGGGGAAGGCAAAGGCAGAGGGTTAGAGCTGGGAAACCAAAAAGGAGGACTGGGAGGTCAGTGGAGAGTGAGAGAAAGCCAGGGGAGATAGAGGTGGCAGAGAGGAATGAGAGCCAGAGGGAGGTCAGATAGATGGGGACCTACAATGAGAGACTGCGGGACCTGAACCTGTTCAGCCTTCACAAGCAAAGGCTGAGGGGGGAACCTGGTGACCATCTATAAACTCACTAGGGGGGACCAGAAGGGTTTGGGAGAGACCTTGTTTCCCCTAGCACCCCCTGGCATAACAAGGAATAACGGCCACAAGTTGTTGGAGAGTAGGTTTAGATTAGACATTCGCAAGAACTACTTCACAGTCAGGGCGGCTAGGATCTGGGACGAACTTCCAAGGGAAGTGGTGCTGGCTCCTACCCTGGCGGTCTTTAAGAGGAGGCTTGATGCCTACCTAGCTGGGATCATTTGAGCCCAGTTTTTTCTCCTGCCCAGGCAGGGTGTCAGAGTTGAAGACCTACAAGGTCCCTTCCGACCCTACTTCTATGATTCTATGAAATATAGTGGCTAGAGTGGTAAGGAGAGTGGAAAAACAGGGAAGGAACATTAGTGGTTCTTCCTATGGAAATGAAGACATTTACTTGTAGTCTTTCCCTTATACTTATTTAGATTAAAATGGTCTGTTATGAATATCTTTTTCATTTTAACTCAGCATACTGGCTCCCTCTGCAGAGGTTGCAGTGGAAAGCATGAATAACCAGAAATTTAGCAATAAAAATCAAACTGTTATTCTAAAAGTTTCAAGTAGTGGAAATTGCAATGACCTCTGTATATCTGCACCTGATGGAAGAAACACTGCTGTTCATTTTTAGCAATATGCCAAAATAAGGACTTGAAGTGAAAAGGCACAGTCCATCTACATAGCCAAAATACTTATGAGACTCTTTCCGTGGTGGCTGGTGGACCATGCTGCATCTCAGCTAGGAATCTATTTTTAACACAAGGTAACTTTGCTTGTTTTAACTTTTATAAGGATGCAGCTAAAACTCAAATGCCAGAAATATAATCTCTCTAGCAAATAATCTAGCCATCCAACAGTTGGTCACATTCTGCAATTTTAAGGCAGTTTCAGAACCCAAGATTATTCCTATTTTTTAAATAAAAATGTTCTGTGCCAACCTCTGTGTTTTCAGTGCGTCTAAAAATTACTAAAGGGTCTTTTGTGGTCTATCAATATTAAAATCCCATTACAGTGGGGGTTCTAATGAGGCAGTAGGGAACAACAGCTCTGTGACAGCCCGTTGGGTGGTTAATATAAACGTTATCAACTTTGTAAATATGAGTGTACAGAATAGATGCTAATGGTTCTAGCAGATCAGTGAACCAGATTTTTAAAATTCCTTAAATACATATTTGCAGAATTCGCTATTCAGGCACTATAAATACAAACTTACGTGCTAAAGCAAGCTAGATATGGGCTCAATATGCTGTCAGTTGGCAGAAGTGTCAGCTGAACTCTTTGTTTAACTAAAAGGGGACTAAAAGGGCTCACACTGGGAACTGATGGATCACTTCCTAGGACAGTAGATTAGCTTCTATTTGTAGTCCCCAGTGGTCTAGAATGGTTGACCTTAAGGACATATGGCAAGGTGCATCTCTTTTTTTCGGTGAGACAGGAGGTAGGTAGGTGTAAATGTTCATGGGGAAAGTTTGGGGGAAGTCCTTCATATAGAACCGTTGAGAGAGGTAGCATTTGCTGCTGGTTTTGTTTTAAATGATGCATCATTCACTCCTTTTTATGTCAAAAGTGGAAAGTAACAAATATTGGAAGATTGTATTATATGCAGTTTCAAGGACCAGAACATCACTTGGTGTCAGTCAAATTCTCTCTGGAAATAAGTAAGATGTTTTTGATAATGAGAGTTATTAAATCTAGATCAACTTCATGGGGATGCAGTTGAGTTTTAAAATCAAGATGGGACATATTTTTAAAAGAAATGCTGTAGTTCCATTAGAAATAATGGGCATGAAAATATTAAATACAACTCAAGCATATATTTTACAAAAATCAGTATATTCTCATTGGTCTCAAATAATGTACAAGATTGATACAACCTTTTCAGCAGGCATAAGGTTGCTTTTAGCTATCACACATGGATGGGTATTGGAAAGGATAACAGTGGGGACTGGTCCTATTTTTCAGCACAAAAATAGGCCACTTAATTGGATTGGAGATGGGCTCCAGGAATCTTGTATTGGTGGAGATGGACTGCATGGCTGTATTGTAAAGAAACCTTGCTAAGGGTGCAGGAACAAACTATCCTGATGTGCAGGAAGAATAGTAAATATGGCAGGCAACCAGCTTGACTTAGCAGAGGACTCCTTGGTGAAGTGAAACACAAAAAGGAAGCTTACAAGAAGTAGAAGCTTGGACAGGTGACTAGGGAGGATTATAAGAATATAGCTCAGGCATGCAGGTTTGAACTCAGGATGGCCAAAACTCACTTAGAGTTGCAGCTAGCAAGGAATGTGAAGGGTAAAAAGAGGTTTCTACACAGGGCCAGCCCACCATTTTTGGGGACCCCCCTGCAAGAAATAGTTCTGGGGCCACCTGATGCAAAGAGGCTGGTGGCAGGAGGATGGGGTGTGGTAAGCGGCCAATGAAGCCAGTGGTGACTGTGGCAGGAGGGGTGGCGAGCAGCTGGACATGAAGCTGGCTGCGGTTGTGGTGTTGGTGGCGGAGGTGTGGGGGTGGTGAGTGGCTGGACATGAAGTCTGCTGCAGCGGTGGTATTGGCAGCGGGGGGAGGGGGTGGCAAGCAATCAGACACAGGGACCCCCTTTGCTGCAGGGCCCCCTTTGCAAGTTCCGCAGCATAGGATGGGCCAGACCTGTTTCTTCAAGTATGTAAGCAACAAGAGGAAGATCAGGAAAAGTGTGGGTCCCTTACTGAGTGGGGGAGGTGGCAGATAATGAGGAAAAGGTGAAATACTTGATGCTTTTTATCTTGGTCTTCACAGGCAAGGTCAGCTCCCAGACTACTGTACTGAGCAGTACGCTTTGGAGAGAAGGTGAGCAGCCACCAGTGGTGAAAGAACAGGTTAGGGACTATTTAGAAAAGTTGGACATGTACAAGTCCATAGGGCCAGATGCAACATATTCAAGGGTGTTGAGGGAGTTGCTGGTGGGATTGCAGAGCTGCTGACCATTATCTTTAAAAACTCCTGGTGTTTGGGGAAAGTGCCAGCTGATTGGAAAAGGGCAAATATCGTACCCCTCCTTAAGAAAGGGAAGAAGGAGGATCCAGGGAGCTACAGGCCAGTCAGCTTCACCTCAGTCACCAGAAAAACTATGAAGCAGGTCCCCAAGGAATCCTTTTCTAAGGACTCAGAGAAGAATAAAGTGATCAGGAACAATCAGCATGGATTCACCAAGGGCAAGTCATGCCTGACCAACCTGATGCCTTCTATGATGAGATAACTGGCTCTGTGGATGCAGGGAAAGCAGCAGATGGGCTATACCTTGACTTTAGTAAGGCTTTTAATACTGTCTCCTACAGCATTTTTGCAAGCAGGCTGAGGAAGTATGGGTTGGTTGGATGAATGGACTGTAAGGTGGATAAAGATCTGGCTGGATTGTTGGGCTCAATGGGCAGTATTCAATAGCTTAATGCCTAATTGGCAGGTGGTATCAAGTGAAGTGCCTCAGGGGTCTGTCCTGGGGCCATTATTGTTCAATATCTTCATTAACCATCTGGAAGATGGGCTGGATTGCACTGTAAGCAAGTTCATGGATGACACCAAGCTGGGGTGGTGGTGTAGTAGATATGTTGGAGTATACCACTAGGATTCAGAGTCACCTAGACAAATTGGAGGACTGGGCCAAAAAATCTCATGAGCTTCAATGAGGACAAGTGCAAAGTCCTTCACTTAGGACTGAACCATCCCATACACCACTACAGCTTGGGATCTGAGTGGCTAAGAGGCAGCACTGCAGAAAAAGGCCTGGGTGTTACAGCGGACAATAAAATGGATATGATTCAGCAGTGTGCCCTTGCTGCCGAGAAAGCTAACAGCATACTGGTCTGCATTAATAGGAGGGTTGCAGCTGGTCAAGGGAAGTAATTATTTCCCTCTATTCTGCACTGGTGAGGCCACATCTGGAATATTGTGTCCAGTTTTGGGTCCCCCTCTATGGAAAGGATGTGGACAAGTTGGAGAGTGTCCAGTGGAGAGCAACAAAAATGGTTTAGGGGCTGGGCACATCACTTATGAGGAGAGGCTAAGAGAATTGGGTTTAAGACTGAGGGGGGTTTTGATAGCAGGCTTAAACTGCCTGAACGTTGGTTCCAAAGAGGATGGAGCTAGACTGTTCACAGTGGTGACATGCCAGAACAAGGAACAATGGTTTCAGGTTGAAGCAAAGGAGGTTTAGGTTGGATATTAAGAAAAACTTTCTCACTAGGCGGGTGGTGGAACAGGTTACCTAGAGAGGTGGTGGAAGCGCCATCCTCAGAGGTTTTTGAGGCCTGGCTGTAATGATTGAGTTGGGAATGGTTATACTTTGAGCAGGGGGTTAGACTAGATGATCTCCTGAGGTCTCTTCCAACCCTAATTTACTATTTATTCTATAATTCTAACCTGCTTCTGGATTTTTCATTATTGATCTTCACAGTTTTATTCTGAATTATATAATCATACTCTGAAAGCCCTATGTTTAAACAAACCATAAAAATACAGTCTTTAAAGTTCCTTCCCATCCACATTTCCTGCAGCCATCTTTAGAAGCGATGAATCTTGCTGCTCAGCAATTGTGTATGGAAACAGCCTCCCTCACCTCTATGGGAGAGCTGGGTGGAGTTACTAAAAGATGTCTGCCACATGAAAAGTTAGGACAGATTTCATTTGCTTAAATAAACTTAATTTCAAACAGTGCAAACCAGGATGTTTCTTCACATATATTACCTCTTAGATAAGGGCAGAAAAAGGATTCAATAATTATGACCAAGTATACATGAGCAATAAATAATAGCTTGGGCTCTGATGCACAGTGCATGGAAGTCCTTAGGGGTCTTTTCTGTGACTCCAGTGGGGTTTGAATCAGATTGTTAGGTGGTTGAATCTGAACTTTTAAAATGACACTTTCCTTTTCCATATTATGTGAAGCTTTCTTTTTTTGTTTCCTTCTTTTTTTGGACAATGAAGTAATTTTTGTAGTTGTTTACAGTCTGTTTTATTTTCAGGCTCTCCATGTGAAGATGTTTCGTTTGCAAATGCTGCCAGAGGATGTCTCTTTAAACCAATTATTTGCCATATAATTTTTTAAAAAAGAGAACATCCTGTTTTTTCAAGAGATTATTTTTACAGAATCTAAACACAAACCTGAATCTGAGTGTACAGTGTTTCTTTCATCTCAGCTATAAACCCAGGTGTGTGCCTTTCTCAACATGCCTGATCTTTAATGACTTCTCTTTGTTCCGGAAATGGCTGCCTGTGCATGAGCTTGCAGGCTGCTGGTGTGTAACAACGGGGGTTCTCATTGTCCCCTTCTGTTGAGTATTTTTCAAGAATGCTTTTAGGAAAGTGTGTTTTCTCTTCCTTCCATCTCAGAAATGTATTAGTCTGTGTTTTACAGGGTGACATTGAATTTGGTTTTTCTCTGTGACATTTAAATCAGGATGAATATGTCTGTTTCCCCCTCCACCCTACCCCCTTCAGTCTTCTGTTTGATTCCACCTCCTCCTTTTCCTACCATTTTTTTTATATGCATGAATATGAAATTCACTGTATAAATGTATAGGGCAAGAACCTCAAGTGCTGTCCACATACTTCTATTGGAAGCATATTCACTTGCATTGGCTATATACAGACATATTCCATATACTTGCCATGTTGCCCAGGTTCCCAGACCTACCAATGTAAGAGGGATGGGAAATAATATACATGGAGAGTAGTTATTTTAAAATATAGGCACTATAGATGAATGTAGTTAATAGCTGAAGGTGGTCATTTCTGCATTTTGCTCCATGGGCAATGCTTTGATTTGATTGATTCCATATAGCAAATCCATGCTATGTGTAGGGGCTGTGTAAGAGTTCTTACCTAGAAAGATGCTGGTTGTGATCAGATGCTTTTGACTTGATAGTTGACTGTTTGCATGTTAGGGCTTCAAGGTGCTTTTGTCAGATACATAGTAACATTGTATAAAATTATAATTTATGTTTATTTTTCAATTTCTGCCATTTCCTTCCAGGCTGCTAGAAACAGAAGTGCAAAAATACCATTCTTGTGGGATTCATGGTCAAATGTCCTCCAGATTTTGATGGCCCATAGGGCTAGTGTGGTTAAAGCTAAGCTAGTTCTGTAGTCAATGGTGTACAAAGGAGTGATGTGGCCAGCATAGCACTCCTTTGTACACCGTTGATTCCCCAGCATGAATGACCAGGTACCCAAACAACTGGGAGGACATGATCTTTACTACGATCTGGAGTGGGGCTCAAACCCATGCCTCTGATGCTATATTGAGATACATTCACCACTCTGATACTGCCTCAGTCTGAGACTTCAGGGTCTCCATCAAAGCTGCCTACGTATATTGGTCTCACTGATGAAGTTGTCAGCCTGTAACAAGCACGAAGTAAACAGACTGACTGTTTTAAAACAGCCTCTTGATTTTACTCTGAGTCCATGTTTTGATATCTTTCGGCTGATGAACTCAGCGTAGAATACTGCTCCCTAAATTAAAATAAGATTTCTAGGATCTCAGCTGGTCCTGAACTTTCTACTTTATATTGCAAAGTGTAAATCAATATATAATTTACTGCTTTTTGGTCACTTAGACAGGTTTGTTCAATGTGTATCTGTTTTTCTATTAGCACAATTATGAGTGTGGAGTTTAATTAACAAGGGTTAACAAGCCATTTACTACAGCCAAGGGCCAATTAACTGAGCTGGCAAAATGCTAACAAGTTATAATTGCTTTTTAAAACATACAGTTTTGCAGAATGGAGTCATAAGCCATCACAGATTGTAAATTAGGGATGGCAAATCAATATTGTAAATCATTTTGCCTCATGGGCCGGATCAGGACTATAGAGTTTTTCACAGGCTAGACCAAACATATGGTTTCTGAGGATGGCTGCTGGCACTGCTGTGTTAGTGCCAGCAGTCAAGGAATTGACACAGTCACTGTTCAACTCCTGTTGCGGTGGCTGCTAGAGTCTCAGTGTTGGTGTGGCCAGCAGCCAGGAGGTGAACATTAGGGGTAACCAGAAATACTAATTTCTGTGCTGATCACCTCCTGGGTGTTGGGTAGGTGATGATACAGGCTCCAGCATCCACAGCAGCAGGGTTGAGAGACTGGTGTTAACTCCTTGGCTCCTGGCAGCTGTGGCAGAAAGCCCCAAGAACCAGATAACCCACCTCTGTGGCCTGGATCAAGCACATAGTCCTTTTATTTGACAACACTGTTATAAGCCACGGATAGCAGAGTTGGGGAGGGACTTCAGGAACAGTGTAACTAATATCTTTACCCTTGTCTAAGTCTGATAAGAAAAGTTGTTCCTGGCCAACTGTGGTGTTTGAATCAATGTAAGATTGTTAAATCATAGGAGACATCAAGTCTGATGCTGAAGAAACGATTTCTCTGCTTCATCTAGGAGTTTCATCATTTCTATGCCTTGCAATGTATCACTGTTCAGAGTAAAAGATCACATGTACCCATTTATGAATTCTTCTCTAGTCATTCTTTTGATCTTATCTGCTATTACCATTTTCAGACAGACATCTTAGTCAGCCATGAGAGACTGAGAGCTCAATTCTTCTCACATGTTTGTGCTTTTCCATTGAAGTCTTTGGGATTGCATTGGTACAACAGAGCAGAGTCTGGACTTATAACTATTTTTTTTTCAGTAGTGAGAAGATGTGATGAGTGTTTTAAAAATGAACTCCTGAAATATAGGGGAGAAAAATAAAGTAAAATGAGAGAAGTAAGTGGCAGATGATAGATATAAGCCTGAAATAGCAGCTCAAAAGAGTGACAGGTGAAGATTAAAAGATATAAGTGAAGGCAAATGCCAGCAACCCACAGAATCTAGGATACAAGAGTAGAGAGAGAAATTACAGAAGGGGAAGTGAGAAAAGTGATTAAAAAGGAACCACCAGAAGGGTTTTAATATTTTACCTTATTGGGAAAAAATATATTAATGTGTTGATGTTACACAAGAGGGAAAGAAATAATAGAACAAACAAGTTGAAATCAAACAGGGGAATAAAAAGAGAAGGAGGAGTGCTCTGAATGAGTTTTCACAACACTGTAAAGTTGCTTGGTTTGAAATAAAGTGAAGAAAGCTCAGTGGATTAAAGTTTTATTAATAGGGAATCCCAGTTAGAAGTCTGTCAAGAAATTAGCTGTTGACAAAGCTATAAGGAATGAAGCCTTGCAAGCAACCTAAAAGAAATGATTGATTTGGTCACTTCTCAAACATTATTTGTAAGGCAGTCTTTTCTTCTTGGTTATCTTTGACAGGGCCACCAGGTAATCATTTAATAAATTACAAGGTACAATTAAGTATATGCATTTAGATAACAAATTAGAAAACAAAAGTGTTTTCGCAGATACAAGAATGCATTTGTTTTTAATTGAATACAAACCAACAAGAGCTGGCAAAATAGAGTGAAAATCATGTATGCTGGCCTGGACTACTTTCTCTCTATCTTCGCCTTGCAGTACATTCCCTTCAGGGATTCATTGTTTAAGGTAATGCTTGTTCACATTCATAGGGATTAGTTGCTTACTAACTCAGTTGGAGTTGAAAGATTATCAGGAATTTTCCCTCATAATTTGCTGGCATAGACTTGATCACAATTCCTTTCCACCAGAGCACAGACCTAGAAAATCATCTCTAAGGATCACAATGTTAAATCAGCAGGTTTATTTCATGCATCTTCTAGAGACTTTGTTCTGTCATCTTTCCATCCCATACCAAAACAGAGAAAGGAATATTCCATACTTTTCCCAAGTGGGCTCCAGTACTCCCAGCCACAAGGGGCTGAATTCAGGAGAGACGCCATGATTTTACAAAACACTTACGCACACGCACTTAAGTGCTATTGACTTCATTAGTGATTAAGCATGTGGTTCAAGTGAAACTAGTGCATAGGACTTTATCAGGCTTAGAATGCACCCTTAATAGTTATTTCCTTTCATTTATTGCTCTAGCAAACTTCAGTGCAACGGTGCTCAATTCCAGCTTGCAGAGCTGTGTCTTCTGGCCCATGGGACTTCTTGGACATTTGATGGTGAGAGCGTGGTGGCCGCATTAATTGTCGACCTCTTGCTGCTAAGTTTCCAGACCCATGTGGAGCCTGGTGGGCTGGAAAACATGGCCGTACCCTGGTGTGCAGGGTTGCTTCATGGCCAGATCCTGTTGTGCAGCACTGGGCTGGTGCATGGAATCACACCCATGGATTGACCCCATCCACCAACCTGTGTGAGATTGAGCCTGTGGACCAACCCCACACCACTCATCTGGCCTCCAAGGTTGGAAGTTTGGGCACCATTGCTTTAGGTTTAGCCTAAAGGTTTATTTGTTCATTCCTAGGTACTTTTGGTTTTGCAAGCATACTATTAAACAAATGTGGAGTTTGAGGATAAAGGCTACACTGTTTATTATTCTAATAAACTTCCCTGCCTAATGTAAGAAAAAGTGGCCAACTCTTTCCAATTTCCTTTATTTTTAATTCCTGAAAATAATTGCTACCTTGGAGAAAAGCACAACATTATACCCTGTTGTTCAGAAATGTGCCAATGGATGGTCTCTTTTCTTCTGGAAATCCATCATGGGTCCTGATTTAAAATCTCCTTCTAACATTCCCCCACTGGGCATGTCCACATATGCAGGCATGTGTGCTTGCAGCAGCTCAAATAGATATGGCACAAATTGGAGCCGAGCCTTTTGCCGCAGCGCATGTGCCCGGACATGCACTTTGCTGTGGGACAATTTGTGCCACTTAGGGGAAAATAACCCTGCCCAACTTCTTCCGGGTATGCACCCAGGGAAAGCTAGAGACTGGGGCTAGCACCTGTCCTGGCCCAGAAGTATTAAAACCTACCCTGGCCAGCAGCTCATGGATACGTGCCCTCAGGAGCTTCTGGGGGAGGAGCCTTTGGGAGGAAGCTGGCTACACCCCTTCCTGTCCCAGGCTGCTGCTGCTGTGGCTGCCTGCTGCAAGCTTGATCTCAGGAGCTTCTAGGGGAAAGATGGCTAGGCCCTTTCCTGCCTCTGGCTACTATTAGCTGCTGGCTTGGTCTCAGAGCTTTTGGAGTAAGTTGGCCACACCCCTTCCTGCCTTGGGTGGCTGCTGCTGTTGCTGCCCCCCCAGCAGGGGAGGATGTCCTCTGCTGCACACTGCTACCCACCTCAGGGATAGTGCACTGCACTGCACCGTACCTCAGCTTCTGCACCCCTGTCCCAGTCTGCTGCCAGCCTGCCACCAAGCTGCGATCAGGGGACAGCCTGGGGAGGGAGCCTGCGCTGCCAGTGGGCCCCTCCCCCACCATCACTGCCAGAGCCTAAAGGAACCTTGCCTGCCCAGCTGCTTTGGCAGGACACCTCCACTTTCACCAGAAGCACACCTTGAATGGCTGAACTGGATGGCTTCTACCATTGCTTTTGTTTCTGCTGCTGCTGCTGCCCCCTCTCAGTGCAGCAGAGAATCTCCCTCTCTCCTATCTGACACCACACCTACACTGGATCACTTCTTAATTGACTGACCATGCCTACACTCCCCCACAGCTATAGAGGACTGGTGGGTACAGCCCAGGGGGCTCTGCTTGGTGTCCACCTCTGGAGAGCTTCTTTTCACGTTTTGAACCCATGTCACTCCTACCCTTTTCTTCCTTAGTGGTCCCACCAAAAAAAAAAATCAGTTGTATCTGTCAAACTTTGGCCCCGCACAGTGGGGGTTATTAATTAACTAGGTGAGCCTTAAGGCCCGTGATCTCTGGAAGATACAAACAGACAGGAGCTTCTGAGGTCCAGCTACTTGGTATCTGGGGATACTACCCCTTGTGCCAGATGGACTGCTGAAGCACCATCCTCAAAATCACTTTTTAAAATACCCCCAAAATCCATGTTCTTCCACAAGTAGAACAAAAGACCACTATATATAGAGAGAGGGATTGATCAGTCAGGCAATGTTTTATTGCTATACCTACAATGTTAAAGCAATTTGAAAGCCTACCAGTGTCCTATCAACATAATAAAATAAATTCTAAATATCTGTATGTTTTGATGTTTGTTTTTGGAATTCTTATCACGTGAGAGGTGTGTGATGCAGGGATGTGGGGTTTGCAGGAGGTGGGTAGAAAGGGGTGTGGTTGTGTGGGGGGATGTGGGTTGGTGTGTGGGTAGGGGTGGGGGGACTGTGGGTATGGGGTGACTGTATGGGTTGGCTGCTCAGGAGGGGTGGATCTCCTGACCCTCACAGGGTACAGCCACCCACACAGTAACATAGACTTCCTCCCCTGCAGGGTCCCAGCCCCTCTGCCCACTCCCCCAGCCCCCCTGTTCACTCTTCTAGCTCCCTGGTCACTTCCCCAACCCTTTGATCACTCACCACCCCCACCAGTGCCAGCATCCATGAACTCTCCAGCAGTTGCAGTGACTATTGGGGCCGCTTGGCACTGCCCCTCATGTGTTGCCTGGTACTTGCCTGCCTGGCACCCATGCTGCTGCTGCCGCATCATGCGGCTGTGGTCCTGTTTAGCAGGGCACTGCATGGAACACTTTTGGGCAGCTCCAAGCTGTGACCCAGGGCCCTGAGCCACTTGCAAGGACTGCTTGCTGTGCTGGACCTGGCCCTGCATGCCGTGCATGCATGGAAGTGACTTGGCCCAATGGCACACGGGACCTGGTCTGGCACAGCAGGCGATCCTTGTGAGTGGTGCAGGGCCCCAAGTCACAGTCCTGAGCTGCCTGAAAGAGTGCAGCACCATGTGGCAATCTGCCAAGCAGGGCCTCAGCTGTGCAATGCAGCAGCGGCAGTGTGGGTGCCAGGAGGTCAGGGTTAAGCCCTGCTTCCCCATGCCACATGGGGGGGGGCTGTCACAGGAGGGCCTGAGCATCCCCGATTGCTGCTACAGCTGGTGAGTGCAATGGGGGGACCAGGCCTGGACAGGGAAGCAATCAGGAAGCTGGAGGAGAGATGAGGAGCTAGGGAGATAGATTGGGGTCCTGGGAGAAGGAGGGAGGAGCTGGGGTAGAACTAGGGGTGTGAGCAGGGGGGACTGGGGAAATGAGCAGGGCTCTGGGGCTGGGCAGGGCCCCCCATGGTCCTCTCCTCCTCCTCCAGCCCCCAACCCCCTCACTTACCTGGTACAGGGCCCAGGTCCTGGCCACTGCAGGCAGCGTGCTTCAACACTGGGGGAAGAGTCAGCCATAGAGATGCTCTGGCTGCATCTCTATGGATGACAGAGCCTCTGGTTGCCTCAAGGCATGGTCCAGGGCCATGCCCTGTTCTACTTTTTTTTCCTAGGGTATTTTTGGATATCAAATTTGTAGATATCAAATTCTGCCCCTGTGCTGCAAATATGCAGCATGGGGAACATTTTTTTGTTCCTGCACGTACATCTTGCAGCATCTCAAAGGGATTTGAGATGCTGCAAGAGGCACGTGCATGCTCGTATGGACGTGCCCACTGATACTAAATGCTCTGCCAGACTGGCATGCTTTGACATGTCCATGAATACAAGCTATTCTGTACCTTCTTTGAAGTGAATTTATGACCTTTAAAATTAGGTTCCAATCCAGTTATAGAAACTTACCTGACCATTTGAGTGGTTTTAGTTTTTCCTCTCTTCAAAGTTACATCAACAATGCAACAACAGATAAACTGTCATGGTCAGAATTTTTAGTAGTAGTCAGCTTGTCAGTTAACATGGTGACAGGTCACTGAGGATTCTTTTGAATAAAACCAATTGCATGATGCAAGAGGAAAAAGATCCTGTCAAATTTCTTTCTTTTCATCTGACATTCCAAAGCCCAGCTACCTCAAAGCAGTTGGGAAATATTGTTAATGGGTGTGTGTAGATGACACGGGTGTTAATGTGGAGTGCCTGAAAATTTTAACGTGGCTTTTTTTTTTTTTTTTTTTTGGTGTAGTGCATTTTTGTTTGCACAACAAGGCATTCGTGTTCACACGAATGGAGTTTTCGAGTGAGTTAAGTCTTGTGTCTTTCCTCATGGATTTCAGCAGGGGAGTCAAATACCAATTTGACAGTCTTTCCTAAGATATTATAGCAAGAGGTGTACGTAAACAAACCTGGGCTCCCCAGTCCCTGCCCCTGGATTCTCACTGGGCAGTTCTGACTCTCGCTGGGAGTCTCCCCTGGGTGTGGTCATGGTCACCCCAAAATCCTTGCCTCTTGCACCTGCCTATGCCCAGTCAGTCTGGTCTCTCCATCAGTATGTGATCCCATCCCAATCCCAAAGATCTCATCCCAATCTCAAAGACAAGCTGCTTCAATCTTCCCCTCCCATTCCTTTCCCTTCCCATCCCACCATGTTACAAATGTGTGTTTTTTCTTTCATTTGCTACAGCTGCTATGATAACTGTTATGATATAAAATATTTAGGGTTTAGAGTAGAAGGTGGGTGGGTGGGTGTTTGTTGCTGCCTGGTTGATTGGCGATTGCTGTCAAAGATTTTGGTGGTGGCAAGCTCTTCTGCCCCCCCCTTTTGTTTGTTTTTGACTAAATTTCCCAGTGTTACCAAGCTTATTGATCTTTGTACCGTTTCCATGGGGGCTCCCATTGGAACCCTCCCGTTCCCTGCCCAGGTACACCATCAATCTGTTTGTGTAGTGCCAAATACAGCTTTTGGAGGTATATTATGAATTGTTTTATAAATATTTTTGGAACTTTTTGAAAATGTGGGTTGCTGTTTGGCTTGGTTCCCTGCCCCGCACCTGGCCCACCAAGACCTATAGTTAATCTTCTCACCCAAGTGGGGGAGAGGTTGTTCAGATGTGGGTGACAGTGTGTAATGCTCCCCTCCCACAAACCACTCACAGTCTGGAAGCAGCAAACCCCTAGTCCAGGTTTCCTCCCCCTTCCTTTGACCATGCTCCCTTCCGTACCCCCTCACAACACCGCACGCCCCTGTAGACAGACACAGATATAAAGTGGAAATGAATTTATTTCAGCATAATGAAGACAAAGAATAAAACATTCTTAGGTGGTGTTGTCAGCAATATATCCTGCCAGACAATCATTGACAAGGGCTGCTTGACCAGCTTCTCCTTGAGGATATCTCTTCGATCCCTGTGCTGCTGTTTCTGCCCGGAAACATCTCTGTAGTCTGGCCAATGCCTGTCACACTGCTTCTTCCTACAACTCCTTGAAAACCTCTCTGTGGTTCTCACAGATCTTGTGCAGCATGCAGGCTGCCACTACCAGGGCCATGATATTTTCTTGCTCTATCTCAAGCTGGCATGTAAGCACCCTCCATCGTCCTTTCAGTTGGCCAAATGCACATTCCACAGCCATCCTGCAACTGCTTGGGCAGTAGTTAAAAACCAGCTTCCATGGGTCAGTGACACTCCCTACATAAGGCTTCATGAGCCAGGGCTTTAGGGGGTAGGCAGCATCCACTAATATAAGTGGGGGAATGGTGACACCATGGATCACTATCTCCCCCACTCAAGGTGCATAATGTCTTTTCTCCGTGAGGCCAGGAAGAGGGGAGTTTGTGAATACACGTGTATCTTGTGCACTGTCAGCCCAACTGGTATAAATGTTAGTGAACCAGTCCTGGTGTTCCACCACAGCTTGCAGGATCATGGGGGCATATCCTTTCCTGTTTGTGTATGTCTTCCCCCGCCCTGCAGGGCACAACACTGGGATGCGAGTGCTGTCTAAAGCCCCTATGCAGTTCAGGAGCCCCTTCTTATTAAAGCCACCTATGACTTGCTGTGGATTTGCCAGGTGGATAGTTTTGTTTGCAGCAATCCCCTTCAGCAGCTGGCATACCTCATGAATTGCCAGCCCAACCATGCAGGCAGCCATGCTGAACTGGTTCATGATGTAGCGGTGGCTGGATGGGCTGGCCAGTTTCATGACGGCCATTGCAACCCTTTTGTCTGGCAGGATGGCCCAACGCATGTTAATGACATGGGGCTCCAGCATTGAGACAATATGATAGAACATCTCCCTTTTAATTCAGAACATCTCCAGCCATTGCTGGTCATTCCAAGTTGTCAGCATGATTCGCTCCCACCAGTCCTTGATGCTTTTGCAGGCCCACACAGCGTGGATTCTGGTCCTCCTCAGGTTTCTCAGCACAGCCTGGTCAAATTCCACTTTTTTGCTTTCCTCTCTATATTCCAAGTCCTCTGGGTATCTGTATCTTCTTATTGTCATTAATGCTGTTAAGCCAGGAACACTATAAACTAGTCAGGGAGGATCAACAGGCATTGGGGGAGTCACTGTTCCCCCGTGCACTGCCAGGAGTGACCAGGAATAACAGTCACAAGCTGGCAGAGGGAAGGTTTAGGCTAGATATCAGGAGGTGCTACTTCACGGTCAGGGCTAGGATCTGGAACCAACTTCCAAGAGAGGTGGTCCTGGCTCCTACCCTGGGGGCTTTTAAGGGGAGGTTAGATGGGCATCTTGCTGTGATTGTTTGACCCCAGTATTGCTTCCTGCCATAGTGGGGCGGTGGACTAGATGATCTACTCAGGTCCCTTCTGACCCTAGAAACTATGAAACTATGAAATGTCTTGCCACTGAACACTGTAGCACAGTTCCTGTCCTTTTCAAGCATTCCAGCAGTAATCCCCAGGTAAACAGCATTTGCAGAAGCAGTACTGCTACTTCCTCCTCCTTCTGCTCACCTTCTCTCCTGGTAATGCAGGCTACTCAAAACTTTTGCCACTTTAAGGAAAATAGGCTGTGCTTCTGTAATAAAATAAACTTGCTCAAGCAGGCAGGTAGGTATCAATTTTTGCAACATTCCAGCCCATCACATACCAACATTAAGTAGCCATCCCAAAGTACAATGGCCTTATTTACCCCATCACCAGGTCTTTTCTACTGTTAACTGGATGCTCCATCACCTTTGGGTCTTTTGACATTTACAGGTAAAGACGTCACAGTCCTTGGAATTTTCCCAGATCCTCATGCAAGCACAGCCTGAGTATAAAGGCACCCTTCCCTACTACAAAATTTTCCATCCCCCTTTCACAAATCGCTTGTGCTGTTGACCAAAAACTGCTTTGCCAAGTCTCAGAAAGCCAAGACCAGCAGTATGGAGCTGATGCCCCAGGAGGCTGATACCTCCAATGCCTGTGGACCCAGCTGGACCTGGAAAGAGCTGGAGGACTTAATCGACATTTGGTTGGAGCAAAGGATCATAGACAGGCTGGAAATTAGGAGGAATAAGCCTGTTTATGTCAAGATCACAAAGGGCATGCAGTTGCGAGGGCACAATCATGTCTGGACCCAGGTTTGGAACAAGATCAAGTCCCTGAGATCAGTGTTTTACAAAGCCAAAGATGCAAACTCTTGTTCTGGGGCAGGTTGCACAATTGCCCCTTTCTATGACAAGCTGTCCATCATTCTCTCCAAGGATGTGGGCGACAACCTGGGTATGGAGACTTTAAGCACCGGGGTTGGGAAGGAGGAGGTGGTGGTGGCAGCAGCCCCTCCTGAGGGTGAAATCATGAGTATGTCTCAGCTGTATGGAGACCACTCCCTGCTCCCTGATGAGTGGCAGGAAGAACTGTCAGTCACCATACACTTAGTGCCACTTAGCCCCTCCGTTCCATGGACTAGCACAGATAAAGAAGCAGAGAAGGTGGAGGGTCAGGAAGAAACCCCTGTGGCCAATACTTGATCTACTGTTACTGAGACCCAAGAACATGCTGGACCTAGTAAGTCTCTTGTAATGTGCCTCTTGCCACTGCCAGGCAATGCCTGGGTTTAGGAGGCCAGGGGTGGGAAGGGAATTCAAGTGTTGCTGTAGGTCGGTCACCATGTTCTTTTGGTGGTGGTGCATGATGGATTCGATAGTTCATAATGCAACAGACACCAAACTAATTATTTGCTTTTAATTAATGTTTTGCAGCTAGCATGGGCAGTGGCAGCCATGGACCTGTTTCCAAAGTGAGTAGTTGTAAGTTTGGAACAATACGAGTGGTGCCCCACTGTTGTGGAGTCTGTTTCTGTGCCTGCCAGCATTTTGTGCACTACATGATAGGAGTGGGGGTGTGTACTTTCCTCCTCTTGGGGGGAAGGCAACCACCGCCCCTATCCATGGCCTCGCTTTGGTGTTCCAAAACAAAGGAGACAGTGCCTGGCACCTAGCTGGAAAAGAGCATGAATTACTCTTGAAAAAGTGCATTTTTAAAGTTTCCATCTAGGGAAAATGCAAGGAAGGGTTGTGAAAGGTGAGCCAAAGAGCTTGGGAAGGCATGAGCCCCTGTGGGTGACTTTGCAAAGTGGCTGGTGGCTGGCAAAAAGCAAGCCGGGCTGCTGGGGAGTGACACACCAGCCTTTGCAAAACAATAGTGTGCAGGCAAGCACTTCTGTCTTGTGACCCACCCAGGCAGCCCCACTGTTTACCTCTGGAGCCCCCCTGTGTACCTGTGCAAGCAATATTGCCAACCCCTCCTCCCTGGCACCATGCAGCAAGTGGAAGGAAAAACGAACAGAGAGAAATGAACCCAAACAATGAACGAAATCCACCTTTACAACCACACAGTGTAAGGGTAGATATGGAGGCAGACACAGGAAGCCAGGAAACCATGAGGTTTTATTGTTTGCAACACACTATTATAGTTACTTGTGCTTCTTTGGCTTCACCCCACCACAACCGTGAACAACTCCTGTCTCCCTGAAATGCAGTGGCACCTTCCTGGCTCTGCTGGCAGTCATATGGCCCTCCTGTGACCCCACTGAGTTAAGGGAAACAGGCTTAGCTGCAATTCTCTGCTCATCTTCCACAGAGGTAAGATGAGCAGACTGACTTGTCCCTTTTGGGTTCCGTACCCATTTAAGACCTGCTTTGCTTGCACACAAACCCAGAGACTTTGCAAACTTTTCTGCCTTCTTTTCACGCTCTTTTCCAGCCCAGCACCAGAGTGTCTGGGTTTTTTTCACACCAAAATGAGACTGCTGGTGGGTGCTGCCCCACTCAAGCACTATAAATTGGGGGAAGCAAAGGTCAGGGTGAACATTTGCAGTATGAGTGAGGGAGACGTATTTGCTGCATCTTTGCTGTATCAATCAATATGAGGGAGGTTTGAGCCAGGTGAGGGACAACAGCACAGTGGGGGTAGAGAAGGACTCATTCCAGTCACAAGACTTGCCCCTGGGGGGCACAGCAGTGCAAATCCAGGGTTTGAGGAGACTTCAGGCTGCTTAAGTGGGGTGCAATGAAGCTTTGAGTGCTATCTGATGCCTACACCTGTGACATGTGACTCGAAACAGGACAGGACATGGTGATATATTATACACCACCTTTGGTAAGTGACACCTGACACTTGTTTGTACCCTGAGGGTGGCAGGCTCATTCCTAAGGGGGCACGAATACAAGTGACCACCCCAGGAACAGTGCTCTGGGGGCCCCGCAGAGACGGGCAGAGCGGATGGGGCTGGTGGAATTTTATGGGCATGAAGGAAGGTACACAAAGTGCACAAGAGGCACCAATGCAAATTCTGATACTTTTTCTATCCTCCCTCCCTCTGGTTTTTAGATTCCCTTCCACTTCTAGCCATAGGCTAATTGATCCCTGTTGGTGTGACAAGAGGCAGAAAGAGAAAGAAAGAAAGAGAATATGAAGAGGACGGCAACACTTTGTTCAGGATTCTCTCAACAACTGAACTATTATGCCTTATAATTATAGTTGACTTTCATCCTGACTTAATTTAGACTTCTAATATAATTACAGGTAATGCTAATAATAGGAGTCAATAATATTATTAATTCTAATAGTAATATATTAATAAGAGTTTGTAAATAGTAATATTAATGATGATTTATTAACGGTCAATAATAATTGTAATGGTTCAATTCCTTATCACAGCATTTCAAAGCAGGTAGATCTGCCTTATCACCCTGCACACATCACACACATCCTGAACCTCCACCATGTGTATATATATATAGCCAATGTATGATATAGACTTATGTTATATAGACTTTTAATTACAGTTTGATTTCTTATGATAAGAAAGCAGATACTGAACGTAAGGCACGTGATTACGTGCCCTCCCTGCCTCTTTCCCCTTGGGGTGGGGGGAGGGGGAAGGAGGGAAGGAAATTCCCACTTCCTGGTTCAAACTCCTCCCTAGGTTCCTGTATTCCCATGGAGAAGAGATATGTACCCTTCTGCTTTACATACTACCCTTACTGAACTTGTATTACTTCCTCCTCCGGGTTGCTGGCCACAACTCTTCTGTGTACTACTTGAATTGTGGAGGCTTTCATTACAGGCTTTGGCCCAAACATTAACTTCAGTATGGTAAAAGTTGCATAAGTTCTGTAGATCCATTTCATATTATCCTAGCCCTCCTCCTGGTTGCTGGCCCTGTCTGCTAATGAGCATATTATGGAATTGTAATTAGAGGATTGTTGCTAGCCAAAAAGCAGAGGCTTTCTTCTTGGTTGCTGGCCAAGACCTCCAGCAAATTGACTCCTGGGGTCTGGGTAGTAGGCCCAGGCCTCTGGGCTCTTTGCCCTACTTGCCTATCTCTGCACCTCTCTGATGCATCCTTGTAACTTTTGAATTGTTGCTGACCACAAAGGAAGCTGTGCTTCTGAGCAATGACCACTGGGGAAAAACTTCTTGCTAGGGAAAACCCTCTCTGCCTTTCATAGTCATCTCACCCTCCTCCCGGTTAGCTATGATCACTGCAGTGGCAGAGGCTGAGGCTTAGGCTTCTTCACTGGTGTTGTCCCAAGCATCAGCTCAATTTGCACAAGTTCTTTAGGCCCACTTCATATATTCTTCTTGCTCTCCTCCTGGTTACTGGCCATGTCCTGTATCAGCACAAGCTGGACAAGTTCTGCAAGCTCATTTCATTCATTGCTGCAGAGGGCTCAGGTCACAGGTGGGGCCTTCCACTAAGGAACATGAGGCTTGAGATTCTTTTCTGAATTGCAGAGGCCTTCTTCTTGATTGCTGGCCAAGACCTCTGTGGCCTGGGTAGTAGATTCTTCACACCACTTGCTCTCTGTATTACACCTTTCCTTTGCACTCTTGGAACTCTGGAATCATTGCTGGCCACAAAGCAAGCTGTGCTCAGGAGCTATGACCACTGCAGTGGCAGAGGGCTTGGGTCACAGGTGGGGCTTTCTACTAAGAAAGCTGAGGCTTGAGTTACTTTTCTGAATTGCAGAGGCCTTCTTCTCGGTTGCTGGCCAAGACCTCTGCAGTCTGGGTAGTAGGCCCAGGCCTGCGGACTCTTCGCCCTACTCACCCACCTCTGCCTTACACCTCTCCATTGCAACCAAATAACTTTTGAATTGTTGCTGGCAACAAAGGAAGCTAAGATGAGCTTTCTTCACTGGCTTTGGTCCAAGCATCAGCTCAATTTGCACAAGTTCTGCAGGCCCATTTCATAGTCTTTTTGCCCTTCTCATGGTTACTGGCCATGTTCCAGCAAATTTGGACTGGGAGACATGTCGTCTGACATCCACCCACCCTCTGTCTCCTTGAGTTTCTTCTCTGACTTGTGGAAGGAAGGAAGATTTTAAATAAATAAGGATTACAGAAAGTAGAAAGCCCCCTCCACAACCTGAGGGAACCACTCCCTCTCTCCCTAAGCTTTGTTGCCAGCAAAGATTTCAAAGTTACAATGTAATGGAGAGTAGCATGGCCCAAATCAGCCAGCCAGCTGAGTTGGGCAATTTGTCTCCACCTGAGGCGGCCCCCACCTGGAGGGGCCCCTTTGGGACCATGCCCTGACCCAGCTTTCTTCCTGCTGAGATATGTTCAGTAAACAGGAGTGGGGTGTAGGATGCCTCCCTCTCCCCCATCCACGTACTTGGGGGCCCCCTCTTTCTCTCCCTAAGCTTTGTGACAGCAAAGATTCCAAAGTTACAATGTAACGGAGAGTAGCATGGCCCGATTCACCCAGCCAGCTGAGTTGGGCCATTCATTTCCACCTGGGGGGTCCCCTATGGGACCATATCTGGGGTCCCCCACCTGAGAGGCCCCTGTGGGACCATGCCTGCCTCCCCGACCCAGCCACTTTCCTGCTGGGACATGTTCAGTAACCAGGAAGGGCGTGCAGGATACTACCCTCTCTTCCTTCCTCCCTTCTGGGACACAGAACCATAGCTAGACCCTAGCTGAAAACTGAAGATATTTCCACTTGACTCCTCTTCCCTATCTTCACTCTACTTTCCTTGTCACTGGACTGTGGGCTAGCAGCCATCCCTGGCAAGTTCTACCTGCAAAAGGTTTCTGTGAGGAGGGGGAAAAAGGAAGACGAGGAAGTGTGGGGGGGTGGCACACAGTCTAAAAACTGGACTTTTGGCTCCCCTCCCCCCACACACACACACCAGGTTGGCGGGACATATTACCTAAATATCACCTGGGACTCTGCATATCCTTGGAGTCAGGTCTGTCAGGAAGCATCCTGCCCCTGGACTTTTGGTCTTGTTCTGAAATGGAATGTGATGAAATTCAGAAGGTTTACAATACTGAAGGAAGTCATGTAACCAATCACTCCAAAGTTTCAAACTACTTGCAAAAAACTTACCATGATGGTGATGCTGCACCTGTTGTCGGGAGCTATGTCTACTACAGTGGCAGCACACAAGAGGAGGTCTGGGGGTAGCAGGTGGAGGGCACATGGCAGGTGGGAGGACAGGAGGGTACATGGGTGGTGGGGGAGGACATACACTATAGGTGGGGGGGGTGGAAGAATTAAGAGGAGGTAGAAAATTAAGGGATTATTTGTCTCCCCCATTTTAAAATAATAATTTGTCTGAGCAGACCCACCCTAACCTGAACTGCATGCTGTGAGGGAGGAGTGAAGGAGTGTAAAAAAGAACACACAGTGGCACCTACTGGCTAAAGGCCTGAACACAGCTCTGGTTCATGGTGAACGGGATTAATTAGAAGTCTTTGGAGTCTCTGGCTATTTGCAAACAAATCCACAGTTGGAGCGACATAACTGGAAAGCACCACAAATTAACACATCTCCGAGTAATGTTAGTTTAAGACTGTAAATGGACTCTAGAGTGGCAGGAAGTCCCGGGTCATGCAAACACAAATGCAGTTGCGTCAGTGTAAATGGGAAATATCGTTTCATCTGCATACACCCAATAATGCCTAACATTGACATTATTGTCTTCAACAGAAAGGTTCACTTTTACTTCCTGAGTGTAAGAACATTTTAAAAGTTTATCTCTGAGTGTTTAAACTTTTGCAGCTTAAAATGTCTCATTTGAAACATTTCAGTGTCATGATGTGACCCTAATTACAAAGTGTACATATTTCCTCCTGGCATATGGAATGATTTTATTTTTAATTGAGATGTTAAGGTTTATTTTAACTCTGATTTGATCCCTTCTAACCTTTTCCATGGAACAAAGCCTAAATGAAACAAGTTATATTTATTATTATCTCGAGGCAACTGGTAGAGTATACAGAGGAAATATAGAACATTTTTCTTGCACACTTGACCTTTGTAGCTGCCTATCACTCAAAATGATTTTTGGATTTTAGCATTGCATTACTGGTAACCAGTTTTGTAACAGGCTGCAGGAAGACTAAGAAACACTGACGCCACTTAACTCCTGACATTTTACTTCGAAATTGTGAGATATTAACCTTGTTGGCTGTTCAGTCTCATGCAGTCCCTCATACATTTCAGTCTTACAAGGGCATAATTTCCTCCAGGCTTCAGACCAAGTCTCTGTATGCTGAAAAGGCATTAGGGCTTTCTTAAAAAGTGCAGGTCACTACTTTGCGGTACATGGCAACTCTTCCTTATTTCTTCTATCTTTGTAATGCCTGTGTATTTCCAGCACCTATTCAATCAGTGTTGCCCCATCACATACCAATGCCATTTTTCTTGCACCACTTTACTGCCTTACCTTAGGTCTTTTTATGGTACTTGTCACCTTAATAACTTATTTGATTAGTGAGTGACTTAGTTATTTCCTTTATAACAAAGTTGATTTAGCCAAGGTAGAATTGCTGATACTGGGTCATGGGCATGAAAGCATTATGATGCTAGTTCTTTGTGAGTTAAATATTCAGGATAATTATGTATTGGGATCAAACTGGGGAGAGAATTTATTCCGGCCACAAAAGCTTCCTTGCTCATTTCTTCTGACCTTTATAGAGCTACATCATTTTAAAAGCCTGTTCAAAATCTCAACTAGAAAGAGACTGAACTAAGAGAAACCTGATCCTTTCCTGATACCTGCTGGGTCCATTGTGTCAGATTCACTCCTAGCAAAAGCTTTGCAGTCCCATTTCAGTTTTGAGTCGTTACTCTTTTCTAGCAACAGTGAATTTAACTGTATGTGAGCCTCCTAACAGGCCCTAGGATGCTTGCTATCTGTAGACATCACTTTTGTTAGGTGAGCCAAAGGATATCTTATTCTAGCCAAGCTAGTAAAATCTAAGTATCCCTCAAACTGAATTCCTCTTGCAGAACTTCCGCTGCTGACATAGGAAACATATCTCAATTAAAAGAGCAGCACATGAAGGATTGAATATGCAGAAGATATACGGGGATACATGGACTCAGATTTGACTGTTGTGAGCTCAAGTATATGTAAAGATCTTCCTGGAATTGCCCTAGCTTCTCTAATGTTACCAGAGTTATTCCAGTTTTCATCAACTGAAGGCCTTAACCTCTGTTTTCTGATATCACCCATCACCTGGCAGCATGCAAGTAGCTGTAGGAATATTTCTTTGTGCTTAGGACAAAGAATAAAAACTTCTGAAAGTACTGATAATAAACAGTTCCATGGATGTGCTGAGTTGTATTTGGTACATTTAGAAATGGCATTCTTGTAGTGGAAAAGTAGGCCTGCATTTGTCTTCCTAGAAACCAAGCATAACCTTTGTCTGCACTGTGAACTGACAAGGATATATTAAAGGAGCTGTGCCATTCTTTTACATAAAATGTAATGTTGGAATGTGAATGGCTCTAAATAAACTAAAAGCATTATGGCTTGATGCTTCTCTTCAAACCATGAAGCATAAATACAGAAAGTTAGGAACATCAATGAATTATGTGGTGTTCAATGAAAAAATTCCTACTCTCATTACTTCTGTTCTTCCTTCAATAGCATCGTGTGATCTTTCCCCTTGGAGACTTATAGAACTACAACTGGTAGCCTTTTGTTCCCTGACATTATAATTTTGTCACAGCCTTACCTTCGTCACTGGGTTCCATGAGTTACAGATGGTTTTTGACTTTTACTTTTAAATAAAGAACACTGGCAGTATCTGGGAAGAAATTTTAAAAAGCGCTTCCTTGAAAATGCATATGGTGCAGTTTAGAGGCACCAGAAGAGGAGAAACAGGTCATATTGGAGTGGAAACGTATTAGGTAACATTTATCAGCTTTACTGGTTTGTTAAAAGCAATGGCCAGCGTTAGCTAAAATCACAGAATATGCACTCATTCTGTATAGTCATTGGTGTGGGCGTCTTTGAAAAGTTATTCCAGAAATTAGAAGAACTGTTGCTAGCACAATTACTAAACTATGAATGCATAAATGGACATTTCAACATTCTTATCTGGAAACTGCACCTCCCAAAAAACTTTGCACATACCTGAGAACAGTTGTGAGTACAATGACTTATGAGTATACTGATATTACATACAGCCTTTTCAGGTTGATGTGAAATGGTGCCATCAGTCAGCTACTGAAATGACACTTCTGTATATTGACATGCCAGTCTTCCTGAACATCAGAGCAATGACTTAGATTAGGAAATGAGACTTCAGTAAAGTAAGAAAAATGGTGTCCAGAGTCTGCGTGTTGTCCAGGCAATGGCAAGCCTCTTTTTGATCTTAAAAGTGAACTATGGTAATAAGCAGAGATTCCTGTGGGAGTTTTCTTGGTCCAAATGGTAGAAATTGCTCTGGTTCATTGCACAGACAGCTTTTAGCTTTTGATGGTTGTGCAATTCCCCACTGCCTAATTATTTCTGGTTCATTAGAGTTGTGTTTGGCAATACAGATGATACCTGCAATCCATACATTTTCAAGTCGGGCAGAGCTATACGATCATAGACAATGCATAGACACTGAAAGTTGGGGGGCACAGCTCTGTACTACTGCAGTCCCCACTGCTGTGGGGTGCTGGCTTCAGCCAGGCTTCAGCCCCATGCCTGCACCCTGCCATCAGTGCAGAAATCTGAGGGGACAGTGCCCCCTGTCTCCTTGATACATCACCAGTTCCTATGATACTGCTTGTTCCCACAAATCTAGGGCTGCCTGGCTGGCTATCCTCCATAGGCAAGATTTAGCTAGTACTTGTAGTCTAAGGCAGTAGTTCCCAAACTCTGACAGAACACACGCCACCAATTTAAAATGATACAACCTTAAGTACCATCAGCACATTTTTGTCATGTAAAGTAATTATAATAAATCTGTTAACACATACCACTGACAGGCTGTCTGCGTACCACTGGTGTTATGTGTACCACAGATTGGGAACCGCTAATTTAAGGGAAAGGAGACAGCAAAATGGATAAAATTATTTCACTTCACTTGACAAAGGTATTGCTTTGCAGGTTCACAGTTCAGGGGTTTCATCAGAAACCCACTTCTCTCTGACCGTTCAGACAGCAATGATGGCCAAGTTTGCTATTTGCATAAAACTTTCCTTTCAGATGTAGATGTAGATCTTGCTAGTACTGTCCCATGCCTTTGAAGCCCAAATTACTGTAGTACCCTCTGCTTGGGCCTATGTCTGAAAGCTATTGCAAAATGTCAGGTAATGAAGAATTCAGTGGCTACCTAATTTAGTAGAAATTCCCAAAGGGCTCACATGCCAAAAGTCTAAGACATTTGCTGGATTCCAGTTTCTTAGGCCAGCACCTTGTATCAATACCCACAGTGTTCACAATACATGTGCTCCAATATGTTCTAATTAGATTAACAATTAATTGAGTCTTTGCAATTTAATCTGTGATTTAATTTGCAATTTAATCTGTGATTAATCAAGTCAACTGGAGCATTCTAATTAAAATGCTCCAGTGTACCTCACCATCACTTATATTAAAGTGGCCCTGAGAGCACTTTAACTAAAACTCACCAAATGAGCCTTAGTTAAAGGACCTCTTCAGGCAGTGGAGCAAATTTCATTGGTTTCATATCTGTAGAGTCGGAAGGGACCTGAGCAGATTGAGTCTGATCCCCTGCCATGGCAGGAAAGAGTACTGGGATCAAATGACCCCAGCAAGGTGATTGTCTAGCCTTGTCTTAAAGACCCCCAGGGTAGGAGCAAGCACCACTTAGCTTGGAAGTTGGTTCCAGATTCTAGCTGCCTTGACCGTGAAGTAGCGCCTCCTGATGTCCTGTCTGAATCTACCCTCTACCAGCTTGTGACCGTTATTTCTAGTCACTCCTGGTAGTGCTTAGGGGGACAGGGATACTCCCAATGCCTGCTGGTCCCCTCTGACTAATTTGTAACAGGCCACTAGATCCCCCCTCAGCCTTCTCTTGTGGAGGCTGAACAGGTTCAGGTCCCTCAGCCTCTCCTCATGAGGCCTGCCCTGCTGCCCCCTAATCATGTGAGTGGCCCTCCTCTGGACCCTCTCCATGTTGTCTACATCCCTCCTGAAGTGCCGCATCCAGAACTGGATGCAGTACTCCAACTGCGGCCTGACCAGTGGTGCACAGAGGGGGAGAATCACCTCCTTGGACCTGCTTGAGATGCATCTGTGGATGCATGACAAGGTATGGTTGGCCTTCCTGACTGTATCCCCACACTGCTGGCACATGCTCATCTTGGTATCAGTGATGACTCTAAGATCCTTTTCTGCCTCTGCATTGATGAGAAGGTAGTTCCCCAGCCTGTAGGTATGGTGGTGGTTCTTCCTCCCCAGGTGCACCACCTTGCACTTGACAGTGTTGAATCCTATCCTGTTCTCATCCGCCCACCCCTGTAACCTGTCTAGGTCTGATTGCAGCCTATTCCTCCCTTCTGGTGTGCCCACATCCGCTCACATCTTAGTGTCATTGGCAAATTTCAACAGGGTGCTTTTTACCCCCTTGTCCAAGTCACTGATGAAGATATTGAACAGTGCGGGCCCGAGGACCAAGCCCTGCGGATCCCCACTGCCCACATCCCTCCAGGTTGAAAATGACCTGCCCGCCACTACTGTCTGGGTGCGGCCCTCCAGTCAGTTGGTGACCCATGCAACTGTGTAGGTGTCGACGCTACAATCCCCTAGTGTTTTAATGAGAATGGGGTGAAAGACAGTGTTGAGAGAGACTACATCCACTGCTACCCCTGCATCTTAGGTTTTTGTGACCTGGTCGTTGAAAGCCACCTGGTTGGTCTGACAGGACCTGCTTCTGATGAATCCGTGTTGGTTGCCCGTAAGCATAACCTCCTCTGCTGGCCCCTCGTGTACATGTGCTAGGATAATTCTCTCAAAAAGCTTCCCCAGGATCAAGGCAATACTAACTGGCCTATAGTTTCATGGGTCCCTCTTCCTCCTGCTTGTCCCTCTTCCAGTCCTCTGGCACCACACCAGAGCACCACAAGTGCTTGTAAAGCCGTGCCAGGGGTCCCCCAATGACATCAGCTAATTCCCTCAGCACTCTGGGGGTCCAGATCGTCAGGGCCAGTTGATTTAAATACATCCAGTCCCTCCAGAAGTTCCCTGACTAGATCCTCACTGACCCTTGGCTTAGGTGCACCTCCCCTGGGGCCTAAGGGGGGGCCTGGTGCGGGGGGCTGATCTGGTCCCTGCTCAGGAAAATGGAGGCAAAGAAGTCACTAAATAGGTTAGCTTTGTTATCTGGTGTGATGACCAGATTTCCTAGCGTGTCTTGCAGGGGCCCCATGTTACCCGGTACCTTCTTTTTGCCCCCTATGCATTTAAAAAAGGACTTCTTGTTGTCCTTGATCCAGGTAGCTAGTCCCTTGGCCTTCCTGACCAGCCCCCTGCAGCCCTGAGCAACTGCAGTATAGTCCTCCCTGGTGATGGCCCCTCCCTTCCATTGGGTGTATGCCTCCCTTTTGGCAAGGAGACATTCTTGGATGCTTTTGGTGAGCCATGGAGGCTTTTGTGCCCTCCTGCCCCCTTTGATCTGTGTTGGGATTACCTCCCTTTGGGCTTTGAGGATCATCTCCTTAAGGAGCAACCACTCTTTTTGGACCCCTGACTCTCTGCCCCTCCCCTCCAGGACCTTAGTGCCTCCCCGACTATTCTCCTTAGCTCAATGAAGTCTGCCCTCCTGAAGTCTAGGGCTCCTGCCTTGCTGCAGGCCTTTGCCACCTTGAGCTGGATGGTGAATTCCAGCAGGTGATGATTGCTGTTGCCCAGGTGGTCAAATACCCTCATCCCCTGCACCAAGTCATTGCCCATGGCTAGCACCAGGTCCAACAAGGTGTCTCCCCTGGTGGGGCTGTGCACCTCCTGGGTTAGACGGAGGTCCTGTATCTCGGCTAGGAACTACGTGAGCGATCAGACCTGGCTGACTGCTCTTCCCAGGAGATGTCTGGAAAGTTCAGGTCACCCATGATAACCACATCCTTTGACCTAACTACCTCCATGAGCTGACTTAAGAATTCCTGGTTTAGCTCTTCCCCTTGGTTGGGTGCTCTGTAGTAGACCCCCACCATTAAATCTCTCTCCCCTCGACTGCCTTGTATTCTAACCCAGAGCACTTCAGTGTGCCCCTCCTCTGACTCTGTGCTACTTGTTGAGGATGTGTATTCCTTCTTAATGTAAAGTGGCACACCCCCACTTTTCCTTCCTGTCCTGTCCCCCCTGTACAGCCTATAGTCCTTGATATGCCCAGTCATGCATTGGGTCCACCACGTTTCTGTGAGCCTCACTATGTCGGGGTTGGTGTCAGCTAGTGGGAGGGTAAGTTCCTCCTGCTTGTTTCCCATACTATGAGCATTTGTGTAGAGGCATTTGAGTCCTCCTGAGGATGTATGCACTGGCCCCCTAATCTCAGCATTGCCCTGGTGGAAGAGGCCAGGCCAGATATCCCACAGGTGGGAGTATCTGGGAAGGATTGAGACTACTTACACAAAGATGAAGCAATGGGTGGTGGTGGTGGTTGAAGACTACTTTCTGTGGCAGACAGAGGGATTCATCTGCTGACCTGACCTGTTGTCATGGGAGGTCTGCTGCTTCCCTGGAGCCTGGATCCAACATGTCATGGAAGGATTACCAAGATTCATTTGACCCTTTGACTACTACCCCATGCTGCTCATCCATGTATGCACCAATGATATTGTCAGGAGTGACCCTGAGCAGATCAAGAGTGATTACAGGGCTCTGGGTACAAGGGTAAAGGGAATGGGGACACAGATTGCGTGGTTGATCCTTCTGATCAAGAGGAAGGGACCAGGCAGGAGGGGACATATCCTGCAGATGAATGCATGGCTGTGCAGGTAGTGTTGCCACCAGGGATTTGGCTTCTTCACCTATGGGATATTATTCCAAGAAGGAGGATAGATAGGAAGAGATGGGATCCATCTGATAAAGAGAGGGGAGATCATCTTCACTGACAGGCTCACTAACCAAGTGAGGAGAGTTTTAAGTTACGTTTGCCAGGGGATGGAGACCAAAGCCCTGAGGTAAGTAGGGAAGTGGGAGACCTGAAAGAAGAGCAAGAAGGAGGGGGAAATAGGGAAAGCCTCCTCATTCTTGCTGAGAAAGTAGGACAATCAGCTAGTTACTTCAGGTGTCTGTATATGAATGCACCAGAAAACAAGTAGGAAGAATTGTAAGTCCTTGCACAGTACAAGAACTATTATGTGATTGGAATAACAAAAACTTGATGGGATAGCTTGTATGATTGGTGTACTGTCATGGATAGGTACCAGCTGTTCAGGAAGGACAGGCAGGGGAGAAGAGGAGGAGAAGTTGTGCTGTATGTAAAAGAGCTGTATGATGGCCCAGAGCTCCAGTATGAAACTGGAGATAGGCCTGTTGAAAGTCTCTGGGTTAAGGTCAAAAGGGTAATGTCAACAAGGGTAATGTCACGGTGGGTGTCTCCTATAGACCACCAGATTAGGAGGATGAGGTAGATCAGGCTTTCTTCAGACAACTAGTGGAAGCTTCCACATCACAGGCCCTGGTTCTTATGGGGAACTTCAATCATCCTGACTTCTGCTGGGAGGGCAATACAGCAGTGCACAGGAAATCTAGGTAGTTTTTGGAGAGAGTTGGGGGCATTTTCCTGGTGCAAATGTTGGAGAGATGAATTAGGGGCTGTGCTCTTCTTGACCGGCTGCTCACAAACAGGGAAGAATTGGTGGGGGATGTAGAAATGGATAGCAATTTGGGCAGTAGTGATCACAAGATGACTGAGTTCAGGATCCTGACAAAAGGAAGCAAGGAGAGCAGCAGAGTAAGGACCCTGGACTTCTGAAGAGCGGACTTTGACTCCCTTAGGGAACATTGCGGAGAGGATCCCACAGCTCCTCCAGCCCACAGACCACTACCCCATGCTCCTTATTCACGTGGGCACCAATGACATGGCTCGGAGCACCCCCAGCCAGGTCATGAGGCGCTACAGGGATTTGGGAGTGGGGCTTAGTGGTCTGGGAGCTCAGGTGGTGTTTTCGTTGATTCTCCCAGACTCGGGCTATGGGCTGAGGAGGGAGAGGAGGATCCATGCAGTGAACCAAAGACTGCAGAGCTGGTGTCATCGGGAAGGCTTTGGCTTCCATGACCACAGCCCACTCTTTGGCGAGAGAGGCAGCGAGCTGCTGGAAGAGATGGCCTTCACCTCTCTCCCCTGGGGAGGAGGCTCTTCTCAGCCAGGCTGGCTGACCTGCTCCACCGGGCTTTAAACTAAGCCTGCTGGGGGATGGGGGGACGACTGCCACTGCTGGCCCACTGAGCAACCCTTGCAAAGCCAGCAGACCAAGGCACTTAAGAGAGCCCACCCCTGCACCAGCCCTGGCACAATCTGTGGGCAAGGCAAGAGCCCCCAAGGGGACACTTGCCTGCCTGTACACTGATGCCAGGAGCCTGGGCAACAAGCAGGAGGAGCTCATCCTCCTGCTCAGTGCTAAGAATTATGACGTCATTGGGATAACAGAGACCTGGTGGGACTCCGGGCATAGAGGGCTATACCCTGTACAGGAGGGATCGTGTTGACAAAAGGGGCAGGGGTGTAGCTCTCTATGTGAAGGAAAGCTACATGTCCCTGCAAGCTGATGTTGGCGACCAGCATGGACAGCTAGAGACCCTCTGGGTAAAAATTCGTGGGGAATACGGCACAGGGGATACAACGGTGGGAGTCTACTACAGACCCCCCACTCAAAGTCCTGAATTTGAAAAGGAGTTCGCCCGGGAACTGACTGAGGCCGCTTGCTCCAGGACCTTGGTTGTCATGGGTGACTTCAATTACCCGGACATCTCGTGGGAAGATCACTCAGCAAAATCCGAGCAGTCGCAAAGCTTTCTCTCATGCGTGGATGACCTCTACCTGACTCAAGAAGTCTATGGGCCAACGAGAGGCAAAGCGCTGCTCGACCTGGAACTGGCTACGGGGGACGACCTAATCGGCGACCTAGTGATCAATGGGAAGCTGGGTGACAGCGACCACGAGCTGATCACCTTCACCATCCGCCGCAAACCTGGCAAGTCAGTCAGCAACACAGAAGTCCTTGACCTCAGAAAAGCCGACTTTGACAAGCTCAAGAGGCTTGTTGGTCAGGCCCTCAGGGACCATGACCCCAGGGAGATGGGAGTTCAAGAAGAGTGGTTGCTTCTCAAGGAAGTGATCCTCAGTGCACAAGCTAAATCTATTCCAACACGGAGGAAAGGCAGCAAGAAGGCACAGCAGCCCTCCTGGCTCTCTAGGGACCTAGTGGACCTCCTGCGGCTAAAAAGGAAAGCCTACAAAGGATGGAGGACGGGATTCACCTCCAAGAAGGATTATTCTGCACTGGTCCGGTCCTGCAGGGAGCAAAACAGGAAAGCCAAGGCTGCAACTGAACTCCAACTAGCTTCAAGCATCAAGGACAACAAAAAAAGAAAAGTCCTTTTTCAGATATGTGGGGAGCTGGAGGAAAAGCAAGGGCAATGTTGGACCCCTGCTAAACCAGATGGGGAAACTGACAACTGATGCCCAGGAAAAAGCCAACCTATTAAATAGGTACTTTGCGTCAGTCTTTCATCAGTCCCATGGGACGCCCATGCCTGCTATGGGACAGGGAGATCCAGGTGATGGGGATCCCCTACCTTCCATAAATGCTGACCTCGTGAAGGAACACCTTGAGAAGCTGGATACCTTCAAGTCAGCCGGCCCTGACAATCTGCACCCCAGGGTACTCAAGGAGCTGGTGAGCGTCATAGCCCAGCCCCTGGCATGGATCTTTGAAAACTCATGGCGCTCTGGTGTAGTGCCCAAAGACTGGAAAAAGGCCAATGTGGTGCCGATCTTCAAGAAAGGGAGGAGAGTGGATCCGGCTAACTACAGGCCCATTAGCCTGACTTCTATCCTGGGGAAGATCTTAGAAAAGTTTATTAAGGAGGCCATCCTTGAGGGACTGGCCCAGGCTAACATTCTAAGGGATAGCCAGCACGGGTTTGTTGCGGGTAGGTCTTGTTTGACCAATCTCATTTCCTTCTATGACCAGGTGACCTATCACCTGGACAAGGGAGAAGAGATTGATGTCATATATCTTGACTTCAAAAAAGCCTTTGATCTGGTATCCCATGATCACCTCTTGGCCAAACTGCCCAGTTGTGGCCTTGGCTCCACCACAATCCGCTGGCTGGGAAATTGGCTCGTGGTCGGACCCAGAGGGTTGTAATTGATGGCAGTCACTCATCGTGCCCTGTGACCGGTGGGGTCCCTCAAGGCTCTGTCCTTGGACCCATACTATTCAACATCTTCATTAATGATGTGGACATTGGAGTCAGAAGTGGACTGGCCAAGTTCGCCGATGACACCAAACTTTGGGGCAAAGCATCCATGCCAGAAGATAGGCGGGTGATCCAGGCTGACCTGGACAAGCTCAGCAAATGGGTGGATGAGAAACTGATGGTGTTTAACACCAAAAAATGCAAGGTTCTCCACCTTGGGAGGAAAAACCTGCAGCATCCTTATAGGCTTGGCAGTGCTACATTGGATAGCACTACAGAAGAAAGAGACTTGGGGGTCATCATTGACCACAAGATGAACATGAGCCTGCAATGCAATGCTGCGGCTAGTAAAGCGACCAAAACGCTGGCTTGCATCCATAGATGCTTCTCGAGCAAATCCCAGGACGTCATTCTCCCGTTGTACTCGGCCTTGGTGAGGCTGCAGCTGCAGTACTACGTCCAGTTTTGGGCTCCACAATTCAAAAAGGATGTGGAGAAGCTTGAGAGAGTCCAGAGGAGAGCCACGCGCATGATCAGAGGTCAGGAAAACAGATCTTACGATGATAGGCTGAGAGCCATGGGACTCTTTAGCCTGGAAAAGCGTAGGCTCAGGGGTGATCTGATGGCCACCTATAAGTTTATCAGGGGTGACCACCAGGGTCTGGGGGAACGTTTGTTCACCAGAGCGCCCCAAGGGATGACTAGGTCAAATGGTCACAAACTCCTGCAAGACCGTTTCAGGCTGGACATAAGGAAGAATTTCTTTACTGTCTGAGCCCCCAAGGTCTGGAACAGTCTGCCAGCGGAGGTGGTTCAAGCACCTACATTGAACACCTTCAAGAGTAAATTGGATGCTTATCTTGCTGGGATCCTATGACCCCAGCTGACTTCCTGCCCTTTGGGCAGGGGGCTGGACTCGATGATCTCCTGAGGTCCCTTCCAGCCCTGATGTCTATGAATCTATGAATCTATGATGTGCAGGATCACCTAGGAGGCCAGTCTGACGGGGAAAGGAGCCCAAGAGAGCTGGTTTTATTTTAAAGAAACCTTACTGAGAGCGAAGGAACAAATCATCCCGATGCACAGAAACAGTGGTAAATGTGGCAGGTGGCCAGCTTGGCTTAGCAGAGACTCTTGAGTGAGTATAAAAAGGAAACTTACAAGAAGCGGAAACTTGAACAGATGACTCGGGAGGAGTATAAGAATATTATTTGGGTATGTAGGGATGAAGTTAGGAAGGCCAAAGCACACTTGTATTTGCAGTTAGCAAGGGACATGAAGGGTAACAGGACAGGTTTTTAAGAGGAAGGTCAGGGAAAATATGGGTTATGTACTGAAGCGGGGGGTGGGGGGGCAACCTAGTGCCAGATAAAGAGAAAAATGCTAAAGTACTCAATGTCTTTTTTACCTTTGTCTTCATAGGCAAGGCCATCTCCTAGACTACAGTTCCGGGCAGCACAGTTTGGGGAGAAGGTGAGCAACCCTCAGTGATGAAAGAACAGGTTAAGGACTATTTAGACAAGCTGGACATGTACAAATCTATGGGGCTGGATGCAATGCATTGAAGGAAGCTGAGGGAGTTGGATAATGTGATTGCAGAGCTGCTGGTCATTATCTTTGAAAACTCATGGTGACTGAGGGAAGTCCTAGCTGACTGGAAAAAGGCAGATATAGTCCCCATCTTGAAGAAAGGGAAGGAGGATTCAGGCAAATACAGAACAATCAGCCTCCCCTCAGTCCTTAGAAACATCATGGAGCAGATCCTCATGGAATCCATTTCTAAGCACTTGAAAGAGAATAAAATGAACAGAAACAGTCATCATGGATTCACCAAGGTCAAGTCATGCCTGACCAACCTGATTGCCTTCTATGATGAGATAACTGGCTCTGTGGATGTGGAGATAACAGTGATAAACCTTGGCATTAGTAAGGCTTTTGATGTGGTCCCCACAGCATTCTTGCAAGTGAGTAAAGGAAGTGTGGGTTGGATGAATGGACTTTAAGGTGGATAGAAAGCTGGCTGGATCATTGGGCTCAGTGGGTAGGGACCAATGGATCAATGTCTAGCTGGCAGGTGGTATCAATTGGAGTGCCCCATGGGTCGGTCCTGGGGCTAGCTTTGTTCAATATCTTCATTAACCATCTAGAAGATGAGATGGATTGCACCCTCAGCAAGTTTGCAGATGACAGCAACCTGAGGGGAGTAGTAGATCTGCTGGATGGTAGGGTTAGGATTCAGACTGACCTAGAAAAATCAGAGGATTGGGCCAAAAGAAATCTTATGAGGTTCAACAAGAACAAGTGCAAAGTCTGTGGATCAAGTAGCTAAGCACTAGTAAGGCCACACCTGGAATACTGTGTCCAGTTTTGAGCTCCCCACTACAGAAAGGCTGTGGACAAACTGGAGAAAGTGCAGTGAAAGGCAAAGAAAAAGGTTAGGGGGCTGGGGCATGTGACTCCTGAGGACAGGCTGAGGAAACTGGAATTATTTAATCTAGATTAAAGAATGTTGAGGGGTGATTTGATAGCAGCCTTCAACTACCAGCAGGGTGGTACCAAGGAGGATGGAGCTAGATTGTTTTCAGTGGTGACAGATGATAGAATAAGGAGCAATGATCTTAAGTTGCAGCAAGGGAAGTTTAGGTTGGATATTAGGAAAAATGTTCTTACTAGGAGGGTAGTGAAGCACTGGAAAGGGTTACTTAGAGAAGTGGTGGAATCTCCATCCCTGGAACTTTTTAAGGCCTGGCTTGACAAAGCGCTGGCTGGAATGATCTAGTTGGGGATTGTCCTGCTTTGAGCAGAGGGTTGGACAAGATGACCTCCTGAGGTCCCTTCCAACCCTCATTTTCTATGATTCTATGATAATGCATGTGACGCTGTGGCATTTTAGAGTGGCTGTCTAGGAGCCCCTCTAATTAAAACTCCCCTCCCACCATTTGTGCTTTAGGCTCTGACTTCAGCTGCAAGAACAACCCCCGCTCCCCTCACTTTGAGAAAAGTTGTGGGGATGAACTGTGAAGCATTCAAGCTGACTGTCCCCTTGGTGTGGCTGAGTATTTTCAATGAGGAGTGCTTGGCTCTGGAAACACTATCATTTTCACTATACTTGGCCTCCCAGTGCCTGAATTCACTTCTGTTTAGGGACTATAGTGAGATTGTTAAGAGTTGTTCAAAGGAGTGATAGTTTTGGAGATCATAGAATCATAAAATCATAGAAGTAGGGTCGGAAGGGACCTTATAGATCTTCAACTCCGACCCCCTGCCAGGGCAGGAGAAAAAAAACTGGGCTTAAATGATCCCAGCTAGGTAGGCATCAAACCTCCTCTTAAAGACCCCCAGGGTAGGAGCCAGCACCACTTCCCTTGGAAGTTGGTTCCAGATCCTAGGTGCTCTAACTGTGAAGTAGTTCTTATGGATGTCTAATCTAAACCTACTCTCCAACAACTTGTGGCCATTATTCCTTGTTATGCCAGGGGGTGCTAGGGGAAACAAGGTCTCTCCCAAACCCTTCTGGTCCCCCCCCTAGTGAGTTTATAGATGGTCACCAGGTCCCCCCTCAGCCTTCTCTTGTGAAGGCTGAACAGGTTGAGGTCCCGCAGTCTTTCATTGTAG
Organism: Crocodylus siamensis; assembly: GCF_052110815.1. Lineage (NCBI taxonomy): Eukaryota > Metazoa > Chordata > Crocodylia > Crocodylidae > Crocodylus > Crocodylus siamensis. The sequence continues at coordinate 340,803,103 of NC_143395.1, read as the reverse complement.
GGTCTGCCCTGTTGTCCCCGGATCATGCAGGTGGCCCTCCTCTGGAGCCTTTCAATGTTGTCTATATCCCTCCTGAAGTGGGGCACCCAGAACTGGACACAGTACTCCAACTGCGGCCTGACCAGTGACGCATAGACGGGGAGGATCACCTCCTTGGCCCTGCTTGAGATGCACCTATGGATGCACAACAAGGTCCGGTTAGCCCTGCCAACCGTGACCTCACGCTGTCGGCCCATGTTCATCTTGGAGTCACTAATGACTCCGAGATCCCTTTCTGCCTCCATGCTCTCAGGAAGGGATTTTTCCATCTTATAAGTATGCTGCTGGTTCCTGCTGCTCAAGTGCAGCACCCTGCACTTGTCAGTGTTGAAGTGCATCCTGTTTTTGCAAGCACAAGTTGAACTCTTCATTAAGGTAACACAATTTAGAGCCCAGAAAAAGCTAAAAATTGCAGCAAAATTCAATAAGTTGCCTTACTATCCACTGAAAGGCCTGGAGAAGACATATTGTAGCTTAAGATGTTCTCCCTGGTGACTGAAACTCAAACTGATCTGGGCCTACTCACAAAAGTTACAATTTTAAGCAGGCTCCAATTTGTCTGGTATGTAACTATGTGAAATGTCTTGATTAATTAGTATAGTAAATATTTCTTGGCAATTGACTCATGCTTATGTGTAGGAAGATACATTCTCCATATGGCCTTTGATAGGTGTCTCCTCCTGACTTACTCTTGGTTTGCCTCAGTGGTTCCCTTGATCTTCCAAGGATGATGATGACTCAAAAAACCTTGTGTTTTTCCTGGTGTTAATCAATTTCTTGATATGTTCCAACTTAGTAGAAATGGATAACCTCTTGTTACTGAGGAAGGTAATTCAATCAAAATTGAGACTTTCTGATAACTAGTAATGAGCAGGTTGATTAACAGGATTTTCCTGTTAATTACGTTTTTGGGATTCTCTCTTGATTTACACAACTAAAAGAATACTTTGCAGATGCTGAGCTAAAGGGTATAAAAGAGGAATGAAAGAGCTAACAGGGTGCGCTTCAAGAATGAGAAATTATTCTGACAAGAACTGGTACTGTGCCTAGCTGATAGTCTGATGAAAGGATCCACACCTTGAGAAACTGACAAAACAGAGATTGCCTTTTTGCCTGTATTGGTGAAAAGCTTCTTTAGCTAAATATACTGGACTTTGTTTTGCTTTAGCCTCATTTAACAGTGAACACTTGTAGTAAATAAAACCTTTCTGTCATTCACTGAATGAGTTGTTGTGTCAATCCTTTATACACTAGTTCTGCATCCCATTTCATGACTTAACACTCACCTCTTCAGATCCTGATACTTCAGTTGGGCTCCTCCAATTTTTTTTAGTTTATAGTTTGATACAATGTCTATATATAATATGTTAAGAAGTAATGCATGCTGATACTCTGTCACATGCCACATATCTACAGATCTGTTTCTTGTACGTGTGCCTAGAGTACAGCAACGCACACACCACATCTCCAAACACATATAAATAAGATGTGGCTAGTTCAAATGCTGCTCCATTTATTGAAGGAAAGTTTCATGGCTAAAACTAAGCTGAGAATTTGGCCCATAATGTGACAGTTTCCTCATCCTTATGTGTTATGCTATTGATTATCTTCCCAGTTACATTGGTATAACTAAGATGTGACTTCACTGACTTCAGTTGAAGTAGACTGGTATTAAACCCAGAGTAAGAAAGAACCTGGATTTCCATTCTTCCTAGTTAATTAATGTCATGGTGTCACCTTATCACGGTGAAGCAAAAGCAAGCCCTGCAGAGATTATCCTCAGATAATGTTTTTGTAAAATCTCAGGCTGCTGTTTTTTGTCATTGAAGAGATGAATGGGCTCCATAGATTTCTTTAATGAACAACATTAAATGTTCTTTCAGTGAATACATTTGTTGAATCCTAGACCTTAAGCAGTCATGACCTTGGGATAATAGCTTTTTTTAATGATAAATACATAATAAATTGTGTGCACTAAGAATTACCAACCTAAAGAACTGTTTAAAGCCAAACGGGTCTATTTGTATATATTTAACACTGCAACACAGCAATGTGTAATTCAGGAATAACCACAAATAAAAACTAACCAAATTAAATGTATGTTTTTTACAATATAAGCATGTCTTATTGGAGGGATATCAAACATATTCAGTTATTCAAGATTTGCAAACTCAAGGGAATGTTCTGTTAATATAGTGGGAGATGTTGATTATATTTTTAAATTCAGACATGTCAGATAATTCAGTTTACCTGTGTTGATGAAACAAATATAAAGGGGAGGGAAGCCAAATGCAGTCCAAGCATTAGATCACCTCTCTGAGAAGTTTCAATGCCAGCAACCAAATAACCATACTAACTGTACCACTATGCAGTATTCCCAGAATCTAGATTTGTTTGGGGAATAGGGAACATGTTTTAAATACTTGAATGCTGTATTCTCTTTCAGGGAAATAGCTGCCATCATGCAAACTGTTTGGACATGGCTATACACAGATGTGCACAATGCACTTTTTAATCTTAAATCACATTCCATCTATCTCTTGATCACACAAGGCACCTACACATGCAATTAATGCACCTTATGGTTATTGCACATTAAAATAAAATGCAGTAAACTGCACCTAAGAATGCATCTACATGTGCACCTGCATTGGTAGCAAATTTGCTCCCAACAGGAGTACTTGAGTCCAGGGCTACACCTGCCCACCTTGCCCTGGTCTTCCACCTTGCAGCAGCCAGAGGCAACTCCAGGCTTCCCAGTGCCAGCCCCAGGCTGGCAGGGGCACAGGCATACGTTCTGGGATCGAGGTAGCAGTGGGGAGCTGTCCCAGAGTGGGGGACAGCTCCCAGCCGCTTGGAGCTCTGGATCGCAACTTGATTCAGTGGCTCTGGCTTGGAGCAATGCCTTGTGGCTGAGCTTCAGCAGCGTCCTGAGCTCTCACCTTTCTTTGCTTCCTGAGGAGATGGGGGAGCTCTCTGTCCCTGCAGTACTAGGCTTGGGACAGAGGGGCATGCACTGCATGGACAACAGCAAGGCTGAGGGGATGGGGAAGCTCTGTCAGCTCCTGCCCCACCTGTGCCTGGGAGGAGCCTGGAGTTGAGTAGTGCTGGGACCAGGGAGAATCATGGTGGGGAGATAAGCAGTGCCAGGACCAGGGGGAGCTGTACGGGAAGGGAGTAAGCAGTGTTGGTACTGGGGGAAGCACTGGAGGGTTTGTAAGCAGCACCAGAACTGGGGGGGGGAGATGTGTCTGGGACTCAGTGTTGCTTGGCACCCCCAGGACATTCCCTGATAGCAGTGCTGCTTTATCCCTGGCATGACTCCTGGCACTGCTTTCCCCCCACTCCCTGCAATGCCCCTGATCCCAGAGCTGCTTAACTCCTGGCTTTCCACTGGCATAGGCAGGGCGTGGGAGTTGACTCACTTTCCAGTCCAGCACAGCGCTGGGACTGGGGACAGACAGCTCCCCCATTCCCTCAGCAAGCAAAGCGAGGGAAGAGCTTAGGGTCCTGCTGCCACCCTAAGCTCTTGGTAGGGCATTGCCAAGCCAGTGTTTATTAGCCTAATTTATTGCGAAGTTAATCCCATGCACATGTAGACGGTGATGCTTTACCATGCATTAGATTAGTCTAATACATAGCAGAGCTTCTCATATAGATGCACACAGTGTATGATTTTAACAAGATTCTGGTATTCACTACAATGAAACTCCAAAAAAGTCTGAATTCTTTTTTTGAAAAATTAGGAAATGTTATACTCAGTGAGAAGGATTTAAAATAGAATAGGGGGGAAAAAAGAAAGAAAATCATTCTTGTAGGATGATTTTTCTGCCCCATAGAATTAAAGAGAGGAGATACAGTTTTGTGTAATTATTTATTATTGTTTTTGTAATAGCATGAGGAAGACCCAGTCAGCTTCAAAGTCCTAGAGCACTAGGTGCTGTACAAACAAATATGAAAACACAGTCTCTGGCAACTGATAATCAAATTCAAACTTGAACAATAAGGAAAAACCTGCTGGGGTGGAAAACTGGTGTAGTTCCATCTGTACCCATTTTACAGCTGTACTACAGAGTAGACAATTTTGTAACTTATCAGTAAATTATATCCAGGACATCATGATTAAACTCAGAAGGCAGTATTGCTCAGTTGGTGACATGGGATGTAGTTTTCTGTCACTTCATATCCGAATTACGTCCAGCTGCTAAAATGACTGCCTGTGGAAAGTTACGGTGCCAGAACAGAGCTATAGATGGACAGGGTCTCTAAATAGCACTATTGCTCACAACCCTGCACAACAGCCATACTGTTGTAAGCCACACAAAAGTATCCTGTCCTGTTACATCAGACAAAATTTGTCTGAGTTAAAACAATGCTCAGCAATTACTATCGTTACTGTTAGGAAATTTCTATGCAGCTATGAAAAGACTTTCTTTAACTTTTCTATTTTTTGCTTTTTGATACTATAAAACTCTTCAGTGCCTTGCTTTCTAACAAAGATGATAGCATTGCTAGTCTCAGGTGTATACTGCTATATCATCTCATCCAAATACTCTGTGCTTAGGTGTGAAAAAATGACAAGTTTTGCTACCTGCTGTTAGACAAGGCCCAGGTCTGCCAGCTGATACAACCTGCTCTCACTTGCATGCTCTCTCTTGGTTGTAGGTTTGCAGGGTCATGGTCTGGTTTATGATCATGTCTCTGCACAGTAAACCTGGATACAAGCAACAATTCGTAAGAATGCAGCTGAGATTATTTTGGTCACCATGAGGACCAGTCTTCTGAGGAAGAGCCCATGAGCAGTGGGGCAACTCCTGCAAGTAGGCTCATTGAACTTCTTGGAACTATTCACATGATTAAGGGTGATTATGAATTTACCTTTATTGGAGACAGTCTTTTGCCCTTTCTGTGCTACACTGTCAGTTTGTCATGAGATGCTTGTATTTTCTCTGCTAATAAACATTTGCTTCTGTGGGTTGGCAGGTATATATACCCCCAGCCCAAGCTATAGTATGCTACCAATCTATAGCATGTGCATGCTAAATGGTCAGGAGGTTAAATCTCACTGATGGCAAAGCTATTTTAGAATTAAAAAAACCTTCATTCAAAATTCTAATAATTTGAGCCTTTGAGGTTAAACAATGAGTATTTATTGGTTTGTTTTAGCATTTTAAAAGTATGTCTAGGCTTTTTAATTTCCTACTCCCAGTAGAATTCAAATCCTGAAAACATTTTTCACAGTAAAACACCAAGAATGAATGGAAAATATCACACAACAGGTTTCTAGAAAACTGCCCCAGGGCGAGTATCTTTATGTATGTATGTGGGTGACAGATGTGTTGGCAAGAGCTCTCAGGGATTCTTGGGAAGCCCTTGTTAAAATTCTAGCAATAGATTCCAGGGAACGTAGGAAAATGTGTTTTCCGACTTTGGTAGAGCTCAGCCCTTCTTCATTTATTGCAGATCATCCTGGTCAGAGATGAATTATCACTGGGGCTCGTAAAATTAGCTTCTAAAGACTAATTCTTTCCTTTAGTGATGGATCAGTGTGCACCAAATAAGAGTATTTTCAGAATATTTCTCAGGGCTATACACTTCAGACCATAATTACCAGGACTTTGCTGCTGTTTCATAAGACATACTGAAGCTGTGTTTACATTATCACTATAGTTAATATTTTCAGTATCACTGCATGGGGGTATTTCAGAAAGTAATAGTGATTTTGAAATAAAAACATTTTTCATGCAGTTGACTGGGAAACTGCCCAGCAGTGTGAAACATTGCCCAGTGCAGAACTGGGTTGCAACTGTCATGCAATTTTATTCAGACGGTGCAACACATTGTGAAGGATTGCCCAATCAGATCATTTGATGGTGATTTACTATCAATCCATACAGCTACCCCTGAAGCAGTTGAATGGTAATCAAATATAGATATTAATCTATGAATGTTGTAATCCTAAAATGTCGTACAAAAGAAGAAGAAGTGCAGAGCACTAATGGCGGCATTGTCAAACGTACTTATTATTTACAACTGCCCAGAGAAGTGATGTGGTTCAGTAAATGATCACTGTACACAGCATGGTTGTATTTCAAAATTGCTGTTACTTTCTGAAACACCCTTGGACAATTATTTCTAGCCATGTGTGCTTTAAAACAGAGTTTGTTAATACAATATTACCATTTCCTTCTTTGGCGTCTGTATGACTTTGAGAAAGCACTGGATTAACTGGAAAAAATACACTTGGACAAATGTAAGATCTGAGAAGTAATTATCCCTCTATTAAATTTAGGCAAGTATATCAGAGCATTATGCAAAACACAAGAACAGAAAAAGTAAAATGAAATGGAAAGAGAATTTCTAAAACAACAGCCAGAGCTCACATTACCGAGTCCGGGCTTGTTAGCTACATTTTGCTTTGCAGATAGCACAAAAAACCCCGAAACAAACCCTGGAAATTTGCATTTGTAATCCTCTCCCCTGGTTTGCAAGGCATTAGGAAGAGAGGGTGGGGCCACTCCAAACCCAGAACCAGACCCAAGGAGCTGGATTGAACTATGGTCCATAACCAGCCTTGGGAGCTGGCAGGAAGTTACCATCAGCCGAGGAGAGGGAGTAGGCAGGGCTACAAAAAGCCTATGAAAATGAAAAACAGGGAACAATGGATTGAACTATAGTCCCCAATTTGTTATGAGGACCAGGAGGAGGGGAAGTGGGGAAGATGAGCTGCAATGCAGGAGCCATTTTGCCTGGAGCCATTGTGGTCACAAGAGGGAGCAGGCCTTGCTTTCTGACGTGCTCCAAACACCGTTGAAAGAGGCCCCAGGGAGGTTGTGGGGAGCCTGGTCTGAGTGCAGCTGGGAGAAGGATCAACTTCCCTATTGAGGAGGCCCCAGCAGAGAGAGAAACTGACTGGTGCTATAGAGCAGGACCTGAGTGAGCAGTGTTGGAAAGGCTGCAGAAGTTAGTGCAGTCAGCGTGATTGTGGAAGTCCTCGTGCCCTTGCTTGGGCTGTGCACAAGGTGAAGAGTCTCACCCTGAAGGGTTCCTGGGAGACTGTTCAGACTTGGAGATTTAAGCTGCACTATTGAAAGGGGTAACTTTGTTATCAGGTTTCCATGCTGGGTTACAGCTTGTGGTTCTGATGCCTATGGGCACTTTTACACATGCCCTGGGGGGAAGGGGGGGACAGTGTTTTAATTAGAGTGTCTCTGAGAGCCTCTTGAACTAAAGCACCCCCACAGCTTGTGTATCAGCATCCGCATGCTTAAATGTGGTGCTGGGGGTGCTTAAACTAAAGCTCATTTAATGCGCTTTAGTTCAAATGCCCCCCCATCACCATTTTTAAGTGTGGGGATGTTGATTCAACAGACACAGGAAGTAGCTGGAGTGGGGCAATTGCTATGCTCCAACAGGCTCGATCCATTGTAATTCCAGTGGACTGAAGCAGCCTCCACGCTCGTGTATAGGTACCCTATGAGTGTAAATAAGTCTGACTTGTTTGTGCCCTCTTGTTAAATGTAGGTACTGTTTAGGGAAACTGAATTGCCACTCCCACGTACCTATACAAGATGGGTTACATGTAAATGGAAATATTTTTAGGATTCAACATTTGAAAATTCCTGCAGGACTCAAACTTTTAATGGCTACATGTATTTTAAGGACTTCGTGTATGACAGAGTATGGAAACACTTAAGTGACAAATTTAATAAAATAGAAATGTTAGAAACAGCGCGACTGCTTTTTGACATAAAGAATTATTTTCCATTTCACTGGGCATGTCTACACATGCGCTTTATTGCTCAGTAACCTATTTTACTATGCATTAAAGTGTCACAGCAAAAACCATGCTAATGAGCAGTAAAATTAGGCTACTGCACATTAAGCATCTTTATAAAGGCATACACTTTTGCTACTGCACATTAAGGCATCCCACTGTGCATTTAGTTAGTACTTCATATTTGAGGACATTTATACACATACATTTGTCTGCTCTGAGCTGACACACCTGGTGCTGCATCACATACATTTGTATAAATGGCAAAAAAGCACATCAGCGCTGAGAAAATGGCTCAGCGATTGGCCGCGGAACCACCCCAGGTCTCCCCCCAGACCCAGGAGGCACCAGTTGCTGAGCCAGGGAGGCATGGGGGTGCCCCCCAGTGCATACCCCGGTGGATACAGAATTGGACCACAAGTGCTTCTGGTTCACTGCCGGGTCTACTGCCAAGCACGCGGGGGACCTCCTTGCGCTCCTGTGGGATGCTCCATGCATCCAAGCATAGCAGTGTTCACAAGCCTCCTGAGGTATACCTTGAGGTGTGTGGAAAAAACATTTAAAGCTGTGTCTATGTCTGAATCGCTGAATCCTTCCAAATCTCCTTGACTCAATTTAGAGGGTTCTGATTTTATCTGGAGAGATTAAAGGGTCTCCTGGTTCATTTTGGATTCAGAGATTCAGCCCCCAAATCTCTGCTGAATCAAATCAGCGACCAAAGCTTTGCACAGCCCTCTTGAGCACAAGATTTTATTTGGACTCCTGGCCCTGTCTTGAGCTGAGGCATATCCATCTACTTTGGTCGTCTTCTGAGGTTAGGTGCCTGACTGAGCAGGATTTAGCTTTTTTTTAAATGACTGGGAAATGAGGAGGAAGTGCTGTTTATTGTTTATTGCTATAAGAGCCTAGGAGAAATGGAAGATATGGGTTCTGGGCTTTCCTCAGTCTGAGGGACACAAACCCATATCTCCTACTTCTCAAGAGAGTGTCCTAAGTACCAGACCTACAGAATATTCTGAATGGGGGCACCTTCCATCTCTCCTGTCAAAGAAACTGAGAAACTGTAAAGCCACAAATGTTAAGAAGCCAGAGAGAACAAGCAAAAGAGAGCTTGATGCTGTAGCCTAGTGGTTAGTCTCAGCTTGAAGGGGAGAGTCCTCTCAGGATTATTTCTGGTTTTTGTTCAATGATTGTCTAAAGAAAATGCATAAACAATCCAAGAATCAGTGATCAACACTGAGGTCTCCCCTTCCAAGCTAAGTCTGCTGTTACCACTAAACTATGGAGGGAGGCTCCTTTTGCTTGCTGTCCTTCTGGCCCAATGACTTGCATTTTTTACATGCACAGTGATCAAGCTTCAGGAGGATGGTGCTCCCACCTAAAATATTCTACCATCTGGTGCTTGGGTCACTCTCTTTGGAAGTAAGAATCCTCTCAGGCTGTGGAGTACCTATAGTCCAGGTCTCCTGCTTCCTGGGTAAGTGCTTCTAGCCACTGGGTTATTATAGAAAAGGTGGGTTACTGGCACCACCACTTTCTTTTCCAACTGCCTTTTTGAGAGCAATTGTGGCTGCCATGCTTTGTCCTAAACGCACTGTTATTGCTGTATATTACTTGTGATGTGAGGGAGACAAAGACGTATGCAGCTATAATGTGAGTTGTAATCTTGTCCCCCCACCTCCAGGGATTGGCCAACCTTTATTACAGTCCCCCTAGTACAGCCTCTCTAGTGGGCGTAGATGACCAGATTTCTGCGATCACTCCACAATTGGTATGCTCAGAGCCTGGGCCGGTAGCAACTCTAGGCCTGTATCCTTTATTAGACAACCAAGCTAAAACATAACACTAATTCCATGGAGTCCCTGACTAGATCAGGGTCCTATGCAATTGCATCAGTTGCACTGCCCTGATGCTATTATTGTACATAAGTACAATAACTAGATACTTACAATAACTAGATAAGTACAATAACTAGATACTTATCTAGTATCTAGTTATTAGACAGATCAGGCTGCTTCATGTAATCATGGAAGGCTAAGTTTAAACATCTATGGACCTTGCTGGTGCTGAATGAACTTAGGTGCCTAATAGGTTTTTTACCTAATGCTCGAAGTAGTTCCCTGGATTGCTATTTGGAGTTTGATTTAACTTAGGCATTTAAGTCCCATTTTAAGTGTCTAAGGTAGCCTTCTGGATCATACCCTTAAGTCTTGTAGATACTTTTGAAAATGTTATCCCAATGTGACTTGCCACAGGTGACACAGGAAGCCATGGCAGAGATAAGAGTTAAACCCAGTTCTTCCAATCCCCAGAACGAGATATTGAACCTTTGTAAACATGGTTTTCTTATTGTTGCAGTTGACAGAGACTCTCATGTAGGCCTGGAACCAAGGCAGCAATTGCAGCTGATATAGAAATGGTTTTCTATGAAGGAACAAAAAACCTCCCCCTATCTCTCCCTTCTTATAAGAAGTTATATAGATTGTTAAAATAAAGTGCCTTGGATGTTCAAATAATCTGAATTAAAGAAACACTGTAGAAAGTTTTACTTAACGAGCAATTGTAAAAGATTGATCTTTATTTCAAAGTCTTGCTACATGGCTGAAAGACAGTAGCCATTGACTTTAATAGCTTTTTATTATATTCTTGCCCTTGTAAAGTCAAAGGCAAATTAGGCATACTAGTACAATCAATCATAGGCAATCATAAAGAACTAATCCATAAAATTTGGGAGACATACAGGAGAGAAGTCAAGTCTGGCAACCTAAAACCCTTGGCAGAAGAGATTATCTTGCTCCTTACTGCATATCTGCCCTTACCTACCATGTCTGAATTCAAGGGATTCGTAATCATATTACTTCTTGTTCCAAAAACTTGTTTTTTCAGAGGCCATTCTGATCACTCTTGGAGCCTGCATTTACTCTCTGCTGTTGGTGACTCAGTGGACATGTATTACTTCAGTTAGCATGAGAGCATTGTAGATAACATTTAGGGGCCTCAGGAAACAGTCCTATACTTTTCTTGCATTTATTTAGGTATTTTTTGTCCCTCTTTTTTTACCACTGACCTTGGGTATGGTTTTGATACCATGAACATGGAGGTGATAGTACAACTGTGAAATTAGCTTAATACCAAGTAGATTCCCAAAATGAAATGTTTTCACTGAAATTTATTATAGTATTATATCTCCAACCCTTCCCACTGATGTCACTTGGCTTTGGATGAAGTGTGTAATGCTTCACAGATTCATAGATTGTAAGGCCAGAAGGGACCTTGGAAGATCATCGGGTCCAGCCCCCTGTACCAAGCAGGAAAGACAACTGGGGTCAGGTGACCCCAGCAAGATGACTGTCCAGTCTCTTCTTGAAGATTTCCAGGGTAGGCAATTGCACCACTTCTGCAAGGAGCTTATTCCACAGTCTGGACACCCTAGTTGTGAAGTAGTTTTTCCTTTCCTAATGTGGAGACTGAAACAGTCTTCCAGGAGTTTGTGACTGTTACTCCTAGTTTTCCCCAATGGTGCCTTGGGGAACGGTTGTTCACCAAGCCCTTGATGTACACCTCTGATGTAGTGGTAATCTGCTACAAAGTCCCTTCTCAGCCTTCTTTTTTTCAGGATGAAGAGTCCCAGATCCCTCAGACTTTCCTCATATGGCTTGCTGTGCAAGTTTCTGATCATATGGGTGGCTCTTCTCTGGACTCTCTCAAGCTTTACCACGTCCTTGTTAAAGTCTGGTGCCTAGAACTGGACACAGTACTCCAGCTGCAGCCTCACCAATGCCGAGTGGGAGAATCACTTCTTTGGTTTTGCTGGAGGGGCATCAATTGATGTATGCCAGGGTATTATTAGCCCTGCTGGCTACAGCATTGCACTGCCAGCTCATGTTCATATTGTGGTTTATTATTACCCCCAGGTCCCTTTCATTCACAGTGCTGGTCAGGTTGGCGTTTCCAAGCCTGTAGGTGTGCAGGGGATTTTTCATCCCCAGGTGGAGCACTTTACATCAGCGTTGATCTTCAACTGGTTCTGGTCTGCCCAGCTTGCAAGCCTGTCTAGGTTCACCTGTATCTGCAGCCTATCTTTAAGCATGACCACACTTTCCCATAACTTGGTGTTGTCCACAAACTTGGCCAGTGAGCTTTTCACACCCCCATCCAAATCATTGATGAAGATGTTGAATAGCACTGGACCAAACACCGACCCCTACAGGACACCACTGGCCACTTACCACCAAGAAGACACAGATCCATTCATTAGCACTCTCTGGGTCCTACTCCTCAGCCAGTTTCCTACCCACCTGACTGTCTCACAGTTAAGCTCACAGTCTTCCAATTTTCTCATGAGAACATCGTGAAATACAAGATCGAAAGCTTTTTGGAAGTCGAGGTATATAATGTCAACCTCCTCTCTTTTATCCAGGTGGTGAGTCACCTGATTGTAAAAAGAGATTAGGTTGGTAAGACAAAACCTGCCCATGACAAAGCCATGCTGGCTGTTGTTCAGAATCCTACCTTCTGCAAGCTTATCGCACATGACTCCTTAATGAATTTTTCCAGTATTTCCCCTGAGATAGAAGTTAGGCTGATTGGCCTATAGTTACCCAGGTCCTCCCTCCTTCCCTTCTTGAAGATAGGTACAACATTGGTCCTCTTCCAGTCCTTGGGGACCTCTCAGGAATGCCATGAGTTTTGGAAGAGACTCACCAGGGGGGTTCCATGATTACTTTGGCCAGCTCCTTCAGCACTCTTGGGTGAAGTTCATCCTGTCCTGTTGACATATATACATCCAATTTTTTTAATTGATCACATACCAGTTCTACAGCAATAGTTGGAAGGAAGTAGGAAATTCTTACTGATTTTCTATTTCAGTAAGAATTTGGTCAGATATTGAGGGGATCTATTGCTCAATGTGTATTGTATCCCTTACTGTTCCCAGTCCATAGGGTATGAGCCTGTTACTGTTTTCAGGAGAAGACATAGCTTAAAATAGTTTCACTTTAGAGGTCTCTGATTTGGTTTCTCAACATGACCAAGATGGTAGTCATCACAATGGCAAGTGATTTTTTTTGTGCTTCTCCTACAATTGTGTGGACTGGTAATTTTAATAAAGCATTAATGATATAAGGAATGCAGGATTTAGAAGTGGGCCATTGACTAGGTAAGCAGTATATGTAGAAGGATTTAATTTTGTGATGCACTCTTTGAGGAAAAAGAGAGGCTGTTGGGCTCTTTTCTTCTATTTTTTAACGGAAGAAAAATCAGTCATCTAGGGCACAGTTTGGCTAGACTAGTCAAAAGGAAGCTGAACTAACAGAAGGGAAGAGTGAAAAAGGGAAAATGAGTACACTTTTAGCACAAGATAGAGATGCTGAATACAAAATTAATCAAGTGATCATGTAGGTGTCAAATTTATGCCTGATTAGTTAGTGTGCAGTAACTCTGTGTGTGTGGACTGACTTGGGACTAACTTTAGTCCCAAGTCAGTCCACACAGCATTAATGCCCTTTAACACCAGCATGTGTAGATCCTGGCCTATTCCCACTTACTGTGCAGTAATTTACCATGCAGTAAATTTAAGCGGGCGTAAATGCACGTGTAGACATGCCCAATATGTCCTTGTTAGTATTACTGAAACCTGTCAGGAATATTTAAGTGACTAGAATATTAACACTGGTTATTACCTACTTAGTATGTTTTGAATGGGCAACAGGGGAGGAAAGAATGGCAGCCTGTAAAGAATGCCATCACCTGTTTCTGATTCACTGACAGGTTAGAAGCAAATGATCCTGAATGTTTATGGATTAACTCTCTAACATGAAAAGCAGAAGCTAGGTAAGTTGGTCTCTGCTACAAACCACCAAGTCACACTAAAGAGTAGGATGACTGGCACCTGAGGAAGCTGTCAGTAATGTGCAGTATACACCATGTGGAAGTCTACACTAGCCTATATCTTGACAGATCATGAGAAAGTGACTTCAGACCTAAAAATAGATAGTTATTTAGGTATAAGCAAGCGATCACATCTTTATTTTATTTGCACACAACAAAGGTAATCAAATCTTGAATAGTAATTTAAATCTAATATATCTCACTGAATTGTGTATGTTCATGTATATGTGTATAACTATAGTTAAAGCTACTTAGGTGTTTGTGTGTATAAAACTGGAGGGGTGTTTGTATTGTTTTGAGAGTGCCAGTTTCCTGAAGCTGAAAACAATTATGAGCCAAATCAATTGAGAGAGAGACTTGAAACAGAAACATGTGACAGAGAATTGAGAGCTGTTTAAAAATGTTTTACTCAAAGCCCAAAAAAGCTAGTCAAGAAATAAAGCTATTTTGAGGAAAAAGCAGCCTGGCTCAGAGAGGAAGTGAAATCAGTTATAATAATACTAGTAGAATATAAAACAAATGCTATATGAAACAGGTAATGTGATATGTCATACATTAAACCAATAATATATGAAACAAATGGGAAAAGAGGAAGTTGATAGCAATAAATATAAATTTGAATGCATGAATTGTAGAAATTTAATAAGAGTAGCAAGATGACGCAAGGAGAAATCTATAGCCAGCAGAGCTCAGGGCAATAAGAAAGAAAGAGTTTTTAAAATTACATTAGAAGTAAAGGACATCCTGGCAATGGCATTGATACATTAGTCATGTCAATGATGGAATAGTTAGTAATAATTCCAAAAAGGCAAAAGCATTAAGGTATAAGCAAGTTTTTGGGAAGAAGCCAGATAATAATGAGACCTGCTTAATACAGTAATGCCTGAGGCCAATCAAAATGGGGCTCTACTGTGCCACCTACTACATAAAGAATATCACAGATGGTCTGTGCCCCAGTAAATTTATGTTTTAAATAGACAGGGCATAGAGGAAGGGGTGAGGAGTATAATAGAAAAGTGGGGTGAAAATGTAATGGCAAGAAACATCATGCTTAGTTGAAGTTTTTTCTTTGAGGAGGGGCAGCTTAGTTCAAACCTATAAGCACTGAGAAGAGGGAAAAGGATAGAGTGTAGCTGAGGTGAATGGCCTTTCAATATGAGAAGAGAAACAGCTGTAGTTGGCAAGGAATCACATCACAGGGGACAGTGTTAAACTGTAGAAGGTTTCTCCGAATGCCACAGAGGTGCCTGCTTTGTCTGCCTCAGTTCCTACCATTTTGTTCCTTTCTGTAATCTCTCCTCTGTATTATGCAGAAGGTCAAACAAGATGGGTCACAGTAGTTCCTTCTATGAATTATAGGGCATTTTGTGATACTCCAAGAATATTAAGTATGGGTCCCTTGAATCCACAGGGTCTTTCTTAAAACTTTTTTTTTGCCTGATTTGCACTGAGGTTTCTATTAACATATTTGTACTTACACAGAAAAATCTTACAGTGTTGACTTTGAACTGGTATATCAAACAAAACTGTGAAGTGAGGGCCATTATTTTATATTAACATCTCTGAAATCCCATAACAAGTAAACTGCAATTTACAGTGTATCATTTATTACTTTGCTACTCCATGTGTGGTGCCAGAGCTTTTAATTTTTAATTAGCTCACTTCCAAGAGGTAATCTTTCTCATGTTCCAACTTCAGAGCAAGGGTGATTTGGAATTTTAGGGTTTTTTGATAGTTTTTGTGCATTTCTATTTTCTGTATTTATTGAATGTTTCACATATTTTACAATGCCTATTATTCTGATGAGTGCTGAGGATTATGCATAGCACCTCTGATTTCCTGGGCTGTGATAATATGTCATATCATGTGTATAGACTCTCATCACATGGAGTAATCTCACTTCAGGATTTGCAACAAGCTTCTATGTTTAAAAGTTACTTGGCATAGTGCAACATTGCCATATCAGCAAAGAACTCTACATTCATGATACAGAACAAATGTGATTCCATGTTTTTCTAACTAAGATCATTCCAGTTTAATAACGTTTTGTATTTTTTTCCTCTCTCCCTAAAACTCTGAAGCACAAATATCAAAGTTTAGCTCAAGTTAGTCCTTGTTGCTTAATGTTGTACTTTCTGCTCCCCTCACTGCACATATCTAACGTGCTACTAATGTGTTCTTGTCTTCAACAAGAAGATTACAATTCCTTATGTTAAGGACCATTCTTACTGCATAATTTGTGTGTCAGGAAACTAACAGATTTTTAAGTAGTGTTGGGCAGAGTTCAAACTATTTGGCAGAATTTGTACTAAACTCCTAATTAAAAATGATGATAAACTATTCTTCAGTAAGGTTAGGCTCAGATCCCTGCCACTTTGCATAAGAATTGATACGCAGTCTCATTATTTCTTTTACAAACTCAGTTTATTATAATATTAAAGCAGAAAGGGAGAACACAGACTTTGCAAGTTTCAATTAGGTGTCCTGTTTTATTTGCTTAAAGGGGAAATTTCCATATTTTTCAAAATCTCTGTGGACCTGTTGGTCATATACAATGCCAAAATATTCTTGACAACTGACAAATTTATGTAAGAGATATTAATGCATGTGTAGACATGCATTAATACACTTTAGTTCATGTGTATGAAATCCATTGTGAATGTGTGGGTGTTACCTCAACTTGAATGTAAGTCTAAGGCAGCTTGGATATTTCTTGGACTAATCCATTCTTACTGTTATTGCTTGGTGTTGCTTTGCTACAGTACTTTCTGACTCTTGCCCGCCACATCTTCAATTTTTGTTGATGTTATTAGTCAGGAAGTGTTTCTCATGTCCTACCAGTTTGCCACTGCCAACCTCCACTGGGATTTTCTCCAGGGCTCCCACACACCCTGTCCTAGCGCCATCCAGATGTTCTATTGCCAACTGAAATCATAGACTTTAAGTGAGATAACTTTATTTTTTTTCCATTCTAGGTTTTACCTGTGTATGTCTCAATGACCCAGAAGAAAGTGGATCCACTGGCTTCCACTTGTATCAGTTAAGTCTGGACACATCAGGCCCTACCACAACCATATGCAGATCTCAAGGTGCACCTCCTGTAATTATAAGTTAAATAGTACACACAAAACATACCAGAAAAGCCCTTTCTGGGATTTTTAATACTGGGGTTTATTCTCCTCTCTTGGTCTCTCAACCTGTGGCTTCCTTGACAGTTCCTCCTGCCCGGGCTTCAGCCACAGTCTGCAACTCTAAGCAATACTGGCTCTTTAAGAGTTTCAGGTGGTGTCATAGCTACTCTTGGTGGGTCCACAGAGTAAGACTGTCAGAGTCTTAATTAACTCAATTAGCATTTAATAAAAGAAAAAGAACGAACCCCCCCCAACTTCTGCTGGAACCAGTTAGTAACAACCTCTTCTCTTGTGGTGTGCTTATCTCGGGCAGGCACTGTTTGCACTGCACCTCTCGGTGGCACCCCTTCAGCCGCAATCTCATGGCTCAGTAGAGCACAGCCAAGCTCTTTTCCCCCACTTGGAGCCAGCTCTTAGGGATTCACTCCCTCTGGCCCACTGTCCTGGGTTCCCCTGTTTATCTCCCTCTACTCCATCTCATCCAGCACACTGCCACTCCTTCCCAGGGCCGCTCTAGTCTCACAGAGGAGCTGCTTCATAGGTGCCGCTCCTGCGGCATGCTTCTCTCTTCCCTGGCAGGCTCCTCTTTCCCTGAGGGCAGATTTTCCATCTTTTTGTCAGCTCCTGCCTGTTCCTCTCCACAGTGAGGTACTAAGAAAATGCACACTAGCCAATCTTAATACACATTAACTAAATAGCATAGGGTGCCTATACGCAAGCACTGAGGCTGCTCTGATGCATTAGGATTTCAGTGTGTTGGAGCAGACTCAATTAATTGAGTCTGCTGGAGCATAGCAATTGCCGCGTTCTAGCAGCCTCCTGCATCTCATGCATGGAGCTTAAAAATGGTGGTGGGGGCATTTGAACTAAAGGTCATTGAACAAGCTTTTAGTTAAAGATGGAGGCAGGGACACTTGAAGTAGCACTGGTACAGGAGACATGGCATCACTTTTAATTAAAGCAGCTGTCACAGCCATTCTAATTACAGCACTGCCTTTCCTCCCTCATCACCCCTGGAGCATATGAAAGAGTGCCCATGTTTTTAAAGTGACATTTAATGCAGACACTGGGCAGATCTACACACGTGCTTCAATGTGCATTAGACTATTTTAATGTGCATTAAGTATACAGCACATTTTGGTGATGCTTTAATGCACATTAAAATAGACTAATGCACATTAAAGCACATGTGTAGATGTGCCCAGTGTCTGCAAAATATTTTAGATCATTCCCCTCTCCTTAGACTTTTGTCCTCTTTGCTCCTGACCTTCAGTTGACTTTCTGGATACATTTCTCTTCCTTTCTTTGTCCCTACAAGTAATAAACAATCCTCATTTATAAATTATATGGGACCAGAAGTTTTTAGGTTCTTTGGCTGACTTACCTTTATACTTCAGTTGTAAGACCAGGGTTTTTTGTTTGTTTGTTTGTTTATTTTACGTATATGTATCATAGAATAGGAGTTCAAGCCCTGACTGACTCATCCAAGAGTCAATGCAAAACAAATGTCATAATATCAAGGATATTATGAATGCAAGTGAAATCCCAGGAGCAATTTTACATTATATTGTTTTCAACAAATCAAAGATGTATTTGGTGGAGCTTCTGTACAATATTGGATATTTTATACTACTTTATTGTTACAAAATAACTTTACAATTATGAGACTTTTCTGCTACTCTCTGGAGACATTTGTGGCTCTGCCCCGGTAATCTTTAATCCAAGGATATTTTATCCTTAGTCTAAATATATTTCCTATAAACCTCAATTTAAAAATGATGCATGTCCTATTGTCACTTACTCAAAAAACTAAATCAAACAAACAGA
This sequence comes from Crocodylus siamensis, assembly GCF_052110815.1. Lineage (NCBI taxonomy): Eukaryota > Metazoa > Chordata > Crocodylia > Crocodylidae > Crocodylus > Crocodylus siamensis. The sequence continues at coordinate 340,784,440 of NC_143395.1, read as the reverse complement.
TAGAATTTAGTTCCAGGCTCAGTTAATGATTAAGTGCAAAGGACTGGGAAATCCTATTGCTATAATTAAGTGCAGATAGATTTGCCTTTGGAAATCTATGGTCCATGGTACTCAAGGAGCTGGCAAGCATCAAGCTCAGCCCCTGGCATGGATCTTTGAGAACTCCTGGTGCTTTGGTGAAATGCCTGAAGATTGGAAGAAGGCTAATGTTGTGCCTACCTTGAAGAAAGGGAGGAAAGTGGATCAGCAGACTACAGGCCCATCAGCCTGACCTCTATTATCAGAGAGGCCATTCTTAACAGACTGGCTGATGGCAACATCCTGAGAAATAGCAAGCATGGTTTTGTTGTGGGTAGGTCTTGCTTGACCAATCTTATTTCCTTTTAAGACCAGGTTACCTATCACCTGGACAAAGGAGAAGAGATTGATGCATATATATCTTGACTTTAAAAAAGCCTTTGATCTGGTATCCCATGATCACCTGTTAGCAAAACTGGACAACTGCAGCCTCGGCTTCACCACAATCTGCTGGCTGGGGAACTGGCTCGGTGGTCAGACCCAGCAGGTGGTGGTCAACACACCATGATGGTTGCCTTCTGCTGTGACCACTGGGGTCCCTCAAGGCTCTGTCCTTGTGCTTATACTATTCAACATCTTCCTTAATGATGTGGACATTGGTATCAGAAGCAGACTGGCCAAATTTTGCAGGAAAGCATCCACACCTGAGAACAGGAGGGCGATCCAGGCTGACCTTGACAAGCTTAGGAAGTGGGCAGATGAGAACCTGATGGTGTTTAACACTGAATAAAACAAGGTTCTCCACCTTGGGAAGAAAAACCCGCAGCATGCTTATAGGCTCGGCAGTGCTATGCTGGCTAGCACTATGGATGAAAGGGACTTGGGGGTCATGACTGACCACAAAGTGAACATGAGCCATCAATGTGATGCTGCAACTGGTAAAGTGAGCAAAACGCTGACTTGCTTCCATAGATACTTCTTAAACAAATCCCAGGACTTCATTCTTCCATTGTAGTCAGCCTTTGTGAGGCTGCAGTTGGAGTACTGCGTCCAGTTTTAGGCTCCACAACTAAAAAAAGGATGTGGAGAAGCTTGAGAGGGTGCAGAGGAGAGCCACACGCATGATCAGAGGTCAGGAAAACAGACTTTATGATAACAGGCTGAGAGCCATGGGACTCTTCAGCCTGGAAAAGCACAGGCTCAGGGGTGATCTGATGGCTGCCTATAAGTTTATAAGGGGTGCTCACCAGGATCTGGGGGAATGTTTGTTCACCAGAGCACCCCAAGGGATGACAAGGTTGAATGGTCATAAATTCCTCCAGGACCGTTTCAGGCTGGACATTAGGAAGAACTTCTTTACTGTCTGAACCCCCAAGGTCTTGAATATCTTGCCACTGGGAGGTGGTTCAAGCACCTACTTTGAATGCCTTCAAGACAAGTGTGGATCTTTATCTTGCTGGGATCCTATGACTCTCACTGACTGCCTGACTCTGGGACAGGGGGCTGGACTCAATGATCTTCTGAGGTCCCTTCCAACCCTAATGTCTACGAAATGAAAAATTCTTGCCTCTTGGAACATGCTTATCATTCATGTGTAGTGCTGGGCATAAAGAGAATCATTAATCTTTCAGAGCAAATTTCTTTACTTCAGTCTAGCAATGTGGAATCAGTTCACTGAAAGTTAGAAAGGAAGGAAGAAAGCAAAAGGGTAAGTCAGGTTTTATACCTGTATAAAAGATAAAAAGCATGTCTTCATACAACTCTGAAGAAACAAGAGGCACCTCATTCCTGTATACCCTGAAAATCAGAGATAGAGAGGGCTGCCAAAGTTTAGACTTTCAGTATGCTTGTTAAAACATGGAGAAGTAAAAATACTAAAAATTGGATCATTAATTACATTCCCCAGCCAAACAATATATCATTGGTGTTTTACTATACCACAGATTGGCAGATGCTCTTTTATCTTCAATTTAAACTGTTTTTATGCTGTGCATATAATCTTGCTTACTTGTGCTTCTTTATTCTGGCTTGTTAGGCAAGAATCAGAAAAAAAATGTATTTGCTATCTTGGGTTAGCATGTATTTTACCAAGTGCCTTCTAAAATATGGAGCATAATGTAAAGAATGCTTTTGATGGTATGTAGTATGTGGTATGGATAATATTTCCAATGAGGGTCATGCAACAAAATTCCTGGCCAGTGCTTTGAACAGGGTACAGCCTACAAATATCCCATTATTTCTTCATATGTGCATCCAGATCCCTTGATGGAACAAATCGAGGAAATTCTGCCCATGAACACCCATAAGGCAGTAGTCCAGAATGGGGTGGGCCAAGTTAAAGCAGTGGCAAAGAAGAATTGAGGGTTGAAATAATTACAAATCTTTAAAGGCTCTTGATAGCATATAGCATTGCCAGTTAAATATCCTACAAATGATGCTATAGCTGGTTCCACTCAATTGCATAAGAAAATGAATTAAATAACTGAAAATAAGAAAAGAGAATTAGAAACGTCAATGGAGATACATTGATTTGCAGCAGCTGAGGCTGTGGCCTCTTAATTCCATTTATAAGTAAAACACTAGAACAGCTCAACTTAGAGCTACAAGGCAAAATGAAGGCACAGCCAAGTTACAAAGGAGAGGTGGTTTCACCCAAGCTGAAGTGTTTTGCACAGACAAGTCAGTTTCCACACAGTTTTTAAGAAGTTATTCTGTGGGTTGGAGGGTGTGGCAGGACAGCCCCTAGGGCTGCTGTGACTTCCCCCTACTGCCCTTGCCTACCATGCCAACCTGGGCTTTGAATGCACCCTCTATCTCACCCACCACATCTTTGATCTTATTGGTTCAATTAGGGAGGCTGCCTTCCTTGGCATGGGGCTGGTCTTACTATACCGCGACTTTGGTTCTAGTCCCCATGCTGGTCCTCTCGGGGCCAACTCAATACACGCGCCTCCCCTCCTGGGTGGCTTTCCGACTGTGCCCCTTCTCGCCCAGCTTGGACTTCTCAATGGGCTTACACCCCACTCAGGGCTTCGTAACTTCCAGGCAACACCCCGCTCAGGCCTGCCTCCCCTACGTTCCGTGGCCGCTCACGTACTGGCCTATTCCGCACTCCCCGCGGTCTCTATGCCCACACTTGGGCCTGTAATTGTGCTCCTTGAGCTTCACGCCTGCACTGGAGCCTGTAATTGCACCTCTTGCGCCCCACTGCCCTGCCCTGGGGCCCTTACTCACGCTCATCACCCACACTGGGGCCTTTTATGCCTGCACTCGGGCCTGTGGTTGCACCCCTTGCGCTTCCCGCCTGCACTTGAGCCCCAGTGGGGCGTAGGCCCGAGTCCGGCATAGACAGGCCCTTCTCAGTTGGGATTTCCAATTGGGGCCTGTCCCAGTAATGCCCACTCTGGGCCGGGGGCGGGACCCCCCCACTGCTTAGACCCACCTTCCTGGGCCCACACCCTACTGGGTGTCAGCCTCCACTAGACTCTTCCCAAAGTCACCCCAATGGGCTGGAGTTGGGACAACCCCACAACGCAGCACCCTCCGTGGTGCCAGGAAGTCCCCTACCTTCCTGGGGAGCTCCTGCTGAGGCCTCCTCCACCCCTACAGCCTCACCCGGTCCTCCAGTGTAATAATCACAATTCAACAAAACTATAAGCCAGCCGGTTATAATGCATCATAACCCCCCCAAGCTTATAATACCAACTCTGCTCTGTGCTGGCTCTCTCTCATACCTCTATCAGGATTCTCTCTACCCCTGTATCATTGCAGCCAGTCAGAGTGGTCAGGCTGCAACCATCAACCCAGGCTGCTCAGCTCACCCACAGAGTTCCTGGTCCTACAGCTGCCAGAAGAGAACTGTCTATAGCTTCAGCCTTCCCTGCTTATGAAGGCCAAGCCTCGCCCCCGGCGGTCAGCTGACCCAATTAGTTCCCACGTCAACTGCCACCTGCTGCCCTAATGAATGGCAGCTGAATCCATTTCCTATTATCAGTAGCAGGCACCCTAGTGCCCTGCTACAGAGGGCAAGAAGAAATAATAGGCATGGGGGAGCAAGAAAAAGGCTAGTGTGCTATAGTTATGTGGTAAGAGCACTGGCCTTAAAGGAGAAAAGTGTAGGTTTCTTTGCTTAACTTGATTCAGAGGGATTTTAGGCCCCTGCCGTATACATGCTCAAACAATTCTTCCTGAATCAAAAAGCATTTTCACCTTCAAATTATGGGCATTTGGATAGAATTCCATTTTTGCAAAACAATATTGGCAAGGTTTTGTTTTCTTTCCATTGACTCTTAATTGCTCCACATCAGAGTGGCAGGGGGTGTCAAGCAGAGCATTCCAAAAGAGTGTTTTTTGGTCCAGTACTTTTTAAACATTGTTATTAATGATGAATGCTTTTATTAATGACAAGGTCCTTTGTGTGCAGGCCTTAGTGATTACTTATGAGTAGATGTGTTTTTTAAATCTTTAATAAAAATGATGGCATGATTTACATTTTTGTCTGTAGTAAATTCTATATTCATGGAAGATATTGCCCAATTCTTCATAGATTTCATAGACATTAGGGCTGGAAGGGACCTCTAAAGATCATCGAGTCCAGCCCCCTGCCCAAAGGGCAGGAAGTCAGCTGGGGTCATAGGATCCCAGCAAAATAAGCATCCAATTTGCTCTTGAAGGTGTTCAATGTAAGTGCTTGAACCACCCCCGATGGCAGGCTGTTCCAGACCTTCTTCTAGCAGTATCATTCTCAAAATTCACCCATGTACTTGTACAAACTCTGAGTCACACACACACAGAGTTTAGAGATAGGAGCCAGGACTCCTGGGTTCTTCTTCTAGCTCAGATATAGATTTGTGGGGTGAGTAAGACATTTAACTTCTCTATCAGTGTAGCTTTTCCATTTGTACCTGCTTGCTAGGTTATATTACTTAACTAATCCACAGGAGTGCTATTATGAGTCTGACAACTAAAAGTTTAAAAATAATAATTCAAGAAATATGAAAGGTGCATAACCTGAATTGGAACAGCTTAAATGGATGGCTTCTCTAGAGCCATTAAGACAGCAAGAATTCAGCTGCTTTGTTTTACCTTTTCTCTCTATCTTTGTCATATATGCCATTCATAACATTGTGTATTGCCAACAAAAGCTTTTGTTTTCTAAACAAATCAATCAGTAAAATGGCCCTGTTGATGAAAGCTTATGCTTTTCTGAACAAATCAGTCAGTAAGGTGCCACCCTCCCCTGTCTTCTGCCTGACTTCAGACTAACCGTTAACTGCCTCGCTCTATCTTTGCCAGTGAGCTATAAACTGCAAGTTAAATCATCCAGTGTCAACCTTAATTTAACTGCTCCCATCTCTGAAAATGAGTTTGACACAGTTATTAAAGCCATCAAGTCTGACAAGGCTGCTGGACTAGATAAGATATTCCCAGAATTCATTACTAAGCTTGGAACTACAATGAAAAGATGGCTTCAGAAATTCATGTAGAAATGTCTAGAAAGTAACACAGTTCCAACAATCTGGGGGTTTCTATCCAGAAACCCAATAAACCACAAGAGGATCCAAAGAGCTACCAACCCATCTCACAATTGTGTTGCATACGAACTCATGGAGCATGTAATTCTGAATAGAATAGAGAACATCATTGATCCCCCAGCTTCCAACAGTGGCCTGTTTTCTGACAGGTACAGTCTTTATTGACCTTATAGCCACCTACAACACTGTATAGCACCAAGGCCTTACATATAAGCTACACTCTATGATACCTGACTGCAAGCTATAAGCTTTCATTATGAACATAATCTCCAGCAGATCATTTAAATTCATTACTAGCCAAGGAGAAAAAAAGCAGAGTACGAACCCTGAGGAATGCAGTCCTTCAAGGGTCACTGTTAGCAGCAATACATTAACACTGATGATGTTGCCATAGTAGTCCAAGGATTTGGCATAACAGAATCGGAAAAGATACTGAGTACTGACAAGGAACTCATTACCGATGATCGCCACAAGTGGCACTTAAAGTTGAGCATGAATAATTCAGTATCATCACTCTTCCACCTGGACAATCAATGAGCCAAGAATCCACTGAATATTAGAGTTAGCAACTACATCCTTCCCTGTGAGCATACCTAGGAGGTGCATTAGACTGTTCCCTCACCTATAAACAACACATTTAGAAGGCCTGTAGTAAAATCTTTGCACACGTAACTGCCTTAAGGTGTTTAACCAGAATGACATGGCCAACATCAAAGTTCTCACAACCACCATACTCACAATGGTATTGTGCTCCTCTATGGTCCAGAAGCTGTCATACTAAAAAGCTCAACAGTGCACTGAGACTCATAACAGGCTGCACAACTTACGGACACATGGTTGTACTCTATGTATTCTCAGACATTACCAGTCTAAAAAAGACAGACCTTAACATAATTACTGGCAATAGAGGCAAGAGTTGATGATGAATATCATTTGCTCCACCAACTGAAGACCTGAATAGATGGGGGCTTGAGAGGCTTAAAAGTCATAAATTGTTTATACATGAAGCCCACAAGCTTCTGAAAGAGATTACGGATACTGAACCAAACTAAGGGCAACAATAGAGTGGGCTGGCTGCTGGGAAAGATCAGGTCTATTTCTACAACATTTTATACCAAAACCAAATGAGTCCCCCACTAAGCATAACCTTGACACAGAAGCATGGGTCAAGCTGAACAGACTGAAATCTAGATATGGACACTTCAAAACAACACTTCACAAGATTAACATCTTGGACAGTCCCCTATGTGAATGTGGTGTCCTATAAATAGCATAGCACTTAATTGAAAGCGGTAATCTTTATAAATGCCCAGATAGGGCAGAGGGAATCCGTATATTGGGTGATAATACCACACAGTGGGTGCATCTACACAAGACATTTATTGTGGAATTGACTAATTAGCTCTGCAATAAACATGCAGGCATCTACACATGCAGGGCTACTCAGCTAGAGTACAATATTAAACTTCACAGCAGGGTAGTACTTGTAAACCAATAAATTTTGCTTTATTGTTCTACCCTGCTGTGCAGTTTTTTACTCCACAGCAGTGCATGTGTAGATGCTGATGTGGCTGGCTGGGCCATGAGGGTGCTTCAGTGTGGGGGCTGCCTGCCAGTTAGCCCTCTGCACTGGAGCACCCTCATGCCCTAGCCAACCCCCCTGCAGCATGTTGAGCTGGGTTGGAGCATCCCCAGGCTGGCACACTGACCTCCTGGATCTAGGGCTGCTCTGACCTTCTGGATCTAGGGCTGCTCTGATCCAGAGCAACATGCTGCGGTCCTGGGCACACATGCAAATGGTATGCCCCAGGGCAATAAATCCCAGTGCAATAAGTGCCAGAGTTTATTGGTTCACATTAATTGCACATGTAGATGCTCCCAGGGGCTTCATTCATTGGAGTTGATACCTGACACCATACGAAGGGGGAGAGAGAGCATTAAGAACAAAGACTGAAATGAAACTTCGCAGTTTCAAAGCAATTTCCAAAGGGGCCGAGCTTTTAGTGAACACCAGATGCACCACAAAGTCCCTTCTTCATTCTTTTGAAAGGCTGGGAAAAAATCATACTCCACTGCCAGCTTCCCTAACAAGTCATCACTCATTTCTGGAATTCCTGTGATCTACAAGATTCTCACAGCTAATGGATCCTGCAGTCTTGTGGCATCATTCTGTGATCACTTTGGATCATAATAATACCACTTGAATGACAAGGCTTCCAAGAAAATATCAGCTCTGTGCAAAAAATTATCAGTGATGTACAAGTACCTAACTTCAATTTGAATATGTATTGAGCCAGTGCTCTGGCATGGTGGAGTATGTAGCTTTCTGCCCCTATATTCCATTATTAAAGAGACTTAATTCCCCATTCTTTCTGGTGTACTAATCCCTTCTTTAAAGGGTTAATTCTTGCAGGTTTTGTTCTGAGGAAACATTTAGCATACTGTGTTCTTTGAGTTCTTAATGAAATAGAGTAAACATTTTTCTATGTTTTATTGATTTTTCCTGCATGCTCAAAGTTTCCTGAAAGATGTTCTACTTTACACTGACTCTCCACAACCCCTTGGGGGTTTTTGTAGAAGCTGAGAATTGTGGCTATAGGAAAGGGCAGGTGATATACCCTTATCAAAGGTGTAACTGGGGGGTTCCAAGCACTGGAGAGCAGGGAACACACACCATTTAAACAGTAGCTGGGGACTTTTCTTAAGTCCCTGAGTCAAGCAAGAATCTTCCCCCCAGTTCTTGCTCTCAGCATCTGTCCCTTCTCTTCTGTGCCCAGCAGCACTTTCCCCCTCCCCTGCCCTGGGTGCAGAGGCAGCTCCAGAGCCACTCCTGTCCTGCTCAAGCTGGGGATAGTGGCAGTGATGGTGTATTCCCTGCCCCTGCACCTGCTCTCAGCTGGTGGGGAACATATGGGGGGGTGGGGACCGGACACAGATGAGGAGCCTGCTGTTACTACCAGCTCTCTGTGCAGCCTGGATGAAGCAGGCCAAGAGAGGCTCTGGAGTTCCCCTACTCGTGTCCCCTAAGGCAGCCAGAGATGAGGCAGCAGCAGTTAGAGAGGAGGAATGGGAGGGGAGGGGAGGGGACGTGCTGCTGAGCATGAAGGGGAAAGGAGAGGGACTCTTACCTGATCTGTGGACTTAAAAATGTTCCTGGCTGTTGTGCCCACAGATTCATCTGAAGAAGGAGGTGCAGCTGTCCACTGCACCCTTCTGGATCTGCCCCAGTCATCTGGTTGCTGGAGCAAAAGTGAAACATGTGCGTGTCCCTTTAGAACACTGCCCAGGAAAGGAGACAGCTGGAAGCAGAACTGTGATCTAGTCCTGCAACAGAAGATGAAGGGATATGCTAAGAGTGACTTTCCTTAGTAGGGACATCCTCATATAAACCTTTAAGTTGGGTATAAGTCTGCTTTCTGGTGCAATTAGACTGTAACCTGAAATTTCCAAAATCTGCATTTTGCATTTATTATTAAACTAAAACAGGCTATTATCCTGCAAGAACACACCATGGATCAAATACTTGTTAAATTATGACTGTCCATATACAATTATCAATAGGGACAACTAACTCTACAGGTTGTTAGGTTAGCTAAGAAAGGGATCTGAAGGTGTTCACTCTCCCCTTAGGAACTGCAGGTGCTATCTTCTCTGTTATATTCATAAGGCATTTTGATTCTGCCAGGTATCACTCTTCATAACTTTTCAAGTAAGGCATATTTAGTATTTCTTCTTTGCTGAAGGGGTTCTTTGGTGTCCCTTGTTAAAATTCTGTCAACAAATTGAATAGGAAAAGGGGAAAGATGTTTCTGCTTCTGATAAGCAGGTTCATCTTCCATCTTGTCCTCAAGACATTAGTGAATCATCTCTGCCCAAGCATCATAAAGAATGCACCTGAAAGAGATTTTTTTTTTTGCCTTTGGGACGAGCCACATTGAACTAAAGCACTGTAGACTTTTTCTCAGTGGAAAAAACTGTTAGGGCTTCTTTTTCAGATGTTCTTCCTTCTGGGCTAGGTAGAGAAGGCACATGCACAATGAATTATGTACTTCAGAGTAGTCCCTGAAGGGCTGTAGACCAGAGGTTCTCCACCATTTGCACCTGGCATCCCACCAACGTAAGGTCAAAACATCCTGGTACCACTGGTCAATGGGTGGGTGGGAGGAGGTGGGGTCCTTCAGAGGCCAGTCAAAGAGTAGGGGAGGTGTCCCCCAGCAGTTGATCGAAGTGCCATGGCAGGACTTCTGGTTTTCACAGTGCAACTCAAGTCCCATCTAGAGGATTGTCATGTCCCACCAGTGGGACACATATCACCAGGTGAGAAACCCCGATCTAGACATTTGCATCCTAGAGAGGAATCCAGAACTGTGAGTTAGGAACTTAGTTTTTCTACAAAGTGCACGTGGACATTTTGGTACCTACTTCCAGCTGGGTTACAAATAACTAGTATGCTCAATTGTAGGAAAGGGAACACCTGAAGTCAGCATGGAATCAGGTGAGTGAGTGAATAAGGAAATACTATGACTAACAGTGTGTCTTAAATCCTGTATCTCTGGGGAGCTTAGGAACTGTAGGGAATTGTCTCTCTTCACACAGGATTCACAGCCCAGAACCCCATATTTATCCTGATGCTGGTGTCGATGTCCATGGTTTTTCACTTTGTGGTTAGGTTGTCTATGAGAAGAGGAGACCTGGGTTCTTGTCTGTGCTCCAAGCATTATTTATGCATTTTTATATTAAACCCAAATAACCTTTCTCTCAAGTGATTGCCTCAGCTACCAGGCTATGGTATGGTATCTTAGTTTCTCGTTCCTCTTCTCTTTGGTGCCCAGTGGCTTAGCTTCATTACAAGGTGTGGAGAGTGCCACCATCCAGGAAAGCCTGTGGCATGGTGGTTAGGGCACTCTTTAGTGGGGTAGGAGATATGAGTTTGAACTTCTCTGGTGGAGGAGGGCCTAGTCTTAAGTTTTCTATTTCCTCGGTGAGTTTTAGAAAACCCAGGTTATTGTATAGAAGCAAGGAAGAGGTGGTGGCAGCAGCAGTATCACCACTATCATTTTAAATGATCGGGTGGATGTTCAACAGATAGTTTCAGCCCATGTCTACTGAATCAAGCCTCACAGGAAACAAAGGTGTGATAACATTTAATTTCTGGATTCTGATTAGCATGAAATAGGAATTAGACACCACACTGCTTCAAAATGGCCAGACTGAGGCATGCCCGGCAGAAGCAGAGCATTAGGTGCCTGGAGACCTGTAAGATAAAAACCTGGAGTATCTATGCACTTTGGCTGTTTTCTGAGAGAGAATTTTTGGTTAAAGAGAAAAGGTTTTATAGTCTTTACGCTATCCTCAGTACAATATGCAGTAAACAAGATTTATTACAAGCAAAGGGGAATTTTTTTGACACAGATCCTTGTTCAGTTATTGGTAGCACATCTCCAGCCAGCATTGATCTTTCCTTGACTTTTGCAATATACTTTTAAAGTTTTTAATACTGTAAGCAGAGTTTGCAATCAAAATTAAATGTCCATGTTTAACTATAAATAGTTATAAATAGGATACAATAGACTATCATGACAAATGAAGCAACACACTATTATTAGTGAGGTTTGCAGATTATTTGCAGTGATTACTCTCAAAATTATCTGAAAGGCTCTTCACGGGCAACTCATTCCATTATTAAATAAACCACTTATTAATAGGAATTATATCAGGAGACTTCCGTATTGAGGTAAAGATCCTTGCGCCTGCTAAGACTAGCTGGTAATAGAGTTCAAAATGGATCCGAATTTATACCCCAATAACAGCCCGGTGAAATAAATTCTGGATTAAGATTAATTTTCTTGTTAGAAAAGTGGAAATCTTATTTGGTTGTATTATTGGATAAGTAGAGTTCTTTTGGTTCTGCCTTTTAGGACTAAGCGTTTCCTTTCTTGCTACATTTACATAATTCCTTTTTATATTGTGCTGACCTTTCTTGATGGTTTGTATAATTTCTTTCCAGAGTGCCTCCCTGTTTCCTGCTGCCGTTGCTTCTTTTTTCACCTGTGGCACATTTCATTGCTTGTCTCAACTGGCATTGTCTTTCTTCTCCCGGGAATAGAATATCTCACTTGCTGTTCTGCTTCAGCTGAAATGTGCTTGCTTTGTTTATGTATTATGCAAGAAAGAAACCCCTTAGCTGCCACATTGTGTGAGAAAAGTTCCTGGGAGATGTTTTCAAGTAATTAGAATGCCTTGTGTCATGACCATGCCAACGCTAACTGGTCAGACTAGCATTTCAACACGGGGCTGTCAGGCTGTTTACCAGGTATAACCAGTCACTGTGAGGCAGCATGTTTTTGAGGGTTGTTTGTTTTTTTACTATGGATGAGATTAAATACTCTTACTTAATTCTTGTAAATGCTTTTATGTCTTTGTTTGATTAATGATCCCACTGGACAGAAACCTGGTAAAAAAGCACAAGCAAAAATAATCCAGTCCTTTTACCCAGTGGTAGTTCAGAAAAGAAGTTAAGGAAATTATTTGCAGCTGTGCTTTGTAGAAAATGAGAACAACAAAAATTTATCATGTAGCCCAAAATCCTACTGATTTGAGTGTTTTCATGTACAAGAAGCAAAGAAATGAATCTGTAGAGCGCCTGCTTCGTTTTTGTTTAAGCAACAATCAGCCTCTCTATTAGTGCCTTCATCTTTTTCTCATTATTCTTTTCTGCTTTGGGGATATTTAGTTCCAGCAGCAGCTTCCTTTTGAATTTCTCTTGATCTTTGAAACTTTCCTCCCTACCTTTTAATAGTTTGCCACAGTGCATTCTGTCCTGCTCTTTTCTTGCTGAGATTAAGTCTGTCCTTTTTATAGCATTAAATTTATCTGAAATTACACACCTTCACTTTCCATTATGTTGCTCTATAGTTTCCCAGCTGCAAACCCACATCACTATCCTCATTATTTATTTGTTTCCAACAGCACTGGAAATATGGTAAGCTGTATCAACAGACAAGACAGCACTCTCTCTGCTCTAACAATCATCCACCTAGAGTGACCAGACAGAGAGACAAAGGGAAAGAGGAAGGAATGCAACAGTGAGGACTGCCTGTATGCTGCCTGCCCCTTTCTCTTCTTTAGAAATCTAAAATTACCTGCATTTTCTCTTTCCCCCACCACACACTGCTGAAAAGCCCCAGGAAAGGATATAGATGTGGAGAGGACATTATTAGCTTTGCAGATTAGCTCAGCACAGAAAGAGGAATTGCCTAAAAGCAAGCAGGAGCACAGCTGTAGAGGCAGCAGACGAATGCAGCATTGGAGCTGTCATCATTGGCAGAGAAGGGGAGAGGAGATGATGAACAGGAAAGTAGGCAAGAGCACTATAATGTAAGATGCAGAAGGCAGGGGCAAGTAGCTTTAACCTGGTGCAGTAGAAAGGATTCAAAATGAGATAAAGAGAAAGCAAGGAAGATGATCTGATCACCTGTTTTGCGTGAACTGGAGGGCAAAAACATGAATGTAGAAGAGACTAGAGAGCAGGTTACAGTAATCAAGGTGGCAGATGATGAAGACTTGACTGAGCATTTTAGACACGGAGATGGAAGGAGAAGGTCGGCCATGACAAACCAACTTACCTAAAAGCATTACTTGAAATCTTTTCCCTCCCCCTGCTTCATGCTTTAAGTGAGCTGTCTGACCTTCTTCAAAACATTGCATGTCTTTATATAAATAACCATGTGCTTCTGGGCTAATGTACCGCAGACTTTATGGTCACCCTGTCATGACAAGGATTAGCTTTGAGAAATTGTGATATCAGGGGCTTTAGAAATCAATTGCTCCCCGCTTTACCAGTTCTCTTTCAGAAAGGTATGGTACAACACTGAATTTCCAGCTGCCTTCAGCTCTTCCCTTCTGCCACCTCTTTTTTTCCTGATCATTCTCATTCCTTTTTTTACCTCTTCTAAGTTAAATTATCCTGACTTCATTTCTGTACTTGTATCACTTTTCTTTTTCCTCAGGTTGATTATTTTAGCTTGAACCTATGGACCCTGCTGCCTTACACCTCTGCGTTCAGCATAGATTAGAATTTTTTTGTACCTCTCACGTTATTTCCTTACCTTCCTTTTCATTAGTATTTCTCATTCTGCAGTCCTCACGGCTTATTTTTACAACAGTAAACATACATGAAATGTTCTCTTGGTTCTTCAGCATTAACAGAAGCAGACGTGCCACTGCCCTGGCAACAGATGCTGTTCTTACATCTTGTTTTCTTCCAGTTAAGAGAGCCACAAGGTGCAGAAAAGCTGCTCGCAGCTTGACAAGCAAAGTGAGGATAGGGAAGGGAACTAAATACAACATTAACATGGCATATAGGAGACAAAGACACAAAGAAACACACAGGGATCTGAAAATGTCAGCAATCTAGTCCTGGAGCAGTGAAAGAGGTAGGTATATTATCTCATGCCATGAGTATCTTTGCTCAAGGACAAAATGCATGACACTTGGTCCCATTGCTGGCAGCTATTGTTCAGTGTATTTGGAACCACACACAAACCAACAGTTCCACATGGCACAGCATTACCGCATTTTATAGTTTCCCCTTTTCTTCTTTCCAACCTGATTTACAGAAAAAGCCCTCAGGATATCAGACACGCTTGTGTACTTCACAAACACAGAAAAGGGCAATACAGCGTCTTTGGAAAACCTTATCTTCACATACACTTCTCAGTTATGCACTTTACTAGACTTTGGAGCCAGGGCTGAAATATGGGATACTAATAGACTGTTAAGTACTGGAGACTTTTTCACAGAGCAGAACATTACTGAAATTGGAACAGATCACATTAGTCTACTTTTTCCATAGATAGCTACATAGATATATGTTAAATCTGTTTCCCCAGTCATGGAAGAACTGATTAAAAGAATATTACTCAAGCAATGTCCTATCTCCCCTGAACTATTATCCAATGGGAAATACTAGGAAGTGTATACCATGAGTCCTATATCTCTGACTGGATACCCTTCTTGATGGCCAGTTGTGACAAGCACTTGAATGTTCTCTAGAAGCCTCTCCGTGTAACAAGCAAATGCAGTACTTCATGTTCCATAAATATTAGTATTTTCCTTCACTTTCAGAACCAAATGCAGTCAGTTCTACATTTGAGAGACTCCAAATGTGATTATCAGACATTCTTGTACATTATTTATGGGGCTGTCATTACAGGCACCAATTATGAGTACTGATTTGTCATTTTGTATATTCTAAATTTACAGCTGATGCAGCATTTAACCATTTATTTAGCCTTGTGGGAACTGACCCACAGAGCATAATCTCTATCGCAACGTTAAGGGTAAAGGACATGATGCTTGTGGTGGAAAACATGTTTTTTGTAACCTAACGGTTTGTTATCAACAAAGCCCACACTATACACACTGAAGTCTGAATGTTCCTCAGCCTACTTTACTAGAATCTTCCTATTTTCCTGTGGCAAATACATAATTGTATTTTGGAACTTAACTATATGGAAAATCAATTTGTTACCAGTTTTGATGAATCAACTAGATGAGTAGATGCAATGACTAAATCAATCTGTTGCCCCATATAGCATTATAATTTGGTGTTAGTTTGTAATGATGATTAGATGTCTTAAGAATTTATTATTTAAAAATAGAAATCTAACCAAACATTTAGGTCTAATGGGTACTTTATAACATGAGCGTTTGTTTTTATGCTAATATTTGATGCTCTCTCATTCCCATTAATTTTTAAGAAGGAAAAGATATTTGTGTTGAAAAATACCTACTTGTAATGTAGCCCAGGTGGTATGCAGTTGGTACCCCTCTTTAAATGATGGGAGGTTAGCAGGGTGTGAGTATGCTGTGGGAGTGTGATTGCATAGCTTTAGGCCAGCTCGCCTCCCTCTCCTGCAGAGCAGAGCAGAGCAGAGACCAGGTACATCCAAGAATATTTAACTGTTTACAGGTTTATTTGTACAGTACAATGGTCCATAAATATATAGAAACACACACACACACACACACACACAAACACATACCCACCCACACACACACCATTTACAAATATTAGTTCACAAAACAGTGACTTTTGTTGAACATAAACCCAAGCGATCTCAGCTGTGTATGGCAGACGAAGGCACTGTATCCATATAGTCTTGACTATAGGCCTTGACTTGCTTTGACCTTCCCATTGGTGTACATCCCCTATGCTCAGCGGGCTCTCTAGGCAGAAGGCAAGGGAACAATTGACTGTAACAACACAGATCGATCAGTGGGTCAACAGACAAAACCCAGCAGGGATAACTCATTAGTCTAAAAACACATGAGAGGAAATTGCATTATTAGGATTCAATACATAAAGATAATGAATACCACAAAAGCAAATATTGAACAAGGAGGTGCCCTCGCAGGGGCCCTCAAGCAACTAAAGCTTTAGCAGGCTAAATGAGATGGCTGATAATTATTTCACAATACAACAACAATATGCAAGTTTACAGAAAAGGCCCCAACAATACGAAGAACAAAGACAACAACAGTATATAGGAGTGATGCCCAGCAGAAGGAGTGATACCACGGAAAAAGACCAGGTTACCATATCAACATACTATCTTCCTCATCTAGGCCACATGCCTAGCCTGGCCCAGTGGCAGCAAAATTGGGGGTCCTCCTCTCCTGTGCAAAACCTCATGTCCTCACCTCCTTGGGACTGAAAGCCCTTTTTTGGGTCACTCAAGGCTCCCAGCAGTTGGGAAGGCTTGGCTTGTCTCTCTCTCCCTCTGGGGTGGCTGCGGAGGTTCCTCCGTCTTGCTGGAGTGGTCGCTCTGTCCTACAGCCACTTTCTGCCAGAAGGCCTGAGCTGCCTTATGCAGCTACCTGGGCTGTCAGCCCTCTCTCTTGGCCCCGTGCACTGAGGTGGGCCCTCTGCTTTGTGCTTCCTACAGCCGTGGCGTCCCTTCAGCTTTGCCAGCCCTGTGCACCGCCCTGTGCACCAAGGGTTCCTGTCTCATGCAGGGATGAGGACCCATGCTGCCTCATGCAGCCTCCAAAGTCCCTTCCACTTGCCGGATCCTCCATGCACCGACCTTTGCACTGATGCCATGGCTCTCTCCACCGCAGGGCTGGGACACACCCACCTGCTGCTTCCTGCTCAACAAAGGCATCTTCAGGGCGCTTCTGGGCCAACAGCTCCGCTTCACTGGTCAGCTTTACCAGCTCTTCTGCATCCCATCTTCATCATCCCTTGTTGAAGCCACTCATGTGCTGGGCACATGGGCTTTTATCCCTTCTGGAAGCTCCACCCCCAGATTGAAAATGGATCAATAGGAAAGCTTGAGGGGTTAGTTCCCCCTCAGGTCCTCTTCTTCACCTTGTCCCTGAGTCAGGGTGGGGCAAGACTTCTTTCTGCTTTCTCCTGATTCATGGGAAGGGATGTGCCCCCACCAATCGGCCTGACCCATTTGGCTCAAGCCATCAAGCTGGGCTGCTGGTGAGCCCACCGGCCAGCCCGACACTGTAACCTTATGGTTTAAGAATGAAATTGTCCTAGGCCCCTGCTACACGTTGCATATATTATGTAATTAACTGTACAATAAATTTAGACCAACAACAAAGTAAGACTGTCCACAACTGCAAAGTAATTATCACACGATAAAAATGACTATCCAGCTATAAAAAAAGCCAGCCAGCTATAAAGTTAGAGCTTGAAAATGTGTAACAACGCTATAGCTGGTTTTGATCCAGCTTTCATTTGAACATGTAGTGGGGTGCCTAGCAACAAACTTCCCCTGAAAAGATTTGTAACTGAAAGTGAAAAAGAAATGGCCCATCTACAGAAGATTTGCCTAATTTTTGCAATTCAAAGCTGTTGGAGAAGGATAAGGAGAAGACATACTGGCCAGACTAACTGTAGAGTGTGGGCACTATGATAACTGCTGTTTCTTTAGGAGTTGTTAGTTAATGTCTACTTTTTGTCTGCATTAAAAAAATTACCCAAATTTATTAATGGTTATTTGCTACATGAATAAGCTTCCTGCCATTTATTCAAGGTGACATTTGTATTTGGTTAACAACAGATAATGGCAGTCAGTGCAATGCTGAGGTTTTTTAATTGCAATTCTCAAAGCTTCCCACAAACTGAAATGTATTACCTACTCTAGCGACTGTGTTTTTGTATGGCTTTTTAATGCTGCAGCTCACGTTACTGCTGTGCTATTAGATTGTCAAAATCATTTAAGTATTGCATCTAACAGCTGTATTTAAATAATGTTAAGGTTTTTTGTTGTGTTTAAAGCTTATCAAAATAAGATATTGTTAAGGTAGATTTTTGTAATGACTCATTGTACACAGCCTGGACACAGTGAATAGATTTTGGACAATGTTTTGGGGTGTATGTATACTAGACGGTTCTTGGAAAGTTCTAGAGGGTATGCAAGATGAAAGAATGGAAAGGAGAAATATGAATGGTGGAAAATGAAGGGAAAATAAACTTGTAGAGAATAACTCTACAACTTGTAGGTTGTTATGGTTGCAATACAGTTATAACTACATAAAATGTTAGTTTTTTATCATGTGGAATTATTGGAATAAATAACCACATAGTAAACATAACAAGGGGTTTGTTGCCATTAACATCTGAGAACCACTGGATGGCTCTGTTTTAAGGCACTACTGATTTGGCTTTGTAAGGAGTTGTAGAAGAGATTGCTTCTCCTCTATGGCTATGGACACAGGACTGGAGAGGTGAATCTCAAGGCATAGACATGGAACAAATTACACCATGGCAGCCAGCAAACTTCTTTGGCACCTGGGGTCAGGGAAAGTGGAGTATACCAACCGCTGGAAATGGAGGTACAGTGAGGGGTAGAGACGGGGAGGAAAGTCTTAGCTGCCATTGTTTTCTGCACAGTGAAGGCAGTTGGTATTGCTGCCACTCCTGTTGTAGCAGCCTCAGATCAGGTGGCAAAAGCCCACCTCCTTAAGAGCTACCTCTGGTGCACCATTCTGCACCTCTCTGCACTTAAAATATGCTATTGGGTGCAGGACTGCTATGTGAAAGACTCCCTAAGGAGGGTGCACAATTCCACTAGCCTCAGTTGCTCCACCTACCTCCCAAACACATTGCTAGGTGTGGGGCTGGGCCTGACCAGCTTCTATGACTGGACAGTGAAGCACACTGGCCTTGCTGTGGCAAAAATTTCTGGGATGAAGGTTTTCTGGTGCCCTCTCATAGGACCTGGAACTGGTGCCCTTCTTGCTCCCTATTTTTCCCCCCCAGTTACAATAATGATGGAAGGTATGCACAAGCAAGCAGATGGTGTATTGAAGGGCAGGCATTTGAAAGCAGGAGAAAATTGCCTCTGATTCATCCAGGGTTACATTGCCATTTGCAGGGGCAGAGCTCTTCAGGGTGGTATCATGTAGACTTGCTGGGGGTTAACCAGTTCCTGTGCTCATAGTTTCAATATTGAAGCCCCTTGTTCAGGTCCATGAGGGACAGCTTGAATGGCTGCTTGACAGCTTGTGCTGTACCTGCTGTGCAGACAAAGAGAGGATGTTAACTGAGTCAAATCCTCTTGGAGCATTGCCTGTGTTTTTTAAAAGACAAGAGTCTAAATGAAGACCTAGCCTCTGTCAAGATTTGATTCTGCTTTCACAGCCATGCTTGTTGGATATAAAATCACACATTTGGAATATGCCATACCTGAAACTAATTCCAAACTATTATTTTATCACTATGTGAAGTGGTAAAGCATTGGTGTAGGTGTGTGCATTCCCATATGAATACTTAACTCTATGACTTGCTAATGTGAACTTCTGCTTTAAATAATTCTGTTGGAGTATATTAAAAAAAACAGCCAAAGAAAAAATATCAATGTTGAAAATGCCTCTGAGAAAAATTAAGGAGGTCAGTTTCAGACCTGTTAATCATGAAAATATCCTTTTAATTATAGAATCATAACTGTGATACCCCAAAGTTGTAAAATTTAACTGTATTATTGGCTCATTAAGTAGTCATTTATTCTAGTATTTATTAATGTTTCTAAGCCACTGAAACTTCACAGTCTTTATAATGACCACAAGTAAAATACAGTGTGAAGGTAAGTGGGATAATTCAGTTAAAGAGTTAAAGTTTATTAAAAGTGTTTTTATTTTATTTTATTATGAAACCACTATCAGAACATTGCCTGAGCTGCTCCATTTTGAAATGATTATTAAAACCCACCACCTGGCAGTGAGTTAATTGTAGATGGAGGATCACAACCCCTCTGGTTCTGCAACATTAATGTGGTTACACACAGGCTAAAGACTGATCTGAACAAACATCATTGCAGACAGGACCTTGTGTGTACGCATGCATTTTGACTAAGGCACGCTGGACGAGTTCCTAACCTGGGTTGAAGTCCCTGAGGCTAGGTACCAATATTACGTTTATTGTGAGATAAGCACTCAGAAAATGTTCTACAGCCGTAACTGAACAGAAGTTCACCACAAATAAAGCACTTTAAAAATGGCAGATATTGATCTCAAATAGACCGGGATGGATGTGGTCAGACTAAAGTATTTTAGGTTAGAGTGCTCTATTGAATGTCTGTACCAGATCCCACTGAGACTCAAGTTAGGTCACATTCTGCTGGCATCCCAGGGGCCCTTCACTGGGTGGTCTGGTAGCCTTGGCCAGTGCTTGTCTGCTCTGGGTGAGCACTTTCCCAGCTGTACCCCTGGGTTGTCACAGAGAGGAGACAGAAAAGGCTCCATTTCCTTCCTTTATGGCCAGCGGGGTGGTTAACAGAGAGTTCCCCCCCTCCCGTTACATGGCAGCCCACTGGCTTGCTGGGTCAGGTCTTGTGGGGAGGGCAGGCTGGGTCCATGTGGCAAGGGAGTTTCTGTTACCCTACTCCCCCACCTACCCCAGCTGCCTGATGCATGCCTCTGACTTGCAGCTGTCAAAAGGCTGGGGTGGATGGAGGGAACAGAGTCTCCTGCCACGCAGTCCCAGCCACTTCACCCTCCAAGACCCAACCCAGCAAACTGGAAGGGGGGGCACGTGGTAAGGGGGTTCAGTTCCCTCCCTCTCATCCCCTAGCTGCTGGCACTGACAGCCACCTGCTGGTGGGGGATGAGGCTGGGGAGAGGGGCTGTGTTGGCCAATTGGGAAGGCTGGTTTCTTGACTGGGTTTGGCATTCTCTGGAAGCCATCTAGGACAGTGGTTCTCAACTTTTTTCCTACCGGGACCCATTTGCCAAGATCAATGGCTTGCCCCGACTCGCACCCCCAGTCCTATTGGTGTGCAACCCACAGTCTCTCTCCCCCACTGCCCTGCTACAGCCTGGGAACCTGTCCACCTTCCCCCTTGCAGGCTAGAACACTGCCAGCCTGCAAGGGGAAACATGTGCTTTCACACATTTTTCTGGCTGAGGCTTGCAACCTTTAGAAATATTCTTGTGACCCACTTGTGGGTTGCAACCCATGGGTTGAGTAATGCTGTTCTAGGAGGTGTGCTGGAGTGCCTCAAGTCTGCTGGCCTCAGCCAGTGCTGACAGGCTCTGGCCTCCCCCACTGAATGGCAAACATCTGTTCTGTTTACTCCTGACTTAACCTAGAGCACTCTAAGTAAAGTACAATATTGGAGTTCTTCCCCCTTGGGTTTTTTGAATGTCTGTACTTCACCTGATAAAACCCACATTTATTCCATGGAGCCAGATTTCATTCCTAAAGCATGACATGACTACTTCTTCTGTACATGTAATAGTTTGAATGTCAATTAAATAACAAATGCAACATTTCTTGGCTTCAATTCATTTCACCTGTACATTGCATCAGAGCCAAATAAGAATGCTGGAGTTCTGAACTATAACAGCAGTCATTGTATTATTAAAAATACATGAAAACAGATGGAGACCCTCCAGGGCATGCCATCTGAGAAGCAGAATAAAAATATAATCCTACCTTCCAGAGTACAAGGTATAATGATATGCCTTATATAAAATTCCAGAAAAATACGACTCTTGTATATTAAATAGCCTGAATCCCAGTTAGCAAAGGGATGGAGAGAGAGATAGGAAATGAAAGAGTCATTAGCTGAATTGGAAAAAGCCAAACAACTTCTTAAATTA
This sequence comes from Crocodylus siamensis, assembly GCF_052110815.1. Lineage (NCBI taxonomy): Eukaryota > Metazoa > Chordata > Crocodylia > Crocodylidae > Crocodylus > Crocodylus siamensis. The sequence continues at coordinate 340,762,766 of NC_143395.1, read as the reverse complement.
ATATCAACAAAGACACAATATATATGACAAGACAGCATCCATCTGAATAGTTTTAGCAACCATGAGCCAGATTACACAGTGGCCTACTGATCATAATTCCACTGGTTTCAGGGAACTGCACTCCTGTAGGACAGAAGTGAATTAAGTCTTATGACTTCAGACCTATTTTCATTGTTAAGAGAAGCCAAGACAATAAAATGGGATTTGTTCCACATCTCATAGGGTAGGGACAGAGCTACACATAAACCAGTTTAAGTGATTAGAAACTGGTTTAAACCTGTAACAGAACAGAAGTTCAGTGCACATAAACCAGTTTCAAAATGGTGGAAATTGGTTTAAGATAAAACTGGTTGAATGTAGTATCAGACTTGACTGATTTGGGTTGGCGGGTGGGGGAGGTTCTGTTAATCAGTCTCTTGGACTTAGGCTTCAACCAAAGTCCATTTTAATTGTCTAAATTCCTTTGTCAATTCATAGATTCATAGACTGTAAGGCCAGAAGGGACCTTGGAAGATCATTGGGTCCAGCCCCCTGCACCAAGCAGGAAAGATAACAGGGTCAGGTGACGCCAGCAAGGTGCCTGTCTAATCTCCTCTTGAATATTTCCCATTGCCCCACCTCTGGAGGGAGGTTATTTCACAGTCCGGACACCCTGACTGTGAAGAAGTTTTTTGTAATGTTAAGCCTGAATTGATCTTCTAGGAGTTCATGGCCATTACTCCTGGTTTCCCCCTTAGATGCCCTGTTGAACAGTTACTCACCAAGCCCTCGATGTACTCCCCCAGTGTAGCGGTAAGCTGCTACCAGGTCCCCTCTCAGCCTTCTTTTTCCTCAGGCTGAGGAGTCCCAGATCCCTCAGTCTTTCCTTGTATGGCTTGCCATGTAAGACTGATCATACGGGTGGCTCTTCCTTTGACTCTTTCAAGCTTGTCCATGTCCTTGTTAAAATGTCGTGCTCAGAACTAGACGCAGTACTCCAGCTGTGGTCTCACCTGAGTAGGGAGGAAGAATCACCCCTTTGGCTTTGCTGGAAATGCATTGATTGAGGCATGCCAGAGTATTATTTGCCCTACTAGCTACAGCATCACACTGCCAGCTCATATTCATACTGTGGTCTATTATTACCCCCAGGTCCCTTTCATTTGTAGTGCTAGACAAAGGCTGAGGGATCTCTTTTAAAGATCAATTTAGTTTTAAAAGCTATGGTATATTTTGTATGGTTAAAGTATTGTTTTAGTAATGATGGTCTAGGAAATATGAAAAAGCGGGGTTTGATGATTTTTTTTATTGGACCATCTTTACAGCTGTAAAAGATGTTAAACAAACTTTGAGGCACAAAGCACTTCTTCCTGACTTGAGGAAGGGTGCTTTGTGCCCAAAAGCTTCTCTAACCTATAATAGATCATATTTAGATATATAAAAATGTGATGAATTTCAGTTTGTATGCTTCCTCCTGGTTTAGCCTCCAAAACACAACTGTATTCATTTACATTTTTGTTTTCTTCTTTTTTTTCTCTTCCAGATGGCAAAATATATTACAATGATGTAGTCTGCTTCTGCACTCTCCTCAAGCCATGTTTTTCAGCAATAACAGCAATTTTGGATACAGCAGGCAAGGAAGTTTGAACACTGGAAAGAACATTTTAAAGGTTATTGGAAGCTGGTGAATGCTTCTTCTTAGCATCACTGGCTAAGTTAAAGAAAAAAGAAAAGACAAAACTTTCCTTTGGTGGTTTATTTTACTTTTATTGAGTTGAATTTAATTTGCTGTAAAGGAAGTAGCCATGAACTTTAAAAAAACAAACAAAAAAACCCCAACAAAAATATGGCTTGGATACTCTGTTGGCATTGTGCATTGCTAATTTTAAAGATTGGTTGTTAAGTATTTTTAGGTAATTATGAGTTGAGAAAGGGACTCTATTATACCCTGTAAAACTCACCCTCCCTGTTTGAATGAATACAGATCACCAAGGAAGATCAACAGGAATCCTGGTTTTCTCTCATTCAAAAAACATTCCCCAATTTTCAGATTAAAAAGTAACCCAAAAATCCACATTTTTCCGTGATTAAAATGAAACACCACTATATGCATATATCTATATATTAGTGGTGTTTCATTTTAATCATGGAAAAATGTGGATTTGGCATTACTTTTTTTAATTAGAAAATTGGGCATTTTTTTAATCAGAGAAAATCAGGATCCCTCTTGATCAATGCTGAAAAATCTGGTATGTGTGTCTTGTATTCCCCCAGGGGTGCACTTACTTGGCATCTCTGTGGCCTTCTCTGGTGTCCCTGAGTATCCCTAAGGATACCCAGGCCTGGCTTCTAGAGAAGGAGTGGAGACCTGACTGCTTTCAACTTTGAAGCCTTCGCCTTTTGGTCCTTGACCCTCCCTGGGTATTGGTGGCTCTTCTTCAAGTATCCGCTTTCCAGTTCAGCTCCCAAGAGAGGCACTTTGTTGCTTTGAAGGGGAAAGGAGTACACCCCAAGTTACAAACAGCAAAACAGACAACTTCTCTTTAATAAAGACATTTAGCTTGGGGAGGAAGGGGGAGAGGCAAAAGTTACACAGCAAAAAGATCCTGCCCCTCTGAAAAGGTTCAAGCAGTCCCTTTAGCCCCAACCCAGCCTGTACAGCCCTGAGTACCTGAAAGTTAGCTCACATGTTCTCTCTCCAGTTGGCACAGCCCAAGAGCCCTAAAGTAGCCTGGCTGTTTCCTTGCTTCAGACTCCCCAGCTCCCCGGCTGCACCCTGCTTTTCAGGCTTCTCTGTCCATCATGATGCTTGTCTCACCCTGGGCGTGTCTACACTAGACAGACAGTAGCCTAATAATACTGTACAGTAACATGCCAGGCAAAAACCATGCTAATCAGCTATTGTGTAGTGGGGCTGTGCAAAGCTTCAGTCACTGATTTAATTTGGCAGAGATTCAGCCCAATTCAGTGGCCAAACCTTTGAATCCAAATCAAATCAGGAGACACTTTAATTTCTGAATCAAATCAGAACCCCCCAAATCAATTTGGAGAGATTTGATGATTTGGACATAGACACAGCTTTATATTCTTTTTCTACAAACCTCAAGGTACTAGGCAGTTCATGAACACTGGATGGTGGTGGGGATGGAGTGTCTCATGGGAGCATGGTGGGGAGGGGGTGGACCTGGACGAGAACAAGAAATGCATCCAGTCCACTTCCGGGTCCACCATGGAGTGCATGGGGGACCACCCCCGGTTCAGTGACTGGTGTCTCCTGGGTCTAGGGGGGCACCCAGGGTCCCCCTGTGGCAAACTGCTGAACCAAGAGGGCGTGGGGAGGGGGTCCCCTGTTCACTTGGTGGCAGACCTGAAAGTGGACTAGAAGCACTTCTGGTCCACTCCCAGGTCCACCACTGAGCATGCGGGCCTCCCCCCTGCAGTCCTGTGGGAAGCTTCATCCACCCCACCATCTCAGTGTTCATAAGCCATGCCTGGTATCTTAAGGTATATAGAAAAAACATTTGAAGTTGTGTCTATGGCCGAATCACTGATTTTTCCAAATCAGCATCAAATCTTCAGATTTGGATTTGGACAAATTGAATTGGGACAGTGATCCGAATCAACGAATTGAAACACTGTCCCCTGATTCGGGCTGAATCCAAATCCAAATCCAATACAACCTGCTTTGCACACCCCTATTGCATAGTAATATTAGGCTACTGCACAGCAAGTGTCACAAAAATAAACGTGTGCTGGCACTACTGCACAGGAACTGCAGTTACTGCACATTTAGTTAGTACTTCATTAAGCAAATACTAAATTACATGTGCAGTAAGTACTGTACATTAATGAATGTGTAGATGTGCCCCTGTCACTGTTGGGCCACCTGCTTCAAAAGATGTATAGAGTCCGCCAGAAACAAAAGCACAGCTATTCAGTTCCTTGTATGCTGGAAGTCTCTCTCATCCCTTCTGCATGTAGGCAGCACTTGAACCTGGCGGGGAGTCCACTAACCCTTCTATCTGCAGATACAAGGAAATTGAGACACACAACATTATTACAATATGAACACATTTAAACCAGAAATATTACAAGGCCTGTTGCCCATCATGGTGCGAACCTTGGTCTTTGTTTTGCTGCATTAGAAAAACTATGCATGACAGTCACTGCTGCTTTTCTTCTGACTTTTATTTGCAGTCCTCTCTCAGCTTCCAGGAAGTGTAGAAATGGAGAAGAGGTAGATACACACACAGACACACTTACCCTGGTGCCACCTCTCCCATTAAACTTCTCCTCTAGAGTCTCATGTCACTTATAACTGGGGCTTCATTGCCATGGCTCTCTACCCTGCAATCCTGGGCACTTGGAAATAATGGAATTAATAATAAGGTTGTGATTGCTGAGCATATATAAGTATACTGTATTTTGTGAAAGACGGTCAGCATGAAGCAATGAATGGAGAAGAACATCCAATCAATTTTCTAAAATTCTCTGAGTAGTTTAGGAACTCTAGAAGATGCAGTTTCTGATGCTGAGCTGCTATTGTGCTTGATCTACAAAATGGAATGCATTTTTCAGAGTGGGGCTTACAGTATTTAAATGAACACCATGTTGGCTCACCGATATAGATGACATTACTGGAGTGCCAGCACTTTGTAACAAACAGGGTGAAATGCTGAGATTTTTGCCACTTATTTCAACAAGGGCAGAATTCAACTCGTGTTTTAGGAACACTGTTTATCCAGTCAATATTAGAGAGAGAGATGTTATTTTGTACCAAATATCTGTTATAAGAATTAACTGACATATCATTAGTTCATTTAATACTTAAATGTCAACTGTTAATTTGCTTAGAATCTTAGGTTAGGGCTTCTCTGAAGCTGAAAAGGATTTTATTTTTATCAAAAGGAAAAAAATCAGGATTTCTGAAAATATGATTTTCCATCAGAGGTGGATTTTACAGATATGCTGATAACCTGTTTTCCCCTTCTCACTGCATCAAGTAAAGGACAAGACAAGCTCTTTTCCATACTTTGCCGTAGTACAACCAAATAGAAAAGGAAACTCTGTTTACAACACACGCACACAAATACATATGCGGAGGCTGGCAGGGAGAATATTTTTATGACTGGTTTGTATAGGACCTTATATTTAATGTGCGGTTAGGAGCAACATTCAGCTGATTGGCAGCCTTGGCTTGATTTTCAGGAGAGGCAAAGGGCTTCCCCAACAGGACTTTACACCCCATGCCTGGCAGCTCTGTGGTAGTCCATCTAGTTAACAATGAGCTGGTTGCTGGCCCTGGCTCAGACAGCTCTCAATCTGGAACTGGACCAAGGGCTGTCTGGGCTGGAGCTAACAATCAGCAAATTATTGGCCCCAAGTGTGGGGCTGCGGCATGTCTTTCAACTTGCCATTGCTGTGGGAGTGCAGGGTTATGATGGCATAGCAGGAGACCTAATTGTTGGGGTTGGGAAATGAATCCTATTGCACCATTAAATGAATACATGCCAGGGGCCCCATAGTTATAATGTATTACTAACCAGAACTGTGCGCTGGGCAAAAAAGGACTCTTCCTTTGGGCTTGAGGCTCTACAGACATGTCAGAGGCCTCCTCCTCATAGAAGACCAACCTCACAGAGTACTGCTGTCTACACCTACTAACCATTTGTGATGGTCTTAGTGCTAGCATGAGAGGAAAAATGCAACAAGAAAAAAAGAGGAAAAAACACATTCAGCAGAATTTCTACTTTTCAGAGTCTACTTTTCCTTTTGCTGCTTTTTCCCCTCTCAGAAAAGAGCCACTTACTATATTGATTCTTCCCATTACTCCTTTTTTACCTCCTCTCTTGCTTGGCAAATTCATTTGGAGACAGAAAGAAAGAACAGCCAGATGAAAGTTTGCATAAATTTCTCTTGCTTTCTTTTATCCTGGAAGATGGAGCCCTAACACCAACAGTCCTTGACCATCTCTGTAGTAGGAATGGAAGAGACTAGTAGAATTATGAGGGACTAATTTTCCCTTACTTTGCCGCATAACATTTTAATAATAGAATCAGAAAGGTCACATATTAAGATATCATTATCAGCCTATTAGTGCAGTGTTTATGATATATGACTGCAAGATAAAAACAAACCATTTTCAAACTCTCTTATAGACATCTCAGCTCTTTGTGAACGACAGCTCAAAACCCAGCTCCATACAGTTGCTTACAGCCAGCGCTGTCCACTGTACGTGGCAATGCTACTATAAAACCTTCATGCAATTCTAGTCACAAATTCTCCTCCTTTTGCTTCCTCTCACATATTTAGATTGCAGTTTTACTTTGTTATAACTGATGCATTGCTATGTAACTCTCTGAATGGCATCATAAAAAAATGAACTTGCTTTATGTTTTATCTTCCTTTTTTTCTTTACTCTTCAACCTATTTATGGTATTCTTAGGGCTTCCTGTCACATTATGCTAGCCTTGAACTCTGTCCATCCCTGATTGACAATATATGGGCAATAATGTTTAAATTTGCAAGTGGGGCTATATTTAAAATAGAAGGTGAAACTTCCTCATGAAGCCTTTCCTTAACTTAGTATGACAGATCCCCTACCTCAGGAAGGCAGAGAGCAGAATGGAAAAGAGAGAGTGAGTAATAGAGTTGACAGAGGGAGAGAAGTGGTTAAAATTAGGCCCATGATTAGAGTGGGTGTATAATTTGAAAAAGCTGGGTGATGGGGGTGGGAGGGGATCTTAAAGCTTCTCCTGCTAATGCTGCTATCAGATTTTGGAGTGGGGGTAGAAGGGGGTGAGGCATGGATGAGAGAAAGAAGAGCATAGATTGTCTTACAGGCTACTTTATAAGCAATCTTATAAAGGGTGAATAGGGTAAGACTACTGGGATCCATTCTCTCTCTGCACATTAGACTCAATGAAGCAGGAGGCCTCTTCTACTCCTCTGTTCCTGCATTCTCAGTCTGGCTGAACAGGGAGGGATCAGGCCACCAATACATTCATTTCTATTGTCAGTACTGCTTGTGGGGAAAGCAGAGGACTTGTCCTTTTTTCTATAGAAGAAGGAAGCCAAATGCATAAAGTAAAATTTTAATTTCAAAACCAAGAAAATGTAAACACTGCCAAAAATCAGATCATTAGAAATTCTGCCTTAGCATTTGCTCAGCCATGTGGCAGTGTTTTCTTCATAGTTTCATAGTTGGTAGGGTCGGAAGGGACCTGAGCAGATCATCAAGTCCGACCCCCTGCCATGGGCAGGAAAAAGTACTGGGGTCAAATGACCCCAGCAAGGTGTTCATCTAGCCTCCTCTTAAAGACCCCCAGGGTAGGAGCCAGCACCACCTTGCTTGGAAGTTGGTTTCAGATCCTAGCTGCCCTGACAGTGAAGTAGCACCTCCTGATGTTTAATCTGAATCTACCCTCTGCCAGCTTGTGACTGTTATTTCTAGTCACTCCTGGTAGTGCTCAGGGGGACAGGGATTCCCCCAATGCCTGCTGGTCCCCCCTGACTAGTTTGTAACAGGCCACTAGATCCCCCCTCAGCCTTCTCTTGTGGAGGCTGAACAGGTTCAGGTCCTGTAGCCTCTCCTCGTAGGGCCTGCCCTGCTGCCCCCTGATCAAGTGGGTGGCCTCCTCTGGACCCTCGCCATGTTGTCCACTTCCCTCTTGAAGTGCGGAGCCCGGAACTGGATGCAGTACTCCAGCTGCGGCCTGACCAGTGCCGCACAGAGGGGGAGGATCACCTCCTTGGACCTACTCGAGATGCATCTGTGGATGCATGACAAGGTGTTCCTGACTGCGTCCCCACACTGCCAGCCCATGTTCATCTTGGAGTCAATGATGACTCCAAGATCCTTTTCTGCCTCTGCACTGACATGAAGGGCATTCCCCAGCCTGTAGGTATGGTGCTGGTTCTTCCTCCCCAGGTGCATCACCTTGCACTTGTCAGAGCTGAAACCCATCCTGTTCTCATCCGCCCACCCCTGTAACCTGTCTAGGTCCGATTGCAGCCTATTCCTCCCCTCTAGCGTGCCCACATCCCCCCACATCTTAGTGTCATTGGCAAATTTGAACAGGGTGCTATTTACCTCATCCAAGTCACTGATGAAGATGTTGAACAGTGCGGGCCCGAGGACCAAGCCATGCAAAACCCCACTGCCCACATCCCTCCAGACTGAAAATGACCCATCCACCACCACTCTCTGGGTCCGGCCCTCCAGCCAGTTGGTGACCCATTTGGCTGTGTAGGTGTCGATGCCACAGTCCCCCAGTTTTTTGAATGAGAACGGGGTGAGAGATGGTGTCGAAGGCCTTCCTGAAGTCCAGAAAGACTACGTCCACTGCTACCCCTGAATCTAAGGATTTGGTGACCTGGTCATAGAAGGCCACCAGGCTGGTCTGACAGGACCTGCCTCTAATGAACCTGTGTTGGTTGCCCCTAAGCATAATCTCCCCTGCTGGCCCCTCGTGGACATGTGCCAGGATAATTTTCTGAATTCGATTACCCCGGACCGAGGTAAGACTGACTGGCCTATAGTTTCTCCTTCCTCCTGTTCTTGGGTCCTCCTTCCTTCTGTTTTTGAAAATGGGGACCACATTTGTCCTTTTCCAGTCCTCTGGCACCATGCCAGAGCACCATGAGCACTCGTAAAGCCGTGCCAGGGGTCCCGCAATGACATCAGCTAATTCCCTCAGCACTCTGGGGTGGAGATCATCCAGACCAGCTGATTTAAATACGTCCAGTCCCTCCAGAAGTTCCCTGACTATATCTTCACTGACCCTTGGACGCTTTTCTGTTTCTGTTCTCCTTATAATGCACCTATTAGTCATTTAATCTAGTGCATTTTGTACAGGAAACGCAACAAGTGTGCCTTAACAAGTGTTTGACTTCCACATGTTCATTTCCCCCCTTAACATTGCATTAATGCTAATTTTTTGTATAAGTGATACCTAGGCACATGACATTTTTAGGACCTACTCAATTAGTGAGTTTCTAGTTAATAATCCAGAGGTGGCATGATGCCACTGAGATCGGACCTTTACTATAACGTACAATTCTGTGTTTCTGCCTGCCCGTGTCTATATTTGTTTATTTGAGGTTTTTTGATTTAACAACAGTACTCATTCAGTACCTAGGTTTCTATGGCAACCCAATATCCCATAATGGTTCTGTTGTGATGCCAGAAAAGGTTTCAATTTAAATTAATCTATTCTAGATTTTAGGTCATTGTATTGCAGACCTAGCAGGAATTAAGCCACGGGGTATTTTTTTCTTTAGGCTTGTTTTGTTATTGAAAAAAGAAAAAATAAAGACACCAAAGAATCTTCTGTGAGTAAGAAACCCTGGGATGTCCATGCATTGAAGGAGGCTTTTAGAGCTGTCTGGCATTTAGATACAGTATAATTTGTGAACTTGTGGCCCTCACAGCTATATCTAACAAATGACTTTTACTTTGATAAACCACTGAAGTCCTGCTTTGATTCTTTTGTCCTTGTTCTATTCTGTTTAGATTTTGGATAATTTTGACTTTGCTGTGTGAAGCTTTCGAAGCTTGTGTGGGATTTTGAAACTCATGCTTCAATGACAGTGTTCTTTTATGGTCACTCTTTAGGAGTCACGCAAATTGACTGGAAAACTCTGATCAAAATGGGAACTTGTAGGGGCTCAACTCACACCTATGGCTGTCCGTGGTAAAACCTAGGTACTTCATGTTCTACACCTGTTCGGCAAATACTTGGCACATATGATTTACTTTAAGGACATGAGGCAGTTTTCCTGAAGTCAGTGTGGCTACTTCACATGCTTTAAATTAAGTATTTGCATAAGTGTTTTCAGAATTGGAGCTTAAACTCATATTTAGGCAACTAAATAAATGTGGACTACAGATCCTGACTACCCACAGCTTTCACTGAAATAGTGGGTGCTCCTGTATATCACAGGACTCCAGGAAGGGGCTATACTGTATTGTGTTATAGTATACATGGGTCCTTTCTTAGTTTATTTTCTTTGGTTTTACGAGTTGAGAGAGATAAAGCATTCCAATGATATCAAGTTGACTTGATATGAGTAAGTGGTTTTGCTCTGTTTCCCTTTTCATCTCTCCAGTATTCATCTTGATTTCTTTTGGGACTATCTCAAATTAAAGAGCTTCTGACCTGATGTGAACAAATTGATGCCAGAGTTATTTCAGGGATATATCACCACAACTTCCTATTATTAAGGTATTAGGAGGCTGTCCTGAGTTACTGAAAGTAATCAGAGTTTAGGAAGCTGTTTAAAATTCTTGTGACTAGAGCCAGTAAATGGATTTCACTGCAATGGTTTGAAAAAATAAATACCATAGCTGAGAAATACGGTGGACCAGAATAAAAGAACAAATTAATATCAGCATTAGATTAACATCAAGGTTTTGTTGAGAAATTATGGATGAAAATGGGTAAATATAAAAAACAAGATCAATGATATATATAACTTCAAACTAAGAGTTTTTGTTTATTTGGGTGTCTGATCAGGGTGTATTCGGAGACTAACATTACAGCTGGGTATTTTGGTGGAGGTAATGCAATCTGCAGGCCAATTTCCTGCCAGGGGCTCCTGGTAGGAGTACAGGTGTTTAACTCTATGAAGGCTTCAGGCTGCACAGCCACTACTGGGGGTCTTCTGACTTGTAGCAGAAGACCAGCAGTAGAGTCGGGAAATGCTGTTTTGGTAGAGCAGCGCCTCTGCATATACTTCCTACAGTCCTTTCAGCAGGGAGGAGTGAAAGTGCACAATGTAGGAACTATTTTATACAACATACTCTTTGCTCCTATGCTTCTGCATTCATCAGACCCCTGAGCTAGGGCTCTATAGAGAGGGGCAGAAAATATGAATTGCCAATCCCATGGTCCACTCCTAACAGGTTTCCAGCAACTGCTTCTTGCTGGCAGAATATAGTAAATCCACTGATATCCTCCTCAATCAGCAAGAAGAAACTGTGTCAGACTGAGGGCCCTGGAGGGGTGGTAAAAAGCTGTCCTATCTCAGTTGGAGCACAGGAGAGTGCCATGCTATGGGGGAGGCAGGACAGGGCCAAGGTGTAGCTTAGGTAGTCCAGAGAATGACGAGGGTAGAAGACCAGCTTCTTTACAGAGGGGAAGGGAATAGAGAGCCTTGATGCCCATCTTGCTGGGGTCATCTGATCCCAGCAGTTTTTCTTGCCCAAGTGCAGGGGAGCTGGACCCGATGATCTGTAAGGTCCCTTCCAGCCCCTAACAACTATGAAACAGCAAGTGACAGCAGTGCCTCCCCAACTCTTTCCTGGGCAGTCTTCACCAGCAATGTCCTCTCATCTTTACTCCTACTGCTATTTCCTCCCCTTCCATAGGTGATAAGCTCCTGAAGCAGGAAATGCTGTTTCAGTCCATGTTGACTTAGAGTCACTAATTGAACCAGTGGTTCTCAGCATCATGTCAGAGCTGTCTTTCAGATGAGATATACAAGAGGATTTTGAAACTAAGACCAGTTGGTTTTGATGTTTTTTTGGTCAGAAAGTGGCAGTTTATTGAACTGATTTCACTGGAACTTTTTTGTATAAAGTTCTTAGGTCCAGGAAGTAATTTCTGATGAAAACAGGAGAGATACTGGCCCAACTCAGAAAACCAGTTGGTTTGAGTGGCATATGGGAGACTTGGGTTCAAGTTCCTATTCTGGATTATATTTAAATAATATGTGTTATGATTGTGTTAATCTGAAGGTAGGCAGAAGGTGGGGCAAGGAGGCACTTTAAAGAGCAATTTATTTAGAGAGGCATGAGCTTTCACCTACTTTGTCAGATGCTATGAATGGACTTGAAGTGAGCAGAAGTACTAAATAGAAAGGAATAAAGTTATTTAAATACAAAGGCTAAGGAAAGGGGGAGAAAAGAAGGAGCCACAGCTGAGTGAAGCTGAAGGTGACTAAAAGAGATTAAAAGGGTTTTAAAAAAGCAGTTAGTCCATAGGAGTCATAAAAAGCTAGCTCAGGTAATGGGATAAGAATCCAGGGGTCTCTAATGAGACCACACTTAGCAAAATCTGTGAAGGTCTCTTTCATATTTAACAATGATGTCTTTGTAGATCTTTAGAGCCAAATACTGAATATTACCTGCTCAAATCACAGGCTTATTTTGTGATCTGTAGCTGAAGGAAGACATCAGAGGTTGGCGTTTGAGCTGGTATAAATTGTAGTACTTCTACTGAGTTCAGTGGAATTACCACAACATCTGCCAGCTGAGAATCTAGCCCCATGACTTCCAAGAAATCACCAATATTATGTTGCTTCCCATCTTAATTTTTAAGGCAACTACAATTCCAATTTAAGAAATGTTTATCATTATTGGGTAGAATGCTTGTTTTGTACAAAAAACAGTATCATTAATACACTGAGAGAAGGTAAGCACAGGCAATAAAAGCATTCATAGGATCATAGGAAAGTAGTGTTGGAAAGGATTTAATAACTTCATCTAGTCCAGCCCCCTGCTCAAGGCAGGATCATCCCTGAATAAACCATCCCAGCCAGGTGTTTGTCTAACCTGCTCTTGAAAATTTCCAAGCATGGAGATTCCACAACTTATAAAGGTAGCCTGTTCCAATGCCTGCCCACCCTCGAGCTGATCACCTTCACCATCTACCGTAAAGCTGACAAGTCAGTCAACAATACAGAAGTCCTTGACTTCAGGAAAGCTGACTTTGACAAACTCAGGAGGCTTGTCAGTGAGGCCCTAAGGGACCACGACCCAAAGGGGAAGGGAGTTCAGGATGAGTGGCTGCTCCTCAAGGGGGTGATCCTCAATGCACAAGCTAATTCTGTTCCATCTCAGAGGAAAGACAGCAAAAGGGCACAGCAGCCCCCTTGGCTCTGCACAGAACTAGTGGACTGCTTCTAAAAAGACAGACCTACAAAGGATGGAGGACTGGATCCACTTCCAAGGAGGAATATTCTGCACTGGTCCAGACCTCGAGGGAGTGAACCAGGAAAGCCAGGGCTGTGACTGAACTCCAACTAGCTACAAGTATCAAGGACAATAAAAAGTCCTTTTTTAGATATGTAGGGAGCTGAAGGAAAAGCAAGGCCAACATTGGACCCCTGCTGAACCAGAAATTGACAACAATCGACGCCCAGGAAAAAGCCTACTTGCTAAATGGGTACTTTGCATTGGTTTTTCACCAGTCGCAAGGGACACCCCTGCCCATTATGGGTCAGGAAGGCCCAGGTGAGGGAGATTCCTTACCCTCCATCAGTGCTGACCTTGTGAAGGAACACCTTGAGAGGCTGCATACATTCAAGTCAGCTGGCCCTGACAGTTTATACCCCAGGGTACTCAAGGAGCTGGCTAGCATCATAGCTCAGCCTCTGGCACAGATCTTCGAGAACTCCTGGTGCTCTGGTGGAAGGCCCGAAGAATGTGGTGCCTATCTTCAAGAAAGAGAGGAAAGCGAATCCAGCAAACTTCAGGCCCATCAGCCTGACCCATCAGCCTGGGGAAGGTCTTAGAAAAGATTATCAAAGAGACCATTCTTAAGAGACTGGCCGATGGCAACATCCTGAGGGATAGCTAGCACGGGTTTGTTGCGGGTAGGTCTTGCTTGACCAATCTTGTTTCCTTTTATGACATGGGGACCTATCACCTAGACAAGAGAGAAGAGATTGATGTCATATATCTTGACTTTAAAAACGCCTTCAATCTGGTATCCCATGATCACCTCTTAGCAAAACTGGCCAACTGTGGTCTCAGCTTCACCACAATCTGCTGTCCGGGGAATTGGCTCCGTGGCTGGACCCAAAGGGTGGTGGTTGACAGAAGTCAATCATCATGGTGCCCTGTGACCAGTGGGGTCCCTCAAGGCTCTGTCCTTGTGCCTATACTATTCAACATCTTCCTTAATGATGTGGACATTGGTATCAGAAGCGGACTGGCCAAGTTCACTGACCACACCAAACTTTGGGGTAAAGCATCCATACCTGAGGACAGGAGGGTGATCCAAGATGACTTTGACAGGCTCAGGAAATGGGCAGATGAGAACCCGATGGTGTTTAACACTGAAAAATGCAAGGTTCTGCACCTTGGGAAGAAAAACCTGCAGCACGCTCATAGGCTCAGCAGTGCTATGCTGGCTAGCACTACGGACGAAAGGGACTTGGGGGCCATCATTGACCACAAGATGAACACGAGCTATCAGTGTGATGCTTCAGTTAGTAAAGTGAGCAAAACACTGGCTTGCATCCATAGAAGCTTATCAAGCAAATCCCAGGACTTCATTCTCCTGTTGTACTCTGCCTCGGTGAGACCACAGCTGGAGTACTGTGTCCATTTTTGGGCTTCACAATTCAAAAAGGATGTGGAGAATCTTGAGAGAGTCCAGAGAAGAGCCACACACATCATCAGAGGTCAGGACAACAGGCCTTATGATGAGAGGCTGAGAGCCATGGGACTCTTCAGCCTGGCAAAGCGCAGGCTCAGGGGTGATCTGATGGCTGCTTATAAGTTTATCAGGGGTGCTCACCAGGATCTGGGAGAACATCTGTTCACCAGAGTACCCCAAGGGATGACAAGTTTGAACAGTCAAAAACTCCTCCAAGACCATTTCAGGCTGGACATAAGGAAGAACTTCTTTACTGTCGAAGCCCCTGAGGTCTGGAATATACTGCCACCAGAGATGGTTCAAGCACCTACTTTGAATGCTTCCAAGAGACATTTGGATGGTTATCTTGCTGGGATCCTATGACCCCTGCTGACTTCCTGCCCCTGGGGCAGGGGGCTGGACTCAAAGATCTTCCAAGGCCCCTCCCAACCCTAATGTCTATGAAATCTATGAAATCATATGCAGAAAGTTCCTCTGAAGCCTAAATTTTCCCTGCTGCAACTTGAGGCCATTGCTCCTGGTCCTGTCCCTACAGCCATGGGGAAAAGCCTGTCTCCTACCTCAGGGTATATTTTGAACTGTGTCTGGAGCTAAGTGCTACAATGTATTAGGAAAAATAGCACAATATGTTTCAATATGAAACCACGAAAAAAAATTGTATGAGTTGTTAGTATACAAGCTCCGACTTGCTTCATGTTGAGAGATATATGCTGTTTTTTGTATAGAAGCTTACAGCATATATGCGTTATGTTGAATCTTGGGTCCACTGACATTCGTGGTATAATTCACATTAACTTCAATGGGCCAGAACTTCACCCACTGCACTGGGAGGTACAGAAGAGATAAATCAGTAATAGCTAACTATCTTGAAGTGAAAATAATAGAAAGCAAACAGGAACAATTCTTCTTCATTTAACTCTTTTGCTAAGTAAAACAGAAAATCATGACAATGGTTTCAGGCTCTATGATGTATACACAGTATAGAATTGTAATTAGCAATGAACATCCATTTTTAGATGTGATTGGCATTAACTTCATTGTTTTATCACTGTGCAGTGCACAGCAGCTGTAATTCTGCAGAGCACTTATGTAAACAAAGATTTTCAGTAAGACTTGAGAGAAGACATGAAATCAATTGAGGTTTTAGGTGGGCTAATTAGAGCTTTACAAATGATGTGACTGGGAATGTATGTAGATGTTGTTTTGTTATCCTTGGGGCTTTTCATTTTGCAGTTGTATTACTTCGAAATGGCCTTTGCCTATAGAATGCTCTCTAAGCCTTTGTCAGAAGCCCAAATGGAAGTAAAGAGTAATTTTCCAAATTTCTCACTTTTTTTTACTTCTGACTGCATTTTCCTTTGATACTCCCTCCATCCATACCACATCTCAAGGTAAATTACTGCAAGGTAGTATGAGGCACTCCTCCTCCCACTCAGGTCCAAGTATTAAGGTTCTGCAGTGAATTAATCACATGGAGGTGAATTAATCTTAGTTAAAAATCATAAATATTTGCTGTTGTGTTTGCAGTATGGAATGGAAAGGCAAGTACAATTACTTTAGATTCCTGAGTCTGGACACCTCTTATCCAGCTAATGTATGGGTATCCATTTCATGCTGTGCCCTTGAACTCTGTATTAGAAAAATAAGCTCTTTACTTGCATATACTAGCCCACAAGTGGGCTATGCACAAAATTACAAATGGCTAGAAGCAGTAAGTCTGTCTTTTTATTGCAGTATTGACTTTTTTCCAATAGCTAACCACAATTTTATCAACCACACTCACAATGCATTTCCCACATATTACTTGTTTAACATTGAGGAATTTTGTAAAGATTTAAAAAAGACTTACCTCCATTGTTATAAATACTTATGCCTAACAAGTCTCGAACTGTGCAGGGATTATTCTTGATAAGAACCAAAATACCCATTTTTAGTCATATGACCATTTCCCCCACTTTAAAATCAAACTAATTTGAAAAGTTGAACCTTCCAGAAACATGCACCCAAACGATAAGAGTAAAATACTATATTTTCTTCCAGATACTTCCTAGAGATCTGCATCATGAGGATCTGCATCAGGTGCCACAGAGAAATCACAGTGAATATATTTCAAATCAGAATATATGAACTGTGATTTCTCTGAGGTACCTGATATTAGAAATGTGGTAATAAATGATGAGAAACATGTTCTAAAAGTTGATAAGTTCAAGTATCTGTGGTCAACTGTTCAGCAGAATTCAGCGTTAGATGAAGAGTTGAACCATCGAATAACAGCAGGGTGGACAAACTGGAAATTGGCAACAGGAATATTATGCGACAGGAGAGTATCACTGAAGCTGAGGGAGAAAGTCTATAAGACATGAATCCAGTATTATTGTACAGAGTGGAGACATGGCCCCTGAAGAATACTCAAGAAAGGAGCTTGAATATGACAGAGATGAGAATGCTCTAGTGGACGTGTAGAGTGATGAAGATAGATAAAGTGAGGAATGCCTGCATCAGAGCATAGGTGAAGGTAGTGGAGGCATCTAAGAAAGTACAAAAAGAAGACTGGCATGATATAGGCATGTTCAAAGGAGTCCAGAAAAATACATAGACAAAGGAATTACCAGAATGGCACTCTCAGACAGAAGTAGGGGAAGGGGAAGACCGAAGAAGAGGTGGAGAGATATATTGGGAGGGACATGAGAGAGAAGGAGTTGGAAGAAGATGATACATATGGCCAAAGCCAGAGGAGAGCCAGGATCACAACACTGACCTTGTTTAGGTGGGAGAAGTGAGGGAAGAAGAAGATACTTCTTAGAGGACTTGTGTTGTCTTTTTTGTGTCATCTACATATGAGAGAGCTCACACACAGAGTCGGAGATGGGAAACAAAGGCATAGGAGTATCAAGTGACATATTCAAGGTTCCACAGTGCCTATGACACAGCTGGGATCTGAAGCGAGAGTTCCTAAATCCTTGTCCATAACCTTAATCATCAAACCATCCTTCATTCATTCCAGGCATATCCTGGAAGTACAAGTGCTGAAGTTATTAACCTAATCAGTTTTGATGAGTGGGCCAGTATACCCCTTTAAAACAGATACATTTCTACAATATATTTTCTTCCAAAGAAACCACCAGAAATAGCAATAGCTGGAACATGGGAAGAGACTTGCACAAAAAGACTCATAAAAATATTAAATATATAGAGTTATTTTATGAGGGTTGCCAAAATATGGAATGGGCTTCCAAGGGAGGTGGTGCTCCTACCTTGGAGGCATTTAAAAGGAGATTAGTCAAGCACTTGGCTGGGGTTACTTAACCCCAGAGCTCTTTCCTGCCCAGAGTAGGGAGTTGGACTCGATGATCTAAGAGGTCCCTTCTGACCCTAGAAATCTATGAAATCTATTAATTTATGTCTTTACAATTTGTAATTAGATTCTATGTCTGAAGTACAAGACATATTTGTAGCTTAGTACTGGAAGTGCAGAGTTTGTGTTGTTGGTTTAAAAAATAAATGGAAAAGGTTATAAGGTTGATGCTACTTTTCTGGGAATTGCCTGACTGATTACCATATTAGATGCTGATTTGATTTGTATAGTATAATTTCAAGATCCTAATGATGATACATGTTTTAGGTAAAAGATGCTTACAGATAAAACAGGAAACTAGGAAGGTCAGGTCCAGGGAGGGTTCCACGAAAAAAGATCTATAGTGAAGCAGAGAGAAGGAGTTAGAGAGATAATATTCTTGGTGGTTAAAAGGAAACATGACTTCTTGTGATTTTTACCATTGTCACGGGAAAGGCTTATATAAAATCTCTTTTCTCTAAATGACTTAAATTGTCTATTTTGAAGCTTTCAGGTTTTCATTTGAGCTTGTAAATTAAATTTGGAGAAGTCTCCAAAGTTCTACAGGCTCAAGGTTGAGGTTGTTTCAGAGGAAAACATCCTCCCTCTCACTCTTGACAATGACAATGGAGCCTTGGAGGGAAGATTAAAGAGCTCGAAGCACAAGTGGTGTTCTCATTGATTCTTCCTGTGGAAGGCAAGGGTCCAGGTAGACTCTTGCCTTCGTATCCTGGAAGTGAATGAATGGTTGAAATGGTGGTGTTGATGTGAAAGCTTTGGCTTCTTCCACAATGGGTAGGTATTTTTGGGAGGAGGGCTGCTGTGAAGGGATGGGACCCATTTGACGAGGATGGGAAAGACTATCTTTAAGTGCTGTGCAGCCAACCTAGTAAGGAGGGCTTTGAACTAGATTCCATAGGGAATCATGATCAAAACCCTACAGCAACAGAGCATACAGTTCAGAGGGGAAAGGACTCAGAGGCAACTTAACTGTGGGGGAAAAGCCAGAGAGCCACTGAACTACAACAAATGGTACAAAAGGGAAGCAAATGGGCCAAAATGCAAAATATGTCTGTCACATGTGATAAATATAGGGAATAAATCAGGTGAGCTGAAAGGTACAGCCTGTGGAAAAAGCTATAGTAAGATTAGAATTGCAGAGACCTGGTGGGACAGCTCTTATGACTGGAGTGTCAACACTGAGGGTTACACTCTGTTTCAGAAGGATAGGGTTGGGAGAAAAAGTGGTGGTCTTATCTTGTGTGTCAAAAAGGCATGCACTTGCTCCATGATTTAGGAGGAAGACAGCAAAGCAGAGTGCATTTGTGTAAAGACAAAAGGTGAAAAATACAGCACTGATATAATGGTGGGGATTTATTATAGGCCACCAAATAAGGAAGGAGAGGTGGATGAGTTACTCTTCAAGCAGCTGATAAATTCATCCAAAAGTTATGGGATAGTTCTGATGGGGTACTTCAATTTTCTGGGCATCTGCTGGAAGAACAATGTAGCCAAACAAAAATGTCAAGCCAGTTTCTAAGTTGTGTGGAAGGCAACTTTCTGTTTCAGAAAGTGGAGAATACAATCAGGGGATCATCTATCTTGGAGTCCCTCAGGGGTTTGTGCTGGGTCCAGTACTGTTTCAACATGTTTATTAATGATTTGGATGTTGGCATAGAAGGCTTCTTGAGCAAGTTTACAGACAAAATGAAACTGGGGAGGGTTGTGAACATGTTGGAGGATACAAGCATAATTCAGAAGGACATTAACAGATTGGAAAGCTGGGACAGAGCTAACAAGATGAAGTTCAGTGAGGATAAATGCAAGCTGCTACACCTCAGGAGGAACAATCAAAAACAGAAATATAAAATAGGTGATACCTGGCTAGATGGTAGCACTATGGAAAATGATTTGGGAGTCTCAGTAGATCACAGGCTCAATATGAGTCTGCAGTGTGATGCAGTGGCACACAAGGCAAATGCAGTTTTGGGATTAATCAATAAAAGCATTAAGGGGAAGTGATAGCACTTCTCTACTTAGCCCTGGACAGGCCTCACCTGGAGTATTATTTGCTGTTCTTGGCTCCACATTTTAAAAAAGGATTTGGAGAAGCTAGAGAGGGTCCAGAGACAGGCAACAAAGATGGTAAAGAGCATAGAAATCAAGTCATATAAGGAGAGGCTGAAGGAGTTAAGCACATTTAGCTTATGGAAAAGGCACTTCAGAGGAGCATGATAGTAAACTTGAATTCTTGAAGGGCTGCCATAAATAAGAGGGAAAGCACTTTTTCTCTCTTGTTGCAGGGAGGAGAACACAGACCAATGGTTTGAAGTTGCAGAAAAGTAAGTTTAAATTGGATATCAGGAAAATTTTCTCTACTGTTAGAATGGTAAGGCAGTAAAATATACTGCCTAGGGAATTTATGGACTCTCTCTCTCACTGGAGGTGTTCAAGA
Source organism: Crocodylus siamensis (assembly GCF_052110815.1). Classification (NCBI taxonomy): domain Eukaryota; kingdom Metazoa; phylum Chordata; order Crocodylia; family Crocodylidae; genus Crocodylus; species Crocodylus siamensis. The sequence goes on along the minus strand of NC_143395.1, from coordinate 340,742,611 downwards.
AGAGGTTGGACAGCCGTTGGTTAAGGATGATCTAGGCATAGCTAGGCCTACGTTCTACTGTGGGTATTTTCCATGATTCTGGGTTTTTTTGGTTGCCCTTCCCCTCTTTCTGCTACACATCTGAGGGTGTTTTTAAGCCTCCTTCAGAGGCACTGCGTGTTGGCTACAGCCAAGACTTGGGACTTTGACTGGACTCTGACCAAAGCCTGAAGTTCCTGGCTGGAGGGTCTTGCCTTTCTGCTCAAGGTCAGACCAGTCACTATATTTGGGGTCAGGAAGGAATTTTACCCCATGGTCAGAATGGTATGGATTGTGGGGATTGCCTTCTTTTGTAGTGGAGGTGAGTCGATGTGTGATCTCTTGAGCATATATTAACAACCTTTTCTAGAAGCAGGGCATTGGCGGTCATGGTTCCCCTGCTTTACCTGTGGCAGGTTAGGGTTGTATGCCTGTGTGGTGTCAGGGTTGTCTGTAATCTTGTAAAGAGTTTAAATTATTTGTATGGGATGATTCGGTTAGGGATGATCCTGCTTCAGGCAGGGGGGTTGGACTAGACGACTTCTGGAAGTCCCTTCTGGCATGACTTCTCTGATTCTATGACTTAGAATCAAGAAACAGACTCCTTCCACACTGAGCCCATGATACCAGCCTCCTTTGCCTATGAGTTAAGATATCAAGCAACCACCTTTCTCCCCTCTCCTTTGTTGCCCTTTGTGCTTGGGACGCCCTCCCTTTCACTTCAGTGTTCCCATTCAGATCCCTCCTTAAAACTTTCCTTGCCATGACGCCTACACCCCTCCGCCCCAGTCTCTGCCTCCCCCCCCCCCCCCCCCCCCAAAAAAAAAGCCAACCAGAAAGCTGAAAAGAGGCTACTGAGGGCACAGCCTATCCAGCCGACCACTATTATCTTGCTGTCTCCTTGTATTCTCCTGCCTGCTATATCCATCTGTAATCTCTTGTCTTGGGTTCTGTATACACACAGAACAAAGAGATGGTCTCTTTCCTAAGGAATTTAGAAACTAACACAATAGAATCCTAGGTCATGATTGGAGCCTCCAAGCTTCCTATGTGCTAGAATAATAAAGAATATATGGTATTTCTTTGAGAAATTGCTCTCTCAACAGCTAACACTGGAGTCTTTTATAATGTTATTATGACTTAAGTTTTCTGATTTAAGATGGTATATGCAGGTCAGAGGATGAAGGGTTCAGAATTCTTGCTGTATAAGTACTTGACTCTCCTAAACTTAGCCAGGGAGATGGCAAATCAGTAAGCTGCAAAAGGGGTCACCTTTGTCACCTGTTCTGCTACAGTTGCTGAAAGCAGCTGTGAGGTGAAGCCATCTGATATCCAGAAATAAAATTATGGCAGAAAATAGCATTATTTTTGGATAGCTCATAACATTTGGCAGTGCATTGCTTCAGTTGAATAAAAAACTTGTCTTCCATGGCTATTTGGAGTTTTTAGGCCGTCCAACATGAGAATAAATTTGAGCAATCCTTTGTGCAAGATTTAATTAATTAATTAATTAATTAATTCTATTGTTATGACATCCTTCCAACAAGTGTTACAGAAAGCTTGATAGCATGCAAACTTAATTTACAAACCCAACTAAATACATTAGACTGAATTTTATAAATTTCAAGAAACCTGTAAGGTTAACTAATACACAGACAAGGGATAGGAACATTGGCTTTGATTTAGTAGAACCTTATAAGAATAGTCCCAGTTCCCTTCCAGTCTTGTGAGGGGAAAAAAAATGAAAGATTATTGGCATTATAAAGTCTTTGGGATATCTGGTACATAATAGGCAAAAGCATGAGTACTGAAAAAGTTATGCAGAATTATAAAACCTATCTTTAATATAAATTTAATGATTGTCCAGGATGATATAATACCAGCTGAGCTAATCACTTAACTAAGACTGGTACTGTTGCTGGATGTGGGTAGCAGATTTGATTTCAGAACTGGGGCCTAATTCAGTAAGGGAATTAATTCAGTTGATTAGCCTCTGGAAGCCATGTGAGTTTGAGTTCTTAGCTATTTAGTTATATTACATTATTTAGGGAATATGATACCTAATACTGCAGATTCAAAACAACTTATAGTGTCCTACTTTGAGAAGCTCCTAATGTTTCAACTATGTAATCTTTGAGGAAAATATATTTTAGCTTAGGCTGTGCTCTCAGGTGAATTTCATATTTGGAGTTTGAATAAGGAAGTTTCAATCATGATAGAGTTCTCAAATGGTGACAGAATAGTAGTTTTCCTATTTATATAATATGGTTTACAGTTAGTAAAAAAGGCATGTTGAAGTATCCCTGTTTTAAAAAGTTGCTCTCTCTTGGTTTTTGAAAGCTATTACAGGCTCTCCCAACTTAAATGAACTCTTTTATAGGTACACATTGTGGATCCCTATGAACAGTCTTTCTACTCAGGTTTTAGTTTGGCCACATTTGTGGCAGGAGTTTTTGAGACTTTCAAAACAGGGTCTTACAAACTGATAGCATTTGGAACATGGGTTTTAAGGCTATGTTGTTGCCATGTAGTAGGACTTTTTCCAGAACTATAAGAGGACAGATGAAATCAGGCTTGGAAAATCCTTCTCTATGTGATTGCCAAGAAGAATAGAGGTGATCTTGGAACACCTCCAAATTTTGGGATGGGGGAAAAAGAAAAGGAGAATACTGGATGTTCCCAAAAGCTTCTATTATGCTTGGTAAGATGTGTTGTTATAGGCCCAGATGAATCCCAGTATGGTGTTGCATGGATGAGGCCATCTTTTAAATGTTGTTTATCATCAGTGATATAATGGCATCAGATTCTTTACTGGCTTCATAAGAATAACACAGAACTTGGAGCAGCTGATCTCCTTGAACATTCTCTCCTATAAGCTACATTAGAAAAGGGCATGTCATTTCCACAGCAGTGGAAAAGCCTAACTGACTCATGCCGGTGTGCATGACCAGCAAGCGTCACCAAGCCTTCTCACGCAATGTGGAAACAAGTATATGAAACAAGCTGTAAAAATAGAGAATTTCAAAGCTGATTAGAAAACAGATTTGTCCTTTAGACACTTTGGGTACTATAACAACAGAAGGAATAAATGGCTTTTGAAAATATGACTTTCAAGTTGCAGCCCCTTTAATTTTACAAATTTAATAATGGAAATAATACTGTTGTAGGGTATTTGCCTTTCTCATGATTTATAGGGCATATTTTCTTTATACAATCCTTCAAAACTTTGTCTTTTGTAAATCCCACAGGAAGCTTGCCATACAATTAATGGTAAGTAGAAATGCAATTGACATGCATTTGTATTGCTATACTAAAAACGAGACTTTGTGGTGTATTTAAAACTAAACAGCTTTTGGTAGTAATCATCCCATTAGGCACTAGTCCTATGTGTGATCTCTCTGGAAAGATTATGGTGTCTTTGAGGAGCTCTATTGACTTATCTGAAATCCCTCATGGATGGGGAGGCCTACACTGATCAGCAGGGATCCTGGTTTTCTCTGATTTAAAAAAAAATCCCCAATTTTCAGATTTAAAAAAGTAACCCAAGTTCCACATTTTTCCATGATTAAAATGAAATGCCACTAATACATAAAACTTTATATAGTGGTGCTTCATTTAAATCACAGAAAAATGTGGATTTTGGGTTACTTTTTAAAATCTGAATATTGAGGATTTTTTTTTATCAGAAAAAAACAGGATCCCTGCTCATCAATCTCATTGCAGAATTGGTGGCTTGGGTTGTGTTGTACATGGGGTTGTGAGTGTCTTAATACTTGATTGCATAGTGCTTAGTGTACTCTGGTCCATGAACGCTGCATGCCCCTGGAGGCTAGGGTGGCATGGCAAGCTTCCACAGGTGGTGGTGGCACTGGCGGCAGCAGAAGCATGGCAGCAGTGAGCAGTAAGCTTCCGCAGGCAGCTTACCGGTGCTGTCAGTGGTGGTGGTGGGGAGGGGGGTGAGTGCTGACCAGTGGTCAGCAACCACCCACAGACACCGCCAGCAGCATTGTGGTGGCCAGTGGCAATTGGGGACCACCCACAGATGTCAGTGGCGGTGGTGAGGAGGAGGAGAGTTAGTGAGTGGTAACCACCCGCAGGTGCTGCCAGCAGCTTCAGCGGCACCTTTTTGCAGGGGGTGCACTGCCAAGCTCTGGGGTGCACCCGCACGAGTGCACACCCCCTACACATCGCCAGTTTTCTGGTCCTTATTCAGTGATGTGCTTCAGCATTACAACAATAGAAATAAATAATAAGGTATGTTTATACAATGATTGTAATTCCTATTTAAAATACTTTATTCATACTATTATATGGCTTTGTTCCCCATACATGACAAGTCCTATAAAAACAAAAGATAAATCTCTTACATGCAAAGCAAAAGTTAAAATTATTGGTTTAGTTGATATTTCCAAGGTGAACAGATGATTTGGTACGTCTGTACTTGACAATTATTGTTGTTGCCCTACAATGGATTTGATATTTAAATGTCAAAATTATTGATATGGCTATGCTGTTCTTAACAGGTTTACATTATCCTTAATCGTGTGTTATTTCCCTTTTCTTCTGTTTTGTGTTGAAGCAATACTTCTATTTCATCAGGAATTTCTGACAGTGATGCAGTACATTATCTATTAACTCCACATGCTTTGTATTGTATGAAGAAAATGGCCTCTTAGTAATGTGGGTGATTTCAAACCCACCCAGACACCCTATTTCTGTGCAGTCTTTTACCTTGCTTCACTTCATTCTCCTCCTTCCTTTCCTTGGCTTACCTGTTTTGTTCTCTCATGTATGCCTTGTCCTTTATCTTGTCTTTCTATTTAATTTCTCTCCTAACTTAACCCTCCCCATGAAAAAAAGAAAAGAAAAATCATAGCACTTCTGACATTTGCTGGGTTTCCATTGTTCATTTTCAGCCTTGTTCTCAGTTTTGTCCAGCCTGTCTACTTAGATTGTAACCCCTCAGGACAAGGACTATATATTAGTCTGCATATTATTATTCGTCATATTTGGGCTGTATGCTCTTATGTCTCCTTAAGCACTGCTGTAATATCCAATAATGATAAGAATCATAAATAGAAAATGGTTAAAGCAGAGGCTGTTGGTACAGTTAGGAAAACTAAAGAAAAATCCAAAGAAATAACAATATTTCAAGCAAAACAAGTGGTTTGAAAATGACTGGAGAAAATTCCTCAGACAGTTGCAGGTACTAGGATGAGAGGACTACGAAGATAACTGAACGAAGTGTGACTGACTGTTGGAAAGAACTATGGGAAAGTAAGGCACCATGTAATATTTAAGCATGAGTCATTTGAAACAAAGAAATGTGAGCATAATGGTATAATTGATAAGAGTGCAGTGCAGATCACAGGTGAAGATGTACAAAGAGAACAAAAGATAATTTAATTGGAGAGCACCAAGATGTGTTGGAATTCTCAATTAGTTAAAGAGCTGAACAAACTTATATTCTTGTGCAGAATATGTCTACATGAAAAGCTGGGAAAATATGTGCCTAACTGGATGGTGGTTGGAATGAATGTGTTCATTATAGACAACATGGGAATGGAAACAACTTAAAATCTTAGGACATATAGCTTGCTTGTCTGTGATCTGCAAGTGCCTTTCTGGAAACATTAGTGAGCAAATTGATTGAGCATATTGAAACTAATTATATGTTTCCTCAAGAGCAGAAAGGGTATGGAAGAGGTGTGATGGAGTGATGGTGGACAAAACTATACTGACAGATGTGAGAAAAAAGCAAATGAGCTTACTGAGTGTATGTTAGATGGATTGTGCAGAAACATAACATCTCATATGAATGGGCAATAATAATACAAGACTTGCTCAAAGTACATCCTCTGTTGTTGAAATGTAGCTGAAATAGCATGGAAATCTGTGTGCTGTGCTTGGAATGCAGTGATAAAGTACTAGGTGAGGGGAAAAGTAAAATAATGTGACTGCTTGTTACATTTGCATTTTACTGTATCTCTGTTTCCACTGTCTTCAATACAAGGATGGATTATGTAATAACTAAAGAGGGGGAGCTTATTTCATTTCTGTTCTAAATGGATAATCTAAAATATATATGGCCAGAATGAATTTGAGATTACTTCACTGAGATTAGTTCATTGACATTTTCTATAGGATATAGGAATGGATTTGGTTAAACATATATGCATATTGTAACATACTCAAACTGCACAAATATTGCAGAGGATAGAAATGGATAAAAGCATAATAGAACACATCAGTAGCATTAGAAAGTGTCAGCATTCATGAATTCTTCAAAGATTTATGATGAAGAAATGAAGGAAAGAGTATGTTGGCACACTAGTAAAACTCTAGAAAATAAAATTCAGTGCAAAAGATACAGCTAAGGCAATAAACTTATATGCTGTTTCAATTAATATAGTATTTGACTGCAGTAGCAAATTGGATGTGGATTGATTTAAAGGAAGTAGACAGGATGTCTGGGAGGAAGTTAGTGCTGTATAAGGTAATGAACATGAACTCATAAGTGGACAGACTCTATGTTGACAGGAAGGATAGAGGATAAAGCTAAGAACAGTCAAGGGTATCATGGAACAGAAGCATGTAATGATAGCAAACTGTATGGGAGGCAGAAAATATAGTGACTGGATCTTGGATTGAGTCCTAAAACTAAATGAAGAATAAGCTGCTATTGATAGAAAGTCAGTATGCAAAACAAGAAAACAGATACGTAGGCAGAAATAAATGGAAAAAGGACTACAAGAAGATTTTTTAAGAAAAATTCAGAAAAGAGATTGTAGCAAATGATGAACCTCTTATCTGAATAGGGGTGAAAATACAAATGAAGAATTTAGTTATGGGTACAGAGGAAGAGATTATTTGTGTTTGAGGGAGTGTTTGCTATATGAGAAATGTACTTCTAATGGTGTATGAGTGTCTCTGTCCTTTATATATTTTCTGTGACAGTTAATTTGGTGCATAGTTGGTGTTTAGTCTCACTCACATAATTGCCATGAAGGCATTTGAAACATTGGATCAGGTATATCACATTTTGGGAAAGGCATGTGTAGGATCCATGGATTCTGATGGTTTTGTTATGGGAGGGAGGGAGTGTTGATTGTAGTGGCAGTGCAGATGGTTGACAAGTTAAGCATTTCTTGCCAAGGCAGGCCTGTGTCCCACTTGATGTCTATTGGGCAGTGGGGAGTTCACTTCCAATGTTGAGTTTTACAAATTAGGGAGTTGTTTGAAAGCCAGGAGCAGAGGAGCTGGGAATATTTTTTTTCTCAGTCTGATCTTTGATGACTATCAGCTGTAGTTATATGGAAATACTTCTAATCAGTTCCAGTGTGGGGTGGTACATGACCAGTGGGGATATGAGCTCACAAGGGGGTTTCTTTTCATGTTGTGGCAGGTTGCTGCAAGGTATTTGGATAGCTCTTTCAAATGTACAGTCTGTTTCTCTAATGGAATGTCCTTGTTGTATAAAGGCTGGTCACATGGGCATCGAGAGTGTTCTCCGAGCAGCTCCAGTGGTATCTGAGGGTCAGGCTGTAGATAACAGCTTTATTGGTGTGCTTGAGATGATTGCTAGTATTGTGGACATTGGTATGGTAGTCTGTGGGTTTTATGTATGCAGTGGTTTGTAGAGTGATATTCTGGACATAGACTGTGGTATCTAAGAAGCTGATGTTAGTGTAGGAGTATTTTAGAGAAAGTTTGACCAAGAAATGATAGTTGTTACACCTGTGGTGAAAGTCAGTAAGTGAGTCCAGACATTCAGCCCAGATAACAAAAACATTACCTATGTAACATAGGTATAGTGCACGTTCGGTGAGGTTTTCTAGACATTTTTTCCTCCAGGTGGTTCATGAAGAGCTTGACATATTGAAGGACTATATTTGGGCCCAGAGATGTGCCCATGGTTTGGAGGAAATGATGACTGTTGAAAAAAAAGTTGTTGTGGGTAAGGATGAAATAGACAATTTGTTCAGCATGTTGTTGCAAATCTGATTGTACTCCATGTTCCTGAAGGTATTTCAGGCAGGCAGCTGCGTTTTCATGGTATGGGATTTAGTGAACAGGCTACCTGGTGACATCCATGGTTGCAAGTATGGCTTTTTCGGGGAGATGGTTGATGTTTTGGGTACTATTGAGGAAGCCTGTGGAGTCCTGTACAGCACTTGCTCTTTGAGTGACCAGTGGTTTCAGGGTAGTTTCTATGAATCCTGATAGCTCTTCAGTGTGGGTGTCACAGTTGGATGCCACAGCTGAATATGCTAGGGTTAGCTTATTTGTGAATCTTTGGGAGCATATAGAAAATTCCTGTGGTGGGACAGTGGGGAATAAATAGAAGTAGTTTTTTCCTGAAGCTGGCATGAGAATGATTTGATTATATTTTCCAGTTCCAGAATGAAATCTGGTGTGGAGTCCTTCCAAAATTCTTGATAGTATTTGATGTTGGTGAGTGTCTGTCAGCTTCACTGATGTAGTCTTGATGGCTGGGGATGACTATAGCTCCACGTTTGTCCATTTACAAGCAAAGTCTGTGGAAGAATTCTTTTAATTCTCTATGCCTTAGTAGTTTCCCGTGTTTTTTCCTCTGGGCAGAAGTGAATGCCTTTGGAAAGTACAGATGTTTTGGAAAGGGATAGTGTACTACATAAATATGATTTCATAGACATTATGGGCTGGAAGGGACCTTGCAAGATCTGTGAGTCCAGCCCCCCTGCCATAGGCAGGAAGTCTGTTGGAGTCAAATGATCCCAGCAAGATAAGCATCCAAATGCCTTTTGAGTAAGTCCAGAGTAGGCATTTGCAGCACATCTAGGGGGAGTCTGTTCCAGACCCTGGACACTCAGACAGTAAAGAAATTTTTCCTTATGTCCAGTCTAAATCAACCTTCCAGAAGTTTGTGGCTCTTAGACCTTGTTATCCCTGATGAACTACTGTTTTCCCAGATCCTGGTGCACACCCCTTAAATGCTTATAGGCTGCCACCAAGTCCCCCCTGAGCTTTCTCTTCTCCAGGCTGAAGAGTCCCATGTCCCTCAGCTTCTCCTCATAAGGTTTGCTCTCTTGGCCTTTGATCATGCAGCTGGCTCTCCTCTGGACTCTTTCAAGCTTACCCACATCCCTCCTGAAGTGGGGGGCCCAAAACTGGACACAGTGGCCTTAGTGAGCTGTGGCCTCACTAAGGCCAAGTAAAGCAGGAGAATGACATCCCTGGTTTTGCTTGAGATGTATCCGGTGGTTGCATGCCAGAGTTTGGTTTGTGTTGCCAGCCGTGGTATTGCATTGGTGGCTCATGTTAATTTTGTGGTCAGTCAAGACCCCTAAGTCTCTTTCGGTCATGGTGCTAGTGAGCGTAGCACCACTGAGCCTATGGGTATGATGCTGTTTTTTTTTCTCCCTAGGTGGAGTACCCTGCATTTCTCTATGTTGAATGCCATCAGGTTTGATTTGCCCACCTTGTGAGCATGTCCAAGTCAACCTGTATCCCCAGCCTGTCCTCCAATGTGACTGCCTTCTCCCATAGTTTAGTGTTTTCCATGAACTTTGCCAGTCCGCATCTGATGCCTGAATCCAGATCATTAATGAAGATGTTGAAGAGTACTAGCCTGAGAACTGAGTCCTGCGGGACACCACTGGTCACCTTGTGCCATGTTGATTTGCTCCCATCAACTAATACTCTTTGTGTCCTACCCCAGAGCCAGTTTCTGAGACATCAGCTGTGAGATGGTCAAGGCCACAGTTCCCCAGCTTAACCATGAGGACATCATGGGAGACCAGGTTAAAGGCCTTCTTGAAATCCAGATATATGACATCAGCTGCATCTCACTTGTCCAGGCAATGCATTGCCTCATCATAAAGGAGACAAGGTTGGTCAGGCAAGACCTTTCAGTAACAAAGCCATGTTGGCTGGCACTCGGAAAGTTGCCTTCCATTAGCCTGTTGCTGATGGAACCCTTGATGATTTTCTCCAGGATCTTTCCATGGATGGATGTCAGACTGATTGGCCTGTAATTCCCTGTATCTTTCGTCCTTCCTTTCTTGAAGACCGGGACCCTTTTCCAGTCTTCTGGTACCTGTCCTGAGTGCTATGAGTTCTCAAATGTCTTCACCATAGGGCATGCTTCAGCCAGCTTCTTCAAGACTCTCAGGTACATTCTGTCCAGGCCCACAGACTTCTGGATGTCGAGCCTCTCAAGATGTTCCCTCACTTGATCTATGTCAATTGTGCACCCATCTCCCACCCCCTGGATGCTTTGCATCCTGTCTGACAGGGTGACTCTCTTGGGTGGGTGGAAGACCGACCCAAAGTAGTCATTTAGGAGACTGGCCTTTTCCTGAGCATCAGATGTCAGATGCCCCATTTGATCTAGCAGGGGTCCAGTGTTGCCTTTATTCTTTCTCTGACTTCCCCTTATCTGAAGAAGGACTTTTTGTTGTCCTTGATTCCCGTAGCTAGCCTGAGTTCAGTTTCTGCCTTGGCTTTTCTGGTCCACTATCTACAGATGCGGGCTATTGCTGTATAGTCCTCTTTGGTGATGATTCCCATTTTCCATCTGGTTTAGGCTTCTCTTTTTAGTTTCAGGAAGTTCAAAAGTTCCCTATTGAGCCAAGGGGATCCTTCAGCCCACTGACTGCATTTCCTGTGGAATGGAATGGACTTTTCTTGTGCTTTGAGAATTGTGTTCCTAAAGAACAACTATTCCTTGTGGACTTCCTTTTCTAAGGGGCCTTGGTTGCTTAGTACCTGGCTGACCAGTCTCCTGAGTTTGTGAAAGTCAGCCTTCCCAAAGTTGAGGATTTCTGTTTTACTGAGAGATTTGCCTGCCCTGAGTTGGACAGAGAAAGTGATCAGTTCATGGTTGCTGTCACCAAGTTTCCCCTGGATACTCAGATTGCTCACCAGATTGTTCCCTTTGGCCAGAACCAGATGCAGCAGTGTCTCTCCCCTAGTTGGCCTGTGGACCTCTTGCATTAGGTAGAGCTCCTCAATGCAAGTGAGGAAGCTATTTGACCGGTCAGATTTGGCCATGTGCTCTTCCCATGAGATGTCAGGGAGATTGAAGTCCCCCATGATGACCATGTACTGGGGACGTGCAGCCTCAGCCAGTTCCCTGCTGAATTCACAGTCCAGCTCTTCCTCTTGTTTGGGAGGTCTGCAATAGACTCCTACAACTATATCCCCTTCCCCTTGCTATCCCTGTATTTTAACCCAGAGGTTCTCAAGACGCCCTCCTTGGTTGCTAAACTCAGTTTGAAGGGAAGTGTACTGCTCCTTCATGTAGAGCGCTACACGTAGAGCTTCACGTAGAGATTATCTGTAGCAGGAATTGAAGAGGCATGAAACCTATACGCATGATACCAATAATTTGTGTTATGTCAGCATAGCAGTAGTGGAGTAGAATAACACTAATGGATGGTGGAATATAGTGTCCTCAAAATGACACCACCTAAACATTTACAGTACCAATAGTCTGAGCATATTTAGCTTCTCAGAAAGAAACAATGGTTCTCTGGCTCTCATCTTTCAATGAAAGAACCTGGGTTCAATTCCTGACTCTGTTACAAACTTCTTTTGTGACTGCAGACAAAACTCTTAATTGCAAACATTGACAAATCTGCAGTGTTTCTGTGACATAGCTGATATCATTCCTGCTGACGTGGGCAAACTGTGAAAGAATAAACTTTGGAGTCACATCTCATGGGTTATATTCCCACTGATCCAAACCTCAGTGAAGAATCTCATATTAATTTCAGTAGGATTTAGTAATTGCTGCCAAGCAAATCCCTGTGAGTGCAACCCAGGGCGTGTGACTCCTAAACTCATCCTTTAACAAGATACAACTGTTCTTGAGTCCACACATTTGTCCAGAGGTGTGACATAATGATGAGTGATGAGGACTAATGAGTTTAAGCTTACAGAGGGAATGAGTCTTTAATTTTGTGGTCAGTGCAGTTACCTGGGAGGCTTGGTAATGTTTCTAGTCCATATAAAGTAAAAGTAAAAACAGATTCACTACGAGATATTGAGAGGCCTTATCTCTTGTCACTGGATGAACAAATATAAGAATGGCCATTTACTGAGTATTATATAGGTCTATCTTGCCCAGTGTCCTGTTTCACACAGAGGCAGAGAATGGATGCTAAAAGAGAAAGTGAACTGGGTATGACCAAGGTTTTATCCTTGTTCCTCTTCCACTGGCAGCATCCAGCATTTAAGGTTTAGGAAGTTCTGATTCAAAGACTGTACCCCTAATTCCCATGTTCCTCTAAGAATGTATCCTGTCTGTTTTTGAGTCTGGTTAAACTGTCAGCTTCCATAGCATCCTGTAGCAATAAGTTTCACACTTTAATTTCATGCTGCATAAAAAAGAAATGTATTTTTTTGTTTTAAAATTACCACTTAGTTTAATTTTATAACCCCTACTTCTTGTATTGAGAGAGATAGTAAGTAATCAATCCCTATCTACTTTCTTCTTTGCCATTTAGTATTTTGTAATCCGTTTATCTGTTTATCCATTCTCCCTCAAACACCTCTTTTCTTAACTAAACAGGTATAGAGGGAACTAAAGTTTGCCTATACATGCACTTGGAGGTACAGGGGGAGGGCGTTTTAATTAGAGCAGTTTCCAGGCAACTACTCTAATTAAAATGGCTTACCATCACGTGTATTAAGCTCCCCACATTTCAAAATGGCTGCAGGGGCACTTTAACTAAAGCTGATTTGACAAGGTTTAGTTAAAGTGCCCCCGTGACCATTTTGAAAGGGGTGGGGGCTTAATACATGTGTTGGTGAGGCAAATTGCTTGTGTTCTAATTGGAATGCGGAGCAGACTCAATTAATCGCCAATGATCATGTCTATAGGTTGTAACTTCCAAGTAGACAGAAACAGGTAGGGTGGAAATTAGGTCCCACTATTCTCTGTTATTCTTACTAGCTAGCTCAAATGATTCTTCTGTTAGCATTTTGCCTTTTGTAGAGCCCATTTTGAGGCATCTAACTCTCCTTATGAATTGTATACAGAATCTAGATGTTAGTTTCAGGTTTAATAATTCCTTTCTGAAGCTGCTTCATAAGATCTTATGCATACACAGCAACATAGACCTTTTACAAGTTTTGAGGGAAGTGGCTGGAGCACTCTTGCTATAGCACTTCATATAATTCAAAGAGGGAAATGGAGGCAGACTGATAAGTGGATGAAATGTGGTCTAAAAATGGGTTTATTGCTTTTGTGTGGAGAGGTCTTTGTAGCTCTTTAGAGATGCCTTACAATTGTGATTACCCTGAATTGTCTGTGGTTATGAATCATAAAAACCTTATTCTACATTTCACACCATGTGAACATATATAAACATGTCACAAAATATGTTATATCAATATAATCCCCTGGGGATAAACTGCCTGTTTCTTAGAAGGTCTGAAAATGGTATTACTTTACTTTTGAATGATTTTGGTAAAGTATTGGACAAGCTATTCACAGAATACACAGACCTGGCCCCAAAACCATTTAATCTGGATTAGGTTTAGAGGGTTTGTTTCTTCACCTACTGAAATCATTGGCAAGGCTTCCATTGATTCATTGGTTCAAATTAGGCAGGTGGTATTCAGAAATTGTGAGGGGGAAAGCATTAACATCCTGTACCTTTTGGGGGAGGTACAAAATTATACATGAAAAGAAACCAAGCTATTTCCAGATAGGAATCGTATACTTCTCCTGCAAATAATGGTGTTTCTTTGTACTTTCCATCTGGTACATTCACAGAAGTTAATTCCTCCTCTGAACTGTGCATGATGCCCATCAGATTCCCAAAATATTCAGGTTGAAACAGTTTGTGTCTCTGTTTTCACCCTGCATTTAAAGAAATGCATCTTTGCTTATCAGCCTACAGCTAGAAATATGTCTCTTCCTATTTATTCTCTAATTAGCACTATGTGCATAGCTTCTAACAGCATCTCTTTCCACTTCATTTAAATAAAGAATGGCCTTTGTAATGAAGAAGATAATTAGTAGCTGGTGAAACTTCAGTTGTAATTATGCTGAGGCAAAACTAGTACTTATTATATTATTTTCTTTATCTACGTTTCCTTTTTCCCAGTTTCCTAGATGGTCAAATATATTACAGTGCATCTGAAATCAGCTACCAGGGTGATGGCAGTTTGTGAGGACCTCTGGGGAGCTATTTGTTCCCTTTGTGCCATTAAACAAAGGGGAAAGTGGAAATGTATTACCCCTCTCTGCACACTGCAACTTGATCAGGGATTACTCATCACTGGGGCTCATAAGTATTTCTGAGCAAATTATTTTGCCTGTGTAATCCATCAGACAAGCTAAATATTAAGGCTTAGTTTTTAAATTTGCTATTTTTTGAGAATTTCCCATGAATCCTCTATAAGATCTTTGTTCTATTTCTGTGTCTAAATTATCTGAAATTGAATGCTTTGCTTGGCTGTCAATTATATATATTTTTTCCAGGACCAAAACATGTCCTCCAGACTGACGCTTGCTTGCTGGCATTACCTATCTCTTTCAGAGAGGGTGTTTTTGTTTATTGGGAGGACAAATACATTCACAGATCACCATCCCTCTTCCCTATGAGCATATGTTCTAGTTCATCCTTGGATCCACCACAGGGCTAGGGGACATTTTTTTGCATCATACCTTTTTTAGAGTAATTGCACCACATCTTGAAAATGTTTTTGTAGCTATTTTTGGCACTCTTCTCAATTTTCAACTTTTTAAAAGTGTCAACACCAGAACTAGACACATTATTGGCTTCAGTAATGAGATGCACAGAGTTATGCATTCCTATTTTCTATTCCTTATATATACAACCAATGATTGCCTTTGTCCTCTAGCACATCTCAGTGGGATCTTATGATCATTCTTCACGATGCTAGGTTTTTTGGGTTTTGGTTGTTCGTTTTTTTGGCGTCACTGCATTGGTAGATACAACCTACTGCTTTGTAAATGTGGTCTTCCCTGTTAGCATTTCTTATGTAACCACCCTTTAATTCTACACTGATTGTGTCCCTCATCAGCCCTTTCATGATTATTCCCAAAGGCAGTGTCAGGCTTACCAGCCTATAGTCAGAGAGGTCCTTGCCCCATGTTAATGCTGCAGGGTCAGCAAGTTAGCTGACCCTGCAGGTTTAAAAAATATTTAACTTGTAATAATTGCTTTTCATTTTCCTACCAATTTCCAGATAAAATAGGATGTATTTTGTTTTTACTCTAAGATACGATTGCATCATCCTCCTTTTTCAAATACAGAACAAAGTTATTTGTTGAATGTCACTTACTTTTAACAATTTTGACAATCGTATCATCCTTATTTAAGGTTGGATCCATACCATGGTGAGCATTTCATTGCCAAATACTATCTCTTCTAAGTTAGTGCCTTCAGGGACTTTAAGTTTCCAGTCATGTGACTCATCTAAGCCGGCTTCAATAATGTATCACATTTCTTGTAATAAGTAAGCAATACCTCCCGCTTGTTTATTTCTTTGGCTTGCTATGCTGCATAGTTCCAATGTTCTTGCGTCTCCAAATAATTGCATTAATCCTTAGCATCCATGCTCTTATTAAGAATGGCAAACTGACATTCCTGTCCTCCTTCTCTGTTTCTTGCTCAAGTGATGACAACTTATGGTTCAATGGTTCACAGTGAAAGATTTGTCATCCTTTTCAGATTTGTTGGAACAGTGGGATATTTGGGCATATGTCCCTATCTCAGTATGAGTTGAGTGTATAGCTGAGTGTAGCATGTGTTAGGGAATCGGTCATAAATTAGATGTTTATTGTATAAATAAATATACCAGGTCTCATATGCATTGTTCTATAACGTTTTCGAGACAACATAGTACTTTGGTTTCAGTGCAGTTATCTGTGAGATTTTTAAATCATCTGTGCAGTGCAAAGGAGATAAAAGCCAGCATCATCCAACATTTCACACAATCTTTCATCCAGTATAGAATTTTTACACCTTAATCTTATGCTAAAATGGAAACTTGTGATTTCAGACATTTATGACATTTCACATCAAAGATTATAGGCTCTGCAATTCAGCTGCTTGTCAGGTGGGTATGCATACCGTCTTGGGAGGTGTCACTAAAGAGTGCCTCTGACAGGCAGTGAAACAATCAAAAAAGCCCCATAGCTATGATGGAAGCTGTTGGGTGATTTTATTTCTTTTAATTTCTTTCCACACCAGTTTACAGTGTCAAAGATTCCACCTGGGTTTTATTAAGTTGTAATCCGTGCTATTTGCTGTTTTCTCTCTGATCTGAAAAGACAACACAGTTCTTTTTCTGTGTAATGAAAACGTAATTACATTTCTTACTGTGTATCCAAGGGTGAGTGACAAAAGAGACTGAGGCAGATCCTCAGCTGATGTAACCTGGGATAGCAGTCTTGCTGTCAACAGAACTGCACACTAGCTGAGGGTCCAATTCAGTGGAATCTGATTCATCGAAATGAAGACGAGAAAGGAGAGGGAGGCTATGTGTATACTGATTACAGGCAGGGAAGCAGTGCTGCTCTCTCTCTTTCTGGAGCTAATAAAAAGATTTCACTCCAGATGTACTGACTTAGCTTAGCGGTATTGTTTGGACACATCATGGGTTTTCAGTCACAAATGTCCCTATTATCTGTACAGCTGTTTCTACAGTTACATTTCTGTTTGCAAATGCAGTTTTCTTTCATGGACAACTGAAGCAGATTTTAAAAAACACCAAGCCTATAAACTCATGTTGCTGGCCAAGCCAGACACTACATATAACAGTGTCCAGGTACAAGGCTCCAGGTGTGCCACATACAAGTAAAAGGGGCCATTTACTTTTATATAGGAAGGTTTGGGAAACAGAATTACTGTGGGAAAAGTGCTCTTCTTTGCAAAAAACAGCCTGTATTAAACTTTCTCCTCTATGCTTTATTTATTTATTGAAACAGCACATCTTGTTTCAGTTCTTTTGCTCCTAGCTGAAACTGCCTTATTTTTTTTCTGATGATACCAGCTAGAAACTCCATTCCTTTCTAACAAAGAGGAAAATAGTGATTATGTTTTAGATGGGCCATGAATGATGTTCATTCGATTTCCCTGTATTCTTTAGCAAACAGGTCACATCTGAATAGAAGGGGCTTGCTATCATGGCAAGCAGAACAGGATGGAATTGCAGTTGAAAGAAATCAAGAGAGCTAATGTGCACATACATAGGAGTATGTTAATGGGTGAAAGTTGTTCAGAAGAGTGCAGACGGAATTCAGCCTGCTGGAAGAGGTCTACCTTTTCTCTTTAAACTAATGCTACAGAATATCATTTTTTGGTGCCTTAAAATATATTGTCTTAGTTATACAGCTGAGTCATACTGCCTAACAATAAGTCCCTCTATTAATGGAAGATATTTTCAGTAGTACAGTCTCAACAGCAAACACTTCCAGCCTTTAGTGCTCCATCTAGCTATAGACAAGTTGTTTTGATAGTGGTCTTTCCCTTTTAGATGTTATGCTTCTGGAATATTTTTGTTCTAAATAGTTAAAGATGTTGAACTGTTAAAGAGGGCTGTGTTCTGTCTTTGGCAGGATCTTTTATTTTCAGGGGCAATAGCATTATAAAATAGCTTAGATTTGGAAGCAGCTTAAGGAGGATACAGCAATTATGGCTGATTATGGAAAAGGTTAAAAGGTTAAAGTACAAGCCCCCTTTATTGTTGTTATTAATTTGTATGTATATTTATGTATATGTAAATATATTTAAATAAATATTTCTATAATTCCCAAAGTGGTGTAAAGAATGACTGCCTTGGATAATTCCTGGACTATCATGGCTTTATCACTTTAAGGCAGGGATAGGCAATTATTTGGGCCTGAGGGCCAAATAAGGAGTTTTGATCAGCTGTTTCAGGCTGGGTCAGCACCCTTCCCCACAACAACTCACCAAAACTCCCTATGGAGCTGTGGGCAGGCAGGGAGCAGTGTTCAGAATTGGGAGGGGCAGGCGAGGCTGGGATCATATGCCCCTGCCATCTGGGGTATGGGGTGTGTATGTAGGTCTATGGGTGGGGGCATGCATGTGTGTGTGGAGGGGGTGCTGTCTGGATGCTAGGTCGAGGGGGCTTACTGTGGGTGAGGTGAAGGAGAGGGGCAGGAGGCACATGCAGCAGAGCTTGACTGGGTGGTGCAGTTTGTGCTGCCCCTGTGCTGCTCTGCATGGGGTCAACCCCTGCCCACTCACACTGGGGCAGCCTGTGCTGCATTCCCACCAATGCCCACAGCCTGGCCGGGTGCTGCCCTGCATCCCCCGCCTCCAATTTTGGAATCTGGAACCAGACCCTTACGCACCTGCCAGGAGCAGCGTGGCACGATGCAGCAGGAGCAAGAGGAGGAGTGGCTACTGGAGGCAGGAGGTGCAGAGTAGCACCTGGCTGGCTGCAGCCACACTGAGAACAGCCCCTACTCCTGCTCCTGCTCCAGCACACAGGACTCCAGCTCACAGGAAGGTGGGTGGGAGCTGAAGCCACATCCCTTGTGCTGAGACAGGAGCCACCCAGCTGAAGCTGCTCACCCGCTGTCCTGGAATGGCATGGCATGGACAGCATGGTGCAGCTGCGGCAGGAGCAGGAACAGCTTCTGGCAGGCTGTTCCCAGTGTGGCTGCAGCTGGCTGGGTGCTGCTCTGCACCCTCTGCTTCCAGCAGCAGCTCCTTCTTTTGCTCCCGCCTTGCCATGCCACAGTCTCCAGCAGCTGCATGGGGCTCTGGCTCCAGATCCCTGCCACCTTCCCCCAGAAGCTGGCCAGAAGCTGAAGCCAAAGTCCTGTGTGCTGGAGTATGAGCTGCCCAGCTGAAACTGCTCTCCTGGCATGGACAAGGGGCAAAATCAGAGGCAGGAGCTGCCACCACAGCCAGGCTGCAGCTGCATTGGGAACATCCTCACCAGAAGCTTTGCGTTGGCTGGGGCCTGCGCTGGCACCCACAGTAGGCTCCTGGTGCAGGCTGCCCCAGCACAAACGGGTAGGTCATGGACCCATGCAGAGTGCTGCAGGGCCAGCCGCAGGCCAGATATAGTTACCTGGCAGGCCAGATTCAGCCTGCAGACCATATTTTGCCCACCCCTGCTCTAACACTACCAAAGTGGTGTAGTAATTTTAAACTCATATTTGCCCATCAGTATGGTATGCCAACATTTTACAACCTCTTCATTTAATCTTCACAATTTCCCTATTTTAAAAGTGAAGAACTTCGGCACTGTGGACTTCAATGACTTGCCTACAGTTACACAGGAAGAGTAACATAACAAGGGAAAGGCAAATGGGGCACCAGTCTTGGGCATTGGCTTAGACGGGGCACCCAAATGGCAGCCCTCCAAGTCCATGCCACAGCAGCAGTCGCTACAACTTCAAGTGTTCAGGCTTCACTGCAGAAGCAACCCCCAAGGCAGGTATGGCCCTTGTCACATGGTAATTTTGGGTGGATCCTGGAGCTCTTAGCACCTGGACTGTCCACATGTTAGCACCTGAAACTAAATTTAGGCAGCTAAAAGTAATACCATTCCAGGGATTATCTCTGATCCACGTTACCCACCTTGTGTTACACTAAGATGTAACCACTCTAGGCTACACCTCTGTGTAAACACGCTACCCACCCCCTCGCCTGCTGACTCAGATAGCACCCATTGCCTGCCCCCCGCCCTCCCTAGAACGCCAGATCCCTGCCCACGGCCCCTCGAGTCTATTCTTACCATTTTAATCTTCCTCTCATTCAGAATCACCTAGTTTCCTCCATTTTCCAAAGTTCCCTTCCTTCCCCCCTCACTACACATACACTCGGTGAAGGAAGTCTCATTCAGTCTTAGCTTTACTACGTAGTGGGCACACCTACACATTCATTAATGCACTATTGTTACTGAACGTTACATTTAATACCTGTATTAGCAGGTACTAAATCAATGCACAATAAATAGCTCATGGTCTTTTTGTGATGCTAATGGTAGTAGACTCATTCTACTGCTCATTAGCACATTAGCATGGCTGGAGCAAATGTAAAATTTTGTAAAGTCTTCCTGTAGGTAACTTCTGTTTGGGCATTTCCAAAGCCCTAACCATTACTTCTGGATAAATTCATGCAGAAGTCTAAACTCAAGGCTAAGTTTGCCTTGAGTGTTAAATGATTGAGAACCATTAATCTAGAAGAACTACATCCCCGTTTAGGATATTATAAGAGCAGTGGGATTCGATGGATAGGGAGCACTTCTGAGGATCTGATGCCCTTATATGAGCACTGACGGCTCTACCACCTATTCTCTTACCAATTCTGTTTTTTGCTCATTTGTTGTTGTTTTTCTTTATTCATAATCTTTTGAGTTAATCTCTTTAAATGGACTCTATCACTGCCCACACTTCTATTTGGGATGGGTCCTGGTGGTGTGATTCTGTTGGATTTGACTATTCTTTAACACTTGATTTCACTGTTTCTACTTTTAATTTCTTTGGTAAACTTGCTACAGCTTTAGAAAATTAAGTATGCTGTCACTAACTTATTCTTTAGTGTTATGGTTATAATCAGAGAGTGTGCAAGCCCTCTCATATATAGTACTGTTCAGAGGGCTGTTAAATATGCATTAAGTAGAGGTAAATGTCATTCACAGAAAATGAAAGATCTGTGCAGTGTTGGAGTATGAGCAGGGTGCAGTGGAAGCACAAATGTAGCTAGTTGGCATGCTCAGTACCAAGTGAAAAACCTACAGTAATTCTTGGCAGCAGACTTGTGTGATAGCTGCAAGCCTTTAGCTGACTGAAATTATAGATACCTTTGGATGCTGTAGTCCCTATTTAAAGGAAACAATCACAAACCAGTGCTCTGATCTAATACTATTTTTTCCTAAATATTTCATTGGATGTCTAAGAGGCAGAAGCCAACTGCATATAGTAGGGGCTATATTTCTGATGAAAATATGTTTGGAAACAGTCACTTCCCATATCTACACAGCTTGTCCTGTTGCTGCAGACCATGTGCTGTTAACAGATGTGCAATGCTCCATGCCTTCCCAAAACCAGTATTGGTAGATGTTTTTTTCACCCGTGGTGTAGCAAATCACCCTTGGAATAGGTGTTTCAGATATTTTCGTTTCTCTTCACCACCTTGCTTGATATGCATTAGTTTAATTGGCTCAGGTTTTCAGAGCATCCAACTCTTTATGGATGTGTACTACAAAAAGGAGAACAGTGCCTTGTTTTGCTAAAAGAGAGTCAGTTTTGCTTTCCTTTGAAAAAAAGACTGGATCATTCTTGTAATCACTGGTAGATGTGTCATTTATCTATACAGTGAAATAGGATGAGTGTTTTGTTTTGAGATCAAAATAAGCCAATCTTCTCTTTTAATGAAGTACAATGATTTTAGCTGGGTGAGAACCAGAAGAAAATGAAATAGTGAAAAGGAAGCTATGTAGCATTTTGAGGCTATCTTTCTACAAGTTTCAGTTAATTCTTATTTTAGATTCAAGCTTGGCTGCAGATGATGCCTGCTGATGAGTAGGGACCTACCTAATTCACAGAGGCTGCCTCTGAATTTCATGGTCCTGGCAAAGCATTGGGTGCCACTTTCATGGTGGAACACGGTGGCCACCGCCCACACTCTGATTGGCTGAGGCCCCTGGAAGTCCTGCCTTTTCGCAGAGGTTGACAGATGCCAAACTGTCAATCTTTGAGATAGGGTTGGACTTACGAGGTTCTTTGGCCTATCACAGGTGTGGGGGTGCCTGCTGCACTCTGACACCAAAATTTCACCTCTTCCCCCCCCGCCCCACCATTCTTTAGGATGCCAGGGCTTCCCAATTCTGTTTGAAGCTCCATTCCCTGTCCCCCTCCCCACCCCCTCATTTTCCTGCTCCTTTACAGTCCCTGTGCTTTTTCACAGGGGACCTACCAAATTTGCAGCCTCTGCAAAAATTGCTAATTATGAATTTGGTAGGTCCCTACTGACAAGTCTTATTGAACTCTCCAGATCTTAAAGGTACAATAAAATGAGCACTCACAAGGACTGAAAATGTCACATGCCATAGCAATGATACCAGGAGTGACTTTTCCTTTTGGCACCCAAGATAAGAGAAAACTTTTCAAAAACTGGCAAGCAAATTGAAACATTTTTGTTTATTTTTAAAAATGCCTGAACATTTGTTCAGAATGTTTTTGTGGAGCCACTAGATACTGTAGTTTCAGGCTTCCCCTATAGTGATAGATTCATGTGTTCATGTATTAGATTCAGATATTCATGTGCTGTGAATACATGGATCCAAATCAAATTAGGCAATCCACCTTTCCCCAGCCATATTTTTTTATAACACATGTCAAATCTGTTTACCGTTGTCCACAATGCGATTACTAGCAACCATTTGCAGGGGGTATATCCTAGGTTCCCCAGTGCCAAACAAATCAGAACCATTCTGTGGTGTATTGTGGGACAACTTGTCTTTTCTTAATAGTCCCAAGGGTTAATGTTATTTTAGCCAACCAGCAGATATGACTTTGTTAGTCCTATAGTGCTGCTCAGTTTTTT
The DNA here is from genome assembly GCF_052110815.1 of Crocodylus siamensis. NCBI lineage: Eukaryota > Metazoa > Chordata > Crocodylia > Crocodylidae > Crocodylus > Crocodylus siamensis. The sequence goes on along the minus strand of NC_143395.1, from coordinate 340,720,043 downwards.
TTATTTATAGCTCTGGGGAAGAACTATGGATTTGTTGGAGGATCTTCGCATGTTCATGATGCAGGGTAGCCATTCAAAAGGACAATGGAAATTCTTTTAGGCTCTACAGAAATGTGAAAGGACACGACTGGAGGGTATGGAATTAGCAGACAGTGGATTTGAAAGACACGATGAATGTGGTGATTGCTACCTTATCCCTATGTGTGCATGGGAGTTTCTGAAGAAGGAGAATAAGCATAGTGAGGTGGGATCACTTTGCAGACCTCGAATGATCAAGAGTGGCTCCTAAACTTCTTCATGAGGAAGCAAGCCTTCACAGACCTGTGTACGGAACTTCATCCAACCTCCAGAACCAGGCCAGATGACTAAGGGAATCCATTGTAGAAGTAATTGGCTTACTTGACTAGAAAAACAGACAAAGACCCGACGTGCTGATACTGCTTAATTCAAATGTTCTGAGATAAGGAATCCGCATTCCTGCATTCCTTGGGTTATCTTGATATCTTGCCCTGTGCATTTCTGCATGCCTTGTGTTATCTTGATATCTTGTCCTATGCATAGATAGTTGTTTAAGTAAACTTTCTAAGTTTCTGTGTAATTTACTATTGTTTTGTTTCTCCAAAGTGTATTTTTTATCTCTTTCTCTGTCTTTAGTATAAATACGCTTGTAAACTTAGAGAGTCTGAGAAATCCTTTGAAACAGACAAGTGGGTGATTCCCCTTGCTGTATGCAATTCTCTCTGTGATCACACTATAGCCTTAAATAAAGAAAACCTGGCTCTGTCAGTTCTGATTCAACCACAACGTAAAGTTTGATTTCTTCCACACCATGTTGGTACAGGTGCAGGTTGGTATCACTCCAGAACAGTGTTTCCCAACCAGTGCACCATGGCACAAAAGCATGCCATCAGAAATTAACAGGTGTGCTGCAGAATTTTGCCAGGGCACTAGAACGAGCTACAATAGGTATGAGGATGGGGAATGCCTTAAGAAGTGTGCCACAGAAAATGTGTATTTATGTAAATGTGCGTTGGCCTGGAAAAGGTTGGAAATACTGCTCTAGAAGCTAGTTTCACACTTCCTTCTTGCACTGCTAACCAACTTGGTGTTGGCATGTCAACTAGAGTTAATGGAAGATTGTCATGCTATAATGGAAACCCTTTTTTTATGACAGTTGTTTGCACAGAGGCTGATAGAATCAGGAATGTGCTTGAAGTAATAGCCAATTTTTCAAACAATTAGAGTTCCCTATCTGTATTGAGGTTACTGTTGTTACCTGTGCCCATAATTTCCCCTACTTAAGTAAGTAGTAAATATATTAAACCAAAAAATACGACTACTCTCTTGTTTTGCAGGGCTTGGTAGAGAGGTTCACAAATGACATTGTAGGAATGGCAAGATGCATGGTGTCAGGCCTCTGAGGAGGTCAGATTTATTATATTCTTGGACAAAGCTGAACACATCCCCATCAGAGGGACGCACGTATCCACCACAATTTGAGGAACATCACTTGTCCCTTCCTGCCATGATTTATGGAATGCAATTTCCCCAACCCCCAACTGTATCTAGTCAACATATGGCCACACAAAATGGAGGTGGAATACATATTTGGAAATTTGAAGGTGTAGTGACATCACCCCAAAATCCTTTGGATGCCAGCTTGAATGCTAGCTTGTTGCACTCTGACCTATGTTGATGAAGCTAGATGTATTTTTTTGCAGGACCATGGGTCCTGACAGACTCTTTGGCTAACTTGCACACCCACAAAATGTCTCTATAAGCAAAACAGTGCATAAGTAAAGGAGGATAGGGAAATTAGGAATGGTATATATGCTCCCATTTTTGCTATGTTTGGTGACCTTACTAAGTAATTTCTTCCTAATGTGCATGTTGTTCTGCAGATGGGGAGATACTGTTCAAAAGTTGTGAAGATTTATTACACAGCTTTAAATTGCCTGCTGTACTTATTTTCTTAAAACTTCTGGAGTGAGGGGGCTGTTAACCTGCACAGGTTATTTTTTCTCCGATAAAAGTTTATGAATTGTGGTGGATAGGGGTTGATTTTTTTTCTCCCCTGAATTACCAGTAAGTATCAATTTAAATGTAAAACTCTGTGCTTGCTTGTTTGGGGTCATGGAGTGCCATTTTATAAGCTTGTGTAGATTGCTTGATCTCTTTTATATACTTCATTAAAACCTTTTGGCATACCTGTGGCCTCCTGTTTCCTTACAAGTGAGTGTGGAACCAGAAGTGATTGAATAATTTTCCAACTTTATAAGCTTACACATACATACAAGTAGAAATTTCTGAACAGTGTAAAGCTGCCAACTGCCAACAGCAGGGAATTTTATTTCTTAATTTTAGAGCCAAGTGCAAACAAAGCCAAAGAAAACTCCAAAGCAAATGAAAACTGCACCTTCTGAAAGCTAAAGTGCAAATAAAAAATTCAGGTGGCATCAACAGTAGTGCTATTTGCTGCCTGTATTACCTTGTTTTCCTTCTGTTGACCCTTAAAGTAGGTTTGGGTGTCTGAGGGTTTCTTTTGGCAGCCTCTGTTCTTGTGCAAAACGAGTCCTTCAATGGAGTGAATGTATAAGCACATTTTATTGAATTTTAAATTATGAATATTACTAGGATATAAAGAACAACACAGCTTGATATACTGCTACATATCTAAATATACTTTTAGGATCCAAGCATAATTGTACAGTCTTACAACTTAGAAACTTACGAATTGGCCAGCCTGTTGGGGAGGTCTTACCCAAATTTAGAGACTAAGGTCTAAGAAGTGTTGGATCTTCATTATGTCTGCAGATGGGAACCTCAGCAAAAGATGCCTAGAAGGGCCTATCTAAAGCATCAAGCCCCTTTTTAATCCCCCTTCTCAAACAAAGACTTTCAACATTACTTGATAGAAACTTCAACAGATATGGTAACAAAGGGATGCCATTATGTAATTCTATTAGTCAAGAGAATATACACTGATTTAATCCCTTAATCAAGATTAGATGTCCTAAAACGGACTATTCTTCAAAGAAGCTTGTCTAGCCAGTTACTGTGTTCTAGGGCTGTGCAAAATTTCACTACCAGTTTTGTTTCAATGCTGTTTCAACTCGTTTCAAGATTGAAACAGTGAAATCAGAATGAAACAGATATTATCGAAACAGCCTCAAAACAAAATGAGGCAAGTTGAAATGTTTCGCTGTTTTGCCCATAGGCTATAATGGGGAAGATTGAAACAACTTATAACTTTGTCATTTCTGGCCTGATTTGGACAAAACTTACAGGAATGGTAGCTCCTTCTGAGGGCATGAAACCGGCCAAGTTTCAAGGAGATAGGTGCAGGGGGGTTGGGGAAATTGCACTCTAAATTCTTGAAAGCAAAACTCAAGTCATGTGTACGTTAAACCACAGTGGGCTAAAAACTGCAAGCATATGAGCCCCTGCAGAGGCCACAAAGCCTGCCAAGTTTCAAGGAGATAGGTGCAGGGGTTTCAGGGGAACTGCACCTCAAGCTGCAGACGAGCAAAACTCGTGACATGGGTGACACAGCATGTGTTAAGGTGCAGCAGAGTGAAAGCTGCAGGCCTGCTAGCCCCTGCTGAGGCCACGAAACATGCCAGCTGTCAAGGAGATAGGTGCAGGGGGCTTCTGGGGCCCTGCACCTCTAGCTGCTGACAGACAAAACTCGTGGCATGGGTACTTGTGCAGCTGCTGCCTCTCATCAGGCACCAGGACTGAAGATTCTCCATCACTTGCCATCACAGACCTAGGGGTAATAATTGACCACAGTATGAACATGAGCCAGCAGTGTGATCCTGTAGCCAGCAGAACCAACGATATGCTAGCTTGCATCAATTGATGGACCTCTAGCAACACCATCAAAACCATTGCAAAGAAGTGATTCTCCTGCTCTACTCAGCACTGTTGAAACCATAGCTGGAGTACTGTGTCCAGTTCTGGGCTCTGCACTTTAACAAGGACATGGTAAAGCTTGAGAGAGTTCACAGAAGGGCTACCCATATGAACAGAGACTTGTATGGCAAGCCATATGAGGAAAGGCTGAGTGACCTGGGATCTTCAGCCTGAAATAGAGAAGCCTGAGAGGGGACTTGGTAGCAGCTTACCACTACATCAGAAGTGTAAATCTAGGGCTTGGTGAACAACCGTTTACCAGGGTACCCTTGAGAAAAACTAGGAGTAATGGTCACAAACTCCTGGAAGATCATTTCAGGCTTGTTTCAGGCTCAACATTAGGAAAAACTATTCATAATTAGGGTGTCCAGACTGTGGAATAAACTCCCTCCAGAGGTGGTGCGATCACCCTGGAAATCTTCAAGAGGAGACTAGACAGTTACCTTGCTGGGGTTGCTTGACCCCCAGTTGTCTTTCCTGCTTGGTGCAGAGGTGCAGGGCCCCAGAACCCAGACTCACCCTGCACCTGTCTCCTTGACAGCTGGCAGGCTTCATGGTCTCAGCAGGGGCTAGCGAGCCTGCAGATTTCACCCTGCTGCACCTTAACACACACAGTGTCAACCATGTCATGAGTTTGGCTTGTCCACAGCTTGAGGTACAGTTTCCCCAAACCTCTGTACCTATCTCCTTGAAACTTAGCAGGCTTTGTGGCCTCCGCAGGGGCTAGCATGTCTGCAGTTTTGACCCATACATGTGACATGAGTTTTGCTTTCAAGACTTTGTGGTACAGTTTCCCCAAATCCATGCATCTATCTCCTTGAAACTTGGCAGGCTTCATGCCCTCAGAAGTGGGTACTTTCCTGCATGTTTTGTCCAAATCAGGCCAGAAATGATAAAGTTATAGGCTGTTTCAACCTTCCCCATTATAGCCTATGGGTAAAATGGCAAAACTGTTTTGGCAGAACGGAACAGAACAGCTGTTTCAAATCGAAACAAAATTTGAAACGAAATGCTGTTCCATCAAAATGTTGAAATGCTGGTTGAAATGGACCACTGCCTTTTCGCAGAGCCCTACTCTGTTCCTTTTACATTGCTTCCCTTAGAAATAGTACAGGTAAAAGCAAAAATTAACGCAAGCTACAAGGATACTAGCTCAGCATGAAGGTTTACATTTGCCTTTCCTTTCTGGTCTTGTTATGAGCAGAGCAGTGCAGTGCAGTATAGAGTAAAAGGCTCATGAGGTTTCAAGAATTGTTCCAAGTCCATCTCCTGAACTATATAAAGGTTATGGTAATGCACACAGGAAGGCAGAAAAGCAGGAGTTTAAAGTGTGAATGGTTACTCACTTGAAGAAGCACTTTTAATTCAAGGAGCACATATATACTCTTGTGGGTATTATCCATGTGTAAGATCCGTACATAGTACTTGATCCAATACAGAATACCGGAGAGAGGCTTGGCCCTATACTGGGACTATTACCAGTGCTGGTTCACCTCCTTGTCCAGAGACATGGCTTTATATGGGGAACCTTTGAATACTTAGATTTGTTTGTAACCGTTCCAGATAGACTTTCCAAGAGTGTCTGCTTCTGCTCTCTCTACAGTCTCTCTTTTCAATAATATCACAAAGTTTTTTGCTTCAGTTCTACCAATACAGCAGCTGTTCCTTCAATCCCCCCATGCCTCTCTCTGCCCAAAATTTCCATGATATCATCCCCTGTAAGCTTTCTGTCTGTATGCTCAAGCTCCTGAGTATGAAAGCAGGCCATCCATTTTCAGTGTGGCTATGAAGAAAAGTTATGATGTTATTTATGTTCTGTAGGGGTTTTTTTAGAAATGTAAGAAATGAACCTCCCTGTGTGTGTGCATATACAATAGTACTTTTTCATTAAAAGACTACAGTTTATAACTAGGAGCTCCAAGTTTGTGTTACTACAACAGGTACCAGTTGTAAAGTACAGCAGATACAGCTGCAGAGCTGGAGGTAGCACAGGATTTGTATGGGATGGTTTGGTTAGGGATGATCCTGCCTTAGGCAGGGAGCTGGACTAGATGACTTTTGTAGGTCCCTTCCAGCCCTACTTCCCTATGATTCTTCCCTTCCCACTCAGCTTCACAGCCTTGTTCCTGGATTCTCTGCTGCACCTATAGCTTCAGATGGCAGCAGTGGCTAGGAGTGGTTGTCTGAGGCAAGTATGTACATTGGACCTAAGCAGAGTCTCCAGATTCTGTCTATTCTTAAGCCTAAATGTACTAATTGTCTATGTAGATGTACCTGCAACTGAAATGTGTAGGTGACATCTACATTTGCAGGGTGGTAATGATGTTGAAACTGGGTCAACATTAAAGTGATGCTAGTTCTGCTTAAATAACAATGAATAGAACAAGGGAAAAGCAGAACACCCCCCACAAGTTCTACATGGCCCCCTACGGCCTCACGCCCACCCACATGGTCACCCAGACCACGTTCAGCCCCTACCTGCCCTTGCCCATCTCCCCAAAGATTTTTTTATTTTCTCCCAAAAGATTAATGGGAATCTACAAAATGTTCTTAAGTTCCATACCTAGTAGAAAAATGGAAAGATCCAACTTAAAATGATCTAGCAAAGAAATAAGTAGCATAAGTTGACAAACACTGGGTGCATCTATATGTGCTATTAATGTGCAGCAATAAACCACAGATCAGCTTGCTCCCAGTCAGTTGCTCCCAGGTGCAGCATCTACATGTGCACCTGATACTACAGCAGTGTGAGCCAGGGCAAAGCAGCCCTGGGTTCCGGAGGTGATGCTGGGCAGTGGAGGGGCTGGCAGCCTGGCCCCTGGCTGCCTGGATAGACTGGATGCAAATTTCTCCAGGTGGTCACCATTTACATGTGTGTTTGGTCACACTTAATGACTCTGCCATAAGATAGTACTGTTCCTGACAGTACTATCTTATGGTGGAGTTAATTAATATGCCCTAATACTGGTGCATGTGCACCTGGTGACCCTTTACTGCAGAGCTAATTAGTCAACTGCAGTAAAGTACACATGTAGATGCACCCACTGATTTGAATTTAGGAAATGATGGGGCATTATTGATTCCTTTTAAACCACACTTAGGCCCCATGCACTTGAGTCTGTATATTGCTATGGTTCTAGAATGTCAGATAAAGATAGTGCCTGATCATGCAAACCTAACTTGTGCTAATAGTGCTTATTCATTTGAAGCCCTTACCTGAGTGTTCAATTCATGGAACCTGTTTCAATGCCTCCAGTCGGCACAGAGACATGGGTTAAGGGTTGCATGAGCCTTAACTTTGAATTTAGTTGCGTAGGTCTGTATACCTTGGATTTAGTCGTTGAGCATGTTTAATTTCTAATGTCCTTGTATTTCAGTGTTAGCCGTGAAAAAAATGATGTAAGAAGATATTTTGTCAGTCTGCATTGCAGTGCACTGTAATGAGTAGAACCAGGGTTAGAATCCTGGCTCTTTTGAAAAAACCTGGTGACTACAATAAGGTAATGATTACACCCTTGACTTTCATTCCCAGCTACTCCATTGATCTGTTTCTTAGACAAGTCACTTAACTTCTTTGTGCTCCAGTTTCCCTTTCTGGGAATCGGGATAATGGAGAGGCCATCTGGGTAAAGTGCTTTGAGTTTTTTTCTGATGAAAGTTCTAAATTCTATACAAAGTACATTGTAGTCACATGGTGCCATAAATTAGCATGACAGTTGACAGACAATATCCCTGCTTGAAGGCAATAATCATCTAAATTAAATAGATAGCACATCAAGAAAAGACACCAAGATTCCAGTGTTCAGAACAAAACACAAAACCCATTTCTTTGATCAGATATTCCCGCAATAGCTATTCTCCCACATATTTAACTATAGGTTTAAAAAAGAAACAAAGCTACAGACAAGGAGAGGGAAAGTTTGCTACAGTAACTTTTTTATTCATTACTTCTGAGGCTCTTGGGCACTGTGGTGGTAAAGGCTATAAGGGAACCCAAACAGAATGGACTAGGTACCTGTGGGACAGAAACTGGAGAGATAACAGGGCTGGGGGAAAGATAATAATTATGGAACACTATTTTTCTACATTTAAAAATTATTTTTTATTGTATTAGTGAAAAGTCTTTACCTTTCATAGTGCATTTGAAATGCCTATAAGCCTTTAGGCCTATTGCCATATAGAACCATGTAGGGATTCTCTTCCTACCTTTGGTGTTTACTATAAAGGTAATACAGGAATACTAAAGACATTTGCCATTTCGCCATGAATCAAATAAAAATTAAATTGGGCTCTGGGTTAGGTTTTTTCTTGGGTGAAGATGAAACACAGCAAAAACTAGAATCTTTGCTTTTTCACTCCTGCTATTCACAGCCAGCCAGCAATACTCCTTTGATCTTCCTCATATTCATTTAGAAGCCATCCTTGGAGTTCTGTGATTTGGAGCCAGTGTTTCTGAGGTCATTTTCACTGGAAGGCCTGTTTCAAGACAGCAGGGTTGGAAGTAAAAGACTGTAGTTGAGAATGAGACAGAGTGAAACACTAATCCAGACAAGATTAAGAGCATAAAAAAGAAAAACGGAGATTTTTCCTCTTGTGATATACCCTACCATAAAGTAATAGAACTCCTTTCTGCTCTAGCCTAAAACATTTTTCTTGAGTAAGAGCTGTGAATGAAAGATGAGACTTGATTACAACTTGTAATGATGTTATCAGCCGTAAATACTGCTGTGTAGATGCCAGGAGGCAAAGGCAGGAACTGTACTAAGTTTCACCCTAACGTTATTTAATGAAATAAAATGATAATGTGCACACAAACAAGGAGTAAACTAAGGACAGCATATTTTAAAAAAGACACACATAATCTCAGAATTCTTTTTATTGCTTAACACTGACTTTTAAAGTTAAGGTAAGAAATATAAATGCAACCTGTCATGCTTCTCAGACAAAAAAAATCTACTTTTCCCTAATAAAAACTCTCTCTGCCTGTTTCCACAAGCTGTCCTCTCTATTTCCCATAAATGCCCCATGAACCCTTCACAAAAGACAATGGTCAAATTCTTTGTCTCTTTCCAAGGCCATTCATATCAGTGGAAGTTCTTCCATCAGCCTTGCATCAGACCTTTTCCATTCTTAGCTCTTGACTCCAGATTAAATTCAGCAACGTGCAGAGAAACTCAAAATTGATCGATGAATGCTTGACAGGAGGATCAAAGTGGCTCTCTAGCACTTTCTGGCTCTGCTGCACAGGATGAGTTTTCATCCCTACATCTATGGCAAATAGTGCTTGGTCTGCTGATAACTTCTGCTTAAATCCCAAATCTGTATCAGTGCAGACTGTGCTTAGGTGGAGAAACACTTAAACCATTGGGGCTCCCTGCAGAGGCAGGCTTACACCTGTAAAGAAATAGCTGCATATGTCAGGAATAAAGTCAGACCTCTTTTGTAAGCTCTTGCTATGAACTTCACTATTAATTAAAATGCATTTAATTTTGAAGATGGATGCCTCCAGCACCCAAACATGAACTTTCAAGTGGTCCAAGGCAGCTATCTGGACTATAAGAGCAGTTGGAAAACAAGATTTTCATTAAAATGACAGGGTGTGAACTGTGACACTTAGAATGAATTTAATCATGCTTATTTGAAAGTGTACTGAGATTTGATGGTACTGAGGTTGATTTAAATACACTGCTGCAGTATTTGAAAAGGCATAATTTGCATATTGAACGACACAATTTGCATATGCATGCCATATTTATTATTATGAAAAGCCAAATATTTTAACTCTTTATATTTATTTAAAATTAACTTTAATTTGTAAATGTAGTTTCTTTTGAAAAATGAGCAAATCAGGTTGAAAGAGAACATAAAAAGTAGAAAATAGCAGAAACCTGGATTGTTGAAAAATGGGATCAAGTGCCACATGCATACAGCATTGCACATTTCTTAATTTTTTTTTCTATCCGCATAACATCTTTATTGGAAGGAAATTAGCTGAACATCCTGAAGGAGTTAAGTGAAAGAGTTGAGAAGCTTCTTAGTATGTATAGTAGCAGTGTTTATTTGATCCCAAAATTAACATAAGATATTACCCTCCTCTTTTATGAGGAGAATATATAATCTAATGTCCCATTAAGTTCCACACTTTCCATCTCAGTAGGCTCTCTGTACTAACTAATTAACACAAAGGTCATTGTTCTCATTTTTAGAATACCCACAGATCATTAAAACAGCACATCTCTGATTATGTTGATAGATGTGGGAAGCCACAGTGGAGACAGAATATTCAGTTTCACAAAGGCTGGAAACAAATCTCATAAATTTAACAAGAGGATCATCTACTGCACAATATGCTCTTTTTAAAATGGTTTTTTCCACAGGAGAAAAAGATGGAAATACAGACACAAGCAGAGAGAGTGAACATAAACTGGCTTCCATGGTTTCATCGAATGTAAACGGTGTTCACCTGAAAGTGCCTGTTTTTGTTAAGAAATGTTAATGGTCTGAGTCAAACTAGTAATGCTGAAGAGATTCAAAGGGTGGAGATTCGAAGTGGCAGTTGAGTCAGGCTTATTTGGACCCAACTGGGGTAGACATTTCTTAAGACCTTGTGAGGGGTCCAGGGATGGATCCAGAGGGATGCAGTGACATGGTTGCATCCCCTTTTGCACCAGACAGCAAGAGCAGTAGCCAGGGACTTAAAAAAAAAAAGTCCCTGAATCAGATAAGAATTCCAGACTCCCTTACCCACCCTGGCCCCTCCTGCCCCTGCCCCACCACTGCTGCTGATCCAGGGGCAAGGGGAGCTCCAGAGCCAGTCCTGCCCTGCTCCAGCAAGGCTGCCTGGGGAGCCAGGCTCAGCCTGGCACAGCAGCAGTGGGCACATTCCCTCTCACTGCCCAATTTCCCCGAGTCTGGGAGCAGGCTCCCGGAGTGGGAACTGCTGACTGCTCAGTGTCGGATTTAAGTTTAAGCTACAGTTTAGGGCCTCACAATATGAGAAGCCTCTACATAAGAAACTCCCCCCCCCAACTCAATATCAAGTTTTATAATAATCAGTTAGTAAATAAAGGAGATAAGGGAGATACGGGGAAATGACTCTTTAAATATCGTAATTTTCATTCTAATATGACAAAATATACATACACTGGATTATTTTTATTGTATAGGGCCTCTTAAACTGGACATAGTTTAGGGCCTCAGCATGTGATAATCTGGCACTGTGACTGCTGCTTTTGTTTCTGGCTAGGCCCAGCTGGAGTGGGACAGGAGTGGCCCTGGGGCTCCCCGTGCTCCTGGGTCAGCTAGGGGAAGTAGCAGTGGCAGGTGGGGGAGGAGAGGATGAGAGGGGTGAGGAGATGCGGCTGAGTACAGATTGGAGGAGAGGAGGTGCTAAGAGCAGGAGGCAGACATTCTGGCCTGATTCAGGATCTTAAGGTCCCTGGCTGATGGTTCTGCTGCTGCATGTTCAGCCTGCCCCAGTAGGGAGTGGGAAGCTGAAAGCAGGGGTGCAGCCACCCCTTCAGTCCTGGTCACTGCTCTTGCACCCCCACTGAAAAAAATCCTGGATCTGCCCAGGGACAGTTCTGAAAAGTCTTCCTTTCATTGAGCTGGAGCTACAGTGAGACTAAAAGCACATTGCTCCTAGTGTATTGACTTGTTTAGTTTTGGTTCCAGCTGGAATAAGGAAGTGTATAGGCATCTTTCTTTTTTTTTTTTTTCTTTTTTTTTTTTTTTACTTAATACTGGAATTTTATTTTAAAGGCTTAATTGGCTCTTACTTTAGCTAAATTATTTCTTAGGTAAATCATTTATAGGTTTTAAGGCCAAAAGGGATCACCACAATCACTTACCTTGACCTCCTATATTATCCAAGACCTAGTCTCATCCAGCAATTCCTATATTAGGCAAAACTGTTGGTGGAACTAACGGTTCCTAACTAATCTTTAGTTAGTAACTAATCTTTTAGCTCTGCACATAAAATAGAAAACAGCAATGAAGGTGCAGATGAGAAATCTGACTTTGTGCCAGTTTCTGTAACTGCAAAAAAGGCACAATTTTACTTCCAGTGAATATAAATTGAGATTGCGATTAGTATAGTATTTGTGAACAGAGCGTATGCATTAGCCTACACTATTTGGTGCCTGTTTTTAAAAAGGCTGTAGGTCTAGCTAGAATTGTTCAATTTGTATTTCTTTTGAGTTCTACCTAATGGGAGTTATGAGAAGCTGAAAAAGGTCAAGTCATCTTTATTTGAATTATTCGTGACAACCCCTCAAAATAGGTTTATTTGTTAAAAAAAAGACATCTCTCTGTAAGTCAGATGTTCATTTAAGCTTCATTATGTTCAATAAGATTTTTAGCTGAGGAGATGTACTGTACCTTCTCAGGGATGAGCAATCTAATGGGCCTAAGGCAGTAGCTTTAATATGAAACCTTACCAAATCGCTAAGACAAGAGAAAGAAGGATCTGTACTATTTATTCTGTTGTTTTGGAGTGCTGAAATAAAAGGAGCTGCATACCATGAACCAAAGGACAGGCAAAATAAATACTTTCCTTTAAGGATAGCAAAGTAGCCTGAAGTCAGTGCAAGGAAATTACATGCCCACTTCTTCTGAAGGCTGATATCATCAGTGTACTGTCACTACCTGAAATAAAAGCTTTTATTTTTAAATTATACATGACCTCATTACTTCTCATTTGTGATTAATTCAGCATTTTAATTCTGCACCCTTGTGCCCAGAAGCCCATATGGGTTTCTCTTGAGCTTGTTATTAACACGAAACGTAACATATAAATCAATGAAAGTTTTGTTATGGTGTTCATTTCTGTCCACTTTGTCTAGACACATATGATAGAGATTGAAGGGATGTTGAATGTTGTACTACAGTATATTGTAGAGGTGTTTATGAGCAATGCTACCAATATTAGCAGTATTGGCTGTTAGCAATATTCTTACAGGCACTTACATGAAAAAGTCCATGAGGCCTGGGAGACAACCCTCTGCATATTTAACATCAGAGTACTTTGACAGCTGATGCAAATCAGACGTCTAGTAAACTAGGCAGCCTTGTAGTGCTGTGGGGTGACAGTGGACCCATCTTGAGGAACCACTGACTATATCAAGTTTTTCAGTCCAGTGTGCTTTCCCAGTAACCAGAGGTCACTAAACATTACAATAAAACAGTTGCTTCAGATACTCTCAGCTGGAAAGAGCCACCTCATCTCAAATCCCCTACTTTGTTGAATAAAACATTGAATCCCATGGGCCACATTGCCAGCTAGGCTGCCTATGACGGGGCAGGCTTCAGGAAATGCCACACCTATGCCTCCCCGTTGAAAGGCGAGGATCGGGCACCATAAAGCCTCAGCCTCCGCTGCCTTGTGGGTACCCTCTGGAGGGGAAAACCTAGGGGAGCACACCCCGACAAAAGCACAGGGTCCTGGCCCACTCAAAAAGACCTTATACCAAGATTATAGATCATACACTTTAGCTTAGTATAGGAGATGCAGCTGGACTTTGTATCTAGTATTCTGGTATACTTTCACTATATAAGAACAGTCCAATCAATAAAATCAAATGCTCTTCTATAAGGTGTTTTTGTAAATCTATGGAATGCATTATCCCCCATTATGATATAAATATAGCTGCCTCTTAAATAAACTGGGTGGCAATAAAGCCACAGCAGTCTTATAGCCTCTCTCTATGGAAATTATTATGTGTTAATAAGGAATCCAGCTTCTCAATATTGCTGAAGTGTGAAGGAAACATCATGGAAGTGCCTATGAAATATTTTAGGCACGTTCAGGATGCTCTGTGTCTAAATGTTCCACAGAAAGAACAAGAGTACATGGAAATTCTCTCTGATGGCATAATCAGAGGGGAAAGGAAAAAAAAAGTTACTGACCCTCTTTCCATCTTTCAGTTTGATACCTACATAGTACTTAATTCTATCCTGATTTCTGATGGCATGTACCTGATTTCTGATATGTTCTTTTCTGATTTCTGTATTATTTTTGTGTGAAAAATCTTCAAAAATACTACTTTGATTGATAAATTTGAAATGCTAACAAAAATATGGAAAAAAACTGAAACTCTCCATCAAACTCTATTTTCCCTGTTTAGATCTATGGTAATGGTGGGTTTACTTAGTTTTACCATCTCTATCTAATACTTTTCTTTTTTTCTTGTTTCTTTCACCATTAGATTAGAAAGCATCCAAAACAGCTTTTATATAACAGTTACTGGCAAAGCAACTTAAGGTTTTAAGGCAGATCTTAATAATTTTGAGAACAGGATTATATAGTGTTGTCTGGGACAGCAGGAGACCTCATTTGATGACCTAGGGCAGGAGTCGGCAACCTATGCTTCATAGGTATGATCCATCATGCCGCATGATTGCATATGAGCCACAAAGCTAGGATGTCTGCAGGAATTCTGCACTGAGGGGAAGTGGCCGTAGGGAGGGGGAAACAGTGGTGCTAGTGGTCAGGGAAGCAGCAGCAACAATGGCAGCTAAGTTAGAGGTAGCAGCCTGTCTTCAGAGCTAATTCCATTATAGTAGTTCTTGCTTTAATATATTGCTGATTCCTTTTAGTCCTATGCCCAATGCTCCTATTACTAGGTCCCTCATTACAATAAAATTATTTCAAAAGCCTGTAAACCTGAATCATCTTTAAAAAAATTAACTAGATTTTAGAAAATCAAATTAAAATCTGGTTTCTAATTCCCTCCTCACAGCTATTTTATGAATTTGACTTGATGTGCTTCAGTTGCAATATATTTAAGGAGTTTTCCCTTCACTGCCTATCTCTAAACATGAGAAAACATTTCCATTTTTTTCTTCTCAAACTGAGTGTTTATATTACTTAGAAATTTCACTCTTTTACCAAAACAAAAAACTTTTCTTCCACAGCTTCTTAGGTAATTATCTCTTTCCTTCTTTAATGGGCCCCAGTACAGTTACTTCAGTAAGAAACTTGACAACTGGTGATATCAAACTTTTAATTTTAAAGTAGAGCTTCAGAGATAAAGTACTTTAGTGTCTATATTTTTCATTAAAAAGTAAGTAGTCTGTGGATCCTGACTGGACATAGGGTTGAGCTAGGTGTTAGGCTGCTCAGATTGCGGTAGATATGAGCATGTCCAAAAGCAGACCTTAATTTAAAATTAAAAATAAAAGCAAGTTTGGGAGTAAGTAGTTTTTTAGATTGCAGTTTTGGAGATATTTAAGTCCTGCTTTACCCATCTAAGCTTTAAGCATCTAAGACTTTTATTGGATTGATCACTACATTCCACTAACCTAAATACCATATTTGCTCACATGCAATGTGCCCCAGAATAAGATATGCATCTTGCTTTTGAAAGGCAGAATGAAGGAAAAAAAAGAACTTTTCTTGAAAATACTGGTACGTAACAGTATGTAGGTGAGACATAGTAGCTAGGGAACCCAGTGAGCTCATCACACTGCTTTCTGTAGAGCTTGTGAAGCTTTACTTGTGCTTTCTTTTAGCAAAGGTAGCTACTTCTGGGTGCCTGTATATGTGATGGTTGCCACAATGTACATGTGACAAAAATATAACGTGTGGCTTAATGGTGTCACACATTACACATGTGCCAGTTTGGGGGATTTTAAATGAGTTTGCATCATTGAAAGCTAAACTACATTTCAAGGTAGATTAGTTTGCAATGTTGCAAATTGCAACAGTACAGCTGTCAGCTCAAACCCGGGATGGGAGAGGCAGTCAGGCTCTGAACATAAAAAGGATCAGACCCCTCATCACTTCTGCCTTCAGCAGTCACCTGCAGAGGGCAGAAGAGGCAAGGGGCCTGATCAGGTTTTTTTGGAGTTTTTTTAGTGGAGCCTGCCTGTGGCTGAGGGGAGGGGGCACAAGCTGCCAGTGGGTCAAGCAGCTCCTGAGCTGCAGGGGCCCCCGGTCCTTTCCTCCACAGTGGTGGTTCCACCCAGATGGGCTGCAGGCAGGCCAGGTGCTGCACTAGCTTGGAGTCAGCACCTGGCTGGATCCAACTCTTCCCTGAGCCCACTGGGGCTTCCAGCACCCTGTGCACTGTCCCTGCTGCATTCCTTCTGCCTTGGACTGCCTGGGAATGGGTTGGCTTGCTCCTGGGGCAGTGCAGGAAGGCAGCAGGAGGGCAGCTGAGTGCCCTGGTAGCCGGAGCAGTTGGCAGGGATGGTGCACAGGATGCTGGAACCCTGGGTGGCCTTGGGGAAGCCTGGGCTTGGCAGGCTTCCAACACCCTGTACACCATCCCTGCCACTTTCTCTGGCTGCCAGCACACCCAGCTGCCCTTCTGCTGCTTCCCCGTGCTGCGCCAGGGTAAGTCAGCTCATTCCTGGGAAGTCCCATGTGGCAGAAAGGTGGTTGGGACAGTGCACAGGGTGCTGGAAGCCCTGGCAAACTTGAGGAAGAGTTGGACCCACCTAGGTGCTGCCTCCAAGCTGGGGCAGCCCCCAGCCTGCTAGCAGCCCACCCAAGTGGCCCTGGGGGGTATTGCTGCCTTGGAGGGAAGGACCTGGGTTCCCCACAGCTCAGAGGCTGCTCAGCTTTCTGGCAGCTCAACGCCTGGCCATGGGAGAGGTGGATAGGCTCTACAAAAAAAGAAAAACAAAGGACTGGGCCCCTGGACACTTTTGCCTTCAGCACGTGTGTGCTGAATGCAGTGAAGAGCCCAATTCCCCCCACCCTTTTTTGGCAGAGCCTGCTTGTGGGTGAGGGGAGTGAGCTGCCAGTGGGCTAAGTGGCCTCTGAGCTGGAGGGGTCCCTGATCCTTCCCTTTGCAGTGGTGGCACCCCCCGTGGCTGGGCAGGCAGACTGCTAGTGGGCTGTATACTGCCCCAGCTTGGAGGCAGCACCCAGCTAGATCCAACTGTTCCCTGAGCCCACCCATTGGAAGCCTGCTGACTGCTGCTCCTTGTGTGGGCTTCTGGAATAATTTAATCAAGCCAAGTGCTACCTCTGAACTGGAGTAGCATATGGCACCCTAGCAACCTTCCCAGGCAGCCCCAGGGGGTGCTGCTGCTGCAGAGAGAAGGACCAGGGCTCCCTGCAGCTCAGGAGCCACTGAGCCTGCTGGCAGTTCACCCCCTGGCTATGGGCAGGCTACAACTCTTAAAAAAAAAAAAAAAAAAAAAAGATCATCCCCCTTGCTGTAATGTGATGGAAGAACTGAAGTGGGTTTCAATTAAAAACCCAACATTTCAATTTAGGAGACATAAAATTAAACTTTGGGGATTAAACCCCTGTCACATGCACAAGTGCCCACTATTACCATCTTTCTTCCTTATAGTACACACTCTGATTTCCAGCAGCTTATTTTTTTTAAAACTGTGCATGTTACATTTGATAAAATACAGTAATTAGTTACCAGACTCGCTAAATTTCACTTATATTTAAGCACCTCATCCCTTTAGGCTCCTTTAAAAATTGCAACCTAATAGTAAGTCTTAACACAATGGTGACTTCATACAGTGCTGATTTTTGATTCCAAGGTGGCAGGTGGAGTAATGTGGGCTGGAGAGGATCTGGATTTAAATAGACATTAAGGTGATCTAAAGAAGAGCTTTTCTTTTCTGTTCTATTCTTTGTCTTGCTGCCTACTGATTTCACTGAGAAAATGACACACAGGGGCTGCAAATATGGCAAAATACACAACAGGAATCTTTTTCTGTCTGTCTGCAGGACATTCCATGCTGCTTTGCTTGGAATTAAAATACTGAGTGTTTTGACAGAACTAGTCCCTTACTAAGTCAAAAGCACTTTTGTAATTAGTTGATGCTCTTAACAGGAAAATTTAATACATACAACTGATTGTATCCATCAAAACTGACAGTATTTTCAGTTTAGGTCAATGAGGCATTGATTCATATTAAAATATTTTGCTTTTTATGTTAAGTTCCCCATTCAGTACTTAATAATTATATGCAAAATGCAAAGAACTGCAACAGATATGAATGTACTGAACAACATGCAAAAGAGATGTGCTGGAACATTTTTACACTAAAGTTGAATTTCAGCTAGGGATTTTCCATAGAGAGATCTTTTCATTGTCAAAGACTGAACCCTTTTTGTCAAAGACAAAAAGTACCTATTTCTTTAATTTTCTTGATCAAGAGGTATTTTATTCACTAAAAGTACTCAATTTTGAACTTTTAACATAACATATAATATGCATAACTTCAATCATTATTAAATCAGTAGGGAAAAGAATAAGACTTAAGGAAACATAAGACCTATTCCAGATACTGGAATTTGCAGATACAGATCAGAAGCATTTATCTGTAGGAATTCACCATGCCCAAACAGCTGAACTATACTTAAGCACCATACAAGTCCCATTTAACCATGCAAACCTCCCAGTGAGTTCAATCAGCATGTTAGGCCCAAATTATTTATATCTCTTTCTACTCTGCATTGAAGTTGGACAGTCCTGTCTTATACCCTTGTTTACTGAGTATCATTACAAGCAATGGGTCCACTCATGGTTGTAACATTAGACCCACATATGACCCAGAATTTAAGATGACCCCCTCCTCCCCAATAATTGATTTTATATATGGAAAATTTACAAATGTATAGAATTTAATTATTGGAGGGCTGTCTTAAATTTGCTTCCCTTCCCACCATGCACTGCTACAGTGGGGAAAGCAGTGGCTGGGGGGGCAAGGTCAGGTACCTGGGGGGTCAGGCAGTCCCTTTACCCCACTTCCACCTGCACACCTCCACCCACAGTTCCCCACAATCTCTGCCCCTCCCTTCCACTCCCCATAGTCTTTGTCTCTTCATTTCCCCACCCTACTCCCCCTTATCGTTGGATGCTGCTCAGGCTTTATTTCCCCCCCAGAGTAGAACATGTGGAAGCTGAGTCCTTGCCAAGCCATGCAGTGGTGGTGGTGCTTCTGACTGGCTAGGCAGGAGATAGACTTTGTCTAAACTCTGTGCTGGGGAGGGAAGCTAGCTCCAGCTGGAGCTGAACTGCACCTGACAGTAAGTGGAGGGGGCGGGGGAAGAGAGAATGGGGGAGGGTAGAAGCTGCAGAGGGCAGGTGGAGTGGGGCAGGGGGTATGAGGAGGCTGCTGTGGGCCTGACTCTGGCCCCAATACAGACTCAGGGCCAGAGTTAAAGCTGGAGCAGCTGCCTGCCCCTGCCTCCCCCCTTCGCTTTGTATGCAAATCTAAAACAAGGACCTTCTTCCCTTATACTGATTGGGGAGGGGTGGGGGGTGGCAGGGAACCTCATCTTGGATTTGAGTAAAGATGGTAAGTCTTTTTACAGTCCGGTTCTTTCAGTAGCTTTACTCTGAGTAGTCTCTTTAATTCACTTGTTGTGCAACATATGAGAATATTGCAGAGTAAATCATAACATGCCAGATGCCAAACCAGTTATTCTTGGATAAAAATAGCAGATCAGACACAAAGTTGTTTGCTCAAATGGCACCTTCTTTGTGGTGCAGAAGTATAATTTTAAAGTTTTGATTTACATATTAATTTTAATAATTATTTGAATAAGTATAATGTTAATGTATGGCCAGTTTTCATGGTATGATTTATTATGCAATATTCTCATTATTTGTTATTTGATATTTTTTTAATGCAATGCAAAACAAATGTAACATCCACCAAGGGCCTAACAGGATAGGAGAATCAGGCTCTAAAAACAGACTTCTGGTCATCATACAGAGTTGACAATTTCTAAAAAAATTTTCACATTATTTAATTGTGGTTTCACACAGCTTACAATGTCTTTGAACAGTGTATTTTCAAGATTTACATCCATTTTCAAGTACTGTTTTGTATACGCCTCTGTGAACACTTCACCTTTTTTTAAAATGGAGATGTGCACTGAGTTGCATGTGCAAAGTATTGTTTGGGCAAAACTCCACATAAGCTATTATGATATTATAATTAGAGGTGCACCAATACAACAGACTGATATCAGATCAGTACTGATATAAAGAAAATTGTCTATATCAGATATTGGCCTGATGGGGCCGATAATTTAGTTGATAAATGCCTGTGCTGCGCGCAGCTGTGGTGCAGCATAGAGTAGAGCTGGAGAGCTGCCTCCAGCTGGTAAGTTTGAAGGGGAAGGGGGAGGGAAGGGGCATGGCGGGGGCAGATCAATGCTCCCAGCAGTGAGGGAGGGGGCAGGGGCAGGTGCTGCCCAGTTGGGGTGGGGGTGTGGGAGGGAGGTGTGGCTCCCACTGTTGCTTGCACCCTGGAAGGGTGGAGAGGGGGTGTGTGGCTCCAGATCTGTGTGGCGTGGGGTGGGCTGCAGCTGCGGGGTGTGCTGCATGAGGCTCTTCTAGCTTGGCACTGGGCTTGGAGCAGGCTCCAGCGGCACTGGGAGGAGGCTGTAGCCACCCCAAATTTCACTGCAGCTCCAGCTCAATGCCCTGCCTCCACCCAAGTGCCAGGAAAAGCTGTGGCTGCAGCAGGCAGTGGTGCAGGTCTGGGAGTGGAGCTACAGTGAAATTTAGGGTGGCTGCAGTCTCATCCCAGCACTGCCAAAGCCTGCTCCAATCCCAGCGAGAGGAGACCTGTGCAGTGCCAGCTCCAGGTCCACCCTGCAGCTGCAGCCTGCCCCTCACCATGCAGATCTGAGGGCACCCCATCCCCCTGGGATACAAGCAGTGGCAGAAGCCCCCCCCCCGCAACGTGTCACGGCTCCATCCCATGCCCTCCTCCTGCCCCGGCTGGGCAGTGCCTGCCCCTGCCCCTGCCCCCTTTTTCACCACAGGAGGTACTGATCTGCCCCCACACGCCCCTTCCCTCCCCGCTTCCCTTCCACCACAACAGACTTATCAGCTGATGGCAGCTGTATCAGATATCGGATCAGTATTGGCTGATATGCCTCCTTAAATATCAGCTATTGTTATCAGCCCCCAAAATCTCTATCGGTGCACCTCTAATTCTAATAATATAATGTAATCTAATATATAATTATATATATATTATAAATTGAAAATCTAGCCTTGGAAACACTTTGAACTCTGGGTATTTTGGACTAAATACAGGAGACTTCCTCAGAAATCAGTATCGGCTTTAAGTATCTTTTTCAATAGTCTTTTAATCTGAAGACAAAACCAATTGGGCTGGAAAATTATCTTCCATTGTAAATGCATTAACTTAACATTAATTGTGCTCCTGGGCTTCAAGTTTGGTTTTACGTCACAGCACTATCTCCAGAAGATTTATATAGAAATAAAAGATGGTATTTATTGCTATGACAACAATAGATCCAAATTTTTAATTTCCAAATAATACAAAATTAATTGAATCATACAGCATTTTCATTCTGACATTTCCTGAAGCCAATCTTTCATGCATACTGCATACCTCAACTTATAGCATTATCTTCTCCAACAAGAATTTTTGTTCTGCTTCCTCCTGTATGTTGTGGTAATTTGTTCATTTGCTCATGTCTTGATTAGTACCCTCACTATTGCTTTTAGCTTAAGCTAGGTCACTGTCCAACATTATTTCATCACTGCAAAATAAAAGTGTTGTTTTGGGTCCAGTAGGATTTCATGTCTCTTCCGTTAGTTTTGCAGTACCATAATTATTTATTGGTTCCCTGGAAGTCCAATGACTTTGCAAGATGCCTTGCCAAGGCCTCACAAAGTCTTGCTTTAGAATTTAAATATAGACAGACATGATAATAATATGCATCTTCATCATTCATTTGTTCATTGCCCTTTTTTCCTATGGCTAATTTTAAAAAGTATTCCCAGTATTCCTTTTATTTGCAATATCACTTGAGTTCAATGATGCTCTACAACAGTTTGAATAAAGAATGTTTCCATTCTAGGATATTGGATCCTTAGATAGTAGTGTCAGTTCATTTATGTTGTCCTTATACAGTTCTTGTTACAGACTCCATCTTGACATGACTGTTTCAGTTCAGTAATCTCATAATAGGTTATCTATTTTTTATTATAAGAGGAAAAAGTCTTAGATATTTAGCTATGTGGGTTCTCTTGAAAGATAGCTTCCAGTCCTACAAGGAAAAAAAATGTGAAACTAACTCTTCAGCTTCTGAAGTAAGTTTAATGTGGAAAGATAGTTTAATGTAGAAGGATGTTTCAAATGAAATCTTAAAAAAATAAAATAAAAAGCAACCTCAGCTTAATATGGAAATTTCATGTAATGGACTTTTATTGAAATACTGGGATTTTTTAAAATAGTAGATACATTTAAAATATTGTGCAATTTAAATCCCATTATATTTCTTACTCAATTTCAATTTCCCTCACATATGTCATTCCATATTCCCAAATGTCCTCTTTGAGTCATTTTATATTAAAAAATTCCTTTGAAAAGCAGCTTCCTTTCCATGATGACTACTTCTGGTCTGAATTATTCTTTTTCCAGTTATTCCACATAGTATATTTTCCAAAGAAAGCAGGGGAATCCCTTCTGTAAGGATGCATGTCTATGTGCATGATCTCTCTCTCTCTTTCTCTCTCTTTCTCTCTCTCTCTCTCTCTCTCTCACATACACACACACACACACACACACACACAAAAATTATTTTAATTTTTTTCTGCATTTCCAGATTTCAAGCAGTAATTTGAAACCATCAGCTCAGAATGTTCAGTTAAAGGGAAGTTAGCCTTTATTATTCTGATCTGTCATTTCTTTTATGTAACAAGCCAGCTGTTATTTGAACAGCATCATTCATTTCCTCAATAGAATGATGACACTACAATCAGCTTTCATTATCTTCCCATGCTCTTATATGAGAACTAAGTGCAAAGGAAATACTTTGTAATTACTCTAGGCAGATTTCCCACATGTTAGAGATGCCATAGATGGGATTAATGAATATCACTTGAAAAAGTTGAAGTAGACAGAAACAAAATTAGACTCCAGTAATCGCAACATGCAGATGGGTTGGAATGCTAGTGGGGAAAAAATCTCATCAGCAATTAAACTCATTTCTTGTAATAGCAGATGTGCATAGTCTCTTACTGAATACTGAGTACTCTTGAAATAAATTTGTAGAGGAAGAGTGGTGAAATATGTAAAGTTTTGCTTAGCCAAGTGAGAATGTTGTGATTATTTTGGTTAGCAGATTTCAGCTCCTCCACCTCCTCCTTCCCTCTTCTCTGCTCAGAGGAACTGAATCCAAAACCTTTGTTGGTTGATGAGTGCTGTCCTGTTTATTTCTCAATTCTGCTGTACTCAGCTGTGATTTTTTTTCCTTCTGTCATCAGAAACCTTTAAGATGACTGATCTAATAGAAAAATGTTATGGTACAGATTGACTCCAAAACGAAAAATTTTTGAAGCTTTATTTTTTAGACAGCATTAACTATAAAAATGTAAGCATTGTCGTGCTGGGTCAGACCAAGGGTCTTGCTAGCCCAGTATCCTGTCTCAAAAGTCACTAGCATATGCTCTTCCTATAAAGCATCTAAACAGTTCACACACAGTTTCTCACATGCCACTTGCCCCCATATAAGACATGCACTTTGTTTTTGGAAGGCAGGTATAGGAGAAATTTTTTTTCTGGGGTCATGTCCAAATGAACGCAGTAGCTCTCTCACCCTTAGCCAGCTCAATGCCTGGTTCAAGCACCAGCTTGATGTTAACCATCTCACAGCTGCTAAAGAACTGGTAGCAGCTTTTGGGTGCTCAGCAAATACCTACTGCCAATTTCCTACCAGCTATTAGAGGGTTAACACTGGACTCTGCCCTAACTGTTTGCTGTACCAGAGGCAAGTGGCAGCCATTAGAGTATAGTATCTCCATGCTTCAATTCCAGAAAAAAATACAAAATCTAGTTTCCCTATTTAAGACACACATCCCAATTTTGGAGGCCTGATTTTGGTGAAAAAAAGATGTGTGGTATGTGAGTAAATAAATCATATAGAGTGATCCATACCCTGTCATACCCTTTTTGGAACCTACCATCATGGTTTAAAAACTCAGAGGGATGCATCCTTGACTGTTCTGTTTAAGCTACTAATGGAAATATCTACTATAAATTTGTCTGTTATTAATTGTTATTAACCAAGTCCCAGAGTACAAGAACTAGGGTGTACCCTTTGAAATTAGCAGGGGACAGGTGAAAAGCAAATGAGAAAATATTTTTTATGTAGCAGTTAGTTAACTTGTGGAACTCATTGCCACAGGAGATTGTAGAGTCAGGCAGTAAACCAGGTTTGAAAAGGGATTAGACAAATTCATGATCTGTTAGTATCCATTAAATAAAACAATCAGGGACGTGTCCTCTGACATCCCATAATCAATAATGGTAGATGCCAGAGAGGGTATATCCTTGGTGAGGGACCTTGTTGAAAGCTTTTTGAAAATCTAGATATATTACCTGTATAGTTGTTAACAGCCTCAAAAAACTCAAAGTGATTGGTGATACAGAGTTTCCTTTTACAAAAATCATGCCATGCCAATCCTTCCCCAACAGATCATACATATCTGTGTGACTGATGATTTTATTCTTTATTACAGATTCTACCAACTAGCTAGGGATGGAAGTGAGATTCACTAGTTTGTAGTTCTCAGGATCACCTCTGGAGTCCTTTTTGAAGATGGATGTTAGGTTGGCAATCAACCAGTCCCCTGACACAGAAGCTATTTATAACAGTAGGTTACATATTATTGCCAAGAGTTCTGCAGTTTCACAACTGAGTTCCTTCACTACACTCAGGTGAATGCCATGCATTCCTGGTTTAATTTACTGATTTGTTCTAAAACCTCCTCTATTGTTACCCTAATGAGATCCAACTCTTCAGGCATATTAAATCTCCTCTGAGTCTTCCTTTCTATAGACTAAATACCCCAAGTTCTTTTATCCTTTCCTCATAACTCATGTTTCCAAGGCCTCAGATAATTTTTGTTGCTTCTACTGGACTCTTTCCAATCTGTTCACATCTTTCTGGAAGTGTGGGGCTCAAAACTGGACACAGTACTCCAGGTGAGGCCTTACCAATGCTGGACAATGGGCCATGTGTTTCACTCAGTGAAGTGGATCAACTGTACCAGGACACATCCTAGCACAACTGATCCACTTCTGTTGGCTACTTCTATCTCTAGTCCTAGAGAATATTACAACTTTGTAAATTATATTTAGGAATCCCAACTCTTACCACCTACTTCATCAAACTTTGGAGTGGAGCAGCAAATATCAATACAACTAACTCAACAGTTGAAGACAAGACGTGAAGAAAATATATATGGAGAAAATTATAACTAGCAGAGTAATTATATTCTATGCTTCACCTAAAGATGAAGTTACATGTTACATTTAAATCATACTAAAGGTACTTAAAACATGAGCATCCACACATTAAAGCTCATTAACTTATGCTAAGTGCCCTCTGAGCATCTCAAAATTATGCCACTTTAGGTAAGGGTTTAACTTTGGGCTGTGCTACCTAGCTTGTGGTAGCGTAACTTCAGTCTGCTACACAGAAATAAAACAAGTAATTTGTAGTCCTCTAGGATGCCAGGATGCAATGCTTCTAGGCCTCCTCCCCTCCTTGGCAGGGATAGAGCCCAAGTGTCCTGGCTCTTAGCCAGTCTTCTAGTGGCAAGTCAGAGCTGTCATGGCAAGAAACAGTGTTAATCCTTACTGTGCAATTACTTGTTCACAGCATAACACCACTTAACATTCCACAGCTTTAATGTCATCTACATATATTGTGTAATTTTACCAGAATACAATACCTAGACTATGCTCCTCAGATACTTGGAATAAAGGGGCTCCTATACATGTGTAAGGAGGCAGCTCTGATGTGCTGTAATTCCAGTTCTTTGGAGAAGACTCGATTAATCTGCAAGCAGGTTAATCGAGTCTGCTGGAGTGTGATAATTACTATGCTCCAACAGACTCCAGCATCACGTGTATCAGTGTCCCGATGCTGAAAAATAGCAGTGGAGCACTTTAAAACTCATTCAATGAGCTTTATATCAAAATGCCCTGCTGCCATTTTTTCAGTGCAGGAATGCTGATACATGTGACACTCCAGGAGCTTTTAATTAGTGAGGATCTTGAAGCTGCACTAATTATATCGTGCCCCCTCCCCACCTAAATCTTCATACTTTCAACTGACTGGCATTTTCCCTGAGAAAGAAAAGTCCTCAACAAATCCACTGTAAGAATTTTATTTCTTCATCAATATACAGCTAGGAGAGATTAACCCTTGAGGGTGAGAGTCACAAAGGGTTTTATGTATGACTCTTGCAGAGCATTTCTGGGCCTAAAAGTTTGGCTCTCAGCTGCAGGTGCAGAATTCAGCAACTCAAAATAAAAAGGCTGTAAATTCCCTTATTTTAAATGTGGGGAGTTATATGTCATGGAGTGGGATTCAGATTACTCAGTATGATTAGGATTGGGAGGCTAAAGTTAGCCAAAAGGAAATGCCAGAAAGAGATGTATCTGAACCCCCACCTCTCGTCCAGAGTTAAGTACCTACATGAAACTGGGTTCACTGCCTAAAACTCAATTTGTGACTGATTCAATTAGCTCAGTGGTCTTCTAGTGAAAATGTAGGTACCCAGGTCTTTCCTGGTAGTAAGTAGGATTTCTGTGAACAGCTTTCTTGGGCTTAGGTGCCTAAAGTCTCATTTTAGGTGCCTAAATTCAATTTTTAAATCCCCCCCTTACTTACTGCATCAGTGTCCTTTTAGATCTGTATTTGCATCACAATATGTATTTTATACTTGGCTAACAACTGATTAATGAAAGCACCAGTTTTAGAAATGCATCATTGGCAATGATAATGACATGAATAGACATAAGAAGTCTATTTTTAGTCCCTGTAGAAGGGTAACCACTGTAACAGTTGGACTCCCATGAGTAAAGCCCAATGAATATCTGCCATGCTTACTTGGTTTAGTCTATAGATTTGCACACAATTGCCTAACTCTGCATATGTCTTTCAAGCATAGATAAAGAGTTCAAAGCAGAGATCAGGAGATGGTTTTCATTATCATTTTTCCTTGCAACACCAATAAATGCTTAAATCAGTGAGCAGGCTCAGGCATCATATTTCCCCCTCTAATTCCAGCGGGGTGCGAGGTTTGAAAGTCATTTTAACATCTCCAGATTCTCAGATTAGTCTTTGGTTCATCTATTTCACCAAGGCGTTAATAAGAGAAAGTGCAAGTTCTGTTTCAGGCTTTCTTACTTCCTCTCTGTCTTTTTTTGCTAGCAGAGGCTTTGACATTTATCATGATTACATCTCTAAATTTTCTTTTTTTGTCTCTGATTATTAGTTGGATTTAGAATACGTCAATTAATAATATACGATTAAGAAAATATTATGAGTGGGTGTGGTGGCACCACCTTTTATAAAGGCTGCCCTGCCCAACACTTTCCTCTATAAAGCCTTGTTTTCAGTGACTTGTAATGTTTCCTACATTTAACGATTTGGGCTAAATTTTTCCATGCTGGACATGAGCCTTAATCTGATTTTTTTAAAAAGATGTAAGCTAAAAAGCATAGCCATGATTAAAAACAAGGCTGTGGAAAATGAGTTGTTTTGCCCATGTTAGAAAAAAAACCTGCAGTCACCTTTCTTTGAGGAGCTCCAATGATTCCATGATTTGGAGGAAGAGTTTGAAATTTGTAAAGAATGTCCAAAAATCTATCCAAATTTGGCTAAGATAACCGTTTGAAAAAAAATCATAGCTCAGTAGTCCTATGCAGCTGAAATACCAAAGGATGTATGGGACATACACCAATCTTTGGCTGCAGAGAGCTGAGTAGGACTTTCTGTCAATTCCAGTTTCCAAGCCCAGGCATCAGAATTCAGAGCAAGGGTGCTTTCCCTCCTGTGCTTTCAATATCCCCATCCCTCTCCCCAAACACCCTGGTTCAGGGGAAAACTGCCTGAATAAAATGTGTGTATGTGGGAGGGGCGTGGGGGTAGGCAGAGGGGGAAAGAGGTAACACAAGGGCAATGTGAGGGGTAAGGGGCAAAGGTTGGCATTAAGAAAGTAGAGTATAACATGGAAATTGATGGGGAACTGAGAACTGAACCTGCTGTGATGAGAGAAGGGAAACAGGGACTGGGATGTGAGGGGAAAGATTCAAGGACTACTTGGTCATAGAGTCTGGGACTGGGAGCTTGATGGAAATGTGAAGGGGGTAGAACTGGGACAGTGATATTTTATGTGGAACTTGGGAGGGACTGAAGCTAGTTGAACAAGAGTCTCAGGTTGTATGCCAGTAGTACTTGGGGAAAATAGGGCATCACTGGTCTGATAAGGATCCAGGGTGGGTGAGGAATGAAACCTTCTGAACAAAAAGATTAGGACAAAGAGCTAGATGGGAAGGTTGAGGCACCAGTGGGAATGCAAAGGGTGGACTGGAAGCTGTGGGGGTCAAAGAGGGCATTCATGTGAGGAGCTGGACTATGAGGCCTAAGAGTGGATGGGAAAGGCTGGAAGTGCTGGAAGAAACTTGAATTAAACAAGGACACTAGGACTGGGAATGATTAGGGGAGTCAGAAGATGGTACAGGGAGTCTAGGGGAGGAAAATAGGATTGACTGAGAGACTGCAAGTGGAATTAAAAGCCTAAAGAATTGAAACAGGGACTGACTAGTTGGGGATAATGGGGCTGTGATGAGTAAAGAGTAGTGACCTTGGTGGTGGATAAAATGTTCAAGCCCTATTGGAACTCATGTGGGTGTTAATAATAAGTCACAGGACCACAAACTAGATGTTTTGTTCAGTTTGTTTTTTAAAAAACTTGACAATTACACATGCATGTGCACATACATGTTAAAATAATTGTAAGGTTGCAAAGTCAGGCATTCAGTTTTGGGTAATGGGAGAGTTA
Organism: Crocodylus siamensis; assembly: GCF_052110815.1. Classification (NCBI taxonomy): domain Eukaryota; kingdom Metazoa; phylum Chordata; order Crocodylia; family Crocodylidae; genus Crocodylus; species Crocodylus siamensis. The sequence goes on along the minus strand of NC_143395.1, from coordinate 340,691,301 downwards.
ATGTTGCCTTTCTAGGGTTTGACAAAGAAAATGGCACCTGATTATTTTTTTTCTCTTAACACAGTTAAAGCAACACTTTTCCTTAGCCAGAGGCAAGGACTTTTGTGGGTGGGCCAGCTGTATGGTTGAGAAAGAATTAGATATGTTTTCAACGCAGAAGAATGCACTCCATTTGATTGCTTGTCTAAATCAACCCCAACCATGCAGTTGGTCCAATATAAGCTACACAAAAATACTTGCCTCTTATGTATATTCTGGACCATAATGACTGGAACATCACTCCAGCATGATCATTTTTCCTTATCAATGTTCTCATTACTGCCTAAACCAATTGCCTGGGAGCCTAGGGTCCTGGGACAGTGGCCTTGGGTAGAGGAGCCCAGCCAGAGTAAAGTGGGCCAAAGCCAGGGGGCATCATCCTAGACAAAGACCTAAGAACTGAAGGAAAACATCCCTGCCCTCTAAAGGCAGCCTCCTTCTCCCATTATAACACCAAAACAGGACCCTGAGAGGCCAGAGGTGGCAGGATCCAGGCAGCCACTAGGGGATGAATTTGCTATCCCAACAACAGACCCTTTTACAAAGGCACTGAAAATAGAGTAGTTTACTGGGAAATGTTGAGCAACCTTACTAATAGATTTCATAGATTTCATAGACATTAGGGCTGGAAGGGACCTTGAAACATCATTGAGTCCAGCCCCCTGCCTGAGGGGCAGGAAGTCAGCTGGGGTCATAGGATCCCAGCAAGATAAGCATCCAAATTTATCTTGAAGGTGTTCAATGGAGGTGCGTGAACCACCTCTGGTGGCAGGCTATTCCAGACCTTGGGGGGCTTGGACAGTGAAGAAATTCTTCCTTATGTCCAGCCTGGAACATGTACTGAGCTTATTTTGTTCTTCACCCAGTGTTTACTATATTAAGAAGCACTGGTCTCAAGTGTTACACCAAAAGATTGGGAAACTGAACACATTGGGTTTATCCCTAGCTCATTAACTGAGGCCATGTACAAGCATTACATTCCTATCAGGAGAATCATGCTTGTTGCTTCTCCCAGTAGAAGCAACAAGCATTCATTCAATCCGTCCTGGGGGAGACCTGCCCCATCCAGAAGAAAGATCTTGCAGGTGTCAGCATGCTCCCTTCGTGGTCTGGTCTGGGAGGAGCGGGGAGCAGCAAGGCAGTGTTCCCCACCTCTTCCCCAGACCAGGGACTGTCCAATTTGGGGAACAGACTGGGGCTTGGCCCTGTTGCTGGACTAGTCAAGGAGGGGACTGGAACAGCAGAGCAAAGCCCCCTACACACCCCCCAGACCAGGATCCCCAATCTGAGGATCAACGGCTGCATTTGCGAGGCTGCTCCCACCAAGAGAAGGAAGGAGGAGAAGAGCAACTGATCCTTGCTCCCTCTGAAAAATCTATACCATATATAATTTTCCTTAGTTACATGGGACACACAAAGTCTTAGAGATCCAATCTACCATGCTCTCATCTTCACTGGAGTTTCCATAAAACTTATTTCAAAAAAGGAGTTAAAGGTCGGTTTCACCACTTCCACCTTTCAAAACCCTGTTGAAACAGTAGCAGATGTGCACATAGCCCACAAGAGTGGGCTACTGCAGAAGTAGCTTCTCAAATGTAGTGACGACACTGTATACAGTGTTCCATAAATGGCTGACTATTCAAAAACCCAGCATCACTAGTGGCATGCAAACACTACAGTATTTTTTGGGAAGTACCACTATGTTGGGTACAGGTGTTGGGTCTCCCATGTCCTTGGTAAGATCTTCTTGCTCATCCTCTTCTTTTTGACCTCTCCTTTTCCCATACAGACCTGCTTGTCCTTTTAGATGATGTGTGCTACCTATAATAAAAATTAGCTATAGGTAGATTATGCTTATTTGGTATCTCTGTGCACTCTGAATGTTGATATTCTTTCTTTATTAATGAAGAACTGTGCTGCATGCTGATTTTTTTATTGTAATTTGTTTTTTACTGAATAGCATGAGCAATCCTGAATCCTTCACATCCCCACAGAGTAACTCCTAGCTTTCTTGCAGCAGTCCCATGATCTACTATTTTTTCTCTTTTAAAGGAATCACCTCTAGCCATGAGGAGATAGACCAATCCATTCCCTATTCAGTCCTTGCTCTCACTGCCAAAACAGTTGCCAGTTACTGTTGTTTTTGATGATGTTTTGCATTTTATGACAACTGTGTACTAGGACTTGGATTAAAATCATCAGTTCATTTCACATAGACATCAGACTTCCAGCTGATATTTCCAGCACCAATAACTTGCAAAGGATTTAACCTTGCAACCTCCAAATGAAAGCCCCTTATCCCATTTCTATTCCCTTAAAAGCATGTAGTGCTGCTCCAGTAATATATTCCACTTTTTGCCGTTTCTAGAGACTGTGCCTAAGCTACATCTGTTGATGTGGTAAACTGTCCTGGCTTCTAATACATGTCAGTGTTTAGTCTTTTTTTTTGTAATATCTAATTTATTTTCTTTCCCTTTTATTAGTTTCATTTTGTATTGCCGTCTTAAACTATGTTAAATAATTCATTCTCCCTTGTATGTTATCTCTCAACTATTTATAGAACACAAATTCCAATTCACCCTATTTTCTTTAGATTATTATGCTAACTTGCAGTAGCTTCCTCCAGTTTGCCTATTTATTAAAAATGGAAAGCTTTAAACTATAAGCAGCATTCATTGTGGTCAAAGCAAGGCTATATACAGAGCAATTATTACCACATTTTATTCAAAATAAGACTCAGCATGAATCTCTAATCCAGTGTTCTACTCCACCCACATACCTTGGCAGAACATTGATCAGCAAGCTGTAGGGCTCTGAGGGGGATGAGAAGAATGAGAAGAGCATAAGAACTGCCATTTATTGGGTCAAACCAGACCAAAGGTCCATCTTGCCTAGTATTGTCACACAGGGGCAGAGAGTGAATGCTGAAAAGGAGAGTGGACTGGGGTATGACCAAGTCTTTTTTACTGTTCCAATTGCACTTGCATCCTCCAGCATTGAAGGTCTAAGAAGTTCTGATTCAGAGGCTGTACTCCTAACACTCATGCTCAATAACTACTTATGTACCTTCTCTCCAAAAATGTATCCAATCCCTTTCTGAGTCTGGCTAAATTGTCAGTTTCCACAATATCTGGTGACAATGATACCAGAGTTCATTGAGTTTGGCACTTTAAGTATGCACCGTGTGAAATAGAACCTCCTTTTGATAGTTTTAAACTTAGTACCTACTATTTTTATGACCCTTAATTCTTGTGTTGTGAGAGATAGTAAATAATAAATCCCTATTTATTTCCCCTTCCTGAAGTATCTCTTTCCTAAACTGAATAGGCCTAGCATCTTTGGTCTCTCCTCATATGGAAACCCTTCCATACCACTAATCTTCCTTGTTGCCCTTCTCTGTACCTGCTATAGTTCTTCTATATCCTTTTCAAGGTGTGGGGATCACAACTGGGCACAGTATTCAAAGTGTGGATGCTCCATGGATTTAGAAGTGGTATAATGATACTTTCTGTTTTGTTTACAATTCCCTAACATTTTCATCTCTCATGGCATTACCTATTGCTAATTAAATTGCAATGAGCAAACTCTGTCAATATTAAGATCCTGGAGCACTCCAAAGAACTTTTACAACCTCAAGGTATTATCAGAAATAGAATTTGGCCTTAAAATGACAGAGGTTCTGAGTGTTTCTGGCTATTCTGTATACCTTGGACAATAAGGGTTTTTTCAAAGTATATTGTGAGCTGTAATTTTCCTTGTAAAACTAATAATTAACAACAGATAAAAACATAGAAAATTAAAGTTGGAAGGGACCTGAGGAGGTCATGTAGTTTTGCTCAAAGCAGGACCATCCCCAACAAGATCATTCTAGCCAGGACTTTGTTAAACTGGGACTTAAAAACCTCCAAGAATGGAGACTCCACTGCCTCTCTAGGTAACCCATTCCAGTGCAATGGATTTTCTCTTTGCTGTCAAATGTAATTTAGCCTGTTTTTTGCAGAAATTGTAGCAGACATTTGTGCCATCTTCATTTGTGCAGTGGTGTTGTTTGAGTTACATTCATTTCACAGCAATGTGTGTGTACGCCTTAACCCAGGGGCAGACAAATATTTCAGCTGGAGGGCTGCTAAATGAGTTTTGGTGTGGGGTTGAGGGTGGCAAAAGTAGTCCCACCCCTTGACAGGTGCCCTGTTCCCTGGTTGTCATCTTGTGACTGGAAGTCCCACCCCCTAATCCCTGGCCTTCACCACTGGAAGTCTCTTCCATTGCCCAGGAAGTACTTCTTTAAGGAGGGTCTGCTTGTATATTGTGCGTGGTGGGGTGTGGGGGCTGTGTGTGTGTTTGGGGAAGTATGTGGATGGGGGTGTGTGTGGGTGTGTAAGGGTGTAGATAAGGTGTTGGTGGGGTGTGTGGGAATGTGGGAGATGTGTGTGGGGTGTGGGTGTGGGGTGTGAGTCTGGGTGTGGATGAGATGTGGGGTATGTGGGACTGTTGGGGGTGTGTGTGGGTATGGTGGGGTGGGGTGTGTGGGATGTGGGTATGGTGCAGGTGGGGTGTGTGTCTGGAGGGATGTGTTTGGGGTATAGGTGTGGGGATGTGTGGGATGTATGCTTGGGGTGTGGGGTCTGTGGGACAATGTTGAATGTGTGGGTATGGTGGGGGGATGAGGTATATGAGAGGGTGTGGGTCCATGTGTGGGGGTGTAGGTGTGTCTGTGGGGTGTGGGTATATGTGGGGGGTGTGGTTGGGGGGTGGGCTGTGTGTGAGGGGTATGGTTACTGGATTTGCAGCTCACTTTGTTCCATGCATGGCTGTGTGGGGGAGAATGTGGATGGAGAGGTGGGGCATGAAGGAGCCCAGTTGCTCACATAGCCCTGCTGGGCAGGCACGGGGGGCAGGTGGTGTCTGTGTGGGGTGGGTGGGGGGACTGGGTGTATGTGTGGATGTGGGATGTCTGTGGGGCAGTGCAGGTGGTGTGTGTGGGTATGGTGTGGTGTATGGTTGGGTTGTGGGGTGTGTGGGACAGTGATGGGTATGTGTGGGTGTGGTGGGGGGTTAGGCATGTGATGGGGTGTGGGCGCGTTGTATGGTTGAGGTGTGGGTAGGTGGGTGTGCATGTATGAGGGGATTTCTCCCCCCTTCTGGTTCCTTCCCTGCTCACTCTTTGTGATGTGGCTGAACCTACCCCCTCCACAGGTCAGGGGAGGGGTAACAGGCTGCCTGCCTGGCTCACAGAGGAGTGCTGCAAAGGGTGAGAAAGCAACTGCTGCTGGCAGGCAGAAAGAGAAGCCCCTAGGAGAGGGGCAAGGGGGACAAGGAACTGAGCCTGACATCCTTTGTCTCTGTCCCACACCTGCCCTGTGGGGCTGCAGCCAAGCCTACACTGGCTCCCACTGCTCCTGCTGCTTCCATCCCACACGCCTGCCCAGTGGGGCTGCAGCAAGCCCACCCTGGCTCCTGCTGCTGCTCCCACCATGCCTGCCTGGCGGGCAGCTGTGAGCAGCCAAGCTCCTTCACACACCCCCTCCATCCACATGCTCCCCTGCCCAGCTGTACAAAAACAGGGCAAAGTGAGCTGCAGGCAAAGCCCACCCCACTCCCCTTAACACTGTGGCTGGAACAGGAGGAGGAGTCGCTGGAGGCCAGGGGAGCCCAGCAGTTCCCTGGCTGATTGCAGCAGTTGCAGCAGGAGCTCTGCCCAGAAACGGTGTCTGGTGGCTAGGCTAGGGGTCTCAAGGGAAGCTGGGAGTATAGCATGTGTTGTCCCAGGTGGGACTCAGCTACATGCAGAGCACAGCAGGGGCAGCTGCCAGCAGGGCTGGATACAGTTAATTGGTGGGTGCCAGCCTGTGGACCAGATCCAATGAGCTGGCAGGCTGTATCTAGCCTGCAGGCCATATTTTGCCCACCCCTGCCTTAACTAACCCCTGATTGCTGAAAGTACCAATCTAGGAATGCTTCACTGGAAATTAAAGTGAGCCCCCTTGAGTAACCATTTGTAGTCCCTGTGGGGAAATCAGATTCCTATGAGTAAAGCACCATGATCATCGGCCACAATTACCTTCTTGCTATCTGCAAGCTGTACCTGGTTTCCTTTTTAATTGTTGCAGTTCTGTCAAGCATAAAGAGATGATTTCAGAGCTTAGGAGATGGCTTTCCTCATTGTAGTTCCTATTGACTTCAAAGATGCTCAAGTCCAAGTGCACTGGAACTTGCTTCTCCGTTGTTTTTGTAGTTTCACTTTGACTTTTCTTTCTAAACCTCCAAGATTGTCGGCATATGCTAATTATAACATTATTTAATATTAATTTATACTAATACACACTTCTTAATAACACTTAGCACCTACATCATGTTTTACATTTTAAAAGCACTATGCAATCCCTAGAGCCTGCTGGTGATCTAATTCATGGAAATAAAACACAAGACTCATAAGGCTCAGATCGTATCCCTGCCAGGGGAGAGACATTAAACTGGCCTTTTAACCCAATAGCCTCGTGGTTCAAGCACCTGCCCAAAAGTGGGAGAGATCCAAGTTCTAAATTGTGTTGAGCCAGAGAGGGGTTGAACTCACACCTTAAAAACTCCAGAGACTGTTGAAAGTGACCCACTGAGCCATTGAGAGAGACCGAAAAGAGAGCAAACTAGAGGAAGCCAATACACTGCTGGTTTGTCAGGATAGTGCCCTGGATTCTGACTCTGCTCCCATCTCATAATCCTGCTTCTGCATCTTTCACTAGTCATTAGATAAGCTGAATTGGAAGTAGAAGCGTCTTTCCTCTAGTCTAGTCCCACCAGACTCCTTGTCTCCATCTACTCCTAATGCTGTCCTTCCCTGCCAGTATGGATATTATACCTTCTACATTTAAATGAGATGGATTTCTCCGATTGCTCAGTGTAAATGCTGACTGGGATTTCATAGAAAGTGCAGGAGAGGAGAGCAGCTCCCTGTTCTCAGTTCCATTTGCCCAGCTCCACCTCAGCCCAGAGGTGTCAAAAGCAGCAACTAGAGAGAAATGTGTTTTTACCCTAATGCCCTGGACAGGAACATAAACAGGCTGGTTGTACACAGAAGCTTGTTGCTGAATGTTGTCAGCATTAGGTGCTAAGAAGACTTCTGAGATTTTAGCCAGTAAGGCTTAAAAGAGAATTTAATGAATATGTTCAAACTTCTGTTTCTCACAGGCTTCTGCCTTGGTTAAACTGAGGGAGATTTTCAATGGGAGAGCAAAAAGCACATTCCTGACAAAAAGACCATCTTCTTTCCAAAGTTCATGTTCATTCAAGAGCACGGTGGGCTTTTTTTTTTAACCATGAGCCAGACAAGGTATTTTCACGTAGCACGTGTGTGCGTGTGTATGTGTAGGAAAAAAATGTCAGTCCAAGGCAGATACATAGCAGGGAAACTTTAAACCCTATAGGTTAAAAGCAAGTAAAATTATCATCAACTGACAATAAAGTATCAAAATGGCAACTGTTGGGAGACTACTAATAACCATGTCAGTTCAGGGCAGCAAGCAAACCAACTACACCTCCTCTCCAGTGGTGGGAGGAGGTGAGGGCAGGGAAGTCTCCCCCCACACCACATCTGTTACTCATAGATTCATAGATGTTAGGGTCAGAAGAGACCTCAACAGATCATCAAGTCCAACCCCCAGCCTAGGCAGGAGGGAGTGTTGGGGTCATCTGCCTATTGAGATGCCTATCCAGCCTTTTCTTAAAGATGTCCAAGGCAGGGGAGAGCACCACCTCCCTTGGAAGCCCATTCCAAATTTTGGCCACCCTTACTGTGAAGAGGTTTTTCCTGATATCTAGCTTAAATCTGCTCTCTGTCAGTTTGTGACCATTGTTCCTTGTTACCCCAAGAGGTGCCCTGCTGAACATAGCATCTCCAATCCCTTGCTGTGTCCTCCTAATGAATTTTTAGGCGGCCACAAGGTCACCTTTCAGCCTTCTCTTGAAGAGGCTGAAGAGGTCCAGGTCCCTCAGTCTCTCCTCATAGGGCTTGTCCTGTAGACCTGTAACCATATGAGTAGCCCTCCTCTGGACCCTCTTGAGTCTATCAACATCCTTCTTGAAGTATGGCACCCAAAACTGGATGCAGTACTCCAACTGTGGTCTGACTGATGCTGCATAGAGGGGAAGTGACACCTCCTTGGTTCTATTCGTGATGCATCTGCTGATTCATGATAAAGTACAGTTAACTTTGCTGATGATTTCATCACACTCATATTCATCTTGAAGTCCACTATGACTCCAAGATCTGTTTCCATTTCTGTGCTACTGAGAGGGCCACTTCCCAGCCAGTAGGTGTGCTGGATATTTTTGCGCCCTAGCTGCAGCACTTTGCACTTGTCCTTGTTGCACTGCATCCTATTGTGTACTGCCCACTTTTCTAACTTGTCCAGGTCTGCCTGCAATCATTCCCTACCCACCGGAGTGTGCCCTTCACGCCACAATTTAGTATCAGCCGCAGACTGTGGGACAGAGTACACTTCACACCCACATCCAAGTCACTGATGAAGATACTGAAGAGTACAGATCCAAGGACTGAACCCTGTGGGACCCCACTACCCACATCCTTCCAGGTTGATACCAACCCATCTACTACCATGCTCTGGGTGTGGCCCTTAAACCAGTTTTCCACCCACTGGACTATGTACTCCTCCTGCTGCTGGCAGTACAGTTGGCACAGGGATCCCAGAAGTGGCAGCAGTGAGTCTTGCCACCCTGCTTTGCCTACACACCTTGCTTCCTGCTGGCTGGTCTAGCCGCACTACAGCCCCATGCCCGTGCGGGCACAGAAATACAATGGGGGGTACATGTTCCCCTGATGCATTGCTTATGTTCCCCACAACTTACCTGCAAGGAGCTGCAGGAGCTGCTCTCCACCACTGCCTGGCTGCCATGTGCATGTGTGTGTATGCACATGGAACCCCCTGCTGTATTGGCCTCCTTCTGGTCCCTCCAGCCCCAAGCAGTCCTTTGCAGGCTGGAATACTGCCAGTCTGCAAGGGGAAACCCACAGTTTTCTACACATTTCTCCTTTAAAGATGAATCTGTGATTTTCTCCTTTAACAGAGAAAATCCGTGTTTGTCCATGAGACTGGTACCAGGAGTGGGGTCAGCCTGGGTGTGGGCTACACCAGCTGACCTCTGAGAGCATGATGACGCTAGATTTACAGCCTGTGCAGACCCCCTGAACTGAACCTGCAGTCCCCTGGTTGAGAACTGATGGGTTAACTTGTTGTGCAAGTGGGGGTGGTCTGAGCCAAGTCAGCAGGAAAGGAGGGGAGAAGGGAAAGCTAGCAGCAGCAAGCCGTGCAGTCCCTCCAAGCCCCTCCCTCCAGCTTAGGCTGGGCAAACCTCAGCTGGCAGTTCACTGCTGCTGGATTCCCCCTTCCTAACTACAGTGCCAGAGCCCCATTATCTTATTACTCAATCCTGGCCATAACATTAAAGTATCAAAATACATTCATATCAAATACCCTAAGTCATACAAATTTATAAATGACAAAACTAGACACTAATCTTTAGCCACTTGCAGAGACTATAAACCAGATAGGAAATCCAAACATAGATTTCAATTTCATAGAAACTAGGGATGGAAGGGACCTCACAAGTTCATTGGGTCCAGCCCCCTGCCCAAGGGGCAGGAAGTCAGCTGGGGTCAAATGACCCCAGAAAGATAGGCATCCAAGTCTTTCTTGAAAGTGTCCAGAGTAGGTGCTCACACCACATCTGTGGGGATTCTGTTCCAGGCTCTGGGGACATGGACAGTAAAGAAGTTTTTTCTTATGTCCAGCCTAAAAGGGTCTTCCCAGAGTTTGTGACCATTAGTCCCAGTTCCTGATGCACACCCCTTATATACTTATAGGCAGTCACCAAATCTCCCCTGAGCCTATGTTTCTCCAGACTGAAGACTCCCATGCCTCTCAGCCTCTCCTCATAAGGCCTGTTCTCTTGTTCTCTAATCATGTGTGTGGCTTTCCGCTAGACTCTCTCAAGCTTCTCCACATCCTTTCTAAAGTGCGGAGCCCAGAACTGGATACAGTATTCCAGCTGTGGCCTCACCAGGGCCAAGTAAAGTGGGAGGACAACTTCCTGGGTCTTGCTTGAGATGCATTGGTAGATGCAAGTCAGAGTTTTGTTTGCTTTGCCTGCTGTGGCATTGCATTGGTGGCTTTTGTTCATCTTGTGGTCAGTCATGACCCCCAAGTCCCTTTCAGTCATGGTACTAATGAGTGTAGCACTGCCAAGCCTACAAGTATGATGTGGGGTTTTTTTCTCCTGAGGTGGAGGACCTTGCATTTCTCCATGTTGAATGCCATCAGGTTTTGATCTGCTTACCTTGTGAGCCTGTCCAGGTCTCCCAGTAAGTATAAACAGAGACGATTCCCTGTATCTGGAGCCCTGATTCATGAAATCATAACTATGATATTCCATGAACCTCCAAAATGGGTTTGAGACATTGGCCCTTAAAACTCAAGCATTATTTTTCAATACTATTTCTAGTACTGTCCTTTGGAAATTCAATTATAAGCCACAAAGCTTGTAAAGTAAAAATATAACTTGTCAGATTATTTCCCTCCTCTCTCCTTCTCGTTTAATATTGCAGAAATAAGAGATTCCAAAATAAAGTTCTTGGTAGGTGAGTAAAACAGGAACCTATTTTCAAATATTTGGATTTAGAAATGACAAACACATTCCCGAGCCTGAATTATAGTATCAGCATTAGAATATCAGTATACACTTCCTTATCTACCTGGTTTTTTTTCTTGACTCTTGTTGTTTTTATAGTAGTTCAGAATGATGGGGCTAAATTATTATACCAATATGCACAAAGGCAACTAAAAGTTGTTGGATTGGGCATCCGGGGGGTGAGAGGGTTATCAGCTATTTCAGTTCAAACAGAAAATCTTTAATAAAAGTCTTAGCAAACAAAATAAATAACCTTCTAATATTTAGTTTTGTTATAAATGTTTGCTTGCAGGTTTTAGGATTGCATGCATGTTGATTTCAAATGTTTTAACATTAAAATTAATGTTTAATTTTTATCCTTAAAATGCTTTGCAGGTTGCCCTGAGTATTTGGTTTTGTGTCATAGGACAGCTTAATATAATCTAAAATCTAAGTATTAAGTGACCCAATTCTGCAGCCATTTTACCCAAAGAAAGTCATTTTAACTATTTTTGTGAGTAAGGGTTGTCAGTTTTGTGTCCTACTACAGAAGAACCTATGGCACCGAGGCAGACACTGCACTTAAAATGCAATTAAACAGTTAATTGTGTCTTAAAGTGTAAACTGGCCACATGTTCAGGGGATTAATGGTACAATACAACAGGAAACTTCTACAAAGTCATTACAAAAAATATGTATAATACCTTTGTGGTTGGTTTCTGTTGTGCTTTAATCTGAATGTCTGGCCCTAGAGCAGTCCTGATCAGCTGATTGTCAGCTGCAAGGATGCTCCTGGGACTTGAGCACTGAGGCAGTTCTGTTTGTGCCAATAATCAGCTGATTGGGACTGCTGTAGGGCTGGGTCCCAAGAGTGGTCCTAATCAGCTGATTGTTGCCAGATCAGGACTGCCCCAGGACTTCAACTCTGAGGTGCTGATGATCAGTTGATCATCAGGAATCCTGCTTTTCTATGATAAAAAATATCCCCAATTTTTAGATTTAAAAAAGTAACCCAAAATCTACATTTTTCTGATTAAAATGAAACACCACTAACATATATATATCTTACATTAATTCACATTTTCCCATGATTAAAACAAAAACAAAATACCACTCTATTTTATATATACAAAATGGTGTTGAAATGTGGATTTTGGGTTACATTTTTAATCCGAAAATTGGGGATTTTTTATCAGAGAAAACCAGGATCCAAGGACCACAGAGGGCCCTGAATGGCCCTGTGAGTCTCTGGAGTCAGCCAATGATCAGCTGATTGTTGGGCACCACACCTGCCAGTGCAGGGAGATCCAGGATCATGATCCTGAGCTTTCGCTGCACCAGGAATACAGCATGATTTGGATCTAATTCATGATTCCATAGTTGTGCCTCCTGCCATGCACATGTGGCACATCAGGAGGTGTGATATTTGGGATCAGGGACCAGGTCCCCTCATGCCTTCAAGTGAGTCTCTGTCAGGAGCCATAGTTCATTCATTTAAGGTGCACAAGACTATTCTGGACCTGATTCAAATCCTACTGAAGACAAGTCTTTCCATCAAAGAGCTCTGGATTAGGACTTCTGTGACTTGATTATTTGCAGATATCAAATACATTCTAATTACATCAGTCCTGAATAATTTAATAACTTCACCTGCTGTAATATTGACTGTAGTTTAAACAAATAGCCGATTGAATCAGCTTTAGGTAAAAGCACCAAAAAGCCTGGCTGAAGCACCTGATCTATACAGCTGCTGCTGAGTAGGGTGTAACACACTGCTTCTTCTGGTAAAGCACATTTTTGGGTTTCTTTTTCCATGCCTGTGAGCACTCCTAGAGTTTTAAAAAAGTTTGGTGTTGGAGTTTGTATTGCTCGGTAGATAGATCCCACATCATACCTGTATTTGGTAAGCTGACTAATCTCATAAAAGACTGATGAGAATCACTCTTCAAAGGTCTGTTTGAAAATTAGATGTCAGATATACAGCATGCCTGTTATTATTAGTGATAACTGGCTCAGTAATGGTCAAATAGTGGCAAAACACTCTGACACACAATATCAATACAAAATATAGGCAGGTGCAGGAAAGACAGAGGCTCTTTTTTGCAAGCTAACTGAAATGATGCACATCTTGCTGCTATGGCAACTATCTGTCCTCTGTGAGCTTGTGGGTCTAAAAATGAGTTTGTGAAAAGATTAATGTCTGTTTTTGTGCCATTTGGGCTTTTTGCTTGGTCCACCTATTTTGTTGCAAGTGAATTGCTTCAAGTAATTACTTTTATATGTTCATCTAAAAGTAACTTCGCATTATTGTCATTTCATATTTATTCCTGAATGCTACTTCTATTGTTTTGTGCCTTATTTTTACTAGAAGTTATTAAAAGACAATTCAAAACCAGTCCCTTAAATTAACTGCATTGCATTATTATGCAATTTTCTTTTTTTCCCAAAGCGTGTCAGAGGTGTGAAAAGAAATGAACCAGAAATCATGTTAAAAAAGATTTTGCTTACATTATATTTTCCAAATCCTTGATAGATTTCAAATAAAAAGCATGTGCTGACATAAGTCCCATTTTCTTTTGTTTGATGTTGAACAGATTCTTAACCATTACTGTGCTGTCTTTTCAACTTTTTGTTTTCATCTGTATTGCTAAATTTATTTCTAAATTAAATTCAACATTTGTCTTTACAGTGTAAGGTATTTAGGAAAAACTGAACATTTTAACGCAAGTTAGAACCCACATCACTACTAAAAACAATTCTTCTGAGATCAAACCTTCTAATTTGGCATTTTTAAGTCAAACACAAGTTTTTTGGGTATAACAGAGCAGTAACTGAATGTGAACTGGTCTGGTTATTCACCAGTTCACATAAAGCTTTTTCTCCAATGGAAATTTCTGCTAGCCAAATCTTTGTTACCTTCTATTGCCAACATAGCTGCGTTGTCACAGTGCATACACAGTTGGCTGCATATGCCAGCCCAGCATATCTTGAGTATCTGTATATGTGTCAGTTAATGCCATGGTACATCATGGGTTGCCATTCCAGTCTCTCTGGTGCCATGCTCTGCTACAATGACCTGTATGGTAATTTTGCAATGTATTCTGGCATTCTGGTACAGCACATACATGTTTCCAGTACTCATAAATTTTGTGTTGTGTTTTGAAATCCTATCTCTCTGCCATTAGTATGGAAGCTGCATGTGTCTGCTTTACAGCAGACTTAATGATTCTTTTTGTTATGCAGTACTTCACTGAAAACTACTACATCAATGACTAGTGATTTAATGAAGATGTCAAAGGCATTGTGAAGAGGATAATGCAGACATTTAGGTTGTAAACATTGTAAAAGGTGAGATGGAACATTTAAGTCTGAGAAATGAGTGTTACGTTGTGAGACTGGATATAGATCTGGGATGATGCAGACCTTTCAAATATGGAAGGCCACATTCTAGAGCTCTGTGTAAGCTCAATCTAACTCTTCCCTCCATCACTGAGACACCAGAATAAGAAATGCCTTGACAGTGAAGAAACATATGTAACGTACAGTACCATGGACTGCTGTTGATTAGTGGGATAGTTTGGGACTGGAAAATCCACACTAGTAGTGGTGCTAATTCATGAGGACAAGACCATTATCTGTATCCTGGTACACACAATTGTGAGTCTGGGCAATGTGCAAGGAATAACAGAGGGATATGAAGCAGCTGACTTCTGGAACTTTGGTTGGGCAGTAGACCAACACGTGAGTATATGTGCAGTAATTTCATAAACATTAATGTTGACCGGCCTGGAAAGGCACACTATAATCACAGCTTTAGGAACACAGAATTTTTCCAGAAGATATGAGCAGAGACTTTCTTTCATATTGATGGGGTTGAGATATCAATAGTGATTCTGTGGGACCTGTCCTGCTTGTTGCATGTGTGGCTTGTTGTGGCAGTGCACTTGCAGTGCCTGCCACTTTAAGGGCTGAGTCAAGCAGCCAGCAGGTGCTTGATTGCAGCAGCTATTTTAAAACACTGAGTGCCTATATAAACACAGAAGTTTGCTGGTTTGCTGCTGGCAGCCAAGGTGGAAACATTGCCTGGATGAAAGACTGTATGAAACTTCTCGCAGGTAAGGGTAGGAGGCTCTTGGTCTCGGACATGACCTAAAACCGCACACTGCTGGGGATGGGTGGCCTGGTGGGGCTCCTAGTGGCGTGGGAGCCCCCAGGAAATGCCAGGCCAGTTACCACCCTGGTGAAAGGTGGCTCAGGGTGCCTTAATAATCCCAGCTCCCACAACTGGGTAGGTAACCCCATAGTAGGGCTGAGAAGGTGGATCCATGAGAGAGAGTGGGCTAGATGCTCAAGAAGCCTGTCTTGGGACACCCTCAACTGGTCAGTGCTGGGGCCAGGACCAGAAGGGTCAGAAGGGCCAGGGGCCCACTGCGAGGGATGCCCAGAGCTGAGGGCCTGGGGTTCCAACTGGCCTGGGAGGTGAGGCCAGGGCCTATGTGGCCAAAGGTCCTGGGGAGGGGCACGCCTGAGAGGACGAAGAGTACAGGGAGCTACGTAGCCCAGTATAAGGGTGGAGTAGGCTGCCTGGTGGAAGTGATCCAGTTGAGGGCCAGACTGGAGGATTATGGGGCCCAGTGTGGGGCTGGAGATGTTAAGATCTGTGATGCCATCTGCAAGGCATGGGCTGCAGTGTAAGGGAGGTTCAGAGCCACAGATAGCACCTCCTGGCATCGGGGCATGTAATGGGTAGCCTCCTTCCTTTACCACCCTTTTATGGAAACAGCAAAGTCCTAGCGGGAGAGACAGGATGGTCTGCCCCATAGAGACAGGTGGGCAGGCTGGTAGGCAGGCTGGTACAAGACCCAACCTTGAGCTTGCCCCCTGTCACACTGGTGATACCTCAACTGCAGAAGGGAACAATGTCACTGCTGTCCATGCAGATCCAGGATGAATCTAAAGCATGCTTTTGGTAGACCGGGAGGATGTTACTGTTCATTACTAGGTGAGTTCTTTGTCAAGCAAAGGTTCCTATTGTTATTGCTTCACACATATTATATGATACACAAGAAGTAGCAAAGAGGGGAATCTTACTGACAAGGCAGAGAAGTGAAGTGGAAAAACTGTTAATTTTGAACAGCTAGACACAAGACCAATTATAAGAGTTAACTGAGGAGCTGTACAGATGAAGGAGGCATTAAAAGATTGGGTTGAAAGGATGTTACAGTATTAAAGTATGTGCTACTTTTGTACTACTTTGGTATGCACAGGTTGTTGAATTTAAATGATTTATAAACAACTGTTAGGATGATTTTGGGAGGAGTGGCACTTTGGTGTTTAGTATTTCCTAATAAATTTGCTGTGACTATCAAACAACATTTCTACTGCCTGCAAATAGAAACAGTAAATGCCCTGAAAACAGTAAAAAGAGCTGTAAATGTTGATGGTATGTTTGAGTATAAATGTTGAGGTCATTGTTGCATTACTAAGGAAAGTTTAAGACGCCTGTTGATCCGATATGAATTAGAATTGTTGTAAGTATAGGTATAGCTTTCCTCATTTTTATTGCCATTAAGTGGAATGAATAAGGACATGGGCTTTGCCTACACTTTGTATGAAAGGGGGATGTATTGCTCATTGAACAGCAAATAGTGAATGGGGCACAAAGGCTGTAGAGGAAATGCTCCTTTGGGTATTTTTTCATGACATCTAATTTTCCTTGCATATAACACTCTGGAGCAAGAGTTTTTGAAAAGAAGAATGAAGAAAAAAAGATCTTTCCTCATGGGTGGATCCAGGATTTTCTGAAGTGGGGTACACCACACAACTCTTTAGACCATGGGGTGATGGGGATGAGGTATGGCTGAAGTCTCTGGACTGGCAAGGGGCACAGGGAAGCTAGGGATGGAGCAAGCACATAAGGGTAGGTTGGACCTGCCCTCTCCCACTGCTGCTATCCTCAGATGACCCCAGGCCAGGGGAAGGCCCAGAGTCATGCCTGCTGTATTGCAGTCATGGGCTGTAGGGAGTGACTGAGCAAGGAGCTGGGCTTAGCTGCGGGCAGTAGCAGAGGCATACAGTTTTCTTCTTCCAGTGCCTGCTCCCTGCCTACTTCTGCAGCTGTCCTCACACACCTTCTCCTTGCAGCCTGAAGCTAGAGTAGGGCAGGAGTGCCTCTGGGCCTCCCCCCATGCCTGAGTCAGTCAGGGTCAGTGGAAGGAGCAGCAGCAGCAGGCGGTAGGTTCCTCCTTTCAGTACCTATTCCCAGCCATCAGGGGACATGGGGGAAGTGGCAGGGAGTATGTGCAAGAAGAGGAAAAATGTTTCTATCTCCTGCTGAATCTGGGATCTGGGCAGCTGCAGCTGATAGCTGGAGTGGGAAAGGAGTGAGTAACACCAGCTAGAAACTGACCTGCTCCTTGTTCTTCTCCCTATGGATCACATGCAAACTTTACTTTCACTTTCACCTGGCTAAAGCGTAAGTGGGAGAAACTGCTGTTAGCATACTTCTTTGCATATAATGTGCTTCACAATTTTCAGAAGCTGTTTTTTTGGAAAAGGGTGCATGTTGTATGCAAGAAAATACTGTAGTCTGCAGTATCTGGGTTTATTGCCTAGGGAGCTGCACAATGTCCACGTGCATTTCCTTGTAAATTTCTCTTCTTGTCTGATTCTAATGGAGCATGTTGTCTCAAGCCTGCCACCTTTCAGTTACTTATTTTCCTAGTCAGCAGCTGTGTGGTCTGGAGAAACCCTGTGAACATAACTTCCCTTGTGTAATGCATTCATTTCTTAATCAGGGATGGACTCTTAATAGGTATGAAGATTGTGTCTTTCAGGGACACCCCCACTCTCCCCCCATCCCAATCAAGCAAACTGATAAAAACACAGAGATTGACAGTGGTAGCAAAGAGAAAACATATATCTCAATACTAAAATTTTCTTCATAAAGACTTCAGAGTGTCAGAGTTGTTTTGGGACATCTAGCTTTGGACTTCTGCACAACTGCAAGCATGGTGAGTTGTATGATGGGCCATGGGATCATAAGGTGGAATGGGTTTTGGTGTGTATGTCCTAGGGTGGGAGGGGACACCAGGCACACGAAAAGTCAGGGAGAGGCAAGAAGGTTGCTAGTTCATGTTATGAGTTGTGATGGTTCTGGGTGACATATATCACTCTTGAGGGTAACAACAGCCCAGAGAAAGGCTTTAGGCAGTTTGGTGTCACCATGGCTCAGTTGCTGCCAGGTATTTAAAGCAATAGTCCCAGTGGAGTCCTTTGTAGAGTGGCATAGGAAGGTGTCTTATTCAGATGGAAAGAACAAATCAAGATTCATCACACTGTCAGAGGAAGGCTCAAAGAGCTTGTGGTGAAGATTGTCCTTAAAGTCTGAAGGATTGACAAAATACTGTTGAAAGGGAGAAGATTTGACCCTGCCATCTAGCAAGAAACCAAAGGAAAGAAACTCCATTTGAGCCAAAAATATTTCCTCTACTTCTTTCCTCTCCAGCCAAGTATGGCATGGGAATCATTTGTTGGGACTATGGAAATCAAGCTTCAAAGGGAAGGCAGTGTCTTTAAGTTTATGTTAAATGTATGCTGTGAAAGTTTACTGTAAAAAACCCTTTAAGTTTTGACCAAATAGACACTGAATTGCCTCCTAGAAATATGGGGGGGGAGGGTTGTCTATGTTTAGCTGCTTTAGTTGTGCTTGGATATCTGGATCAGCATATTTTTATGATCCTTAAGCACATTGAATTTCTGATATATTGGTGCTTTATGATAGCTAAAATTCCATTTTGATGCCAAGTTATGCTGGCTACCAAATAGTTTTAGTAGTGTCTTATTTTATTGTTGGAAGATGGTTGTAAAATAACCTGCCTGCTTTAACAATCAGTCTTTGTTATTTGTTCTCTGACTCTGTGAAAGGGGTCCATTCTTAGAAACAAGGAAAGGGGGAGTTTTGGACAGCACGACATTAAAAACAACCCGATACACTTAAAATATGCGGTATTGCACAAATTTAAACTTGGGTTTTTTTTCCTTCTGGGCTCATTTTGGCTATTCTGGATTTGCAGTTTTGCTGTGTATCAAAGAGTCCCTGGCCCCTCACGAAGTTTGAACCTCACTTCACATCTTTCTCCTGTCGCTGCTCCATTTTTTTTGGACAGTTCTGTGGTTTCCCTACTCTTGTCACACAAAGGTGTAAAAAGTCACCCTCAGATAAAGGGTAAGGTTCTCAGCAAGTGTCGCTTAAATCTCATCACCATAGACCTGGCAGGTCTCTGAGATAGCCAAGAACTTTGGCTAGTTGCTTGCATTCTTGAGTAGGCCTGTGAAAGATCATTTGCATATGTCTAACATATTTTGCTCTGAAAAGTGGTTTGCATTGTAATTTGTTCCCTCTCAGGATCAGCCCTGAGAGACTGGAGGCAGTGTGTTTTATCTGGTGAGGAATGTGCCCCCATAGGTAGTTGGGTGTTGTTGTCTTTGATAGATTCTGGTGTGCAGTTTGTGGGGTACTGGAGATAGTTGGCAGATTTTGTGTTTTGAGCTCTAGGAAGTTGGCTTCAGTTCTGGTGATGAGGTTAGGTGCTTGTTTGAATGTACGAACCACTTTTCAGAGCTGGGCCTATGAACTGCACTCCATCAGCCTCCTAGGTGGTAGGTATAGAAACTCATGGACTCAATATACACAGTGGAGTTCTGGCACACTGCAACCTGCCGAACATCTGACTTCCCAGGTACCTCTGCACTTTTACCTGAGGTGCTACCTCCCCTTTTCCCCCTTGCCCCCCACCCCAGCCTGTCCCTCACCCCCTGACACCTTCATTTCCATTTTCACTGACTGGCTTTCTTGCCTGCATTGTGGGCCAGGCAATCCTCTGGCTTCTTTACTATTCCTTCCATCCAGGACCAACTGCAGGTACTTCCTCAGCCTGACAAAGGGATTTTCAACCCTAAAGCTTCCAAAGATACAATTTTTAAGTACTCCTTTTTTTTTGTAATACACATATAGACATAAAAACACAAGATAAGCCATCACACACCATGAGTAACATCCTACGTCCAACACAACACAACAAACACAACACAACACAACACAACATCTTTACTTCTTGCCGTCAATTCCTTTATAAAAAGAAAGGCTCTGTGACAGTTCCATTTGGGTACCTTCGATGCTACTGGTGTTGAGCTACCTAAGTTATTTACCTGTTGTTATGTAAAGTGGTGGATTGGGCATGAGGCTGTAGGGGAGGAGGAGACCTCACTGGGGCACACTGTCATGTTGTGCAGAGGCCCCAGCACCAGGAAGGGTGTACCTTAACACATACACAGCGTTACCCACCCACATCACAAGTTTTGCCTATTAGCAGCCAGAGGTGCAGGGCCCCAGAAGACAAACTCCCCCAGCAAGACGCATACAGCTGCCAGGCTTTGTGGCCTGGCAGTGCCCAGCACCCCTGCAGTTTTCAGCCCACTGTGCCTTAACGCACACAGGGTCATCTGTGTCACAAGTTTTGCCTGTCAGCAGCTTGAGGTGCAGTTCCCCCCCAAACCCTTACACTGATCCTCTTGAAACTTGGCAGGCTTCATGCGTTCAGCAGAAGCTACCACCCCTACAAGTTTCACCCAGATCAGAGACAAAACAACAAAGTTATAGATATTTCATTGATCCCCCATTATACCCTGTGGCCGGATCTCCGAGGCGGCTCTGAAGCTTTGGAGCCGCTTCGGCCAGATCAAAGCAGCAAACCAATCCAGAGCTCCGGATCGGATCACTGACATCTGAAGTGGCTGAATCCAAAGCCAGGTTGAATACCTACCTACTTGCACAGGCCTAGTAATCAGTAGAAAGAAAGTTATAGTCTGCAGAACGCATGAATTTGATACAATTTCCTGTTTTAATCAAGAAGCCTTAAAGCAGAATGCATCTCAAATATTGGGCCTTACAAGAAAAGCTGGTCATAAATCATTTAAAAATACTGTCTTCAGGAAAATGTTTATTTAGCAGTAATGAGTGAGTTCTTTATTTTAATGAAAGAGAGGATTACTGTCAGACCTGGCTAATCCAGAGTTGCTTTATCTGTTTATATAGTCATTTTATCATAAAGATTTAATGACAGCTTTTCATTAAAGTGATGTGTCATGGATATCTAAAGACCCCTATAATTCAGAATATAGATTTTTTTTTTTTAGGCCTATCCAGATTGGCCAAACCTGACTATAAAATAAACTTAAGTTGCAAGTTATTTTCTTTATTCTTTCTTCAAAATTTCACAGCTTTTGCATTGGCTCTTCTGACACACTCTTGCAAGTTACACTATAATATGCTTTTCCTTTTACTGTCATTTCTAGCTTTATATCTGCACAACTGTCCTGTCTTCTCCAAAGAACAGAATGAAAACCTGGCAAGTCAGTCAGCAACACAGAAGTCCTTGACTTCAGAAAAGCCGACTTTGACAAGCTCAAGAGGCTAGTCGGTCAGGCCCTCAGGGACCATGACCCCAGGGTGATGGGAGTTCAAGAAGAGTGGTTGCTTCTCAAGGAAGCGATCCTCAGTGCACAAGCTAAATCTATTCCAACATGGAGGAAAGGCAGCAAGAAGGCACAGCAGCCACCTTGGCTCTCCAGGGACCTAGCGGACCTCCTGTGGCTTAAAAGGAAAGCCTACAAAGGATGGAGGATGGGATTCACCTTCAAGGAGGATTACTCCGCACTGGTCCGGTCCTGCAGGGAGCAAACCAGGAAAGCCAAGGCTGCAACTGAACTCCAACTAGCTTCAGGCATCAAGGACAACAAAAAGTCCTTTTTCAGATATGTGGGGAGCCGGAGGAAAAGCAAGGGCAACGTTGGACCCCTGCTAAACCAGATGGGGCAACTGGCAACTGACGCCCAGGAAAAAGCCAACCTATTAAATAGGTACTTTGCATCAGTCTTTCATCAGTCACATGGGATGCCCATGCCTGCTATGGGACAGGGAAATCTGGGTGATGGGGATCCCCTACCCTCCATAAATGCTGACCTCGTGAAGGAACACCTTGAGAAGCTGGATACCTTCAAGTCAGCCGGCCCTGACAATCTGCACCCCAGGGTACTCAAGGAGCTGGCGAGCGTCATAGCCCAGCCCCTGGCACGGATCTTTGAAAACTGCTGGCGCTCTGGTGTAGTGCCCGAAGACTGAAAGAAGGCCAATGTGGTGCCGATCTTCAAGAAAGGGAGGAGAGTGGATCCGGCTAACTACAGGCCCATTAGCCTGACTTCTATCCTGGGGAAGATCTTAGAAAAGTTTATTAAGGAGGCCATCCTTGAGGGACTGGCCCAGGCTAACATTCTAAGGGATAGCCAGCACGGGTTTGTTGCGGGTAGGTCTTGTTTGACCAATCTCATTTCCTTCTATGACCAGGTGGCTTATCATCTGGACAAGGGAGAAGAGATTGATGTCATATATCTTGACTTCAAAAAAGCTTTTGATCTGGTATCCCATGATCACCTCTTGGCCAAACTGGCCAGTTGTGGCCTTGGCTCCACCACGATCCGCTGGCTGGGAAACTGGCTCTGTGGTCGGACCCAGAGGGTTGTGATTGATGGCAGTCACTCATCGTGGTGCCCTGTGACCAGTGGGGTCCCTCAAGGCTCTGTCCTGGGACCCATACTGTTCAACATCTTCATTAACGATGTGGACATTGGAGTCAGAAGTGGACTGGCCAAGTTTGCCGATGACACCAAACTTTGGGGCAAAGCATCCACGCCAGAAGATAGGCGGGTGATCCAGGCTGACCTGGACAAGCTCAGCAAATGGGCAGACGAGAACCTCATGGTGTTTAACACCGAAAAATGCAAGGTTCTCCACCTTGGGAGGAAAAACCTGCAGCACCCTTATGGGCTCGGCAGTTCTATGTTGGATAGCACTACAGAAGAAAGAGACTTGGGGGTCATCATTGACCACAAGATGAACATGAGCCTGCAATGCAATGCTGCGGCTAATAAAGCGACCAAAACGCTGGCTTGCATCCATAGATGCTTCTCGAGCAAATCCCGGGACGTCATTCTCCCCTAGTACTCGGCCTTGGTGAGGCCGCAGCTGGAGTACTGCATCCAGTTCTGGGCTCCACAATTCAAAAAGGATGTGGAGAAGCTTGAGAGAGTCCAGAGGAGAGCCACGCACATGATCAGAGGTCAGGAAAACAGATCTTACGATGACAGGCTGAGAGACATGGGACTCTTTAGCCTGGAAAAGCGTAGGCTCAGGGGTGATCTGATGGCCACCTATAAGTTTATTAAGGGTGACCACCAGGATCTGGGGGAATGTTTGTTCACCAGAGCGCCCCAAGGGATGACGAGGTTGAACAGTCACAAACTCCTGCAAGACCGTTTTAGGCTGGACATAAGGAAGAATTTCTTTACTGTCCGAGCCCCCAAGGTCTGGAACAGTCTGCCAGCGGAGGTGGTTCAAGCACCTACATTGAACAGCTTCAAGAGTAAATTGGATGCTTATCTTGCTGGGATCCTATGACCCCAGCTGACTTCCTGCCCTTTGGGCAGGGGGCTGGACTCGATGATCTCTCGAGGTCCCTTCCAGCCCTAATGTCTATGAAATCTATGAAATGTAGAGGACAACAGACAAGAAACCCTCCTCACTTGAGCACTAGCCCATCTGCTATCCCCTGCACCTGGATTGACTTTCTGTTCTCTTCCAACCCATTGGCCGTGTCTACACGAGATGCTGTCCGTGCAGTTATTACTGTGCAGTCATTTAGTACTTGCATACACAAGTTACTGCACAGTAGTGTTCCCAGGTGGCTTGATGGTGATGCTGACTGCTCAGTGGCTTGTTACTATTGTGCAGTAGTGTCTTATCACGCTTTGTGCCACACAATGCTACTGTGCAGTAGTACCAAGCTACTGTGTAGTCAATGTCTCATGTAGACACTGCCACTTACACTCAAAATTGCATCTTCAGCAGTTTCTGGGTCTTAATTAGATGGGATAGATATTTGCTACCTTATTAAATTTTGGCATGTGGAAATTAAGGCTAGAGCATTTTGTGAGCAAGGGCCTTGACAGGTCAGCATGAATGGAAGCCTGGAGCAGTGGCACCCCATGCATGAAAGCTGTTGGAAGAAAGGGAGATGCTTTTTCCACCTTTTTCCACCTTGTGGAGTGTGGCAGGGCACTGTTTGTGCCTGCCACTTTAAAGGCCTGGAGCTGGCAGCCACCAGGTGCCTGATTAGGGCAGCCATTTTGGAACTGAGGGCTGCCTATATAAACGAGGCAGTTCAGCTGCGAGAGGCCAGGCAAGAACATTGCCTGGCTGGAGAGCTGCTGATATCATCTGGAGGTGAGGGAGGAGCTGTAGGGGATGGTAAGGAAGCTCCTGGTTCTGGGCATGACCTAAAACTGCACCCTGCTAGGAGTGGGTGGCCTGGTGGGTCTCCCACTGTGGGAGCCCCCAGGAAATGCCAGGCCAGTTACTACCCTGGTGAAAGGTCAGTTGGGGTGTCTTAACCCCCAGCCCCCACAACTGGGTGGGTGACTCCTTTGTTTGGAGGGCCCAGACGGTGGACCTTCAAAGAGTGAGAGTAAGGGCCATAGACTTAAACCTGTCTGGGTTTTCCCCTGATTGGCCCATGCTAGCACCAGGACTGGAAGGGCTGGGGGCCCACCACGAGGAATGCCCAAGAGCTGAGGGCCTGGGGTCCCAGTTGGCCTGGAGGTGGGCCAGGGCTAGTAGCTGAAGGTCCCAGTGGGGGATCACATCCAAAGGGGAAGCTTAGGGAGCTATGTTGCCCGGTATGACCACAGAAGAGTCCACCTGAGGGGAGGAATCCAAGTGAGGTTCAGTAGTAGGATTCTGGGGCTGAGTGAGGGGCCGGTAATAGTGAGAACAGCGTGACACCATCTGTGAAGCTTGGGCTGTGGTGTAGGGGAGGAAAGGAGCCACAGATAGCACCCCCTTGCATCGAGGCAGAAACTGGGCAGCTTCCTGCTTATTACCATCTATTTAACTAGTTAACAACAAAGATGTGGCGGGCAAAAACATGGGCAGTTAGCCCAGGAACAGGTGGGCGGGCCACACTAAGCTTGGTCCCGAGCAGGCCCCCTGTTACATGGAGTTATCAGAGCTAGGCTGTATTTGTATTTCAGTACTCTAATTTGTATTTCATTAGCTCAAAATGATGTAACCTTTCCTATATAACCTGACACTTGTCACCCTAATACTTTGTACATTAAGTAAGTGTTGGAAAAATTGTTCCCTTAATAGGCAGCAGCTGAGCCCAGTGCACATCTGGGCTTTAAGCAGTGGTTCCTACAGAGGAAGTCAGTAGTGCTTGCCTTTTGTTTTTGTTTTCTATTAGTTTGATTTTTGATTTTTTTTTTTTTTTTTTTTTGAAGTAGGGGTGGGAGATGGGGAAGTTTTTTAAAAGCTTAACTAAAATGTATGCCGGCAAACTCCATAGCTGGGCTCTTCTGTTGTTTCTGAACTGGGCTTCTAGTTTCTCTGCTACATACACATGGCTTTGAGGTCAAACAAGGCAGAAGAGAGTTTAGCAAAGTACAGGGCTTTGACATTTGCAATAAAAATATCCAGAGATTGGGAATGAGAAGGTTTACATGTAAAATATCAACTGCTCCTCTATGAAGGAAAAACAATCATGTTTTTCTTGTGACCACTTCCTGATAGATGTTGAGGTGGATTTTTCCCAGCACATTGTTTTGTGCACGTGTCATCTCTGAACCAGTTACAAAGACCAGATCTTTTCTTGCCTTCAACCTTTTCCTTATGCAACTTTATGAACTGATGGGGTTTTTTGTGCCTCTCTTGTAAGTGCTGTGCTGTTTCTTTTTTAAGGAGCACAAAGTAAGTAATTTGTGTTTTCTTGAGACATTGTGTACAAAAGCAATTAGCTGGGGTGGGGGGAGGTTATTAATGATTCCCTTTAGATATCCTTTTTGATCACGGGTGTATTTTAGGGCAAAAGTTTTAATCTCTACATGGATTGTAACATGCATTGGCACCGGTAGGAACTTATTTACTGTCCAATATTTTCAGTCAGTGCTTATCAATAGCTATGCAGTTTAAACATACTAATTTAAACATTCAGCAGTCAGTGTCCAGTCCAGGCACTGATGGGTGTGTGCAGAATATCTTATATTTTGGATTTGATTATGCGTTGTCATGGTGCTGTTCATAGTTCAGCAGTACAAAGAAGTGGGAAATGGGCTTTGTGGACAGTCTCAAGTAGTGTATCACTGATGGTAAATTGCCCAGGTAGGATGAGATGTAGCCAAATGATCTTTTCATTCCAGTCATTCCTGATACCTTCCCAGTCCTGAGAGTACCAGCTACCTGGGTGGTAACTTGGTGATGTCTCTCACCAGAATTCTGGTGATACACCCAAACTTTTTTTTTTTTTTTCCCCCAGCCCTTGTCCTTGTATTTGCTTGGGGCACACAGTTCCTGTGAGTCACAGAATCAAAGCATTCTCCCTGATCACCATGGCCTTACCCCTTCAGTAACTCTCAGTCTCAACGAAGAAGCCAGCCCTTTCCAGTAAATGATGTGGCAGGCAAATAAGTTATAATTCTTTCCTTTAGTACATTCACAGTTCAGAGATCTGAAAACGTAATAATGTTGTTGCCAACTATAAATGTTTAAAACATGGGAGATGGCATTTTGAAATTGAAATTTCCCTTGTATCCTCACAAAGACGCAGGTTTTTGAGAGAGGCTTCCAATTTTTGATTACCTAGAGAGGTGGAGATAGAAAAATAAAGGGCAGTACAGTCGTATAGGTCAATAGAAGTTTTCTTGCCATGGTTTAATGGATGACAAAATGTCTTGATCTGATAAACATCAGAGATCAATTATATGAGACTATAATCAAAAAAGTAAAAAAAACCCACAGAAAGGGTATGTTGCATTCCAGCTATTAACAGCATAAAAGATTAAGCGATTAAAGCCAGAAATTGTTTATAATCAGCAAGTCCAATGATGCTCAAAATTTTGGGGGTTGCATACCCTTTTGTCATACTGCTGTGTACTTCTATGATTCCATATGATGGATGATGCAAAAAGTAACATTTCATGCCATGACAGCCACGCTGTAACCTCTCCACCAATCTAAGTGATATTGTAGAGGTGTTCCTTTTTTTCTTTTCCTTCTTTTTCCTCCATTTGTCTTTTCCCTTTCCTTTCTTTTGTTTGCCCACTTTTTCCTTTCCTGTATCCTCTAGCGCAGGGGTAGGCAAAATGGTGAATCCAGCCAGCAGCCAGATTCCATTTCCCAGCAGCCCCTGCCTCTGTTGCTAAGGCTGGTT
Organism: Crocodylus siamensis; assembly: GCF_052110815.1. Taxonomy (NCBI): domain Eukaryota; kingdom Metazoa; phylum Chordata; order Crocodylia; family Crocodylidae; genus Crocodylus; species Crocodylus siamensis. Next base: position 340,664,263 of record NC_143395.1, on the reverse strand, counting down.
TCCATGGAGACCCCAAGAGCAGCAGGGTCGTGACAGTGGGGGGCCAGGGTTTCCACAGAGACTGGCTCCACCAGTGCTGGCAGGACATGCAGATGGGTGGGGAGGTGCTCTGGGACCAGGGCTAGGATCTTGCAGCAGTGACAGTATGGTCCGGAGTTGGGGCAGATCCGTGGTCCACTGTCTGTACACCCCTGCCTGGGGCGTGTGGGCAGCAGATCGGAGCTCTGCCCTGGCTCCAGACCAAACTGTCACTGCCACAAGATTCCTGCCCCAGAGCAGCTCCCTACCCAGCCATGTGCCTCGCCAGCACTGCTGGGGCCGTTATCCATGGAAACCCTAGCCCTGCGCTGTCATGGCCTGGCCTCTTCTGGGGTCTCCATGGAAACTGGCTTCAGCAATGCAGGCAGGGGCTTCTGAGAAATGGAGTTTATCATGGGCCTGGCTGGGCCCATGGCCCAGCCTTTGCCCACCCCCGCTCTAGCAGTTTACTAGTTACTCCAAGTTTGAGAAACAATGAACTAATCTAACCTCCTGTATAACAGGGCAAAGATGTTTACAAAGAGATTGACCACACCTAAATAAAAAATCAGGCAACAGTGGGGCACTAGCATCTGTGGATATATCATTCTCCAAGTATTTACCATATTTACTCACTTACTACATGAACCTTCTCCCCTCAAACCAGCCATCCGTAATTGGGGTACATGTCTTAAGCAAGGAGGCTGATTTTTCTTTACTGGAATAGAAACAGAGAGGAATGTTAGAGCACAGCATCTGCTTTCCTCTGGCTGCCAAGATGGCTACCACTTGTCTTTAGTCATAGCAAGTAAAAGGGCAGAGTTCTGTGTTAACCACCTCAAAGCCACAGTTTCACTCTTGTACCTTGTGCCTGAAACAGAGATTAAGCTGGCGCAGGGTAAGTGAGCAGCACACAGTCTCTAATGTCTTGATGAGCATGGATCCTGATTTTCTCTGATTTAAATAAATTCCCAAATTATGGTTAAAAAAAAAAAAGGCGTGTGTGTCGATATAGATATAGATGTATGTACGCTGTTTCATCTAAAGCATGGAAAAATGTGGATTTGAGATGACCTTTTTTAACTGAAAATTGGGGATTTTTTTTTTTAAGTCAGAGAAAACCAGGATCCCTGTTGATGAGGCTTGTGGTGTGGAAACAACACTTTATTATTTACAGGAACTTATATAAAGAATAATTGGAAGTAAAAAAGTAACAGGCTTGCTACTTCCCTTGCAAGGATCTGCAGCCTAGCCTTGTGGCTCTTCTGCCACACCAGGAAGTTCCTTCTGCCCCATCCAAACTGTCTCTGGGGATTCTGGGATGCCATATTTCCTGAACACTCTCTGTTTCCAGGTCTTACTCTATGACACAATGGGTCATAGCTCCATTTCTACATTATGACTTCCAAAAACAAGATGAATATCTCTTTTTTTTTTTTGTGTGTGGGTATGTGACATGCAACAGTGCTTGAAGATTGTTAAATAATTCTATGAGAGTAACGCTTATGTGATATCATCACTATGGGGTGTCCATAATTCAGATATTTTTGCAATGAAAAGTTTTGTCACATACAAAATAGAAGTGGATTAACTTGTATAACCAGTTCTAATTTAAAAACCAGTGTTTTGTTCCTGGAAGACTGGGCTTTCAGCATATTGGGGATGTGTCTATATGTGCCATTAATACACAGCAATAAACTACAGGGCTACCAGAAAACTCCTGGCCATGCCATTTAAATGTATGCCCAGTACAATGAGCCAGGTCAGAACAGCTGTGGCTGGGAGGGGACCCAGGGGCTCAGTGTGCTATGGAGGAGCTGACTGGGGCATGAGGGTGCTTCAGCATCGAGCTATTGTATTTACAAGTACTACCCTGCTGCAGAGTTTATCTATTTCCTGCTCTCTAATAGAGGCACATACGTAGATGTCAAGACACTTATTTCACTGTTTATTAGTCAACGGCACAGTAAATGTCTCGTGTAGACTCACCCTGGGAAAGCTATGTATTTTAGTACTCTGGGGCCTTTGTACACACCACAAAATTGGCCTTTAAAGTGGCTTAAATGCTCTTTTGCACCGTTTTAATGGTGTTGCTGTTTGCACGCTTGGCAATGTATTCTACTTTAAATGACTTTGGTACATAGCAAGATAAAATACGTCTGAGGTATTTTAGTATGCTGCCTAACAAAGTGCAACAGTGCATGGGGTGCTGGAAGCTGATGTGCTTAGGGATTGGCAGGCCCCATGTAGCTCAGGGGCTATGGGACCCAGCGACAGACCATACAGGCAAGCTCCACTGAAGGAAAAAAACCCAGCAAACCCGATCTTTTTCCTTTCTCTCCCCAGAGCCTGCCTGCCTGAGCTATGTGGGGGCCTCGTGTTCCCCTCCATGGTTGTGAGGGGGCCACAGCTGCGGCACCCCCCAGGACTGCCTAGGCCAGGTGCCAGCAGGTGGGTGCTGCCTAGGGGGCCCCCACACAGCTTGGGGACTGCTCAGCCCACTGGCAGCTTGCTGCTCCCCACTTCCCTCCGCTGCCAAGAAGGCAGGTAGGGATCAGGCCCCCACCCTTGTGTACATGCCATGGGGGTTTAATTCAGTTTAATTCTCCCTAAATTGAAGTGGTGTTTTAAAAAACCCACCAATTCAATTTAGGGAGAACTAAACCAAATTAAACCCCATGGCATGTGAAAGCAGCCCTAGTATGTAGTGATTTATTTTCCTTTAAATTTACTTCATAAGCCTTTGTTTATTTAGGAAGAGTGGGAAATTGGAAGGACAGTACTAGGGTGGCAAAGACAGCAGGAGGGACACAAAGAAATGACACTGGGAGTATAAAAAAAAAAAGAACATGGAGAAGATCAGAAAAACATGGGGAGAGAAATTTGAGGGAACAGCAGAGAGAATGATAAGCATGGTAAGAAAGAGCTTTGGTGATGAGGAAAGCTGTGTAGGAGAGAGTGAGCTAGGAAGGTGGGGGAAATCTGGACTGAAAGTAGAAAAAAGCAGGGAGAGAGGCTGCAGAGAAAAAGCAAAATGCAAAACAGACACAAAATAATTTCTTACTGAATTATTTTTAGCAGTTCCTAACAGCAATATAATTGAGATCATCCCAAAATATGTTAGTATTAAGCTAAACAAAAAGTAGAGGCTGGAAAGTGTTGTATAGATGGGACCTTGAAGACACAATGGCCCTGAAAGGGGAAAAGGAATTATATAAATCTGCTTAGGCTGTGTGAAGCATCCAGAAGTCTGAGGATTTCCTCATTATGGGAAAACTTAAAGTTATGCGAAACCTGTGTATCTTTGTGCTACTTGCTACCCACTCTTGATACAGAAGAGTTGTCTGTGTGCTGCTCCTCAATTAAAGTTTGTTCTTTCATTCATTTTTATTTTTAATTGAAACTGATAAACACTACACATTGTCAGCAGTGGAAAATGAGAAGGAAATTGGGTAGTGTTAGTGTGATGATATAGCCATGATGGTCCAGGAATTCTGAGGGGCATGAATTTTTTTGGGTTATGCAACCGGCTGCAGGCTTGCAGCCTGGAGCAATTAGCCAGTTGGTTAGTAGGCTGCCCACCTAAGGGGCTGGAGCTGGCTCAGCCAGTTAGTAAATGAGGGGAAGTTGACTGGCTGACCCAAAAATAAAAGGAAACAGGAAGACATAGTCTGAGAGAGGACCTAGAAGGGGAGTTTGCTCCATGAGGAGCAGGGATCCTGGTTTTCTCTGATAAAAAGTCCAGACCTGGAAGTTGGTTCAAGGGTTTAGGGACTGATTTTGAGCCTGGTGGCCTGCTACAGGTGGTATCTTTTATTAGACCAACTGTATAATTGGGATAAAGTTAGTTTTCCGTGCAAAAAGACCTGAATTATGGACACCCCATAGTTACGATATTGCATAAGCATTATTCTCATAGAGTTATTTAGCAATTTTCAAGTACTGTTGAATGCCACAACAAGAGTTTCTGTCCTTTTGTTCATGCATAACTTGCAAAATCATCAATTTATACTAATTTAATTATAAACTCATCTCTGGCAGCTGACCTGAAGAAGAATGCTTTGCATTCAAAATCTTGTTTAACTTTATCCCAAAGTACACACTTGGTCCAATAAAAGATATCACCCAAAAAAATCCTTGCCTCAAGGAGGTCTGGGAGAATTTGAGATTCAAATCTATGACGCTGGAAAAACACAACCATGTGGAAGAACAAAGACCTTTTTAAGACTTCTCTATGTGTTCTGTCTGCACAGCCATAGTTTAATTCAATGAGGAAGAAAGACTCTTAGTCACAGAATTGTTACAACCTCCTTCTGGCCTTCTGTTGTCAGGCAAAATTGCAAAAAACTGAAGGGAATTCAGACAAAGGTTTGAGTAGTACCTAGCAGCCATAGGGGCAGCTGAGAAAAATAGTAAAGTCAAATATTTAATCTTCTTGTATATTGTAGGGGAGGAAGTCCTGACTGGTTATAACAACTTTATCTTCATAGAAAATCAAAGTATGCAGGGAATTGAAATACTGACCAAATTTGAAGAGTATAGCCTACCTAAAAGGAATGAGACCTTTGAAAGATGTGTAATTGTTTATGCACAAGCAAAAATGGAAAAAAGTATTGTAGACTGTGCTTTGCAAGAGAGTCTATTGTGTAACTTAGGAAGACTTGTCCCTAGATAAGACTCTACATATTTACAAGGTAGCCAAAGCTATACCAAAAGAGGTTGTTTCTGCATTAGACATGACAGAATAAGCCACCTCACAGGTTGAAATCACGTGATAAGTAGACTGCTAAGAGAGAGAGTTTACAGATATTCATGTAGCAAGTGAGGAAAGCAGCATAGCTCCAAAGAGCAAGAGTAACCATTTGCTACATGCTGCAGATCCCCCTAACATAAAACATGTCTCCTATATACAGTTGAGCATATAGGCTACAGACAGACTTTCAAAAAGCCTGAGCCTGAATTGATTCAATCTTTGCAGATGAGTCTACCCTGGCTAGGCTGAACTGGTTTGAAACTGGACAGACATTCTGTCTAGACAGAGGAAATCCAGGCACATGCCTGCAGTGGCTCAGGCTGGAAGCTGGAGGGTGCTAGAGTAGTCCTCCCTTCCCTTCTGCAGGGAGCTCAGCTGATGGGGGCACAGCCAGGCCCTGGCAAGACTCTCTCATTAGGGAGGTCTGCCTGCAGGGTCACAGGCTTTTCCCTGCTAGCTGCTCAAGGGGCAGGAGTGTTGCCAGCCCCCAGCTAGCACTCTGAGGCAAGGGTGGGGGTGTGCAGTGCATGCATCTGTTGATAATACAGAGCTTTTCAATCTCCCTCCCTGCTTTGTCATACTGTCTGCAGCTATCTGACAGTCTTTATAACCTGATTAGCAAAACAATACCCTCTCTCCATTACTTCAAACTTCTTAAACAGCTTACTGGCTGACCTGTTGATTAGCTCCAAACAGCCATAGGCGGTCACTGTTCTGTCTGCTTGCCCCAGTGAACTTGGTGAGAGACACACACACAGACATCTCTTGGCATTAGCTACCACATGCCTATGGTCCCTGGGGCTGGGGTCCCTGCTGTGGGAGGGGGTGGATTTCCTGCTTGAGCAGTGAGGGAGTAGGGCTGGGGGAAGCCAGGCACACCCTGCTGTGTCTGTAGTCTCTTCTGGAGCCTCACACAGCATTAGCTAGCATACCACATGCTGGCTATGGCCTATGCTGAGGCAGAGAAGAGGAAGGGATCACTGCTTAAGCAGTGAATGGTGAGGGGTGGGGAGAGTGGGGCACGAGGAAGCCAGCAGACCCTGCTGTGCCTGCAAGTCTGCTGAAACTCTGGCCAGTGAGCAGAGAACCCCAAGATCATGCCAGGACACTGGGGGACTCTGATTTAACTTAAACCAGCAACGGGTCTGGGACAGATGGTGCATAAATCAGTTAAGCCTGATACTACATTCAACCAGGTTTATCCCAAACCAGTTTCGGTCGTTTTCGAACTGGCTTATGTGCACTGAACATATATTCTGTTACAGGTTTAAACCAGTTTCTGCTCACTTAAACTGATTTATGTATAATTTCTGTCCCTAGCCAGACTGAAGGACATGTTATATATAGATACAATGAAATCCAGCAGAACCAATGAGGGAGACTGGATTCTGCCAGTGAAAGTGCAAGGACCAATGGTTTCATTTAAACTGGACACTGGATCTCAAGTTGATAGTTTTCCAGTGATTAAAATTGAGAACAAAAGTGAGTCCAACAAATATCACTGGCTATTTAGGAACATATACCAGCAAAGGGAAGATGCATTGTTTGTATCCAATATAAAACTAGTATATACAGATGCCCATTCATTATCATACCTAGGTGGACACCAGTTTTGGTCTGACAGCTTGTGAAAAATGTTATCTACTTAAGCTCCTGCCTGCAGTACAAAAAGGGACAGATGTGGGATATAAGACACTCATGGCAAAGTTCAAGGATTTATTTGAAGGTCTGAGGGTTACTGGAAGGCAGTGGCAAGTGTGGGGGGTTGCGGGGAATTGACACTGGAAAGGATTTGCTGCTGAGTATGGATGGGAAAAGATTCTTACCTGATTTCCAGGTAAGAAAAACAAATTCCCAGCTGATGTTCCTGTGGCATGGTTTGAAAGGGTGTGTGTGACTGTGCTACTGTACCACCTCTGGATTCACCCAAGTTCTTCCTGTTTTTAATCCATGCAGAAAAGTACCATGTACTCCCCAGGAGAATCATAAGGCAGAGTTAGCAAGGATGGATTCATTACAACGCATACAGAAAATTCAGGAACCTACAGCATGGGTAAGCTCCTTAGTTACTGTGGAGATGTATGAAGTTGCATTTGTGTCTGAATCCAAGGGAATCAACAAGGCTATCAAATGAGAACATTTTTAAATTGCCAACCAGAAAAGAGAGAGAGGCTGAATTTGCAAATGCATGATTTTTTTTTTTTTTAGTAAATTGTATGCCGCCTCAAGATTTTTGGCAGCTGAAGCTTACTAATGCATATTTAATACTCCATTCAGGAGGTACAGATGTTTACACCTACCTTTTGGCATTGCTTCTGCTCTCAAAGTGTATATGAAAGAATAGTCATGCCTTATGAGCATATTCCTTGTGTGGACACCATTAAGAATGATATTATTATTTTGAGCTCTAATAAAAAGAACATGATCACAGGCTTTGGGAAGTGCTGGAGGCAATGATTGTTGCCAATTTGAAACCAGGGTGAAATGTGTGCTGGGTGTCACAGGGTTGGTTTTTGTGGGGGATATCTCCACTTAAAGGGTGAAACGGGACAAGATAACAATTATGGACATTGAAATGTCACATCCCTAGTCAAAGGAAGAGTTGCAATGTCTTCTGAGAAAGGTATAAATTTGCACAGGTAATCTGCCAAAGTTGTCTGCAAAAACAACAGCTTTGAGGAAACTTCTTGCAAATAAAAATGGGTGGTGCTAGAATGAAGAACTGAAGGAATAATGGATTGCTTTGAAGCAACAGCTGATGCAAGAACCAGTATTGAAATTGCATATTCCTGGAAATCTGATCACAATTCCAGTGGATGCATCTCAGTCTGGGGTCAGTGCAGTGAGTCTATATATACAATGGCTGTTGGCAACCATTTTTGTCTCTGAAGTGATGGCAGAAACCCAGTAGCCTAATTAAGAAGGGGCAACAAGGGCAGCTGCCCCATGTGCTTCCTTTGTGGGGAGTGCAAAAACAGCCACTTCTGCAGCAGCAACTGATAACACCTCTGCAGTCAGCATACCTGTAGCCCATGCTGCCCTGTGCCTCTGCAGAAACCTGATATACGTACACAAATTGAGGAGGCATTATGGGGAATATTGTTTGCCTGTGAGAAATTCCCCAAATATGGTCAGATATGTCAGAATTAGCAGAAGGTTTATTTGTCCAAGAACATTAGCAACCACATTCTAATTTTGCCTTTATCATCTGTTCTAGTAAATTAATTATTTGACGTACATGTCTGCTTTATTTAACAAGGTGTGTCGAATCCCCCATTGAACCCTAAATACTTGCATCTCAGGGGTGATTTCACCATCATTTTATGTTTATCATGACAGGGGAATGATTACACACAAAGAAAACAATTTTCTCTTGCTTAAACAGATGGTTCATTCACCTTTAGGATTAACCCTCACTGGGCTAGTAAGAAAAGAAATGACTCGTGTATTTTATGAATCATAATAGGAAAGTAGTGAATATATAAAACTGTCATCAGCCAGGGATGAGCTTGTAATTAAATTAGTAGAAATGGATGATTTTGCAAGTTAGGCATGAGCAAAAGGAAAGAAACTACTATTGTACCTTCAGCGCTTTCTGCCATACATCTGCATGATACTTGAGCAGCATGGGTTTGGGATAAAGCCCACTGAAGCCATTGGGATGGTGGCCATAGCTAAGGTTACAGGCTCTTGAATGGGGTATGCTCGTGCTCGTATCAGTATCTGGAAAATCCAGATAGTCTTTATTAGAAGGTCTTACGCTTTGGCTCAGAGTCAATTGTCAGTTGTCTAATTTGGTGTTTCACATATTGAGATTCACAATGGTGTTTGAGGGTTTGAAGTAGTGGTTTGGGGGGTTCCAAAGGGTAGCAATTATCAGTGAATGAAGGGGATTGAATTCTATGGCCCAAGAAAGCTCTTCCAGTACTATGATCTAAATCTGAAACTGTGGTGAAAGCAGTGAACTTATGGCATCATTGAATTTTAAGAATTAGATCAACCACTGGCATTCGTTTCAGTGGCTTGAATTCACCAAACTTATCTTTATAAAAGCTTTATGACTAGAATGGGACTACCAATTTATAAATGCTTCACAGTTCATTTAGTCTAGTGGCTTCCTTTAATAATGGTCTAGATTTTGTTGTCTAGTTCTTCTTACCCTCATACTAAAGTCAGACATGAGGAAGGAGGTAGATTTCGACCCTACAAAGAGCAAGTATACAGTATTTTAGAAATGCAGTAGTGGCTCAGGAAAGAGTGCTGAAGCAAGGAGATAGGAAAAAGCTGTATCCTCTATCATCAGCCCTGCAGAATAGCAAAAAAGAGCACTTAATGCAATCAGAGAAGTATTCTAAGACAAGAGTCTCTTGACATCAGTTATGTTTTCTGTAGAATCCCATTTTGGGCATCCTGTTTTGTGAGCAGATCTGAGTAAAGAAACTTCCACCATCCAATAAGAAAATGATCACACAAGAAAATGAGGATTTTCTTGGGATATTAACAAACTCATTTTATAGATTAGATGAGTCTTAGGATTTAGTGTGCATCTCATTCCAGACCTGTGCAAATAAGGAAGGGCACAGAAAAGACGTGAGGAGTCTACTTTCTCCTCCTTTTGTCCTTGCAAAGGGGTCTGATAAAACTGTAATCCTCATACCTCCAAAGTATTCTGAGCACAATAATACCAATAAACGCTGAGACAGGGTTGGGTCTACCACCCTCCATTTCATGCTTCAGTGGTATCATGCCAGAACATACTGTCTGATGCTGTCAACAAGTAGCAATTAATTCAGGATCACTATTCTAGTAAGCTTTTTTTTCCATTAACACATATTGAGAAATTTGATCAGATATATTTTTTTTTTAACTAGTTCTCAAGATTTAACTGAACCTGAAGGAAAAAGACAGCTTAATAGAGAGCTTGCAAGAATATCACATCAAAGAAACACTCCTTCAGGAGATGAGCTCAATAGATACCATCTAGCATATAAGATAAGAACCAGTGAATCTACTCAATAATCTTAGGCAAGTTCCAATGTGAAAATAATTTTGGTTTTGGTTTTTTTCCTCTAGAGGAACTTGTCCTAAGTTATTAATGTTGAATGGCAACTACTACACAAGTAGATCCATTGAACCTACTAGGGTTATATACAGATAAGAAGAACCATGTACAAGGAATTAATGTGTAACAATTCGAGACAGTGAGAGCAACCAGGATTGAGCTAAAGCATTATGTTTTATCCAGACATTGTTTCTGCTGCACCCAAGAAGAGTATTCAGTTGAATACCTGTTGAATGGAGCTGGTGAGGAATTACATCCAGTGAGCAGTTAGCATCCAGCTCCAACTACAAATGACATACGTTACAGAGCCTAAACAGATTGGGAGCGGGTCTCAGACGATGCAACTATCTCATGAAATCACGGGTCCTCTGTGCAACTGACCAATATGTTTGTCAGGACAAGCAAACCATGGATCATCTCCTGAGATGCACCACAATGTACTCCATAAAATCTGGCAACACCAACACTAGAAGCAGTGGCCTGTGCTGAATATTGGGAACAGACCATGTAAAAAGGTTGGTTTGGAGACATGATGATGAAAAAAATTGAATACCTACAGCTTTTGGTCACATACCAATATAACAGTAGGCAGCATGATACACCTGGGAAGAGATATCACCCTAGAAACTCCAGTTAGATTTTAGGCCCTGGCACAATAGTCATAAGCAGAGACCCAAAGGTCACTGAGATGTAGTTCAAATACAAGGATAGTTAAATTTGTGATTTATAGTCAGTAGACAGACTAACAGAATGATAAGGAGAACAATTAATAGAATTTGTGAGATGAAGTCCTAAAAGATGACCCAAGAGCTAAGAATGAAGAAAAGGGAATGTTTGTCTAACTTAGTTCATAGGTTCATAGATGTCATAGACACTAGGGCTGGAAAGGACCTCATGAGATCATTGGGCCCAGCCCCTTGCCCAAGGGGCAAGAAGTCAGCTGGAGTCAGATCACACAGCAAGATAAGCATCCAAGCATTTCTTAAAGGTATGCAGAGTAGGTGCTTGCACTACTTCTGGGGGGAGGCTATTCCAGACTTGGGAGACTTGAATGGTAAAGAAGATTTTCCTTATGTCCAGTCTAAAACGGTCTTCCAGCAGTTTGTGACCATTAGACCTTGATTTCCCTTGGGGTGCCCTGGTGAACAGATGTTCTCCCAGTTCCTGATGCACACCCCTTATGTACTTATAGGCTGCCACCAAGTCACCCCTGAGCCTTCGCTTCTCCAGTCCCAGGCCTCTCAGCCTCTCCGCATAAGTCCTGTTCTCTTGACCTCTGATCACGTGTGTGGCTCTCCTCTGGACTCTCTCAAGCTTCTCCACGTCCTTTCTAAAGTGTGGAGCCCAGAGTTGGATGCAGTACTCCAGCTGTGGCCTCACCAAGGCTGAGTAAAGTTAATTGAAATGACTAACTTATGGAGAGTTTGAGAGATTTAATTTCCAATATTCCTGTCACCTTTTATAAAGGTAACACTTCCTAGTCATGGCATCACTAGAAGTGAGACCATGAAAATCCTTTTATCATCAGATAGTGGGTTACACTACTTTCAGTCTCACTTAAACTACTAAAGAAATACTGTGGTCAGCAGTTGTAATTTTAAGAGATTTGCTGTCTAAAATAATTCTTCAGAAAAGGCTTCAGGAAGGTCTAAATGGAAAAGTGAGATGCTCATAAAGATAAAGGCATCTCAATGAACATGTCATGGATTCTGTGTAGGATGACCTTTCAGAGACCCTTTTCATATGCCCCCAAGTACATACCTTTCAAGTGAAAAGCCTATTCTTCCACCTCTCTTTCAGGTAAGACACTGATCCAACCTACTGGGTCTGAGAGTTACAGCCTTCTGGCTTTTAACTGGGACACATAGGGTTAATGGATTTCACACCTGCATGGTCTACAGAGATTCAGAAACAACTTCTTTGGCAAATAAATTATTCTTTGCTTCTCTATACAACAGTCAGAGAAACGCATTTAAAACAGCAAGAGACCATCTTATGTATGCTTGTTATTTTTAGTATTTTATTTTTTAGATTCAAGGCTCCCCTCATCAGACTCAAGGCACCACTCCACAACTTCTATGAACTGAGCGGTGCTTACTTTAAAAAAACAAATGTATTTATTACAGGGCTTACCTCCTTGCAGAAGGAGCAGGCAGTGGGGGACAGGAAGCAACTAGGCTTGGATTCTGCCTTAGGTAGACATGTGTTAGATGTGGCACCCTTGTTCTTGAGGACCACACTGCAACCTGCTTGCTGCATATCCTGGCATTCATGTAGCCTGTCAGCCTGCATCAGTCAACAATTTCCCGTTCCCTACATTTTGTAGAGTAGTTTTTATTAGGTTATGGTATCTCCTTTGATCTTACATTTGACCTGGAATAAGTTTGGAGTCAGTCAGGTAAAATGTTAGTCAACCCATGGCTTGCCTTTTGTTTTCTCAAAGTCCTTTGGTGTTCCTCACTGCAGTATCTTATTTTTGCCCTTGTTTCATTTTGTATTGTATTGGTTTCCCTCTAACACTCCAGTGTGATTTAACTGTGTCATTTCAGGCAGGATAATATCACACGAGTAAAATAAATTACTTATACAACAGGCAGGGCATTCTGGCGTATTCTGGCGTGTTATAGACTACCTTTATTCAAAGAGGCATGTGCTTTAATAGGCTATAGCAGGGGTTCTCAAACTCTGTGATACTGCAACCCCATAAAATAATATATAAATTTACACAATCCCCCATGGTTAAAGTTATTGATTTCATAAAGATTAGGTAGCAGATAAATAAAGCACATTTACCTTTGTATATTAAATGAAATATATTTGTCAAAAAAATACTTTATAAAGTTTATCAAATTCAAAACTGTTTCACTGAAAAAAAACAAACCACTGTCAAATCTAAAACTGTCAGTAGTATTCAATGAGAAGGATGAGCTTGCTTGGTACTGCTTAGTTTTTCAAAATGGCTTTATTTTTTAGACTACCATTCTCATTTCATGCTCTACATTTATTTTTCATTGGTATTTGCTCTTTATGGCAGCAACTGCCGAAAACCCTAATTCACACAAGTAGGAAGTTGTGAAGGGCATCAGTATTTTCATAGCTTTCTCCACTCCAGGAGATTTGCGCTCATAGCTATCAATAATATTGAAAAGGTCCTCAGCTTTGCTTGTTCCTGTAATTTTTTTTCAGAAGAGTAAATCCTCTTTTATTTTATCCTTATCAATGAATCTTATGTATGTTATTAAATAAGTATCCTTAACGTTATCTGTTGCTTCATCTATTTGAATAACAAATAGCTTGCTTCTCATCTTTTCATGTAGCTGCTCATTTAAATCTTCTGCTATATCTGCGATTCAGCAGGACACAGTGTCATTGGACAATGGGATGCTTAAAAGTAGTCTCATGCTAGACTCCTTCAGCATAGTAGTAACCATGTCAATAGCTGCTGGAAGAATTAAATTTTCTCCAATTGTGATTTTTACACTGTGCAATTCTGTATGCAACTTGATAAGAGGCAAAAAGAGCTTTTGAAGGGATGCTACTATATTTAACTAGACTTGCTTTTTGCTGCTTAATTTCATTGCATTTTCAGACAAAAAAATCATGAAGTTTGTTAGCTAGCTCTTTATGACTTGTCTCTAGATGTGGTTTTAATTAGCTTGGTTTCATACTCTCGGCAGAAAGAGTTCTGTGACAAATTATGCACTGAAGCCATTACTTGCCACCAATACAAACACATGTAAAGCTAAGAGATAAATAGCTTTCATTATACTTCCTTGACTTATGCATAATTTCACTTGTATTACTGGTAGCTGTGGCATCTTCAGCTTTTCTCTTAATACCCGTCAAAAAAGTTTCCATTTTAGCCAAAAGTTTGAAATAACTAATAACTCAATAAAACAAAAATTTAAAGAACAACTTTTAAGATTATGAAAAAAAACTTGCACTCAGTTGCATGCAGTCAGTCGAACTGTTGACAGATAAATACTGAGCTTCAGTAACTCGTACTTGCCAAGATTATATAACAAGAGAGACTCTTCCAATGTGGATGAGTCCAAGAACACATGTGATGCCACTGGGGGAGGGAAGCAGGCAGAGTGTTTGTGTGTCGGGGAGGGAAGAGAAGTTTGCAACTCCCTTTTTAAGTTGCTTACGACACCCCAGGGGATCATAACCCACAGTTTGAGAACCCCTGGGCTACAGCCTACTTTGTCACATGCTATTAATTAACTTGCAGAGAGCACAGGTACTAAACAGAAAGGAATAAGATCATTTAAATACAAATGAATACAATACTCCTGAATGACAATGGTTAAATGATCTTGTAGGGGTAATTGAGACATGGTGGGACTCCACTTACAACTGGTCTATAGGTATAGAAGGCTATACAGCAGAGACCATGCTGGGAAGAAGGGTAGGGGTGTAGCTCTCTACATGAAGGAGCAATACACTTCCCTTCAAACCGACACTAGCAACCAAGAAAGGTCTCTCAAAACCCTATGGGTTAAAATATGGGGGGGAGCATGTGGAAGGGCACATAACTGTAGGCATCTATTATGGACCTCCCAATGAAGAGGAAGAGCTGGACTGAGAATTCAATAGGGTACAAGGCTGACTCTGCATGCTCCTGATGTTTGGTTGTCATGGGGGACTTCAATGTCCCCAACATCTCGTGGGAAGAACACACAGCCAAATCTGAACAGTCGCGTAGCTTCCTTACTTGCATTGACGAGCTCTACCTAACACAAGAGGTCTATGGGGAGAGACACAGCTGGATCCGGTTCTGGCCGAAGGGGATGATCTGGTGAGCAGTCTGAGGTTTGAAGGGAAGCTTGGTGACGGTGACCATGAACTGATCACTTTCTCTGTCCAATGCAGGAAAGTGTCTCAATAAAACAGAAAGCTTCTATTTTAAGAAGGCTGACTTTCAAAAACTCAGAAGACTGGTCAACTATGCACTTAGAGACCATGGCCCCTTAGAAAGGGGAGCCCATGAGGAATGTTGCTCCTAAGAATGCAATCCTCAAAGCACAAGGAAAGTCCATTCTATCCCAAAAGAAGTGCAGTCAATGGGCCAGGGTGCCCCCTTGGCTCAACAGGGAACTGTTGGACCTCCTGAAGCTAAAAAGAGAAGCCTATTCCAGATGGAACATGGGTGTCATCACCAAGGAGGACTATACAGCGCTAGCCTGCACCTGTAAAGATCAGACCAGAATAGCCAAGCCAGACAGTGAACTCAGGCTAGCCATGGGAATCAAGGACAACAAAAAGTCCTTCTTCAGATATTTGGGAAGTTGGAGGAAGAACAAAGGCAACATTGGACTCCTGCTAAATCAAATGGGGCAGCTGACGTTTGACACTCAGGAAAAGGCGAATCACATAAATGATTACTTTGCATCAGTCTTCCACCCATCCAAAGGGGTCACTCTGTCAGATAGGATGCAAAGCATCCAGGGGGTGAGAGATGGGCCTACAACTGATGTAGATCAAGAGGGGGAACACCTTGAGAGACTCGACATCCACAAATCTGTGGGCCTGGATGGTGTGCACCCAAGAGTACTGAAGGAGCTGGTAAACATCATAGCACACCCTATGGAGAAGATATTTGAGAATTCGTGGCAATCAGAAAAGGTACCGGAGGATTGGAAAAGAGCCAGCATGGTCCCAATCTTCAAGAAAGGAAGGTAGACCCAGGGAATTATAG
Source organism: Crocodylus siamensis (assembly GCF_052110815.1). Classification (NCBI taxonomy): domain Eukaryota; kingdom Metazoa; phylum Chordata; order Crocodylia; family Crocodylidae; genus Crocodylus; species Crocodylus siamensis. Next base: position 340,648,729 of record NC_143395.1, on the reverse strand, counting down.
ATCAATCTGTCTGACATCCATCTCTGGAAAGATCCTGGAGAAAATTATCAAGGGTTCCATCAGCAGCAGGCTAATGGAAGGCAACTTCTGAGTCCCAGCCAACATGGCTTTGTTGCTGGAAGGTCTTGCCTGACCAACCTCGTCTCCTTCTATGACCAGGTGATGCATTGCCAGGATTTCAAGAAGGCCTTTGACTTGGTTTCCCACAATATCCTCATGGCTAAGCTGGAAGACTGCAGCCTCAACCATCTCATGGTCTGATGGCTGTGGAACTGGTTCTGGGGTCAGATTCAAAGAGTACTGGTTGATGAGAGCAAATCAACATGGCACAAGGTGACTAGTGGTGTCTCTCAGGGCTCAGTGCTTGGGCTAGTACTTTTCAATATTTTTGTTAACAATCTGGATTTTGGAATTAGATGCAGACTGGTAAAGTTTGTGGATGACACTAAACTGTGGGGGAAGGCGGTCACACTGTAGAACAAGTTTGGGATACAGGCCAACCTGGACAGCCTTGCAAGGTGGGTGGACCAAAACCTGGTGGCATTTAATGCAGAGAAGTGCAGGGTGCTCCACCTTGGGAGGAAAAACCAGCAACATACTTATAGGCTCAGCAGTGCTACGCTCACTAGCACCATAACTGAAAGAGACTTGGGGGTCTTGATTGACCACAAGATGAGCATAAGCCACCAATGTGATGCTGTGGGCAGCAAAGCAAACCAAACTCTGGCATGCATCCACTAATGCATCTCAAGCAAAACCAGGGACATCATCCTCCTACTTTACTCGGCCTTAGTGAAGCTGCAGCTGGAGTACTGTGTCCAGTTGTGGACCTCCCACTTCAGGAGGGATGTGGATAAGCTTGAGAAAGTCCAGAGGAAAGCCACCTGTATGATCAAAGGCCAAGACAGCAAGCCTTATGAGGAGAGGCTGAGGAACATGGGACTCTTCAGCTGGAGAAGAGAAGGCTCAAGGGGGACTTGGTGGTAGCCAATAAGTACAGAAAGGGGTGCACCAGGATCTGGGAGAACAGTTGTTCACCAGGTCTCTCCAAGGGATAACAAGGTCTAATGGCCACAAACTTCTGGAAGGTCGATTTAGACTGGACATAAGGAAAAACTTCTTTATGGTCTGAGTGTCCAGGGTCTGGAACAGACTCCCCCCAGAGGTGGTGCAAGCACCTACTCTGGACTCACTGAGATGGCATTTGGATGCTTATCTTCTGGGGGTCATTTGTCCCCAGCAGACTTCCTGCCTATGGCAGGGGGCTGGACTTGATGATCTTTTGTGGTCTCTTTCAGCCCCTAAAGTCTATGAATCCATGTAAGAGGCAGAGAGCTTGCAGAGAGGCAGGCTGGGGGTGCAGGTCCCAGAAAGGCAAGCTCCAGAGCAATAAACCTGCTGTTTAGTAGTGAGAGACCCTTGTGCCCCATTCAGGAAGAGAAGCCTAGTGACTGGAAGGGGTAGAGCCAGGCAGGAGATACATACAGAGTTCCTAGCCTGAAGAGTCAGATTGGCCCACACTAAGCTCAGCAAAGGAGTGCTACAGGTCAGAAGATACTTTTTTTTATAAAGGTCAAAACAGTTTTTAAAGTGTTTTAAAAATCACCAGTTAAAAGTGACCAATTTAAAGCACAGAGCCCCACAAGTGGCTGGTCATAAAGCCAAACATCAAGCAAAAAGAACAATTAAAAAAGTGACCACAAAGAAAATCTTACTTTTCTCTGTTCTCACACACCTGATCATACTGTAAGGAGCAGCTGGCCCTCTTTCACAGTATTTAGGACCCCCTCAAGGGCCCAGTGGGATGCAAATTAGTCCATGTTTAATTTAGGGAAAAATGTCTAACTCATCTGAACAAAGGAGCCAAAAGAGGCAGAGGGGATCATCAGAGCCAGTTCTGGTGGCTCTGCAGTCCTTGTCACCGCTACCATCTTAACCTAGCTAAGGAGGAAGTTGACCAGGCAGATGACATCCCCCTCAGTTATCTAGTATGGAACTGAAAAGATGTGTCTACTTACTGAAGTTTGAGTCCAGTGTGCCAAAGAGGGCACCAAGGGTAGTGAAGAGTGCCACAGCTGGGGGCAATCAAGCAAAGCATGGTAGTTTTCCAATACCACCTTCTCACAGAAGGGACAAGCCACTGATGCCTCCAGGTCCAGGTGGTTGACAAAGATGCTATTGGCTAGGGTCCCTTGCAGTAGGTGCCACTGGAGGTCACCGCTACTCTTCATGGAGAGCAGTTTTTATACAGTGCAAGATGAAGAGAAATGGATCGGATGTTGGGTTCAGTGCATGCAGCAAAAGTTGGACTATTCATTACATCCCTTACGGATATGGAGCAATAAGACAAGGAAATGGGAGAGACTTGCAGTTTCTGCAGGCAGGAGAGTGCTGCAGCTAGATGGCAAGAGTGGGCAATTGGCTCCCTTCACAAGAGCTGTCTCATTCTCTGTCACTTCCTATAACAGGTGGTAACTCCCTGGGAGAGAAAACACAGCTGTTTGCCATATGCTCAGAAATTATCCAACACTTGCATACTATGATAATTCAAAGGAGGAAAACAGTTAAAATGCTTCAAACTACATTGTGAGATAGTGCTTCACATTAAAACTACAGCAGGCATGGGATTGATTTGTTCAAATATTTTATCCATAAAGACAAATTCTTGGCCTGCTGATAAAACACCATTATTTCTGTGGGATGAAATATTCTGTATGCTTTGTTCAATTGCACTACTTATAAATAACTGACACTGTAGTTTTAAGACATACTGGCCCAATCCTTCTCCCATTGGGTGTGTCTACACGCTGACCTACAGTGACATTGTTATAGCATCGTGCTTTAGTACCCTTTGGAAGTACAAAAGCACATTGCAGTAACCACCTGTCTGCGCAGTTAGTTTTTGCTGCTACTTTGCTGTAGTGACATGCTAAGACAGGGAAGCACGCCACTATGGTGAAGTAGCTGCTGATCATGTGTAGACTCACATGATAGCTATGTCACTGTAGCATGTTTTATGGTGATGTAGGGCAATGCACAGATGTGCCCATTGAGACTTGGGAAAACTCCTGTCAGTTTAAACAGAAGTATGATAAAGTGTTATGATTATAATGAGTTAGTTGGGGCTAAATTATGCCACCTGCTGATCACCCAGTAGTCTCTTGTGCTTTTTTGTTGTTGTTGTTCCATATGGAATAACAGAGCATAGAAGTCTGTCATCTCACAATAATTTGACTCTCAGGCTACTAAGTGAATTTCCCACATAGAATGTTTTCCTGCATTCCTCTTATACTGCATAATGCCAGCCATACAGTTTATCAGCATCTTCATTAAGCACTTTGACTACTGCATGAAATTGAGTTAGGTATTTATGGTATCCTTAGTTAACTATATTAAAAACATTAAATGTTTGTAAATAATGTTGAGCTCTTGAAAAGCATTCTGACAGGTTATTTGAGAGAACACTGAATGTTTGCAATGAAGTAGCTTTATTGCAATTGCCTAGGGTTTGATAGTTGTTCCATAAAGCCTTTTAATTTAGCAGCACAGCTGATATTTCAACCATCTTTCTTTTCTTAAAAAAAAAGCTAAATAAAGCAATTTAAAAGATAGCCATCTCTTCTGCATCAAAAACAGGAATTGAATTGTCTTCATGCTTCCTGAAAACTTGTGAAATAGCAAAAACATATGCTATATTTCATAAGTCCTTGTCATAACAATTAAACAGCTGTGGGTGTGTCTACATGTGCAAATGATCCAGGAGTAGTTTACTCTAGAGTTAACTACTCTAGAGTAAACTCTTCCAGGCACACATATACACATGCAGGGACATGGGAGCAGATTTGCTGTTCCTAGCAGCAGACTGCTTCTGCTCCCTGGGGCCCTGCACTGGCCCTCTGACACCACCAGGGGGAGCTAGAGGCTCTGGCTGCAGCTGCCTGAGGCCAGTGACCATCTTTAAAAGGCAGCTCCACACTCTGCTTCCTAGCCAGCTGCACCTGGTGGCTCTCTTGCCACAGCATCTGCCTCCCTTTGTCATGGTTACTTCAGTCCCACCCCAGCAGTGGTATCCAGCACCCCAGGCTCCTGCTTACCACCATGCTGGCCCTGCTGGCCTGTCACGGTGACCACCATCTGGCCCAAGGCTGTCTGGGCCCTAATGGTTCCCTCATGTGCAGTGCTCACTCAGCTGCCCTTACCATCCTGTCCCAGGCCCCCTGTCACTACACAGCTGATGGCCAGACCCCGTTCTGCCACCCAGACTCTGGCAGGGACACCAATGACTCACTCTTGAATGCCACTACTGTGACTGTCCATGCCTTCCTGGGCCTCCAGCCTGGCCTTCTTTGGACCCATTTGTCCAGCCAGGAGTGGTGGCTGCACATTGTCCAGACCACCTGAAATGATGGTCAGTGGTTGGAGGCATTCCAGATGACCCAGGCCACCTTCCAGGACCTCCTCAAGGAGCTCCACCCCAACCTGGAGTGGCAGGACACTATTATGTGACACCCCTTCCCCACAGACACGCAGGTGCCAGGCCACAGCAGAGGCTCAGGCAGGCCCCCCTGCAGCCAAGGTTCTAGGGTGTAAGGATCTCATCTAGCTGCTGTATAAAGTTCATGAACTTTTGGGCAACCCCCAACCAGTGGTTGTGGTCAGTGATTGTGATCCACTGTGCCCTCAAGGCCTTAACCTTTATGTGGCACTGGCACATCAACTAGTTGTGTTCATGCTCTTGCATGTGGTCTGACAGCCCCTTGTAAATGTGGGCATTGGAGTGCCTGCCCTATGCAAACTGGCTGAGGATCTCAGCCTTGCTCCACAGTGCCACAAGGTCCACACTGTCCTCCCAGGACCAATTGGGGCCCTGGAAGGCAGCTTGTGGCACTGGGGAGGATGTAAGCATGGCTCACTTGATGGCTCACTGGGCCTCTATGTGGCAGTCTGGGTGCTGTCAGGCCTGGGCAGCAGCCTGCAGTGCCCAGCACAGGGGCATGGTGCAGGACAGGCAGGCAGGAATGTGGGGCTGCAGTTCTAGGCACCAGCTTCAGGGTCTGGGCAGGCTGCTCTGGGTCACCTGGGGCCAGCTGCCATAGGACCCAGTGGCCACAAGCTGGCTGCAGGTGGGTGCAGGAGCTGCCATACTGCTAGCCCCCTTTGCAGCCAGATGGCACATCCCTGGCAACTGCACAGCAATGCAGTGCCAGGGAGTGGTGTTGAGGTGCAGGCAGGCTACTGCAGCTGCCCTGGGGCCTGTCCTGGGGGATACAGTGGCAGCAGTGGCCACAGGCTGCCAGCACACACTCCAGGGCCCCAGCATCCCCTCAGGCTCATAAAAGCCAGCCCAGGCCTTGGGCAGGAAAGGCTCCCAGCTCCAGGGTCATTAGAAAGGAATATGGAAGACAGACAGATATATACATTCAGCACATAGTTCTTGTTCAAGAACATTTCCACAGCATGAAATACACTGCTCTACATCCTTCCTCTACTGATATTTCTCAGGAACTACTATATTGGATTCCTTTCTCCAACCTTCCACAGAAAGTCTACACAGCTATACTATGTACATTCATTTCTTGCATGGATGGAACCTACTTTCATCATAGGTTTTCATTTACACAGACTAAGAAGGGTGGTGTCCTTAAATGTCTGGACACAATCCACCCTGTAAATGGCTCCTAAAAAAGAGGGTTTTTCAGTACAGTGCAGAAGAGCTGTCCCACTGACCAAAGTGATTCCTACAATGACCATAGCAATAAGGAACGTGTGGAAAGAAAAGCAGCAGAAGCTGCAAAGGGAGGAGAATACAGAGATTTCCAGTAGTCATATTGTGCTTTTTGCTGCATGGTTTTAAACAGGACTCCCAAAGGAGCCTTTTCAATGTGACTTTCTGCAAACAAAGATGGCAGAATATGACCTTTAAAGTTTTGGTCTTTCCCAAGGTATAGCATTGTTGTAATCTCCTTATTGCTGTACTTTGAAGGGGAAATTTTTGGCATTTGGACTGTACATAGAGGTGTATGGCTGCTAATTTATGTGCTCTTAACATTTGCAGCTGCAGAAACATCTGGACTGGTTTTGCTAGAACACCATTTATAACCAAACACTTACCTTACTGTTCTGAGCACAGCACATGTTCTAGAAGTTTCTCAGTTTGTCATATATTAGAAAAAGAAAAGGCTCCCTTGATCTTATACAGTATGATAATTGAAAGCATAAAACAGAGCTCTGAGATTTAACAGTCCCTAGGAATCCTTACTTATACAAGACTACAGGCTCATTTTTCAAGAGAGTCTGCTTTGAGCATTAGTCTGTCCCTCTCCACAGACATGACATCCTTTATGAGCTTAGTCCTGAGGACACTTGTAACTAAAATTGCTTTGGTTTCAGAAGGCTTTATCATGGCTAAGACTTGCTACCTTGTGTGGTTCAACTTAAGTAAATACTTTAAATGAATTTTCTGAAGGCACCACATATTTAATAGCACTGAGCTATAACATTCCCCTCACCACACACACACAAAAAAGGTTAGCTGCCAGATCTGCCACATTATTTCATTGATTATAAAGACCAGAGGGACCATGAGGATCCTGCATAGAATAGACCTCAGAATGACAGTCAGTATATATGGCTGGATGAACAAGTTATCATCAGGTAAACCAGGATGTGAATTTAACACTTTAGTTACTCCACAGTAACTACCCATATGCCAGCTCTTACCCTCTGATAAATTTGTTGTAGCTTATTCCATTTTCATTGAGAGGCAACTACCTCACAGTTATCATGGATTAAGAGCATGCACATGAGCAGTTACTGTGAAGCAGTGGGCATACTGTAAATTCATAGCCTGCCTTATCTCACAGTAACCTGCTCGTATGGCCACAGTTCCAAAAGTTTCTGCAGCGAAGTATGCTGTTTGTTCCTGCTAACAGTTGAACATTGTTGTGTTAAATAGTTTACGGTTGAACTAGAGAGTATTTTAGACAGACTTTCAATCATGGTTTAAAGATTTTAAGTGATAATGAATTTACCACACACTCTGGCAAACTCTTCTAATGATTAGTTACCTTTACAATTTAAACTTTGTATTTTATTTGCTTTGTAACCTTTTTGTTTGCTTGTTTGTTTGTTTTGGTTTCTACAAGTTGAAACACAGATCCCGAGTTGTTGGAGGCATGGGCAACATGCCCCTTCCAGTGACCAGTCAGCAACTATAAGGTGCCCCCTGCAGCCAATCTTGCCGACTGGGGATGTGGGGGGGCTGTCCCCCATGGCTGATCGCACCAACCTAGAAGTGTTGCAGCACTCCAGGAAGTGTTTGCGGCAGTCCCATAAGTGGCTGCAGCACTTAATCCAGCACTTACACTCCCCAGCTAGCACTCGCAGAGGGGGAACCGGTGCTCCTGCCTGCCCCCCCATCGCCTAAGTGGGGAGTGCGGCCTGTCAGGGAGTGCACCAGCGCTCTCAGGGGTGCATGTGCACCCCCATGCACCCTGTATACATTGCCACTGGTTGGAGGTGACCTGTGTTTTAACAGCATGAGCAAACCAGTTGGGATAAAATAGAGCTACCAGTAGTTGAAACTTCACTCACCCTTCAATCCAAATTCTTTGAGAGTTGAAAAATATTTATGTCATTTTGTATTTATTTTAATGCATTGCCTGGTTCTTTGGTTCTACTGAGAACTAGCATTATAATACTTCCTTGCATGCGCACTTCCTATTATGCAGTGGATTGGTATCAGCAAAGTTGTTTGCATGTTGTACCATAAATCAGGTTACAAATGTAAAGAGTTGTTCAGACTCCACATGCCTTTAAGTAATTTTTCTCTCTTTTTGTCATGTTTTGTCATTAAGTGTCAACTTAAAACATCAATTTACAGAGTTGTTTGTGATATTCACAATGTATCGTGTTGATGCACAGTCTTGTCCTATGGGATGCTTAAAACGATTCTCTGAATTAAATTACCCTTGCAATCCCTAGGATGAAAAATTGATTTTAAGTGTGTTTTTTATAAAGTATATCAAGATGACTTAAAAGAGCAATAGTTGGCTCCAAGATGTAATATAAAGAGTGGTTTAGACTTGCCGGGGTGGTTAGGTATGGCAAGTTTTAGGATTTTTGTAAAGTAAAGAGCGAAGATTCTGTATGTGTCAGTGATCACAGGGACATCGCTTTTGTAGCAAGTGATGCAGATTAAATTGGAGTTCCCACCCAGGTTTCATTGGAAAGAAGTTTCTGGGAAAAAAAGTAGCATACAGGAAGTGGAAGCAGCAGGTAGCTAACAAGGAGGAGTACCCTTCCTTGGCCTGAAACTGCAGGGAGTCAGTCAGGAAGGCCAAAGCAGCTCTAGAATTCAGGCTAGCAGCAGGGATTAAGGACAATAAAAAGTCCTTTTTTAGGTATGTTGGGAGCAAAAAGAGGGAGCAGGGTAGCATAGGACCCCTACAGGACAGGCAGAGGGGCTTAGTGATGGATAGCAGGCACAAGGCAGAGCTCTTCGATGAGTTTTTTTTCCTGTCTTCTTAAATAGGAATCTAGTCGAACCCTGAGTATGCATCATGGACACCAATAAGGGAAATGTCAGCTGACCAATGGTCAGTCCCAACACAGTAAAAGGATGCTTGGAGGGACTGGACGAGTTAAAATCACTGGGATCAGAGGGACTCCACCCACGGGTAATGAAGGAATTAGCGAGTGTCATAGCTGAACCACTGGCAAGGATATATGAGCACTCATGGTTCTTGGTCAGGTCCCAAAGGATTGGAACAGAGCCAGTGTCATCCCAATCTTTAAGAAGTGGAGGAAGGAAGATCCAGGTAACTATAGACTGGTCAACCTTACGTATATCCCAGGGAAAATCCTTGAAAAAATTATCAATGAACACATCTGTGGGAGCCCACTGGCTAATGTGATGGGGAGGGGTAACCAACATGGGTTTATAGCAGGCAAGTCCTACCTGACTAACCTAGTTTCTTTTTATGATAAGGCTACCAAATGTTTAGATGTAGGAGTCAAGGTGGCTGTTATCTATCTGGACTTCAAGAAGGCCTTTGACATGATATCCCATACCATCCTTGTTAGTAAACTGGGTAGATTTGCCTTGGATGATTATACAGTAGAATAGGTAGAAAACTGGTTCAGGGGTCACACTCAGAGAATGGTGGTAGATGGGTCAGTGTCAACCTGGAAGGATGTGTGCAGTGGAGTCCCTCAGGGCTCAGTTCTGGGACTGGTTCTGTTCAACATCTTCATCAGTGATCTGGATGAGGGGGTGGGAAGTACCCTGTCCATATTCATGGATGACAAAAAATATGGGGTGAAGCTGACATCCTGGAGAGGAGGAACCGGATCCAAGCTGACCTCAACAGGTTGGGAAAGTGAACAGAGAACAACAGGATGCCATTCAATAAGGACAAGTGCAAGGTGCTGCATCTAGGGAGAAAAAACTGCCATCATACCTATAGGCTGGGGGGTGACCTTCTCAGCACCACTGAGGCAGAAAGGGATCTTGGAGTCACTGTTGACTCCAGGATGAGCATGAGTAGTCAATGTGATGAAGTAGTTGGCAGAACCAGTCACACCTTGTCATGCATCCATAGGTGCTTCACAAGCAGGTCCAGGGAGATGATTCTCCCTCTCGGTGCCGCACTGGTCAGACCGCAGCTGGAGTACTGTGTCCAGTTCTGGACACTGCAGTTCAGGAGGGATGCCGACAACCTGGAGAGGATCCAAAAAAGAGCCACTCGTCTGATTAGGGTCTTCCCTGCAGGCCTCCACAAGGAAAGGCTATGGGACCTTAACCTCTTCAGCCTCTCCAAGAGAAGGCTGAGAGGGGACCTTGTGGCGGTATACAAATTCATAAGGGAGAGCAACACAAAGTAGGCAATGATCAGTTTACCAGGGCACTTCCTGGAACAACAAGGAACAATGGCCATAAGTATTGGAGAGTAGGTTTAAACTGGACATTAGAAAAAAGTTCTTCATGGTCAGGGTTTGCCAGGATCTGGAATGGGCTTCTTCAAGAGGAGACTGGACAGGCACCTGGCTGGGATGACATGACCCCAGGTTTGGTGACCCTTTTCTTGCCTGCCGGGCGTAGGGGGTCGGACTAGATGGCCCGCTGAGATCCCTTCCAACCCTAGAATCTATGAAAACTCTTTCTCCAGATAAACTGTTCTTCAAATTCTGTCTTTCACATGGCATGAATTTGGGATTTTAATAGTCAATATTCTTTTTACAGTTATGCAGTGGTCACTCCATTGATTGAAGATTTTCAACAGAATAACTGAGAGTAGAGTCTGTTCCTAGCTTCTTAGGGATGATGCACTTCCAAACATCATCTAGTGTCAAAAGGAAGGAAATGCTGACCATTCTCTTGCCATCTCAGTCTTTTGAGTTGTCAGCAGAGAGGGCTGCCATACTATACTCTTAAACCTCACAGGAATGGTAATACTTGTGTAGCCCATCAAGGTCACGGCTGTACAATAAACTGGTTAAATTTCAATGGCATCCTTGAGGTTACATTGCTCCACATTGATTGCTTTCTAAATCATATAAATTGTGGCATTGTGGCCACAGTTTCCGAGTGCTAATTTGCAACCTTGTGTGATAGTGCCTGCTCATTAGCCCACTTGTTGTTCTGTGTGGGTATGGCTACATTGCTTCCAGTTTAGGAAGCAGACAACTAGAAGAAGCACAGCAAGCTTGAGATGCTGCTGTAGGAAAGTTAACTCTGTAGACTTGATCCAAGAAAAACTTAATTTGTTAATTAAATATTTTTATTGTTATTGTAAATGCTGGTTACAGATGACATTAGCAGCCAGGTTCTGGCAATTTAATACCCAGAATTTCACTAGGGAACTACGTTGAGAGATACCAGTGAAGCAAAGCATGGAAATGTCCATTGGTTCTCTGTTCCATACCAAAAGAGAGCTTTTCTAAATCTCATGAACACTAAATCCACTTTAAAACATATTTTCTCTTCAAAGCCAATCTCTCAATCTTTCTCCAGATTTCATGCCCTGAGTCTTTTCTGCCAAATAAGGTCCCCTCATATCAAATCCTTTCATTTCTCCCATGTTTTTCATAAACAGGATACAGTCACTTGGGACTGATGTGCTGACACCTGAGAATTTTACTAAAAGGAGCCAATATCAATTAACATGATCTTTGTACGGGTGGTGCTTTCTGGTTTACTAAGATGCATAGAAAAAAAAGGACTCTAATTTTCTATCTTACCAAAAGTTTTATATATTTTAAATGAAGAATCAAAATTTACAATATAATGTCAGCTACATCAGTATTGCAGTTCCACCCATACTCTGATTGGAAAAACTTGTGTGATTCCCTTTTCTAAAGCAAATAATTTCTCATGACCTTTTTGCAACTTATGCTGTGATCTTGTGAAAAATCAAGTAAATCTCATGACAAGCATGAAGCTATCATGTCACTAAAATAGCTACAGAAATAATTTAAAGCTCCCTACATTATGGATCTAAAGGCAGAAAATTTTTAAGTTGTCTCTTCATTGTCAGTTAAATTTTACAAGTGAATTCTTACATTCTAAAAAATGAAAAAAGTTAAATATGAGCATTGATTACCACCATCATTGTTTTATAGTATAAGTAAAGCTCTGAAAATAATTATTTTTCAGTTTAGAAGGCAACATCATTCTCTCCCCAAAAACATCAGTCCTGATGGAATGTATTATTATTATTGTTGCTGTTTTTTCTCTTGCTGAAAAAAAAAAAAGAAAAAGGGATGGTTTCAGAAAATTGGAGAAGGATTTGTTTCCATCCTCTTCGCTCATGGGTTAGAACTCTCATCAAGGAGGCATGAGCCACAAGCTAAATTTTCCCCTTTGCCTGAAGGGATTTGAACCAATAAGTTATACTTCACACGGGAATGCCCTAATCATCAGGCTACACTGAATGAGTGGGAAGGAGAAGTGGGGCAAGGATTCTCTTATTCTCCTGTACTGGCACTGCTTCATTTTGCATAACTAATTAACCATTGGAGCCCAAGGCCGTGTGTAGATGAAACGAGGGGCGTACGTGCACAACACTTTAAAGCAGGCTAAATGCTTTTCCACTGCTTTAATAGTACTGATTTTTGTACACCTCGGCAGCGTGTTGTGCATTAATTCCAGCTGCTGTAGGAAATTCAGTGGTATAATGCACATTAAATGATTTGGGGTGCAGCAAATTAAAACTCCTCCAAGGAGTTTTAGTTTGCTGCCCCTACAGCCGCGAAATGAAGCACTGGGCTCGCTGATTTTTCCCCCTCCCCCTTCCCTGGAGCCTGCCTGCATGAGCTGTGTGGGGCACCAATCCAGGTGCCTGTGGGCAGGTGCTGCCCGGGGGGGGGAGGGTGCTGCTGCCATGGAGGGAAGCAGCAGCCTCCAACCTGCAGCCCAGGGACCTCTTTGCCCACTGGCAGCTCACCCTCCCCTCCCTGCCTCCAGAGAGGCAGGTAAGTGCAGGGTGTGTACATGACACAGGAGTTTTAAGGGCCCTAAATTGAAGCGGTAGGTTTAAAAACCCACCGTTTCAATTTAGGGCCCCCATTTTGTTTACACACACCCCAAGTGACCCACATCCCAGGTGTGTATCAGCCTCCAGTATATTGTCATTTGCATGCTCCTGTTTGCTTCCTCACAGACTATTTAAATATTTTATACACAATGGCACAAGTTAAATGGAAGAGCTCAAGGGAGCTTCAGCTCAGAATACCCTAGAGCTGTGGTTTTCAACCTGTGGTCCATGGACCCCTGGGGGTCTGCAAGCTATATCTAAAGAGTCCAAGAAAAATGACCATGAGTCATCAATCAAAAGTATGTGAATAACCACACTTACAATTCAAAGGGGTTTGCACCACCATTCCAAATTTCCAAAAGGGTCTCCATTTGAATTTTTTTAGGGGTCCACAAATGAAAAAAGGTTGAAAACCACTGTTCTACAGGGTTAGAGAATTCACCTGCATTGTCAGGCACCAGCATTCAGGATCCCTGCCCAGGGGATGTTTAATTATTTATACAAAGTGAAACGATGTCAACAGAAGAGACTGAAAACACCTCAGCTTAAAATACCTTTATAACCTAGTTGTTAGAGTACCTTCCTTGGAGAAGGGAGATGTGGCTTTAAATTCCCCACAGACAGAAGACAGAAATAAATCTGTATCTCCCACAAAGTGGATCTAGTGAACTGTTGAGTAAAAAGGAAGCTGCTGCCTTTTCCTCATTTACACTTCATTTCTTTCAGACAAAACTATCTGGTTGCAGGTGACTTAAACTACATTTTTTGGTGATTCTGCTATTCACTGAAAAAATGCATCAAATCTAAATAGCAGTGCAGTAGAAATGAAATACATTCTAACTGTCAATACCAGGCTGTAAAATATCAGGCTAAATATAGTATTCACTTGACATGTCAAAGCACATTTACATTTCTTAAATACTGTAAAGGCTTGATTTCCAAAACTAGGAAATTACAATTGTTCACCATTTTTTTCCTATGGAGTTACTCTCAGTTGGCTTAACAACCACTTTGTTCTGTATTGCTCCGTGGGTCTAACATGACTCCCATTATCAAAGTGTTTGAGTGTCTAACACTGTTAAGCCTATTTGACTTGAACTGCAGCTGAGGCATTAGGAAATGGAGGGCTATACCCCATTCTACTTATGAGTCAAAGTTACACTTAGATGCACAAGCCCTATTCCACCTATAAGATATCAAAATGGCCCTGATGAGCAGGGATCCTGGTTTTCTCTAAAAAAAAATCCCAATTTTGGGGTTAAAAAAAGTAACCCAAAATCCACATTTTTCTCGGATTAAAATGAAACACCACTAATACATGGATATATATATGGTGGTGTTTCATTTTGATCACAGAAAAATGTGGATTTTGGGTTACTTTTTTAAATCTAAAAATTGGGGATTTTTTTAAAAGTAAAGAAAACCAGGATCCCTGCTGATGAGGCTTTGGGTATCTAATGCCATATCTATGTTGCCTTTCTGAAGAGCATGTAGCTGCCAAAAAATAAGCCCCATGCAAATGCTCCTGCTGAGTTATGCTCAAATCCAGCAAACAAGCAGATTAAATGGTTTGGTTCCCTAACTGGTAAGGTTTGGGGTTTCTTCCTCAATGCTTGAAGGGTCATATACTGAAAGCTAAACCCTGTTCCACTTTCTATGCCGAAGTGTGAGCCTGCCTCTTCTTTCTACCAAAATATTTTAGCCCCAGGCCATCGACTAGGCATTGCTGAGGCCTCCCTGAAGCCCTTGTCTTGAAGATGGCCCAGTGCACTTCTCATGTAACATTTTTGAGTCAAATGAATAAATGTCATTGGGAAAGTCTTCTGCCCCACTGGGAGGAGGAGCCCAAGCTAAAACTCAGGGCCTTCCTGCTTTCCAGGGCAGCATCCATCTCATTAAACCACACAGACTTTGGCTTGTAGGCGTCCTCCTGGCCTCATATTTATCCATCTCTTAGTAGCCCAGTGGACCAACTTCAAAAGGATGCTAGGCCATGCCTAACTTATGGTAAGATCACTTTGCCATGAAACAGGAGATGCAGATTCAAATCTCCTCTATGTTTTAGAAGCCTAGAATATGTCCTAACCCCAAGATTACTTGGCCATGAATGGTCATCCATTTGCTGTGGGTTTGCCTAGCTAAAATATTGGAATTAGCCTGACCTTATAAGCATATCTGGGAAATTTGTATAGATTTCATAGACATTTGGGCTGGAAGAGACCCTGGAGGATCATCGAGTCCAGCCCCCTGCCCCAGGGGCAGGAAGTCAGCAGGGATCATAGGATCCCAGCAAGATAAGCATCCAAATGTGTCTTGAAGGTGTTCAAAGTGGGTGCTTGAACTGCCTCTGGTGGCAGTCTGTTCCAAACCTTGGGGGCTCGGACAGTGAAGAATTTTGTTTCCCTGTGCAGCCATCTGGCCAGAGCACAACTCTACTGAACAAAGTCAGTAGGCTTGTGTAGACGATGCTGATTCACAAACTACAAGAGTGCCAAAAACTGCCATTGCAAAGCTACATACATGCCCAAGTACAACAGGATTAACCCTGCAGCTGTCATCAGGGCATTGATATTAATGGACATACTTCCTTTTGAAAAATAATCTAATTTAAGTTTAATGGAAGAGAAAGCATGAATTAATTAATTATGAATATGATAAATTAGCCATAGTCTTGAAACATTTAAATAATTAAAATTAACAGAATTTACTTAGATTTTATTCAGGAAAAATGCCCATTTTCCTCATAATTAATTACAAGAATTTAAACATATTCAGAGTTAGTAGAAGGTAGAATTTTTGTCTTGCTTTTCAGTGAAATAAAATCTTGTTTTGCTTGGTATCAGTAGGTGGCGGTGTTACACAAATCTTCCCATTTCCTTTACTTCGTGTCTGAGCAAATGGTCAGAGTAGGGAAAAAAACATGCTGTCTCCATTTTACATTAAGCCTGGTTCTGACTGAAGTAGAGCTGGGGATGGGGCATCTAAAAGCAACAGGACAGTTTGTTCTCCGTGTTGATATATGATCAAAATCAGTTCTTAAAGCAGACAGACAGTATCTCTAGGCAGTAGGTGGTGATGCTAGTGTGATTCATGAAAAAATATATTGCATGCATGTTATTCACTGTGATCTCTGTCCCAGGGCTGGCATAACGTTTGTATGTAAATGAAACCAGTTAAATTTAGAATATGAACAGACTCTATGGTTTAAATCCTGCTTCACTTTATGTGGCTAAATGTCACATATGCAACCACATAAAGCAGTTTTTGTCCTGCATGGTTTGCTGTTCAACTCTGGGGTCACAAATGTGTATGCATCTACCACACATGTCCATCGTCTCTACACTCTGGTTAGGCACCTATGATGTGAAATAGGATTGCCCAGGTAGGCATGCAAGGCCAGGTGAGTCTTGAAATGCTATCTAGACATGATTGCTGGTGTTAGAGAAGGAGAAAGACCTTTATAGAATGTTGAAACATAGAATCATAGAAAATTTGGGTTGGAAGGGACTGTTTCTACCCTCCTAGTGAGAGTTTTTCCTATATATCTAACCTAAGCTTCCCTTGCTGCAGCTTGAGTCTGTTGCTTCTTGGTTTGACATCTGCTATCACTGAGAACAGTGTAGCTTCATCCTCTTTGGAACCATCCCTTTAGGTATTTGAAGGCTACTATTAATTCCCTTGTGAGGGTGCGGGGCCTAGGGGCGGCTGTGAACTCCCTAGTGCCCCCTACCGTCACGTTAGGGTGAACGTAGCACCCTCAGAATCTCGCCCGCCACGACTTTGATGACTAATATATATAGTATGGAGGCTGCCTGTTTCCCTAGTGGACAGTACTGGTGTTCCTGTCCCTATTCCAGCATGGGGTATCTATATGCGTCCCGCCTTAAGGGCTATGCGTGCCTCCAAACCTCCCCCTCAGCACGCCCCAAGCCTCGCAGCTGTTCTGGGGGACGTTTGTATGGTCCCTCGCCCCTCGGGTGCCCTCGCTCCCTCGCTTGGGCCCCGGGGCTCCTCGCCCCTGGCGCCTCCTTGAGCCAGGTTCCTATCACCAGCCCGCTTCCTGCGCCGTGGGCCTGTCTCGCTGGCACCTCGCCACTTGCTGGTGCCCCTTGGGTCCGGCACGCTAGCGCCGCCTAACACCGGGGCCCCTGGGCCGGGTTCTCGCCGGCATCTAGCTAATCGCCGGCTCCCCCTTGGATCTAGAGCGCTCTCGCCGCCCTAGTCTCGGCGCCCTCTCGGCCGGCCTCGCTCTCGCCACCCTAGTCTCGGCTCGCTCTCGCCACTTCTTAGTCTCGGCTCGCTCTCTAGGGCCGGGGCCTAGTGCCTCGGCTCGCTCTCGCCACCCTAGTCTCGGCGCCATTGGGGGCTCACTATGCACTTCTTATTCTAGCCCCTCTCTAGGGCCGGGCCTAGTGCCTCGCGCTCTGTCTCTTCTCCGCCCTGGGGCCTTGCCCTTTCTAGGGCTGACACCGCGCGCCTCGCACTCTGTCTCTGCCCCACCCTGGGGCCTTGCCCTTTCTAGGGCTGACACCGCGCGCCTCGCGCTCTGTCTCTGCCCCGCCTTGGGGCCTTGCCCTCTCTAGGGCTGACACCGCGCGCCCCGCGCTCTGTCCTTGCCCCGCTCCAGGGCCTTGCCCTCTCTAGGGCTGGGGCCTAGCACCTCGCGCTCTGTCTCTGCCCCACTCTGGGCCTTGCCTTCTCTAGGGCTGACACTGGGCGCCCCGCGCTCTGTCCTTGCCCCGCTCCGGGGCCTTGCCCTCTCTAGGGCTGGGGCCGGGCGCCCCGCGCTCTGTCCTTGCCCCGCTCCGGGGCCTTGCCCTCTCTAGGGCTGGGGCCGGGCGCCCCGCGCTCTGTCCTTGCCCCGCTCCGGGGCCTTGCCCTCTCTAGGGCTGGGGCCGGGCGCCCCGCGCTCTGTCCTTGCCCCGCTCCGGGGCCTTGCCCTCTCTAGGGCTGGGGCCGGGCGCCCCGCGCTCTGTCCTTGCCCCGCTCCGGGGCCTTGCCCTCTCTAGGGCTGGGGCCTAGCGCCTCACGCTCTGTCCTCTGCCCCGCTCTGGGGCCTTGCCCTCTCTAGGGCTGGGGCCGGGCGCCCCGCGCTCTGTCCTTGCCCCACTCCGGGGCCTTGCCCTCTCTAGGGCTGACACCGTGCGCCTCGCGCCCTGTCCTTGCCCCGCTCCGGGGCCTTTGCCCTCTCTAGGGCTGACACCGCGCGCCTCGCGCCCTGTCCTTGCCCCGCTCCGGGGCCTTTGCCCTCTCTAGGGCTGACACTGCGCGCCTCGCGCCCTGTCCTTGCCCCGCCCTGGGGCCTTGCCCTCTCTAGGGCTGACACCGCGCACCTCGCGCTAGGGGCACAGGCGCTCGCCGCCGTGCCTGTCCCCTTGACCCTTCGCTGGGTCAGGTTGCCCCACCGGGCAACACCCCACCCTTATGGGCTGGGATCCGCAACCTTGTACACCGTGCCTCTCTGGCGCAATACAGTGCCTACCTGGCACCGTCAATAGTGCCCCCCCCGGCACTGTGCCCCTACTGGGCACTGGGAACCCCCAAGCTGTTGGGGAAGCTCCCGTGAGGCCTCCTCGCTCCCCTACAGCCTCACCCGGTCCTCCGGTGCAAACTGTAACTCAAACTCAAGCCATCTGGCTGCAACATAAACGCAGAGGCTTCATACGCCTATCCATAACTCCAAGCCCTGCCAGGGCTCTCAGTCCTACCTCCCGTCAGGGCGATCTGGTTCCCCGCATCATCGCAGCCTGTTAGTGTGGTAAGGCCGCGACCACTAACTCCAGCCACTCAGCTCAGCCGCAGAGCTCCTGCTCCTGCGGCAGCCAGAAGGGAACTGTGAGTCAGGCTCCGGCCTAAGCTGTTTATAAAGGCCGGGCCCTGCCCCCTTCTGGCCATGTGACCCGCCTGGTTGCCCTGGTAACCGGCACCTGAGCTGCCTGGGTGATTGGCAGCTCTGCCAATCACCCTCAGTCACGGGGCACCTACGTGACTCTGTGACATCCCTCTCCCTCCCGCCTTCCCCAGTCTTCTATTCTCCAGATTAAATACCTCTAGTTTCTTCAGCTTCTCCTCCTACATCATGTGCCCCAGCCCCCTCACCATTTTCATTGTCTTCCTCTGGACTCTCTCTCCAATTTGTCCACATCCTTTCTGTAGTTGGAGGCCCAAAACTGGACCAGGAGATCCAAGTTTGAAGTGATATTTCCTGCTTTCCAGCCAAGTTGTCTAATTACCAGGTCACAGGTTAGACGTTTTTAATTAGCACATTTTTCATGGGTTGTCTCTTTTCCAGACTCCTTTAAGAAATATTTAATTATGCTATTATTTTAATTGTATTTAATGTGAAGTTTATAAAATACAATCCATTATACCCTAACATATTCCTATCTCTGTATCCTATGGAAATAATTACATTTGCTGAGAAGAAAGTGTTTAGTTTGTAAAAAGAAATGTTTGTACAGACTGACTTGATTATAAGGAAACTGATTAGGTGTTCCCTTGTGATCTGGGTCTTTAAAGTTAGATATGTGACTATTCCAAAAGTTAGATATACATGGGGAGCCAAGTGATAAAGTATGTATAGTGAACAAAAAAAAGATCAGTTTTCCAGTTTGTAGGATGGCTATTGCATAAAGAATATTTTTAAACTACGACTAATGTAAAGTTATTTTCAACATTTCATAAAATATGCTCAATACATAACAAAGCAAAAACGAATCCAAGCAACCATATCAAGAATGAAAAGTTGAAAATATTTTTGATATCCTAAGCCTCTGATTCTATGTAGTACCAAAAAACAGAGTGAAAAAACTAGCCAACCACCTTGACTTGATCTATTTCAGCTCCTCACCACCTCACATCTCTGCAAAGTCAGGACCTGGCCCCAGAAGTCTTCCTTCGGAGTATGAGAGAACAATACCTCCTCAGCTTCAGGAGATAATGTCAGCAGTTCTGGACTCTGTAGGTTGTTTTGTTGGGTTAAGTGATAGCCTTGCAATGGACCCAAATTCCTGCTGTGCCCCCACATCAGTACAGATCATATCATCACTGGACCTAATAAAAGGGGTACAATATCTAAGGTTAATCACATGTATATGTTATTGGTAGAATTGCACCACTTGCTTGTCTACATCTGATAGACAGGACAGTCTCTATAAGAATGAATTAACACTAGGATCACCTGAAGAAAGACACAAAAGCCTGTAGCAGAACTTACAACTTCTCTGGACAACCCATCACTGACCTCAGGATTGCTGTTTTCAAACAACATAAATTTAGAAATTTAGTTTGAACAGGAAATTGCAAAATAAAAATCATCCACAAACTGGACTGTGTTAAATATGCTTTTAAAAGGGACTACAGATTCTTATCTCATTTCTTGGATTAGCTTTTGTGACCCTTTTTTTCCTGTGGGTTTACCGCCTGTTTAGCTTTCTTTCCTAGAGCTGCCCCCTTTCTTGCTCTCTTCTCCCCCTCCCCAGGTCTCTCCTCTCTTTATCTCCCATGTCTTTTGTATTCTAATTTCTCTTTCCTTATATTCTGCTTTCTGCACGCCTTTTCACAGCATCTGATGAAGTGACCTCTGGTTCACAAAAGCTTGTGCTCATTAGTTAGTCTATAAAAGGTATCTATCTACCCAGCTTTCCAGCTAGATTCTAACTGATGTCAATATAGAAAACTCTACTTAATTAAAAAAAGATACTCTGGATTTTTACCAGTGTAAAACAGATCCCAGTATGTTTTTTCCTGTTGGGCAAAGGAATGGTGAGAAGAGATGGGCATCTGAGTACTGTGATGGTAATACAAAGATCCTTCCATGACCATAAATCAGAGTAATGTCAAAGAAAACACTCAGCTGCTAGCCAATGGATGCTTGAACCCAACCACCAGCAGGACCTTGCTCTGATCCTCTGACCAGTAGCAAGAAGAGGAGTTGAGAAAAGAAGGGGCCAATTTATTTTTAAAAGCAACCTTCTGAACAGGAACTATTGATAGTATGTACAGAAAAGGCTGAGCACTGAAACGGGGAAGAAAGGAGAAATACATCAATTATAAGTAAAAGACTTTGATGCCAGACTCAGTATTCTAGGGGGAAAGAGAAATGCCAAAGGAGCAGATGTAAATAGAATATATTTTTGAGTGGGGAATAATCTTGACTCAAGAGTCTCATCTGTAAACTCTCTTCAAAGTACACAAATCAGGTCAGTCCTTTGTCATGGAAAAACAGAGACTGTGCCCCGTTATAGTCAATGTGCAGTAGTTAGGATAAATATAACTGTTTTCAGATTTCTACTCTAGAGCTGGGACAACAGTCCAAGCCTCCTTATCTAAAGAAACAGTCTTTACTGCAAGGCTATTGGGTATCCCAAAGTAGGGCTTTCTCAATTTTCCCTGTTGGATCTGTTCCCCAGTACGTAAGTAATTCAATATTAATTTCAGCTGTACATAGAGAACATGGAAGATTGACTCTAATTCAGTGGTTAGTGATCTCTTTGCTTTGTATATAGTTTTGTATCAAATAGAACAGGTATCCCACCTCCAGAGTTAGTCACGTAAACATTAAGCTCCTGGGTAAAAGTGGGGGAAAGGAGGAAGATGCACACAAACTAGCTGCAAAGGCCTTGTTGCTGATTGTCTTTTGTACATGGCCTGATCCATTAAGTACAGTCTGAATGGGACTAGCAGACAGTCCCCAGAGGCCAGATTGGTGAGACAGTGCCTAATTTAAGAATCCTGCTGGGACTCAGGGTGAGCTAGAGTTCCAAGCAGCCCAAGGGTATCAGGTTATAGACGGCTCCAAGTATGCCCAAGTAAAAACTTAGTTACCTAAATGATTGCACCAGCAGAACTGTAGGGAGCCAATGAGCCTACAGGATTAGGTGGCAGGAGAGTAGGGATTTGAGAATATTAGTAAAACCAAGGTGTTCTGACACTGAATCTTTCTTTCAAATCATCTAGGTATGTGTAGGAATTGCATCCTAATTGTCTTACTAAAGTCTGTAGAAGAGGAGGCATTTCAGTGTTACTGTCCTGAGCGCCAAGAGCTGTCATTTATCCATCCGACTGTCCTTCCTCCTGAGCCCCATAAGCTGTCATCTAGTCATCAGTTCATCCTTCCTCTGCATCTGTTTTTACTGAATCATGTAAGTTGTACATTAATTATTTTTTTAAATTCATAAGAGCCAGAAGTTTCTGTGTACTGCTAGTGGTTATTAGAATACTTTTTCAACTCAGGAAAACGCATTTAGTATCCTACTGAAGTGCCCAATCCAAAGTTGGTTGATGTCTGCAGGATTCCATCTTTGACTTTGTTGGGCTTTGGATTAAGATGCACAGATGCAATGGCACTTAAAATCTTAACAGAAATCTTATTAAATCATAAAGTAAAAATCTTAGAAAAATGTTAATCTATTATTGTACAGAAATATAAGGCTTGGTGTATACACAAAGTATTTGCAACTAGAGTGACATCAGGAAGAAATATTAAATAAATGTGTAGATAAGCCTCGACTTAGATATCCAAATTAATTATTTTACCAGATTCAAGAGAGAAAAAAATGCCTAGTGTATCTATCCATAGACTTTTGGACTGTATTTCATAAGATCATAGGAAGGGATCTTACTAGGTCAGTACAGTCCTACAGTACAGTCAAGGCAGTACAGTCAAGGCAGGTTCATCCCTGAATAATCCATCCCAGCCAAAAGTCTGTCTAAACTGTTGAAAACTTCCAAGGATCAAGATTCCACACATTTCCCTGGATAGCTTATTCCAATGTTTGACCACCCTCATAGTCAGAAAGTTCCTTCTAATCTCCAAGTGAAATTTCCCCTGCTGAAGCTTGAGGCCATTAATTCTTGCCCTGTCCCTTACAGTTACAGAGAAAAGTCCATTTCCATCCTCTCTGTAATCGCGCTTCAGATGTTTCAAGACTGTTATAATATCTCCCACTTCTCCAGCCTAAATAACTCTACTTCTTTCAGTCTTTCCACATACTTCTTGCCTCCCAGGCCTCTAGTCATTTTTGTTGCTCTGCGCTGGACTCTTTCAAACTGTTCACATCCTTCTTGAAGTGTGGGGCTAAAAATGGGTACAGTACTTGAGGTGAGGTCTCACCATTGCTGAACAGAGTGGAAGAATTGCTTCCCTTGATCTATAGTGATCTATAGAAGTGATGCTTCTGTTAATACAACCATTATGCCACTGGCCTTTTCTTCACAACAAAAGCACACTGTTGGTTCATATTCATCTGATAGTCTCCAGTGACCGCCAAGACTTTCTTTGCGGTACTGCAGCCGAGCATTTGTACATGCAATTATTTCATTCAGAGTGCAGGACTTTGCACTTGTGGTTGTTGAATCTCATCCAATTAATTGTGAACTATTTCTCCAATCTATCCAGGTCATTCTGAATCTTGGTCCTGCCCTCTGGTATATCTGCAGCTCTACCCAACTGGGTATTATCCACAAATTTGCAAAGCATACACTGGATCCCATTGTCCAAATTATTAATGAAACTATTAAGCAATACTAGGCCCAGGTCAGACCCCTAGGAAGCCCCACTTGATACTTCCTCCCATCTAGATATTGAGCCATTATGACTACTCACTGGGTGTGTCTACACATGCATTTGATGCTGGAGCAGTTTACTCATGAGTAAAGGCTTCTGGGCATATGTCTACACATGCAGGGAAGTAGGAGTAGGTTTGGTGCTAATGACAACAAACTGCTTCCACTTCCTGGGGCCCTGCAATTAGCCCCTGCTGCCACCAAGGGAAGCTGAAAGATGGAGACCATCTTGAAAAGCCAGCTCTGTTCCCTGCTCAATGGTTAGCCACTTCCCCACTTTAACTGGTTCCTGGGCCAGACCCATGCCCTGGTGGAATGCACCTTTGTCCACCTCCAGGGACACTGGTGCAAGCTCACTGCCGCCCTCAAGTTTACTGAAGTGAATATCCAGTAGGTCATCACTGGAGCCTGTATCCTGCATATCATCTCTGATGGCTGGGGGAGCTCTTTTCTGAGGCCTGGGTGGGAGAAGCATGGTTCGTGGAGAATGTCTGGGACCAGGAATACCACCTGCAGTGGCAGCCACAGCAGTGGGGTCCACCCACCGAGGCCCCTGGTGAGCTGCACACCTGTCAGCAAGGGCCAGCACACTGGGTGCAAGCGGTGCTGTCCATGCATCTCCTCCTGCATTCCCTGCTGTAGCCTAGCTGAACAGCTGCTCATGGGCCCCTATCCATCCACTCCCAGCACCACTCTCCTCACAGCACTTTATCCCCTTCACAACAAATAGACCCTGCCTTCCCCCTCCCTCCCCAACAACAGAGTCTGCCCCTCCTCCCTCCCCAACAACAGAGCCCCTCCACCACCCACCAACAATAAAACAACCTCTTTTCTGTGCAAACTGTTTTCAATGTGGCAGTTTGTGTGAGTGCATTCCAGGGGTGTTCAGCAACGGGGTAGGGGCAGAGCCTGAGGACGGGCAGCCAGCACCCTGGTCATTCCCCCATGGGTATACCATGACAAACCTGGAAGGTGGGGGTCTTGCCCAGGGTTGACTGTGAACATTTGTACCCCGTTGTGGGTGGCTCCTTCTCCAGCAGCCAATGTCCAGGACCAGCAGTACCAGTGTGCAATCCTGGAATTGCTGCAGGCAGCTCCTGCTCCATGCCTGCATGCAGCCAGGATGAGTGGCAGGGGGACTCAGGATGGGGGCCAGGGCAAGGAAGACTTCTGGCCCATGAAGGTGGTGCTGGACTTCCACCCAGGCCCATGAGGGGGATTGCTGCTGAGCAGCAGGCAGCTGCCAGGGTCCACACAGAAATACAATTTGGGACTACGCAGTGGGCAGCATGTTGGCAACTGCCAGGGCCCAAATGGTGTCCAGCTCTCAGCAGACATCTTCTGTGTCCTCCACTGCCCTAGTCATGAATGTACCCTGCTCCTACAGGGCCACCATGTGCTTCCACTCCAGGGGCAGAAGCTGCATCCTGAATTCATAGTCCACCTGGTCCTGCACATCCTCATGGCTGGCATCCTCTGCCCACCACACCTGTGCATCTGCCAGACAGTCCTCTGCAGCCTTCACCGCCCAGTCCAGGAGGAGCATCTGGTCTTGGGTCCTCCTTCTGTGGAGATGGCACCAGGCATGGGCAGTGGTGACCCTGAGGCTGCATCCCATCTGCCAAATGCAGCCTCTCCCCTGCATGCAGCTGCAGGGCCTAAAGAGCCATGAGAAAGAAGCTGATTGTGAGAGTTTGCAGCATTTCTAAGATGAGATGCTCTGAATCGGGGGGCGTGGGGGGGCAGCCTCAGATCAAGGGTCAGGTGTGCACACTTGCCCAGAGACCATGGTAAGTCAGTTGGGCAGGCCTGGGTCCAGGTGGCTGCCAGCCAAGCCCTGTGTCCCTGCTCACTCCTCAGTGCCCAGTGAGCTGCTGGGTACTGGCCATGGGCAGCCTGCCTCTCCTGTCCCCGTTCCAGGCTGGGAAAGGTCAGGCTTCTGGGAGCATATGCTGCTGCAGTTCCAGAACCCACTCCCACACTTCTCCTCCTGCAGGCCAGGCTGTCACCTGTGCTGCCACCAAGTCCATGGCACACAGGCTGAGGAGTCTGGGGCTCCCAGCTGACTGGGATGTGGAGCTTCCTGTGCCTCCTCCCTTGACACATTCCTTGGCATGCGAGAGGCCCATGCCTGCTTAGCTGTGGGGGCACAGGCTACTCAATGAAGTTTTGTATCATCTCCCACCTCCCTGCCTGCTGAGGGGGAGGAATCTGGGATCCAGGGGAGCACAGCTGGGCCAGGCAGGGATGGAGGCAGGGACCAAAGCCAGGGCTCAGGAGCTGGCAGGCCTGGCAGGAGCCTGCAGCAGGCTGCAGGACTGGACAGTGCAGCCTTGGCAGCTGTGTGCAGTTCCAGGCAGTGGCTCTGGGGTGCAGACAGGCTGCCACAGGTAGCCTGTGCACGGAGAGCAGAGGCCAGAAGTTGCCTCACATTCCTTCTTTTTGTGCCCCAGGGCTCAAATTTGCAGGCTTTTAAGGACCTGAGGCTGTGGCTGCCAGAGAGCTGGGCCAGCCCTGGAGCAGGAGAGGCTCCCAGCCCTGGTGTTGAGCTCATGTTGGCCCCATGGTGGCAAATTTGCTCCCGGTTGGTATCTACACATGTGTTACTGTGCAGTAAGTACTTGCAAGTAAATTTGCTACTTGCATTTGCAGGTAGAAAATCTACTCATAAGCAGCAAAGTTTATTGCACAGTAAGTGTGTGCGCATGTAGACTTGCACACTTACTGTGCAGTAAATGGTGCTACTACGCAGTAAAGCATCTTGTGTAGATGCTCCCACTGAATATGATGATCTAACCAGTTATGTATGCATCTTACCTCATCTAGTCTGTGATTCCTTACTTTGTTAATGAGAATGTCATGAGAGACAATATCAGAAGCTTTGCCAAAGTCAACTTACATCACATGGACCACTCTTCCTCCATCCCCAGAGCCTGCCAACTTACTGTAGAAGGAAATCTGGTTGGTCAGGCATGACTTGCTCTTGGTGAATCCATACTGGTTGTTCCTAATCACCTTAATCTTTTCTAGGTGATTCACAATATCTTCCTGGAGAATCTGCTAGATGCTCTTCCCAGGTATCAAAGTCAGGCTGACTTATCTTTAGTTCCCTAGATCCTCCTTCTTCTTTTTTATAGATGAACACTATGTATCCCCTTTGCTAGTCATCCAAGACCTCACTCACTTCCATGATTTCTCAAAGACAATAGACAATGGCTTTGAAACCACCTCAGCCAATTCCTTCAATACCTTAGGGTGCATCACATCCAATGTGATCCTGCTGATTTGAAAGCATCAATCTTCCCTAAGTAAATCCTAACCTGTTCTTCTGCTGCTCTAGGTTGTTTGTCTCTTTCCCTATTTTTGCTGCCAACTGTACTCATCATGTGGTAGTTGCTCCTATTTGTGTAGACAGAAGCAAAAAATGCATCAAATACTTCAGTTTTCTCTGCATCATCCTTTACTAGATTGCCTTCATCATTCTGTTAAAAAAAATAAATACAAAAATTATGCTTTCTCTGGTCTTCCTTTTACTTTTGGCATACCTATATTCTGTTTATTGCCTTTTATGTCCCTTGCCAAGTGCATGTTAAATTATGTCTTGGCCATCCTAATTTTCTCCCTGCATGCCTGTGCAATACTTATACTCTTCCCTAGTATTATGACCAAGTTTAAACTTTTTATAGGATTCCTTTTTGCATTTCAACTCATTTAGGAGATTGCTGTTTATCCAGGCTGTTCTCCTGTTGTACGTCCTGTTAAACCTTTGAATCAGGATAGCTTGTTCCTGTGCCCTTAAGAGGGACTCCTTAAAGTACAGCTAGCTCTCTTGGACTCCTTTTCCCTTCAAAGTTGCCACCAAAGAAATTCTGCTCAGCAGTTGCCTGAGTCTGTTAAAGTCTTCTTTTCTGAAGTCCAGTGGCTTTAATCAGCTACTCTTCTTCCTCCCCTTGGGATCTTGAAATCTATCACTTTATGGTCATTGTCACCCAAGTTACCTTCCACCTTCACATGTCAGCATCTCTCCTGCTGCAAGAAAGTTTAGAAAGCACAAGTCTGTGGCTGTAGACTATTAGGTGTTCTTCTCTGCTAGATATTAATTTCCTGTTACTTTGTCATGGTGACAGGTAATTTTATCTGGGGAGAACATGGTAATGATTTACTAGTATTGTTTTCATAGTAAGACTGAGGACCACTGGGAAATAAATGCTATACTTGCTTGACAAATATTTATAAATTTACTGGTTGCAATTTACTATTAGAAATGTAATTTCCTTACTAAGTATCATTTCAAGTTTGTCAGAGTAATGATTGGAGGAGAAACACTGGAGGCAGTTAAAAGGTTCACTTACTGCACAGTTGAGTTGTAGGGTGCATTGAGACCTGAGAAGCAATAACAAGACAGTGAATTCCCATAGCTTTTGTTGTAATAATAGGGTTTCAAGATTAAGATTTTAAAAAAGGAAACTGAATAGCAATAACTTTTAAAAACATATTTAGGAAGCAGATACAGGCTAACCTACTGAGTAAGAAAAAGGTGGCAAAATACAGGAATCATCTGAGGAGTTTTCCCAAGGTGAAATGGTAGAGTGGTCATTAAATAAAGCTATATTTGTATCAAACACACTTTCCAGTGGGAGCGACTGACAGTCTATAATCACTTGAGGATAAGTCTCTTCCCTTGAAGACAACTGTTTGCATGGTAATTGGAAGGAAACTAAGTTGGAAGGCAGGGAAGTTAGCACAGCAGGGAAAATGCAGTGGAATTAAGGCTTGAAACTTGTAGAGGTTTTAGAGGTAGAGGTGCAGAGCACTTGAAGGCAGTGGTGTTGTCTTTGGACAGAGAGCTGTCATGTCCTCCAAGAAGGTTGTTTGCTTCTGTATCATTTCAGCTGCTTTTGTGAAGACTTAGCTTATCCTTTCCTCATCAGTGCCTTGTTGCAGAAACCCTTACTGCCACTCTATTTTTTCTACCCCTCTCTCGGTGGGTAAAAGAGTTCTTTGGATATGTCACCTTTTACCCCTATATAAATTGTCAGCTACTGGGGACATGGACAAGCAGTTGTTTGCTTATGTGCCATATCCTCCGTGCCAACAGTACTACAATGCTGATTTCTCCTTGATTTTGAACTTCCATTTCCATAGTCTCTTCCAACTTTTGAATCAGCTTAGACATAATAACTGTTCCCCAATTGTTTGAGACCCCTTGGTCAGTAATGTGAGGGGAGCAACATCAAAAATTAGGTTTTGAAGGGACCTCAGGCAGTAATCTAGTTCAACCCCTTGTCTAAAGTAGGACTGTACCCAACTAAATCACCCCAGCCAAAGCTTTATCTAGTCAGGTTTTGAAAACCTCCAAGGATGGAGATTCCACAACCTTTCTGGGTAGCCGGTTCCAGTGCTTTACGATCCTCCTCATGGAAAAGTTTTTCTCAATATCTCACCTAAACTTCCTTTGCTGCAACTTAAAGGTGCTAATGTAATACCTTTAAAAAACCTGTATTTCTTAAAATAGACATTTAAAGCTATATAGGGGTTTGTTTTTGTATGGGAACTTGAGGAAGGGTTGTTAGATGCCAAGACAGACTGTAGGCTTTTGTGAATTGACTGGTACCCAATTTCTATAAACATTTATATACTATTGTGCTTACAGCCTTGCAGAGGGCCTAGGCAGTGTGGGCGGGGAATTAGCCAGGGACAAACCTGGGCCTTTGCTTATCTACTCACATCTCATGGCACTCTTCAAGGACCTGGGTACCAATCACTGATGGTTAAGAATCACTGCTATAGGAATTGTAGGGGTGGAAATCAAAGAATGGTGTAATAGAGGCAGCTCAGTAATAACATGGTTAATGATCAGATGGGGTTTGATGGGTAGACTGCTCAAGCACATGTCAAAGTTGAGAATGACATCTGTCAGGCTGAATGGGTCCTCAGGTAACTGAGGAGCCCAATTCTGGATGCACACTTCCTTCAGCAATAGGGGCATGTTGTTGCTCGGGGGAGTGGGATTTGCAGCCCTGGGTTGGTCTCCTTTTCCTTCCTCTGTTGCTACTGTCCTGCCTCGGTATTGAGTCATGGGGTCTCAAAGTGGCATGTGCCTTCGTAGACCAGGTGGTGCCATGCCGAAAGGTCAGTGGCTTGCTCCTCCCAGCCATTGGTGCTGATGCCTTCATGCTCGAGGGCAACCTTGAGCGTGTCTTTGTACCATTTTCTCTGGCTGCCCTTTAAGCATTTCATAGATTGCATAGCTTTCATAGACATTAAGGTTGGAAGGGACCTCGGAATATCATCGAGTCCAGCCCCCTGCCTGAAGGGCAGGAAGTCAGCTGGGGTCGTAGGATCCCAGCAAGATAAGCATCCAAATCTCTCTTGAAGGTATTCAATGTAGGTGCTTGAACCACCTCGGATAGCAAGCTATTCCAGACCTTGGGGGCTTGGACAGTAAAGATATTCTTCCTTATGTGCAGCCTGAAACCGTCTTGCAGTAGTTTATAACTGTTCAACCTCATCATCCCTTGGGGTGCTCTGGTGAACAGACGTTCCCCTAGATACTGGTGGTCACCCCTGATAAACTTATAGGTGACCATCAGATCACCCCTGAGCCTGCGCTTTTCCAGGCTAAAAAGCTTCATAGCTCTCAGCCTGTTGTGCTAAGGTCTGTTTTCCTGACTTCTGATTATGTGCATGGCTCTTCTCTGGACTCTCTGAAGCTTTTCCGCATCCTTTTTGAATTGACGGGCCCAAAACTGGATGCCGTACTCCAGCTGTGGTTTCACCAAGGCCAAGTACAACAGGAGAATGACATCCTGGGATTTGCTTGAGAAGCATCTATGGAAGCAAGCGAGTGTTTTGCTCACTTTACTAGCTGCCTCCCTCACATTGCATTACATTGAAGGCTCGCATTGAAGGCTCATGTTCATTTTGTGGTCAATGATGATCCCCAAGCCTCTTTCTTCCATAGTACTAGCCAGAGTAGCACTGCCGAGCCTATAAGGATGCTGCAGGTTTTTCCTCCCAAGGTGGAGAGATTTTCATTTTTCAGTGTTAAACACCATCAGGTTCTCATCTGCCCATTTGCTGAGCTTGTCCAGGTCAGCCTGGATCACTCACCTGTCTTCGGGTGTGGATGCTTTGCCCCAAAGTTTGGTGTCATTGGCGAACCTGGCTAGTCTGCTCCTGACTCCAATGTCCACATCATTAATGAAGATGTTGAACAATATGGGTCCAAGGACAGAGCCTTGGGGGACCCCACTGGTCACAGGACACCATGATGATTGACTTCCATCAATTACCACCCTCTGGGTCCAACCACGGAGCCAATTTCCAAGCCAGTGGATTGTGGTGGATCCAAGGCCGCAGTTGGCCAGTTTCAACAATAGGTGATCATGGGACACCAGATTGAAGTCAAGATTTATGATATCAATCTCTTCTCCTTTGTCCAGGTGATAGGTCACCTGGTCATAAAAGAAAATGAGTTTGGTCAAGCAAGACCTACCCGCAACAGACCCATGCTGGCTATCCCTCAGGATGTTGGCATCAGCCAGTCCATTAAGGATGGCCTCTTTAATAAACTTTTCTAAGATCTTCTCCCAAATGGAAGTCAGGCTGATGGGTCTATAGTTTGCTGGATCCATTTTCCTCCCTTTCTTGAAGATAGGCACTGCATTGACCTTCTTCCAGTCTTCAGGCACTACCCCAGAGTGCCAGGAGTTGTTAAAGATCCATTGCAGAGGCTGGGCTGTGATGCTAACCAGCTCCTTGAGTATCCTGAGGTGTAGATTGTCAGGACCAGCTGACTTGAAGGTCTCCAGCCTCTCAAGGTGTTCCTTTACAAGGTCAGCATTGATGGAGGGCAGGGGAGCTCCCTCACCCAGACCTCCCTGTTCCATAGTGGGCATGGATGTCCCATGGGGATGATGAAAGACCAACACAAAGTTGGCTTTTTTGTGGGTGTCCGTGTCAGTTGTCCCATCTGGTTCAGCAGGGGTCCAGTGTCACCCTTGCTTTTCATCCAGCTCCCCACATATCTGAAAAAGGACTTTTTATTGTCCTTGATGCTCAAAGCTTGTTGGAGTTCAGTTGTAGCACTGGCTTCCCTGGTTTGCTCCCTGCAGGAGCGGACCACTGCAAATATTCCTCCTTGGAGATGGATCCCATCCTCCATCCTTGGTAGGCCTTTCTTTTTAGCCTCAGGAGGTCTGCTAGATCCCTGGAGAGCCAGGGGGCTGCTGTGACCTCTTGCTTCCTTTCCTCCAAGATGGAATAGAATTAGCTCATGCATTGAGGATCGCTCCCTTCAGGAGCAACCACTCTTCCTGGACACCCCTCCTCCTGGGGTCATGATCCCTTAGGGCCTCATTGACAAGCTGCCTGAGCTTGTCAACGTTGGCTTTCCTGAAGTCAAGGATTTCAGTGTTGCTGATTGACTTGCCAGCTTTATGGCGGATGGTGAAGGTGATCAGCTCATGGTCACTATCACCTAGCTTCCCATCGATCACTATGTCGCTGATTAGGTCATCCCCAGTAGCAGTACCAGGTTGAGAAGCGCTTACCTGTTTTTGGCTTCTTGAGTGAGGTAGAGGTCA
Organism: Crocodylus siamensis; assembly: GCF_052110815.1. Classification (NCBI taxonomy): domain Eukaryota; kingdom Metazoa; phylum Chordata; order Crocodylia; family Crocodylidae; genus Crocodylus; species Crocodylus siamensis. Next base: position 340,617,039 of record NC_143395.1, on the reverse strand, counting down.
TCCACGCATGATAGGAAGCTTTGAAACCACTCAGATTTTTCTGAGTGATCCTCCCATGAGTTGTCTGGGTAATTGAAGTCACCCATGACAACCATGGTCCTGGAACATGTGGCCTCAGCCAGTTCCCGGTCGAACTCCTGGTCAAGCTCTTGACTTTGGCTAACAGAGAGCTGGGTGAAGTGAATCTGGTCAGGGAGGCAGTTTTCAGACATTCAGACACAGTGACCCATCCATCAGGGTTGATTTCTCAAGAGCAGGGCTTCGATGTCGGTGGACACAGCTTCATGGAGTATGCTCATGCTATTCCATAGGTCCTCCCATTTGATTCCCAGGATTTGACACAAACAGTGCTGGTGAAAGCTTTCAAGAGTGTTAATGTGGCATCAGTAGATGGTCCAGGCTTCACTGAAGTAGAGGAAGGTGATCAACCTGAGAGCCTTATAAACCAGGACCTTTGTTGACTTCTGATGATCTCTATTTTCAAAGATATATTGCAGCTTGAATAAGGTGGCACTAACACAGTTGACCTGATGCTGGACTTCTTCATTGATGGTAGGCCATTGAGAGAGATGGCTACCAAGATAAGGAAAGTGCTCAACATACTCCAGAGCCTTCCTGTCTACATAGATAGTGCGAGGGATGTTCAGCTGGCCTGGGGAGGGTTGGTGGAGAACCTTCATCTTGGCGAAGTTCAAGGACAAGCCAAGTCTCTTGTACAAAGCTATGAAGAGATTTAGGGCTGCTTCCTGCGCAGAATAAGCCATCATGCAGCACTCATCCACAAACTGAAGGTCATGAAGGTCCTTGGTGGTGAGTCTTGTTTTTGCCCAGAAGTGCCCAAGATTGAAAAGCTTTCTGTCCAGTCAGTACTGGATACTGATGCCGGATGGTAGATCAGCTCAGATGATGTGGATGATGACAGTCAGGTAGGTGGTAAGAAGGGTTGGGGCTATCATGCAACTTTTTTGATCTTGGTCTGGATGCAGAAGGCCTCAGTTTCAGATCTTCCACTCAGGATGGTGGTGGTCATATCATCATGCAGTAGTCTCAGCCTGGTGACAAACTTCAGTGGGCAACCAAGACATTGTAGGATGATCCACAGAGCTTCATAATTTAAAGAATTGGCCTTGCTCAGGTCAATGAAGGTGATGAACAGTTCTTGGTTTTGCTCTGGACATTTTTCTTGGATCTGCCTGGCAATCAAAACCATGTCCACAGTGTCCCAGGATGGTCAAAATCCACACTGGGTTTCCTGAAGGATCTCCTTGGAGATGGAACAAAGGTGATCCATGAGGATGTGGGCCAGGATCTTACCTGCAATAGCAGGAGGGAAATCCCCCCACAGTCAGAATTGTTCCCCTTCTTGTAGATGGTCATGATGGTCATATTCTTGAGATCCCCAGGGAGAATAAGCTGATGGAGTCATGATGTGAGCCAGAAGCTGCCAGCATGGTAGAGCTCTGTAGGTATACCAACTGGCCCACAGGTTTTGTTGGTTTTCATCTGTTGGATGGCACACTTCAGCTCTCTGATGGTTGATGGATCACCAAGGGAATCCACCATAGGGCATTGTGAGAAAGCTAGGAGGGTCTCCTTCCATATGGTGGACTCCTCTGATATGGTTAAGGAGGAGTTCAAAATGCTCTCTCCAATACAGACGGATGGTATCATCATCCTTAAGGAGCCAGAAGCCAACCTGTGATTGAAGGAGGTTTTGTCCAATGGAGCGGAGTCTGTAGGCTGTCTTGGTAGCCTGGAAGAAGTTACGCATGTCATGCTGGTCAGCATAGCCCTGGATCACGCGTGCCTTCTCCACCCACCAGTTGTTCTTCATGTCACAGATGCATCATTGGATCTCAGCCTTTAGCTGCTGGTACACTACCATCTTTCGCCAAGTTTGTGCATGGCTTTGCCAGGTGATGAAGGCTGCATGCTTTTGCTTGAGGAGATTTCAAATCTGAGTGTCACTGGCATCGAACCAGTCTTGGTTCCATCATGATGCAAACCAAATAGTCTGGGCACAGGTGTCTTGGACAGCGGACTTGAGTTGCTCCCAGTGTGCCTGGATGGAGATATCATCAAGGGGAGGGACTTGCTCCAGTGCACTATACAACTGGGCCTGGAACTCCTCCCACTATCCAGGGTCCTTCAGAGCTGCAATGTTCACCCATGTCTGGGTGGCCTTCTGGGTCTTCCAGTGTCTTGGTACTAGGCAGATATTCATCACCTAGTGCACAAGTAGGTGGTCCATCCAGCAGTCCTCAGAGCCCTTCATGGCCCTCATAACAAGCACATCCCTCAAGTCTCTACCTCAGATGATGATGTAGTCCAAGAAGTGCCTGTGCTCTGACCTCAGATGCCTCCATGTGGTCTTGAGCTGCTCTTTCTGGTGGAAGACGGTGTTCATCACAATCAGGCCAAGTTGGGTGCATTTGGTCAGAAGCAGGATACTGCTGGCATTGGCCTTCTCCACACCATTCTTGCCAGTAGTTTCACTCCAGATTTCATGGTCACATGCAACCTGGGCATTGAAGGTGCCCAGGAGAATAATCTTGTTGTCCCTGGGGATGGATGCAAGGACACTGTTGAGATTGGAGTACAACTTTTCCTTGACTTCCTCATCAGAATCCAGCATTGGAACATATGCACTGATAACAGTGGCACATTGGTTTTAGCTGAAGTGCAGGTGAAGGATCATCAGCCTTTCATTGACACCTGAAGGGAGTTTGCAGATCATGTCAGCAATCTTGTTCCTGACGGTGAAACCAACTCCATGGATACAGGGGTTGCATTCTGGTTTCCCTTTCCAGAAGAAGGTGTACCCTCTGCTGACCTCCCTCAGCTGTCCTTCCCCAGTGAGCTGGGTTTCACTGAGAGCAGCATTGTCGATGTTATGTCTTACTAACTCCCAAGCCACAATGGTAGTTCATCTTTCCAGGCAACCGCTCTTTGGGTTGTCAATGAGTGTTCTCACATTTCAGGTTCCAAAGTTTAGCTTTTTCTTATTTTGACTGCAGGCATGGTGATCCCACTGGTTGTGGTTTCCCAGCCAGGAGAGATAGGACAGCTTATTTTTGCGGCACCTTTTCTATCCCCCTTCCCAATGGGGTGAGCAGAGGGTATCCTAAAGAGGGCTGCCCAGTCATGGATTCAGCTGCCAAAGGACACCCCTGTCTCAACACAGGTGCCCAATGACCATCATACATCCACTGCCTGTGTGCAGACTCTTGGCTGGGGGCCTCCAGGTATCACAGCCCTGCCCCTGTCACCAATCCTCCATTGCCACAAGGCTTTTGGACCTGACGGAAGCCTGCGTGTGGCATATTTAGAGTGAGTGGCCCTACCAGAAGCATGAGCTCCAGATACCATTGCTCTTGGGGTTACTGGAACATGCAAGCCTCTCCACCACAACAAGGTGATGATCCTCAGAGACAAGCACATACACATCTGCTGGCTGTCCTTATTTTAAAGGAGGTTGCTTTGAGTCATGTCCCTAAGATGCAGGGGAAGATTTTGTTCCAAAAAAGCAATGGGAAAATTGGCAAGTATGTTGTACCACTAACAGCCATGACAATGCCCTCAGAGCTAGTGCCAGAGTGGAATGGAGCTACCAGCAATACTACCCGTGGTGAGAAAGCTGTCTTGTCATGCAGACTCTGTGCCGAATTACAGCAGTCTCTGTTTTTAAAATACCTTTGGATTAACATAAAGTGCCCTCCAAAATTAAAAAAATTTTATAATGAGGGATGAATTTCTTAAGTGTCTATAAAAATATTTTATTTAGGAAATGTTTGCATAGCAGGACTGAGCTACTTTTCCCCCAGATTAACTAAAAGATGAGTGCATTAATGAAACTATGAGTCAGAAAAGAAAAGTATTGAGTGCTTTTTTATTCAATAGCATCTACTATCCCTAGGGCTCCTCTCTCCCATTAACCTATGAAGAGCTGACATATCAGCTGGGCAAGGATCTTGTTTTGTGTGACAAGAGGCCAGATACAGATAGGTGGAGAGAGAAGATCAAAGAGCACTTTTGTAAGGCAGGAACAGCAGCAAAAACTAAAGTACAGGTAATGCAGTTTGCATAATTAGTAATAGTTTTCTCTGTGCATCTTAGTTCCAGGACCAGATGCATTATATAAGTGTTTGAGTGGCACTGTACTTGGGCTAATTAGGCATGCAGGATTTTTCCTTGTACCATGTAGACATACCTATAGTCAATGAAGCTCTCCCAGAGGTCCTATTACTGTCCTTCTTGCTCTTTTCTAATTCAGCTAGTGCTCCTATTTCTTATTCTGAGGCTGAATTAGGACCTAGTTGTACTCCTTCTGCTTTGTTTGTTTGCTATTGTGCATTATGGTGATTAAAATTCACATGGGCTTAGATTTCTTCCTCAACAAGAAGGAACTGAAGTCCAGGACCTCATTGTAGGCACACCCTGAAACATGAGACACAATTTGATCAATAATCAGAGTCTGTAATTTAGGCATGTGATCTAGAACAGTGGCACTCAGCCTCCAGCACTTGGGTCAGATAAAGCCTATGGAGCCATCTCAGCAGGGAATATGGCTTCTTCAGCCATGGGATATTGTTCCAAGAAGGATTGCTGGGAAGAGATGGGATTGACCTGCAAAAAAGAGAGCAAACATCTCCACAAACAGACCCACTAACCTAGCGAGAAGGGCTTTAAACTAGGTTTACTGGGGGATGGAGACCAAAGGCCTGAGATAAGTGGGGAAGTGGGAGACCTGGAGGAAGAGCAAGCAGGCGGGGGCAACAGGGGAGGTGTTCTCTTACTTCCTCAGAAATCAGGGCAATCAACTAGGTGCTTGTACATGAATAAATGGAGTCTGGGAAACAAGGAGGAAGAATTGGAAGTCCTTGTACCTTCATGAAACTATGACGTCATTGGAGACTTGGTGGGATAGTTCTCATGACTGGAGCACTGTCACAGATGCATACAAACTGTTCTGGAAAGACAGGCAAGGAAGAACAGGAGGAGAAGTTGCACTTTATATAAAAGAGCTGTATGATTGCTCAGAGCTCCAGTATGAAACTGGTGAAAGGCCTGTCTCTTGTTTAAGGTTAGATGGGAGAGCATCATGGGTGATGTTGTGGTGGGTGTCTGCAATAGACCACTAGACCAGGAGGAAGTAGTGTACGAGGCTTTCTTCAAATAGCTAATGGAAGTTTCTCAATCACAAGCCCTGGTTCTCATGGAGGACTTGAATCACCCAAGACATTTGCTGGGAGGGAAATCCAGCTTGCACAGGCAATCCAGGGTGTTTTTGGAGAGTGTTGGGGACAACTTCTTGGTGCAATTGCTGGAGCAGCCAACTAGGGGCTATGCTCTTCTTGACCTGCTGCTCACAAGCAGGGAAGGATTGGTGGTGCATGTCATTGTGGATGGCAACTTGGGCAACAGTGACCAAGAGATGATTGTGTTCAGGATCCTGAGGAAAGGAAGGATGGAGAGCAGCAGAGTAAGCTGGACTTCAGAAAAGCAGACTTTGACTTGCTTAGGGAACTTATGGACATTATCCCCTGGGAAGTCAGTCTGACGGAAAGAGTCCAGGACAGTTGGCTATACCTTAAAGATGCTTTACTGAAAGTGCAAAAACAAATCACTCTGATGTACAGGAAGACAGAACCCAACTGCATAGGTCTCAGGAACAGTCTCTCACTCAGTTGTTAGAAATATTATTAAAAATGCATTATGAATAGTGTTGTTAGAACAGCACAGCTGGCGGCTCTCCCTGGCGGGAGGAGGAGGTAGAGGAGAAGCTACCAAGGGCTCTTTGTATTAAGGTATCACTCTCTTTGTTTTGCAAATTTACTATCTCTTTGTTACAGTAAAGCATATACTCCTTAGTTTTCTCATGTAAATAAGAGTAATTGCAATTTTTAATAATCCTGTCCTTGGGACAGAGAAAGTTTGAACTTTTGGTAACCTAAAGAGCTTTCTAAGCATGTGTAATCAGCTAATGCATATAAGCCTATCCGCCCCGCATACTTAAGTAGTTAATTATAATGCACATGCGACGGATGACGTGACGTCATTTCATATATGTTTGTATGAACCAGAAATGAGTTGTAAGAGTTCCTGCTTTTGCACACGTGCCCAGGAAAGAGGAGATAAAGCCTGCTGAGAAGTTTTCCCCGGGGGCAGAGTGTGGTCTTTTGTCTTCGCTCTGACCCTATTTGCAAATATACCTTTTGTGTTGCTAATAGCGTGTGTCTGAGAGTTCTTCGCCTCCTGAGAAACGAACCGCAGCAATTTCTGCAACACAGTTCTCACTGGAGAAATCTCTCCCTTCATCAGCTAAACCCCTTCCCACCACTGGGCATCATCACCCTGCCCTCCTCTCCTAGAATGTAGAAGCCACAGAGGGAGTAAATGCTTCTTAGCAGGATTAATTTCCATGGGGATTTTCTAGCAGAAATCAATGTTACCGGCTGTTGCCCTCTATTCTTTCTTATGCCCCAGTGTGCCCCTTCCTCCATTTTCAGACCCCCAGCCATAGAGAGCCACTGTAAATCTTTGTGGGTTCTAGCAGAGGGTTATGCATGTAGCAATAGACCTTGCTTCCCTTTCATTGCTGCTGAGCTGTTAATTTCTTTATGCCTTAGATTAATTTGATTTAGTGTGGCAAAAATGGTTCTGAAATCTCATAGAAAGGTGCTGTGAAAGACTTACAAAAGACTGATATTATTGCTACTGCATGGTGTTCCATGATATTACTGAATTAAATTCTCAACAATCCCATGTCTAGTGGATTCACTGATGTCTGATGAAGCAATGAATATTTACAACATTGAAATATGACCCAGAAAATATAGGTATATGGGTCTATGTAAGTACAAATAAACATACTACAGTAAAATCCCTGTTATTTGCCATGACTGGGGAATGCTGGGTACTGGTTATGTAAAAATTCTGGTTATCTGAGGCAGATAATGTGGAGCGGGGGGCGGAGGGAGGGGCTGGTGGCAGCTGCATGTGGAGAGGGGTGGAGGCGGCGGGAGCAGCAACAGTGCAGGGTGGTGGGAGGCAGCAGTGGCTGCCACGTCTGAGCTCCCCACTCCCCCCGGCCAGCCAGCCAGCCAGAAATTCCAGTTAATAGAGTATTCCAGCTGGTAGGATGCTGGATAACAGGGATTTTACTGTAGTACTCCAAAATTATATTTAATATAAATGTAGGTGAAACTATAAAAGGCGCTTTAGGTTTCAGAATTTCCTTCTATCCACAACTGAGTATATTTCAAAGGCATTCTCTTGGAGCCATTATAATTCATTATGTCCAAATGTATACAGCTAAAGACCCTTAATCCACAGATTTTTGGTATAATAGACAACCCCAAAATATTTGGTTGTATATTTAAGAACCTTTGATCTCTGAAACTGCTGCATATATAAAATGCAATAAACTGTGTAATCCACATAGAGGGTTTACCTGCCTGTGCACATTTAATGTATATCAGACTGCTAAAATCCTAAATACAAAAATAAAAAAGCTGGTTTACTATTTTGTTCTATGACAGCTCTTTTAAAATTCAGGGTTGGTACTTAAAGGCATTAAAAATTAGGTCAAAATATTCTTTAATAGAAAACCCATTTTCTATATATAACATCAAATAGCTGTGACACCCACACACACTTGAGGTTGTGTATGATAAAGTGTGCGCTTTTGGTTATTTTATGTGGGCAAGATGGTCCCTGTTGTTCTGACCATGTGCTCAGCAACATGGCAAGCTGGGGCCTGTATCTGGGTAAAGTATGTAAAATCTTCTAAACTCATTGGCCAGAGGATTCTCCAGGCAGATTGGTTGGGAGAAAGATTGGACTGTGGCACTCTCTGACTGGGGAAGGCCAGGGTGATGTCATGCAGAGGGATATAAGGTGAACTAGGCTGGTTTGGGGAAGGAGAGAAGCTTCTAGAGGCTGCTGAAGAGTGGAGTTTCCTCTGGGGGAGAAGGAATTTGCAGATAGCAAAAAGGGAAACTCAGGTAGAGGAGAGAGAGAGAGGGAGAATTGTCTCAGCGTCTGGGAACACCTCTCTACTCTTTTTCTTCCCCTTTTTTGTGGTTTTAAGGGATTAATACTAGGGAAGAGAGTATTGTTTCCTTGTGCTGGCTGGCCAAGAATTAGGCCTGGCAGTTTTAAACAGGGTTGAAACCTTAGAGTTTCTGGTCCTGCCAGCTTTGGGCCAGGCTTGAGGTTTGCAACTTTTTTTGCTCCCTGCAGAGCTGTGGACCCAAACTACATGCAGCCTGGGCATCAAAAATAGGCTTTTCCCCTTTGCTTTTTGCTTTTTTTGATGGCCCTTTGCTCCAGTCAGGCTGTGCAGTTGGGTCAGCTGTAGCCATTGATCACCCTGGATTCTTTTGGAGTTTGTCCTGCAGTTTCATTTCAGTGGGCTATATAATCCAGCCCAGAAGTTTTGGGGTACATGCATGCTGGCTGCAGCCACAGTCACTCCCCACATACACACTCAACCTCTCTGTGGGAGCAAAAATCAGCACTCTACCACTTCTTTAGGAGCAGCAAGGGGCCCCTGGCAATGCAGAAGGACCCATGCTCTCAAGCAACTCCTTGCAGTACAGTGAACACAAGGAGCAGCTCAGGACTCTCCAGTGTGGGCTCCTCTCTCCAGGCAATTGCTGAAGAGCAGGCCCCTGGAACTACCTGCTGGAGAGCCCCAAATCCCAGACTGCCTTGGTGTGGGTGAAGCCATCCCAAGAAGGTGCCACATATAGAATTTGTTCTGTAGTTGTGTTGGCTACAAAGGGCCAATTCACAGGATCATCATAAAATTCTATTTTATTGGACAGATGCAAAAGTCAGACCATAAACCTTGGTGCTTATCCCCTCAAACGCACACACATTCACACACTTACAGTAGCTAGCTATGAACACTAAGCACCAGTGTCAAGATATACCTATCCCCAAGTGCTGGACTCCGCCGTCGATGGCCAGTCGAGGTTTCTTTCAGTGCAATGTTGCTTCAAAAGGGGATTGCCAGCTGGTCCTTCTGGCTGGACAGGCAGGGTGCTGGTCAGGTCAAAGAGGGTGCTACTGGGGGTCATTCTTTGCTGCCTTTTATCCCTCTCTGGCAGACTTTGGTGACTCCCCAATTCTTGGGTTTACCTAATCCAGGGGTAGTTTAAAAGGGTCTGGCAACAGCAAAAAAGCCTCAGTTAGGCTCCAGGAGCAGCGAGAGATGCACGGGTGAAAGCCCGCTGTGCCCCCGCTCCCCCAAAGCCCCCTAGACACCCCCCAGTAACTGCAGAGCCCCCAGCCAACCCACAGCACAGCTGGAGGTAAGCAGGGCCCGTGGTGAGGAGGGGTTAACCCTTAGAGAGTGGGAGGAGGCAGCTGAGTGGGAGCCGGGCCGGGTCTCAGCCCTCCTAGGCCCCTACTTTGCCTAGCCCCACAGGGAGTCATGTGACCAGAGCCATGCAACCAGGCTGTGCAAACAAGCACGCTTGTTTGCCAACTTATGAGTTAGCACTGCATTTGCACAGGAGGGTGCATGGGAAGGTCTGAGGCTCTGCCTGCAAGCCCCCAGGGTAGACAGTCCCAGCTGTAGCCGTCTACCAGCGGCATGACGTGGATGGGTACGCGCCACACCCTGAGGGGCCACTCGGGCTCTGCAGCACCCCCCCCTTTGGCCACCCAGACAGAGCCCATGATTCCAGGTTCCACGCAGATGGAGTCCGTGGCTCTCGGCTGCGGGGGCTACTTGTCCCTTTTTCAGGCTCTGGGGCCTGAGAGCATGGCCACCTCCCCTTGCGGGGTCTGCTCCCTTTTGGGGTCTCTGGCACACCAGCTGGAGGAGCTCCAGGCTGCAGTCCAGAGACTGCATGCCATCAGGGACTGCAAGCAGGAAATTGACTCCTAGTGCCAGGCTCTTCTCCCCCAGGACCTGGAGGGTAGACCATGGTCTCCCTCCAGGACAAGGGAGGACTCTGGGACCTCCCATTTGGTCCAGTCAAGGGGATAGTCCAAGGTGGTCAAGGGCCCTAAGGCCTGCCACACCAAGGCCCTTGTCCCGCTGGAGCTTAGCAATAGGTATGAACCTCTTGCAGCCCCAGCAGAGCCTGCTGAGTTGCCATCTCCCACAGGCAACACAGGCCAACTGCAGCTACTGCCCCCGCTCTCCCCAAGACAAAATGTAAAGTGTTTGTTGTGGAAGACTCCATCCTGAGGGGGACTAAGGGGGCAATCTGCCACCCCGACCCCTGAGCCCGAGAAGTCTGCTGCCTCCCAGGGGCCCACATCCAAGACATTGAGGAGAAGATCCCTAAGCTCCTCCAGCCTACAGACCACGAACCCATGCTCCCTATTCATGTGGGCAGCAATAACACGGCTCAGAGTGCTCCCAGCCAGGTCATGAGGTGCTACAGGGATTTGGGAGTGGGACTAAAGGGAGTGGGGGCACAGGTGGTGTTCTCTTTGATCCTCCCAGTCTTGGGGTATGCAGCCTGCTCTTTGGCGAGAGAGACAGCGAGCTGCTGGGAAGAGATGGCCTCCACCTCTCTCCCCTGGGGGGAGCTTTTCTCAGCCAGACTGGCTGACCTGCTCCACCAGGCTTTAAACTAAACACTGGGGGACGGGGGGGACTACCACCACTGCTGGCCCACTGAGCAACCCTTGCAAAGCCAGCAGGCCAAGGCCCACCCCTGCCCCAGCCCTAGTACAATCTGTGGGCAAGGCAAGAGCCCCCAAGGGGACATTTGCCTGCCTGTACACAAGTGCCAGGAGCTTGGGGAATAAGCAGGAGGAACTCATCCTCCTGCTTAACACAAATAATTATAGGGATAATGGAGACCTAGTGGGACTCCACCCATGACTAGACCATGGGTATAGATGGCTATAACTTGTACAGGAGAGATTGAGTAGATAAAAGGGGCTGGGGTGTAGTTCTCTACGTTAAGGAAAGCTATGCGTTCCTGCAAGTTGATGTTGGTGATCAGGGTGGACAACTGGAGACCCTCTGGGTTAAAATCCATGGGGAACACAGCACAGGGGAAACAACAGTGGGAGTCTACTACAGACCTCCCACCCAAAGTCAAGAGCTGGACCAGAAGTTCACCTGGAAACTGTCTAAGGCCACATACTCCAGGACCGTGGTTGCCATGGGTGAACTGAATTACCCAGACATCTCATGGGAGGATCACTCAGCAAAATCCAAGCAGTCGCAAAGCTTCCTATCGTGCATGGATGACCTCTACCTCACTCAAGAAGTCTATGGGCCAACGTGAGGTAAAGCACTGCTTGACCTGTTACTGGCTCCTGGGGATGACCTAATCAGCAACCTAGTGATCCATGGGAAGCTGGGTGACAGCAACCACGAGCTGATCACTTTCACCATCCGCTCTAAAGCTGGCAAGTCAGTCAGCAACACAGAAGGCCTTGACTTCAGAAAAGCCAACTTTGACAAGCTCAGAAGGCTTGTCAGTAAGGCCCTAAGGGACCATGACTCCAGGCGGAGGGGAGTCCAGGAAGAGTGGTTGCTCCTGAAGGGAGCAATCCTCAATGCACAAGCTAATTCTATTCCATCTTGGAGGAAAGGCAGCAAGAGGACACAGCAGGCCCCCTGGCTCTCCAGGGACCTAGCAGACCACCTAAGGCTAAAAGAAAGGCCTACAAAGGGTGAAGGATGGATTCACTTCCAAGGAGGAATATTCTGCACTGGTTCAGTCCTGCAAGGAGCAAACCAGGAAAGCCAAGGCTGCAACTGAACTCCAACTAGCTTTGAGCATCAAGCGCAATAAAAATTCCTTTTTCAGATATGTGGGGAGCTGGAGGAAAAGCAAGGGCAACATTGGACCCCTGCTGAGCCAGATGGGACAACTGACAACTGACACCCATGAAAAAGCCAACTTATTAAATGGGTATTTTGTGTCGGTCTTTCATCAGTCCCATGGGATGCCCATGCCCGCTACAGGACAGGGAAGTCTGGGTGAAGGAGATCCCCTGCCCTCCATCAATACTGACCTCGTAAAGGAACATTTTGAGAGGCTGGATACCTTCAAGTCAGCTAGTCCTGACAATCTAGACCCCAGGATACTCAAAGAGGTGGTGAGCATCATAGCTCAGCCTCTGGCACAGATCTTTGAGAACTCCTGGCAGTTTAGTGTAGTGCCAGAAGACTGGAAGAATGCCAATGTGGTGCTTATCAACAAGAAAGGTAGCAGATCGGGCAAACTGTAGGCCCATCAGCCTGACTTCTATGCCAGGGAAGATCTTAGAAAAGTTTATTAAAGAGGTCATCCTTAATGGACTGGCTGACACCAACATCCTGAGGGATAGCCAGCACAGGTTTGTTGTGGGTAGGTCTTGCTTGACCAATCTCATTTCCTTTCGTGACCAGGTGACCTATCACCTGGACAAGGGAGAAGAGATTGATGTCATATATCTTGACTTCAAAAAAGCTTTTGATCTGGTATCCCATAATCACCTCTTGGTGAAACTGCCTAACTGTGGCCTTGGGTCCACCACAATCTGCTGGCTGGGAAATTGGCTCCATGGTTGGACCCAGAAGGTGGTAATTGATGGAAATCAATTGTCATGTTGCCCTGTGGACAGTGGGGTCCCCCAAGGCTCTGTCCTTGGACCCATATTGTTCAACATCTTCAATCATGATGTGGACATTGGAGTCAGAAGCAGACTGGCCAAGTTCTCTGATGACACCAAACTCTGGGACAAAGCATCCACACCTGAAGACAGGAGGGCGATCTAGGCTGACCTGGACAGGCTCAGCAAATGGGCAGATGAGAACCTGATGGTGTTTAACACTGAAAAATGCAAGTCTCTCCACCTTGGGAGGAAAAACCTGCAGCATCCTTATAGGCTCAGCAGTGCTACGCTGGCTAGTACTACAGAAGAAAAAGACTTGGGGGTTGTCATTGACCACAAGATGAACATGAGCCTGCAATGCGATGCTGAGGCTAGAAAAGTGACCAAAACGCTGGCTTGCATCCATAGATGCTTCTCAAGCAAATCCTGGGACATCATTCTCTCTTTGTACTCGGCCTTGGTGAGGCGGCAGCTGGAGTACTGCATCCAGTTTTGGGCCCCACAATTCAAAAAAGGATGTGGAGAAGCTTGAGAGAGTCCAGAGAAGAGCCATGCGCATCTTCAGAGGTCAGGAAAACAGACCTTACAACGACAGGCTGAGAGACATGGGGCTCTTTAGCCTGGAAAAGTGCAGGCTCAGGGGTGATCTGATGGCCACCTATAAGTTTATCGGGGTGACCACCAGTACCTGGGGGAGCATTTGTTCACCAAAGCGCTCCAAGGGATGACGAGGTCGAACAGTTATAAACTCCTGCAAGACCGTTTCAGGCTGGACATAAGAAGAATTTCTTTACTGTCTGAACCCCCAAGGTCTGGAATGGCCTGCCATCTGAGGTGGTTGAAACACCTACATTGAATACCTTCAAGAGTAAACGGGATGCTTATAGTGCTGGAATCCTATGACCCCAGGTGACTTCCTACCCTTCGGGTGGGAGGCTGGACTAGATGATCTTCCGAGCTCCCTTGCAGCCCTTATGTCTATGAAATCTATGAAATATATGAAATGGTTACATAGCTTTTAAAATAGAACTAATCTTTGGGCTTCAGTGGTACAAAGCGGCTTTCAAAGCCACAAATCCTATTTGGTTGCTGTATGTAACTTGAAAATGAACACCATGTTTCATTTTGTAGCAAATTAAAAGCCTCTGACTAAAAGAGACCACATTGTGCCATTAATTTTAAGGCAGAACTCCTTGGGCACACACATTGGGTGTGGCTAGATGTGCCCCTGACTGTACATTTGGTACTGTGCAAGTGCTTTTAGTACTTGCTTTAGTGTGTTGTGTAGATGCGCCCAGTAAGTACTATAACTTGATGTTATGATTTATCTCAATGAGGGTAGTTAGATATAGCAAGTCTTTAACTGTAGTTATAGATATATTAGTGCCAGATTGGGGTGGGACCTTTACGCTAATAAAATGTTGCTGCAAGTTCTACTCTTTTAGGGAAACAAAAAAAATTGCTTTAAAAAAAATTTCAGTTAATTTTATGAATTTAGACTAGTCCTGCTGGCATTAAATACTGGGTTCATTAATCAAGGTTTAGCATTTAGAATGTAGCTCTTTGTAATGTTTGGGCCTCATGCATAGATCCGAGGTCTGTGTCAATATTTTGTGCAGTTTACAACATTGCCAAAAACTTGCCTGCTTTGTTCTTATTTCCCAGTGTAATCAGATTTTCCTTTCAGCAGCTTCTGCCCTCTTTATTTCTTTTTGCTCCTTCCAAACATTTTGCTGTATGTATTCAGAAAGTGAAGTTGAAGCTTTGCACCCAGGAGATAACTGATTTATATTTTCCTCTTGCAATACTTCCTTCCTTCCCTCCTTAATATTTTTTTGCAGGGAAGTAGGTTTTGCAAATGGAAATTACTAGTGGAATCATTTTCTTTTATTATACCCAGCAGCCATAAAATCTAAACTGCTAAAGATTAAGCACACTGTAGCTTAAATGTTAATTTTATTTCTAAGGATATTATTTTATGAAAGAGTACATAATAAAAATCTCTTCATGGTTTTTTTTGTCTTTTAAAATGTCACAGTGAAAATGTATTAATGCAATTCCATAAAGTTATTGACACATTAATGTGCAGATTCAGCAAAGCACTTAGTTCCATCTTTAAGTCTGATGCAAACCAAAAGTTGAGCACAGGCTAAAATGCTTTCTCCACTGAGGCCTAACTAAAAAATACATAGGTAACTTGCTAACAAGTGGCATCAGTGGACTCCGTGGATGACGGGAGACAAGTGAATGTGGTATATCTTGACTTTAGCAAACCTTTTGTTATGGTCTCCCACAACATTCTTGCAGGCAAGCTAAGGCAGTACAGGTTGGATGAAGTATAGGTTGGATGGGCTATAAGGTGGTTAGAAACCTGGCTGGATAATTGGGCTCAGAGGGTATACTCAATGGTTCAATGTCTAGTTGGCAGTTGGTATCAAGTGGAGCACCCCATAGGTAAGTTCTGGGGCCAGTTTTGTTTAATATAGATTCATAGATTCATAGATTCATAGATGCTAGGGTCGGAAGGGACCTCAATAGATCATTGAGTCCGACCCCCTGCATAAGCAGGAAAGAGTGCTGGGCCTACATTACCCCAGCTAGATACACATCTAGCCTTCGCTTGAAGACCCCCAGGGTAGGGGAGAGCACCACCTCCCTTGGGAGCCCGTTCCAGACCTTGGCCGCTCGAACTGTGAAGAAGTTCCTCCTAATATCCAATCTAAATCTGCTCTCTTCTAGCTTGTGGCCATTATTTCTTGTAACCCCCGGGGGCGCCTTGGTGAATAAATACTCACCAATTCCCTTCTGTGCCCCCCTGATGAACTTATAGGCAGCCACCAGGTCGCCTCTCAACCTTCTCTTGCGGAGGCTGAAAAGGTCCAGTTTCTCTAGTCTCTCCTCATAGGGCTTGGCCTGCAGGCCCTTAACCATACGAGTGGCCCTTCTCTGGACCCTCTCCAGATTATCCGCATCCTTCGTGAAGTGCGGCGCCCAGAATTGCATGCAGTACTCCAGCTGCGGTCTGACCAGTGCCCGATAGAGGGGAAGTATCACCTCCTTGGACCTATTTGTCATGCATCTGCTGATGCACGATAAAGTGCCATTGGCTTTTCTGATGGTTTCGTCACACTGCCGACTCATGTTCATCTTGGAGTCCACTAGGACTCCAAGATCCCTTTCCACTTCCGTGCCACCCAGCAGGTCATTTCCTAGGCTGTAGGTGTGCTGGACATTTTTCCTCCCTAGATGCAGCACTTTGCATTTCTCCTTGTTGAACTGCATTCTGTTGTTTTCTGCCCACTTGTCTAACCTGTCCAGGTCTGCTTGCAGCTGCTCCCTGCCCTCTGGCGTGTCCACTTCGCCCCATAGCTTAGTGTCATCTGCAAACTTGGACAGAGTACATTTCACTCCCTCATCCAAGTTGCTGATGAAGACATTAAAGAGTATCGGTCCAAGGACCGAGCCCTGCGGGACCCCACTGCCCACACCCCTCCAGGTCGAAACCGACCCATCCATCACGACTCTCTGGGTGCGACCCTCCAGCCAATTCTCCACCCACCGGACTGTGCAGTCATCCAAGTCACAGCCCCTTAATTTGTTCACCAGTATGGGGTGGGATACCGTATCAAAGGCCTTCCTGAAGTCCAAGTATACGACATCCACCCCTCCTCCTGCGTCGAGGCGTTTTGTAACCTGGTCATAAAAAGAGACTAGATTGGTCAGGCACGATCTGCCTGCCACGAACCTGTGCTGGTTTCCCCTCAGCATAACTTGCCCTGCCGGGCTCTCACAAATGTGAGCCTTGATAATTTTTTCAAAGACTTTGCCAAGGATGGAGGTGAGACTAACTGGCCTATAGTTGCCCGGGTCCTCCTTCCTCCTCTTCTTGAAAATGGGAACCACATTGGCCCTTTTCCAGTCCTCCGGGACTTGACCCATGCGCCACGAGCGTTCAAAAATTCCCGCCAGTGGCTCTGCAATGATGTCGGCCAGTGCCTTCAGTACCCTCGGATGGAGCTCATCCGGGCCTGCCGACTTAAAGGCATCCAGTTCTTCCAAGTGACCCTGCACCACCTCAGGGTCCACGCATGGAAGTCTGGTGCCTTGCTGCTGCCTCCCTACACTCCCAGTGAGAGACTTGTCATGCCTCTCACTTAGGAACACTGAGGCGAAGAACTCGTTGAGGAGTTCAGCCTTGTCCCCTCTGTCCGTCACCAATTGTTTCTGCCCATTTAGCAGAGGTCCTATTCCTCCCTGGGCCTTCCTTTTACTCCCTATATATCTAAAAAACAATTTCTTATTGTCTTTTACTTGGGTTGCCATCCTCAGCTCCATGGTAGCTTTGGCCTGTCTAACTGCCTCCCTACAAGCACGAGCAGAAGAGGTATATTCCTCTTTGGTGATCTCTCCCTGTTTCCACTTTTTATGTGCTCCCCTTTTGGCCCTTAGTCTGCCCTGGATTTCTCTGGTCAGCCAGGGAAGCCTCCTGGCCCCTTTCCCTCTTTTACCTCTTACGGGGATCGTCTTGCTTTGTGCTCGAAGGATAGTTTCCTTAAGGCACAGCCACCCTTCTTGGGCTCCCATCATTTCAAAACTATTACTCTGTAGTGCGTCCTTCACTAATCGCCTGAGTTCACTGAAATCAGCTTTCCTAAAGTCCAGCACATTCACCCTACTAGTTACCTTACCCACTCGACGCCTTATGTTGAATTGTATTTTTAGGTGATCACTGTCCCCCAGATGGCTACCGATCTGTAGGTCCCCTACTATGTCATCCCCCGTTGCCAATACCAGATCCAGTAAGGCATTCCCCCTAGTGGGACCATGTACCTCCTGCGTCAGGTGGAGGTCCTGTACACAGGTTAGAAACCTGCGTGAGCGGTGGGACTTTGCTGTCTGTGTCTCCCAACAGATGTCCGGGTAGTTTAGGTCCCCCATGACCACCGCCTCTTTAGCTTTTATGGTCTCCGAGAGTTGCCTCAGGAGCCCCAAATCTATTTCTTCCCCTTGATGTGGGGGTCTGTAGCAGACCCCTACCACCAAATCCTTTTCTCCTTGCCCCCCATTTATCCTAACCCACAGTCCTTCTACTTCCTCATCCTTTGATTCTGTCTTGATGAGGGTTGATGTATATTGCTCCTTAACATAGAGCGCAACCCCTCCCCCCTTTTTCCCCACCCTGTCCTTTCTGTACAATCTATAGCCCTTGATATGTACCGCCCAGTCATGGGATGAATCCCACCAGGTTTCCGTCAGCCCCACTAAGTCATAGGCGTTTAGTGCAACCAGGAGCGCTAGTTCATCCTGCTTGTTCCCCATGCTCCTAGCATTAGTATATAGGCACTTGAGCCCTGCGACTGGTGCCTTTGCTGCCCCCCCGCTCCAAGTCCCAAAGGGCTCTTTGTCTCTTACCTTCTCGTTCCTAACCTGTGCCGTATTGCTGTCCACCCCCTGTCTTTCATGTTCCCAAAGCTCTCTTTCTTCAGGCTGGGCTGTCCTTGTTGGTGCCACCTGGTTTGGTGGTCCACAGCTTCCCCCGCCCTCATCTTCCCCTTCCCCCGACGAGCCTAGTTTAAAGCCCACCGGAGGAGATCCGCCAACCTGTAAGAAAACACACGCTTACCTTTGGGGGACAGGTGAAGCCCATCCCAGCTGAGCATGTCCCTCGTTGTAATGTGTGGGTCATTGTCCAGGAAGCCGAAGCCTGCCTCGAGACACCACTGCCGAAGCCGCCAGTTGGTCTCTCGGATGCAGTTCTCATGCCGTCTGCCGCGTCCGTTCACTGGTAGGATGGAAGAGAATACCACCTGTGCACCGAATTCCCTCAGCACGCCGCCCAGATCCTGGTAGTCCGCCATCAGGTGATCGGGGGTTCTCCTGGCCGCATCATTAGTACCCACATGGACAAGGACCATGGGGTAGTAATCGGTGGGCTTGATCCTGGCCTGGATTACCTCCGTCACATCCCGAATCTTAGCTCCAGGCAGGCAGTAGACCTCTCGTGCTGAAGGGTCCTGGCGACAAATGGGCCCTTCCGCACCTCTCAGGATGGAATCGCCTATGACGAGCACGCGTCTCCTCCTCTTCTGGGTCCTCTCGGATCTCTTGATCTGTTTGGAGTGTGAAGAATGTGGCGTTTCTTTCTGCCCAAGGGTTTCCTCCTCCCTTTCCATCTCCTGCAGAGTCGCCAAGGCCTCGTACCTGTTCTCCAGTCGGACTGGAGAAGCTGGTACCTGCGAGCTGCGAGCTGCTCCGGTCCTGGCTGTGACCGTCTGCCACTCTGCTGTGGAGGTCCTTCCCTGGGCTGCTTCTTCCTTGGGTGCCTGGTCCTGCAGGGAAAGGAAATAACTGTCAATTTCCTCCTCCGCCTCCCTGATCCCCCTCAGCCTGCTAACCTCCTCCCGGAGCTCTGTCACCTGTGCCTCCAGAGCCCTAAGCCGGGCACCTGCCGGACAGGTGTGGGGGCTCCCAATCTCTGCCCCCCCCGGCCCTGCTGGGGATCCCCTGCAGGCCAGGAGGTAGGGGGACATCAGCTCCCCCATGGGCTCAGTCTGGGTGGAGGCCTCAGACCAGCCCCGGTTAGCCTTGTCCCCCCGGGCAGAGGCCCTAGCACCACTCCTTGTAGACACCATTCTAAGCTGCTGTTTGTAGACCTGTGTGGTGTCTACGTCCTACCCATACAGGAGTCCCACTCCTGGCCCTCCCGGCCCGCCCGCCAGCGTGAACGCCTGCGCAAATGCCGGCACGCTCTGTTCGCGCTGCGTGGCTCGGGAGCGCGGCTTCCTACCGGCTCAGCTATATGGGACCTGGGGGGCTTCCCCTCTGGATCCGGCTCAGCTGTGCTGAGGCCCTCCGCCCCACTTACCTTCGGGGGATCAGCTGCTGCTGCCCCCGCTGCCGATTCCTCTGCTGCTGCTGCTGCTGCTGCCGCCGCCGCTGCCTCCGGTCAGAAGTTAGTTATGGGGCACACGTGCGTGCGGGACACACGTGTGCCTGATTCCTCTCCTTCCCGCTGCTGCTTCCCGAGAATATCTTCATCAATGACCTGGAAGATGGCATAAAGTGCACCCTCAGCAAGTTTGCAGATGACACCAAGCTGGGAGGAGTATTAGATTCACTGGAGAGTATGTTTCAGATTCATTGTGACCTAGACAAATTGGAGGATTGGACCAAAAGAAATCTCATGAAGCTCAATAAGGACAAGTGTAAAGTCCTGCACTTAGGACAGAACAATTCCATGCACTGGTACAGGCTTGGAACTGACTGGCTAAGGAGCAGCTCTGCAGAAAAAGACCTGGGGCTTATAGTGGAGAATAAGTTGAATATGGGATAACACTGTGCCCTAGTTGCCAAGAAGGGTAACAGCATACTGGGCTGCATTGGTAGGATTGTTGCCAAAAGATCAAGGGAAATGTAGGGGTGGAGGAGCTCCCAAATCAGACCCCATAAGGGTCTGTCATATGTCATATGAGTACCACTGGACAGTACCAGTTTGCCAAGGGGCTTCGTGACTAGGTAAGCACTGACTTCTAGTCAAAATTCTACCTACTTCTTCTATCAAGTCATGGCAGGGGAGTTCCTTGGGAGAATAAGGTGCTGTCCAGTCAGGGCAAATGGAGGGAGGCTCAGGCCCCGAAGAGTCAGCATGGTTACAATGGTGCATGGGGCCAACAAAAAAGCACACATAATATGGAAAGGCATCCCTAGAAGCCCCTGTTGGATGCACCAGGGATGCACGTCCAGGATTGGTTGATTCAGATCTTTCAAGGACAGCAAAAACAAATGGATGAGCTCCAATGGACAAGGGCTGAGGAGCAAGCCACTCACAGTACCCTGTTTGGTCAACAGCAAACTTTGAATGAGAAATGGGGTTGTGATAGGGTTAGTAGAAGGGCTTGAAATGGACAAAATGGACAAAGAAGATGACCCCAAAGGACAAAGAAGATGACTGCATATTTAGAATCATTTGAGAGACTAGCGGTGGGGTGGCCTCAGAAGCTGGAAACATTGTTGACAGGCTGAGCACCAGCCACTTACAGGCCCTCATCACAGCAAAAGGCAGGCAACTATAAGAAATTGAAAGAAGTGATTCTGTGTAGGATGGAAATCTCCTCTGAAAGTTATTGCATCTTGTTCCAGGCAAAGAAAGAAAGAGAGGAAAAATGACAATATGTCTTGCTACAGACTTTAAGGGATATATTCCAAAAATGGATCACACCAGAGCCACACCCCTTAGCAGAAGTGATAAGATACAATAATACTGGAACAATTCATAGGGGACCTGGCAGAGGCCACACACCAGTGGGTCCAAAGGCATCAACTGCAATCCTCTGAGGAAGCCCTAAAGTTGGCAGAAGCCTTCATAGAGGTGGAGAAGGTTAGTGCCCCAGAGGAGAGGCCTAATTATCTCCCATTGGACAAGGGATGCAAGAGGCACCATCAGGAGCATGGGAACCCAGACTGGGCGGATTACAAAAGAATGTACAGTGTTATTCATGTAGGGAATGAGGCCACTGAGCATTGACGTGCCCTACGTTCTGGATGAGAAAGAACCACCACGGGTAAAAACAACTGCACCAAGTGAAGCAGCAGAAGATATCGGCAAACCAGAACCAATGGACTGTACTTTCAGCTTCAATTCCAAGGGCTTCCTGCCTCATCCCATGGTATGGGTAGTCCTAAAGGATCAGGAATACCAGGCCATGATAGACACCGGGTGTATGCAAAGCCTTCTCAAGTCTTCATTGATCCTGGCAAAAATGGACCGATGAACTTCCCTAACTAGTATGACTTGTGTTCATGGAGAGAAGCAAGTATACCCATGGCAGAAGCTAAGCCTGACAATGTTCAAAAATATGAGAGAGTTGCCAGTTGAATTGGTCCCCCAGCTTCCTTGTCCCATTATATTGGGCCGGGAATGGCAAGGCCTCAAAGTCATCTTTCAGAAAGCAACTGAGAATCAGAATCCCCATGTCTCTGGAAGGAAAAGGGGGAAGGAATGGTCAGACAGGCAGACGATGATGAGGAACCAGATGAATTAGACTTGGAGCAGCTGACTGAGCAAGGGTGATTCCAGACTGATGAGGCAGAAGAAGAAGTCTTCTGAAATGTCTATGAAAACAGCATAGTCCAGCGGAATGATGAGAACCTCAAGCTAGAGATGGTGACCCAGTGCTGACAATTTGAGGTTCGAGAGGACTTTTTGAAGACGGTGGTAAGAAGGGAAGGGGAGGATGAGGAAAATGTCCAGTTGCTGGTTCCATGGGGATACAGAAGCTATATACATATAGCTCATTCCCTGCCTACTGGTGGTTATTTGGGTTGGGATAAGAAGGGGGAATGTCTATTAAAAAGATTCTTCTGGACAGGCATCTACAAAGGAGTACAGAGGTTTTGTGAGGTCTGCCCCATTTGTTAGGAGGTCTCTCGGGTACTCCTCAAGTGATCCCCTTTAATGCCAATCCCCAAAATAGGAAAATCTTTTGACTGCATCACTATGGATGTAGCCGGCCCATTTCCCAAGTGCAGTGCTGGGTATCAGTTCATTCTAGTCAACATTGACTATGCTACTTGGTTTCTAGATGCCATACCCTGCAGTCAGTGACTGCCCCTAAGATTGTCACAGAACTAATGAAATGGGTGGCCCAAATGGGACTACCCAAAGAAATTATAATGGATCAGGGGATGAATTTTATGTTGGGCATCTTAAAGGGCCTCTGTAAAACCCTTCAAATTAGCCACTTGAGAATGACTGTGTATTACCACAAGTTGATGGGCTGGTGGAGCATTTTAATAAAACCTTGAAGGAGATGCTCCAGGCCACCATACAAGGAAACCCCAAAGACTGGGATCAGCTGCTGGTGCCTTTGTTGTTCACAGCCCAAGGAAGCATCCCAGGCATCAGTGGGATTCTCGCCCTTCAAGTTGGTTTATGGGTACTGTAACAGGGAATCTTAGCCCTGTTACTAGAAAGGCTTGAACCTTCTGGGCCCAGAGAACTGGCGTGGAACGGGTTAATAGCTGGGCCGGGCCATCTAGTCAGCTGGCCAGAAGAGGAATGACTATAAGAGCTCAGGGCGGAATGGCAGTAGGGAGACAGGCAGTTGAAGGGGAGGGAGTGCATCCCAAAGCTCCAGGGAGAAGCTGGGTGAGCGGTCCAAAAGCTGGAAGAGGGAACCATGGAAACCTGGCGAGACAACAGATGCCCCATGAGCCAACAGATGGGATCTGAAACAAGAACCTGGTGTCAATGTAAGAAGACATAATCACTTGTTTTTTTATTATTATTTTATTGAGGGCAGTTATGGTACTCAGACGGTGACCAAAGGACCATGAAGAGGGAATTTAATCCTGGGGAGAAGGTATTGCTCCTATTACTAAGTAACAACAGCAAACTACTGGCTCAATGACAAGGACAGTATGAGGTATTGTGAAGGGTAAGTCTTATTGAAGATGAAATAGTGAGACTGGGACAGAGATGGAAGTGACAAGTAAACCTCTTAAAGGAATGGCAGAAACAGGAGGGTTGGTTGATGACCCTTGACCCTGATCTTTGGGAACTAGGTCTTCCCTTCATAGAACATTCACAGAGCAAAAAGACTGCAACCCCATGGATGGGGAAACATTTAACAACTGATTTGACTTATAGAAGAGTTTTGTGATGTCTTCCAAGAGGAACACGGGTTGACCCAGGGTGAGGTCCACCACATATATATATACACCCCCAGGAACATTGGAGACACCTACTCCAAGGATTGCAGGATAAAGTGAAAAAAGTGATTGAGCACATGTTAGCTAAGGGGATCATCAGAGTATCACGTAGCCAGTGGAGAATCCCCCTAGTTATTGTCCACAAGCTGGATGGCTCCCGAAGGCTGTGTGTGGACTTCCAAAAAGTGAATGCAGTGGCCAAGTTTGATGCTTTTCCCATGCCAGAGGCAGAGGAAATGTTAGAATGCATCAGTCAGTCCCAATACATCACGACACTCAGCATGACCAAAGGGTATTGGCAGATACCAATGGCTCATGAAGATCAGGAAAAGACAGTGTTTGGCTCACCATGGGGTATCTCCAAGTTCCAGGGGGGGCCTTTTGGATTCCATGTGCCACTACTATCTTTCAGTGCCTAATGGACAAGATATTAAATCCACACCAGGGATACACCGTGACTTATATAGACAATGCTATCATCTTTTCACCTAGCTAGCCCCAACATCTGAGAGACCTTAGAGCCATATTTCAGGATCTTAGGAAATTGGGTTTGACAGCTAACCCAAAGAAATGCCAACTAAGTCACAAACAGAGTAAGGATTTAGGCTTCAGGATTCAACCACTGCTGGATAAGGTGGAATATTTAAGAAGATATTTTAGACCCAGAACCAAGATGCAGGTTAGGTCCTTTGTATGCCTGGCCAATTATTATCAGAGGCTTATCCCCCACTTTTTGGAGATGGTGCTCCCACTCAATGATTTAAGCAAAGGGACTTGAAGGCAAGAGATAAGATGGATGGAATGTGCCAAAGGGGCATTCAAAAGTGTCAAGGATGACCTGTGTGAGGAATGTATACTACACACACCTGATTTCAATCAACCACTAATATTAGAGACTGATGCCTCCAAGATGGCCCTGGGAGCTGTGCTGTCTATTTGTTAGTCCAGGAATTTACACTTATTATCAGGGATCCTGATTTTCTCTGATTTAAAAAAACCCCAATTTTGTAAACACAACTAATATTTAGATATATATCTAGTGGTGTTTCATTTTAATCACGGAAAAATGTGAATTTAGGGCTACTCTTTTTTTAACCAAAAATTGGGGAATTTTTTAAATCAAAGAAAACCAGGATTCCTGCTTATTATGGACCATGCACCCCTTAAGTGTTTACAGTTTAACAAAGCTGATAACACCCAAATTACGCACTGACCTTAGCCTTACAGCCTTCCCATTTTAAGATTGAGTGCTGCCCAGGGAAGAAAAACATCATCCATTGGTGGAGGAAAACAGGCTTGATCTTACCAAGGTGGGTAGGATCGAGACCACCACCACCAGATAGAAGTGGCTAGAGACTTCCTTCTGCAGGGGACAGAGGGAGGCATCTGCTGGCCTGACCTGTTGTCTTGGGAGGTCTGCTGCTTCCGCAGAGCCCAGATCCAAGATATCATGGGGGGATTATTAAGGTTCATCTGGCCCTCTGACTACTGCTCCATGCTGCTCATCCATGTGGGCACCAATGATACTGCCAGGGGAGACCCTGAGCATTTCAGAAGTGACTGCAGGGTTCTGCGTGCAAGGGTGAGGAGCTTTGGGGCTCAGCTGTGTTCTTGTTGATCCTTCTGTCAAGGGAAAGGGCCCGGCAGGAGCACGTGCATCCTGCAGATCAACGCCTGGTTGTGCATGTGGTGTCGCCAGCAGGGATTTGACTTCTTCAACCATTGGTCTCATGCTGGCTATCTGGGCCTCCACATATCTGTCCTCATGTTGCTTGGCCTGGACAGATGCCTGCAGTGCCCAGTGCAGTGGCTGAGCACAGGACTGGCAGCTGCGTGGCAGAGGCAATGCTCTATAGCACCTGTGAGTTTAGGGCAGGCTGCTGAGGGTGAGCTGTGGGCAGGTGGAGCTGGCCTCAGCATCCAGAAGCTGCCTGCAGCTTAGCCTGGGGCCTGGCAGGCCTGGCTAGAGCCTGCAGTAGCCTGTAGGCCTGGACAGCATGGGCCTGGCAGGCACATTACAGTGTAGTGCCAGGCAATGATGCTGGGGTGCAGGCAAGCTAAGATAGGTGGTTTGTGGCCTCAGGTTCCCTGCTAGTATTCCCCAGGGCTCTGAGTTCCTGAAGGCTTTTAAAGGCCTGAGGCAAGGGCTGCCATGGAAGCAGCCCGGTTCTGGGGCAGGAGAGACTCCCAGCTTGGAGCCCTGGGGCTAGCCTCAGGCTGGCTCTCTAGTGGCAAGACTGACCTAGGAACAAACTTGCTCCCAGGTTGGGTCTACACATGTGTAACTGCACAGTAACTAATTGTGTGTAAATTTGATACCTACACTCATGATTAGGAGTTTTTACTGCGCATTAAGTGTGTGCGTGTGTAGATGTGTATGCTTACTTAACAGTAAACTATGTACTGTGCAGTTAGGTGTCTCGTGTAAATGTGTCGAGTATAGACATACTTGTTGCACCTCGATGACCAGTGCACCCTTGACCTGCGAGCCTAGGTCGGCACGACCGGCTTGGCGCGAGGGGGGATTTATGACCGGACAGGTGGGTGTTAACGGTGAGCAGGAGTCAGATGATTTAAAGCGTATTGGTTACACAGAAAGTTTATTTTACTTACGCTGCTGATGTGGGGGAGCATAGGCAGAGGAGTTGATTTATTCAGTTACAGCATGCAGATATCATGTTACGCAGCATTTACAGGGTGGGTAAGAGGCTTACTTGTTACAGATTTTGAGCGATTCACACCAGTTGCTACGATACGCAGATTACCGAGAGCTCTTGATAAGAAAGATAACAACACAGATAAACGGGCCGGCAAGACGGGGGTACACCAGAAAGATTCAGAGGCGAAGAGATAATATTTGTGCACAAACTGTTCTTCTTGAGTGTATACGCAGTTCTCTGCTTTGGGCGGAAGTTCTTTCTAAGTTATACTTGGCAAGATAACCAATTACTACACGCCAGGCATGAATAATTAACAAGTTGGCACTTGTGCTCTCTTTGTTTGCTCAGGTTTCATGCTGGCAGCCCATCCTTCAAGAAAGGGGGGGCCCTTTCTTTTAGTTTAGGTGGTACTGAGCTTGTTTGGTCACAAGAGGGTAAGTACGACACATTATTCTGATCTTACAGTTTCATTAAAGTCACCTAATCTCATTACTATAGGTACTTTATCTTTCGTGCTGGGCTGTCAAGGTCAGTTTTCTCTCTCTCGTATGGGAGCTCAAGTGATTTGAAATGAGGTGCAGACAGGGGTGTGTGCATGCAGCACTGTTACAAACTAAAGAATAATAGTGTGAGACTACAATTACAGGGTTTGTTGTGTTAGCTTCTGACCTTTTGCCATCGGCATCCGAAATCAAAGACTTTGATCTTTGACAATACTTACAGTTATCCTGCTCTGCTACAGTTTAGTGAAAACTATTAAAAACACAACACATTTTAGCACTAGCTAATGTCAAAAGAATAGAAATTATTTGACTTTCTTCCTTTTCACCAGAACCTATTTTTTTATAGGAGTGGAATGAAGTGCTGTTTAATCTGTCTCCAGATAACTTCCGTATTCCTGGATGACTGGAGCATTTCAAGTCTGGTAGAACTTTTAGTTGCTTCATCCTTGTGCTATTTTCTGACTTCTTTTTGTTTCTGATACCATGTGTTCAGAAATCACTCACCACTGAGTCTGACAAAGTTCTGTTTCATTCAGTGACAAAGCTTCTAGATGATAAGTACTGCTTAACATAAGCTTCTGAACAACACAACCACCATTTTTCACCCTTGTGAGAGCCATTTAAAGATCCAGGTCTCTTAGGACTGTGACTCCTATGATCTCCATTGTCACTGTTGCCTAGGGGATCTCCTTAATGTTACCACACCTGGTTGAGGCCAATGGACAATACAGAGTTTGGTTGGCCATGAACCAAGTCTGAATTGGAATAGTTGAGTGTACCTGTACAACCAGCAAATCAGTAAAGACCCTTAGGATTTACCCTTAGGATTTACAACTAGAACTGCTAAGATTAATGACTTTTCAGTTCACTAACAATTCAGAAAAATAAAAAATTAATGATTCACATGTACGCAAAAAAGAAACTTGTAAAATTTTTGGTGAAAAATGTTTAAAAAATAATATGGGGATAAATGAGACATTGCATTTGATTTTAAAAGTTTCATTTCAGCTTTGAGCCTTCACAAGGTTTTGCAATTTTTAAAAAATTAAGTAAATATTGAAAATTACAACATTGTGTTCAGTGAATCCATGCAATTCATACTGGTTGTCCACAGAGAACTGGCTGGTAACCTGGTGCAGGATACATTTCTTATTTCTAGTTGTTAAACTGCATTAAAATACATTGTAAGATATGTGAATCAGTACTAGAATAAATATCAAATGGATAATTTAATCCTTTCTTCAGAAATGTCAGCCCAACATCAGCGCTTGCTGCCCAGGAATTTACTCTGTTACAAAACCTGATTTTTAGTTAGGCAGAGTAAAAGGGAGAAAGTTAACAGTTTTGATACTTGTCACATCTTCTTTCAGTAGACCCTTGCATAATCAAGTGAACACAGTGGACTTTCTTCGAAGTCTATGAATCGCACATTAAGAATAAAGAACTTGTAAGACTAGGAAAAACAGCTGGAATTGGTGATTTCTTCCATAACACCATTAGTGACTAACAAACATGCAATTAAAGACCCCATTAGCAGAAACTGCTATCCAGATGCAAAATATCAATAGATAGCTTCTAAAGGGGATGTTGATAGCTATCTGTGGGCATATAATTTTAGAATGATATGAATATTTGTTGGCAAGTAAAGCCCTTTCTACAATAACCTAGCGATAACAGGTTTATCTAATAATAGGTTTTCAGAATAGTTATGGTTAGACTGTTTAGAATAGTTAGAATAGAACAGTTTTATTCTGACTTCTGAAATCATCAGTATATGTGATGGTTTTTACTGGACTAATGTTTTATAGTTCTATGTATTGTGCCACTGAGGTAAAATTAAATTACTTTCAAAGTATACCAATACTCACTTAAAGTATGGAGTTCTACACCAAGGTCTTGCCAGAACTAAACCTAATAGCACTAATGGCTAAATGTTTGCTATCTTTACTCAGAGGAATAACTGATGTAAGGAAAAAAGCAGGAAATTACCCCCCAAATATAAAACAAACACTTTTTAAGTACAATTGAATGCCTAGATTCTGCTATCTTTGCTCATGCAGAGTGACTTCTTATACTGAGAGTGTCTACATGTGCATTTGCTGCAGCACCATTTTACTCAAAAGTACTCATGAGTAAACAGTGCTGGGCAGGCATCTATATGTGCAAGGAAGTGGGAGCAGATTTACTACCCATCCATCTGCTTCCACTTCCTGGGACCCTGCAGTGGGCTCCTGAAGGGGGAGCTCCAGGCTTGGACTGCAGCTGCCCGCAGCTGGCAGCCCTCCTGAAAAGACAGTCCTTCTCACTCCTCTCTGGCAAGCCATTTTTTTGACCAGGAGCAGCATGTGCAGCACAAGAACAACACACAGCAGCAATCTCCTCAATGCCTCTGCCTCCTTGCACTATTGCTGCTCCTGTTTCTGCCCCTGGCAGCAACAACCAGTGCCTTGTGCACTTTCTTGCTGCCTCGCTGTTCCTGCTGGACTGCAATGTTGACTGCCACCTGGCCTATGGCTGTCTTACCTCTCTGGACTCCCCCAGGTGCAGCAACCACCTGCTTGTCCCCACACACTGTCCCAGGGCCGCTGCCATGCACCTGCTGCTTTGACCCTGTCCATCTGGCTGGACCCCACCAGGGATGCCAATGACATATTTCAAAATGCCACCAGCAGGGCTGCCCTTGCCCTCTTGGGCCTGCAGCCCCACCACCTCTGAGCCTGCCAGGCCAACCAGGGCTGGTGGTGACACATCATATGGCATTCCTGGGACAATAAGCAGTGGCTGAAGGCCTTCTGCATGACCCCGACCACCTTTTGAGATCTTCTGGAGCAGCTCTGGATACATCTGGAGTGGCAGGAAACCACCATATGGCTGCTCCTACCCATGGACACCTGGCTGTCCCTCACCCTGCTCAAGCTGGCCACGCTCACCAGCCTGCACTACATAGGCCACCTGTTTGTCCTAGGCAAAGTCACCACTGGTGAGGCCATCCAGAAGGTGTGCAGGACCCTCCAGAATGTGCTGGGGGACACCATGCTCCACATGCATGATCCCCAGTGGTGATGAGGTTCCATGCCCTGGAATTCCCCCAGTGCACTGGGGCCCTGGACAGGACCCACCCACATCCCTGTCACCTGCCCACCCCGTAGAGACTGGTTCTAGTACAGTTGGAGGGGCTGCAGCAGTAGTGGCCACACTCTGCCAAGGCCCCAAGAGAGCTGTGTACCTTCTAGTGGGAGCCAGGGCACCAGGTATGGGAGATGCTCGCTGACCACCTCCTCCAGTTCTCCCCACTCTAGCCCACCCGAATCCCTGCCCATGCCCTCCCATCCCCCTGTGCCTTCTCAGCACCATGCTCACTGCAGACATGTCTCACAAGAACAAGATTTTATTCTCTTCATATCAACCAGAGTCCCTCACCCAGTGTCCTCCCCTGTATACCCCGCCCCCCACTTCCAACCTTGATGGCTTGCCAGAATAAAAGGGGCTCGCTTTAGGACAAAAGCTGCCAAATTGAGTCCCTTTAAATCTATTCTTTTTTTTCCTTTTCTTGTTAATGGCTTGTTGTCAGACTTGGTTATTATAATCAGGGATCCTGGTTTTCTCTGATAAAAAAAAAAATTCCATTTTTGGATTAAAAAAGTAACCCAAAAGCCACATTTTCTCATGTTTAAAATGAAATGCCACTAATATATATATAGTAGTATTTCATTTTAATCGTGCAAAAATGTGGATTTTGGATTACTTTTTTAAATCCAAAATTGGGGATATTTTTTATCAGAGAAAACCAGGATCCCTGGTGAAAACCATTCTGTTGTTATATATGCTGGAAAAAGATGTATTTGTTTGTGTATGTACTCATTGCCCATATGCCTTAATTAACCAAAAAAATTCTGTATCTAAGGATGTTTTCTATTTATCAATGTTCTTATAACGTTTCATCACATAGTGGTTGTGATTTTGTATATTTGGTGCAATGGTGGACAGTACAGTATATCCAAGCTAAACCATGGCTTTATTATGATATGACTCCAGTGCAATTAGCATTAGTTTTACAACTTTTGCAACAAGGTTTATCTCACCCTAATCTACAGCCTGTACTCCAGTCTATTAAGAAATACAACAAAGAAACTTTGATTCAGGTTAAAAATAACAAAAAGGCAGTACTAATAGTATTTTTAAAAGTCCAGAATGCTGCATAGCATTTTTGGTGGGAAACTTTACTTGGATGGAGCCCAACTAGCTGGGGTTTCTTAATCTGTCTAATGCATCCCATTGTTG
The DNA here is from genome assembly GCF_052110815.1 of Crocodylus siamensis. Classification (NCBI taxonomy): domain Eukaryota; kingdom Metazoa; phylum Chordata; order Crocodylia; family Crocodylidae; genus Crocodylus; species Crocodylus siamensis. The sequence continues at coordinate 340,586,303 of NC_143395.1, read as the reverse complement.
TTTTGCTTTTTGTTCAAATGGTATTGTTTGTCTTTATGATTTTATTGTGTTGGATAATAAAATGGTTATATTTTAGGCTAGAACACTATCAAGCTCAGAGGCTGCAAGAGTTATATAATGACAAGCTCCTTCAATAAGGATGTCAAGAAAGCCTGGAGTGAAATTACCATTAGCTGTGTGAAGAGCTCAGCTGATAGCTGCAACCCATACAGGTCTTGAGCAGCAGGAGCAGACTTTCATTACCAGACTGACTTCCGTTCAATGATGGCATGGGTGAACCTAATCATCAAGGAGGTGATTGTTAGGGTAGCTTGTCACATTTAGCTTTAGTTTCACCTGCTTGAGCGGTGAATTACAGTATTATTTGAACTTTTCTTTTGCATTCTGTATCTGCACTGTCAGCTATAGCCTTGGGATATATTAATTTTTTTATGGTATCAATGATAGCATAATTTTTCTTATGCTATCAGTGTAAGTAGACAGCTATTATCAACATAGGCATGTAGAATGTGAGCCTTGTTAATATCTCAGATTAACTGAATTCGGCACTAACTGGCTAAATCAGAGGGATGAAATGATTGGATATGTTAATGAAAGCTGATAAGAGGGGACCAATTGGCTCAACTGCAAAGCCCTCGGAATTTCCGGTGTTGGTGGACAGACCAAATTAGGAGTCCAGGGCATACCCAAATTAAGGCAATGGCAAATTTGGGGCATGCCTAAATTAAGACACCGCTCCTTATCCATCTCACTTTCCATCAGTCTCACTCTCCAGTAGTCATGCTGTCCATCTGTCTTATTCTGTGTCAGTCCCATTCTCCACTGGTCCCACTGTCGGCCAGTCCTGCTCTCGGTCAGTCCCATTCTCCATTGGTCCTGCTCTCACTCAGTCCCATTCTCCATTGGTCCTGCTCTCCATCTGTCTCACTCTCAGTCCATCTTGCTCTCCAGATGCCTTGTGCTCTGTTAGTCCCACTCTCAATTGGTCGCTCTCTCTGTCAGTCCTGCTTTCTGTCATTCTCGCTTTCTATCGGTCCCACTCTTGGTCAGCCTCACTCTCCACGAGTCCCAGTCTCCAAGGGTCCCACTCTTCATTGGTCTCACTTTCCATCTGTCTCACTCCCCACATGTCTCACTGCCCATTAGTCCTGCTCTCGGTCTTTCCTACTCTCAGTCCTACTCTGTGTCTCTGTCTCACTAGCTCTCTGTCTCTGTCCTGCTTTGTCTCACTCTCACTCTGTCCCTGTCTCTATTTTTCTCTCTGTCTCTGTCTCTCACTCTCAGTCTGTCCTGTTCACTCTCTCTCACTTGCTCCCTTACTCTCTCTTTGTATCTTTCTCTGCCTCACTTGCTCTGCCTCACTTGCTCTGCCTCACTCGCTCGCTTGCTCTCTCTCTGTCTTGGTTGCTCACTTGTTCATTTGCTGTCTCCCTCACTCCATGTCTGTCTGCCTGTCTGTCTCACTGTTTGTTTGTCTCACTGTCTTGTTCTCTGTCTCACTCTCTCACTCTGTCAGTCTTTCTGATTCTCTCAATATCTGTCTGGCCTCTCTCTCTCTCTCTGTTTCTCTAACTCTCTCTCTCTCTCTCCCTGTCCATCTCTCAGTCAGTCATGCTCAGTCTGTGTCGCACTTTCATTCGGTCTTGCTCTCAGTCAATCTCACTTTTGGTAAGTCTTACTCTTGGTTGGTCTCACTCTTGGTTGGTATCACTCTCCATCCTGCCCACTTGCTGGCAGTCCTGCTCTCAAGCCATCTCACTTTCTGTCCATCTCACTTTCTGTCCATCTCACTCTCCATTTGTCTCAATCTTGGTCAGCCTTGCTTTCTGTCACTTCTGTTCTCGGTCAGTCCCGCTTTCTGTTGGTACCATCATCAGTTAGGCCCACTCTCAGTCAGTCCACTTTTTGGTCAGTCCTGCTCTCAGTCTTACTCTCCTTTGGTCCCATTCTCCACCAGTCTTGGCCTCTGTAGATCTTGCTGTTGCTCATTCTTGCTCTTGGTCAGTCCCTCTCCATTGGTCCTGGTCTCCACCTGTCTCGCTCTCAGTTGGTCTCACTTTCCGTTGGTCTTGCTCTCCATTGGTCTCACTCTGCATCAGTCCCACTCTTGGTCAGTCCTGCTCTGTCAGTCTCATTCTCCATCAGTCCTCCTCTTCATCTGTCTCACTCTCTGTTGGTCTTGCTCTCTGTCAGTCCCACTCTCGGTTGGTCCCTACAGGGACTGACAGAGAGTGAGACAGAGAGTGAGAAAGCCAGAGAGACAGAGTGAGCGAGTGAATGGGACAGACAGCAAGCAAGTAAGCATGAGAGACTGAAAGCAAGTGAGTCTTGGTAGATCCCACTGTCTCAGTCCTGCTCTCCACTGGTCCTGCTCTTGGCCTGTCCTGCTCCTCGTCTCACGCTCGGTCGGTCTTGCTCTTCATCTGTCTCTCTTTGTTGCTCCCACTTGCCATCGGTCCTGATCTCTGTTAGTCTTGTTCTCCATTCATCTTGCTCTCCACTCATCTTGCTCTTGGTCAGACCTGCTCTCTGTCAGTCTCTCAGTCTCCTTTAGTCTCACTCTCTGGGGGAGGGCACCTTTGATGCCTGCCACTTTAAGGGCCAGAACAGGCAGCAGAGAAGCCTGCAGGTGGCTGCAGTCCCAGTCAGGAGTCATGTGGCCAGCAAGAGGCCACATGATTGGGAAGTGGGACCAGCTGCCTGATATAGGAGCAGGCCCTGAGAAGCAGGGCAAGCAGTTTGCTGCAATCAGCTGGAGGGGGAACATTGCCTGGCTGGAGCTGCTGCTCACATGACATCTTTGGATGTATAGGGCAGGAACTATGGGGATGGAGGAGGTTCCTGGTCCTGGAGCATGACATAAAACTACACCCTGCTGGGGTAGGATGGTGTGGGGAGGATGCTTTTGGCATGATGGTCCTCAGGAAATGCCACACCAGTTACCTCCCTAGTGAAAGGTGAGAATGGGACACTTTATAGCCCCAGCCCCCACAACCTGGTGGGTAACTCCATAGTAGAAACAGGTTAAGGGGCCAGGCATGTCTACGGACACCTGAGCCCCATGGGGTGTAAGACCCAGAGGCCCCAGTGAAGGGGGACCAAGTGGTGGCCCCAGCAAGGGGGTTGAAGAGTGGCCCTAGCAAGGGGGTGGAAAAGTGGCCCCAGTGAGGGAATGAAAGGTGGATAACTGCCCGCACAGAGTAGGGTTCAAAGGGGCAGCCTGAAGGGATGTGCATGAGTGTGCAGAGTAAGGTCCATGTAGGTGGGGTTGAAAGGCTGCATGGGGGCATGTGGAGTAGGGTCTGTGTGAACCAAAAGCATGCAGAGGCTGGGCTCAACAGTTCAGTATGGGAGGCCCTAGTGAAAGGGGCATAAGTTGGAGGCCCTAGTAAGAGGGCCAGAGGCCTAGGCACATATAAGGACACCTGAGGCAGAGCTTATACTTTGGATGCCATTTGCAAGGCATGAGACACCATGGGTTGCCATCTGCGAGGCATAGGGGAGCTCAGAGCTGTGTATAATTCCCTTGGCATCATGGCATAAAATGGGCAGCCTCCCACATTATTACATCCTTTTCATACATCAAGTCATGACAAGAAAGACAGGGCAGACTATCCTAGACAAGTGAGCAGGCCAACCTTGGGACCGGCCTCTTGACTTCCCCTCGTCACATTCTTCATCAGTCTCTTTCTCCATCAGTCTCGCTCTCTGTCCAGCTCACTCTCTTGCTCAACAGTCAACAGTGCGTTCTTGTTGCAAAAAAAGACAACAGCATACTGATTTATATTAACAGGAGCTTCTCCTGCAAAGCAAGGGAAGTGATTCTTCCACTCTGTTCAGCACTAGTGAGGCAGAGACACACACACAAACACAAATGCACAGACACACACAGACACTACCCAGCAGATAAGACTGTGGAGAGGAAGGGTATGGAAGTGGAAAGAAGTGGGGGGGCAGATTGAGGCCCCCATGGTGAGGTAGTGAGTCAGGGGCTGGGGCTCTGGGGCCAGGGTGGGTCATGGGATGGAGCCCTGGGCAGTTTGTCCAGGCGCAGGGGGGGTGCAGCTCCTGCTGCTGAATGCACCCCCAGGGGAGGCACGGGGGGGGGCATGTGACCCCTGTGTTTATGCATGAGGAGGAGATGGGCTGTGGGTATGGGGCTCTGGACCCTGCTGCTGTTGTCCTGGGAGCTGTGCAACACCATGATGTGCCTCCTATCACTGGGCAGGCAGGGTCACACAGCGTGGCCAGCATGTGGCTCCTGGGGCACAGGCAGCAGAGTGCAGAGAGCCCCAGCTCACACACTGCAGCCCACCTCCACCTTGCACACAAATCCAGGGAGTACATGCCCCCTGTGCCTCCCCTGGGAATGCATTCAGTGGTGGAAGATGTGCCCCCTCCCCCAACACCCCTGGATGAGCTGCCTGTGGCTCCATCCCATGACCGACCCCAGCCCTGGGTCCCCATTTACCCCAGCTCCTTCCCCTGCTTCCCCTGCCTCACTCCCTCCTTCAATGTAGGGGCCTCGATCTGCCCCCCGTCCCTTTTCTCCCTCACACACTTACCTGCTGGATGGTGCTCTATACACTGCTGGGCTGCATTCCTGGCTGCGTGCAGGATGGGGCTGCTTGTCTGTGTTTGTGTGTGTCCTTCCCCACCTAGAGTTGTAAAAGAAGAGTGGGCACCAGAGATACAGAAGCACAAGGAAAGAATTGTACGGTACCCACAATTGGGACCCAGGCAGCAGAAGTGGGGGAAAGAACAACTGGAACAGTTGGCTAGGGAATTTAAGGATGTATTCACAGAAGTGCCGGGCAAAGCATGAGGAATTTGCCACCAAATTAGGACCAGTCCTGGCCAGATAGTGAGGGAACACTGGCAAAGGTTGCCACAGGCCCTGTATATACCAGTTCAATGTGAAATAGAGCAAATGTTGAACCGGGGCATCACTGAAGACTCCCAAAGTCCATGGAGGAGTCCCTTGGTGGTAGTACCAAAACCTGATGGGGCATCCGACTCTGTATTGATTTCAGAAAGATGAACTCTTCAGAAAGATTTCATCTTTTGATGTTTTCCCAATGCCAAACATTGAAGAAATGCTGCAAAAGATAGAGCAAGCCGAGTTTATCTCAACATTAGATTGGACAAAAGTATACTGGCAGATTCCCTTGGCCCCAGAGGACAAAGTAAAAATAGCATTCGGAACCCTGCAGGGCCTATATCAATTCACACAGATGCCTTTTGGTTTACTTAGGGCAGCGACCTCCTTCCAGATGTTAGTGGATAAGATACTATTAACACATCAAGAATACGCTGCTGTGTACATTGATGATATAGTAATTTTTTCAAAGACATGGTACCAACATGTATGCCATGTATAGCAACTTTTAGCAAAGCACAGGCACAACGGATTAACCGCTAGTCCAAAAAAATGTGCCCTGGGACAGATCAAAACATAATATTTGGGTTTCAAAATAGGGAGGGGGAAAATCACACCCCTTGCTGATAGTGGAGGCCATCCAGACATACAAGCAATCACAAACCAAGAAACAGTTGAGAGCCTTTCTAGGTTTAGTAAATTATCAGAAATTCATACCATGGTTTCTGGAACTGGCGGCCCCAATAACAGGTCTGTTACAAGGAAATAAAAGGACAGGTGGAACGGACACCAGAAGCTAAGGTGGCATTAGTTCAGGTAAAGTCAGCTGTATGCCACACCCCGGTATGGTATATGCCTGATTTCAGCCAGAAGTTTCGACTACCTCTGGTTGAAGAATTAGGGTTACTTAGCCTGGAGAGGAGAAGACTGAGGTACAGGACTTGACTGCATGTTTCAAATACTTGAAGAAAGGTTATAAAGAGGACGGAGATAGACTATTCTCTGTGGCTGTGGAGAATGGGAGCAATGAATTCAAGCTGCAACGGAAGAAATTTAAATTGGAGATTAGGAAGAACTTTTTCATTATGAAGATGGTTAAGCAATGGAACAGGCTACCTGGGGAGGTTTTGGACTGTCCATCCCTGGAAATTTTCATAACCAGATTAGGCAGACATTTGCCTGGGATGGTGTAGTTAGGAATGATCATGCCTTGAGTTCAGGCTTGCACTAGATGACCTTATGACAGAGTTGGGAAAAATACACCCCATGGGCCAGATCCTGCCCACAGTCAGACTGCATTTCCTGGCAGCAGACTAAAACAGAGATAATGATTTATTGAAACATACACTTTTTAGATTAAACTATTTTTTTCAAAATATAAAATATGCCTGAAAGTATATTTTTAAAGGTAGCCCAAGAAAGAGTCCTTGTTATCCATAGAGAATTCCCATATCTTTTCTGCTGTTTTTATTACCATTGGTATTACATTAATCATCAAATCTGCTGCATTCACTTCATTTCTCCCATTGTGGGTAAAAGAGCAATACTACATGCCTTAAGTTAATTAGAGTATAATTCCCAAAGCAACATGCATATGCACTGGTATTAAAATGAATACTTTATACTGATTGACTGATTTTAATGCTGCTTTATGATTTCCCATCTGTCAAAAACAAAAACTATTAGACAATGTATTCTGTTTTTTCTCTACTCTGTTGGATAATGCTTGCTGGTGTAATAAATAACTTTAACAGTTAGACTCAAAAGGTCATCTTTTCTGGGTAAAAAGTTTAACCACATAGGCACTCCAAACTGCTGAATGCCTCATGAATAGTCCTGAGCACCAGAACCACTGGGTCTTTGCATCTTGAAACTTTCAGCCTTTTTAAATACATTTGCATCCTGTCTTTGAACCTATGAAAAGCTAGAATTAGTTTTCAATTTTAGAGGTGGCATTCGTTTTCCTTCAGTGAAAAACATTGATCAGAATCCTTACATAAACAGGGTGTATTTAATACTCATGAAAACACTCTGCAATAAAACTATTTTGAGCTTTCTTATAGATGATCTGGCCTGTAGATTAGTGCAGGTTCACACAGCTGCACAGTGAATAGAAATATTTCACAGCTTAATAAATGGGGCAGCTGGTATTTTGATTCATCTCAGAGCGATTTTACTGTGAGTCAATAAAGTCTAGTGCTCATTTTGAACAAAAGAGCACAGTTGATGGGACATCATCATCAAGGTCAGCTTTTATCAGCTCAAAGTTGAATGAATTTCTCTGAAAATCTTACCTTTTCTCAAAGTGTGTGTATTTCTCTTTCATCTATCCCTCATTTGTTTGCAAATCCAGAAATAGATATTCATTGGAAGGAAAGAGAATTTTCCTTTGATTTCTGGAAGGAATGACTATCTTCTGGATATTAAGTAAAAATATTCCATGAGCATCCAGCTGTTCTAGAATTACAGTAATACCGCCATAATTCTAGAACAGGTGAGTGTTTGTGGAATATTTCATATTCTGAGATCCAGTGGTACAATGGTGGCAGACACACCATCAAAACTGCTTTTAACCTAATATTCATTACTCTTTAGAGTTTCCTCCATTCCTTTTCATGATATTTGACCTCAGTGGTCTCTGGAACAAGCCTGCAGTTTGCATCAAGATTTTTACTTCGTAGTTTTGCCTACAAAGATATCTCTGTTTCCCCCTACTTTATTTCTACAACAACTGTATCTGCTTCTTTTCCTTTATGTTGCCTGAAAATCTGGAAAAAATCAGGACTTCTTCCAGACAAACTTCAGTGGAATTTTTTTTTCCATATAGTCATATAGGCATCATGCTTCCATCAATAAAAAAGTCACCTTAAGGTAGTGTCTGCATCTATTCAAGTGCAAACTGGTTTAAAGTAATAAACCTGATGCTGAGCCAAATAGGTATATGTTGACATAAACCTGACTAATTCAGCAAGCAGACAAAGCACTCCTCAGATGGATAAACAGGTGTTAGTGTTAGTTTTACATCCAAGAATGCAACATACAGGTGCCTGTCCAAGGTGTCCATTGGTTTAAAGAATGGGTTCAGTGAAGAATGCACCATCAATGAGGTATATGATTTGGTTGGCTATGTCTATCTGAGTATAGGCAGAATTTGATTTCATCTAGTGGATGACAGAATTACAGCTTGCAACCAAGCCTGAGTTACCTGACTAAAGTATAGCAATGATTCTATTAGCTGCTCTGGGCATGTAAATACCTCCATTGTAAAAACAGGGAGAGGTGTCTGTGCATCTCCTAGGGATGGTCCAGTTCCTATAATGGGGAGCATTTATATCACTTATATACCCAGAGTGGGTAACAGAATTACTTTTATACTTTAGCTAGGTAATCAGAGTTGGTCCTGTCCTACCATTCCCATGAAATAAATCAATATCAACATATCACTATTTATATGAAGAAAACATTGTACTGTAAATTTCTGACTAACTCTGTTGAGCTGATCAGTCTTTGGGGCATGTATCATAAACCTGTATGTTTCTGAGTGTGTTGCCAACTCCACGCCTAGGGAAAATGGAAAGGATTTATTGCAAGGCTAGCCACCAAATAGCAAAAAATTCCCACTGGTAAAAGAAATGGTCTAGTCTACCATTCCAGCAAAGAGAGGCTTGGGGCTGGTCTTTACCCTATGCTTTTATGTCAGTGTGAGAAGGATGGCAAGTGACAGACTTGACTGTACTGCACCCACAAATTCTTTAAAGTGCTCTTTTTTGTCTCAGTTCTCCAGAATAACCTCTTGATTGTGGACAGCTTGAACCACCAATAATTTCTCCCTAAGCTGATCTTGTCCAAGGATTGGGCCATTTTAGTGTTGCTGATAAGGTCCTGTAGACATTATAGTAAAAGTGGTTCTTTATGAGGGGAAGTTTACTACAGAGTGGCTGAATCTATATGTGCGGCACACTGCACAGTTATCACTGCACAGTACAGTTGCCACATAGCTTTTGCTCAAAGTTACTGAGCAATAGCAATGAGCTACTGTGCAGTAGGTTGTTACTACCATCCAGTATCTACTGTGTAGCTTACTACTGTGTACCACATGGTTAGTGCCTGGCAGTGGCGTACCGTGGGTCTCCGGCACCTGGGGGCCAATGCCTGCATTTGCATCCCCCCAGGGATGATACAAGCAGGGTGCAGAGCCCCCTCTCCCAGCCCCTGACATTCCTATGGGGAAGCTGAAATTACAGCACACCGAATGCCAGGGGTGGATGGGAAAGATGGATAAAAACAGGTAAAGAAACGTACAACCCACCAGGTGGGAGGGTGGGCCACACACACCAAACGTGGGAGGTACCGCAGCCTTTGGCCCAGCTGATGGCCCCCCCAGGCCAGCTCCAGGGGCCCATGGCCCTTTCCTGCCCCCCTGTAGATATGCCACTGGTGCCCGGCAGTGCTATTGCATGGTAGCAATGAACTACGGTGCAGTAGCTTGTTGCTACTGTGCCATAGTGTCTCACGTGCCCAGTGAATAGAGGTCCTAAATGCACTTATCATGTTGAGAGGGGAGCATGAAAGAAAATGATGAGGAAATTGAAAAAAAAGAATATAATGAGACTATTGGGACAGACATCATTATACAGGGCACTATGAAAATGATTTAATCTTGGTACCCACAGTCCATTTAATTCTATTTTTAAGTATTGGGGTTGAATAGTTACACTGTGATGGACTTAATTCTGGGCAGCATTCGGCAATAGCCCAGAGTACATAAAGAATAAAACTTTAGGAGTATAATATTCATGTATATGTATTTCTATACCTAAAAATAAAAACATATGGTGTTTAAGAAAGAAAGATGCATTTACACTAAATACAGCATATTCTCCTTTGTTGAAAATCTGTGAAAACTATGTTTCCTTGGCCTCTGGGCTACAACATATCATTTCTGGATTTGTTTTTAAAAGTGCTCTTTGACCTGGAAAACAATGATCTTCTGAAAGAACATGGGAAGATTATGGCAGACTTTACCCCACCGCTGAAGTTTAATGTATAGAAAGCTATCATCTGCTATTTTGTGAAGCAGCTACACATACATTGTCTGGGTTTCTAGTTGTCTTGATAAGGTAACAAAATGTCCCCAGAGACCAGGCCTTATGTGAAATTCTCATTTTTTCCCCTTCATTAGAAAGAAAAAAAGAAATCTTTCTCCAGTTTGAAGAAAATCTCTTAGCAGTTGCTTCAGTGTGGCAACTTACATAGGTAAGTGGTACTCTATGTAAAAGATGGAGAATTGTGCCTTGTACTGTAGGGAACTCTTATTTTTTATTACTAAAAGAAGGTTACATCTGTCACACAATATTCTCTAGTCTGATGAAAGTACAGTAGGTAGATACAGCATGATTTTTTTTCTAGCATCTTATCTAGTCCGTTGTAAGCTTTTCTGATGGCTGAGCATACTCGATGCCTGCAACTTTAAGGGATATAGAGCAGTCAGCAAGGCATCCAGCAGGTGCTGGCTAGCCCTAATGAGGTGGTCACCTGACTGCAGGAGGCCCCTGGGATTGGAGGAAGGGGCTGAGCAGCCTCCATTTTAGATCTAGGCCCCCAGGGCTGTGACAGTAGACTGCTGCCAGCAGCTGAAGAACAACACCTGGCTGAGCTGCTGCTCAGAACACCCTAGAGATAAGGGCAGGAGCTATGGGGATAGAAGGAGGCTTTTGGCCCAGGGTATGACTGAAAACTGCACCCTGCTGGGGAAGGATGGCCTAGTGGGACTGCCCTTAGTGAGGTAGTTCCCCAGAAATGCCAGGCCAGCTGCCTCTCCTGTGAAAGGCAGGTAGGGGAACCTTATAACCCCAGCTCCCAAACCCTGGTGAGTTACCCAGGGTGCGGGCCAGGCACATCTCTGGACACCTGAGCTCATGGAGAGTAAAGAACCAATTGGCCCCGATGTGAGGGGGGGTATAGTGGTTAAAGTAGAAAGTGTCCCACATAGAGTAGGGTGTACAAGGATGACTTGAAGTGCTGTGTGTGTTTGGTGTAGAGTAGGGTCTGATAAGGAGGACCTGAACTGCTGCACTGGGGGGTGTGCTGTTTAGGAGGTGTGAGAGTGACCTGAAGTGCAGCACAGGGGCCAACCCCATGAGAAATTCACTTAAGGAGGAAGCCTCAGGGAGGGGGCAGCCAGGCCCGAGTAAGTCTATGGACACCTGAGGTTGCAGTTGGTCTGGAGGCCATGTTTATAATAGGGTTAAGACCTGTCAGTGTCAGATCACAGTGACCATATGCTCCAGTGGGGAGTAGAGTCCCAAGTGAGATGCTGGAGCACTGGTTGTGGTGTGAGGCACTGTAATAATTTGGATGATATCTGCAAGGCATGGGTCAGGATAAAAGAAGGTCGGAGTCATGTGTATCACTCTAGGCATTGGGCATTAAAATGGGCAGCCTCCCACACTTTACATCGATCTTTTAGACAAGAAGTCAGGGCAGGCGAGAGTTGGGTGGACTGCCCAGAATAGGTGAGTGGGACAAGGATGTTTCCTGGCCCTGAGTAGGCAGCCTGTTACACTATCCCACAATTTTTATGAGAGATAAAACAAAACATATTTTATTCAAAATGTTAGTATGCAAATAAAGTTTCTCTTTTCCTTCCCTTCACAAGTATAGGCACCTTTTGCATTTAGCTTGGATAATTATAGCTAAATAGTGTTTAATCTCAATCTACTGTATTTCCTGTACATTCATTCAAAATGATAAATTAATTTTCATTATTTCATTCAAAAATATAAATTAATCCCAGACTTTGTGTAATAAATAATGCCTCCACCCTCAAGTAATAAAATATAGTAAGAAACTCAACATTTGTGATCAGAAATAAATTGGTATTCTTTTATGGCTCAGGCCATACTAGAGAATAGCACCCTTTACTAAATAAAGACCAATCTGGTGGCTGGAGAGATCAGTAGCCTACTCTTTATCCCAGAACTGAATGATATTTTTCAAGATACACCCATAAGGTCTTAACTTTATTGTTAAGTCATGTAAGCTAGTGGTTCTCAACCAGCAAGCCATAAAGGGGCTCCCAAGGCTGGATAAAAGAAGGTGCACTGGCGAAACCCCATGAACATTCCTATAGTGCCAGGCAGAAGTATGCTGAGCAGTCATGCTGCTCCGGGCGTGCCACATTCTGCATGGAAAGAAGTATAGCTTCCTTACTGCTGCGCTACAGGCACTGAGAGAGAGAACTATGTAGCCCAGGTGCAGCACACCAGTAATGTGGCTAACCTGTTCTCAGTTTAGGAATGAGTATGAGAGGGGCCAGCTTGAGTAACTATGGGCTAACTTCTGAGTAACTGAAATGGTCAGGCAGCTATACTACACTACTTCCAGGTTCTAGGCACACTACTTCAGGTCCTGAAGGTTGCACAGATCTCTGCAGTGATTAAGAGGGTGGCAAAAGGGCTGAGAGTAATTGGTCTAAGGCTAAACTGTCGCACTTTTTTACATCATTGTTTTATCAACTTGACATCCACAACTTCCCCTTGACCCTGCCCACTGGTGGTTCTGGCGGAGTAGCCTGGGCAGAAGCATAATGACTTTAGGAATGTCAGCTAGTCAAGATTCACTCCTTGGTAACTCTGCCCCTAACCTTAACTCTGCTCTCTACCTTAGTAATCACTTCAAGTTGACAGCATCCATGATAAGGAATTTGTGCAGCATCAAATGGGCATTTTTTAGATAAACAAAACCCATGTTGACTGGGTAAAGATATATATATTTTTATAAAATAAAAAATGGGGATGCTGATACATATGATGCTCCAGGTGCTTTTAATTAGTGCAGCTCTCAGAGCTGCCCCTGCCCCATGCCTCCCAGACCACATGTATATACACTCCATGCTCTTTAGTTAGTGCACATTGAGATAGGCTAATGCACATTTTCCAGTGGAGGGTGCCTGTACATGAGTGCAGAGGCTGCTCCAACGCATTGTAATTACAGCATGTCAGAGACTCGATTAATCAAGTCAGCTGGAGTATGGTTATGACCATGCTCCAGCAGCCTCCTGTGTCTCATATATCAGTGTTCCTGCACTTCAAAATGGCAGTGGGGGTGCTTGAACTAAAGCTGTTCAAGTGATACCCCTACCTATTTTGACCTAATACACAGTAAAGCATCACCACTTATACGTGCACATCAATTACTGTACAGTAGATTAATTTAAAGCGCTATTTGCTATTACTGACAGATATGTTCCTAGAAAACAGCTGCTTGCTATTAAAGCACTTAAAATAAAATCTGCTTTAGCCATGTATATGAAAAGAAGAAATGGGACACTATACAGTGAAGATGGGGTAAAGATTAAAGAACATCTAGAAATGAACCTCATTTTTCAATAGTAAGCCTCACTTTTCAATAATGTTGAATGTGGAGGCAAAGGCACAATGGGTAATGGGAATGAGGATACAGAAATGGAAATTACCACAACTGAAGTGGAAGGAAAATTCAATAACCTCAATGTGTTCAATCAATGGTGGACTGGATAATCTCCATCCCAGAATTCTGAAAGAACTTGCACATGAAATTACATTTATGATAGCAAATATGATTAATAAATCTATTAAGCCAGGGGTGACTATAAGACTGGAAAATAGCAAAGATAGTACCTGCTTTGCCAAAGAGGGAAAAAACTGACTGAGGGAGCAGCAACCCCATTAATCTCATCTGAATAGTTTTCAAGGCATGAGAAGAAATTTTGAACAAAAGAATAATTAATTATATCAATGTAAATAGAAAATGGGATACGGTGCAATACAGATCTTATCTTCATGGATAAGGTGACTAATTTTCAAGACAAAGGAAACACAGTAGTTCAATCTCAGTTCTAGTAAAGCATCACTGGAGTGACATATGTGACTTGCACTAATGTACTAATGGAAACTAAAATACAAAATGAGAAGGTGGATACAAGCTAGTTAAAGGCATGACTGTGTAGAAAGGGGATCTTTTGAGTAGGAGGGAAGTCACTAGTGGAGTCCTTCAAGGAGCAGTTTTGGGACAGTTAATATTTCTTTAATGATCTGGGCACAATGAAACGTTAATGAAATGTGTTAATGACATAAAAATAAGAGGCATTGTCAACAATGAGGAGGAGTGGAATACCAAGCAGAAAAAATGGATTACCTTGAGGCTTGATGTAATAGAAATGGGATGAAATTAATTAGTTCAAAATTCAAGTTTATACGCTTAATTTATGCACTCATGCACTTATCCTAATTGACTTCTAAATTGCATAAACAGGAGTTGCATAGAATTTAGGCACCTAAGGGTGTGTGTAGATGAAGCAGGGGCCCTAAATTGAAGTGGCGGGTTTTTAAAAACACCGCTTCAATTTAGGGCGAAATAAACCCCTGTGTTGTGTACACCCATGTCTTACCTACCTCTCCAGTGGTGGGGAGGGGACAGTGGGCTGCTGGTGGGCGGAGTAGTCCCTGGGCTGTGGGGTGGGAGGGCTGGTGCTTGCCTCTACAGCAGCAGCGCCTCCCTTACCCAAGCGGCACCCGCCCACAGGCACCCAACTCGGGCAGTCCGGGGGGGCACCACAGCCATGGAGGAAGGGACCAGGTCCCCATGCAGCTCAGGAAGGCAGGCTCCGGAGGCTGGGGGGAAAGATCAGGCTCACTGTTTTTGGGTTTTTTTCTTTGGTGGAGCTTGCCTTCTTGGGCTGCTGCCTGGCTACCTGCACAGGCTGCCTACAGAGCCCCTGAGCTACACAGAGTCTGGTGCTTTGCTCCATGGCTGTAGGGCAGCAAACTAAAACTCATCAGAGTCGTTTTAGTTTGCTGCACCCCAAAGTCATTTAAGGCGCATTATGCCACCGAATGTGCTACAACAGCTGGAATTAATGCGCAATATGCTGCCAACACGTGCAAACACCAACACCATTAAAGCCGTGCAAAAGCATATAATGCGCTTTAAAGTGTCATGCACACATGCCCCTGATTTCATCTACACATGCCCTAAATCACCAAGAGCACTCCAAATTGTCTCCCCTCAGTGGCAATACCAACCAAGTATTCAGTGCTGAGAGTAGACATGTGGCTCAAAAGAAAACACAGAGGAAGGCGGTGATTATTCAGTAGCATAGTGGTAAGAGCCCTTAAACAAAATATGAAGAGATATGCGTTCTAGTCTCATTCTGAAAGAACAGAAATGTTCACTCCTATGAAGGTGCTTTTAGCTCTAAGCTGTGGACTATATTGAGGGAGGATATCCCCCTCTCCTGTGAGCCTGTCCTGTTTGAGAGCCAAGAGTGTAAGTTTCATTGGGCTAGAAAGAGGGAGAGCAAATGGGAGTGTGAGTGGTTTAGTGAAATAAGTGCTCTCTCTGAGAGGGGGAAGTCTTGGATTCTCATTCCTGTTACCAGAGTTATTTCTGTTTTTAACCAATGATTCATTTTAAGCAATGAGTTTGCTCCTGGGGGAAGATATTCTAGATACTGTGACACCGAGCTGCAAGCTGAGAGCTGAGTAGGATCTCACCTTGGGGACTAATAAGATTTTCTGCTACAAACTGAAAGTCCTCCAACTGAAAAAAAAAGCAGGAGAAAGACCTAGATTTACTAATCAGTCACAGGATAGTTATGAGCCCTGCCAATGTGATGTCACCATGAAAAAAGGCCAGTGTGACCCTAGTAAATAATATGTTTTTCCAACAAAGATAGAAAATATTAATATCATTATATGAGGCCCTTATGGGACTCCACCTGAATACTACATACTACAGTTCTGATTGCCAGACACATTAATTCAGACTGGAGCTGATGCAAAGAAGGGGTGATGAAGGAAATAGCCAGCCTTTTTGAGAGGACTTGGCTTGTGTAGTCTACCAAAAAAAAACTAAGAGGAGCGATGATTATTGTTAATACATCAGAAGGATAAACATGGGAGAATGAGGAGAAAAATATTTACACTAAACAACACTACACGGGGGCAAGCAAGCATATAACCTGTGCATAAATGAATTTACACCTGAAATTAAAAGAAGGTGTATAACCACCAGGGGAATGAGGTTCAAAGGGAAGCAGTGGAAGCAAAAAAACCTAAGGGCTTATATGACATGGTTGTCTTTGGTAGCAGGGAACTAGACTCAGTCAGCCAATATCCTTTCTAATCCTATGCCCATAATTCTGCATAGCCAATAGGTGCTCTCTTTTAGGAACCTTTTTTCCCAGAATGCCTTTCTAAAATTCACCTTTTATAATTGACAAAGAGAAGCAGCTGCAGCCCTACACTGGCTTCTTAACTAATTACTGAATGTTCCTCCTATTTAGCTGGTAAGTACCTGCTGTTTTCCCTTTCTTGCACGCAGGGATCCTGGTTTTCTCTGATAAAAAAAATCCCAAATTTTCAGATTAATGAAAGTAACCCCAAATCCACATGTTTCTGTGATTAAAATTGAAACATATATATATTAGTGGTGTTTCATGTTAATGTGGATTTTGGGTTACATTTTCAAATTTGAAAATTGGGGATTTTTTTTTTATCAGAGAAAACCAGGATCCCTGCTTATGACTAAAGAGATCACGTATTCCTTTAGTGTTCCTTCCTAGGTGCATTTGATCCCATCAGACCAACTACACAGGGTAACTTAGCAGGATCATACTAAAAACTCTCAAATGACTTAAAATAGCTTTACTAATCTTACATATTAAAAAATATTAAATATTTGAAGTAAAAAATAGAAGTGAGAGCTAAATTACATTCAGGTTCTTTACATAGTATAATGGTCTAAAAGAAATCAGATTTAAATAATAATACTTCTGTATGCAAAGCAAGCATGTAAGGCTGAATTTTACTGGTCTGGAGCCTGGGGGAAGGTGTAATTATTCTGAGCTGGAGGGCAGGAGAGCAGGTGAAAATGTTTCTTTTGCAATATGATTTTATTTTTAATGTGTAACCTTTTGATACTGCTCAGGCATTTAGAATATTAAAGTCCCTTAGCAGAAAGATTGGTGGGCAGAAAAGCAGGTGAGGAGTGATGAATTAATTTTTTTTCTGGCTGTGAAGTTTGCAACATAAATATCACTTTGACACGTGATGCGTGTCAACTGTAAGATGCAGAAAAATATGATCCTCTTAAAAATCCTTTAATATCTAAAAAAATATGGCTCCATTTCTACTTCCACTGGGACCTGTGGTAGATCTCCCATTGATTTCAACACAGTCAATCAAAATGCAGAATGAGGCTTAAATCAAGAGCATAAATGAACTGGGTACTTTTCAGGGCTGCCCTTTGAACTTCAAAATCTAATCTCTAATCTTCTGTTTCTAAACACACTGCTTTGATAATGCTCATTTCTTTGTGCAGCTTGTTTTTAGGACAGTCTTGAAGACTACCTTTGTGACTAGACCTTCTCTAGGCACGGTCTAATCCACACACACATACACACTTTTTTATACCAGATCATAGCAGGACTGTGCCCCAGGGGTGGCCATAATGCCCCCTGGTGACCATGTAGCGCCTGTCCCACTCCGCTCTGCAGGGTACTCACCCACCATGCCTTGATGGATTTATTTTTCTGTGTTGTAGAAGGGAGGCTGCCCCAGGGTCCCTACCCAATCCCAGCTTGCTTTGGCATCCCTCCACTGACCAGCTGACACGAGTCCTGTTCTTCAGTTCCCTAAGTGCATCCCCCTTTGGCCCTGTCAGTGACCCAGGGCACCAGTCACCTTAAGGGCTATTCACAGCTTCCTTCTGCCCTTACAGCCATTCTCTTGCCTCACAGGTATTACTCTAGATCCATGCACCAGCTTGTATGAATTTCAGCCTTCTTAGCTTTCGCCGTCTGACTCCTTTCACTGTTGACTGCCAGGCTAGACCCACTTCCTCTGGCCTAGGTTCAGAGTCTCAGCCTGGTCTGGCTGGCCCTTGGCCCATCCCACTTTGCTTGGAGCTCAGGCCCTGGTCCTCCCAGCTGGAGCCTACCCCTAATGGGGCTCAAAATCTGGAGCAGCTCCCAGTGGTCTCCTGTCTTTTCCTCCAGCCACTAACTGGTTCTCCAGGTCTTCATCAAAATATAAATGTAAACCTAGAGGCTATGTAACACAAAAAAATGTCCCCACTGGGTCAATAACTTCCTCACAGGCTATATGTCCCTTTAGCTCTATATCTGCATCTCTCAGGGACAACCTGGGTGCTGGTCAGTCCCTTTCTGCAGCCATCCTGCTCAGGAGACCCTTTCCTGCTGCCTGCAGGATCAGACTGTCTGCTTTGGCTTAGACCCTAGGCTCAGATGCCCTCTTTCTGCCAAGTGGCCGCACATAGGAGTTTCCCGTTTTTATTAAGGGACAGCCTGCGCTTCTGCCCCACAGCTCAACACCTGCAGCTTTGCCTGCTGCATTCTCTTAAAGTAAAAGGAATCCCCTGGCTCTGTGTTACACAGATAAATGTTTTAGTTCCCTTTTACTAATCAAATTATTTATCTGTTGGTAAGAGGGCACCACAAATATAAATTATGGCAGTGAAGAGGTTGCTAAATAACCAGTGCTGGGGAACAAGTAACATGCCCTGCTGGCCATAGCAAACAGCTACCCTCTAGTAAGTTAGAGAGACAACATCCACAACAGGTAACTTAAACAATATGCAGGTTTCCCTTGCTTTATGCTGTACATGCATTCCTGGAAAACGGTGCATAACTTGAATTTGCATAAAGGGAACCCATTTTAAAATGTAACAAATAGGGATATGTTCCAAGACCTCAACTGTACTGACTCCCAGACCCATGTCTACCACTTTTACAAGACAATTTTGGTATTCAGCAACAGCCGACAGTACACACAAGCACAAGGCACTTTCATAATGGGGTTGGCAACTACAGAAACATGTGTTGCAGACAACAAGCGAGGAGCACAGATCCAAACCAGTGTTCCCCCTAAGGTGCGTGTGTGCGTGCGTGGCCACACTCAATTAAAAATCTTGCCATTCATGAACTTTTTCATGCCATGCACCTGCCCAGAGAGGAGCTGGGCGCGGAGCGCAGTGGAGGGACCAGGGCCAGCATGGGACACTTAAGTAAGCTCCTCACTGCAGGGCAGGCAGCAGCTCCTCCCTGAGACGGGGACGGAAGCAGGGGCTGGGATTGGGGCTGGGGGCTGGCATGGGCAGTTCCCCTGCATCACCTCGGGGAGTGAGAAGGCATGTGGCGTCAGGGCTGGAGAGTGAAGCAGTTCCCCGGAGCCGGCAGAGCACTGCTTACTAGCTACTAATGGGAAAATATTGAGCTCTGCAGCAAGCTGTTAGGGAAACAGAAGCCCTTAATCTAAAAGTTCTACACTAGGTACTAGAATTGCTTTTTTTATTTAAAAAAAAAATCTGTATTTAAATTCAGAGCTGAAGTGAATCCAAGCAGAATATTAAAAACAACACTTGGTATTTTTTCCTTTTATAAAAAGAACAAAAATAGTTCTCTTATCATTTGCACTGCAGAACACTGTACTTAAATCAGTATTTATGTTGGACAGTGATTAAAAATAAATCAGACCACTAAATGAACCAGATAAAAGTTTGGCTATTGGTTATATTTTTAGTCTTGACAAAAAATACTTCTCTTCAAAATCATTGTCGGTTCCTCACATCATAGATTCTCTTTGGCACTTTACTCCATTGTAGGGAGAGGGAAGACACTGTGCCGTAGCAAGGTGGAGGCAAGCTGGACAACTGCCCCGGGTGCTGAAGCGAACAGGTGCTAGCAGGTGCTGCCCAGCCAGTGTGGGGCATGGGACAGAGCCGTGAGCAGCTCATTGGTGGGGCACAGGGATGCGGGGAAGGCGGTGCCCAATGCTGCATGCATGGGCAAGCATGGGGGGAACTGCTCCACGGGCTCCACTGGCTCTGAAGCGGCGCACTCATGGACCAAAGCAGCACGCTCATGGAACACTACTCCTTAGAGGGAACATTGATCCACAGAGGAGACTATATTTTGGTGCACATCACTCCCACAATGCACTGCACAAAGTGGCTGACTGCAGGCTACCAGCACACCAACTGCATAGGAGTGAATTTACCTCACATATAACACATTTTTTATATGAAAGGGTTATTGCATAAGAGCACATACAGAACCTGCATATAGCAAGGGAAACCTGTAGTTTTATCCTTGATATTTTCCATGGTAATATTACAGCTCTTGCTGTTCAACATGAAACTTGTATGTTGAATTAAATTACACCTGTATACCATTGTACATCATCTATCCATAATCAGCCTTATTTGTGCTGGTGTAAAATGTGATGACACTGTTAATTGTTATTACTTTGGTTTTTAGTAAAGTTGTTGCAGGGAAATACCATGTTTACTCGATTCTAAGATGACCCCTCCATTTAACATAGGGGAATCAAGTACAAAGGCAGTGAAGGGCAGGGGAAAAGGTACCTGCTGTGGCTTAGGCTCCAGCGCCTACTGTTTGGAGCTGTTGCCTCAGCTGCTGCCTGCAGCTCACCATCTCCCCCCTGCAGCTTCTTTTACCCATCTCCCCCACCATGTTCAGCCACTGCTCCCCTGACTGCCCCTCTCCCTCCCAGCATATCCTTGCTCCATTCTGGAATACTTCATACATGCTGCATCTGGGGACAATGAGCAGAGCTCGAGCCTGGCCCCATAGCAGTGGCATGCAGCCTGCATGGCTGCTACAGGGCTGGGCTGGGGCCATGCTCAGTGTTCCAGGTTAGAATGGGAATGGAGCCTGCTGGCATGGAGCAAAGTCTCGGGGGAGGGGGACAGGGGCACATGGACCGCTACTGGGGGTCTGGGGAAGAGAGAAGCAGGGGGACATGACATGAAGCTATAGGCGGCAGGCATAAGTAGGGGGCAAACTCCTTTACCTCCCCACACTACCTGCCTTCCCACTGCCTGCTTCCCTGCAGCAGTGGGAGGGATCAATTAAAGACGACCCTCCAATAATTAGTTTCTATACATGAACAATCCTCGATCCTGGGTAAGCTTTTTGAGAGAATTATCCTGGTGCATGTGCATGAGGGGCCAGCAGAGGAGGTTATGCTTAGGGGCAACCAACATGGGTTCATTAGAGGCAGGTCCTGTCAGACCAACCTGGTAGCCTTCTACGACCAGGTCACCAAATCCTTAGATGCAGGGGTAGCAGTCGATGTAGTCTTTCTGGACTTTCGGAAGGCCTTCGACACTGCCTCTCACCCCGTTCTCATTAAAAAAACTAGGAGACTGTGGCGTCGACACTTACAGTCAAATGGGTCGCCAGCTGGCTGGAGGCCTGCACCCAGAGGGTGGTGGTGGATGGGTCATTTTTGACCTGGAGGGATGTGGGCAGTGGGGTTTTGCAGGGCTCGGTCCTCAGGCCCGCACTGTTCAACATCTTCATCAGTGACTTGGATGAGGGGGTAAAAAGCACCTTGTTCAAATTTGTTGATGACACTAAGATATGGGGGGATGTGGGACTGCTAGAAGGAAGGAATAGGCTACAATCGGACCTAGACAGGTTACAGGAGTGGGTGGCTGAGAATAGGACGGGATTCAACACTGACAAGTGCAAGGTGCTGCACCAGGGGAGGAAGAACCAGCAGCATACCTACAGGCTGGGGAACTCCCTTCTCATCAGTGCAGAGGCCAAAAAGGATCTTGGAATCACTGTTGATGCCAAAATGAACACGGGCCGGCAGTGTGGTGATGCAGTCAGAAGGCCAACCACACCTTGTCATGCATGCACAGATGCATCTCAAGCAGGTCCAAGGAGGTGATCCTCCCCCTGTATGCGGCACTGGTCAGGCTGCAGCTGGAGTACTGCATCCAGTTCTGGGTGCTGCACTTCAGGAGGAATGTGGACAACACAGAGAGGTCCAGAGGAAGGCCACTCGCATGATCAGGGGGCAGCAGGGCAGGCCCTATGCGAAGAGGCTGAGCGACCTGAATCTGTTCAGCCTCCACAAGAGAAGGCTGAGGGGGAATCTAGTGGCCTGTTATAAACTAGTCAGAGGGGACCAGCAGGCATTGGGGGAGTCCCTGTTCCCTCCGATCACTCCCAGGAGTGACCAGGAATAACGGTCACAAGCTGGCAGAGGGTAGATTTAGGCTAGATATCAGGAGGCGCAAACTTCACAGTCGAGGCGGCTAGGATCTGGAACCAACTTCCAAGAGAAGTGGTGCTGGCTCCTACCCTGGGGGTGTTTAAGAGGAGGCTAGATGAGCACCTTGCTGGAGTCGTTTGACCCCAGTACTCTTTCCTGCCATGGCAGGAGGTCAGATTTGATGATCTGCTCAGGTCCCTTCCGACCCTACAAACTATGAAACTATGAAACAATTATTTAAAATTTATAAATGTTCCATGTATAGAATCTTATTATTGGGAAGGGTTGCTTTCTATTCAGGGTTGTCTTAGATTCGAGGAAATATAGTAATGAGATAATAACGGATAACTGCACAGATATCCTCCTATACTCTTCCTCCTGTGCCTGTGTATATTGGGTGGGACAAATGGACACGTATTTGAAGATAAGTTTTAAGGAACCTTCAACCTTTTTTGCTTGAACATAGGAGGTATGTTTATGGCTTCTATAGTAGCAGGATTTTATTCTGCATCATCAAGACAGGGCTTTTATGAAAAAGTGTATATGTAGAAATAAAATTTATGCTAAATATAGGCCATATTCAGCTTTTGCGGGGGGGTGGGAATCCTAACATCCAGAATGAATTACAGTTATAACAGTGGTTGATGAGCCTGTCTGGCAAGCAAATTGACAAACTTGGGGAAGGCCTAATTAAAACCACTTTGCTGTTCACAGAATGAAACAGATTTCTAGGGACTCACTCCAGAAAGCTCCATTTGTTACGTCCCTTTTCAAAAAGATTATCACCCTCCCTGAAGTCATCCATTCAAACACTCTTATTATATTAGTATTAGCAATAGATAGGATAAAATGTGTACTGATTTGGGCATGTACAACATTGCATGTGTCACCCATTTGTGAACCTGTATTTAAGCAGATAGGTTAAAACCACTTGGAAAACAGCCTGTAATACTTACTCTCTTGGACATTTAAGAACCTGCCTCTGTTGATACACAGAATTAATTTGGTTCCTATTTTTATTGCTGAGTTGAAGGTCAGGTTGGTAAGGACAAAAAGGATGAATAAATGCAAATGAAAAGGGAGTATTTTTATATTGTACAGAGTGCTGCATAGGAGTGCAGTGCATAAAGCAGCTTTATCCGGGAACATACACTTTTATGAAGCATAGTAAAAAAAGCAAGTAGGTATGTTATAAAATGTAGTAGCCTATCCTATCATCACTTATGTTAAAATATAAGACAGACAAGCCATTGACAAGGAACAACATGATTCACATGCTTAAGGAAACTGTGTTTCCTACTATTTTTGAAAAGCCAATCGCTTTCCAAGCTGAAATTTTATTCCTAATATTACTGAACAAATAATATCAAATTATATAGTGTGTTATTTCCTTTGCCTCTTCATGATTTGTCTGCACGTGGATTGTGATTTTTCTCCAGTTCATTTGTTTCTAAAAGTTATTCACCAACCATTTCTCCAGATAACTCTTGTAGCTCCTTGGTGAGCAATTTAGTGTACCCAGACTTTAAAATGCTTTGTTAGAAACACAGTTTAGATGTATCAAGATAAAAAACAACAATATCCTCCTAATTTGCAGCACCATGCTGCATTTCTGTGAGGCAAACTTTAGCTCTCTGTGGGTCCTCCAGCATTCATTTTCTTTAAGTGAATGCCTCAGATAAAAGCCTTTCTACAGAATTGGCATTACCCTTCTACTTGATACTAAAACAGTTGGAACCCTATCCATTGCCCTTAACAATGGGAAACTTTCCATTTATTACGTGGGTGCTGAACCAAGCCCTAAGGCTCTTTATCAAGTTTTGTGTTTCCTTGCTTTAGGTGGATTTTCAGTGGCTTGAAAATTAAGCACCAAATGGTAGTTACTACTGGAGGTAAAATGAAAAACCTTTGTCAAAAAGAGATTAGCAGAAGAGAGAAAAAATTGTGTCTATCTCCTTGTAATAACTGGCACTTTCCAGCAAACATAGAAAATTTAGGAAATGGAGTTGTAATTATCCTAGTCGTTTGTGGGCCAGTGTGTTGATCTTCAGAGAAGTAAGGGTGTCCACGTGTGTCACACATGTTCTGCTCTCCCTGCTTTAGATGTGCAGCAACATGACATTTTAAAAGAAGTCCAGGCACACACACACATTTGAGCAGAGTTGCTAACTTTGAGGTACTGCAGGGCTTTCATAATGTTTCTTTTTCATGGACAGACATATACTGCAGCACTATAACCTGTATGTCCATAATAGGGTCGGTGCTTTATGAAAAGGGAGCCCAGTACCCAAAGCTGATGCAGTGCCCTGGACTATAAACACAGTGAAAGAGCACAGCTTTTTCTTTTAAATGGAAATGTGGAGTTGGTCTCTGAACAGTCCTATGCAGGTGATACAATCTTGCGCAAGATGTTTGAAAGCAACAGTTCAGAAATATCTTTTGTGGGCTAAAGGAAGAAGCTCCTTATCTTTGCATAAGTGATTTGTATCATGTTTTAGAGTATGACAAGGAAATACACTATTATCTTATCTTTGGGGGTTGGGGAACTGTAGAAAGAAAAGCACTGTCCTACTTTCATACCAGTGGTGTACTGGAAGTTTCTTAGGAGGAGCGGGTAGTAGCTGGTGTATTCAATTGTGCTGTTCTACTTGTGTAATTATGGTGAATAAATAAATGATGTCCACATCTATTGGTCAACTACACTTAACAATGTGAGTTAACCTTTTTGCAATATCTGAGCAACTCTGGCATAGACTGCCATTTAGAAAAGCAGACTGCTTTGTATGCAAAAAACCACAGTGCAGAATTCTTCTTTTTTTCCCCTTTTTATGTCTAAATGGCAGTTTTCTAGCCACTTAAGTGGCTTTTTGGCATACCATGGAGTATGCAAGTCTATTACCCCTGCATGGTGAACCCATAAGTGTGCTTAAGTAAATTGAGCATGCTCAACTGGTCCTGTGCTGGCTGGACAGCTAAGCAGCATCCTGTGTAAACTTTCCTGTCTTCCTCAGTTTTCTACTCTGCCTTCTTTCTAATTCTCTCTTTCATCAATATCCACCAGGAAGCCAGCAATAGACTCTCTATTTCTCAAGTGCCCTGCCTAATCCCTGCAAGCCTGCCCTTTGCACTCACCCCATTCTGCAGTCAGACACTGATCAAAGAATGCTGGAAGAGTCACGGGAAGCCATAAGCTAAACCAGCTGCCTACAGGAGTCACGGCTAACCTGTAGAAACATAGTAGGAGACCTCATGATATAGGTGTAGAAGATGGGCAAAATTTTAAAAATGTATCATGGCTGACTGCATGCAGGATTGCTGGGAGTATGAGTACAGAGCGAAATAAAGTTATGATTGTAGCAAATACCAATACACTCATGTCATTTTAATCTAGGTAGCATGAGTAAAATAGTAGTTGAAGATCAGCAATACAGGTTTTAACATATGCAAGCAGTGTACAAACGCTCCAGCAGCTCCAAGTATGTGTTCTGGTTGTTAGTATATGCCAAAACTTATGTCAGCATATCTGCCTGTTGTTGACTCCCTATGCTGGCTAGATTATGCTGACATGTGTTACAAAGACACCAACATTTTGTACTGTAGATGTACCTGAAAGTGCTTTCAGGATCTCTGCAATTGATTGGCAGGAGAGAGAATGCTCTGAGCACTGTAATGTAAGCAACATCTGCCAAGTGTCCCTTGCTTTCCCTCTGTCCTACTGCCCCACTTTTTGTTCTGTGCCATGTTTGAAGTTATGGAGTGGGAGGGAATAAATACAGCACTGTCCATGCTAACAAACAATTTACTGGATGGAGGAGAATCTCTCTAACCACTTTAAAATGTCTTTATGTCTATAGTGAGGAGTTATTTTAAACTGTAGCTTTGTCACTGACATCAGATCTCTAAGATACCATGATAATGCCTCTTCTGCTTTACTTGATTTAAATTCCTCTGTTAAACTCTTTATTTTGCCATGGGGACTGTTTCTATTTTTTGAAAATTAATCCAGATCAGTATTGGATTAACGAATAATGGAACATTCCCTTAAATGATGAACAGATAAGATTAGGATCAACACCTGTTTTCTGGCATTTCTGGCTGGACATCAAATACACATACAATGTCTCTTGGTGCTATGCACTTATACTCATCTGCTAAGATGGCATTGTTCCCATTTGTGAGTCCAGAAAGCTTTTGTGCTAAGTCAAAGCTGGGTTTAATTGAGCAAACTGTCTAATGGCACGACGGCAAACACTTTTGCCTCCATTTTCCTGAGCAGGGATTGGGTCACCCCCCCCCACCAGGATCTCTGTAGGCCCCAGGGGAGGCGTACCCAGCTCTAGGGTCACTGAGGATCTAGTCAGGGAACTTCTGGAGGGACTGGACACATTTAAATCAGCTGGTCCTGACAATCTCCACCCCAGAGTCCTGAGGGAATTAGCAGAGGTCATTATGGGACCCCTGGCACAGCTTTACAAGCACTTGTGGTGCTCTGGTATAGTGCCAGAGGACTGAAAGAGGGCCAGTGAGGTTCCCATCTTCAAAAAGGGAGGAAGGAGGACCCAGTAAACTGTAGGCCAGTCAGTCTTAGCCTCAGTCCTGGGTAAGCTTTTTGAGAGAGTTATCTTGGCTATGTCTGTGAGGGGCCAGCAGGGGAGATTATGCTTGGGGCAACCAACATGGCTTCATTAGAGGCAGGTCCTGTCAGAACCTGGTGGCCTTTTATGACTAGGTCACAAAACTCTTAGAAGCAGGTGTAGCAGTGGACATAGTCTTCCTGGACTTTAGGAAGGCCTTTGATGCTGTCTCTCACCCCGTTCTCATTAAAAAACTAGGGGACTGTGGTATCGACACCTACACAGTCAAATGGGTTACTAACTGGCTGGAGGGCCGCACCCAGAGAGGGGTGGTGGATGGGTCTTATTCAACCTGGAGGTATGTGCACAGTGGGGTTCCGCAGGGCTCAGTCCTTGGGCCTGCACTGTTCAACATCTTCATCAGCAACTTGGATGGGGGTGTAAAAAGCACCCTGTTCAAATTCGCAGATGACACTAAGATGTGGGGAGAAGTGGGCATGCTAGAAGGAGGAATATGCTGCAATTGGACCTAGGCAGATTACAGGGGAGGGCGGATGAGAACAGGATGGGTTTCAATACTGAGAAATGCAAGGTATTGCACCTGGGGAGGAAGAACCAGCAGCATACCTACAGGCTGGGGAACTCCCCTCTCACCAGCACAGAGGCAGAAAAGGATCTTGGAGTCATTACTGATGCCAAGATGAACATGGGCTGACATTGTGGGGATGTGGTCAGGAAGGCCAACCGTATCTTGTCATACATCCACAGACGCATCTCAAGCAGGTCCAAGGAGGTGATCTTCCCCCCATGCGACACTGGTCAGGCCGCAGTTGGAGTACTGCATTCAGTTCTGGATGCCGCACTTCAAGAGGGATGTGGACAACAAGGAGAGGGTCCAGAGGAGGGCCACTCGCATGATCAGGGGGCAGCAGGGCAGGCCCTACGAGGAGAGGCTACGGGACCTGAACCTGTTCAGCCTCCACAAGAGAAGAGAAGAGGCTGAGGGGGGATCTAGTGGCCATTTACAAACTGGTCAGGGGGGACCAGCAGGCATTGGGAGAGTCCCTGTTCCCCTGAGCACTGCCAGAAGTGACAAGAAATAACAGTCACAAGCTGGCAGAGGGTAGATTCAAGCTCGATATCAGGAGGCGCTACTTCACTATCAGGACAGCTAAGATCTGGAAACAACTTCCAAGAGAAGTGGTGCTGGCTCCTACCCTAGGGGTCTTTAAGAGGAGGCTGGATGAACACCTTGCCGGAGTTGTTTGACCCCTGTACTGTTTCCTGCCATGGCATGGGATCAGACTTTATGATCTGCTCAGATCCCTTCTGACCGTACCAACTATGAAACTAATACACAATTGCTAGAACAAATGCTAGAAGAATGTAGAACAATTGCTCTACACAAATGCTAGAAGTATGGGGAATAAGCAGGAGGAACTCACCCTCCTGCTAGCTAGCAAAAACCCAGACCTGGTTGGGCTTACAGAGACCTGGTGGGATTCTACCCATGAGTGGGCAGTAGACATCGAGGGCTATAAGTTGTATAGATGGGATAGAGTAGCCAGTGGGGGATGTAGCACTCTATGTCAAAAATCAGTACACACTCTCAATGATCAGGATGGGTTCAGAAGAGGGGCAAACTGAAACTGAGGCACTCTGGTTTAGAATGCAAGGGGGTCAGGGGGAAAGGGACTTGATAGTGAGTGTCTACTACAGACCACATCACCAGAGGGATGAGCTGGACCTGGAATTTTAAGGTCAGCTCATAGAGGCTGTAAGGTCAAGGGAAGTGGTTGTCATAGGTGACCTAAACTACCCAGACATCTGCTGAGAGGATCAGTCAGCCACGTCTGAACACCCTCATAGGTTTTTAGCCTGCAACAGGACCTCCACCTAACCCAGGAGGTATACAATACCACCAGAGGAAATGCCTTGCTGGACTTGGTTCTTGCCACAGACGATGACCTGGTGAGAGATATGCGGGTGCTCAACTACCTAGGCATTAGTGACCACTGTCTTCTGGAATTTACTGTCTGGCACAGGGTGGTAAAAGCAAGCAGTAGGGCAAAAGTCTTTGACTTCAGGAGGGCTGACTTCAAAGAGCTAAGGAGATTAGTAAGAGTGACACTGGGGACTCAGAGCCTCAGTGAGATGGGAGTCCAGGACAGGTGGTTGTTCCTTAAGGAGACAATCCTCCAAGTTCAGAGGGAGTTAGTCCCAATGTGAACCAAAGGAGGCAAGAGTGCTAAAAAGCTTCCTTAGCTCAGTAAGGGCCTCCAAGAGGGCCTGAGGGCAAAAAAGGTGGCATATGATCAGTGGAAGCAAAGGGCTATCACCAAGGAGGATTACACTTCCATTGCTTGTGATTGCAGGGAGGAGGTTAGGAAGGCCAAGGCAGAGACAGAACTAGGGCTAGCGACCAGATTTAAAGATAACCAAAAGTTCTTTTTCAAATACATAGGGAATAAGAAGAAGGCACCAGGTGACGCAGGGCCTCTACAGGACAGGCTTGGAAGTCTGCTGATTGCAGCAAAGGAAAAGTCTGATCTCTTCAATGAGTTCTTTCCCTCCACATTTCTGAGTAGGGACCGGGACAACTCCCTGACTAGGATTACAGACAGGCTCAGGGAACACAATGCCATGCCAAGGGTCAGGAACAATCTAGGGAACTTTTGGAGGGGCTGGACGTGTTTAAATCAGCAGGTCTGGATGCTCTTCAGCCAAGGGTACTGAGGGAATTGGCGGAGGTCATAGCAGGGCCCCTGGCACAATTGTATGAGCACTCATGGTGCTCTGGCCAGTTCACAGAGGACTGGAAAAGGGCCAATGTGGTCCCCATTTACAAGAAGGGGAGAAAGTATAGGCCAGTTAGTCTCACCTCTGCCCTGGGGAAGACCTTTGAGAAAACTATCAAGGAGCACATATGCAGGGGTCCAGCATGGGATGCAATGATCAGGGGCAACAAACACAGGTTCATTGCAGGCAGATCCTGCCTGACTAACCTTGTTTCCTTTTACAACCAGGTTATCAAGTCCTTGGATACGAGTGTTGAGGTGGATGTCATCTACTTGGACTTTGAGAAGGTCTTTGACACTGTTTCTCACCCCATTCTCATAAAAAAAAACTAGGCAACTGTGGTATTGATGCCTACACAGTCAGATGGGTGGCAGTTTGGCTCAATGGTCACGCCCAGAGAGTGGTGGTGGATGTGTCATTTTCGACTTGGAGGGATGTGGGCAGTGGAGTTCCCCAGGGCTTGGTCCTTGGGCCTGTGCTATTCAACATCTTAATCAGTGACTTAGAGGTGGGCATAGAAAGCACGCTGTCCAGATTTGCTGATGACACAAAGATGTGGGAAGAAGTGGGCACGCCGGAGGGGAGGGACAGAATCAAACTAGATCTAGACAGGTTACAGAGGTGAGCAGATGAGAATATAATGAAATTCAATGCAGACAAGTGCAAGGTGCTGCATCTAGGGAGAAGGGACCTGCAACATACCTATAGGCTGGGGAACACCCTTCTCAACATCACAGTGGCTGAAAGGGATCTTGGAGTCATTGTTGACTCCAGGATGGACATGAGCCACCAATGTGAGGAAGCAGTCAGTAAGGCTAACCGCACTTTGTCATGCATCTACAGATGCATCACAAGCAGGTCCAGGGAAGTGATCCTTCCCCTCTATTCAGTGCCGGTCATGCCACAGTTGGAATACTGCATCCAGTTCTGGGCACTGCCTTCAAGAGGGATGTGGCTAACCTTGAGAGGGTCCAGAGGAAGCCCACTCACATGGTCAAGGGGCAGCAGGCCAGGCCCTATGAAGGTAGATGAAAGGCCTGAATCTATTCAGCCTCCACAAGAGAAGACTGAGAGGGGATCTGGTGGCCATCTATAAACTCACCAGAGAGGACCAGTGGAAAATAGATGAAGCTCTGTTCCCCCGGGCACCACCTGGGATAACAAGGAATAACGGCCACAAATTGATTAAGCAGGTTCAGGCTTAGTATCAGGAGGCATTACTTTACAGTTAGGGCTTCCAGGCTCTGGAATAGGCTCCCAAGGGAGGTGGTGTTCTCCCCTACCTTGGGGGTCTTCAAGAAGAGGTTGGATAGATATCTGCCTGGGGTATTATGATCCCAGCACTCATTCCTGTCCAAGGCAAGGGGTCAGACTTGATGATCTGTTCAGGTCCCTCCCAACCCTAGAAACTATAATAGTTGTCCCTTTAATCTGGATTGAAAATGTGGCAGGCCAATAGGGGGCACTCCTACACTAAGCTGCCTGCCTCACTGCGGCAGGTCAGAAACCAAGCTCTGAGTGCCTCCCCTGGGGTGTCTATGTCCAGCTGACCCCCTTCTTGGAATACACCCACAAGCCTGGGGTACTGTTGCCACCACCTGGACTCAGGTCTTTGTCTGGACCCTGTGCTGCCCAGGATACACAGACCCTGTAGGCTTAGGGGTTGCTTAACCACAGCAGAATATATCTGGGTGCTTCTTATAGCCTGAAGCATAGAAAGTAGCTTCCCTTAGTCAGCTGAGTAAAGGGAGCAAGAAGGCTTGCCCACTCCCTCTCAAGCATGTATGACAAGGCTGGCTATAATGGATAGCTTTATTGGGTAGAGAGGATAGGCGTGGGGAGGAGTACAAGTCAAAGAAGTAGCAAAAGAATAACCCTGAGCAAACAGAAGTGCCTTGGTAGCCTTTTGATATGGGACTAGAGTACGTTAAACTAAGTTCCTAGTTAAGTTTTTGATAAGTTACTCACTTCCTCATCCAGTGAATGAGAGAGAGCTGCAGAGGTCCATGCTTCTATGTGTGTGTTTTAAAATATTTGCCTATCTTTTTCCTGGAAGGACCCTTTTTATAACCTTTTTGACCTCACCCCCTTGACCCACCCACAATCAGGTATCTTCAGACCATGGCTGATACCAGTTAGTCAGTTTAAAAAAATCAACACCCTCAGATGAGAGCTTAGAGTTGCACAAGGCAGAGGGCTCCCCCCCACCTCAGGAATTTCTGGTAGTAAATGAGATGGGACTGTGTTTGCAGCAGTGAGGCAGACTTGGGGGTGATTTCTCCATATAAAGTAAAGAAGAAAAGGAGAGTTTCCTGTTGTGTACCAAGGCCTGGTTAACTAGCACCATACATCTACTAATGTTAATGTGGCATGGAACACTGTTTTGTCCGAAATGGCTCACTAGAAAATTGAAGATGGTGCCAGGTACCTGGAAGGGGTTGTCGATCATAGGATGATAAGGGGGATGTGACAGGCTGCAGGCTAGCAGTAGACAGTTGGGAACAAGCCATCCACCTAAGTGGCCTTATCTTATAGACAGTCAGTAGTAATGAGGGGAAATTGACCAACCAACCACATATAAAAAGACAGGAAGAGGAAGTGAGGGAGGAGGACCTAGATGGGAAATGTTTGGATGGAGTGGGAGGACTCCAAAGGAAGACTGCAGGGTGAGACCTAACCCATGCTGGGAGTGTTTATTTTGGGATTGTTTTATATTTGCAAGTGAGTTCCCTGAGGGGCTTCAATGCTTGTGTTGCTGGGGCCTGGTTAAGGGTGTGTTCATTTAAATGGTTTTATTTTTGGCTAAGCCCTGGGAAGCAGAAGAACCCAAGACCTATGTTTCTGAGCCCAGAAAAAGACTCCTGCTGGGACAAAATTAAAGGGCTTAAGGACTGATTTAAGCCAGATGGAACTGAGCTAGCTGCCCACCTGGTACAGGGGACCCACAGACATTTTGTGAAATTGTCACCTGTCTGTAGAACGCAGAGATTTTTGGCTACCACCTATTAGGTATCTGGCTGAACACCATAGGAACAGCTCTGCAATGCACTGGTTTGGCAGCAGCACAGAGCAGTATCAGATACCCACCCACAAGGCTGAGCTCCTGCATCAGAGAAAACTCCCTCTGTGTAGAAGCAATGATTTGTAGTGAAGTAAAAGCTGTCTGATCATTTAGATTATCCCACATTGTGCCAGCTAATACAAAGCAGTTACACTGAAGGACCTCATTTTGATGCAACTCCCCTCACAGGAAGATTTATATTGCTATCTGTCACTGTAGGTGAACACTAGTTGCCCACAGCTCTATGATAATTAAACCCCATGCTTTGAGGGGGAAAAATGATTGTCTAAAGAAAGCAAGAAGGAATTCCTCCCAACACACACAGAGACATATATCCCCACAGGCAGATACTTTCAACCCTTCTGAGTGGACAGCATTGGACTAGTATTATCTAGATGTGATGCTGATGACTTCCTTTGTCTTTTGCAACATCAGGGTATTGGCTATTGAAAAATGATGCTGAATAATGTAAACTGGTGGCTGTCTTTGGGATGGTAGTTTCTGTATCTGCAAAATGGATTCTAGAATATCATGCGCTTAATTCCCTCATGTAGCAATAAGCTGCAAATTCAGGAGACTGATTTTGAAGTCTCAGGAGGCCCCTTCCAGGCCTATGATCCTGCCCATAAGAATTAGGAGCAAGGTTAAGAAAAAAGTCACTAGAAGAGTCAATATAGGACCTCGCTCTTCTGAGTTCTATTCTCCCCTTCCAGCAACTAGATTAGGCTCCTTCATGATGCCAAAATTTGGACTCCAGGCTCACAAGTTATGCAGCAATGAAGAGCCACGATTTGCGGAGTGAAAAAATAGTAAATTGACACAAAAATGGATAATGCCACATGAATTGTTTAAGCTGTCCAGCACAACAACTTAAAGTACAGGGATTTTAGCTGGAATGTGCATGCCTTGTTTAGAAGGCCTGTCATGACATTTGTTAGCAAGATGGGAAAAGCAAATGCTGCTTTGATAATAAAGATAATTTAGTTCTAAGAAGCTAATCAAATGCTAAAAGAAGAGATTACATTTAAAGAAAAGGCCAAAGAAATGGGCCCTTTGAAATATGTTTTGGTTGCACAAACCAATCCTATAAGAAGTTATACTAGGATGTCATAGGCACAGTTCATTTCCTGAGGATCATTATAGTCTGGGAAACAATGTCCCTGTGGCTCAGCCAAGAGCCATTAAAACCAGCTGGTCATTAATCATCTTCTTGGTGAAGAAATTATTGCTACAGGATGATAAACTGGTATAAGAGAGAAAAACAAATGTCCCATAGATTCATAGAATTTTTTAGTTGAAGAATGTTAATGCTATCTGTGGGGGGGGTGTATACACACTCACACTGATTTTGAACACTGACACTCTAGGAGATGCTATATCAATATGCCTTACAAAAAGCTATGCTAAAATGAAATTAAGGTTGTCAAGCGATATCAGTAATTTCATATAAAATGCAGGCTAAAATGCAGCTCTCCAAAATCCCAGCCAACCCAAAACCTATAATATTCAGAGGTAGGCTTAAACATAAAAAGAAATCCAAACCATTACACTAAAGAAATACGGAGGTATGGTAACTGAAAAACTTTATCACAACCGGTTGTGAAACCGTAAAATAACAATGTTTATGATTAAGACATACTAGATTTTTTTCTCTTTTTTTCCCAAGTATTATGTCACAGCCTGGCAGACCTAACGTTCTTTATTTCCATAACCATTCCATAACCTTACCATTGCCACAGAGAGGAAAGAATAAGAAAAAAAGCCTAAAAAATGTATTTTTATTTTTAAAGCATGGAAATCTAATCTATGACCAGAAGTACCTGAGTACTTTAAGTGCAAGGATTTCTAATGCTTGTTAGAGAAAAATGGCAAATTTCCAGGGATACATTTTATTCTTAAGTATTAATACATATTTCAATCTTAACTCAGTTTTACTGTAGGGTTTTTTCCCCCCGGGAATGTCTTTGTTTGTAATAAAAACTCTCAGGCATGAAATGTTTAGTCACTGATGTTTTAGGAAATATATGGCAATGTAATCTTTATCGAGCGGTGGCAGTTGGTACCAAATAACCTAATAATGAGACCTGAGAAACCCACAATGGGAAGACTGAGCATAAAACACTTTCAATATTTCACACTGACTTTCCTTGTGGAGATTGCATTTCTCTGTTGCCATTCCCCTGTTTTTCACTCTGCCTTGTTTTCAATCCAGTACACTAAGCTGGGGCTTCTTTATAGACCAAGAAATCGTAGCGATGTCGAATGTAAAGAGACTTCAAGACATCATCTAATCAAGCCTCCGAATATGTGGCAACGTGGTCATTCCTATACATAGCTTCAGCCCTCTGTACTCCAACTTGTATGTCACATAGGTCATTTTCTGGGTCACAGCCTCTCTCCTGATGGTTGCTGTGAGTGACAAGGCGTAGGAGGCACTCCATTCTTTGTAAAAGGGTAAGCCCTTCTCTTTACAAATGACCTGTTGGAACATATTGGACATTTGCCACAGGGTGAACTTTTCTAATGCTTGAGCAACCACTGGTCCCAAGAAGACCCTACCCTCTGTTGCCCTCACAATCTTCTCCTTGACAGTATTTTACCCTCAGAACTCGCATCCCTTTCCCACTATTCTTAATTATTAAGGCATGAGTTGAAGAGAGAGTGGAATATGGAGAGAATGTGAAGTATGGAGGAATTCACTGGCTTATAATTACTGATCTCTGTAAGAAAAGGTCTTGTTGTTTTATACTCACTAATTCCAGATTTCTTCAGAACTGTCCTGCAAATATATCCTGTGGGTTTGGTTTTTTACTGCAGTTCCTCCTTTGCTGACCCCAGATTTTCTATCTGATAGCTTTGTTAGCATATAATAGTTCTGTTCAGGTTGGCCTGAATTTAATCAGTTTCCGGGATGAAATGCCAAAGTGAGTGAGGTTGGGAGGCTCAATGGAACATTTACAGGCACTGTCAAAACCCCAATATAACCTGACTCTGTGCCTTGTAAATAAGAATTTATGGATCATATAAAATATCAGGCACTTCTTCCACTCTGGCGTAGTTCCTTATTTTGGCTATGTATTTTTGTTTTGGATTTTAGTAATTCTTTCTATTTCTTTGGGAGTGTCTGCATGTCTGTTTGGCGAGGTTTATTGGGTAGTAGAAGGTAGTGATTTTTTATCCTTATTTTGACAGAAAGGATTTTGTTCACTGTTTAACTGACAAGACAAACTTTTAAAATTTTCATTATAGTCCCTTATTATATCATTTTTCTGGCCTCCCAACACAATTAGAAAAAAGATCCGCAAAATCTCAGGCAGCACTATGGGCAAATAAGACCATGTTTCCACCTCTCAACCAAAGGAGCAATCTTCAGGGCCTCCCTGCATTTAGAGATTTGCATGCACTTACTTCTTTATTAATGCATGACCCTTTGACATGCTCAGGTTAGCTGTTTCTAAGGTCTTCTCTTGGTTCCTCATGTTTTCTTCCCACGATGCCTGTTAGATCTCCCTCTTCCCCTCTCCCTCCATGGCTTTCTCTTCGAAAGTATCTCTGGCCACAAAACTGCAGCAGGTTGATGTGCTCCCACGCTGCTGAGCTGCTGATCCCATCTGAGACAGGCCAATGTGCTCCCACTCTACTGAGTAAGGTCCCAAATAAACTAACTGCTGGGGACAATATCAGAAATCAAAATGAGATGGTTCCTTAACCAGAACCACTTTACTAGCTCATCCCTCATAATCATGATAGATATATATATATAGAGAGAGAGAGGGAGAGGGAGGGAGGGACTTCTGTCAATGTAACCCAAACTTCTATTTGCTTTTTTTCCTGCAATAGTATCACATTTCTGACAAATTCAAGATTTACCATAACCCCATATCTTTCTAAAAAGTGCTGCCTAGGTAGGTTTTTCCCTTTTGTATTTGTGCATTCAGTTTTTCCTCCGAAGATGTAGCACCTTACATTTGTCTTGGTTGAAATTAATTTTGCTGCTGACAACTCTATTCTTCAGTTTATCCTTTTAAATTCCAATCTTCCAAAATGTTAGCCCCCTCTCCTGATTTTGTCATATTCAGATCCAATTAGCATAACCTCTGTCCCTGCATCCAAGTCATTAGTAAAAATGTTAAAGAGCACTGGAACCCAAAACACATTGTAATGCCTGCCAATCAGACATTAATCCATTTATAGTTACTCTTTGCTTGAGGTTATTCAGCCATTTGTGCATCTACCTAACAGTAATTCAATCTACCCCATATTTCACCAATTTACTTAGGACAATATCGTGGGACTGTGTCAAGTCCTTATTGAAGTTAAGGTATATTGTATCTAGTATATTCCCTTTATACACCAAACCAGTTAGCCTGTCTTTCCCAGCCCTCAGCCCTAGTTGAAGAATTTCTTGAACTTACTTCTCCAGATCACATTCTTATATGTACATTTATCTCTTGAGAACCCAATATCAGTTGCACAGTAGAGCTAAGGGTACTTCCTGTTCCTTTTCTCAGGGACTTGAATATGTTCCTCACTGGGCACATCTACATGAGACATTTACTGCAGAGCTGACTAATTAGCCACAGTAGTCTCAGCATCTACTTGTGTAGCCCTATTAGGCTGCAGGAAACTAATACATGCTGCCATAGGTTAGTACCTGTAAACACCAGTTCTATTCTATGACAACGTTATTTAGTGCACCACATACGCGTGTAGATGCTGATGGGGCTGGCTAGGGCACAAGGGTGCTTCAGTGCAGGAGATGCATGCTGGCTAGCTCCATAATGGAAAACACTTGTGCAGCAGCCAGCCCCTCTGTAGTACACTGAGCTGAGTTGGAGCAGCCCCCAGCTGGCAGGCTGAACCCCACAGTCTCCCTGCCAGGTGGGTCTGGTCTGACCTGGCTCAGTGTGCTGCAGACCCAGGCACACTTGTAAATGCAGTGCCCGGGAGCAATAAATTCTGGCATGAAAGGCCCCGGAGTTTATTGTGTTGCACTAATATCATGTGAAGACACACCCTTTACTTGCCAATTGTTTCATTACTTGTTTTGACCCTCTCCCTTACTTTTTCCATGAGTCTGTAGGGCTGTAACTGTACACAGTTGCTGTATCACTGGTGTGATCACTAAGCAAAATGCTGACCCCATTGCTGGTCTTTGTGTTGATAAAATAGCGTCACAATTTGCAGAGTGAAGCTAACTTGTTCTTGCTGATGTATTTCCTTTTATTGATACATGCATCAGTGCAGGCTGTGAGAACAAGGTTTAAATCAGTGTTGTTAATATTACTTTCCAGAGATATTCCCTACATTTGGAACAGAATTACTACTGGTATCTTATTGATAAAGTTAAAAATAAATAAATATGCCTTTACCCTGACATTCACTGTACTATTGTGCTGCACGAGTTCTCTCACCAAAGATATACTTGACATGACTAATTTCAGATGTTCTTGCTGTGGGAATACAGGTTACCCAGCAGTCATATTCTTAATTCTTTTTTTTTTAAATCAGGTCTGTCCAACTGGCAGCCTGCAGGCCACAGACAGCTTCCAAGGAATTAAACTGAGACCCCCACCCTGGCTTCCAGTCCATGCATTATTCCCCTTATCACTCATGCGTCTGCTGCTGAGCTCTCTGGGCTTCCCTTCCCTTCTTCAGCTTCTGCTGCCTACCCCCACACCTGGGGTGGCACAGCATGGCTCACAGGGCTGAGGCAGCTGATGGCCAGAGGTTTGGGAGTCCTGGGATGGTGGAATGACATGGGGGGGGACCTGGCTTGTGCCATGGTGAGATGGGTCCCATACAGCACAGGGTGGGACACTCACCATGATGCAGTGGGGGATGGCATATTACTGTAGTGCGGCAGGACAGCATCTGCCATGCGACATGCATCCTGGGGGAATGCAGCCCTCCAGCTGTTCAGAAGTTGGGCAGCCCTGCTTTAAATCACAGTTAACTCTAAGGAAGCACAAGAGACTATGTAATATTTGTGTGGTGGGAAAAAAAATAAAGTGTGTAAAGTTTATATTCAAATCTGTTTTTAAAGCTTCATTCTGCAAGCTGAATCATTAGAAAACTAGGCATGTAAGTTCATTTAACATCATTTTTGTTGCTTTTTTTTACATAGCTCTATAGATGCAAGATAACATTTCACCAACCATTGATGAATGTTGAGGTAAGCAATATGATTTCAGGGCCCAAATATTGGAAGAGGGCATGAAAGCTGGGGCAGATCTGGAGGGGAGGGATGAGAGAGAGGTGCGGTGGTGTAGTGGCATCTCCCTTCATCATCAATTTGCTGTGAAGAGCTCCAGACTCAGCCACCAGACATATGCAGTGAGCTCTCCTGCACTGCCACCCTCTCTTTTTGCCATCCTGGATGCACAGCTGCATGAGAGGTGATAATTATGACCCACAGCGAAATTAAAAAATCACAGTCCAAAGTTTGCCTGAGCTTAACATCCAATTAGATTAGAACAGTTAAGTTATAACTGCTTCTATAGCAAACATCACACAAAGGACAAAGGTAACAGCATCATGTCCACCCTTACTGCAATAAGAAAGTTCAAATTGCAAACCACCCGCAACTGAGAAGGCAGCATGGGAATAAGGGAACAGGATTCTGCACTATACAGACTCCATGCAACATCCACGTAATTGATTGAATGCATCCTGTTATTTGTAGTCCTCACTTTAAAAATATTTTAGATTTTCTTTCCATATTTTTCATTGTATAGTCACCATAGAGCAGAAACAGGTAGTTGGTGTACTTTAACTGAACCTTTCTGTACATTTAACAGATATCCTTTCAGTATAACTTTCACTTTGAATTTCCAGGTTTTATAACACTTGGCTTTGCGCTAGTTATAATATTCCTGTAATTTTTTTCTCTTAAGTTACTGAAATATATTCTCCCCAACTCCATTTTTATAATCTAATCTTTAATCTGTGAATTTTATATTCATGTTTCACCAGAAAGGCATAAATATAAAATGTTCTCCTCTAACAGGGTGTTGGTATGGAGAATGTAATGTTGTCTAATGTTTCTTTAAATTCTGAGCATGTAGTCAGACAGGGAAGAGAGCAGGGACATTTCTAGGCAATAAGCTCTGCTGTAAGGCACAGAGAGACAGAGGAGTTTTACAAAAAGGAATGTACTTCCTTTTTCTAAGGAAGCATGGGCATCTGGTGCCACCTTAGGGGAGCATGTGCCCTCCCCCCCCGACCAGTCAGCGACCAGGGGGGTAAAGTCCCCTCTCCGCAGTCAATCTCACCTCTCAGAGGTGGCTGCGGTGCTCCCAGAAGTGGCAGTGGTGCTTTTTCTGGTGCTCCCACTCTTCAGCTGGTGCTCACAGGGAGGGCACCAGCACTCCCTCCTGTCCCCCCTCCTGTTGCCTAAGCAGGGAATGCAGCCTGTCAGGGGTTCACCAGTGCTCTCAGGTGGTGCACGTGGACCCCCATATATCCCTTATGTGCCACCACTGTAAGGAAGTATTTCACTCGCTGACAGAAGAAAACTATTCTATGTTTCTTTAACATGGAAACAGCGAATATTGTATAAGTTTTAAGCAGCTATTTGAAATAAGGAAGTATGAAGAGGATTTCATCTTTATGCACCAGAATTAGAAGGTCAACCTCTGAACAGGAAAGCAGAATGGGAAAATTCACAAAACTGAAAGTGATGGAAAAAAACAAAGGTCTCAGTAAAGGGTGTGTTGTTGGCAGAACAAAGGCAATAACTAGAAAGAAGTAAGAATCAAGAAGTATTGTGCAGATCCTTAATGGTGATGGTGAAACATTTGAACCTGATATACCAAATAAAGGGGGAACCAACAGAAAGGTCTTAAGGGGAGACTCCCTGATGATGTTTGTTTGACAAGGGAGGAATACAATTTTGGCAGCAATGTTTTTAGAGGAAGCCAAAATGGAAGATGGTCGGGGTATGGCCAAGGATTTTAGCTGTTAGAACAGAAAATGAGTGTTGAATTTTTGTTATACTGAAGAGAAGAGAGTGGCAAGATTTAGTAACAGTCTGGACATGAGGAGAAAGACCCAGAAACAGCAAAGATAATTCCACAATGGCGAGGTTGAGTCAGAAGAAGTATGATAGTGTTACTTACATGAAGAGATAAAAAGGG
This sequence comes from Crocodylus siamensis, assembly GCF_052110815.1. Lineage (NCBI taxonomy): Eukaryota > Metazoa > Chordata > Crocodylia > Crocodylidae > Crocodylus > Crocodylus siamensis. Next base: position 340,545,762 of record NC_143395.1, on the reverse strand, counting down.
TAAACAGATGGGAACTGATAAGAAAATGAGAAGTTCAGATTTGCTTGTCTTGAATTGGTAACAGGCTTAGTAGCATTGTATGCTTAAGACATAATCAGATATGCAGGATTCAATGGGAATGGGGACTGATTCGGTAAGAAAGGCAGATATGACTCATTAATGCAGAAGTTTTATTTGAACTCATACACATTGTTGAGGTGTTGAGGGAGAAAATAAAGTAAAGGCAGGTGGATATGTGAGAAGGAGCTTTGCAAAGACACACTAAAAGAGGGGGCAGAATAGAAAGGGAAGGTGTCAAGTGGAGGGGGATCAGCAGTGCTGAAAGCTGCAGAAAGTAAAAGAAAGATGAAAGTGGAGTAGTGGCCAGAATGAGTTCACTGGCTGCCCCAGTGAAAGAAATTTTAAAGGACAGAAATTAAATCCAAATTAGAGAGAATCTAGAAGGGAGTTAGAGGAGAAGATACCGGGAGAGCTGTTACTAAATGATCCATTTAAATTGCTGAATGGTTAAGTGGGAAGAGAAGGCCATGAAATGCATACTATGCATGTGGATCCATTCACCACACTGCATATTTGCAACATGGCAGAAAAATTACATACTGGGAAATTCCAGTATATTAAAAAAAAAGTGGAAAAAAAAGTGGGGTGGTACATGTGGCTGCAGCATGTGCCATCCAAAACTGGAGCCTGGCCAGTCATGGTGGGCTCTGGACAGCTGGGCTCCATGCACCCAGATTCCCACTACTGCTGCCCCAGGAGGCCCACCAGGGCCCCAGGTAAGGCTTCTGGGGCCAGCCCATATGCACAACTATGTGCCACTGCTATTTGTCCCTGGGGAAACACACATGTGCACTCATCTGGATGTGCCCTCTTTGTCTTTAAGCATTGGTATAAATCTCTCACATTTGTCTTGGCCTTGATAATCCCAGAAACAGTTACACCTCTCTCCATTTTGGTTACCCTGCATGCAGACTTTTGGTCTTACTTCCTAAGGGATTGAATCTCACTGCTCTATTCTTACACTCTTGAATCTACATACCATACCCTTTCTATGCCAAGTCCTTATTGCCAAAGAAATCCATCTGTGTTTAAGTGCCTGCTAGCTCCTTGCTTAAGGATCCTATACCCATTGACGGAGCAGCCAAACTGCTTTCTTAAAACAAGTATTTTTATTACCAAATGGAGTAAAGTGGTAGAGAAAATAATTTAAAAATATCAAACAGAATACATACCTAGTTTGTTTCATCTACTCTTTTTGTTTTATGACATGCTAAATTAGATGAGAATTGACTCCCCACAGATCCAACCAACATTCTTTTAGGAAGCCAAAGAGTTCTTGGGACACAGCCTAGCCCCCAAAAATTGTTTTCTAGAGCATTCCTTATGCTTTGGGGGGGATTTTTTTGTTTTTGTTTTTGTCTTTTCTTTTCTAGGTTTAAACATGCTAAATATGTCTATTCCCCAATGACAATTCATGACACCACCTCAACAATCTCCAGCTAAAACACATATCCTGGTACAGATCAATATTTCCTACTGAACATCTCTAGCTTGCCACAATCACCTGAACATTGAATTCTTATGGTCTGTTTCAGTGTTGCTCAACCAGTGGACTCAAAGGTTGTGTAGGTGGAAGTTCAACTCATTGCCCAATTGCAAAAATTAGTTGTTTGCACTTCAAATAAATGAATCAACAGATATCTTGAACAGTGCAATTTGGTAGGGTTTTCTTTTTCTCATGGTGGGACCAGGGTTTTTTTGACAAAATGGTGGGACGTAAGGTGCAAAAAGTTGAGAACTGCTGGTCTATTTGACCCTTTGGATAAGTGCTTGAGCTTACATACAAAAAACTAGAACTCTTGGTTCCAAAATGATACCTTATATTAGACCAACTGGAAAATGGCAAGAAAATTGTACAAGTACTCGTACAAGCTACCAAGTACACCCCTTGAGCTTACATACACATTCCTGAAAGAACAGTATTTTTATTGACAGAGGGTTTCAACTGCAAGAAAGCAACCACTCCACTTGTCTGTTTTGGTAGCTCTTAGTTTCCTGAAAAGTAATATATGTCACATCTTGCTTTCAGTGATTATCCTCTGCATTTTACAGAGGTCTCATTTAATTCAACCACATTTTTATTTGCTAATAAGATGATTCCATAAATTATCTTGTTGAAGTAGCTCTTTTAATTATTTCTTCTTTCAAAAGACTTTTTCAAAATTCCTCATTTCCACTGCTGTGAGGATCTCTTTTATTTTAATTTTTTATGTTGTCAGATTGAATTTAAATATTATTCCTGCTGTGCTCTGATTTTAATACATTATTTAAATATGCTGAGTTAATATTTTCTGAATAATTTTGAGAAAGAAAATCTATTAGGAGTAACTGTGATTCTTGAATAATATTATCTTTGCATATTCATGCTTGTGAGATCCACCAGTTCTAGTGTTGTTGAACTTCAAGAATCATCAAAAAACAATGCTCAGGAAGATTATATAAACACCCTTTCATGTCTCTGAATGTCTGTAGCTGATGTCAAAAGAGGATCTGTCATTCCCAGCCACCCCAGTTGTTTTGCTAGATCCACAGACTTTACTGGGGTAGAAAGCTGAGGAACCCTTAAAGCTACAGATGAGCATCAGACAGAAGACCTGCCAGGACTAGGGGCCCACATGGTCCACAAAAAAAGTCAGCATTACTAGAAGGGATGCAGCTAACATGGGAAGAAAGAAAATTGATATTAAGGCCTTTGGGATCTGCTCGTACTCCCCCTGGCTCCATGACAATTTTTCTTCTCTCCTTTTATGGCAGCTGAGGCATCAGCCTGAAATCCAGTTTTTAAAACATCTTCCTTTTGACATAGCCACCGGTTTATGGGTTGTTTTTTTTAATAAATATTTTGTAAGTTTATCATTTTGTAGTGAATTCTCATAAAATAATTTATTGGCAACATATTTTTGAAGATATCAACAAATGTCTTCAAAGGGAAAAAATAATGATAAGCATTGCTTTAGGCACAGAAAACAAACACCATCATTTTGACAGAAAATGTCTCAAATAAAGAGGTAGTAAAATGTCGCTTGTGCTTTATAGCATCTGTTTCCAATAATCAAAATGCTCCCTTGGGGGTGTGAGTTATCTAAGTGCTAAATTAAGAATGCAAATCATATTTCCAATCCTTTTTTCAAGTTTTTATGTTTGTATTTTAATAAGTTATTGGTATAATCACCCAAGTTACATTTCTTACTGATTCCTTCTTTAGGGGATCTTTCTGATTATGATTGCTCATACGCCAGTTAATGCTTTGAAGAAAAATAATGTTGCTACGATGATTACTAGACTGGGTGTACTAATGCTTATTAATTCATTCCTTCATTTTACTTGCATTGTGGCAAAGAACACAAATTTGAAATGTATTTATGGCTAAAGATAAAGCGGGGAATGAGGAATTCAGCAGATTAATCAGAGGATACAGAGCCTTCCAACTAACTAGCTCAAATCCAGCAGAGAGCAGTCACAAACAAAAGTCACTGCCATCACATCAGTGTAGTTGGTGGTCTTAGTCCTGTTGCTAGTGAATGGTTTTCTACATCACAATTGATTTAGAAACTGTTCTATCCTTTTATGTCTGAGGTGGTCCTTATAGCTCCTGCTTAAGGGACCAGTTCAGCACATGGTGAACCTGAAGGATGTAATTAGTCTGATTGGCTTCAAGCAGTCTAAATGACTACAGTGAGGCTACTCACCTGCTTAAGTGTTTTACTGCCTGCATCCCATGTTAAGGCATTTTTGGCAAGGCAATGTAAGAAAAAATGGGAGCTTCCGTGTGTGTCTTAACTGGAAAATGCATTCTTTACTACTGCCAGTGAGAAGTTTTCACAAACACTAAATTCACCTATACATGTTAAAAGTAAAAAGAAAAATCAGGCTGCAGATATGGATTATCTGATGAAAAAAACCAGAGCATGTTTTCTAACTGCACTGAGAACACCTAAATTGTAACTACCATATCCAGGCACCACAGAAACCAGGAATAAGGAAGCTATATAGCATAAATTTCTTTCCACAACTATCAAAAGCCAACTGAGCTGATAATATACTATTTTATGCAGCTTTGAACACATGGGTAATTTTTGTAAAAATTAGGAGAATAAACATGTTGCTTTAAAAGTATGAGATGTCCTTCTAGACTATAAGTAATATAGAGTGCAAGTGCACCCAAGGAGGGTTTAAATGAATTGCTGGAAGCACAGATAGTTCTTTCAAACACTGAAATTAACCAGGCAAATGAAGAGAGAAAAAGGTGGATGCTCACACTCAGGATAATAGTCTTTACATAATGCTTTGCACACATGGATCTTGGAGCACTTTACAAGAATCTCATCTCATTATTTCCATTTTACAGATGGAGAAACTGCGGCACAAAACATTGAAATGGTTGTCCGAAGCCACCCTCAAGCAGTACCACAGCCAAGAATAGAACCAAGCTCTCCTGAATCACACAGTTCAGTGCATGATTTGGGAAAAACGGTAAAACCATTGCAGATATCTGGTAGTGACTAGGTCTGGTTGGAGATTTTCCTGCATTTGGAAAATGACAATTTATTAAAATCAATACTTTTCCTGATAACGGATCGGTTTCAATGACTCCTTCATTGCAAAAGGTTCAGGATAGAATTTCTCATCAAAACCAAACATTCCCATGCCAGAATAGCCAAAGGAGCTCACCTAGGACATTTTGGAGATCTAGGTTCAGATTCTGTCCTGACATTCTCCTAAATGCCAGGTGAATGTACTAAATACTGGGCTATGAAGATCTGAGAGACCAGATGAGAAGACAGTTTACCAACCAGTTCTTGAAATTCATAGCACATTCAAGTGGCACTTTTAATCTTCTGGTCTCAAAGCTACCCATACAAAAAGGTATTTTGAGTCTAAGAATAGTCATGTGAATTGGAACCACTCAGTTACATAGAGTTAGCCATAGGCTTAAGTCACCTTGCTGAACTGATGCCAGTGTTTCACAAGGATAAGTATGCATGATCATTCCCTGAGCACAATGAGCCAGTAAGAGGCTCAGAAATCAAATCTTTTATCAACTGGCTCCTACCTGCCATTTGTTAAAAATCAGCATTGAAATCCCATTGGCTTGTCATAAAGTAATTTCTATGGGAGTATTCCATTACAGATTATTCTGTCATGAGATATTACAGTGAAAACAGAAAAGGCACTTTGTCTTGTCTTAGCTTTCTGCCCTAAAATGCTGTTCAAATGAAAATCCGTTTGGTTTTCATTAGAATTTTTGCTGAACTATTTGGAAATAATATGAAGAGTCAGCCACCACCCCTACCATTTGAGGCTTGCTGAATGCAACCAGATGGCCAGAAGCTTGCACACTTCCTAGTTTTGCCGTTTAAAAGGGCCCGCCAAACAGGGGAAAAAAAAAAAAAAAAAAAAAAAGCTCAGTTAGGCTCCAGAGCGGTGAGAGATGCACAGGTGAAGCCCATTGCACCCCCGCTCCCCCGAAGCCCCCCAGACACCCCCTCAGCAGCTGCAGAGCCCCCTGCCAACCCCCAGCACAGCCGGAGGTAAGCGGGCTCGTGGTGGGAAGGGGTTAACTCCTCGCTCCCTGGGAGGAGGCCGCTGCCTGGTGCCGGGCTGGGTCCAGCCCCCGCCCAGGCCCCTACTTGGCCCAGCCCCCGAGGAAGCCCCGCGACCGGAGCCGTGCAAACAGGCTGCATAAACAGGCGCTCGAGTTAGCATGGAGTTCGTGCAGGGGAGGGCGCGGGAGGGCATGAGACCCTGCCTGCAACCCCCGCAGAGTAGTCAGCCCCAGCCATAGCCAGCCTACCAGAGGCATGACATGGATGGGGACGCGCCGCACCACGAGGGTCCCCTTGGGCTCTGCGGCCCCCCCATTGGGCACCTCAGAGACGGCCACCCAGACGGAGCCCATGGTTCCGGGCTCCACGCAGACGGAGCCCCTGGCTCTTGGCTGCGGGGGCTGCCTGTCCCTTTTTCAGGCTCTGGGGCCAGGGAGCATGCCCACCTCCCCTTGCGGGGTCTGCTTCTTACTGGGGTCTCTGGCGCGCCAGCTGGCGGAGCTCCAGGCCACAGTCCAGAGACTGCGTGCCATCAGGGACTGCGAGCAGGAGATAGACTCCTATTGCCAGGCCCTTCTCCCCCGGGAGCCACAGGGGAGAGCACCGTCTCCCTCCAGGACTAAGGAGGACTCTGGGACCTCCCGCTCTGCCCAGTCAGGGGCATGGACCAAGGTGGTCAAGGGCCCGAAGGCCCGCCGCACCAAGGCCCCTCCCTTGCCGGAGCTTAGCAACAGGTTCACACCTCTTGCAGCCCCAGCAGAGCCTGCCCAGTTGCCAGCTCCTGCAGGCAACCCAGGCTCTACTGCAGCTACTGCCCCCACTCTCCCCAAGTCAAAGCAAAAGGTGTTTGTTGTGGGAGACTCCATCCTGTGGGGCACTGAGGGGGCAATCTGCCGCCCCGACCCCTTAGCCCACAGGTCCTCCAGCCCACAGACCACTACCCCATGCTCCTTATTCACGTGGGCACCAATGACACGGCTCGGAGCACCCCCAGCCAGGTCATGAGGCGCTACAGGGATTTGGGAGCAGGGCTCAGGGGTCTGGGAGCTCAGGTGGTGTTTTCATTGATCCTCCCAGTCTCGGGCTATGGGCTGAGGAGGGAGAGTAGGATCCACGCAGTGAACCAAAGACTGCGGAGCTGGTGTCATCGGGAAGGCTTTGGCTTCCATGACCACAGCCCACTCTTTGGCGAGAGAGGCAGCGAGCTGCTGGGAAGAGATGGCCTCCACCTCTCTCCCCTGGGGAGGAGGCTCTTCTCAGCCAGGCTGGCTGACCTGCTCCACCGGGCTTTAAACTAAGCCCGCTGGGGGATGGGGGGACTACTGCCACTGCTGGCCCGCTGAGCGGCCCTTGCAAAGCCAGCGGACCAAAGCACTTAAGGGAACCCACCCCTGCCCCAGCCCTGGCACAATCTGTGGCAAGGCAAGAGCCCCCAAGGGCACACTTGCCTGCCTGTGCACTAGCACCAGGAGCCTGGGTAACAAGCAGGACGAGCTCGTCCTCCTGCTCAGTGCAAAGAATTATGATGTCATTGGGATAACGGAGACCTGGTGGGACTCCACCCATGACTGGACCACAGGTATAGAGGGCTATACCCTGTACAGGAGGGATCGTGTTGACAAAAGGGGCGGGGGTGTAGCTCTCTATGTGAAGGAAAGCTACATGTCCCTGCAAGCTGATGTTGGCAACCAGCATGGACAGCTAGAGACCCTCTGGGTAAAAATTTGTGGGGAATATGGCACAGGGGACACAATGGTGGGAGTCTACTACAGACCTCCCACTCAAAGTCCTGAGCTTGACCAGGAGTTCGCCCAGGAACTGGCTGAGGCCGCTTGCTCCAGGACCTTGGTTGTCATGGGTGACTTCAATTACCCGGACATCTCGTGGGAAGATCACTCAGCAAAATCCTAGCGGTCGCAAAGCTTTCTCTCGTGCGTGGATGACCTCTACCCGACTCAAGAAGTCTATGGGCCAATGAGAGGCAAAGCGCTGCTCGACCTGGTACTGGCTACGGGGGACGACCTAATCGGCGACCTAGTGATCGATGGGAAGCTGGGTGACAGTGACCACGAGCTGATCACCTTCACCATCTGCCGTAAAGCTAGCAAGTCAGTCAGCAACACAGAAGTCTTTGACTTCAGAAAAGCCGACTTTGACAAGCTCAGGAGGCTTGTTGGTCAGGCCCTCAGGGACCGTGACCCCAGGGAGATGGGAGTTCAAGAAGAGTGGTTGCTTCTCAAGGAAGCAATCCTCTATGCACAAGCTAAATCTATTCCAACACAGAGGAAAGGCAGCAAGAAGGCACAGCAGCCCTCCTGGCTCTCCAGGGACCTAGCGGACCTCCTGTGGCTAAAAAGGAAAGCCCACAAAGGATGGAGGACGGGATTCACCTCCAAGGAGGATTATTCTGCACTGGTCTGGTCCTTCAGGGAGCAAACCAGGAAATCCAAGGCTGCAGCTGAACTCCAACTAGCTTCAAGCATCAAGGAGGACGACGAAGGTTCCAGCGACGGGGAGTACTGGGACTGCGACCCGACGGCGCCCGGAGTTTGCGGATCGGGAGTCGGCGCTGGGACCTGGGAGGACCCCGACGGGGCACCGTGAGCGCCTGGACCAACGCCGGACACCAGCGGGCCAGAACCGAAAGGGGGGACCCAGAAGGACCCAGGCCGGAAGCGGGGGTGCCCGCCGGCTAGGTTTCTACCCCGGGCAGGGGACCCGGTGAGAAGCATCACCGGGGCACCCCAGGCGAGGGCCGGGGACTTGCCCACGGGAAATCCCAGGAGGCGTAAGGCCGGGGTGTTAAGGGGTGGCGGAGCCCCGCAACGTGACCGTCGGGGACCCCGGGCTACGGAGAATCAGGAGCCGTCCCACTGAACCTTACAACAAGTCGTGGCGGGCGAGAACCAGGGCGGGGACCTGATTATCTTACATCTGCTCCGGACCCAGGGGGATAGCACCACCCTTCCCCCCGGGACGCTGTTCCGAAGGGGGTGCTCCCTCCCCCTCCGCTAGCCCGACGGTCACAAGTGGTGCATTGGCCGGGAAGGCCATTCCCCATCTAGGGGTAATTGCGGGATGCAGACAGCCGAGATGACGGCAACAGACCTGGTGGCCCAGACGCTCCAGGCTGTGACCCAGTTATTGGGGGCACAGCAAAGGATGATGGCTCAACAGGGCCCCCCGATCACCCGGATGCCGAAAATGACGGCGGAAGACGATCCGGAGGCCTTCCTGGAGGCGTTCGAGCGGCAAGCGATCATGCTCGGGCTGGATAAGGCCTACTGGGCGAGCCAGCTAGGGGCGCTAGTGGTGGGTAAGGCCCAAGAGGCCTATAGAGCCTTATCGCGAGAAGAGGCCCGGGACTATGAGGCTGTTAAAGCTGCCATTTTATACCGCCTCGAAATCAACCCGGAACATTATCGGCGGCTGTTTCGGGCCCGGAAGGGACCAGAGGAGAGGCGGCCCCGGGTACTGTTGCAGCGCCTTAGGGATCTGTTTGGTAAGTGGGTCAGCCTGCCCACGTGTACGCTGGCCGCACTGGTGGATAAGATCGTGATGGAGCAATTTATCAATGACCTGGAAGAGCGGACGCAGAGGTGGGTCCGCCAACACTCTCCAGAGTCTTGCGAGGCCGCTGTAAGATTGGCCGAGTCCTTCATGGCGGCCGAGTGGCACTACCCGCGTGAGAGGCGGGGACCGGTACCCAGCAGGGAAACGGAGCGACGTAAACCAGGCCCCAGAACCCCAAATAGGGATGGGGTGTGTTTCCATTGTGGAGAGATGGGGCACTTCGCCCGGGAATGTCCAGGGCGGCACACGGATAGGCGGCGGCCCCAGGGATACCCCCATAGGTTGGGAGAAAACCCCCGAGATCAAACCCAGGGGGAGCCGATGGATTGTAGCTTCGGGACCGGGAAAGGTGAACCTCGGTGGGAGCGTCCCACGGTGAGAGCCCGCGTGGAGGGCCGCCCGCTCTCAGCCGTCCTGGATTCAGGGTGCGCCCAATCGTTGATTAAGGCAGAGCTCCTTCCACCCGGGCAGCGGTGGCAAGGGGAGCCCATAAGGGTGGCGTGTCTCCATGGGGAGACACAGGCCCTCCATAGAGCCCGGGTGCGGGTGCACGTCATGGAATTCCGGGACGAGATATTAGTCGGGGTCGCCCCCAAACTGGCATGTGATATGCTGCTGGGTAGGGATTGGGCCCCTCTTTACGACGTGTTAGAGAGGGTTCGGGACCTAGAGATGGCCCGGCGGGCTCAGGGGGTCCGGGACGAGTGGTTTGGCGAGGCCGAGGGAGAAGAACCCCTCGTGGATTGGCAGGACATCGCGAGTGGACCACAGTTCCGACAAGGACAAGAGGAGGATCTTGAGCTGCACGAGCTGTGGACAAAGGCCCGAGAGGGGCGACGCCAACCGGAGACGGAGCCGGATGGGGGCAGCGAGTTCCAGGTGAGGCACAATCTCTTGTATCACATCCCGCACGGGGAGGGTGGTACCGGGGCGGGGGGACAGCTGGTGGTGCCCAGCCGTTTCCGGCAGGTGGTATGGCAACTGGCCCATGCGAACCCCATGGGGGGACACTTGGGCAGGGACCGGACCCTTGGGAAGATATCCCGATGGTTCTTTTGGCCCCGGATGAGGGAAGACGTGGCCCGGCGGTGCGCCGCATGCCCGGTGTGCCAGAGGGCTAGGGAGGACCGGCCCCTACGGGCCCCTTTAAGACCCTTGCCCGTTGTGGACGTGCCTTTCTCGCGCGTTGCTATGGATGTGGTGGGCCCGTTGCCCCGCAGCAGCAGTGGCCACCGGTTCATCTTGGTGTTTGTGGACTACGCCACTCGATACCCAGACGCCGTCCCGCTGCGGTCGGTAACGGCGCCGCGAATTGCGGAGGAGTTAGTACGCTGGATCTCCCGAGTAGGGGTGCCCCGCGAGATCCTTACGGACCAAGGGCGGAACTTCATGTCGGGCGTCTTACGAGGGGTATGCCAAACCCTGCGAATCAAACAGCTCCGAACTTCAGTGTACCACCCACAGACCAACGGGTTGGTAGAACGATTCAATGGTACCCTGAAAAGGGTGCTCCGGCGATGCGTTCAGGGCGACCCACAGTGTTGGGACCTGATGCTGCCGCTGGCATTATTTGTGCTGCGAGATGCCCCATCCGAATCCCTGGGTTATTCCCCTTTCGAATTAGTGCTGGGCCATCGCCCACGAGGCCTACTACAGATTCTTAGGGAGGAGTGGGAACAGGGACCCGCAGCTATCGGCAGCCCGTCCAGGTATCAAAGAGAGTTCCAGCAACGAGTCCGAAGGACTCGCGAGTTGGCGGCAGACAACCTACGGTACGCTCAGCAACGGCAGAAGGAGAGGTACGACTCGCGCTCCAAGGTACGGGAATTCCAGCCAGGGCAAAAGGTGTTAGTGTTACTACCCACTTCAACCAGTAAACTGTTAACCCAGTGGCAGGGACCGTTTGAGATCACGCGACGGGCGGGGCCTGTCGATTATGAGGTATATCGCCCGGGGCATCGGAACACCCGGCAAATCTATCATGTCAACCTCCTGCGGGAGTGGCACCAGCCGGAGGGCTGGGCCGCCTTTGGAGAGAGGGAGCAACAAAACGTAAGGAGCCCGGAAGCAGCGGGAGGAGGAAAGGCCCCGGCGACCCTGGAGGAGATTAAAATAGGAATGGAGCTATCAGGGCCCCAGAAAGAGGAGGTAAGGACCCTCATAAGGGAATTCCAAGGGACCTTCTCTGAAGAACCAGGGTGGGCTAGAGCAGCGTATCATTCCATCCCAACCCCACCCGGCGTCGTGGTACGGGATCGTTGGCGGCCTATACCACATCACCTGACCAAGGAAGTACGCGAGGAAGTAAAGAAGATGCGGGCACTGGGGGTGATTAGGCCATCAAGGAGCCCGTGGCGGAGCGCCCTGGTTCCTGTACGCAAACCCGACGGGAGTCTGCGGCTATGCGTCGACTTCCGGCGAGTAAACGAGGTGGCAACCTTCGACGCTTTCCCGATGCCTAGCGTAACAGAACTGATAGAACGCATCGGCGCCGCCAAATTCATAACCACCCTGGACCTCGCGAAGGGGTATTGGCAAATACCAGTGCGATCGGAGGACTGCCAAAAGACGGCCTTCGGAACCCCCTGGGGCCTATACGAGTTCGTCAGAATGCCGTTCGGCCTCCATGGGGCCGCCGCTACGTTCCAACGCCTCATGAATCGGCTGCTGGCACCGCATGCAAAGTACGCTGCGGCTTACCTTGACGATATCGTTATATTCACGCGCTCCTGGGGCCGACACGTGTGGGCCCTCAGGGAGATACTCCAGGAGCTACGACAAGCCGGCCTAACGGCGAACCCCCGCAAATGCGCGGTGGCACAAAGATACACGAAATACCTAGGGTTTCGAGTGGGCCAGGGGACTATACGGCCGTTAGAAGACAAGGTGCAGGCCATTCGGGCCTTCCAACCCCCGCAAACGCTTAAGCAACTCCGTTCCTTCTTGGGACTGGTAAATTACTATCGGAGATTTGTGCCCCGATTCTCCGAAGTAGCGGCCCCATTGTTCGAAGCTTTGAAAAGCAAACCCGGGAAAGGACTCGAATGGACCGGACCAAGGCTACAGAGTTTTCAGGCCTTAAAGAAGGCCTTATGCGAGGAAGTGGTGATACGTACCCCTAACTTTATGAACCCTTTTACTTTGCAGACCGACGCCTCCGAGGTTGCTATAGGAGCCGTCTTGACACAACAGGACGCTGGGGTGGATCGACCGGTGGCCTATGCCAGCCGGAAACTGCTCCCGGCCGAGACCAGGTACTCGACAATAGAGCGAGAGTGTCTGGCAATCCGGTGGGCGGTGGAACACTTCAGGTATTATTTATTGGGGCGAAAGTTTACATTGATCACCGACCATGCTCCCCTTAGATGGCTTAGCTCTACTAAGACCGATAACACGCGGATTATGCGATGGGCACTAGCCCTCCAACCCTTTAAATTCCAAATTAAGTACCGCCCGGGAAAGGATAATATAACAGCCGACTTCCTCTCCAGACGCCCCGAACCGACGACCTCCAGTGGGGGACCTGGAACGCGAGACGAACATCCACAGAGAATCAAACCCGAGGCGGAGAGATCCCTCAAACCGCCACAAGGCAACTGGCGGGGGGGGTTATGTCCCAGGGGGACGGGGCGGGGCTCGCCCGCGGAGGCGGCGGAGCCCGAGCGGGACATCCGCCGCTTGTTTACGCCGGAAGCCGGCGCCCGTGCCGGTGGCCGGGAGCCGGCAATAAAATCAGCCGGCCGGGACGCACCCAGGGGGAGGAGCCCGAAGGGGGGATTCCCTGCCGCGGAGACAGGGAGCCCAGAAGAGGAGACGGCAAGGGGACCTGCACCCGGCGGGAGCGCGGACGCCGACGGGGAGGGGCTACTTACCCCATTGGGGGGTAGGGCAGCGGCGGCAGCCGGACCCCGAACCCAGAGCGGGGAGTGGCGGACCGGCCCGGACGACGAAGGTTCCAGCGACGGGGAGTACTGGGACTGCGACCCGACGGCGCCCGGAGTTTGCGGATCGGGAGTCGGCGCTGGGACCTGGGAGGACCCCGACGGGGCACCGTGAGCGCCTGGACCAACGCCGGACACCAGCGGGCCAGAACCGAAAGGGGGGACCCAGAAGGACCCAGGCCGGAAGCGGGGGTGCCCGCCGGCTAGGTTTCTACCCCGGGCAGGGGACCCGGTGAGAAGCATCACCGGGGCACCCCAGGCGAGGGCCGGGGACTTGCCCACGGGAAATCCCAGGAGGCGTAAGGCCGGGGTGTTAAGGGGTGGCGGAGCCCCGCAACGTGACCGTCGGGGACCCCGGGCTACGGAGAATCAGGAGCCGTCCCACTGAACCTTACAACAAGTCGTGGCGGGCGAGAACCAGGGCGGGGACCTGATTATCTTACATCTGCTCCGGACCCAGGGGGATAGCACCACCCTTCCCCCCGGGACGCTGTTCCGAAGGGGGTGCTCCCTCCCCCTCCGCTAGCCCGACGGTCACAAAGGACAACAAAAAGTCCTTTTTCAGATATGTTGGGAGCCGGAGGAAAAGCAAGGGCAATGTTGGACCCCTGCTAAACCAGATGGGGCAACTGACAACTGATGCCCAGGAAAAAGCCAACCTATTAAATAGGTACTTTGCGTCAGTCTTTCATCAGTCCTATGGGACACCCATGCCTGCTATGGGACAGGGAGATCCAGGTGATGGGGATCCCCTACCCTCCATAAATGCTGACCTTGTGAAGGAACACCTTGAGAAGCTGGATACCTTCAAGTCAGCCGGCCCTGACAATCTGCACCCCAGGGTACTCAAGGAGCTGGTGAGCGTCATAGCCCAGCCCCTGGCACGGATCTTTGAAAACTCCTGGCGCTCTGGTGTAGTGCCTGAAGACTGAAAGAAGGCCAATGTGGTACCAATCTTCAAGAAGGGGAGGAGAGTGGATCCAGCTAACTACAGGCCCATTAGCCTGACTTCTGTCCTGGGGAAGATCTTAGAAAAGTTTATTAAGGAGGCCATCCTTAATGGACTGGCCCAGGCTAACATTCTAAGGGTTTGTTGCGGGTAGGTCTTGTTTGACCAATCTCATTTCCTTCTATGACCAGGTGACCTATCACCTGGACAAGGGAGAAGAGATTGATGTCATATATCTTGACTTCAAAAAAGCTTTTGATCTGGTATCCCATGATCACCTCCTGGCCAAACTGCCCAGTTGTGGCCTTGGCTCTACCACGATCCGCTGGCTGGGAAACTGGCTCCGTGGTCGGACCTAGAGGGTTGTAATTGATGGCAGTCACTCATCGTGGTGCTCTGTGACCAGTGGGGTCCCTTAAGGCTCTGTCCTGGGACCCATACTGTTCAACATCTTCGTTAATGATGTGGACATTGGAGTCAGAAGTGGACTGGCCAAGTTCGCCGATGACACCAAACTTTGGGGCAAAGCATCCATGCCAGAAGATAGGCGGGTGATCCAGGCTGACCTGGACAAGCTCAGCAAATGGGCAGACGAGAACCTGATGGTGTTTAACACCGATAAATGCAAGGTTCTCCACCTTGGGAGGAAAAACCTGCAGCTTCTTTATAGGCTCGGCAGTGCTACGTTGGATAGCACTACAGAAGAAAGAGACTTGGGGGTCATCATTGACCACAAGATGAACATCAGCCTGCAATGCGATGCTGAGGCTAGTAAAGCAACCAAAATGCTGGCTTGCATCCATAGATGCTTCTCGAGCAAATCCCGGGACGTCATTCTCCCCTTGTACTCAGCCTTGGTGAGGCCGCAGCTGGAGTACTGCATCCAGTTTTGGGCTCCACAATTCAAAAAGGATGTGGAGAAGCTTGAGAGAGTCCAGAGGAGAGCCACATGCATGATCAGAGGTCAGGAAAACAGACCTTATGATGGCAGGCTGAGAGCCCTGGGACTCTTTAGCCTGGAAAAGCGCAGGCTCAGGGGTGATCTGATGGCCACCTATAAGTTTATCAAGGGTGACCACCAGGATCTGGGGGAACGTTTTTTCACCAGAGCACCCCAAGGGATGACGAGGTCGAACGGTCACAAACTCCTGCAAGACCATTTCAGGCTGGACATAAGGAAGAATTTCTTTACTGTCCGAGCCCCCAAGGTCTGGAACAGTCTGCCAGCAGAGGTAGTTCAAGCACCTACATTGAACACCTTCAAGAGTAAATTGGATGCTTATCTTGCTGGGATTCTATGACCCCAGCTGACTTCCTGCCCTTTGGGAAGGGGGCTGGACTCGATGATCTCCTGAGGTCCCTTCCAGCCCTAATGTCTATGAAATCTATGAAATCCACAGCTGTAAACATTTCCAGAGTGGTTATATTATTGATCAGTTACCATGCTATCTCAGTAATTATTACATTCAGAAGGGAAGCAGTAATCTCTAACCAAAAACAAATCTACAAAGAGGGCTAATGCACAGTTGGTATCAGTTGTCATCACTTCATTAACTTCAAAAGAGATGACATATTTTATGGTGGCAAAGTATCTGCCCCAAGTAAAAGTTCCCTTTAGTTTATCTTTTACTGAATAATTTTATGTAGCACATTGTTCAATAAGAAGCTGAAATGTGGGGTTTTGTAAGCAAATTATTAAAAACTAGCTGTATTTTTTACATGATGCTTGGTCCCTCTGCAGAGAGAATCTTTGCAGACTCAAAGGAGGGTGATTATTAATGTATAGCAGCTGTCTGTTGCTTTGGACTTGACAAACATTAATCTTCATAAACCTGTGAGCTAAGTTAGAAATGAGAAAAACTGGGGCAGGGATGTTAAATGACTCATTCCAGACCATGCAGCATATCAGCGATAGAAATAGCATTAGAATCAGGGAATTCCTGGCTCCAAGCCCTCAGAGTTCAATACTTACATGCTGATATCTCATTTTTCTGTAATGTATTTATTTCACTTCTTTTGCTTTTAATCACAGAGTTCTTACCAAAAAAAACCTTATTAGTGTCTCCATTCAAAGTGGTGTCATCTCTCTTGAATTTTTTCAGTCAGTATTTGTTCCGCCTAAAATAGACTTAACTAGTTTAAATATATCTTTCTAAATGTATGATTATAGTACTTTTATAATTGGAGGGTTTACTCTATGTAGTATTTGAAATATTTCTGTGCCCAGCATGTGTAATGAGGCATCTGGAAGAAACTTGGCTGCTATAGGAATAAACATGTTTTTAAACTATGTTGAAAAACGGAAGTAAAAGTACAGTGACAATAAAGATATCTGTACTGGACAAAGGGTTAGCAAACACAACCTTAGTCTCCCCCTGAAAATGGGACACTGGGTGGAAATGTTTTATCCACCTTTGCTGCAGCTGAAGATTCACAGTAGTGTTGCTTCTTACCCATTTGTAACACAAGGAATTACTTAAGTAGTTGAACATTTAAATACTTTGTTTAATAAAAAAATTGAAGACTTAACTGTGAAGCTGAGACTCTAAAAGTAGTAATTTCTCATCTTAACATGAGAAGATCCATTTCTATTAATGTAAAGAAACCCTATCATTTAAATGTCCATTTAAATATTTTTACCAAAGGGAAAAAAGGGTATGAAATATGACTGTAAAGCATTAATCTAGAATTTGCTGTATTTGCATTTTAGTAGTGTTCAGTTCCATTGGGGTTTCTCACTCTATTATCTATAGTTATACTTCATGGAGTAATTCAGACATTTAGGGAGGTTAAATCACATTGACAATGGCCACCCAATCTAACTTAGTCTGCCCAGGTGTGGATCTTACACTTGAGGTTCAGACAGAAATTACATTTGTTACGTGATCAGCTCCTTGAAAATGTTCTATGGCTGTGTCCTAGCAGAAGAGCATGGCTGCAGAGCACTCTGATTGCACAACAAATTAACTCATATTCTGTGAGGGTTCAAATGAAGGCACTCCAAAGCAGAGCACCTTCATTCATTTGTGTTTCCTCAAGCAGCTGGGCTGCTGTAGTTCAGCCCTGCCTCTAGTGCTGTCTCAGAATGGAAGTGGGGAAGAAGGGAGGGGAGGGAGCTTGGGCTACTGTTTGCCCCTCTTGCACTGGACCAGGAGCAGGTGGATTAGGGCCCTCTAAGCCCCCTCCAAACCACCCACCCCCACTCCAGCACAGGCTGAGAAAACAGCCTGAGCTCCCTTCTTCCATTTCCTTTCCCCACCCCATTCCATCCTGAGACAGCACCAGAGCTGGGAGAGTTGGGGTGTCGGTCAGCTAGGGCACAGACATGCAGCCTCTGTCACTGGATTGGCTGCAAATTGGAGCTCGATTCCACCACCCTTCTGATGCAACAGCTAATATCTTGTGGGTCAGGAAGATTGGTCTAACTCATGGTGCTTTCTGTGAAGCACTGTGAGTTGGACTGGGGAGCTGCACTTCTATCTGCACCTTTAGAACTCTAATTAGGTCGATTTAAGTGCAGGAAAATTAGATCAGCTTAAAAGTGGCTGACCCAATCTAAGTTTAACTGTACCTGAGAGGTAGTCTAAGTTAGATTGGGTCCTTTCAATATGAGTGAACTTCTGTACAGTTTCCAGTGCAGCCCTGGGGCTGGGAAAGCCCAGGTGCTGGCCCGAACTTTGCAGCTACAATTTTCCTACCCTCTGCTAGCACCAGTGCACTGCCTGGGAGCTGGGGCCACTGGGGCTGAGTGCTGCTGGGCTCCAGCTGACTGCTGGAACCACCCCAGCTGCCAGACAGTGCGCGGCACCTTGCTGAGCCGTGGGCAGCTGCTGCACGGGTGCCAGCCAGGGGGAGTGATCTGCTCCATGTTGCAGGGGTGGGCTCTGCCACAAGCCCTCGGAGGCCCCAGTCACTGCTGCCAGAGCCTGTGAGTATGGTGCATTTGTTTTTTAAAGTGCCAGGAGACAGGGTCAGGTGCGGGATGAGGCTGGGCAGGGTAGCCATGGGGGCTTCTGCCATAGCTCCTCTGACTATGACTGCCTCTGCCTCAGTGGGGAAAGCCACAGGGGCTA
This sequence comes from Crocodylus siamensis, assembly GCF_052110815.1. Lineage (NCBI taxonomy): Eukaryota > Metazoa > Chordata > Crocodylia > Crocodylidae > Crocodylus > Crocodylus siamensis. Next base: position 340,527,620 of record NC_143395.1, on the reverse strand, counting down.
TTTCCTGCTGCCACTTGCCCAGATGGTGTGGAGAGGGGGACATGATGCAGGTGTGGCTCACTCCGGGTGGCAGCAGGGCAGAGCCCCCGCTCTCAGCACTGCTGCACCCACATCAGCCCTGGGAGCAGAGCCTCTGCCTTGCTGCCACTTGCCAGCTGGTGTGGAGGGGTGTGGGATGCAGGCACAGAAGTGCTGGGAGCAGGGGTTCTGCCCAGCTGCCACTTGCCCCCTTTGGCCTGGAGTGAGCTGCAGAAAAGGACCTGGAGATTACAGTGGACAATAAGTTGGATATGAGTCAGCAGTGTGCTCTTGTTGCCAAGAAAGCTAACAGCCTACTGGGCTGCATTAGTAAGAATATTGCCAGCAGACTGAGGGAAGCAATTTTTCTGCTCTATTCTGCACTGGTGAAGTCACATCTGGAGTAGTGTGTCCAGTTTTGGGCCCCCACTATAGAAGGGATGTGGACAAGTTGGAGAGAGTCCATCAGAGAACAACAAAATTGGTTAGGGGGCTGGGGCACATGACTTATAAGGAAAGGCTAAGGGAAATGTGTTTATGTAGTCTACAGTAGAGAAGACTGGGAAGGAGATGGAGGGCATTTGATAGCAGCCTTGAACTACCGAAGAATTGTTCCAAAGAGGATGGATCTAGACTGTTCTCAGTTGTGACAGGTGACAGAATAAGCAGCAATGGTCTCAAATTGCAACAAGGAAAATTTAGATTGGATATTAGGAAAAAATTTCTCCCTAGGATGGTGGTGAAGCACTGGAATAGGTTAGCCCTACAGGTTCTCCCTAGAGAGGTGGTGGAATCTCCATCCTTGGAGGTTTTTAAGTCCTGGCTAGACAAAGCCCTGCCTGGAATAATCTAGTTGGGGGTGGTCCTGCTTTGAGCAGGGGGTTGGACTAGATGACCTCGTGAGGTCCCTTCCAACCCTAATTTTCTATGATTCTATGATTTCTATGACTTCACTGGTCATTTTAATCTACCAGATTCCTGCTAATTTCTCTTCATTTAATCCTGGTACCTTTTCTTCTGCAAAGTTACTATCTGTTAGATATTCCCGGCAATATCTCTCTTCTACTTCACATCCCTGTTGACTGATTTTAGTTTTAGCTAAAACTTGGCTGTAATAATGTTAACTCAAGTGAATATTATATCTCAGGTGTGGAAATGACTGACAGAAAAATGTTGGCTACACTGCCAAGATGCTTAAGAAGAGTAGATATTGTTTTACAAATCCAAAGAAGAGGTGTACATTTAACTATAATGACTACAGGACTAATAAAACAGCATCTTTGAACTTTTTTCGCCTAGCTTGCTGTGCTTTTTAAGTTGAATATATAAGACAGAAAATTAGTACATGTTCCAATAAAATTATATTTGCTTGTGTTTGCTATTAAACTGAATAATATAGCACTGACCCCCTAGCATATTTATAAATCTTCTAGCTTTTCTTTAACTGGAGAAAAATGTTTTGTGTTTATATGCGATGAGACATCACATCACCTCCACCCACACCCCCTTTTCAAAATCTTAGATCTGCCCATCTACACACATACCCATAGATATGCACACATTTCTACTAATGTTTCAACAGCCTCATTTCTTTCCAACCTTTCCTCACACAAGATTTATTTCTGGGGGTTATTCTGGTACAGTATTTTGTGCATAACTTCAAGCAAGGCTGGTTTCTGTTAACCTTTCCTTTGTCTCTGCAGACAATATTATCCCCTTGCTACATGCTATTTTCCTTCGCCAGCAACTTTTTATATTATGATGTGGGGGAGCTTTTAGAGTGAAATCTCATACGGAGAAAGCCTGAATTCACTTCACATCCTGAAACAACAATCAAACAAAGCCATGGCATAGACTAGAAATGTTTGGCCCGTGCATTCAGTGTTTTCTCTAGTACTCCACTGAGAACAGCCCTATTTAAAGCATAGCTTTCCACACAGCTACTCTGTACCCATCCATTCAGATGTACAACTTAGTAAAACAGGAAGCTAGACTAATCTCCAGACATTGCATTTTTATCTACAGTACTTCCACATGTTTGTACTTCTTCCAGTAACCAAAGCATAGCTCTATATGATGGATGGAGCAAATCTATGGGGGACAGACTTTGCAAAAAAAGGCAAAGTGTAGCAGATCCTTCACAGATGCTTCTCAATCATTAGTCAGTCTTCCCTTTTTTTCTTCCTTTAGTAAAATAATTTAAATTAAACAGATTAATTATATGTATCAAAGTGTTGCCATGTGAACTCTGAACACTTTGTTCAAGAGCTAGGAGGGAAGCCAACTGCTTAGTTCCTTAAAGAATAACAGATGTGTCCTTCCAAGTCTCATTCTAATGGAATTTAGGCTGTGGGGAGGAGTTTAAAAATTACTGTCAGTTGTCTACATTCTCTGCCTCAGTTCTGCTTGTGGTTTTGCCTATTTTAGTGCTTCTTTTATTTCCACATCTTTCAGTACCACTACATGAATTGTCTAGCTAAGCTGAAGTAATTTAGCATTTACTACTTACTTTCACTATCAAGTCAAACAAAATCAATTCAAAGAAAAATGAAATCGGTGGACTATACATTCTATCACCTCTGTTCCATAAGCATTTTATATTAAAACCTGTATTGTCAAGTCAATTGCTATCTTTAAAAGGTCATATATATATATGTATATATATATACACACACACACACACACACACGCACATGCACACGCACATGCACACGCACATGCACACGCACATGGATATAGATATATAGCACACATACACACACCGTGGTTATTTGCAGCATTCATTTTCTTATTGCTTATATCCTGGTTTTTCAATTTCAAACATTCACCACAAACTGGAAAAAAAAATCAGTGGACAAAATCAGTTTTATCTACAAGCAGTTAGCACAAAAAATCAAAACACAGGTAAAATGAAATGAAGTGAGAGATGTCCTTGCAGTAGAGTACATAATGCAGTAGGTTATAAAATTGTTGGGATCTGAGTGAAGACCTGAAAAAGATATTAGGGAAGGTTACAACACAAGCTTATTTTCATTTAGTAACTGCACAAGCAAAAGATTTGTTTTATTTTATTATAGAGACAAAGCTTTCCCTTTAATTCAAATAATTTTTCTTCTTTATGAGGTGCAGACAAAAACAAATCCTGGCTATTAAAATCTTGTATTTTACTTGGCTCTTTTGTGTGTCTGTGGCTAAAGACTGTTGAGAGAATCATAGAAGAAACTCCTTTAAGAAAAAGTAACCTACTTTACTCTTTATTTTGTGTGCTAGTTGACCCTTCCACTAATTTATTACCACAGGTAATACTGGTAGAACAGACTGTCTTTAAGGCTACTAACACTTCCCACTATATGACCCTGTTTTCAGTTATTTAATCAAACATTAGCCAATAGGGGCTATCTTGTTTTCTTGGTGTCTCAGCAAAAGTGGTTCAACCATTTCCAAAATGTGGTTAGGAGAAATGTATTGTTTTGTGTGTAAAAGAAAATGTATTGTTTTGAGGAAAAACAGCATGGGATCAGTAAAGACTATACCATAATATCATCATAATCTATCATCATACGCACAAGACTGATGAATAAAGTTTGTATGTACAATCCAGTTCTGGCATTTCCTAACATTTGAGTGCTTGACTTTGCAACATTAACATTATTTGAATACAGATTTTTGCATATGATTTCTTATTTAGATTGCAAAATGTGCTAGTTTCTCTCAATTTCCCCTGGGATCTGAAAAGGGATGTACCACTAAAGCACCCATGTATAAGTTTAAGAAGAGATATGGGTGTGCTCTGATGGAAATGCTGACTTAGAGAATGATTTGACTCTATCCCAACTAGGCAGTTGATCCATTAAAATATATTATCCTATGAAATCCATTCTGCTTAAGTAATAGGAATGGCAAAAATTAAAAATCAAGAGGAGTGGAGAATGACTTGGGGAATCACGTCACTTCCCTCAAAGTCTGGAATTTCTTTATAGAAGTCTACATAACAAACTTATCCACAGGTATGAAAAATATACTAATCACTTTGTAACACGCAGGTTGATAGCTAGATATCAAATAGAACCCAGGGCATTATCATGTGTTTTATAGGCCTTAATGTTTGTATGAAAAATGTAAAGGAGCAAATAAAGCCACATTGTCTTGTGGACTCAACTCATCAACAAGCAGTACAGACAAAAGAAACAGCAGAAATAGCAGATATCTGCTGATTGTCTGGGAAACAGTCTGACAGTGATTGAAGGTATGTTAGCTCTAGTTCTATTGCTAAGTTAATTTTAAAGAGCTCTGCCAAGTGAACATTGTTAGAGATAAACGCATTTGTGTCAAAGGTTGACAAAGGTCCACATCATTTAAGTTGACAAACTGGAAAGAAACTTCAGCAACATCCTCCTCCCGCTGTTAAACCTTGAACCTTGTTAAAAATGGAAGGAAACTTTCCAACTGGAAAGCAGAACTGAGTGTTTACCAAAGTCTTAGATAAATGGTACTTGATCCATACAGGACATGTTGACTGAGCAGTAGTTGAAAATATACTGCACAGTAGCATGCCGCAACACGGAGAATGCTAATAAACTACTGTGTAGTATTATTAAGCTACTGCACAATAGTGTCACTTAAAAGACATTCACCAGCACTACTGTGCAGTAACTCTGGTTACTTTACATTTATTCAGTACTTGTATTAGCAAGTACTAAATAAATGTATTGTATCAGCAGTACAATCTAAATGCATTTAAATTTATGTGCAGGACTGGAAAGATATTCAATTCTGCAAAGGCCTTTAAAATTAACATAGCAACAGAACTAGCGCTAACATACCTTCAATCACTGTCAGGCCATTTCCTAGACAATCAAGAGATACTTGCTATTTCTCTTGGACTTTTTCTCTGTAATGCTTGGTGGTGAACTGAGTCCACAAGACAATGTGGCTCTATTTGCTCATTTACATTTTGAATTCAAACTTTAAGGTCTATAAAACACATGATAATGACATGGGTCCTATTTAATAGCTAGCTATAAACCTGCATGTTACAAAGTGATTAATATATTCTGCATACTTTTACATAAATTTGTTTTATAGACTTCTGTAAAGAAATTCCAGACTTTGAGGGAAGTGATGTGAATCCCCCAAGTCATCTTCCACTCCTGATTTTCAATTTTTGCCATTCCTATTACTGTTACTTAAGTATTAGATAGTACTAAATAAATGTGCAGTTATACCTGTGCAGTAGCATCTTGTGTAGACGGGACCACAGCGAAGGAGATGAGTGCTTGCCCTTAAGGGAGCAGATTTCATTTTGTCTCTTTTGTAAGGCTATCCAGTGCTGCATTCACCATCAGACTCATTTTGCACCTATCATCAGGGATCCTGGTTTTCTCTGATAAAAAAAACCCCTGAATTTTTGGTTTAAAAAAAGTAACTCCAAAATGCACATTTTTCCATGATTAAAATGAAACACCACTAATTAGTGGAGAAAACCAGGATCCCTGGTTATCATGATAAAGTCAGCCTATGTATGTCATCAGTTACCACTAATGTCCCATCTATTTTATTTTAACTTTTGTGCAGAATAAATGACTGCCCAAGATCAGATTTCAAGAGCGTCTCCCCCGTTGTTTTCCCCTTAGGTAACCCACTCCATCCTTTCTCCACCATTCACATTGCCACTGGCTTTTCCCTCTCTTACTATTCATCCCTCTGTGCTGCATGTATGCACAGAGTAAAACAGAAAACAAAAACTAAATAGTTCTTTTTAACAGAGTGCTCCACTGGATGCATGCAGGGAGAGTGAGCCATGGCTTGTTGCTGACCCATAAAAAGCAAAAAGGGGGAGGAAGGGGTTGGAGGAAGAAAGACTGGCAGCTTCAGAAGTGGTCAGGAGACAGCAGTTTCCTGTACAGCACACACTTAGCCACATCTGATAGAGGGAACATGTGCCCCTTTTAACCTTCCTTCCCCTCCCTGCTTCATATTCTGCTGCTCCCTTATGCTAGATGCATTTGTTTCTCACTTAAACTTCCCAGAACAACCACTACTTTGCAACCTTTGCACTCCAGTTAACTGCTGACCCTGATCGTTACTTTTCTATGGTTCCTTTTCCCTGTTCTTGCTGTTCTCCTTGCTGTTCTTCAGCCCTAGGAACCGATGCACCAACAATTTTTCCACTACCCCCATTCACACCAGAACAGAGGAGGATATAATCTCTATCTTCACTCTTCCCCTCTCCAGTGGTGCAAAAACCACAGAAAGGAAAGCCTAGAGGTTTTTGTCAGTGTAGGCAGCCCTAATTATTTCTTCCTTTTCCCCATCCCCCTGTATGTCATATAGAGGGACTGACTTTTCTGCCCCCCTCCCCCTAGAATATGTAAACTGCAATTCTAGTTGGCTCTTTTTTATGAAGTGACACAAAGCCAGAGCAGGGGGGCTGGACCTGATGATCTCACGTGGTCTCTTCCGACCCTAAACTTCTGTGAATCTGTGTGACTCTGTAAAGAAATGATGTCACCAGCTCTCCCACACTGCACACCTTGCAAGGGCTGGAGAAAAATTGCCCTTCTAAGATGATGGAGGAGTTGAGCAAAGGAATTTGTGGGAAGTGAGAAAATTGTGAATAGGAAAAGGGCTGGTCATTGAAGCTGAAGAAAGAAAGCATATGGAAGAGTTTGGTTAAAAGATTGCTTAATTGAAAAGGATGCTGTGCTGGAAGGGAAGGATCAAGAAGTGAAAGGAGCAGCTGTAGATAATTTGATATCTGTCATCTGACATTCAATTTTTCTTTCTTGCCTTTGCCTTCTGCTAATTTCTGCTAATAATTACCACTTCAAATTTTAAAAATTAGCAAATACTCCCCTTTTTATTTCTCTCCTAATCCAATATTAACACTTAAAACCCCTTCACACTTTTTCCCTTCTGTTCCAGCCACCACCCTTACTCTCCTGTCATTCCTAGCCTTCCATTGCCCCTCATACTCTGTCTTTCCATAGCCCAGTAAGAACCTACATTTTTTACCCTCTCCTAAGCTCCTTCTTCCCTTCTTCCCTTCAGCCATGTTCTGTGGTTCTGTTCTTCATAACTATCTTCTCAAAACCTGTAAATCCTATTAATCCACTTCCTTTCCTTGCCTCAATAGCTCCTCTAGCATTCTCATCTCTGCTTCCATTAATAACAGTTACTGTCACTGCCACTCTTTCCTTCTTCCCTTGCCTCCCTCGACTTTTTAACTCATTCTTTTAACCCTTTTCCTTTCATTCAGTTCTTTCTGTCTTTCACTTTCCTTTTACCCATTAAGAGCTTCCTCCCATAAGTACTTAACTCTTCCTTTAAAAGTCTCTCCTCTCCATTTCCATTTACTCTCCAGCTACTCCTTCATTCTGCCTTTCCTGCTTTACTCAAATAATTTTACCGTAGACTTATTGCTTCCTTTCCCCCCCCTTCTGTTTACCTCACTGTCATCTGATCTTTTTTCCAACAAAAGAAGTTGCCCTTTCTTTATCTCTGGATAACCAATTAAATAAATAGCCATATATCCTCTGGTAAGTAACCTCAGCTCAAAGGCTGTTGCCCTTAGTAAGCCAGTCCCTTACTCACTACCTGCACATGTCATAATGATAGTCACTCTCACATGCCATCGCTAGAACCAAAAACAAAGTAGATACTGCACATATCATCTTGTCTAAATAACTTCTTATTCGTCTTCAAAATTAGAGCCAGAATTGTTTGTCTTCAGAATTTAGTTTCTTTATTTTTATTCAGATTTAGAATGAAATGCTTTTAAATAATTGACCATCATTCTTTATAACACAATGAAGCCTGAATTATGTTCATAAATTTTATTGAAACTCCATAGATTAATTACAGTCAGAAAGAAAATATGAATAGTGAAATCCTGCCTCCATTGAAGTTAATGGGAGTTTTGCTATTGAATGTATTGGGGCCAGGATTCTTTCCCAAATGAAATACCATATTTCATCATGTACAACACACACCTCTTCCCTAAAAGTCAGCCCCCCACCAAAAAAAAAAAAAAAAAAAAGGAAGAGAAGAGAAGTAGAGCACAAGTATTAAACAGGGAAGCTGGGTTTTTTTCAGTGGAAAAGAAACATGCCTAAAGACATTGCACATGTTATGCAGCTGCCAAGTTGTCTTCTGCTTGTGTTGGCTTAGCAAGCTGAAGAGGCAGAGTACTGTTTTAACCCTCTCACAGCTGTTGCTCTTTAGTAGAGCACTATAACTTGTGCCTGAGGCTCCAGTCAAGCTGCTGGTAGCATCTTGATGATGTTTATGATAGACAAACACTATTATTAGGAATATATTTAAAGAACTACCTACAATAAAGAATGCAAGAGAATAAAGAATGACAACCCTGTGTGGTGTAGATTAAGTTCTTCTGGGAATATGAGTGTCCAGGTAATGTGGCACCCCAGAAGACAGTCTGGGTAAGGTAGCAGGCAGCAGAAGCTTCCTGCCACACAAAAAAGTTCCTGCTACCTTACTCAGATTCTCAGGATGCCAGACTTCCTGGAAGCTCTGGGCGTATCTCCATTAGTGTACATGTGAAGTTTGGTGTGGCACCACAAACAGCATGTGTCACATGCACACATTTGCCATACTGCAAATTTGCAGTACTGCAAGGTTTTTTGACATCAGGAAATCCTGGCCAGGCTTCATGCACCAAGATCAGTGCTGTTTCCTGCAGGAAACCCCCAGGACACCAGGTAAGACTGCTGGAGCCAGCCCAGTTGCTGGCCCCAGTCTCCCCTACCCTGCCCAAGGCAATTTGCCACTCAGAGAGTGCATGCAGGGGCATGCCTGGGGACAATAAGCAGCAGCACAGATATGTTCTTCTACTATTTGTACCCAGGGAAATGCATGTTCTCGCTCATGGGAACAAGACCTCTGTGTTTCCAGGAGGAGTTACCATATGTCACAGTCAGCCGTGCCTCTGGCAAAATACTTTTTTCTGCATTCTGCCTTCCAAAAAAAGAGGTGTCTTTTATTTTGGGGGTATGTTTTCTGCAAGAAAATATGTTACTCTACTTTTAATTCTGTTATACTCTTTCTCTTTAATTCTTCATATTATTTAAGCTTTTTCTCTCCAAGTAGGTTTCCCCTTTGTAAGTGACTTTCGAGATAGCACAAGTGTCTACCACCCAGATTCAACAGACATCACAGTGCAGGGAGTCCTTTGTCGAAAGTATTATCAAATCAAGAGAGATTTTTATATTTTAACTGGAAAAGCTGTGTACAGTCCCATGAAGTCAGTATTCTACTGTTGTTCAATAAAACAAAAGGGTTGAGGATTTCTTGAATATGTCATTTTTAGTGAAAATAGTCTATATATGAAAGTTTTCCAGATTAGAACTGGGTTTCCTCAACAACATGAGGAAATAAGCAAGAACAAAGGCCTTTGATTAGAGATATTTAACAATCTGAAGTACTGTATAACAGTTTGTAGGTATACTTAAAATTCCTCTGGCAGAATATCGGCAGTATGCCCAAAGACACACAAATGGAGATGCAGGAAGAAAATAAGGAGAGGTATTTTCACTATATTTAAACTTAATGGAGATAAGAAGAAATAAAGGGCATTTGACAATCTGGGGATACTACTTTCTTCTATTAAGGTAAAAACTCACATTAAGCTCCTCAGGGAAAGTGCTAAGTCTCCAGTGTGTCTGCACAGGGCTTTGAGATCTTTCAAAATATGGGATGACTTTGCATCACAAGTAAGTAGTTAATAATATCGCATTTAAAAGTTGGTTGCCCTATAGCTACTGTTTATGAAGCACTTTGAGCTCCTTCAGTGGGCCACAGTAGAAACATTTTAATATAATAAAGGGCTGAATCTGTTTGTATGTCTGTCTGCTCATAACAGTTTTGGGCAACTGCACATGCACTGCCGAGAGGGCCAGCAGCGCTTGGTTGCAGGGGCTCCACCTTCTCCAACAGGGAGGGACTTGCCACTGCCTCAGGCAGGGAGGTGGGAGCCCTGCTGCTCTGCAGGAGGAGGCAGAGGCAGGCACGGGGGAGGGAGCCACCACCACCTCAGGCACAGGGAAGCCCTGCTGCTCTGCAGGAGACGGTGGAGGTGGAGAAGGAGGTAGGTGGACTGGGGAGATGGAGCTGCTGCTGCTCCTTCCTCAGGGACAGGGAAGCCCTGCTGCTCTGCAAGAGGAGGTGGAGGTGGAGGTGGAGGTGGGTGGGTGGGGGGAAGGAGTCGCCTCCATCTCCTGAGGTGGCCTGCTGCACAGAAGGAGGAGGAGGTGGGCAGAGGGAGGGAGACACTGTGCCAGATGCTGGAGGAGGAGGCAGCAGTGATGGAGGGACTTTTTCCATGGCCAGTCCCGAAGGGTGAGCAGGGGAGGGACATGTAAGCACTCCCTTAACCACTCTGTCGTTCCTGACAGGCAATTGGCTAGTATGATATATTCCTACAGTAGGTGTTGCATTTTAAAATATGCATCTACTTTTCCTCTTTTCCTTCCCATCTTCAAAGGAAAAAACCTTGCTTTTCCTGCGTCGTTTCACAGACTCCTTTTTTATTTTCGTTTTTTTAAGCAAGGGGAAAAGGCCATAGGTCAGATTTATTCCAAGATAACTCTATTGAATAAATTGACCTATTAACTGTTATTAAGATCCTTACACTGAGCAAAGTTTCAGTATCAGTAGGACTCTGCCTGTTTCCACCAGCAGAAAATTTGGTTTTATATTTTTCATTCAGCATTGACAGTTGAGCAGCCTAAATCTGGATCCACTGATGGTATAAGAAAGAAAGATGGCAAAAAAGAGCATGATGATTGCATTACAGATGGCAATTCTCACTGTTGCAAAGTATGATTTTTACTTGTGGTACAGGTTTGTTGGTAGGGGTTAAAGACAAGCTCATTTGCCTCACTTTTGAAGAGAAAAGTCATTGAGCCTTCACAACTGGTTTAAGAGGCACTGGAATAGAACGTGCCCCATGGTATAGTAGGCAAGTAGTGCTGAGGAGGGAAAAACAGTAGCTCTTTCGTTTCTTCCTGCTGCTGCTTTTGGGGCTGAACCACCAAGAGAGAAAGCAGTTCATAAACAGTTAAATTAAACATCATTAAATATTTCAAATTAGGCTTAATTGCAAAATAAAAGACAGTTCAGTTAATATGTCATCAATGATATTAGCTCCTATAGATGTCTGACCCTGAATTTTTGTAGAACTGAGTATACTAAAAAGTCTTACTATGCCACAAAAATGCATAAGAATTTCCTTTAAAGACTTCCATCTGTTTGGTTTTTTTTAATTCATTGTTAAAGACTGCCATATAAATAGGAGTCTATCCAACTCATAGAGGCAGCCAGCTGATTTTGTGGGCAGATTGTGGGGCTGGCTGCCATTTCTGAGGGCTTATCGTGGCTGGGGCCCCCTGGTGGCCCTGCCCCTCACCACGGATTGGCTTGACAGGCACCCCTCTCAGCCAATCATAGTTTCATAGTTTGTAGGGTCAGAAGGGACCTGAGCAGATCATCTTGTCCAACCCCCTGCCATGGCAGGAAAGAATACTTAGACATTCATCTAACCTCCTCTTAAACACCCCCAGGGTAGGAGCCAGCACCACTTCTCTTGGAAGCTGGTTCCAGACCCCAGCCGCCCTGACTGTGAAGTAGCGCCTCCTGATATCTAACCTAAATCTACCCTCTGCCAGCTTGTGACCATTATTCCTGGTCACTCCTGGCGGTGCTCGGGGAAACACCTTCCCCAATGCCTGCTGATCCCCCCCTGACTAGTTTATAACAGGCCACAAGATCCCCCCTCAGCCTTCTCTTTTGGAGGCTGAACAGGTTCAGGTCCCGCAGCCTGTCCTCATAGGGCCTGCCCTGTTGTCCCCTGATCATACGAGTGGCCCTCCTCTGGACCCTCTCCATGCTGTCGACATCCCTCTTGAAGTGCGGCGCCCAGAATTGGATGCAATACTCCAGCTGCAGCCTGACCAGTGCCGCATAGAGGGGGAGGATCACCTCCTTGGACCTGCTCGAGATGCATCTGTGGATGCATGACAAGGTGCGGTTGGCCTTCCTGACTGCCTCTCCACACTGCCGGCCCATGTTCATCTTGGAGTCAATGATGACCCCCAGATCCCTTTCCGCCTCCGTGCCGATAAGAGGGGAGTTCCCCAACCTGTAGGTATGGTGCCGGTTGTTCCTCCCGAGGTGCATCACCTTGCACTTGTCTGTGTTGAAACCCATCCTATTCTTGTCCGCCCACCCTTGTAACCTGTCGAGGTCTGATTGTAGCCTGTTGCATCCTTCCAATGTACCCACATCCCCCCACATCTTAGTGTCATCAGCAAATTTGAACAGGTGCTTTTTACCCCGTCATCCAAATTGCTGATGAAGATGTTGAACAGTGCGGGCCCAAGGACCGAGCCCTGCGGAACCCCACTGCCCATGTCCTTCCAGGTTGAGAAGGACCCATCTACTACCACCCTCTGGGTGCGGCCCTCCAGCCAGTTGGCGACCCATTTGACTGTGTGGGTGTCTACACCACAGCCCCCCAGTTTCGTAATGAGAACAGGGTGAGAGACAGTGTCAAAAGCCTTCCAGAAGTCCAGGAAGATTATATCCACTGCTACCCCTGCGTCTAACGATCTGGTGATCTGATCGTAAAGTGCCACCAGTTTGGTCTGACAGGACCTTCCACTGATGAACCCATGTTGGTTGCCCCTAAGCATGCAGTCCCCTGCTGGCCCCTCCTGGATGTGTGCCAGCATAATTTTCTCGAACAGCTTGCCTAGGATCGAGGTGAGACTAACCGGCCTATAGTTTCCTGGGTCCTCCTTCCTGCCTTTTTTGAAGATGGGGACCACGTTGGCCCTCTTCCAGTCCTCCGGTACCTCACCAGAGCACCACGAGTGCTCATAAAGTTGTGCCAGGAGACTTGCAGTGACCCCGGCCAGTTCCTTTAGAACTCTAGGGTGGAGATCATCCGGGCCGGCTGACTTGAATACTTCCAACCCCTCCAGAAGCTCCCTAACTAAATCCTCGCTAACCCGTGGTCCAGGTGTGCCTTCCCCGGGGCAGTGAGGGACAGGTCTGCAGCCACCTTATATGCCAGAAGCCCTCCCTTCCCCCCCTGCAGGCTGTGTGGCCAAGCCACAGTGCCATGAGGACTGTTAGCTCACTCTGGGGAGCCAGCATTTTATTTTCAATATGTTTTCTTTTTTTTTCATGGATTTCATGGACATTGCCTGCTTTTGCATTTTTGATGACATCTGAGAAACTGCAATTTCGGTAGGTCCCTACATATAAATTACACGCCTGCCCTCATCCTGTGCAGGCTTGGGGGGGGACCTGGTGGCTGCCTATAAGTATGTAAGGGGTGTGCATCAGGATCTGGGGGAATGTCTGTTCACCAGAGCGCCCCAAGGAATAACAAGGACCAATGGTCAGAAACTCCTCCATGAGTTGGACATAAGGAAAACTTCTTTACTGTCCAAGCCCCCAAGGCCTGGAATAGACTCCTTCCAGAAGTGGTACAGGCACCTACTCTGGACTCTTTCAGGAAACGTTTGGATGTTTATCTTGCTGGGATCCTTCAACCCTACTGACTTCCTGCCCTTGGGAAGGGGACTGGATTTGATAATCTTCAAGGTCCCTTCCAGCCCTAATGTCTATGAATCTATGACTCCTGAATTTACATTTCTTCAGTCCATTCCACTATGCCCACTTACTCCTTGCTGACTGAGCTACTAAAATAAAAATATATTCAGAATTGGATTCAGACCAGAGAGGGTTCAAAATGACTTATGAGGAATAGTTCCTTCTATGTTATCTACCACTGTCATCTGCCAGAAACTAAGCGGTCTGTTTCCAGAAATATATGGGTTTTAATTCCCATAATGAACAAAATGAAAGCTTTTTGTCCACTAAAACAAACACTCCTAATTACTTTCCCAAATCATTTATATGTTTTCAATTTAAATATACTATTTTATTAATAGTAATGAGCATTTTCATAGAGAGACTCCCCTCCCCCCCAAACCAGGAGGTTGCAGACATTTCTTGTCAGTTATTTTATACACAGTATAATTAGCAAGGCAAACTGTACTACTTCCAGTTTGATTCATTTGCTGGTGCTTATTCTGATTCATTTACAATTATGACAGTAATTGGCATAACTGTGTAGATGTAATTGGAAAATCTCCATAAGTGGATATCCTAATTATAGATCTAACCCAGTGGTAGATAGTCACATTGTATAATAACAACTTTCTTCATCTATCAGGAAGTGCTATGAGGATTTCTGAGAGACAAGACTAATGACGGCCACATTCTACAGATAAATTCTACCCAGATAGAAAAAAATCTAGCAAGACAACTTCTGAACAGCTGTGGGTGAGATCTAATGCAGTCAGTGGCAAAATGGTATCGGTTTATTAACTTAAATAGGAGTGGGAAAAACCTTTAGTTTTATAGCATACCCACTTAAATGAACAAAGCTGAACTCTAATTCACTGTAGCTTCACCCAAACCCCCCTTGTATCATTAATAGTTCTGAAGCAAGTGCAAAGAGAGTGGGCTAAAGGAGTCCCCAGAGTGTTTAGGTCCTACTCTGGGGTCTCACTGATCTTAAGTGGCTTAGGCAGCCCTGCAGTACAAGGAGTTGGTTAAAGTTAGGTCTACCCTTTCATAGGGGTAGCATAGGAATCTGCAATATTTTTCGGCAGAGTGCCAAGTACACCTGCAATCTTGACTTGTAAGGTATTGGTGTGCCAGGGGGAACCACAAGATGCTCAATCCTTGTTGTGGCAGCACAGCCCTGGCCCCTTCCACAAGGTGCAAGTGCCAAGCAAAACGCCTTCGCATGTCACGCTGTGGCACTTTTGCCGGGGGTTGCCTTACCCGTGCTGTAGCATGTGTTTAGACAGCTTGCTCCCTAGCAACTCCCACCTTTGTTACCCTTAGCTTCTTTCAGTGTTGATGTAGACTTAATACTGTAAATATTGGACTGACAATTCCTTCCATAGTTTATGCCATACAAGCAATTTAGAACGGATACAAAAATCCATTTAAATGTATAGACAAGGTGCTTTTGGTGAATCTGATATCTTTTATTAGATGAACTTAAATAGTTGGAAAAAAATGTTGGCAAGCTTTCAGGTTTAAAAACCCTTTTTAAATCCGAAAGCTTGCCAATTTTTTCCCCAACTATTTCAGTTGATCTAATAAAAGATATTAGATCCACTCAAAGAACCTTGTCTGCCTGTGTCCTTAGACCAACATGGCTACAACCTACATACCTGTATTTAAATGTGTAACATTTGGTATCAGATAGTTCTAGATTTTCACTGAAATGCAGAACTTTTCATTGCTGATTTCACACTTAGTCCATCTATTCATTATCTAAGGAAAATAAGTTAATGGTCTCAGGTCAGAGATCCCAGTGCAAAAGACTTCCCGTTACAATTTGTGCAAATCTGGAGTTCCAGCAAGCAGATTAAGGATTAGATAGATATGGAAACAAAGCTACTTTTATATGAACACGGATATCTCAAATGCCAGTGTAACCACAGCATCAGGTTGTTGTGGTATAATGGAGAGACACCTTTGATATGCAGACTGCTTACCCAATACCTTTCATGAACACTAACTACACCATGGCTGAAAGACCCAGTTAATCTGAATGTTTATTCAATTCTCTGATTATTCTTATTTTAACTATTAGAACAAATTCAGGACTTTTTTGACTGATTTAAATGTAAGCTGTAAGAAGATGATGTAAGGAGTTATTTATATCCCAGAGGACTGCAACACAAACAAAATAAAATAAGCAAATAAACAAAAAAATCCTCTGGCCCTTTAAATTACAACTAATGCATATTTAATTAAGTCAATTTTAGCAGAATGGAGATTGTTTAAGAATATCATTTCCTTTCTATTGCTACAGTGAGGAAGAGGTCTGGGTTAATGCTTCCTGGGGCACTGACAGACATTCAATTAATGGTGCAGTGATATCTGATACTTGATCCAACTAATCACACCTCCTGCCATGCACATGTGCATGGCAGGAGGTGCAATTCTGGGTTTGGGAATAAGATCCCAGTCACACCATATTGCTGGTGTTGGGGAGCCTGGGATCATGACCCGGGGCACCAGGTTCCTGGCAATCAGCTGATCGTCAGCTGGCTCTGGGGACCCACAGGGCAATTTGAGCCCCCCTGTGGTCTCTAGAGCTAGAAGACAATCAGATGATCATGGGCAGATCAAAGCTGGAGTCCTGAGGCAGTCCCAATGTGCAGTCAGGTAGCAGGGATGACTCTGGGATTTGATCCCCAGGGCAGTTCCTGCCAGTCCACAATCAGCTGATCAAGACGATCCCAGGTTCAAGCTCCAGATGTGTCCTGAACTCCTAGTATTCAAGCCCCAGGGCCCTGCCAGCTGATGATTAGCTGATAGGAACTGTTTTGGGCCTCAAGCCCTGGGTGTACCCTGCATGGCATACCCCAGGTTCAAGCTATGGCACCATACAAACCAGCCACAGAGGTATTGCACATGTTTTAGTAATATCTCTGTGCCTAGTTTGTGATTTTATGGCACTATAAATTCTATGAACATGTGACCAGTCACCTTATCTGTACCAGAAACATAATGGGTGCATCAACACATGTGTATTAATGTGCAACAATAAACTCCAGCACATATCGTGCTGGAGGTTATCACTTCCAGGTGCCGTGTTTACAGACGTACATGGGACTGTAGCATGTTGAGCCAAGTCAGAGCAGATCTGGCTGGAAGGGAGCCCAGGGGCTCAGCCTGTTAGCCTGGATCTGCTCCCCACAGCAAAACATGCTACAGTGGGGCTGGCTGGGGCATGAGGGAGCTTCAGCATGGAGCTAGCCAGCAGGCAGCCATCACACTGAAGCACCTTTGTGCCACAGCCAGCTCTGCCAGTGTTGCTGCAGCATTGCTACAAGTACTAAGCTGCTACAGAGTTTATTAGTTTCCTGTGACCTAATGGGGCTGCACATATAGATGCTAAGATGTTTACTGCAGAATTAATTAGGCAGCTCCTTCGTAAACGTCTCATGTAGACGCACCCAATGTGTGCTAGGGGGCCTGGAGACACCACCTTGGAAACATCAAGCTTAATGTTAACAACCACAATGAGATTAAAGTATTGTCCTCAGACTTTTTTTTTTGGACATTCCTATCAGTCTATGAATGGAACTACTATTTGTGTGACTCAGATCCAAGGCAGCTATATACCCAACTAGTTTAACAACTTTATAGTCATTGTTGTCATGATAGGTAAAATAAGTATGCACATTTGTTAATATACTCTGGTCAGTTTTTCCTTGGCTACATTCTAATGTATCATAAGTACACAGCATATTGAAATAAGCAATTTGTTTTGAGTACTTTTTGTTTGCATTCACAATGGATACTTTGTTCTGTAGTAACAGGTTTATTTTCTTTTGTATGCCTACCTGAATTAATCATCTTTGCATAGGCAGGCTAGGTTCTTCCTCCTCGCAGCCCTCTCTCCAGGCTCCTCACTGCCCCCTTTGCTCTGGGGCTTCTCACTGCCCCTCTCTGATGCCTATGAGGCCTCCTCCAACCCCTAATAGCCTTACCCAGTCCTCCAGTCAAAAAAGCGAACACAAAAACACAAAGCCCCTGGGCTATAACAAAACCTAAACCATCCAGCCAAACAACATTCAATCCCTACCGAGAAATACTCCAACCCACAGCAGTGATCAGGGGATGCTCATGCAGTCAGGCTTCTGCCCTCTGTCTGCACTGGCCGAGCTCCCCCTGCCCTTGGCCGCCAGAGGGGAACTGCCCTCTGGGCCTCATGCCTGGGGCTTAAGAAGGCCCAAGACCTGCCACTTCCTGTCAGCTGGCTCCACCGGTTGCCCCAGCAACCAGCACCTGTGACTCTGGCTGCTCTGCTGACTGGCAGCTGAGCCTCCCCCTTCTTGCCAATGGGGGCATCTCCCGAGCTGTTTTCTGCTCTCAGGTGCAGGGCAACTGAGTGCTCTGTGACAATATTCAACTTCATTATCTAAAGAAAGGACATTTTTGCTTTCATGAAGCAAAAGAAAAATTACCCTTATTCTACATAACACAGCAGACAACAGATTGAAAGTTTGTGAAAGTACAGTAATACAAGTGCTTCTTCCTCCCCTCCCAGCATCATCCAGATAACCAACACTTTAAGTTATGCCTCTGAAGCCTTGCTATTTCATGTGAAACCTGGACAATGTGTATCTCTGTACTCATTAATAAATATCTAAATAAAGAAATGAGTACAGAGACACAATTTTACTCTATTTACATCCACTGTAAGGACCAAATCAGCTGCTCCATTGATTATCTGAGACTCCTTTACGGTCTTGAGAGACAGTTTCCTTCAGTCGGACGGCTTTAACACATAACAAGTACTTTTTTCAAAATATAATCAGATAGTGACTAGCAAATTTACCTAAAATTAATTAAAATACTCCAGTGGCAGATCAGCAATCTCTGATTTGTATGATATACTTTATAGTCTTGGTGTTGTCTTTGTTTCACAGGTCTATGCATTATGCAGATTGCATTTGTCATAAAAATACATATTGAGTCAATGGAAAATTCCTACCAGATTTCAACTGCAGTATAATCAAGTCCAAAATAAGAAGTTTATATGTGGTTAACTCTTTCTTCAGCCTGTATGCTTATGTTTAATAGGTATATTTAATATTGGAAAATAATTCACAATAATCCACACATTTTTGATCTCTGGAAAACCATCAGTGGTCTCTATCTTCAAGGGGATAAGACAGAGTTATTCAAATCATCTTAAGATGTAAATCTAGGTAATAGTTTTTACTTTGTAATATGAAGGCCAGTTTCTTTCATGTACTGGTTAACAGGCATAGAGCATGAAACTGTTCAAATCTTTGGGACAGTGAGAACTCAAAAACAGTTTTGTCACAACAATTAAACTTTAATCCCAGGGTAAATAGCAAACTGAGCAAAGGGTTGAAACAAAAAAAGGCCTGTATTCTTTGCCTTACTTGCACTGTAATTTTTTCTTGTAAATGTTTAAAGTTCCCCTCAGCCCAGTCACTTTCTTGCCTGGGTTAGGAAAGGTAACCCTCTTGCTCTGGTTGTGAATTGCTGTCTACCAGATATTCATCTCCAGTCAGTACTCAGCAGCCACTCAACCCCCTTTTTCTCAAGGTCAGCTACTTTAAGGTTGATTCTTTGATTTCAGTGTCAAGCCTGGCAAGGATAAATTAGACCTGGTTGGAGGCAGCTCAGGGCATCAATAAACACTACACTGTTCTCTTAAGAAGCATTTTAATCTGTCATTGTTTCAATTCCTGTTTGGTTCTTCCAATAGCCTCCTTTGATTTTGTGCCTTGGAGATTGGCAGGATAGATGTAAACAGATTCACCAAAAAATAAAGCATGCAAGTCTCTCATTCTCCCTATCATCCACATTTATGAAGCCACAGATGCTGAAACACCCAAAGAGATTTATTCTGAGGTTAAATAGTAGCTAGACCAAACTTCAGGTGTTATGTTACTCTGCCTTGATCTTAAAAATTATGTCTACTTTCTTAGGAGCTAGGGACAGACATTCAAAAAGCCTGACCCTGAATTGATTCAATCTTTGCAGGTTAGTTTAACATGGCTAGGCTGAACCAGTTTGCTAGTACATAGACATTGTGGGCATATGCCTGCAGTGGCTCAGGTTAAAAGCCAGGGGGTGTTAGAGCAGTCTTCTCTCCCCTTTCACATTGCTGAGCTGTGGAGGGGTGTGGCCAGGCCCCAGCAGGATGCCCTGATTAAGGAGGGGTTTCCTCACCTTGCCACTCCTGACTAGCAAGGGAGCCAGGAGGGCATTGATAACACAACATTTAGCACCCCATCAAGAAAAAAAAAGCCTCTCTCTTAAACAGCTTTTTCCAAGGAAGGAATGGAGGGACATTACCATTTAGCCTGTTGATTAGCTTCAGAAAGCCCTAAGTGGACACTGTCCTATCTGCCTTTGTCCTGTCTGCCTTACACAGACACCTGTCAGCATTAGCTAGGATACCACATGCTGGCTACAATCCATGTTTTGGGAAAGGGGAACCCCTGCTTGAGTAAGGAATGGTGAGGGGGTGGTGGGGCTGGGGGAAGCTAGGTAAGACTTGCTGTGCCTGCAAGTCTCTGCTGGAGCACCAGCCAGGGACCAGAGGGGCAGGGCCAGCCCTGCTGTGGAGCAGAGAGCCCATCCCAGAGCTGCAAAGCGTCTGGGATTCTGGCGGAGTCTGGTTTAAGTTAAACCAGGAAAGGATCTGGGACAGACATTGCATAAACCAGTATGACCCAAATCAGTTAAGTCTGATACAGCATTCAATCAAGTTTATCGCAAACCAGCTTCAGCCATTTTCAAACTGGTTTATGTGTACTGAATGTCTGTTTTGTTACAGATTTAAAACAGTTTATGATTGCTTAAACCAGTTTATGTGTAATGTCTGTCCCTAGCTCCACTGTGTACTCTTTTTCTTAAAGGCCAGTTAGAAATCAGACCTATATCCATGTTCTAGGATGAATGCAAATACTCAGCTTAGATCTAGAATCTACCTAGTATTATTTTTGACAAGTTCTGTCTTTGAACTGAACCAGAGTTAATGAAAAAAGGGCAGGATACTGTTTCAAATTTGCTTGTATGTGACATTACACCAGACAGAAAATACATGTAAGATGACTTTGAAAACCATGGCAAAAAGTATGTTATTTACTTATGAAAAGATTAAACAAAGCCCTTTAGGGTCATATAATTCCTTTCCTTGCCCCAATGCACTCCTTGATCTAACCAGCAAATGCATATTATTATTGTTATTGTTGTTGTTACACTGTATAGAGGTACTTTTATACGGTGTTTCAGTTTTCTATAGAGTGTTTACTATGCCCACAGGCCTTCAATATTCTAATGAGCTTTGTGCTGTCTTGGGGATTTTGGCTTCTAATTTCTATTCCTTTCTTCTTCTTGTTCTTCTTTTATTTATGTATTTATTTATTCTGAAATTACAATACAAGCTGGCCCTTTTTTGGCTTTGCCTTTAAGTTAAATGAGTGCTCCTGTCTTTTCTGACAGAGATCTGTAATAACCAGCTCTTCAGGAGAGTGTTTTTGTTGAAATAAAATAATAGATCAGAAAATAAGCAACCTCCCTCTCTTTTTGCTAGAAATTGCTATTTTAAGTAAAGCCCTGTGTCTAAGGCTGAGAAATCTATAAAGGTAACCTTGAAATTCATTTGTAAACCCAGGATTTTATATAAGGCCTTGTGAAAGAAAACGGGGAAGGAACTGGAGCTGATACTCGCTGGTAGACACACTACAATGCTTTGACTGAGGCAGTGTTATAGTTTAGAAGTTAATGTGTTGCCAGGAAAAATTAATTTTGTAGATAATTAATGGAACTATATGATTATACTCTCAAGTCACCATTACTAACTTTTTCTTACTTTTTCTATGCCTTATTCACTAAACCACTTAAAACTGTATGTAACTGTAGAGTCAGGACAATGTAAGAAAGAGATAAATGCTAGTTCTCTCACAATTGTTCTTCCTGTAACCTCACATAAAGAACTATACATGGCAGATGGAAATTTCTTCCTTTTCTATGTGATTAACAGGGATCCTGGTTTTCTCTGTTTTAAAAAAATCCCCAATTTTGGGTTAAGCAAAGTAACCCAAAATCCACATTTTTACATGAACAAAATGAAGCACTACTATCTATCTGTCTGTCTATTAGTGGTGTTTCATTTTAATCATGGAAAAATGTGGATTTTGGTTACTTTTTAACCCCCCAATTTTTTTTTTTAATCAGAGAAAACCAAGATTCCTGGTGATTAATACCATATAAGGTTAAGATCCAATGAGACAAAGCCCTGGCTGAGATGGTCCTACTTTGAACAGGGATTGGGCTAGATGACCTCCTGAGGTCCCTTCCAAGACTCATTTTTTATGGTTCTATAATGTGTCTAAATTCTTGAGTTGTTACTTTTCCAAGTACTTCTATCATTAATAGTCTGCAATAATGTATAGTATTTTACTGAGGTGGAAATGTTGACAATGTTCTTTCCTTATGCAAAAGTCCCACTTTAGGTAGACTGTGGTCAAAATCAATACAGATCATTACCCAAAATCAGAACAGCTGAACCACATTACAGCCTGACATTTCCAGTTATCCGATACCATCATTTCACCTTGGCTGGTGCTAGAAAGAACTGCCCTAGGATCAATGATCATCCATGTGTTTCATGGCTTCTGGACACTCATTACGATGGAACTATAGTTGTTTCAGAAAATTCCCAAAGTTACCTTTTCATGCTGCCACTTCTATTTAAGCAATTCATATTTGTGGCATTTAGTTCTTTTTTTAAGTTCTGACATTTTTTCCAATTTCTATTTGTTTAGCAGTCATGACTGTTTCACTGAGCATAACCTTGAAGAACATATACATTACTACAGTGTTCTTACACTTAACATTTTTTTTGAAAAATTTCCAAAGAAGGATTAAAAAACTTAAAGATGATTAAATATAAACATCTTTTAATCACAACTACCCAGGGGTATTCCCTTTGAAAAAAAAACCTAGACAACAGTGCTAATAATATTCACTGCTCACATGTTAAACATTTTGGGTGCTGATAGAAGTGATATTTGTTGTGTGATCGGGGCCCTGAAAGTCCTCTACAGCCATGCCCTCACAAGCACATGGCTGCAGAGTGCTTTAAAAGTGCCCAATTGCATGACAAATTAACTCTCATCTGAGAGTTCAGATGAAGGCACTCCAAAGTGGAACACCTCCCTTGAGGGGTTCCAATGAACCTTCAAGGGGCTCTATTAATCAAGTCTGCTCTGACGTGTTCTAATTAGAGCACTAAGAAGCATGTGTATAGGCACCCTTGTTGGCTTGAGACCTTAATTTCAGAACCTTGATCTTTAAATGAGGCTGTTGTCTACAATTTCCTATGCTTAAGGGGGAAAAAAGGAAAAACTGTATATATTCTTTGGAACTAAACTGAATCTCCTACACTCAACAAAACTGGAGCACTTACACCCACATCTACCCACTTGTAGGGTAACTGATACCATTAGTAGTGTTTTATCCTCCATGTGAGCCAGCCAGTAAAAAGGCAGGGGACATGCACCTTGACAGAGGATTTCACAGCTATTGTTAGACAGTAGAGGGATAGGAAAACTGGGTTCTATTATTAGAGGACCTAAAGAAAAAATTCACTCTAACTGGAATGATCACCAGGTTCAATAAACATAGGTACATGTGAATAAGAACTAATCAAAAACTGTAATTGAAGAGCAGCTGGTAAACTCTGCAGTCATTTGGTATCTCTAATTAACTGACTAACCTGAGGGATCATTTCCCATTTCCCAGTTTCTGTTGTCTTTTAAGTAAGGGAGTGTGTCCCAATATAACTTCTATCACTACACTAATATTTACCTGCCTTTCTTTCCCTCTTAACCTCACCTTGTTGTAGACATTTTCCTCTATGTACTGTAGTCTTTTTCCACCTTCATCCCTCCCCCTGTTGACTGTGTTTTTCCTCCCACCTACTTTCACCAGCCACTTACTTCTCCTGGTTCCAGGTAAGGGAGCATTGAGAACATGAGAAAGAAACAAAGAAAGAAAGAACGGCTAACTGTAGAAAAATTATTGCTGAGCCCTGAAGACCCAAGTGCTCAGTGACTTGGAAGCTTCAGAGGATTTGACTGTCAAACCCTAATAACCAGGGGTCCTGGTTTTCTCTGACAAAAAAAATCTTCAATTTTCAGATTTAAAAAAGTAAACCAAAATATACATTTCCCATGATTAAAATGAAACACCACTATATATGTACTAGTTTCATTTCATTTTAATCATAGAAAAATGTGGCCAGGATCCCTGCTAACAAGTCACTACTGAACATATACAACCTGTGATTTCCTGAGGTTTAGAAATTAGCCAGTGATGTAGTATAGTGACATAGGGTGCCTGTACATGTGCACCTTCATGTTCTAATTAGAATGCATCAGAGCAGACTTGATTAATCCTCTGCATTCCAATTAGAACACTCCAGTGTCGCTGCAGCATCATGTGTACTGAGCCCCTGTGCATTTAATCAAATGAGGTTTAGATAGAGCACCCTATGGCCATTTTTAAATGCATGGGAGCTTAATGCATGTGACACTGCAGTTTTTTAATTAGAGTAGCTGCCCAGGAACCCCTTCCCCTCTAATTAAAATGCTCCCCCAACCCCCGCCTCCAAGCACATGTATAGGCAGCCAATTGGTCTTCTCAGAGAAACACCTCTAAGCTCCCCCTTTCACATACTGTGGGCAAAACCATACATTTTCCCTAACCCTGTTTTAAGAAAGAGCTTAAACAGTTTTTGCCAAATCGCATGAAAAAAAAATTGCCTGAGACAGATGCCTTTCGAAATGGTTTGGCCTTTTGGCATAGTAATAAGCAACTGAAGAGACTCTTAAAATTGATAGTGTTAGACAACCTAAGTTTAGGCATTACTACAGGTTCTATATTTGTATGTGTTAAATAGTGATGTCAAATGACATCAGTGAATATTATAATCTGTTACACCATAAACCAACATGCTTTCTGTATTACTGAAGTTGAACTTCAGCCATTTAGTCCTCATCCAAGCTCCATTCTTGGAAACAGATAATGAAAAAATCTAAATACCTCTTCAGACTGGGTCAGCTGAAATGAAGAGAAATAAAGAGTCATCAGAAAACTATTGGTACCACGCCCCAAACTGTCTCACTATATCTACAATTGGCCTTGAATGATTACATTGAATGATTAACACAAGAGATGTTGTGCAGAGAGACCTCAGGTTAGAAAACTAAGGCCATAGGGAGGCATTCATTTGTACTGCTCCACATTTCCCAGAAATCTTCCACAGAGTGGGAGCATGCAAGCTTTCAAACCTGCAGGCACCCTTTCTCCCCTGCTTCTGGTGCCTTCCCCAGACTAGGGCCACCCCACTCTTGGGAAGATGTGGAGAGCAACTGCTGATCCACTCCTCCCAGCCAATGGAAAAGTTGGAGCAGCAAGAAAAGTCTGTGGAAGTGGTGGTGACTTTTTCCTGAAGCTAATCTCCTCCTAATCATGGGAGAAGTCCAGCTGTAAGATCCCCCAGTGTGAGGATCCCAGTCTGGGGAAGGTATGGAGGAAGCTGCAGCTGGATTTCTCCCACTAGTGACAGGAGTCCAATCACCGCTGCTCTCTGGGCATTACCCAGGTTTCCTGTTCTCGAGAAGACCGAGGGGGGCAGCAGCAGCTGAGTTCGTTCCCTGATTGGGAGAGACTGAGCTTCATGGAAATGTCTGCACATCTTTTCCATACCAGTGTGCCAATCAGGGGGGCATAAAGCATACAGACCTTCTAGTATGAGAGCAGCCTTTCTGCTGCTACAAATGTAACATGTCTGAGACCAAAGTTTCCAAGACTCCCTTTGGCCCCTCAAAGTTTGACAAACAGTTTTGTCTCCCCCTGAGGCATATCACTTATACCTTGTGGTCACTGGCATCAAAGGCAGAGGATATACCTTAAGGAAACATTATATACAAATGAAAGGTATTATATAGCTCACTGGTGCCCAACACATCCAGAGTAGCATAGGACTGGTCCATGGACCTAATCCTGCATGTAGGTCCAGTCTGTGGTCTGAAACAGTGAGATGAGTTGGTCTTCTGGCCCAATCTGTTGTGCAGGGCCAGTTCCTGTGCCCAATCCACTGTGCAGGGTTGATCTGTGGGCTCAATCCAGTGCACAGAACCAGTCTGTGGGCCTGATCAGGTATACAGACACACATCATCCAGCCCATGGGGCTCCTCCAAAGACCAGAAATTTGTCAGTGAAGGAGCAATGGTAACATCAAAATTCTTCATATAGTTCCTTGTGTCTGGGGATCTTGATGCAGTTTGCAAATGTTAATTAAACCCATGTGGTTTAAGTATATGTTTTATATCTCTATTTCATGGGGGGGAATTCTTAAAGGAGTTCCTTAAGATCAAAGTCAAAGCTTATGAAAGAAAAGGATTAAAAAATGTTTTAATCCTGATTCTGAAGCTCATTGCATAGGTACAAGTTATTCCTTCCCCTCATCATCTATGGGACTAACTGTGGAATACTTATTCATGTAAAAATGTGACTAATCCCATTAGCTTCATTGGGTCCGTGTCTATAACATTATCTCATGAGCTCAGTGTAGCTCATAATATGTATTTGAATGATTATGTGTGTATGTGTGCCTGTAGGTGTATATTCTGGCAAGAATCAGCAGATGGCACTGTTACAAATAGTATTACAAGTTCTTCTTAGTGTATCAAGAATGTACATTCTCTTAAGCAATGCTGTGTTACTGATTAGGGTTTTGTCATGCAGCCTTTGTAGGGGAAGTTGCTGAAAGCAGCAAGGGAGTTGTTTCTCTGTCTTAATCTTGCTAACTAACTAAAGTCAATTTTGGGGCACTGTTGTTTTCCAGAATATTTGTGTTTCATCCAAGACTTCTAAAAGAGGGTGTTGTTTATGAGTTGGTTACAAACACCTCTGCTCCATGACTGGTATATGTTCCATGTAAATGAACAACTTACACTAAAAAGATCATGATTTATCTCCTAAGAAAGAAATTAGGTTTTGAACTCTGCTACATCCAAGTAATGAGACAGTAATACACATGCTCATGTAAAAGACTACTCTTGTGATACATTGAGGGTTAATGGGATCAATTAATCCCCCCACTAATATCTGTGCACAGAAGAGAGCGGAATAACATACTAAGGTCAAGCCCAAATGCAATCTGATTAGTACATCTCACATGTGAACCAGCAAGAGTAGGATGTGGGTAACTGAAGACAGTCCCCAGTGGGGCTTGGAAAAGTAGGAAAGGCAACTATACTTCTGCTATACTGAAGGGGTGGTTGTTTCAGAATTTCACGTGGAATTGTGCTGTTCCAGTGTGCTCCCTATGCAGGCCAGGCCTTTAAAGGTAAGCTATTGACTCTCTAGCTTTAATTTCCTCCAGGATGAATTCTTCAGGTCACAGCCCCATATCAGATGAGTAACCTGATGATTCACTCTTTAGAGAATTTAGTGAAGATGCTGCTGATGTTTCTTTGCACTGTCCAAATACTGTTCCTTCTGCTCCTATAACTACTTTTTCAGTAAAATGTTTTCAGTAAAATGTTTCAGTAAAATGTTCAAAAAAACTTTTGCAGCTCCCAAAGCTAACCACAAACAGGAGTATTTCAACTTCTCACTCTTGATGCAATTTCCTGAGTTATTTTCCTTCTCTTTTCCCATGAAGGTCACTTCTGTATCTGCACATAAAAATTCAATATAAGCAAAAAATCTTTGTCTTAAACACTGACGTCAGATGATGTGTATATCCTACAGTGAAATGTATCCAAATCCTACCTACCTAATGGACATGTCCAATAGTATATATTCAGTGTTCTGAATAATTCAGGGAAGAGAAGAAAAGTGAGTATGTGTCTTTAAATCTAATAGAGGAGGAAGATTTGGGTTCTACTCCCTGCCCACTTAATACTGAAGGCATAACAGGCAGGGTCTATGTCCTAAGGGTGCTGACAGAAGTGACATTTGTTGTGTGGTCAGCCCCCTGAAAATGCTCTACAGCTGTGCTGTGACACATGGCTGCAGCAGGGCTGCAGAGGCCTTTAAAAGCACCTAATTGTGCAACAAATTAACACTCTTCTAATGAGGGATCAGATGAAGGTGCTCCACTTTGATCAGATGAAAGTACTCCAGCTTGTATTCCCTAGAATCCATCTGTCAGTGCAATCAGGGCTAGACCAATGCAGTCCAGCCCAACCCCGGTGCTGTCTGCAGGAAGGGAGCTGGGAGGAAAGAGGGGGAGGGGGAAGCTGTGGGCTGGGGTTTGCTTGGCCTGAGCTGGAGGGATGGCAGGTGGATTGCAGCCTCCCTCCCCACCAGCCTTAAGGCTCCCTCCTGCCCTCAACCTTTTGTTTAGGCCAGGCAAACCCTCCCTCCCCACTCCCCCCCACCCTGTATACAGCTGGGGTGGAGGGCAGGGCAGGGGCTGCATCAGCCCAGCCCTGATCACAGGACAGGAAGGCAGGCTCAATTCCTCCACCCCAACCCAACAGGCAAATGAGCTATGAGTTAAAGTAGGGGCCTGCATGTCTATCAGTGCCCTGAGTGGCAGCAATGGCAGAAACCCAACTGGCTGCTATAGCTGTGGTAGCAGCAGTGGTGGCCACTGCCATGCATACACCTCCTCTAGTTGGGCATCCAGGGATGGTGCCCCAGTTACCCACTGCTTGACAGGCTACTGCCAAATATATAAACTAATCTTCAGACTAGGAACTGGAACTCATGTCTTCCAAGTGTGTGACTGAACCAATGAGTCATAGCATCCTATTTTCTTTCTAGCCCAAGGAATATTTTTATAGTCTGTGCAAAATAGACTAACTTTTGCAACAGGGATTGAGAGACCCCCATCACATGCATTTGCCACTATGTAACCTGATGACTAGAGTTGTCTACTGACAGCTGGAAGATATATATTCAAGTTCCCTCAGGAAGATGTGGGAATTAAACCATAGTTCTCATGTTACATGTGAATATTTTAACCATCTCCTGCCCCTCCTCAGTCTGTTTTTTTGAAAGAAAGGATTGATTTCACTTTGTTTTCTGAAACAAAGATCTGAGGCACCTAACCCCAGGAGTGGGCTTGGAGCTTTGATTCCTTTAGCAGGATAAGCCTAGAACAGAAAAGCTTACAACGTTGTTCTCAAAAAGATACCTTATGATTAAAATGAACCACCACTACTATAGATAGATAGATAGATAGATATAGTAGTGGTAGTTCATTTTAATCATGGAACAATGTGGATTTGGGGTTACTTTTTTAATTTGAAAATTGGGGATTTTTTCTTTTTAATCAAAGAAAACTAGGATCCCTGCTTATGACATGCCAGAGCAGTGTGCTGGGAAAAAGTAGTAAATGCAATAATACAGTGTGCTGGAATGAGTTATTCCTGTTAAGCCAGACCAAAAGGATTCTTCCAAAACTCAGGCTTTCACTCCTTTTAATAAACTAATTGATTGTGGTAACTTCTTAAGTGCATCAAAGACTCATTATATAAACTCCAAGCAAGTCAGAAATAATGCATTAACCATGCTGAGAAAGTTGGTCCCAATAGATTTTATTTTCATCATATTATGGTCTCAAGAAATAAAACTCGAAGGTAAATCAAACGCTGCTCAGTGTAACTCATTCCTAGACTTAGTCTTTAAGTAAGAGTCTACCGATACACTAGCGGTGCAGACACACAGTATGATTATCACTGATTTTTTCCATAATCAATTTACTCCAAAATAAGGAGAGGACACATGACTGGTTCTCCCAAACTAACTGCCTATAGCAGGCAATTTGTCTGTGCCTGGCCTGAAGATGGTGGGGGAGATAGTTTGTATGGAGCAAACAAAAAGCTATGTGAGGATGAAATTGACTGATATAGCATACACTGGGGCAGAGGTGGAACTAGGAGGGAGGCTGGTGCCATGTCAAGTGTCAGTTAACCATCCACACGCAGGATTGCTCCTGCTGCTGGTCCCAGGGTACACTGCAGCTAGCTGTGGCCTGGCTCCCTGGGGATTACAATTCCAATGTCCCCTTTAAATTGCTGTGAGAGGCTCATGCACTGCTATACTGAGGTATACCTACTCCTCACTTTCTGAAGAGTAATTTTACTTCAGAGTGAAGTGACTTATACCACTGTAAGATAGTGCATGTGGTTGCCCATTTTTACTTTGTTTTTTTTTTTTTAACTATACTGCTGATATGTTATGCGTGCTACTCTTAATTTGCCCCATATCTTTCTTTTTGGAAAATAGTGACTTGACTTAAGCCTTCCAGACTTAAGGAAATAAATCATGGACTGCTACATAATGTAAGACAGACTTTCTTCTTAGGATGAACATATACGAAAAATATTCATGAGCTATATATTACAAGTATTCACACATATATCTTACAAAAAATATAAACTAACTTCATTCAACAAGACCACACTTTTATGTGTTCAAATCACTCCATTTTCTGTTGTGTCAACTCTGTTCTTCAACATAAGAGAGACATTGCTTCTCGGCCTTTTGACTCACATGAAGTGTGTTCTCAGCAAGAACTAAATAAGAGTCATATAATGCTCAGTGGTACATTATTAACTCTCTCTATGTTACCTAATCTGCAGCAAAAAATAAAGCCAAAGGGTAATAATATCAATTTCAGACTTCTGATAATAAAGACCTCAATTTAGTGAAAGTATGGAGCAAAAAAAAGTCCAGTATTAAATTTTCAGGAACAATGAAACTTGTCTGTTCTGATTTACACTGTCTATACCCTTCTATATTGTGGTTCACCTAGGGAGTGCTGCATTCTTCCAGCATAAATTGCATTCCTATGTTAACTATACAGTGCAAAGGTGTTCCTTCTGTGAGGGCACATTGCAGACTTTGGGTTAATTTCTACAGAGCTATTTCCAAAGTTGCCTGTGAATACAGCAGACTGGACTCAATGGCCTCTTCCAGTCCTATGTTCTTATGGGTTGGTTATGGTCAACACAATTCTGAAGAGCCTGGAGTTTGCCTGGATAACATTCCGCCCTACAATATTCTGCCCCCGCTGTAAGCACCAAGGATGTTCAAGTTGGATTCTTTTTATCATGAACAAAAAAAAGGGAAGAACTGACAGGTTTTCTGGGGGAGCTCTGAGACTTTCAAAGTTGCTTGCCTCCTTGGTTGGAAATTACTTGAATTTCATGATTTTCAAGGGACCATTCAAAAGGCATGCATTTTAGCAGACTTGGAGAGGGATGAGGGTGTGCTTCTCTTAGTGAACGGGGAGGAAAAGAATTGACTAGCCAACTTTTTATAGTAATGGTTATTTTAATACTACCAAGATTTTATTGTATCAGCATGTTAGGGAGTTTAGAGATTTACATAGGCACCTTTTTATTATTCTGTATCTGCATAAAATATGGACTAACTCTGCTTCAACTGAACAGAGACTGCAGTATGTTCCCTATTCTGTATTCACTAACCCAAGCCATTCAGTCCAAAATGTTTGCTGCCAACAACTCCTAATAGTTCCATTTCACTCACTGATACAGGAATATACCAGCTGTCATCTGAATAATGCCACTTGGCTTGAAAGCTGGAGGTTGGCTCCAGCTGCCTATTGTTTCATAGTAGCTAGGGTCAGGAAGGACTTGAACAGATCATCTAGCCTGACCCCCTGCCACAGCCAGGAATGAATGCTGGGTTCACAAGACCCCAGACAGGTGATCATCCAACCTCCTCTTGAATTTGCCCAAGGTAGGGGCGAGGACCACTTCCCTGGGAAGTTGCTTCCAGATTTTGGCCACCCTCACTGTAAAATATTGCCTTCTGATCTCTCACCTAAACCTATTCTCCATCAGCTTATGACCATTGTTCCTTGTCACCCCAGGTGGTGCTGGGGAGAAAAGGGCTCTACCTATTTGCTGTTGATCTCCCCTGATGAGTTTGTAGGTAGCCATCAGGTCCCCCCTCAGCCTCCTCTTGCTGCAACTGAACAGGTTCAGGTCCCTCAGTCTCTCCTCATAGGGCCTGTCCTGCTGCCCTCTCACCAAGCAGGTGGCCCTCCTCTGAACCCTCTCCAGGCTGGCCACAGCCCTCTTGTGGCCCACATGTTGAGCTAACTCAGAAAATCTATCCCTTCTTGCAGATGCTAACCTTATGTAATGAAATCTGCCAGGAGCATATGTATGACTCTACATCCTTGGCCTGGACCTTTTAGTGATCCTTCATGTTCTTTTGTTCTGGTAAGTAGTCTAGATTTGTCATATTCAAACTACACAAAGCACAGCAGTTCACATTCATTGGTGACCTTGTGCATGGGCAATTAAATTAGTTTTGCTGGCCTTTGATTCTTCTGATAACCCTCTGCTAATAACATGAATACAAGTTCTTACAAGACTTAATATACCAGCCCTGTTTGACCCCCACTTTTCTGTTCAACAGATCCTACAGAACTGAGAGAGGCTGTGCAATGCCCCTTCTTATGCAAGGTATTTTCGTAAAGTTCAGTAGCCTCTCACTTCCTGTTTCAGGTGTGTATTAGATGATGACAAGAGACCGTAAACTGCCTCAGATGTTCATGTCATCCATGCAGAGACAAAGCTTTGTTGCTTTTCTGCTTGTGCAGGCCCCGGTTCCTGGAAGAAATCAGCAGATGGATGAAAAGCAGCTCACATTCTCTATCTCTAAATTCCCCCTCTAACCTCTATCAGCCTTGCTGCTTCTCCCAGTTTATGGACACTTATGCCTTTGTGATCATTATATCTTTCAACACCTATTCTTTCCCTTCTGACAATTTTATTTTTTTCCCTTTTCCTTGCTGCTTTCAGCTCTACCCACTCTTCCTCCCCTCACTTAATAGCAACAGCTTAAATTTGGAACTGCAGATTTCCCACATTCTTTTCTTCACCTTTTAAAATTTGTCCCCAAAAATGGATCCAGGATTTTACAAAGAGGGATACAGTTTCAGCAACCAGTGCTGCAGTAGTGGCTGCACCCCCTACTCCCCCCAACCAGGAAAGGAAGATGATATTGCAGAAACAGAAGCTAAGGATTTAATTCCCAAGGAAAGTAAGCATTCCCCTTTCCTTTCCCCTCCATTTTCAGAGGCACAAAGCCTCAACCTTCTCTCCCTGTCTAGTCTCATTCCCTTCCTCCCAGTCCTGCTTTCCAATGCCAGGTGCTGTCCAGGGTGAGAGGAGCTCCTGCCCTTTCCAGGTGGTCTGCACTCACTGGCCTTGGCGGGGAACATCCTAGGGCAGGGATGGAGGGGCAATGTACCTGCCCACTGCCACTGCTGCCATAGTCCCAGATTGAGCACAGCCCCTGTGTAGTCAGGTAGAGCAGGAGCTCTCTTTA
Source organism: Crocodylus siamensis (assembly GCF_052110815.1). Taxonomy (NCBI): domain Eukaryota; kingdom Metazoa; phylum Chordata; order Crocodylia; family Crocodylidae; genus Crocodylus; species Crocodylus siamensis. Next base: position 340,494,599 of record NC_143395.1, on the reverse strand, counting down.
CAACCCCCCTCCCACCCACTGTACCATCAGCAGGTGGGGCAGGGGGGATTGGGAGGGGAAAAAAAGAGAGAGAGGAGTGGATATACTACTCTAATTAAAGTGCCTCCCCCTCCCCACATGCCCAGAGCATGTGTAAAAGTGCCCTATGAGACAAAACCCTGAGCTATTTAACCTTCCCTCCCCCAATTCATTATTCAATATGTTTTCTTGGAGAAATGGAACAGCTGCTGTACAAAGTCACTACAATATGGTATTCCCACCACATGGCCTTACAAAGTAAGCAGAGTTGTGTGAAAACTTTGCAAATGTATAGTAAAAGTATTTCATTTTTGAGTGATGCCTGATTTAATTTTTGAATAATGTTTCAGATCTGAGCCTTGCCCAAACTGAAAACATTGACAAGTCTATAGTGAAGGCAGAAGTAGCAATGGTTTCTTTACCTTAAATGTAAGGCTACTGCCGACCTTTAAGAATGAGGCAACATCCCTTCCTGCTCATATGGCTAGAATCAGCACTATCATGACTCAGTCACTGTCAAGTCCTAACTTTTTATTTAAGTTTTGCAGAGTGACAACAGAGGACACCAGCTACCTCCTCCAGTGAATTATCCATCTGGCAGGCATCAGAGCTCTCAGAAAGGGAAAGAAGAAGGGCTAGAGTTGCTGATACTTATAAGAAAAACAGTCCTTGTGACAGCAGTGAAGTAGAATAAGATCAAGAGTCTGGTTTTCTAAGGGTGCATCTACACATGTCAGTTCAAGGCACTTTAGCCCAAAGTATGTCTATGCCCATGCATGTACTTATGCACTTTCTCAATGCACCTTAAAAATAGCTATTTTAAGGTATTTGCACCTAAATTTGATACCTGCTTTTGTGAATAGCTAACGCGCTTTAACGCATGTGTAGGCACATTAAGGAGCATTAACCCTGTGTAGGGACTGACTTGGGACTAACTTTAGTCCCACATCAGTCTGCACACGTGGCATTAACGTGCTTGAACATGTGCATATGTAGATGTGAGCCTAAATTGCATTAATGCGCATTAAGCTAATGCTCATTAAATTTATTCTTCTCTTAGGAACTACCACTTACTTCTGTGTTCCTTACTCTAATAAGAAATGTCTTATAGTAGGCCCATTAGTTCACAGCCCTTCTTTTGTTTCTTTAAATTACTGATGTTTTCTCCTTTACATTTACTACTTCTCCTCTAGTGAAAAGACCTTTTGTTAATTTATCTGGTCCATAGTTGGGTATTCTGGGATTAGAAACTAGAATCCATGGGTACCTATACACGTGATGGGCCTCTGCTCTGACATATGCTAATTAGTATGCATTGGAGCAGACTTGGTGAACTGATCCTGCTGTGAATCTCCTGGAGCATGCTAATTAGTGTGCTCCAGCAGCCTCCACGTCGTGTATATTCAGCATCCCCACATTTCAAAATGGCAGCAGGGTGCTTTAACTAACACTTGTCAAACAAGCTTTAATTAAATTACCCCTGCCCCCCAGTTTGGAGTGCTGGACACTGAATATACATGACACTGTGGGTGCATTAATTAGAGTGATTCTCAGAGCCACTCTAATTAAAGTGCCCCCACCTTGACCCCAGAGCATGTATATAGATGCCTCATGAGCTGGAAACAAATCCTTTTGGAACATCAGATTCTGAGTACTGTTAAAGTTGGATACATCAACAGGAACTATATTTCACAATATATGATGCCTGATATAAAGGAGACTAACATTGTCTTATTTATCAAGTGTGTTCTAACTGGTTAGGCAGCATTAGTTAGTCCTAGCAGGAGGTGATTTTTTTTTAATGCTTTGCAAGTTAATGGTGATTACAACTCACCATGAGAACCTGTATTGGGAAGAGCAGAGCATGAAGGACGGGTAGTTCAGGTTAGTAGTTCAGGTAGCTCAGGAGGCTAGTATTTTACAAAAGTATTATTATTTAAATCAGGGAGGAAAAGATGTTTGTGCGCTTGATAAAATTTGGTATTGGCTGGCCTTTTTTTGTCCTCTAACGTATGAGATGTGGGATGCTGTGAATTGCTCAACCTCCCTTTTTGTCATGCTGCACAAATATATACATTAGCCAACTGATGGCTCACTGCTTTTGTGTTCCATTTTGAGAATGCCATCTATAAAAATGGATGGTCTGTCAAATCTTCATTCAATCAAGAGAATGTCATTTCTCCGAAAGGTGCAACACCCAATCAATAGGATGATTTATGCCACTGTTGTAGATGACATAATTGATGAGTTAATGCTCAATTTAAAAAAATGTAATTTTGTCTGAATTAGCTGTTCCCCTTGCGTATTGCTTTGTATCAGGTACTTGGACTGAGAGGAACAGGTACGAGGAAGTGGAATTGAGGGTACAGAGGGTGAACTATTGAACCTATACTATGGTTCCTGCTTCTTGGGAACCTGAAGAGCTTACCTGAAGTGATTAGTCATGTTCAGGACACTGCAGACACAAGGGACATGGCAAAGGTGGAAACTAGTGTATAGCTTTTCTCTGTTTCATGCTTTCCCTTACAGGACTCTCAGATCTCTGGATGATCCTCTACATGAGAATTTACTTCTTCTGCATAGCTTGCCTCTAATTCTCTATTATGTATGTAGCATGTAGTAGCATGCAGCAATGGGAAGCTCAGCCAAAGGTAGCCTGGCTCCTAGTGGAACTATACTATAATCTGCATGAAATAGCAGACCAGCTCCAGGGATAGTAGAGAAACAGATGGAAGACAGACTTTTTATAGGTTCTTGCCTATGACTTTATTCCCACCATTTCTCTCCTGCAGACCTGAGAAAAAGTCACTTGTTTTTGCTAACTTTCCTGAGTACAAAAAATAGTTTCAGTTAGCCAGACAGCCTGAGTCTGTTTCATTTCACCTCACCTTAAACAACCCAGCTTAAAACTACAAGCGGCCATGAAAAACTTTACTAACATCATTGGCGTTAGCTATTACAATGGAGAAATTCTTAAGCATAACTTTAACAAAGGGTTTGCTTATTTAAGCATCCCTTTTTCCATAAGGAACTACATTATTTTACAGAACTCCATGTCCTGAAAGAGAGGCAAAATCTCAAAAGTTTTAATGTATCTGACATAGCTCCATTCCTAAAACTCTAAAGAAATTACATGTGGTGGAGCATTATTTATTTGTTTTCCTGAGGAAAAGATTTGATGTGAATATAAGTAACAGCATAACTATTTAGAAGTTTTACAAACTTCACAGTGCATGTTGGGTCATAGACACAGTATACTCTTTGAATAACATTTCAGTTCAAATTATTTCTTGCCTTTTTAAATAACACAGGTATGAAAGCACAGTGATAAATCTGATAAGCAGGGATCCTGGTTTTCTCTGATTTAAAAAAAATCCCCAATTTTCATTTAAAAAAGTAACCCAAAATCCACATTTTTCCATGATTGAAATGAAACACCACTATACATAGATGCCACTGTTAGAAATATTATTAAAAAAGCATTATCAATAGCAGATTTAGAAAAAAAACAGCTGCTACCCATCCTTAATGGGAGAGGGAAGGGGGGGGGGTGGAAATTGAAGGGAAAAGCCACCAAAAGGCCCTTTGTACTAAGGCATCACTCCCTCTCTGTCCTGCAAATTTACTATCTCTTTGTCACACTAAATCACACTTTCTTTCATGACCCCACATTCCTAAGGCTAAGATAAGAGCAAATGCCATTTTTTGCCTTCAGGATGAACCTTGAGTAACCTTGAGTCCCATCCACGCACGCGTTATAACCTAATGCATATTAAGCCTACCCGCCCCGCATACTTAAGTAGTTAATTGTAATGCACATGGGACGTATGAAGCGACATGTTTACATATATGTTTGTATGAACCGGAAATGAGTTGTAAAAATTCCTCCTTCTGCACACGTGGTCAGGAGAGAGGGGATAAAAGCCTGCTAATGATTATGCTCGGGGGCAGAGGGATTTGATCTTTTGTCTTCTCCCTCTGACCCTATTTGCAAATATATACCTTTTGTATTGCTAATAAAGTGTGTCTGAAGCTGAAAGTTTTTTTTCCACCTCCCGAGAAACGAACCACGATCTTTTTTAATTCAACAATTGGCGCCCAACGTGGGGCTTCTCGAGGACTACCCCGGAATTCAGTGACAGAGCACCTCCAGTACCAGGGATTTGTGCACACCGAGCCGACTTTGGACTCACCCTGGTATTTGAGGTTTAAGTCCAAATATCCGGGAAGTTAAAGGAAGTATCCTATGTAAATTCTGAGTTTCTGGAGAGGCAGACACACTTTGGAATTTGGATCGAGATCTCTGGGGTATCTGAGTGAGTATACGAATTCCCTTTGCCTAATCTGGTGTACGGATCTAAAACAAAGGATGTGTAAGTTTGCTGAGAAATTCTAGGCTTAGCTCTCATTGTAAATCATCTGTTGTTGAGATCTTTTTGGTATTTGGTGTGCATTGGGCGCATTTTTGTGGGCAAATGGGTACGAGTAGCTCTCGTGTAGAAAACAATATTGATACCCCTCTAAAAGTCTTATTACGTCATTTTAATAAATTTGCAAGGCCGGCCGATTATGGAATAAAAATGAAAAAAGGTGATTTAATTAAGTTTTGTCAACTCGAGTGGCCAACATTTGGGGTCCACTGGACCCCGAAAGGATCCTTTGTGCTAAAAGAAGTGATAGCTATCCATGAAATTGTTATGCAAAATGGGTATTGGAATCAGTTTCCTTATATTGATTGTTGGTTGTGGGTGGTTCAAAATCAGCCACCTTGGATTAAGAATTACTTAGCAAAGTCTCATGTGATGCTTGTTAAGAAAAAGGCTCGGGGGGGGCCGCCTGTACTTCCTGAGTCTAATGAGGGGGGAGATTCTGAATTGGTTGAGTACCGGACCCGTGCTCCGGTTGCCCTGTCGGGTAGCGAAGATGAGTCAGACGCCTCCTCGGCATCCAGTCCTTCTGCACCACCGCCCCCTCCCTTAGAGAGACCACCACCGACGTACCAATGCATACCTAATGAGTTAGAGCGTGAGCCTCAGCCAAGTGCCTCATCTAAATCAGGAAATAAGGGTTATTATTTGCGCAAGCCTGTAGAGTCACAGCCGGTGTTGAACTGTCCGATGCGAGAGGTTATTGGGGAAGGAGGCACTGCAACTTTCGTCTACACCCCATTTAGCACTTCAGATTTATTTAACTGGAAAAATCAGAGCCCCTCTTTTCGTGAAGACCCTGAAAAGATGAGGGATTTGTTTCGATCTATTGGGCAGACTCATCGACCCACTTGGGCTGATGTCCAGATGATGCTCCAGACCCTCCTAACCCCGGAGGAGAGGAGATTAGTGTTAGGTACAGCAGAGCGTATTGCGGCAGCCAGAGTTGAGTCAGAGGGTGCTGCTGGTCGTACTCTGCGTGATACCTACCCGGTAGAAGAGCCGGGATGGGACAATCATACTGCAGAGGGCAGAGAGCTGAGTGCACGGTATTTGGGAATTATAGTGGAAGCAATGGGAAAGGCAGTGCCTCGGATTACCAATCTGTCTAAATTGTATGAGGTGAGACAGGGAAGAGAGGAGGATCCCTCAGCTTTCCTTGGGAGGCTGTATGAGGCGTTTCGCAGGTTTTCGGATCTGGATCCAGAAGCCCCAGATAACCAGCGCATGGTAAATCTTATGTTTATTGGTCAATCTGCTGCTGATATCCGTAAGAAGTTACAGAAAACTGAGGGAGGTGCTGGGAAACCGATTTCAGAGCTGGTGGAAATTGCATATAAGGTGTATGGGAATCGTGAGCAAGTGCAGGAGCGCAAGGAGGATAAAAAGGCTCAGCGACAGATGGCAGCACTAGCAGCTGCTATAACTGGAGGGAACCCTGGAAAGGCTGGGATACAGAAGAGGAAGGGAGAAAGAGTGGGAGCAGATGTTTGTGCTTATTGCAAGGAGAAAGGACACTGGAAGAGGGAATGCCCGAAGTTGAAGGAGAAGAGAGAGGGGGAACCGAGAGGTCACCTCATGCGGGCAGAAGATAAGGGTGAGGATTCAGAATGAAGGGGACGGGGATCTAAGACCACTACCCTTCGGGTTGGAGCCCGAGAAGATCCCATGGTAACCATTAGGGTTGGTGGCAAAACCTTTGAAGCCTTGGTGGATACTGGGGCTACATTTTCAATGATTCCAGAAAAACCCCCCTGTGCAGGAACTAGTGAACAGCATGTACTTGTAGAAGGGATTGAGGGAATGCAAACTCGACTCCCTGTTTGTAAACCACTCCTCACCAAGGTGGGGGACCATTTGCTCGAGCACTCCTTTGTGTATTCTCCAAGTTGCCCGGTTGCACTCCTTGGGCGGGACTTACTCACAAAATTGCAAGCTGAGATCTTTTTCAGAGACGATCAGATGGTGGTCCAGCTACCTGTCAAGCAGAGCTCGAACTATCAGATGGCTCTCCTGGAGGACCGACGCCCTGCAGTAAGTCCAGAAGATCACATGACTGCAGTAGACCCCTCAGTATGGGCTGATGGAACCCCTGCGCGAGCTAAGTTCGTCTCCCCGGTAAGGATCGTACTCAAGGATAGGGAGGGGCCCGTTCGGGTAAAGCAGTACCCACTCAGCCGAGCGGCCAGAGCTGGACTCAAGCCGTTAATAGAGAAATACAAGAGGTACGGATGGCTAGTGGAAGGGTCTTCACCCTATAACACCCCCATTCTTGGAGTGCCAAAGGCAGATGGGGTCTCATACAGACTGGTCCAAGACTTACGGGCAGTAAATAAGAAGGTCCTTTCAGACCATCCTGTAGTCCCGAACCCTCACACGATTTTGACACAAGTACCGGGGGAAGCTGAAATATTTTCAGTGCTAGATTTGAAAGATGCTTTCTTCTCTATTCCTCTTCACCGAGAGAGTCAAAAATTGTTTGCTTTTGAATGGGAGGATCCAGATACTTTCCATAAAGCCCAACTCATGTGGACAGTTCTTCCACAAGGATTTATAGCAGCCCCCCATATTTTCGGGCTTGCCCTTCAGAAGGACTTGGGGGAATGGAAGGGATCACACCCTGCAGTGACTCTCCTCCAGTATGTGGATGACCTGCTAGTTGCAAGCCCAAACTTGCAGCTCTGCGAGGAAGCCACCAGGTCACTCCTAAACACTCTGGGAAAAAAAGGATATAAAGTCTCTAGAGAGAAAGCCCAAATATGTCAGCCTGAAGTCACATTTTTGGGATATAAGCTCTCAAAAGGAGTCAGAGCCCTGAGTGCAGATCGCATACAGGCGATTCAAGGTCTAACCCCACCTAAGTCACCCAAGGAGCTGCGAGCATTCCTAGGGCTAACTGGGTTCTGTCGACTATGGATACCAGATTACGGTGGGAAGGCTAGACCACTGTATGAATCCCTGACTAAGGAGAGTCTCACTAAATGGAAATGGAATAAAGAAATGCAGCATGCTTTTGATCTGCTGAAGGCAGCATTAACCCAGCCCCCAGCCTTAGCCATCCCAAACAGTAAAAAGCCATATCGACTGTATGTTCATGAGAATCAAGGGGTTGCATCAGGGGTGCTGACACAGCCATCGGGCCCGACCTGGAGACCCGTGGGATATTATTCAAAGGTTCTAGATCCAGTTGCACTCGGGTGGCCAGCCTGTCTTCGGGCTGTGGCAGCCACAGCAGTGGTTGTTGAAGAAGCCCAGAAGATAGTCATGGGTGCGGATATGGAAATACTCACTCCTCATGGAGTTCCCCAGATCCTAGGGACTGAGGGAGGGAAATTTCTTAACCCCTCCAGACAATCACGGTATGAGATATTTTTGCTCTCTAATCCAGGACTTACTTTCAAACATACTACAGCCTTAAACCCTGCAACCTTGCTGCCAGAGCCAGGGCAACCGACGCATGACTGCCTTGAGGTCCTGAATCAGACCACGCAGGTGCGACCTGATCTTGCTGAGGATCCAATTGAAGACCCAGATGTTGAATACTTTGTGGACGGCTCCAGCTCTGTCATCGATGGAAAAAGATGAACAGGATGTGCAGTGGTAACCTTGGATAAGGTAGTATGGAGGGAGTCATTGCCGAGCTCATGGTCGGCACAGGCCGCAGAACTCACTGCGCTCACCCGAGCATTACAGCTGGGGACAGACCAGCGAGTTAATATATACACTGACTCTCGCTATGCTTTTTCTACAGTCCATGCGCACGGACTATTGTGGAAAGAAAGGGGTTTCATTACTGCCTCTGGGAATAAGATTGCTAATGGCCCCCAGATTATCAAACTACTAGAGGCACTCCACCAGCCTAAAGAGGTAGCAGTCATTCATGTGCGGGCCCATGGGAAGGCTGCTGAGAAAAAGCATAAGCTTGGAAATGCAAAGGCTGATGCAGCAGCAAAGGAAGCTGCATTTATTGGGGGAGAAGCGGAAGAGGTATCCAAGCAGGCTATGTCCCATGCCATATGGCCATACGTTCAGGATTTAGTCCCACAGTATTCCCCTGAAGAAGATAAATTTGCACAGAAAGCTTGTGCAGAAAAGAACTCCCAGGGGTGGTGGATAGTACCAGGAGGGAAAGTCATGATACCCAGGCCATTGCTTCGGGAGGTGCTGCAACAGCTCCATGCAAGAACCCATATGGGAGGTTTGGCCATGGGTGATCTAATGATCCGCCAAGCAGTAGCCCCAGGGCTATATGTAGAAGCTCAGCGCATTGCTACCAGGTGCATTACACGCCAGAAAGTAAACCCTCGAAGGAAACCCCCTGTGCCAATGGGAGGTAGACCCTGGGCGGCGTACCCTGGACAGGCATGGCAGATTGATTTTGCCGAGCTCCCACGATCCGGACATCACGGGTTTTTACTTGTCATGGTAGACCAGCTCTCTGGTTGGGTCGAGGCTTGGCCCACCAGGACTGCCACTGCAGCTGCAGTAGTGAAGTATTTGTTACAGGAGATCATTCCCCGGTATTCCCTGCCTGAGTCCATCGAGTCGGATCAAGGACAACACTTTGTGGGAAGAGTGGTTCAAGAAGTCGCACAAGCTCTCAAGGTTACTTGGAAACTACACACACCATGGAGACCACAGAGTTCAGGACAAGTGGAACGCATGAATAGGACTTTAAAGACTTTGCTCACCAAAATCTGTATTGAAACACGCCTTAAGTGGCCTCAAGCATTGCCGCTAGCTCTTACTTGCATTCGAAACACTCCCCGACGGGGCCTCAAATTGACCCCATATGAAATTATGTTTGGCAAGCCACCTCGAGTCTTACCACCTGGGATGCGAGAAAATGTAACTTTTGAATTAGGTAATAGTGAACTTCATACATATGTTATTGCCTTGCAGTCTGTCTTGTTTTCTCTCCACAGGTATGCAGCCTCCTTTCAGCGTCTGCCTTTAGATGTACCGGTACATGACTTCTCCCCGGGAGACTGGGTCTTGGTGCAGCGGTGGAAAAAGGAGCCTTTGACTGAGAGGTGGAGTGGCCCTTTCCAGGTACTTCTAACAACCCACACCGCTGTAAAGATTACTGGCCATGATCGTTGGATACACCATACTCGTGTGAAACGACATCCACAAGCGTCAGAGGACAACATCTCCCAAGACGAACTCACTCCGGAAGCTGAGTCGTCTTCGGAACAAGAAGCCAGCAAGTGGAGCTGTGAACCTACTGGTGATCTCCAAGTGCGCCTGAGACGGCTTAATCAAAGCTCAGAAAATTAGACAAGAAAGTAAAAGGGAAAATATGGTGGGAATCTTAATGTGCCTTGTTGTTATCTGCATAATGAAAGAAGCAGAATTGAGCAGCCTTAACCGCTGGCTCACACCCTCGCTTTCCTAAATTGCTCCCCCAGGGACAAATTTGTATGTTGATATGATGGAAAGAATTGCAGGTACTTTTAATCTTACCAACTGCTGGGCCTGTGGGGGGCTTCGGGAGGCCAGAGGCCAGTGGCCTTGGAGGGCTTTTCCTTTGGCCCCGAAATGGCTAGTAAGTAGTAAGGCAGATGTTAAGAGTACTAGTCAAAAATGGGATGAGAACCACAGTTGGGAACTTTCCCAAGTGGCGTTAGGAGAGTATTGCATCAGTAATAATGGTACAGGAAAAAGGTTGGGACACAGCCGTTGCATATGGACTTTAAAAGTAAGCTGGATGAACCTTACAAGATTAGAACGGCTTTATTATCCTAATAGCCCAGGGTATAATCGGCTAGTGTGGCAGCATCCCAATGGAACAATTGTGTGGTTTAATAAATATTGGAGTGCCACAAATCAAAGTGATGATCGGACAGATTGTACAGACAAGAACCAGGATGGGCTATGGGAATGTTCCATGAAAGGAGGCCACGCAGTTGCTGGTCCTTTGGGTCCAGAAGGAGGCTTGGGGTTTCCCGAGATGCCCTATGGTTGGGCCCCTCCAAATGCCACCAATAGAGAAAATAGGGCCTTAAGAGGATACTATTGGATTTGCGGACGACGGGCCTATACAATACTACCACAGGGGTGGACGGGAACTTGCTATATGGGAGTAATTGTACCAGCTTTCTTTTTGTTACCGTCTGAGGTTGGAAATAAGCTAGGAGTCTCTTTGTATGATGACTGGAAAAGGGCCAAGAGAAGTATTGATGTAAGTTTGACACAGGGTAGCTCCCAAAAGTGGAAGAAGGATGAGTGGCCCCCTCAGAGGATTATTGAGTATTATGGACCAGCTACATGGGCTAATGATGGGAGTTGGGGATACCGGACACCAATATATATGCTGAATAGAATCATCCGGTTGCAGGCAGTCTTGGAAGTAATTACTAACCAGACCGCCACTGCTCTCGAGTTATTGGCCCGACAAAGTTCTCAGATGAGAGCAGCCATATACCAAAATCGGATGGCCTTAGACTATTTACTTGCAGAGGAAGGCGGAGTCTGCGGAAAGCTCAACCTTTCTAACTGTTGCCTCCAAATAGATGACAACGGGAAAGCAGTCTTAGAGATTGCCAAAGAGATTAGAAAAATAGCCCATGTACCAATACAAACGTGGGAAACCACATGGAATAAGGACTGGTGGTTTCAATTATTTGGAGGACCCTGGTGGAAAAAGGTAGGGTTTGTGCTTTTGTGTGCTCTAACTGGTTTGATTTTTATCCCTTGCCTTATTCCTTGTCTCACTAGATTGATAACCACCACAGTGGAAGGAATGCAGGTTGCAGCAGTCCCTCTAAAAGCACAGACTGCTGCAAAGGTCATGGTCCTCAGAAAAATTCCTCGTAATTATCTTGATATGCCCGAATGAAGTAAAGATCAGAAAGCATCTCGAGGGGGGATATTGTTAGAAATATTATTAAAAATGCATTATCAATAGCAGATTTAGAAAAAAAAAAAAACACAGCTGCTACCCATCCTTGTCTCCTTAATGGGAGAGGGAAGGGGGGGGGGTGGAAATTGAAGGGAAAAGCCACCAAAAGGCCCTTTGTACTAAGGCATCACTCCCTCTCTGTCCTGCAAATTTACTATCTCTTTGTCACACTAAATCACACTTTCTTTCATGACCCCACATTCCTAAGGCTAAGATAAGAGCAAATGCCATTTTTTGCCTTCAGGATGAACCTTGAGTAACCTTGAGTCCCATCCACGCACGCGTTATAACCTAATGCATATTAAGCCTACCCGCCCCGCATACTTAAGTAGTTAATTGTAATGCACATGGGACGTATGAAGCGACATGTTTACATATATGTTTGTATGAACCGGAAATGAGTTGTAAAAATTCCTCCTTCTGCACACGTGGTCAGGAGAGAGGGGATAAAAGCCTGCTAATGATTATGCTCGGGGGCAGAGGGATTTGATCTTTTGTCTTCTCCCTCTGACCCTATTTGCAAATATATACCTTTTGTATTGCTAATAAAGTGTGTCTGAAGCTGAAAGTTTTTTTTCCACCTCCCGAGAAACGAACCACGATCTTTTTTAATTCAACACCACCACTGCCATTTTTCAATGCAGGGACACTGATACACATTATACTGGATTCTGCTGGGGTGTGGTAGTCAACATGCTCCATCAGACTTGATTAATTGATTAATTAAATCTGCTCTGACGCATTGTATAGTGGTGTTTGTTTCATTTTAATTACAGAAAAAATGTGGATGTTGGGTTACTTTTTTAAATCCAAAAATTGGGGATTAAAAAAAAATCACAGTACCAAGAACCCCGCTGATAATAATGAGTAAAGCAGGATAATGGCATGCTAGTCTTCAGCTCACCAGTAAGGCTAGGAACAGAAATTACATAAACTGGTGTAAGTGATTGGAAACTGATTCAAATCTGTAACACAACAGAAGTCCAGTGTACATAAACTGTTTTCAGAGTGGCTAGGACTGGATAAACCTGGGTGGATGTAGTATCAGACTAACTAATTTAGCTTAACCCATTGAACTTCTGTCCCAGATCTCCTGCAGATTCAAGTTAACTCACAGTCCCCTAGCACGCCAGGATGCTTTGCACCACCCCCACAAACCTCCCCTCACAGGGTGGATGGGCTAGCTTTGGCCCAAGATGTCTGCTCCATCTGAGCAAGGAGGTATGTTCTAGTGCCCCCCGGCTTCTGGCCTGGGCCACTGCAGCCATGTGGCTGCATTTCTGGAATCAAAATTGGATGTCTGTTTACTTGCTTATTGGTTCAATATCTGCAGCTTAGACTACCTGCAAAGATTGAATTGATTCAGCCTCAGGCTTGTTGACTTTTTGTACTTAGCCTAAGAGGATAATATAGTACTAAGTTTCTTCTATGTAATTTGTACTGGGAGAGAGTGAGGGGAAGGACCCCAAACTAAAAGGGGAGATCCCTGGGAACAGAATGCACAGAAAGAAGAGGAAATAAACATAAAGTTAAAACAAAAAAAAAACTTACCTACAGCAGGAACTGCGGGACAGCTGAAACGGGGAAAGAAACCCGCGCGACTCGTCAGCCGCTTCTTTATACAGCTGAAGCCGGCTGGTGACGTCACCAGCAATCACCGCCAGTGGGAATAAAACCAGCTGCCAGTGGAGACAAAGGAAGAGAAGGAGCAGACCCAAGGAGGACACGACCACAGAGTGCCTCTTGGGAGTCCCTCAAGGAGGAAGGAAGACAGCCTGAAGAGCTAGAGGAGGCTCTGGATGCTGACCCTGGCAGTGGTGGTGAGGAATGGCTCAGCAGAGTGAGGGGTGAGCAGGAAGCAGCCCCTGCAGCCAGCAGAAGCAGTAATAATGAGGGAGCAGAGGGGTGGACGTGACGACCCACACCGCAACAGGTGGGAGCATCCGGGACCATCTGGGAGGTGAAGGAATCTCCCCCTTTGGGAGAGTCCTGGCAGGAGCAGCAGAAGGGCTGCAAAGAGGCAGGGTGCCTACCCTGGTTACAGGGAGCAACCAGGCATACACAGAGGGGCTACGAGGCACCCAAATAGTGATGCCACAGAAGGGAGAAAAGTGGGGCAGGACCGTACCCCAGGAAGAGCTGGATAAAGTTGGAGGGACGACCCAAGCAGGAGACTACAGGTACCCGAACCCATGTAGGGGTCATCCCATGGAGATGCCTTAGAGAATGAGGCACCAGGTACCCTGATGTAAGGGACCAGGAAAGGGGTTTCTCAGATTCCCCACAATATAGGAGAGTGTTATTTTGGGTTTTCTTTTGTGTTTCCCCATTTGGAGGGGTTGAGGGACAGGAGTGGATGATACGGCTGAGGTAACTGGTACAGGACTCATAGGGGCATCACCTTTGGTTTAGGACACCAGTGAGGTATCTTACTCTGGAGGGAATGGTTTCACAGCCGGGATTTCCAACTGCAAACAACCTGAGGCAGGCTGAGCAAATCAGCCTCGAGAGCCAGTACCCAGGATGGGAGGGGACTTGCAAGGCCTCTGCAGCTGGACAAGAGCAGGAGTGTGGCCAGGAAGACCCGGTGACCCATCAAGGTGGCATAAGGTCTGGGTGTAGGGGTGGCAGAGCCCCGCAGGTGACCACTGGACAGATCTCATGCCGCAGAGGGACCCTGAGTAGTCACCCCACCACTGGGAAACATTCAAAGTCATGGCAGGTGAGATTGGGGAAGGCCACTCAAAGAGTAAACACCTATTCGATGGCTTACTGGAGTCTGTGAGGCATACAACACCAGCCACTCGAACCAAGGCCGCACGTGACCGGATGTTTGAGGCCCAGTGGTCACAAAATTAAAAGTAGTCAGTTTACCAGTTTACTAATCTACCCTACCAGACATGATACTTGGAGTTTGAAACTGTCTCTTGCTGTATCATACTTCAGCTCCACAGCATGTCAACTTTCCATCACAAAACTGGAGTATTTAATGTGAAAATGGGAACCTCAAAGACTGAAGGTAGCTTGTTGTTCCTTTAATTTGCTTCTGTTAACCTTTATTTAATTCTGCTCTCAGAACTGTCATAGTCATACCAAAGGCGTGCTCCTTCCTCATACAGAAACAGGTAACAGAAACATGCACCTGGAAATGCAAAACTTACCTGGCCTGTTGAGAGCAAGTTCCAGCTAATGAAATATTGTAATGTGAATGTAATGTGTGAAACAGTAGAAGGAACCATGGGGCAGGTTGCAGAGCTGTTAATTTGGAGACCGACTCTCAAAACTCCCCAAGGGTTTGGGGTGCCAGGGAAAAAAGAAGTGGAAGCTTGAGGCTGGAGTAAAAGGAAAAGACAGCAGTGTGCCTGTGGAACTTGGTCAGCTCTACACAGAGATCTGCACAGTGGAGCTGGAGATCTCTCTGGCTTGGTCAGCCAGGACTGTGGACTGAAGGATCTGGACTCAGACTTGGGGGCATCTGCAGGCTGCTGTTTGAGTACTCTAGGGACTAAAAACATGTTTAGGGACACCTCCAGAGGTGTGGGAGGATAATTAAAATGCTGAGTATATGTTACCAGGGTTGATGTGTCTTTACCTTTTACCTGTTCCCTCCCTTTAGCCTGTTGGCTTGTGACCCTAACCCGTATGATTTTCTGTATAAAGGTGGGAACTCCCTCTTGTTTCTTGTGCCAGTTTCTAGGGTTGCAGGGTTGGCATAATATATTTCACTGATATAAAATGTCATTTTTCCAATTGTTTTACCAATTGTTTTATCGGTAAGGGTTTTTAAGTAATATCCACAGTAGGAGTATAAGAAAGTGGAGTACCCTGAGAGATAACACAGTGGGAACATCTACATGTTCATTAATATGCCCTAGTTACTGCACATTAAGTTTAGTATGTGGTTAACCAAATACTAATTCAATGCACCATAACTCATGCTACTGCAGAGTAGCATAGGTTTTTTGACACTTATGGCACAGTAGCCTAATAACACTGCTCCGTAGCTTATTAGCATGGTTTTTGACCTGCACACTACTGTGAAGTAAACATCTCATGCAGATGTGCCCAGTGTAGTTGACCCTGTTCCAGTCTTCAGTAAGCAGTGTCTTCTTCATTCTTAGTTGGCTTCTTGCTCTTTTCCACTGCTTAAGGATGTCTGCCACCTCAAGAGGCATAAGTCTGCTCCTTTTCTAACACTCCAGAACAAGATGTGAAGTTAAATTTGTCAAGCAGGTATAGAAGGTTCTATCCCCCCTGAAGAGGACTAGAAACAAAATAGGACTTAGTATTGAAGAATGGGCTTCATTTTTTTGCAACTTGGATTATAATATTCCTTGGGCATCTTTGTAATTGCAGTTCTAGGCATAGTATATGCTATATGAAGGATTAGACAAAAGGTAGGTAAGGGTAGTTTCTTTCTTTGCCAATATTTGTTAAAGTCTTACCTAGCTCCTTCACCTCTTTCTGTTATAGCACAGAACCCTTTGAGTGTTTATAGACCTGCTCCAAGGGTGGAGGGGAGCTGCTTTAATTAGAGTGGCTCCAAGAGCTGCTCTAATTAAAGTGCCCATGGCATCATGTGTATCAGCATCCCCATGCTGAAAAAGTGCCACCGCTGCCATTTTTCAGTGCAGGGACACTGATACACATGATGCTGGAATCTGCTGGAGTGCAGTAATTAACATGCTCCAGCAGACTCGACTAATTGATTAATTAAATCTGCTCTGACACATTGTAATCACAATGTGTCGAGCAGCCTCTCTGAATGGGTATAGGAATTCTTTCTGCCGTTTTCTGAACTGACATTCACTGTACTTGAAAATACACATGAGGTTTTTTGGTTTTAAGTCTGAGTTTAGCTTAGAATTCCTACTAACATAATAGATCTTAAATATATACCTTAATGGACTTAACTTCTGTAATTGTTTATGATTTTGTTTTACAAGAAATGTTTGATGTAAAATGAGAGAGACAATGATCTCACCATCCTTATTAAGCAATCTGGGGTCTACTAGTGAAAAATACACAAATTATCATTATTATTACTGTTGTTTAAAAATGAATTCAATGTTGATGGAGGATGCAGTTTTTTGTTCATTGTAAAGTTTTGGCTAACTTAAAATGGACTTTCACTAATCCTAGAAAATGTTGCCAACCACTTCTAAGCAAGCAATCAACAGCTTAGGCTGCAAATAGTGGAAGTACGTGGGGGGGTTTTTTGCTGAAGAATACTGCTTGTCATTTTGTATAAAGAAAAGAATGTATTTACATTACCTCTAAAGTTTCCACTCTCAGTTTAATCTTAAGACATTCCAGTGATCCATTTTTAATCTCCTAGCAAATATAAATACACCCCAAATTAGCAGGAAAAAACAGCTGAAATCAGAGTTATATTCCTTATGTTTAATTGATTTGCCAAGCTCCTTTCAGGATTTCTAAAAATATTCATAATATATTGATTTTTAATTAGGTAATTATACTGTTCCTGTCCATTTCTGCTAATGAAGTCTAAAGTCCGCCTTCCTGAATGTACAGTTTTTCTTTTCTTTTGGCTTGATGTAGCCTGAAGTATCACTTCTGTCATCATTAGAAGAAACATTTACTAATAAGATTGTTTCCTTTGTGTGGGCAGACATCTGTTCCCCATTTTGTTTCTGTAAGTCTGGCAGAATTTGTATCAATGTACAGGGAAGTATTACTTTTTCATCTTATTTTTATTGGCAGACAGAGCCCTCTCAAAATTTCATTGCATCCAGAAGAATTAAAATCTGTAAGTTTTGTTCATTTGTTCGTTTGATGTTCTTATATCATTCTGAGTCATAAGTGAAACCTTCTTCACATTTTTTTGTAGAAGAATAAACTGTTCTCATTGGATTGCTGCTTTGTGTTTTCATATCACAGAAAGCATTTAAACAACAACTTAATATTTTGAAGCCTGATTCCTATATTGCCAGTGCATGTAGGGGGTATACATTTACTGCATCGTGGTGTGCATTTCAATACAAGCAGAGGATGAATGACATATTCAGCAATAAAGATTCTGCTATGACAGATCCTCCAGGCGGGCATTGAAGGACTTAAATATTTTTATTATTGTTTCTTTCAACTTCTTTTTCTTGATTATTTAATTATTTTTCATTTTCAAAGATTAATTGAATAAGTTCAACTCTTCAGTTACAAAAAGAGAGTGAATGGATGACACATCACCAATGAAAAGATTAGTTGAAGAAAAAAGGCACAGAGGCAGGTAAACTCATTAATTGTAAACTGCAAGGCATGCATAAACAACAAAGTTTTCACATGTTGAAAATAAGTGGCTTCATATAACACTTATTCTACTCAACATCCCATCTCACCCTTTTTGTCTCATTCCCAGTAGGAGTGTCTACATGTGCATTTACTGCACATTACATTTAGTGTGAAGTAACTTATTGTTTAGTAAGTGGGAATATGGCTGGCATCTACACGTGTAGGCGACCTGGGACTAGATTTAGTCGCATGTCAGAGCAGCCTGCCATGTGCCCCTGTGGCCACCAAGGGGAGCTCCAGGACACACACACAGGAGAAACTGTACAAACTTTATTAATACAGCAATGCCTCCTATTCCTCCTCCCTTCCCCCTCAACAAAAACAGCTCCTTCCCACACGCCCTCTCCCACAACACAGTGCTCCTCTACCAACTTCATTACCCACCAGCAATAAAAACTCCAATCCCCGAACTTCACAGATACTTCACATGTTTGACCCTAACCCTCAGTCCATCTCTGAGGTGCTGAGGGGTAGGGCCACTCAAGGTGGAGGGCCCAGCAGCAGGTGGCCAGTACCCCGGCTGCAGACAGTTCTTCCACGGCTCTAGGCGAAGGCCAGTGAAGGCCAGGGATGCCTGCAGCCAGCAAGTGCTGCCAGACCTGCTCCAGGGTGCTGCCAGAGGCTTGCTGCAGAGTGATGGGTGGGGTCCAGGGGCCCTGTGGGACCAGGGCAGGGGGCCAGGTGCAGAGGGCCATGGGCACAGCCTCTCCTGGGTGGCCTTAGGTAGCCAGCTGCTGCTCCAGCAGCTCCATGCACCACCACTTGAGGAGCACCAGCTCAGCCCAGTGGTGGGCATGGCATGCCCACAGCTGCGCTTCCTCCTGGGTGATGTCCCAGGCAAGGTCCTCTGCCCACCATTTCTGTATCATGCAGGTATCAAATTTACACCCAAATCTGTGTAAGTCACCATAGTTACTGTGTAGTATGGGCATGCATGTTTTTCAATAACCTAATGCACTTTTGGGTATCATACAAATGACTGATGAAGATAAGGGAATTGAGTGTATATTGGTAAAACATCACTGAAATACTTTTTGTAAGTAGATTGGGGGAAGTTATGTGAAACTGTGCTACTGTACCTCTCTTAAGGGATGGATTCCCTGACACATTTACCCCAAATCAAGAAAGGAATGGGCATACAACACGTAGCCCTAAACCAGTGAAACTGTGGAATCCAGTGTAGAATTACCCTAGGAAAAATGTCCACTTCTATCCTGGGGAAGCAGTTTGCACAATGCTTATCAGCTATTAGCAGCTCTGACAAGGCTCTACAATAGTGCCTTCAAAGGTAGCAACCCTATAAAGTCTGCCTGCTTCAATGTAACCTTTTTTTATACCAATATAAATTACAGCAGTGTTAACCTGTTGTGTGAGCTGGGCATTTCTGTGATCTGTTCTTGCTGTGTAGCTAAAAAGATTAAATTAATCTCCAGGATTTTAAACCTAACTTCTTCCATTCATTCATGGGAAAGAATCAGATACCTTGTCAATAACCATACCGAAATCCTGAGGATCTATGATTTCTGCAACATGCATGCTTAGCAAACTAGCACTGTGAATTCAGAAAAGGCTGTTCAAAATTGATAATTATAAAACCTTTTTACCCACTTTCACCATGTTTCTCTGAAGCAACCAAGCAAAGAACTTTGCTTAGATTTCAAAAAAAGGCTTCATTCTTATCCAAGTAGCTGGTTGCAGCAGCAGCTTTGGCCAAAACCATGCCAGTTTTTAAGGGGGAAGGAGGGGTGGGGAGAAAGCTTGCATGAAGAAACAAAGGCAAAACTGTAAAATATATGCAGCCTTTTCTAGCTCAATTTATAAACTATCATTATTTTTAAAATGAATACAGTTTCTACAATAAAAATCCAAAGCACTCCAATTAACATTGCAGTTCTTTTGGCCATTATGTTGCTGTAGCATTTTTCTGTTAATTTGGCTTTTTATTTTTTCCAGAGGCTGCTTAGTCAGATTAACACTAGTGTCTTTCTTCATCACTGGGTGAAACTAGGTGAAAAAAAATGTTCCACTTTCTTTGGCTTTGGTTATTCTTTACCTTTGGGAGTGGGGGGACATAAATAAAAAAAAGGTGAGATCTAAAAATGTGTTTTTCATTGTGATGTAGATGAACTGAAAAAGCATAATTAAATCCCCAGTAAAAGAAAAATAATCTCTCCAATCACACTGTAGTCCTGGTACAGTAGTACAGGTATCAAGTACTATGGAGACTTAAGATCCTCACTGCTTTTGAATGTAAGAACCTAAAAAGTGCCATAATGGATTAGACCAAAGGTCCATTGAGCTCAGCATTCTGTCTTCTATAGTGGCAGAAGTGGTTGCTACAGAGGGAAAGCACTGAATCAGATGTCTCTTGAGGGATTTATCTCCTATTCAATATCCTCCCTGGAATCCACCATTATTGGTTTAGAGATGCCAGTGGAAACATCTCTAACCATTCTGTTCAGTAGCCATTAATAGATCTATCATCCATGAATTTATCAAGTCCCTTTTTGAACCTTGCTATTCTGTCTGCCTCCACCACTTCCTCTAGCAGTGAATTCCACAAGTTAACTATGTGTCATAAAAAGAGCACTTTCTCTTGTTAGTTTTAAGCCTATCACCGACTAATTTCATCAGGTGCCCCCTAGTTCTAGTATTCTGAGCGTTGGTGAACAACAGTTCCCTGTTTACTTGGTCTTTACCCTTCATGATTTTATAGACCTTTATCATATCCCCTCTCAGCCTTCTCTTATCCAGACTGAAGAGTCCTAGCCTGTTTAGTCTCTCCTGGTATGGGAACTACTCCATGCCCCTGATCATTTTGGTTGGTGTTCTTTGTACCTACTACAGAGAAGGGCAACCAAAAAAAAAGTTTGCATGAGGAATCAAAAGCTCAAAAGAAGAATCTACAACATCCTTTTTAAGATGTAGGGACTAGAACTGCATACATTATTCAAGATGTGGGCACGCTGTGGATTTGTGTAATGGCATTATGAAGTTCTCCATTTTGTTTCCAGTTCCCTTCCTAATGATGCACAAAATTTTATTAGCTTTTTTGGTTGCCACTGCACTTATGCTGACTTTTTTAAAGAATTGCCTGTAGTGACTCCAAGGTTTCTTTCCTGTGTCGTAACTGCTAGTTTGGAACCCAACACTGGGCATGTCTATACTAGACACTCACTGCACATTAGCCTAATAACACTGCACAATAATGTAGTGGTTATTAACTGTGCTAATAGCTGACTGCACAGTGTTATTGGGCTAATGTGCAGTAAATGTCACTAAAAAACTGTGCACCAGCGCTACTGTGCAGTAACTCTAGCTACTGAGCATTTAGTTATTACCTCTTATTAGAGGTACTAAACTAAATGTGCAGTAACTAAGGTGCATTAATGAATGTGTAGACATGCCCACTGAGTACTTAGAGTTGAAGTTATTCTTCTACACGTGCATTACTTTGCATACATCAACATTGAAAGTAATTTTTTTTCCTCTTCATCAGTTCAGGACTTCATTACTCAGAATAATTTGGTATCATCTGCAAACTTGGAAATTTTACTCTACACCCCCATTTTCAGGTAATTGATGAAAATGTTGAACAAAATTGGGTCTAGCACAGATCCCTGCATGACACCACTTTTGACCACACTCTGTCCTAAAAAGCAACCATTTACCCCTACCCTTGGCTTCCTTTCTTTTAACCAGCCTCAGCCCACAAAAGAACCTTCTCTCCAGGACAAAACTGGCAACGCAGTTTTTGTAAAAGCGATTGATAGGTAAGGGTCCTTGCCAACAGCTTTTTGAAGTTCCAAATATATTAAGTCAAATGGATTCACCTTCATCCACATATTAACACCCTCAAAGAACTCCAGTAGATTTTTGAGACAGGATTTCCCTTTATAAAAACTGCACTGACTCTTTCACAGTGGATCATATCTGTCTATGTGATTTCATATAATTGCAGAAAAAACACCAGAAAAAAATTCAATCTCATGATAATGCATGTCATATAGAATAAACTAATCTATATTTTTCTCTCATGCATGTATTTTTATAGAAACTGGTAAATTACTAGTTCAAAACATCTCAACTGTTCTGTTGATTGCATCCAGTATCCTGGATCTTGAGGTTGGATGCTGGATACTGAGCTGGGCTGTTTTCATATTTCATAGATTTCATAAACATTAGAGCTGGAAGGGACCTTGGAAGATCATTGAGTCCAGCCCCCTGCCTCAGGAGCAGGAAGTCAGCTGGGGTCATAGGATCCCAGCAAGATAATCATCCAAATTTCTCTTGAAGGTGTTCAGTGTAGGTGCTTGAACCACCTCCAATGGCAGGCTGTTCCAGACCTGGGGGCTCGGACAGTAAAGAACTTCCTCTTCTATATCCAGCCTGAAACAGACTTGCAGTAGTTTATAACCATTTGACCTCATCATCCCTTGGGGAGCTCTGGTAAACAAATGTTCCCCCAGATACTGGTGGTCATCAGATCACCCCTGAGCCTGCGCTTTTCCAGGCTAAAGAGCCCCATAGATCTCAGCCTGTCATCGTAAGATCTGTTTTCCTGGCCTCTGATCATATGTGTGGCTCTTCACTGGACTGTCTCAAGCTTCTCTACATGCTTTTTGAATTGTGGGGCCCAAAACTAGATGCAGTACTCCAGCTGTGGCCTCACCAAGGCCAAATACAAGGGGAGAACGATGTCCCCGGATTTGCTTGAGAAGTATCTATGGATGCAAGTCAGCATTTTGGTCGCTTTACTAGCCGCAGCATTGCATTGCAGGCTCATGTTCATCTTGTGGTCAATGATGACCCCCCAAGTCTCTTTCTTTCATAGTGCTAGCCAGCGTAGCACTGCCGAGCCTAGAAGGATGCTGCAGGTTTTTCCTCCCAACGTGGGGAAACTTGCATTTTTCGGTGTTAAACACCATCAGGTTCTCGTCTGCCCATTTGTTGAGCCTGTCCAGGTCAGCCTGGATCACTCTCCTGTCTTCAGGTGTGGATGCTTTGCCCCAGAGTTTGGTGTCATCAGAGAACTTGGCCAGTCCGCTTCTGACTCCAATGTCCACATCATTGATGAAGATGTTGAACAATATGGGTCCAAGGACAGAGCCTTGGGAGACCCTACTCGTCACAGGGCACCATGACAATTGGCTTCTGTCAATTACCAACCTCTGGGTCCGACCATGGAGCCAGTTTAACAGCCAGCAGATCATGGTGGACTGAAGGCCACAATTGGCCAGTTTTGCCAAGAGGTGATCATGGGATACCAGAACAAAGGCTTTTTTGAAGTCAAGATATATGACATCAGTATCTTCTTCCTTGTCCAGGTGATAGGTCACCTTGTCATAAAAGGAAATGAGATTGGTCAAGCAAGGCCTACCTGCAACAAACCCGTGCTAGCTATCCCTCAGGATGTTGGCATCAGCCAGTCCATTAAGGATGGCCCTTTTAATAAGCTTTTCTAAGACCTTCCCCAGGATAGAGGTCAGGTTGATGGGCCTGTAGTTTGACAGATCCACTTTCCTCCCTTTCTTGAAGATAGGCACCGCATTGGCCTTCTTCCAGTCTTCGGGCACTACACCAGAGTGCCAGGAGTTCTCAAAGATCTGTGCCAGGGGCTAGGCTATGATGCTCGCCAGCTCCTTGACTACCCAGCGGTCTAGATTGTCAGGGCCAGCTGACTTGAAGGTATCCAGCCTCTCAAGGTGTTCCTTTACAAGGTCAGCATTGATGGAGGGTAGGGGATCATCCTCATCCAGACCTCCCTGTCCCATACTGGTCATGGGCGTCCTGTGGGACTGATGACAGACCGACGCAAAGTACCCAGTTAATACATTGGCTTTTTCCTGGGCGTCAGTTGTCAGATGTCCCTTCTGGTTTAGCAGGGGTCCAATGTTGCCCTTGCTTTTCCTCCAGCTCCCCACATATCTGAAAAAGGACTTTTTATTGTCCTTGATACTGGAAGCTAGTTGGAGTTCAGTTGCAGTCTTGGCTTTCCTGGTTTGCTTCCTGCAGGACCGGACCAGTGCAGAATAATCCTCCTTGGAGGTGAATCCCATTCACCATCCTTTGTAGGCCTTTCTTTTTAGCCTCAGAAGGTCTGCTAGATCCCTGGAGAGCCAAGGAGCTGCTGTGCCCTCTTGCTGCCTTTCTTTTGAGATGGAATAGAATTAGCTTGTGGATTGAGGATTGCTCCCTGGGGTCATGGCTCCTTAGAGCCCCACTGACAAGCCTCCTGAGCTTGTCAAAGTCAGCTTCCCTGAAGTCAAGGATTTCCGTGTTGCTGACTGACTTGCCAGTTTTATAGTGGATAGTGAAGGTGATCAGCTCGTGGTTGCTGTCACCCAGCTTCTCCTCGATCACTAAGTTGCCAGTTAGGTTGTCCCCAGTAGCCAGTACCAGGTCGAGCAGCGCTTTACCTCTCCTTGGCCTGTAGACTTCTTGTGTCAGGTAGAGGTCATCCATGCATGATAGGAAGCTTTGTAACTGCTCAGATTTTGCTGAGTGATTCTCCCATGAGATGTCTGGGTAGTTGAAGTCACCCATGACAACCATGTTCCTGGCGCATGCAGCCTCAGCCAGTTCCCGGGTGAACTCCTGGTCAAGCTCTTGGCTTAGGGTGGGAGGTCTGTAGTAGACTCCCACCGTCATGTCCCCTGTGCCATGTTCCCCATGGATTTTAACCCAGAGGGTCTCCAATCATCCACCCTGGTCACCAAGGTCAGCTTGCAGGGACGTGTAGCTTTCCTTACCATTGAGAGTTACACCCCCACCCCTTTTATCTACTCGATTTCTCCTGTACAGGGTATAGCCATCTATACCCATGGTCCAGTCATGGGTGGAGTCCCACCAGGTCTCTGTTATCTCTATGACATCGTAATTATTTGTGTTAATCAGGAGGATGAGTTCCTTCTGCTTATTCCCCAAGCTCCTGGCATTTGTGTACAGGCATGCAAGTATCCCCTTGGGGGCCCTTGCCTTACCTACAGATTGTTCCAGGGCTGGGACAGGGGTGGGGTCCCTTAAGTGCCTTGTCCTGCTGGCTTTGCAAGGGTTGCTCGGCAGGCCAGCAGTGGCGGTAGTCCCCCCTGTCCCCCAGAGGGCTTAGTTTAAAGCCCGGTAGAGCAGGTCAGCCAGTCTGACTGTGAATAGCCTCCTCCCCAGCAGAGAGAGATGGAGGCCATCTCTTCCCAGCAGCTTACTGCCTCTTTCACCAAAGAGCGGGCTGTGGTCATGGAAGTCAAAGCCTTCCCGATGACACCAGAGTCACAGTCTTTGGTTAACTACTTGGATACTCCTCCTCTCAGCCTATACCCTGAGACTGGGAGGATCGAAGAAAACACCACCTGTGCCCCCAGACCCTTTAGCCCTGCTCCCAAATCCCTGTAGTGCCTCATGACCCAGCTGGAAGTGCTCCGAGCCATGTCATTGGTGCCCACATGAATAAGGAGCATGGGATAGTGGTCCATGGGCTGGAGGAGCTTAAGGATCTTCTCCGCAATGTCTCAGATGTGGGCTCCTAGGAAGCAACTGACTTCCCAGGCTAAGGGGTCAGGGTGGCAGATTACCCTTTCAGTCCCCCTCAGGATGGAGTCTCCCACAACAAACACTTTGCGTTTTGTCTTGAGGAGAGCAGGGGCAGTAGCTGCAGTTGAGCCTGTGTTGTCTGCAGCTAGGTCTTTCAAATATAGATGAACCTCTGATAAAAAAAATCCGCAATTTTCAAATAAAAAAACCCAAACCCAAATCCATATTGTTCTGTGATTAAAATGAAACACCACTATATGTGTGTGTGTGTGTGTGTGTGTGTGTGTGTGTGTGTGTGTGTGTTAAAAATAAGTATAATTCACAGTAAATATGAATTTTGGATTACTTTTTTAAATCTGAAAATTGGGGATATTTTTTTATCAGAGAAAACCAGGATCCCCAATCATCATGCCCCAAACCGACAGGAATATAAGATGGAAGATAATTTATTTTCAGCCCTAGTGGGACATTAGTTTATATTTTGAAGCATGATGGAGGGCCTTGGTGATATGTGTCTCAGCACTATTTAGTCAAAAATATTTGTACATTATTGTTTTCAGTTGGGAACTAACAACAAGCAGCAACCAGTCAGTTTCCCCTCATTTTCATTATTTTAGAAGGCACTCATGTTGCCTATGATGAGTTAATTTTGCATTACATATGCTTCCTGTGGCTTCTGATGCTGGGTCAATAGCACTGTTCTGCCAGTCAAAAAGTGGGGGGAAAGCTTTTGTACCATAGATGTCTGCTTATTAGAAGCAGTCACCAATACAGAAGTTATTAATGTCATCTTTTTGATTGGTGTGGCACAATTCCAACCTCAAAGCTATTTTTGCTCTCAAAAGATGTTAATGTATGATTCTGTGGAACTCATTTAGCATGAGGATGGAGGAAAACAGATAGCTGTCTTATCAGACAAGAAAGTAATTTCATGTTCTTTCATTTCTTTTCAGTTCCTATTCAAATACTGGATGGCCTTTAATCTTTAACAAATGGCTTTCTTTTCATTTTCCAAGAAGCTAGTTCAGTCCTCTAACAGTATTCTGTTTGGAATAAATTGTCATATAACAATTAGGAGCAATTCCCCTGTGCCATGCACATATCCTCAATTTGTTTGTTTTTTAAAAAATTGATTCAATTGCACACTTGACTGTTTCCTAAATCTCTTAAAGGTTCAGCTATTCAAGCAAAGCCTAAAGGGAATGACACAAAAAATCACTGTATGGAAAGACATTATTCCTATTAGAAATAATGGCCTGTGCTGCAGCAAAGTGCTTTAATAGCGTTGCATTATAAAGGGGCTACTGATGCATGTCACTACTCACTTTAATACATTATCCTGTGATTAAACTATGTGGTGAGATAAACACTGTTTTTACAGACAATTTTCTTAAAAACTGAAGTAATTTTCTAGGGTAAAAAATTAATTTCTATAAAAGGGTTCTACTTGCCTTGCCATTTCTGAGCTTTTCCTACCAACTCGTTTATCCTAATTTTCATGCTTTGAACAACAACCAACATTTTCAACAATTGAACAACTGAGTAGATAAAACCAACAGTAAAGAAAAGGCCACGCTTAGCGTACTACTGAAGATTATAGCTCATTAATGGCTTCACACCATTCCTTAACAGTTTGACAACAGAAATTCATATTTGCTCTTTTTTATATGCGTATTTAAATTGTAATTAGTGCACCCATAGAAGAATCACTTCATATAAAATGCCAATACAGAAATAATATTTCTTTCTTTCTTTCTTCCTTGCATTTCCTTTAATACGCTTAGTTCTTCTTTGTCATCCTAGGCCGTGTGTGGACGAAATGAGAGGCGACTTTGCACGACACTTTAAAGCAGGATAAATGCTTTTGTAGCACTTTAATGGTGTCGGTGTTTGCATGCCTTGGCAGTATATTGTGCATTAATTCCAGCTGCTGTAGGAAATTTGGCGGCATAATAAGCCTTAAATGACTTGGGGTGCAGCAAATTAAAACTCCTCAAAGGGCTCTGTGCAGCTCCATGGCTCTGCAGGAAGCCCTGTAGGCAAACTGGCAGCAGCCCAGGAAGGCAGGCTCCACCTAAGACAAGCAGCAAGCCTGATCTCCCCCCACCCCCCTGGATCCTGCCTGCCTACCAGAGCTGCATGGGGATCCAGTGCTTCCCACACGCAGCTGCAGTGCCCCCCAGTACCACCTGAGCCGAGTGCCTGCAGGCAGGTGCTGCTTGGGTGGGGGGACACAGCTGCTGCGGAGGGAAGCACCAGCTCCCCCACCACCACCCCCGCAACCCAGGGACCGCTCCACCCACCAGCAGCTTGCCCTCCCCTCCCCACTGGAGATGCAGGTAAGTCAGCAGGGTGTGTGTACACCACAAGGGTTTAATCAGCCCTAAATTGAAGCAGTGTTTATAAAACCCATTGCTTTAATTTCAGGTCCCTGTTTCGTCTACACATGCCCAAAGAGATTAGTCAAATTTTATCATGGCACCATTTACTTAAATTATTTGTCTGTGGCTAAAATTAAGTAACAACCTATAATGCCAGGTTTCTCTGAAGAATCATAGAAAATTAGGGTTGGAAGGCACCTCAGGAGGCCATCTAGTCCAACCCCTTGCTCAAAGCAGGCCCATAACCAAGTGGATCATTCCATCCAGGGCTTTGTTGAACTGGATCTTAAAAACCTCCCAGGATAGAGATTCCACCATCTCTCTAGGTAATCTGTTCCAGTGCTTTACCACACTGCTAGTGAGAACATTTTTCCTAATATCCAACTTAAGCCTCCCTTGTTGCAACTTAAAGCCATTGTTCCTTGTTCTGTCATCTATCACCACTGAGAACAGTCTAGCACCATCCTCTTTGGAACCACCCTTCATGCAGTTAAAGGCTGCTGTCAAATCCCGCCATAGTCGTCTCTTCTGCAGACTAAATAAACCCAGTACTCTCAGTCTCTCCTCGTAGGTCATGTGCCCCAGATCCTGAACCATTTTTGTTGCTCTCTGCTGGACTGTCTCCAACTTGCACACATCCTTTCTATAGTGGGGGGTAGGGAGGTAGGCGCAAAACTGGACACAGTACTCCAGATGTGGTGGCCTCACCAGTGCTGAATAGAGGGGGGAAATTACTTCTACTAGAGGGGGGCAATGCTTCTACTAATGTAGCCTACTATGCTGTTAGCCTTCCTGGCAACAGGCGTACACTGCTGACTCATATCCATCTTCTGGTCCACTGTAACCCCAAGGTCCTTTTCTGAAGAGCTCCTGCTTAGCCAGTAAGACCACAGGCTGTAGTAGTGCATGGGATTGTTCTGTCCTAAGTGCAGTACTTTGTCCTTGTCCTTGTTGAACCTCATGAGATTTCTTTTGGCCCAATCCTCCAATTTATCTAGGTCACTCTGAATCCTAGCCCTACTCTTCAGTGAATCTAATAGACACCCCTAGCTTGGTGTCAACCACAAACTTGCTGAGGGTGCAATCCATCCCATGTTCCAGATAGTTAATGAAGATATTGAACAAAACTAGCCACAGGACTGACCCCTGGGACACTCCACTTGATATCGGCTGCCAGCTAGACACTGAGCCATTGATTACTACCCATTGAGCCTGACAATTCAGCCAGCTTTCTATCCACCTTACAGTCCATTCATCCAACCTATACTTCCTCAGCTTGCTTGCAAGAATGCTGTGGGAAACAGTATCAAAAGCCTTGCTAAAGTCAAGGCATATTACATCCACTGCTTTCTCTGCATTCACAGAGCCAGTTATCTCAACATAGAAGTCAATTAGGTTGGTCAGGCATGACTTGCCCTTGCTGAATTCATGCTGACTGTTCCTAATCACCTTCTTCTCCTTCAAATACTTACAAATAGATTTCTTGAGAACTTGCTCCATGCTTTTTTCAGGGACTAAGGTGAGGCTAACAGGTCTGTAGCTCCTTGGATCCTCCTTCTTCCCTTTATTAAAGATGGGTACTATATTTGCCCTTCAATCATCTGGGACCTTTCCTGATCACCACAAGTTTTCAAAAATAATGGGCGGTGGCTCTGCACTCACATCAGCCAACTCCTTCAGCACCCTTTGATGCATTGCATCCAGCCACATGGACTTGTACATGTCCAACTTTTCTAATTAGTCCCTAACCTGTTCTTTCACCATTGTTGGCTGCTCACCTTCTCCCCAAACTGTGCTGCCCAGTGCAGTAGTCTGGGAGCTGACCTTGCCTGTGTAGACTGAAGCAAAGAAGGCATTGAGCACTTCAGCCTTTTCTGCATCCTCTGTCACAATGTTGCCTCCCACATTCAGTAAGAGGCCCACATTTTCCCTGATCCTCCTCTTGCTATCAACATCCTTGTAGAAATCCTTATTGTTGCTTTTCCCATCCTTGCTAGCTGCAACTCCAATTGCGCTTTGGCCTTCCTAACTTCATCCCTGCAGGTCTACGTACTCAGGTTGTTAGAGCTTGTCTGAAAATGCCAGAGGCCTGGTTTTTGTTTTGACCATGATTTCAAAAAGTAATGAACTATTTGAGTATGTTGATGCAGAATCAAACTCACAGGTGTGTGTGTGAGCCCTGGCGACCATTGAGGCTATGATCTGAATATTTAAATCCATGTCTATGAAATGGACTGGAAATGGACCAGAAGCCAAACTACCTCAGTATTCTTTCCAGTCCTCAAATATTCAAGAACTTATACTCACAACAACCCTGTGAGATAGAGAAGTATTATGCACATTTTACAAATTGGGGGCTGAGGCAAAGAGAGAAAGTGACAGATCAAGATTCAATGTGCAGAATGAATTTAGGCAGCAAATTAGTTTTGTGGCTGCTGGAGTGGGGTCAATCAGAGTTGCCTTTTGTGACTAAAGGTCTAAATTAAACCTAAATCCATGTTATGTGCCAAGATGGTGATTCAGATCTGGGTGTCAGTGACTTGCCCCAAGATCATACCAGAAAGTCTCTCTCCAAAACAGGGACTGAGTACTGATCTCCTAAATTGCAGTGTCATAGTTTGACTACAAAACCTGTTCTCTTCCTTCTCTCCTGTATAACACCCTGCAGCTGGTTTCTTTTGGCACCATATGTTATGTCAGGCCTTAGTAGTCACTGCTTTTCTAGATGGTTTGACTTGACATCAAGGGCACATGCTCACAAAGGGAGATCAATGCTAAGAAAACTTGAAGAGGAATTCAAAGTCTTCTAAGTTACTGAAATATAATTACCCCAACACCAAAGAGAGATGAAAAGAAATGCAATATGTCTGGTCTCTTTATTATTCTGTAAGTGCCCCCTTCTCTAATGAATGTAGGAAAAATTATTCCTGAAAAAATAAGAAGGCAAATTAATAACATATCAAAAAGAAGGAAGTGACAAAAGTCATTTCAAAATCTCTACTTGATTTATCTACAACATTCATGAAGATCTATATATCCAGAAGCTTTGTCTTGAATTAGGCAATTAATAATTAAACTATAGAGGAGATCTCAAGCAGGGAAACTTATTAATAGTGAAAGCTTAATAATCAAATTTCACTCTGCTACTCTTCTTCAGACATATCCAATCTTAAATGCTGTTATCATCCCTCAGGCAAAGAAGAGGTATAGGATCTATAGCAAATTAATTTCTGAAAGCAGTACAATGGGAAATAAGGTATAAATAGGTCCAGCACATGAGTACCAAATTCTAGGTGGGGTACAGTATGCCTACACTGTGGCAACTGCATTTCACTGCCAGGACAAACATGCCCTACCTGCACAATCTTAACGTGAACTTTTTCAACAAGCCCTCACATGCCATATCAGGAGGGATCCTCTGATTTTAAAAAAATTGTTTATTTTGGGTTAAGAAAGGTAACCCAAAATCCACGTTTCCATGATTAAATGAAATACCACTATATATCTATATCTATAGATAGATATAAATATAGATATAATCTGAAAATTGGGGAGTTTTTAATTTATATATAGTGGTGTTTCATTTTAATCACAGAAAAATGTGGATTTTTATGTTGGTTTTTTAATCTGAAAATTGGGTGTTTTTTTATCGGAGATAACCAGGATCCTTGTTGATGTTGTTCTGTCAAGCACAAAAGGCCCTGCACTTGCAGTTGATCAACTCTTGGATCTCCTGGTCATTCTTATCAAAGCAGTTTTGATCTGTCCTGGTAGAGAATCTAACTGTCTCTTTACAGGTGCTGATGATGGTGAACTTGAAGGTACCCCACATGCTGCTGACATTCTCTTGTCGTTGATTAGAATTCACCATTTTTTGTTGAGGCACTGGTGAAAGAGGTCTGGCTTGATTGGGTCCTTGAGTCCTTCAGTGCTGATCTTGCATCAGCATTGCTTTTGCTGCAGCCATCATTTGGGAGCCAGTTTGACTGACCTAACCAAGCAAATGAGTTGCTGATCAGTCCAGTGATCATCAGCTCCTAGCATAGTTCAGGTGATGCAGAATCTTTGCGATTTCAGGCATGAACAATGACTTAAATCCCATATATATATGTTGACAATACCCAAAAAATAATTGTGACAACATTACTTGACCTTATGTAATGTATTAGATATCTATAGCTATATAAATATATAGATCACAATATAGATATATAGTATATTATATATACAATAAGTTCATGTATATATTATACATAATATACATAATGCGTGTGTATACATACAATGTAGGTTGTAAGCGATCTGGAACAGGAACTCTCTGTTACTGTGTGTTTGCACAGCATTTAGCTTATGTATCTCTCATAACTAGCAGTGCCAACATAACAAGCATAAAAAAATTAGAAATGATCCAAAGCCATAAAATGTTATCTATATATTTGAAGTACCCTTCCGCATCTCCTGTAATTTGGAACTCTGTGCACAGGTAGCTGCTAGAGCTCTGAAAATTGTAATATTCGAATGTTCTAGAAGGTACTTGGAGAAGAAGTGAAGCCCTCACAGCGTATATTATATGTTCATTGAGGCAGTTGGTGGTGTCCATAGCTGGAGGTTGTCTGTGACCTAGCTGTGCAGTGTGTTGTCTGTGTAATAAAACTGTTATTCGGACCCCTAAGGTGGGTTTTGCTTTACTGTGGTTTGGCCCTGCTCCAATCTCTGCTCCTTGCCCCTCTCGCTTCTGTCTCATTTCTCCCTCTCCTGCTTCTGGCTCACTGCTGCCTCCAACACCTGTCCTGAGCTCCTTTCTGCCCCCAAGCTCTCTGTTTCTTTGCCACTGTCTTATCCTCACTGGCTTTTCCTTTTCCCCTGAGCAACCAGGTTTCTGCCTCAGTTTCTTTCCTGGCTGTCTCCTCCTTGCCACCACTTATCTGCCCCGTGCCCCCCCCATCTCAGCTGTCTGTTTCAGT
Source organism: Crocodylus siamensis (assembly GCF_052110815.1). Classification (NCBI taxonomy): domain Eukaryota; kingdom Metazoa; phylum Chordata; order Crocodylia; family Crocodylidae; genus Crocodylus; species Crocodylus siamensis. The sequence continues at coordinate 340,462,069 of NC_143395.1, read as the reverse complement.
TTCCAGCCCCAGTCTACCTTAAGTAAACCCAAGCCTCAGTTCCTCAGCCAGCTTCTCTGTATAGTCCACTGGTTTTAATCTTGGTTCTGGCGACTTTCACATACACACTGTAACATCCAAGTTAGGAACTTACCTGTGTGTATGTGTAGGTGGGTTGTATGTATGTGAACTGGTGAGTGTGTGTGTGTGTATATATGTATATATGGTATTGTGTGCATGATATATGAATTAGTGATCTGTGTCTAACTTTTAGGGTGTATAGTGTATGTGCTTGAAATGGTGATAGGTATGCATGTGCCTAGGCTGGTTTGGATGTGTATGAGCCTGAGCTGGTAGTGTGTGCATGTATGCACCTAATTGATGTGTGTGTTTGTATACATGCAATTGTGTCACACCCTCCTGTCTAACAGTGCAATATTGAGATCCTGAGAGTTGGCCTGACCCCACAGGGCTACACTGGCTTGCCCACCAAATCATTACTCTTCACACCCACCCAGCAAATTTTATTTCTGAAATTATTCATTAATTCATTAATTATTCATTAAGTGAGTAAATTCCCATCTCCTCAGTGGGAAAAAAACCCCAAACAAACAAATAATACCATAAGAAATAGCAAGTTCAAATTCTTCAAGCTGTTCATTTAGTTTCTTGGCTTTTGGTCAAGTTTGAATCCTCTCTCAGCTTTCTAATTTGGAAAGCAATCTACATTGAAGCCTATTAGACTTGTATCTGTTGAATTAAATGAAACACAAACCATTTATAACTACAAAACTGACACATTTAAGGTTGCATTTTTTTCAGTCCAGATGTAGTCCAAGTCATCAAAAACAGCTGGGAAATTTGTTAGCAATACTCATTAAGAGAGAGCTTATTTTTGCAAACATGCTTCTTATAATGATAGGTGAAAATTTACACTGAAGATGAGATTTGCCATAAAATTAAGCACTGAAAATAATGACATCCCACATCAGCAGTTTCAAATAATGCAAATCATCTACTTAAGAAGCCTCTTACAGAAAGAAAAAAAATGGATATTTCAGGACCCAGTTTAAAAAGCTTCATTCAGGAAAAAATTAAAGCATTTTGTTGAATATTCTTTATTCCAATTCTATCCCAGGACTGGAATGATCTAGGCTACCAGATGACCTCTGGCTGTTAAAAAGCTTTCTGGCCTGTTTAGGTAACTATCTTGTTTTGTATTGTTCCTATGACCATAAGCCTATAAAATCATGATCTGTAGGTCATTATTAGCCATGCTTATAAGTGATAATGTCAGTCTATTTCCTGAATCACCATAGAAGAGGTTAATTTTGTATGCCAGAGGTTCTCAAACTGTGTTCTGCGGACCACCACTGGTCCGCGAGTTCCATTCAGGTGGTCTGCAGAAAGGTTGCAGAACAATCGAGAATATCTGTATTTATAAAGTAAGACTACTGATATTAACATATGAGTTGTGTGCTTTGATATGTAGAACAAAAAAAAAAGCTTATTAAGTGGTCTGCTGAGACCCTCAGCAATTTTCAAGTGGTCTGCGAAAAAAGTTTGAGAACCACTGCTGTACACTATTAGAATTTTTCCTCTCCCCTATAGGTTCAACCTGATTTTACTGACCTCTGTATATAGAAGAATTAGAACAAGATCCAGTGTTGTATGCCAACCAATATCTTATACTCCCAGATGTTAAAATTGGGCTAGAATCAAATAGAGGGGAAAAGATAGTAAGTAGAGTGATCTATTTTCAACCCTGGATTTTAATATCGTTTACTACATTAGATCTTCTCCATGGATTGCCACCGTGATGGGATGGAGAGGCTTACATGTACTGCTGATCCTAAAAGCAATACCATCAGAAGTCTTGTACTCCTGGTAGGGGCACCTATGGTAGTAAGGTCAAAGGTAAGGTATCAGATGAAGAGCAGTCCAACACAACACAAAGACCTCAACAGTAGAGCAGCCAGATGCAGAAGGCATACTTCTCGACAGCTGCAAAAGCAGATGAAGGCTTCAGTGGACAAGTAAACCTCGTTGTCTTGTATCCCCTTGCCACTGGACATCAGAAAAACCAAGGTGCTTCACCAGCCTGCTCTGGACCAATCAAGGCCCCTGACAGCCAAGGACAAAGGACACATGGGGGCCAGAGGAAATGCTTCAAGGACATCCTAAAGTCAAACATTAAGTGTGGCAGTTACACCAAAAATTAGGGAAAACTAGCCCAGGACAGGGCTGCATGGCCAAAGTAAGAAACATCTTACTTTGAGACAGGTCTGGCCCTGGAGGCAGGAAAATGACAGAAACAGAAAGAAAGGAAAAAAGACCGAGAAATCTGTGGTCTGACCTTCCCTTTAACCACCACATAAGGTATTTCCCAGGGAGTCTACAGCTCTAGGATCAGCTTTCTTAGCCATCAATGGACTCATTTACAACCTTTTGCTTGACCCATGGGAATGATCATCCTCAACCTTGAGGGATCACCAACAACAATATCAGCTCCCCGCCTCCCTCAACAATATTTTTATTATTTAAGGTTAGTTTTGCAAAATATCAATCTTTTCAAAAAATCAAATGACATTATTCTTTTCAGCTTGTCTGTGATTCACTTTCTGAGCAAAATCTGAGACAAGAATGAACCCAGAATATAGGAATTATTTACCTTGACTTGTTCTAAAGCAGTGGTGCTCAAACTTTTGGCCTCATGGGCCACATGTGTGAGACAGGGCTGGTCCAGAGGCCAAATCATGCCCACCACTGCTTTCATGTGGCTCTGCACACCCAAATTAGGCCCCATATCACCTTCACATGGTAGGTTAGGTCATGCCACCCCCACACACTGGGATCAGGCCCTGGGGCCCTGTGCTGCCCCACATGCCAAGATTGGCCCCTGAAGCCCCATACCACTCCCACCTGCTCACTAGAATTGGTCCCTAGGGCCCCACACCCTTTCTGTCCAGCCCTGGCCACTTGGATCCAATTTCACAACACCTCTGCTAGGCCCCATGTGCCAGGATTGGATCCCAGGACTCTGTGTACCAAGGTCAGGTCCTAGAGGCCTGCACCACTGTACCCAGCCCTACACATAGGAATTGGGCCTCGCATTGCCCTGCATGCCCCATCCAGCACACAGGACCATGCTGTATGGCCCTTGGGGTTCCCCACAGGCCAGAAATTTGGCAGCCAGGGAGTGGTACTCCCGGTCCTCCACCACCAACGTTTTGGACCCATGGGGAGACCCACAGGCCACCCTATTACATCATAATTAACCATACTTGAATATTGCATCCCCCTGCTTTTGCACCTCTTCTCCACATAGAGTTGATAAAGGGGCTACTTCACTCTGCTCGTAGAGGTCCTAGACCCTAATCTCAATTGTTTTCTGGTGCTACCAGCATTCAAATAATTTATATGTTAAAACTAAAAATACCATTTAGCCAGGTTCACAATATTTGATTATTCATGTAAATCCATGGGTCACGAAAAAACCATGACCCTGGTTGATGATCTTACTTGCACCATGTCAAGGTGAGACAGGCAAGCAGGAAGGAAACATTTTCATCCTTAAACCTTAGGGACTTTGCATTGTTGTAGCTACATGGATATCCAGCACGTTCTCCCTCAGCCACTGCTACCTAGCTAAATACATCCGCTATGTGCACAAGGTGGTTGCATCACTTGTTTCAAACTTGGGTAAGGTGTACTGTTAACACCCCTACCCCTAAAGATGCATAGAAGCAGAGCCACATTGGTGCACAAATCCATTTGATAAATATCCCTGTAATTTCAAGAAATGGACTGAGTATGATGGAGAGTGAGGCAGGATGTCTCTGATATTCTCTAGTGCCAGAAATGAATGTATAAAGTAGCATAGCATGTCCCCTTCAGAAACCGGGTAAATCTTTTCTACAGTATAATGAAATAGTCCACATTTGACCTTCAGAAGGCTATATGATCATCTAAATGTCATATGTGTTTGGTTAAAAAGAAAGGACAATTCAAAGCATGGCATCGCTACCTAAGAGCTTTCATGGTGGTCTCAAATAAATGTAATGATATTAATTAGTAAAGAGATAACATGAACTTTAAAGAGGATTCATACTGAGCTTGCTCAATCAGTTAAGGCACAGCATTAATTTCCTATTTTGTAATTGAAAATTCCAGAATTATTAGTAGCAAACAAATGACTCACTTAAATGGTCTGGTATGACAAGGAACGAGAGCGCTTTCAGAGACTAGACAGCCAGCTGAACACATTTCCAACTCTATGTCAGGCTGTGTACTCAAACATAGGAGCTTGGCCTAGTAGTATTGCCACTCATCCAGGCCAGCCACCACATAGCTAGTCTGCCAGGCTGGTCAAGGCTAGCCTGAAGCTTCCAATAGGACTTAACCCTCCATCCACTCCCTGTCACTGATGTGACTGGCCAGAGTCAACTGACCCTCCACTTCTCCCATGTAAATCTGTGAACCAGAACAGGAAGTGCTCAAATAACAAGGTTCAACCTGAACCTAGATGGACTTGCTGGTCACATTGACTCATTTATTGACTCTGCTGTCTGAGAGATTTCCCAGATCTTGTCTCAGCTCACTCCTAGACCCCTCTTAGCTTGACCTCCTGGCTTTCTGACCTGGTTTGTCCTCAGATTATGCTCATCCATCCCAACTCTGGTTAGTGCCTTGATCCCTAAGTGGCTCCAGACCCAGTTGCCCATGTCCTGGCGTGACACCCTAATTGTAAGCCATTCTTGGTGTAAATTGTCCTAAACTTGAGAGGACTTAGTTTTTCTCTAAAGCTACCCATTCTCACACTTCTCTTTCAGAAAATTGTGGTGACTTGAGAGTTACATTAATAACAATGGGGCCTACATCAATGTACATTTTTGGAGAAACTAGCATCATTAAATAAGATTTGTCATGCTGGTATACTAGAAAATTAGTATATGCCTTGCTGGACTTCTCTAGTATACCAGTAACCTTTTAAATATAAATTACAGCTTTTATAATTAACTGATCACCAGGGATCCTAGTTTTCTGATAAAAAAAATCCCCAATTTTCAAATTAAAAAAAGCCCACCCCAAATCCACATTTTACATGATTCAAATGAAACACCACTAATATACAAGTTTCCCTCACTTTATACAGATTATGTATGTGCAAATTCACTCTTATGCAATGACCCTTTTTCATAGTTTCATAGTTTCTAGGGTTGGAAGGGACCTGAGTAGATCATCTAGTCCAACCCCCTGCCATGGCAGGAAAGACTACCGGGGTCAAACGACCCCAGCAAGGTGTTCATCTAATCTCCTCTCAAAGACCCCCAGGGTAGGAGCCAGCACCACTGTGCTTGGAAGTTGGTTCCAGACCCTAGTCGCCCTGACAGCGAAGTAGCGCCTCCTGATGTCTAGCCTAAATCTACCCTCTGCCAGCTTGTGACCGTTATTCCTGGTCATTCCTGGCAGTGCTCGGGGGAACAGGGACTCCCCCAATGCCTGCTGATCCCCCCTGACTAGTTTGTAACAGGCCACTAGATCCCCCCTCAGCCTTCTCTTGTGGAGGCTGAACAGGTTCAGGTCCCGTAGCCTCTCCTCATAGGTCCTGCCCTGTTGCCCCCTGATCATGCGAGTGGCGCTCCTCTGGACCCTCTCCATGTTGTCCACATCCCTCTTGAAATGCGGCTCCCAGAACTGGACGCAGTACTCCAACTGCGGCCTGACCAGTGCTGCATAGAGGGGGAGGAATACCTGCTCGAGATGCATCTGTGGATGCATGACAAAGTACAGTTGGCCTTCCTGACTGCATCCCCACACTGCCAGCTCATATTCATCTTGGAGTCAATGATGACTCCAAGATCCTTTTCCACCTCTGTACTGACGAGAAGGGAGTTCCCCAGCCTGTAGGTATGGTGCTGGTTGTTCCTCCCAAGGTGCATCACTTTGCACTTGTCGGTGTTGAGTCCCATCCTAGTCTCATCCGCCCATCCCTGTAACCTGTCTAGGTCCAATTGTAGCCTATTCCTCCCTTCTAGCATGCCCGCTTCTCCCCTCATCTTAGTGTCATCAGAAAAATGTCATTGTATGCAAGGTAAATTCACTCTTATGCTATTAGTGTGGTGGAAGCCTGCAGTCAGCTGCTTTGTGTGGTGCATTGTAGGAGTGACACACAACAAAATATAGTCTCCTGTGTGGATGTGTGCTCCTTTCTTGTTGTCTGTGACATGTAGTGCCCTGTGCTTGTGTGTACTGTCTGTTGTTGGTGAGTACCAAAATTGTCTTGTAAAATTGGTAGAAATGGGTCTCAGGGTCAGTACAGTTGAGGTCTTGGAAAGTATTTGTTACATTTTATACTGGGTTCTCTTTATGCGAATTCAAGTTATGCACCATTTTCCATGAATACATGTACAGCATAAAGTGAGGGAAACTTGTATAGATATAGATATAGATATAGATATAGTGGTGATTCATTTTAATCATGGAAAAATGTGGATTTGGGGTTATTTTTTTAATCCAAAAAGTGTGTGTGTGGGGGGCGGGGAGGTTTAGCAGAGAAAACCAGGATCCATGCTGATCACAACATTTGAAGTTGGGAAGTAATTTTCTCTTGTAAATTTTGACAGAGGTGGGTGCAAATTTAAATAACCTTTCCTATGAAGTGATAAATAGGAAACACCTGTTAACATCACAGGAGGCACATCCTACATCTCTGACTCCTGCAATTGCTAAGGGTGGTCAGAGCTAATCTACAGACTTCCTTTTCCTCCAGTTCTGGATAATAAAACCAGGGATACTGGTTTTCCCTGATTTAAAAATATCCCCAATTTTTGGTTTTAACAAAATGAACCCCAAATCCATAACTTCTAGATGCCTTCAATGACTAGACATTTCATCACACTTCTGCCTATTACAAAAAGATAACCCATTAAAAGGTAAGCTGGCAGAAGAATTGTATCTGATGTCCCTCTTTTAGTCGCTTTGATATTTACCTTCCCTCTGTCAGCACTGGTGTTTGTTCTGCTCTGCTCACCTTTAACACATGCTTCAGAATTATTGCCAACAGCTGAGGAAAGGATTAGGTAGTTGGCAACTATAAACCCCAGATGCTGAGCTTTGGAATCATTTTTTTTTCCAGCTGGCAATGAATGACTGAATTGATACTACTGCTAGAGATGGAGTGATAATGACTATGAAATTCCTGGGGGTTTTGTACTGTAGGTCAGGCTGTTGATGGACAGGACGGGGCATAATGGAAAAGACAGGGTCACTGCCTCTGCTTCATTTTTTATTGTTGCTGGGTCTGGTGTGGAACTACCTGCTGAATCATTGGCCATCCCTCCTGACGTCAGTGGAACTGGCACATCATGACAACTGGCTAGATGGCAAAACTATAAAGAAGGATTTAGAAGTCTTTGGTGAATCACTGACTCAATATGAGTCTGCAGGGTGAAGCAGCTGCAAAAAAGGCTAATGCGGTTTAGGACTGCATCAATAAGAGCATAAGAAATAGGAGGTGAGAGTGCCTCTTTGCTTGGTGATGGTTAGGCCTCATCTAGAGTATTGTGTGCAGTTTTTGGGCTCCACATTTTTAAATGGACATGGAGAAGATAGAGAGGGTCCAAAGGCAAGTGACATAAATGATAAAGAGCTTGAAAAGCAAGCCATATGAAGAGAAGTTGAAAGAAATAGCCATGTTCAGCCTGCAGAAAAGGCAATTAAGAGGGGACATGATTGCAGCCTTCAAATATCTGCCACAAAGAAGAGGGCCAATCTTCTTTTCTCCATTGCTGCAGAGAGTAGGACACATAGCAGTGGCTTGATATTGTAGTAAAGTAGGTTTAGATTGACTACCAGAAAAACTTTTTCACCATTAGACCAGTGAAGCAGTGGAATAGACAAGGGAAGTTGTGGAGGTTGGATAAGCATTGGTCAAGATGGCAACAGCTGAAAGTGTAGGAGCCCCTTTCCCCTTACATGGATCACTGGGAAATCACGGTGGATCTGGACAGTGACTGGACTTCATTTCCCAGCAGCCCCTATCCATATGGCTGTGGCCAGTTTCTATCGAGACCACAGCAGCAGTGATGCTATGACAGCATGGGACCAGGGTTTCCATGTAGACCAGCCCCAGCAACACTGGTAGGATGCACAGTAGGGCAGGGAGCTGCTTTGCAGCCAGGGCTGGGATCTTGCAGTGGTGACAACATGGTCCAGAGCCAGGGCAGAGCCCTGGGCATATGGGCAGTGTATTGCAGCTCTGTCCCAGCTCTGGACCATAATATCACCACCACAAGAGCCCAGCCCTGGCCATGAAGCAGCTCCGCATCCTGCCACACACCCTGCACTGCTGGGGCTGGTCTCCACAGAAATGCTGGCCTTGTGCTGTCACAGCACCCGCCACTGCTGGAATCTCCATAGGAACTGACTGTAGCGTTGTGGGCAGGGGCTGCTAGGAAATGGAGTTTGCCATGGCCAGTTACAAACTAGTCAGAGGGGACAAGCAGGCACTGGGGAAGTCCCTGTTCCCCCAAGCACTACCAGGAGTGACCAGGAATAATGGTCACAAGCTGGCAGAGGGTAAATTCAGACTAGACATCAGGAGGCGCTACTTCACGGTCAGGGCAGCTAGGATCTGGAACCAACTTCCAAGCGCAGTGGTGCTGGCTCCTACCCTGGGGGTCTTTAAGGCAAGGCTGGACAATCACCTTGCTGGGGTTGTTTGACCCCAGTACTCTTTCCTGCCATGGCAGGGGGTCGGACTTGATGATCTGCTCAGGTCCCTTCTGACCCTACAAACTATGAAACTATGGGCCGGACTTTGCCCACCCCGGATTAGCGAGTCTTGTCCTTTCACTCAGGGTCAGACTGCCATACTTGGCTCAGAGAGGAATTTTACTCCACAGTGAGGGTTTTTGCTTTTCTTTGTATTTGGGGGTAAGGGGTGGGTGGTGTGGTCCTCTTCCTTGGATCTATCAATTGTATTTTAACAATTTCTGCAGGAGCAGGATTGACAATGCCCTCAGGTCTCTGCTATGTTTGTGTAGGCTGTTTTCTTGGTGTTTTGCAGAGATGTGCCTTTCAGTTGTACAACAGTTTTAGGAAATTTTAGGAGTAGTTTTAGGAGCAGCTTAGAAAAGCAGACATCAGGGATAGTTTGGAGGAGGAGGAGCCTGCCTTGAGTAGGGTGGAATTAGATGCGATCCCATCCAGACATACATTTCTATGATGCTATAATGAAATGAACAGCTCACAGAACCAGTCATCAAAAGAATCTGAGAAATAAGTCTGCCCCTGCAACAATCAACATTTTCTGTTTTAAGAAAAAGATTTGTATGGGTAGTTCCAAGATAGAAAAGATAAATGTAAGTACGAGAAAAAATATTTCATTAACTTAAATATAGAATGAAAGCCAGTAAAGTTGGCTGAGGAGCTGTTTTTAATATCTCTGGATCACATTTTTCCCCTGTCCTGTTCTTCCACCTGAGCCCACCAATGGAAGAGCTTTTTAGGCAGAAGTTTGGAAGTCACAAAGGGCATGAAGAAAAAGCAAAACCAGAGCAAGAAACAAAGAAATCATTAGTCCTGCAGTCGATGAATGAAAATCTGTCAGTGTAGCTCATTCAGAAAATTGACTCAATGCTCTCCTTATCGAACCATTCCCTGTATATTATTATTCCACATCAATTGAAAATGTGTTTTTTAGAGTAATATATGAAAGCTTATCAAAAGGATGCACTTGCAGATTCTGTGCTTGTCCTCTTAGGAGGCAAAACGTAGGAAATGCTATTCATACTGGTAGGCATTTGTGGATTTTCAACCACCCCTTCCCCAATTCTAGAGTCTGGCCACTACAAAGGTCAAAGTAAGACTGATCTGCTGTTCTGCTCGATGCAGAGAACTCTCTGCAGTGAGAAGAGGGATGATAGTGTAAATCTACTAAGGTCAGTCTTATGATGCTGATACATAACTGGAATTCTCCCCTACTCTTTTGTAATGTAAAGGGGGCTATTTGTGTACCTCTAAAGACAGAATTTTGTGACCTATTTATAATCCCTGTCAATGAGCAAGCTGCAAAAGGATGTGGTTTCTAGGGCTGTGAGAAATTTCACTGGCAGTTTTGTTTCAACGCTGTTTCAACTAATTTTGAGCTCGAAACAGCAGAATTGAAATGAAACAGAGAGCTCTGCAATGGCTTCAAAACAAAATGAGGCAAATCAACGCCTTTCAAAATTTTCAAAACATTTCAAGTTTCGAAGCTCAAGCTGGGCTTGCCTGCAGGGAAACAGAAACTGAAGTAAGGAGAGGGAGGGGGAAGAGGGGGGAAGGGGTGGGGGAAGGATTGCTCTCATTATTGACTCTCAGTGCCACTGCCAGTGATGTGCCAGTGCCTGTCACCCTTCCCTGAGGTCCCATCCAACCCCAGTGCTTCAGGGAAGGGATGGAAAAACTGCATAAAAGGCAGCATTGTTTGAACTGCCCTGCTTTCTGCTTTGGTGTCAGTTGAGTGAGGGCACACCTTAACACACATACAGTGTCACTCACCCGTGTCACAAGTTTTGCCTGTCAGCAGCCAGAGGTGCAGGGCCCCAGAACCCTTGCACTTATCTCTTGGACAGCTGGCATGCTTCGTGGCCTCAGCAGGGGCTAGCGAGCCTGCACCTTTCACCCTACTGCGCCTTAACACACAGTGTCACCCATGTCATGAATTTTGCTTGTCCACAGCTTGAGGTGCAGTTTCCCCCAAACCCCTGCACCTGTCTCCTTGAAACTTGGCAGGCTTTGCTGCCTCAGCAGGGGCTACCATTCCTGCATGTTTCGTCCAAATCAGGCCAGAAATGACAAAGTTATAGGCTGTTTTGTGCTTCTCCATTATAGCCTATGGGTGAAACATAGAAACGAAACAGAACGGAAGTTTCAAATCAGAATGAAATTTGAAATGAAACGCTGTTCTGTCAAAATGTCGAAATGCAAGTCGAAATGGAATGGTGCCTAGTGGTTTCACAACTCAGACTTTGACAAGCATTAAAGGAAACAATCTGAAACAGCATGGTGCAGGTGGCACATAAAGAAGTGAAATGTTTGGACACTAGTATGGTACAGTGAGAGACTGCAAAGGCTGCCAGGAAACCATACATACATTCGCAGAACTTGGACTGAATTGTGAAATGTGATTGGCTCCTTCAAAGGCGATTAGTTCACTCTTGAAACCACAGCAGCCCACCCTAAACTGAATATAAAAAGCCTAAGCTTCTGAAGCAAGTTGGAATTATCAGAAATTTGCATCATAGTGGCCACTTAACATCCTGCTGAAGTTTTCCCCAGGATATCCTAGGCACCTGGCCAGCAGACACTGCGAATCCTAGCACTGAAGTCCTCTGATCCTACTTGCAGCTGTGCTTACATGTTACCTGGCATTGTTTGGTGGGCAAGTTTGTAGTTTGTTAATAGAATCAGGTCAATTACTGGAATGTTTCCTTGATTTTAAACACCACTCCACCCACCAGTCCCAAAGTCACTCCTGCTCTCCCTAACACTTTAATAATAGTTTCTGCTCTTTCTGTTTAAGAAGCAAGCTGCATTTAAACATTGTTTTCCCAAGTGACAAAGTCTGACATTCAGCATTTCCAAAGGACTTAAATTGTCAGCAAAATGATCAGGGTACAGGGTTCAAGGATCCCTGTAACATTTTGAAAGGACAGGTGCCCTGTGTTCAGGTGACAGTGATGAAATTAATACTGAAAGTCACAGTTAATTGTGACATTATCCATATCCTCCAGGAACAGAGAAAACAAAAGAAATAAAAAAGATGTGCTTTATATAAAAACAATCTGCTATGAAGACCTGGAAAAGCGATGCAAACAAAACCTACATGACTTAGAATGAAACAACGCTATCTGATGTCGAGCAGATCCACACAAACATGTCTGAGATACTTCCTTGTCACTGATGAAAAAGAGAGAGTGCACTCCCATGGCACTTCCCATTTTCCCATCCCATAACACTTGACAAACACTGCTAAAGAAAAGGCTTGTGGTATCTTGAAAGCAGGGTCAAAGGGCAGAAGTGGATTAAGATGTACTGGGGCCCTGGCCAAATGCAAAACTGGAGGCCACCTCCCTCCATGGGAGCGGGGCTGCAGCATGGGAGGGGCCCCTTCCCCTCCTGATGCTGACAGGGGAGGCTGGGTGGACCCTGCTGGGCTGGGGGTGGGGGGGCATATGTCTTCTCTTCTCCCTGCTCCCTACCCCCTCCCACACTATGGCCAAACATACACAGGCACTCATACACAGGCATGCACACAAACAAGCACGCACTCTACTCTCACTCACTCTGCACATGGACACACAGACACAAACACACTCTCTCTGCCATGAGCACAGGCACACACACAGAGACAAGCACACACAGATGTAGACGCACACAGATGTGCACCTTGCTGGGGTCGTTTGACCCCAGTACTCTTTCCTGCCATGGCAGGGGTCTGGACTGGATGGTCTGCTCAGGTCCCTTCCAACCCTAGAAACTAAGGAACAAAGAAACACTCTACTCACTCACTCTCTGCACATGGACACACAGGCACAACACACTCTCTGCAATAAACAGATACGCATGCACGCATGAGCATGCACATGCATATGCACACACACACATGCACACAGGCACACAGATGCACCCACAGAAAGAGACCCACACAGATGCACAGATGTGCACACAGACACACAGATGCATGCACACAGACACAGTTGCACACAGGTGCACAGATGCACACACATGCACACAGATGCACACAGATACGTGCACACACAAACAGATACACACATGCAGATGTGTGCACACAGATGCACACACGTGCACAGACACAAGCAAATGCATACACACAGAGATGCATACACACACAAGCAGATGCACACGCATAGATTCACATGCACACAGATGCACCCAGAGATGAGCAGACACGCACACAGATGCACGCACACACAGACACACAGACAAAAGCAGACATACATACACAGATGCACACATGTACACAAAGCTCCATCGACAATGAAACCAAGCAAGCCACTCGTACAGAAGCTGAGACAATAGCTCCCCTTCAACACAACAGGCAGCCAGTGACCTCAGCAGAAGGACTTAGGTGCCTGTACACCAATGCCAGAAGTATGGGGAACAAGTAGGAGGACCTAGTCCTCCTGCTTTCCACTAGGCACTACAATCTAGCAGGGATCACGGAGACCTGGTGGGACTCCTCTCATGACTGGATCACAGCCATAAAGGGCTACGTCCTTCACAGAAGGGATCAGGTGGGGAAGAGAGGAGGGGGTGTTGCCCTCTATGTGAAGCAGCAGTACACCTCTCTACAGGCCGATGTTGGATCCAAAGAAGAACAGCTTGAAAACTCTGGGTCAAGCTCCGGGGGAGGCATGGAGAGAGAGACCTGACTGTAGGTGTATACTACAGGCCGCCTAACCAAGGGGAGGAACTTGATCTAGCATTTGCCTATGAACTAATGGAAGCCGCATATACATGGGACATGGTTGTCATGGGTGACTTCAACTACCCAGACATCTCCTGGGAGGAGTGCTCAGCCAGCTTGAATCAATCACGATCCTTCCCGACCAGCACTGGAGAGCTTTTTTTAACTCAGGATGTGCACAGGCCAACTAGAGGCAATGCAGTTCTTGACCTGGTCCTGGCCAAAGGGGATGACCTGGTGACCAACTTAAACATAGAGAGCAGCCTAGGCAATAGTGGCCATGACCAAGGCTGACAAAACAGATACCAAGCTCGAAGTCTTAGACTTCAAAAATGCAAATTTTAATAAGCTCAGGTCACTAGTAGAGAATGCCCTAAGAAACCAAGGACCACAGGTAAGGGGAGCATGAGAAGAATGGTTATTCCATAAGGATACAATCCTTAAGGTTCAGAGAAAATCCATTCCCTTACAAAGAAAAAGTAGCAGAAGGGTCAAAAAACCCTCTTGGCTAAGCGGGGAAGTTATAGCCCTCCTACAGAAAAAGAAAGAGGCATACAAACAATGGAAGCTTGGGACAGTCTCTAAGGAAGACTACCTGACAATGGCCCCCACTTGTAAAAAACAGATTAGACAAGCTAAGGCAGAGACTGAACTAAAACTAGCTACAAGATTCAAAGACAACAAAAAGTCCTTCTTTAGCTACATAGGGGGTAAAAGGAAAACTAATAGGAGTGTGGGGCCACTGCTCAGTGCCTCAGGATACCTGGTCACTACCACTCAGGAAAAAATGGAACTCCTAAATAACTACTTTGCCTCGGTCTTTCACAAGACCAAGGGGAACAAAATGCCAGGTATGGCACGGAATGAGCAGGTCAGGATTGACACTGTTCCCACCATTGCCATAGAACTGGTGTGTGTTCAATTAAAGAAATTAGATGTACATAAATCAGCAAGACTGGATGAACTTCACCCAAAAGTGCTGCAAGATTTGGCCAAAGTAATTACAGAGCCCCTAGCAAAGGTCTTTCAAAAATCATGAGCCTCTGGAGAAATCCCAGAGGACTGGAAGAGGGCCAGTGTTGTGCCCATCTTCAAGAAGGGGAAGTGTGAAGACCCAGGAAACTACAGGCCAATTAGCTTAACTTCTATTCCAAGGAAAATCCTAGAAACATTTATCAAAGAGGCTATATGTGACAAACTTGCAGAAGGCATGATACTGAATGACAGCCAACATGGCTTCATCGCAGGCAGGTCTTGTCTGACCAACCTCATTTCTTTCTATGATCAGGTGACTCATCACCTGGATGAAAGTAAAGTGCTTGACATCATATACTTCAACTTCCAGAAAGCCTTTGACCTGATATCCCATGAGGTACTAATCAGAAAACTGAAAGATATCAGGCTCAACTATGGGACTGTCAAGTGGGTGCGAAACTGGTTGTGGGGTAGGATACAGAGAGTCAAAATGAATGGATTGGTGTCACCTGGCAAGATGTGGGCAGCAGTGTACTCCAGAGATTGGTACTTGGCCCGGAGGTGTTCAATATCTTCATCAATGACCTGGATGAGGGGGTGAAAAGCCCATTGGCCAAATTCTTGGATGACACCAAGATACAGGGTTGTGTGGACACACTCACAGATAGGCTGCAGGTGCAGGCAGACCTAGACAGGCTGGCTAGTTGGGCAGAACAGAACCAGATGTAGTTCAACATAGAGAAATGCAAAGTGCTGCATCTGGGAAGGAAGAACCCCCAGCACACCTAAGCCTGGGCATTGCTAACCTGACCAGCACTACAGATGAAAGGGATCTGGGGGTAACAATAGACCCCAGTATGAATCTGAGCCAGTAATGCAACTCAGTAGCCACTAGGGCCAATAAAATTCTGGCATGCATCAATCGATGCATCTTCAGTAAATCCAAGGATGTACTAAAGCTCGAGAGGGTCCAGAGAAGGGCCACACGCATGATCAGGGACTTGCATGGCAAGCCATATGAGGAGAAGCTGAGGGATTTCAGACTGTTCAACCTAAAGAAAAGAAGGCTGAGATGAGACCTGATTGCGGCTTACCACTATATCAGAGGCATACATCAGGGGCTCAGTGAACAGCTGTTCACCAGTGTGCCCTGGGGGAAAACTAGAAACAACGGCCACAAACTCCTGGAAGACAGTTTCAGGCTGAACATTAGGAAAAACTTCTTTACAACTACTGTGTCCAGACTATGGTACAAGCTCCCCACAGAGGTGGTGCAATCATCTATCCTAGAGGTCTTCAAGAGAAGACTGGATGGTCACCTGGCTGGGGTCATCTGACCCCGGATGTCTTTCCTGCTCATGCAGGGGGCTGGACCTGATGATCCTTCAGGGTCCCTTCCAGCTCTATGATTCTATGGTTCTAATATATTGTTTATATATATAGTATTATTTGTACAAACTATGCCCTAAATCACTTCACAGCTTTAAACAATAAAGTTATAGGATTAACTAAGAAATTATGGATACGTGAAACAGAAATTAAATTTTATATGTATAAAGGCAAAATAGATGTTTTCAGATGAGATTTTACAGTTAATGAACAGATGAAAAGAGATACAGAAAAGCTGTTGCATATGTCCAAACTAGGCAAGACAGAAGAGGAAAGAGAAGGGACTTATCCCATTCAAAGGGAAAATGAAGACAGGCAAGGTCCATGAGATAAAACAGAATGGGTCCAGGGAGGGTTTTGTAAAGAAGCAATACTGGAATCTGAAGGAATATGACTTAGAGAAGTCATAAAGACAGGCAATTCAATAACTAAGGCAAAAGGCACAAAGGGGCATGGGTGAGCAATTCTAGCAGCAGTGGAGCCAAGATAGTGTAAGCCAGAACCTTGTGGGATTAGTTAAAGATAGATAAACAGTAGCCATTAAAGAGTGAGAAATAAAGGCACTGAAATATCATCAGTACAAAAGCATGGGCAAAAATAAAATAGAAAAAATTATCTGGGAGAATGCCCAGTGGAACAGAACAGAGCAGATTTCCTGCCTTAAACAGCCTCCACCAGAAATAGTTAAAAAGATAAAATACAAAAGATAATATATGATCTATTATATCTTCAGCTCCCCAGTCAAGCTGATCTGCATGGTGATTAGTAATGTTGCCTTGGTTCCTGCTATGTTTTGGCACTGCATTTCCATCAGAAAAAGTCTGTAAAAATGAAAAGTACAGTGTTAAAAATGGCATGTGGTTTTCATTTCCCTTTCTCCAGGGAAACTGTGGGATGCAGCAGTTGCCTTTGAACAAATTGCTCATAAACCTAGATTTGGTCTTTCCTGGGCATTCAGGGCTATAGGCAATTCACTAACACTTTCATATAATTACAGTAATTTACACATCTGCAATTTTGTGCCCACTGTAAACTGCAGGGGCAATGGCCTGTGAGAAATATAGAATACCAAATACATAAGGAGCTGATTTTGCTGGTAAATCTGGGAGCTAAGAAGAGATTTTCAAAAGCACAAAGGAAATTAGGCATCCAACTCCTAATGGCTTTAAAAATCTTCCCTTAAAGGACTGTAAGCCACACTTTACTCCTGCCACTGTATCTGCACAAAAGGCACAAGCAAGCAGAAACCGTAATTGTCCCTCATAGACAAATGCTACTGTAAAGGCCTGAGAGTTGCCAAGTACTTTGTCTTCTGACAGGTATGAGTCTTTGCTTGTTAATTTAGGTGAAGAAGACTTCAGGAAGCCTCAGAGGGTATGTATGCATCATTTCTGCAGTGTTTTCAGAGAAGGATACTCCAAAACACACCCTACTCATTGCTCCTGTACGCATGCTCCAACCCCGGGAAGAGACTCCTGAACACTTGCTCTCCAGCTCTCTGTTTTTCTGTCTCCAGCCTGCTTTGAAAGTGGTTGCAGGAAATACCCACAGAGCAACTTAACAACCACCTTTCTGGGTTTGGCTTGTATGAGCAGGAGTGGATGGCTGTGTAATACTTGACAGCATGCCATGTGTGCCATGGAAGCAATATAAAATCCAACACAGGAATTAGCAGCATTGTCAAATATCAAAACCAAAAGACTAATTTAAAGCCAAAACTTAGACTTTGAAGAGTGGTATCACTGTCCATCAATGTCCAGGAAATTCATGAAATGAAAGTCCCTAAAGATCAAATATATGTAGACCAGTGAGCATAAGCTTCCAAGGCTATAGAGGAACAGTACCTAAAGCACTCATTAATATCCATTTCGGCAGCAAGAACTCCATTACAAAACTCCAGAAAGATAATATATTTGTATCACTTTCAGTGTTTAAGTAAACTGTTTCATCTTAGAGAGACATACCATTTAGATTTTTTTCTCCCTACTGACCTCCTTCCCAAATAACCTGCAGGATTGTCTGAGTCATTACACTGGAGAGTCAGTAGTCTGTGACACATTCATGTTAGTTGATGCATTGTGGCCAGTTATCACTTAGGCTCTTCATTCCCATTAGTTTTAATGGTCACTGAGCTTCATGGTTAATGGTTTCCACCATCCCATTATTGTGAGTTTTCTTTCTCCTCTCAAATCAGCAGCATAACTAAAGAGTGGCAATCAGCCATGGTAACCAACTTTGGGAGGCAGAGAGCAAAAATAGCAGACGTTGCACTATTGGCCCAGTCACTGCCACTGCTTCCAGAAATCTGGTTATAGCTGCTGGCCTAGCTACCACCACTGCCTGAGGTGCAGAACTACCCAGTTACACCTCTTTCTCAGACTATGTTCCTTGTTGACAGTAGATTGCAGCGTTTCAATTGAATCATGGAAAAATGTGGACTTTGGGTTATTTTTTATATCTGAAAATTTGGGCGGGGGGGGTTGTCAAAAGAAACAAGGATCCATGCTAATCAAGCATCTAGAGTTTGGGAATAATAGCATCCTGTGTATTTGATCTTTCCATTGGACTGATGTTGGGAAAAGCTATAGATCATGTGCACTGCCATCTGTATTTACAGTGAAACTTGCAAAATATGTAGTGACTTGTTCACATCAGTAACTTCTTACAGCCTTATGAAAAATATTCAAAATGTCCATTTTCTGTAGCCAGAAATTCAACTAGGCATTTGCTCACTGCTGCTCAAGCCTGGTTTCCTATCAATTTCTGGACATATAAAAGAGAACCCACTGTTACTGGCACAAATCAGATTGACTACAATAGCTGGATAAACTTCTAAATGCATCTCTTTGCATGCAGCTGGGGTCCAGCTCAAAGTCCTACTAGGCATTTGGACACTGCCTCTGGAGCTGCTGTTTGGACTGACTCTGCCTGTGCCTTGTAGGGTACAATATCACTCTGGAGAAGTAAAACCTCTGCACTAACTGTTCTAGCAGGTGATGATTTTGTAGTGCTTCCAGAAAGCACTACTGTTATAAAATAAATGTTTTAAGGGCCTTATATTTTTGCCCACCTCTTATCCTGCTGTAGTTCACTTTGATTTCAGCCAGCTAGCCCTTCTCTACTGTCAGGCTAAATAGTAGTTTCCTCATCCTCTTGCTTTCTACAAAAGTATTTGTGTTTTCTAGTGTGAGGTGACCTGTTTTGCAACATCTGAGAACCAGCTGATATGATGGGCTACTTTTCATACTTTTGCTTACTTGTCTGTGCTATCACAAAAAAACCAGTTTGTCATGCCATAAATTGAAGCCTCTTACATCTATTTCCAATAGACATTTATTTGTTCAAAGAGAATACAAAGTGCTTCTCATTAAAAGGACCCGAGGGCGATTGGTTAACCAATAGTAAACTCACAAAATAAAGCTCACTTATAAGCCAAGTTCAGACCTGATTCAGGTGTAGTTCTGTTATGGAAATGAATCCACATATGTTTGGCCTAGATTTAACACCCTACAAGAAGCAATATGTATATATTGTTTATATATTATATAATGCTATATAGAATATAATGCTATATTTTAATGAAGAGTAATTAGCAGGGATTCTGATTTTCTCTGATAAAAAAAATCCCCAACCCCCAATTTTCAGATTTAAAAAAGTAACCCAAAATCCACATTTTTCCATGATTAAAATAAAACACCACTATATCTACATCTATTACTGGTGTTTCATTTTAATCATGCAAAAATGTGGAATCAGAGAAAACCCTGCTGATCACCTACTTTGCTGTCTGCTCCTGCCTGATCTCCTGCTCTGCCTTCTGTTTCCTGGTTTATTTCCTGCTGTGCTCCCTATCCACTGATTGATCTGCTGCATGGCACACACAAGGGCTGCCCATGTCACTTGTGGTGCAGGTTTACCACCCTTGGATGAAACAATAGAGATTTCATCCCAAACATAGGCCTATGCTGCTGAGGTAAAAAAAACTCTCTCTCGGTTCGTTTTCTTTGGAGGCTCATTGAATAACAAATTCTTAGGCACACATTGTTGGTGAGACAAAAGGTATATATTTGCAAATAGGGTCAGAGGGAGAAGACAAAAGATCAAAACCCTCTGCCCCTGAGTACCATCATTAGCAGGCTTTTATCCCCTCTCTTCTGGCACGTGTACAGAAGCAGGAACTCTTACAACTCATTTCCGGTTCATACAAACATGCATGAGAATACGTCAGATCATGCATCCCATGTGTATTATAATTAACTACTTAAGTATGCGGGGCGGATAGGCTTAATATGTATTAGCTGATTGCGCCTGCTCAGAAAGTATTTTAGGTTACCAAAAGTTCAAACCTTCTCTGCCCCAAGGACAGGACCATTAAAAATTGCAATTTACTCTTATCTACATGAGAACGCTAAGGAGTATATGCTTTACTGTAACAAAGAGATAGTAAATTTGCAGAACAAAGAGAGCTCTTAGAGTTTTCCTTCAGTTCCCAACCCCCCCCCTTCCCTCTCTCATTAGGGAGACAAGGAAGGCTGGCAGCCGTACTTATTCAAAGGACAACTATTGATGGGAGCTAACAGCTATTGATAATGCATTTTTAATAATATTTCTAACAATATTCCCCCCTCAAGATGCTTTCTGATCTTTACTTCATTTGGGCATATCAAGATAATTACGAGGAATTCTTCTGAGAACCATGACTTTTGCTACAGTCTGTGCTTTTAGAGGGACTGCTGCAACCTGCATTCCTTCTACTGTGGTGGTTATCAATCTAGTAAGACAAGGAATGAGACAAGGGATAAAAATCAAACCAGTTAGAGCACACAAAAGCACAAACCCTACTTTTTTCCACCAGGGTCCTCCAAATAATTGAAACCACCAGTCCTTATTCCATGTGGTTTCCCACGTTTGTATTGGTACATGGGCTATTTTCCTAATCTCTTTGGCAATCTCTAAGACCACCTTCCCGTTATCATCTATTTGGAGGCAACAATTAGAAAGGTTGAACTTTCCACAGACTCCGCCATCCCCTGCGAGTAAATAGTCTAAAGCCATTCGATTTTGGTATATGGCTTCCCTCATCTGAGAACTTTGTCGAGCCAGCAACTCGAGAGCAGTGGCGGTCTGGTTAGTAATTACTTCCAAGACTGCCTGCAACCGGATGATTCTATTCAGCATATATATTGGTGTCCGGTAGCCCCAACTTCCATCATTAGCCCATGTAGCTGGTCCATAATACTCAATAATCCTCTGAGGAGGCCACTCATCCTCCTTCCACTTTTGGGAGCCACCCTGTGTCAAACTTACATCAATACTTCTCTTGGCCCTGTTCCAATCATCATACAAAGAGACTCCCAGCTTATTTCCACCCTCAGATGGTAACAAAAAGAAAGATGGTACAATTACTCCAATATAGCAGGTTCCCGTCCACCCTCGTGGTAGGACCGTATAGGCACGCTTTCCACAAATCCAATAATGTCCTTTTAGGGCCCTGTGTTCCCCTCCCAAGGCTAGGGGGTCACGGCTGTGGAAAAGAAGGGGATAGTATTTGGTGCCTTTATGCCCTAAAGGGCCAGTGTGATAGTTACTCAGTTTAAACTGACATTTCCATACGCCATCTTTATCCCTATACTCGCACTTGGTTATTTCATTTGTGTCATTTAAGGCACTCCAATATGCATTAAACCTTGCCACTGTGCCATTCAGGTGTGCCCATTGCCACTTATAAATGTAGGTAAATCGTTCGCCTCGGGTCTTTTCATATGCCTGACATCTGGTAGGGTCAGGATCGAAAGGTAATATTCTTGTTCTTTTGAAATTTTGCATCTGTGTGGAGATTGGGAGCCTAACAGCAGCAGAATTCCATTGATCAGCATACCTGCTGCATACTCGGGCCCATTTTAATGTCCATGTACACTGACTATGTCCTAACCTCTTTCCTGTACCATTACTGCTAATACAGTACTCTCCCAAGGCCACTTGGGAAAGATCCCAGCTGTGGTTCTCATTCCATTCTTGACCAGTACTCTTAACATCTGCTTTGTCACTGACTAACCATTTTGGGGCCAAAGGAAAAGCCCTCCAAGGCCACTGTTCTCCGGCCTCTCGGAGCCCCCCACAGGCCCAGCAGTTGGTAAGATTAAAAGTACTTGCAATTCTCTCCATCATATCAACATACAAATTTGTCCCTGGGGGAGTAATTTGGGAAAGCGGGGGCATAGGCCAGTGGCTAAGGCTATGCAATCCTGCTTCTTTCATTATGCAGATAACAACAAGGCACATTATAATTCCCACCATATTTTCCCTTTTACTTTCTGGACTAATTTTCTGAACTTTGATTAAGCCGTCTCAGGCGCACTTGGAGATCACCAGTAGGTTCACAGCTCCACTTGCTGGCTTCTTGTTCCGAAGACGACTCAGCTTCCGGAGTGAGTTCGTCTTGGGAGTTGTTGTCCTCTGACGCTTGTGGATGTCGTTTCACACGGGTATGGTGTATCCAACGGTCATGGCCAGCAATCTTTACAGCGGTGTGGGTTGTTAGAAGTACCTGGAAAGGGCCACTCCACCTCTTAGTCAGAGGTTCCTTTTTCCACCGCTGCACCAAGACCCAGTCTCCCGGGGAGAAGTCATGTACCGGTACGTCTAAAGGCAGGCGCTGAAAGGAGGCTGCATACCTGTGAAGAGAAAACAAGACAGACTGCAAAGCAATAACGTACATATGAAGCTCACTATTACCTAATTCAAAAGTTACATTCTCTCGCATCCCAGGAGGTAAGACTCGAGGCGGCTTGCCAAACATAATTTCATATGGGGTCAATTTAAGGCCCCGTCGGGGAGTGTTTCGAATGCAAGTAAGGGCGAGCGGCAATGCTTGAGGCCACTTAAGACGTGTTTCAATACAGATTTTGGTGAGCAAAGTCTTTAAAGTCCTATTCATACGTTCCACTTGTCCTGAACTCTGTGGTCTCCATGGTGTGTGTAATTTCCAAGTAACCTTGAGAGTTTGCGCGACTCCTTGAACCACTTTTCCCACGAAGTGTTGTCCTTGGTCCGACTCAATGGACTCAGGCAGGGAATACCGTGGAATGATCTCCTGCAACAAATACTTTACTACTGTAGCCGCAGTGGCAGTCCTGGTGGGCCAGGCCTCGACCCAACCAGAGAGCTGGTCTACCATGACAAGTAAAAACCCGTGATGTCCGGACCGTGGGAGCTCGGCAAAATCAATCTGCCATGCCTGTCCAGGGTACGCTGCCCAGGGTCTACCTCCCATTGGCACAGGGGGTTTCCTTCGGGGGTTTACTTTCTGGCATGTGATGCACTTGGTAGCAATGCGCTGAGCTTCTACATATAGCCCTGGAGCTACTGCTTGGCGGATCACTAGATCACCCATGGCCAAGCCTCCCATATGGGTTCTTGCATGGAGCTGTTGCAGCACCTCCCGAAGCAATGGCCTGGGTATCATGACTTTCCCTCCTGGTACCATCCACCACCCCTGTGAGTTCTTTTCTGCACAAGCTCTTTGTGCAAATTTATCTTCTTCAGGGGAATACTGTGGGACTAAATCTTGGATGTCTGGCCATATGGCATGGGACATGGCCTGCTTGGATACCTCCTCCGCTTCTCCCCCAATAAATGCAGCTTCCTTTGCTGCTGAATCAGCCTTTGCATTTCCAAGCTTATGCTTTTCCTCAGCAGCCTTCCCATGGGCCCGCACATGAATGACTGCTACCTCTTTAGGCTGGTGGAGTGCCTCTAGTAGCTTGATAATCTGGGGGCCATTAGCAATTTTATTCCCAGAGGCCGTAATAAAACCCCTTTCTTTCCACAATAGTCCGTGTGCATGGACTGTAGAAAAAGCATAGCGAGAGTCAGTGTATATATTAACCCGCTGGTCTGTCCCCAGCTGTAATGCTCGGGTGAGCGCAGTGAGTTCTGCGGCCTGTGCCGACCATGAGCTTGGCAATGACTCCCTCCATACTACCTTATCCAAGGTTACCACTGCACATCCTGTTCGTCTTTTTCCATCGATGACAGAGCTGGAGCCGTCTACGAAGTATTCAACATCTGGGTCCTCAATTGGGTCCTCAGCAAGATCAGGTCGCACCTGTGTGGTTTGATTTAGGACCTCAAGGCAGTCATGCATCGGTTTTCCTGGCTCCGGCAGCAAGGTTGCAGGGTTTAAGGCTGTAGTATGTTTGAAAGTAAGTCCTGGATTAGAGAGCAAAAATATCTCATACCGTGATTGTCTGGAGGGGTTAAGAAATTTCCCTCCCTCAGTCCCTAGGATCTGGGGAACTCCATGAGGAGTGAGTATTTCCATATCCGCACCCATGACTATCTTCTGGGCTTCTTCAACAACCACTGCTGTGGCTGCCACAGCCCGAAGACAGGCTGGCCACCCGAGTGCCACTGGATCTAGAACCTTTGAGTAATATCCCACGGGTCTCCAGGTCGGGCCCGATGGCTGTGTCAGCACCCCTGATGCAACCCCTTGATTCTCATGAACATACAGTCGATATGGCTTTTTACTGTTTGGGATGGCCAGGGCAGGGGGCTGGGTTAATGCTGCTTTAAGCAGATCAAAGGCATGCTGCATTTCTTTATTCCATTTCCATTTAGTGAGACTCTCCTTAGTTAGTGAGTCATATAGTGGTCTAGCCTTCCCACCATAATCTGGTATCCATAGTCGACAGAACCCAGTTAGCCCTAGGAATGCCCGCAGCTCCTTGGGTGACTTAGGTGGGGTTAGACCTTGGATTGCCTGTATGCGATCTGCACTTAGGGCTCTGACTCCTTTTGAGAGCTTATATCCCAAAAATGTGACTTCAGGCTGACATATCTGGGCTTTCTCTCTAGAAACTTTATATCCCTTTTTTCCCAGAGTGTTTAGGAGTGACCTGGTGGCTTCCTCACAGAGCTGCAAGTTTGGGCTTGCAACTAGCAGGTCATCCACATACTGGAGGAGAGTCACTGCGGGGTGTGATCCCTTCCACTCCTCCAAGTCCTTCTGAAGGGCAAGTCCGAAAATATGAGGGGCTGCTACGAATCCTTGTGGGAGAACTGTCCACATGAGTTGGGCTTTATGGAAGGTGTCTGGATCCTCCCATTCAAAAGCAAACAATTTTTGACTGTCTCGGTGAAGGGGAATAGAGAAGAAAGCATCTTTCAAATCTAGCACTGAAAATATTTTAGCTTCCCCCGGTACTTGTGTCAAAATCGTGTGAGGGTTCGGGACTACAGGATGGTCTGAAAGGACCTTCTTATTTACTGCCCGTAAGTCTTGGACCAGTCTGTATGAGACCCCATCTGCCTTCGGCACTCCAAGGATGGGGGTGTTATAGGGTGAAGTCCCTTCCACTAGCCATCCGTACCTCTTGTATTTCTTTATTAACGGCTTGAGTCCAGCTCTGGCCGCTCGGCTGAGTGGGTACTGCTTTACCCGAACAGGCCCCTCCCCATCCTTGAGTACGATCCTTACCGGGGAGACGAACTTAGCTCGCGCAGGGGTTCCATCAGCCCATACTGAGGGGTCTACTCCAGTCATGTGATGTTCTGGACTTACTGCAGGGCGTCGGTCCTCCAGGAGAGCCATCTGATAGTTCGAGCTCTGCTTGACAGGTAGCTGGACCACCATCTGATCGTCTCTGAAAAAGATCTCAGCTTGCAATTTTGTGAGTAAGTCCCGCCCAAGGAGTGCAACCGGGCAACTTGGAGAATACACAAAGGAGTGCTCAAGCAAATGATCTCCCACTTTGGTGAGGAGTGGTTTACAAACAGGGAGTCGGGTTTGCACTCCCTCAATCCCTTCTACAAGTACATGCTGTTCACTAGTTCCTGCACAGGGGGGTTTTTCTGGAATCATTGAAAATGTAGCCCCAGTATCCACCAAGGCTTCAAAGTTTTTGCCACCAACCCTAATGGTTACCATGGGATCTTCTCGGGCTCCAACCCGAAGGGTAGTGGTCTTAGATCCCTGTCCCCTTCATTCTGAATCCTCACCCTTGTCTTCTGCCCGCATGAGGTGACCTCTCGGTTCCCTCTCTCTCTTCTCCTTCAACTTCGGGCATTCCCTTTTCCAGTGTCCTTTCTCTTTGCAATAAGCACAAACGTCTGCTCCCACTCTTTCTCCTTTCCCCTTCTGCATCCCAGCCTTTTCAGAGTTCCCTCCAGTTATAGCAGCTGCTAGTGCTGCCATCTGTCGCTGAGCCTTTTTATCCTCCTTGCGCTCCTGCACTTGCTCACGATTCCCATACACCTTATATGCAATTTCCACCAGCTCTGAAATCGGTTTCCCAGCACCTCCCTCAGTTTTCTGTAACTTCTTACGGATATCAGCAGCAGATTGACCAATAAACATAAGATTTACCATGCGCTGGTTATCTGGGGCTTCTGGATCCAGATCCGAAAACCTGCGAAATGCCTCATACAGCCTCCCAAGGAAAGCTGAGGGATCCTCCTCTTTTCCCTGTCTCACTTCATACAACTTAGACAGATTGGTAACCCGAGGCACTGCCTTTCCCATTGCTTCCACTATAATTCCCAGATACCGTGCACTCAGCTCTCTGCCTTCGGCAGTGTGATTATCCCATCTCGGCTCTTCTACAGGGAAGGTATCACGCAGAGTACGACCAGCAGCACCCTCTAACTCAACTCTGGCTGCCGCAATACGCTCTGCTGTCCCCAACACTAATCTCCTCTCCTCCGGGGTTAGGAGGGTCTGGAGCATCATCTGGACATCAGCCCAAGTGGGTCGATGAGTCTGCCCAATGGATCGAAACAAATCCCTCATCTTTTCAGGGTCTTCACGAAAAGAGGGGCTCTGATTCTTCCAGTTAAATAAATCTGAAGTGCTAAATGGGGTGTAGACAAAAGTTGCAGTGCCTCCTTCCCCAATAACCTCTCGCATCGGACAGTTCAGCACCGGCTGTGACTCTACAGGCTTGCGCAAATAATAACCCTTATTTCCTGATTCAGATGAGGCACTTGGCTGAGGCTCACGCTCTAACTCATTAGATATGCCTTGGTACGTCGGTGGTGGTCTCTCTAAGGGAGGGGGCGGTGGTGCAGAAGGACTGGATGCCGAGGAGGCGTCTGACTCATCTTCGCTACCCGACAGGGCAACCGGAGCACGGGTCCGGTACTCAGCCAATTCAGAATTCCCCCCCTCATTAGACTCAGGAAGTACAGGCGCCCCCCCCCCGAGTCTTTTTCTTAACAAGCATCACATGAGACTTTACTAAGTAATTCTTAATCCAAGGTGGCTGATTTTGAACCACCCACAACCAACAATCAATATAAGGAAACTGATTCCAATACCCATTTTGCATAACAATTTCATGGATAGCTATCACTTCTTTTAGCACAAAGGATCCTTTCGGGGTCCAGTGGACCCCAAATGTTGGCCACTCGAGTTGACAGAACTTAATTAAATCATCTTTTTTCATTTTTATTCCGTAATCGGCCGGCCTTGCAAATTTATTAAAATGACGTAATAAGCACCTTAGAGGGGTATCCGTGTTTTCTACACAGGAGCTAACCGTACCCATTTTGCCCACAAAAGTGCACCCAAGGCACACCAAATACCAAAAAGTCCCTTACAGCAGATGATTTACCATGAGAACATGCACACCTCCTGCTCCGGACCCAGAACCAAATTGGGCAAAGGGAGTTCGTATACTCACTCAGATACCCCAGAGATCTCGATCCAAAGCCAAAAATGTGTACCTGAAGACTCCAAAAAAAAACAAAATTTGCATAGGAGCTCTTAGTGTTCCGGATGTTCCGGCTCACACCTCAAGCCCCCCCTCAGGGCGAGCCAAAAAGAAAGGCTCGGCGCGCAAACCCCCCAGGGGGGCAGAGACGATGTGCCGACGAACTCCGGAGTTATCCAAAGAATGCCCCACGTTGGGCGCCAAATTGAGGTAAAAAAAACTCTCTCTCGGTTCGTTTTCTTTGGAGGCTCATTGAATAACAAATTCTTAGGCACACATTGTTGGTGAGACAAAAGGTATATATTTGCAAATAGGGTCAGAGGGAGAAGACAAAAGATCAAAACCCTCTGCCCCTGAGTACCATCATTAGCAGGCTTTTATCCCCTCTCTTCTGGCACGTGTACAGAAGCAGGAACTCTTACAACTCATTTCCGGTTCATACAAACATGCATGAGAATACGTCAGATCATGCATCCCATGTGTATTATAATTAACTACTTAAGTATGCGGGGCGGATAGGCTTAATATGTATTAGCTGATTGCGCCTGCTCAGAAAGTATTTTAGGTTACCAAAAGTTCAAACCTTCTCTGCCCCAAGGACAGGACCATTAAAAATTGCAATTTACTCTTATCTACATGAGAACGCTAAGGAGTATATGCTTTACTGTAACAAAGAGATAGTAAATTTGCAGAACAAAGAGAGCTCTTAGAGTTTTCCTTCAGTTCCCAACCCCCCCCCTTCCCTCTCTCATTAGGGAGACAAGGAAGGCTGGCAGCCGTACTTATTCAAAGGACAACTATTGATGGGAGCTAACAGCTATTGATAATGCATTTTTAATAATATTTCTAACACTGCTGCCGTAAACAAAGATACATGCTTGGCTCATGTTGGCAGGATAATCTTGCTGACTATGACTTTATGGAAATCCATGTGTCTTTGAAAGACAGGAAAGAGTAAACAACAGAGAGAAAGAGCAGAAAAGCCAAGGAAAGAGCCTGGATAAGCCTTACGTGTGTGTCCTGAGAAAAGCAATGTAAAAACTTTTTTGGGATGAGTACTGGCTGAAAGAGGCTAGGCGCTATGAACAAAGAAACTAAATCTTACTGTTTACTACTTCTTTGGTTCAGAGAAAGAGGTATTTTTAAAGTCTTTGTTAAAATACAGGTTTATATCAAAGGTACCTGGCTATATCAGTTTTTCCTCCTAAGAAGCTATTCAAGGCTCATAGCACAGATCCTGGTTTTCTCTGATTAAAAAAAACCCAATTTTCAGATTTAAAATAGTAGCCCAAATATATATATATATAAAAACCAGGATCTCTGTTATATATATAGTAGCGTTTCATTTTAATCATGGAAAAATGTGGATTTTAGATTACTTTTTAAATCCAAAAATTGGGTATTTTTTGTTAATCAAAGAAAACCAGGATCCCTAGAAATTAGGCAAAGAGAACAGAGTAGGGACACATGCATTAATGTGCTTTCATGTTAAATCTAGTATCTCTATAGGAAGGGCTTCTATAGATGTACAGTGAGGCTGCTCCAACGTACTGTAAATCCAGCACATGCTGGAGTACTGAAATGAATGCACTCCAGCAACTTCCAACATCATGTGTATCAGTATCCCCGTACTGAAAAATGGCAGCAGGGCAGTTTGAACTAAAGCTGGTTCAAATTCAAAGCACCCCATTGCCATTTTTCATCACAAGGACATTGATACACATGATGCTTGGGTGCTTTTAATTAGTACTGCTCACTAATTAAAACACCTACCCCCTTCCCTATCTCTTGGACCATGTCTATAAATGCACAGAGGGCTGCAAACAAGTACAGGGGGCCTGCTTTGATGCACTGGAAATCCAGCGCATTGGAGCAGACTTAATTAATCAAGTCTGATGGAGCACAGAAATTAATGTACTCCAGCAGACTCTAGCATCAAGTGTACCAGTATCCCCATGCTGACATATGGCAGCAGGTCACTTTAAACTAAAGCTCGTTTGATAAGCTTTAGTTCAAAGCACCCCATCATCATTTTTCAGCACAAGGACGCTGATACATGTGACTCTCAGGCACTTTTAATTAGCATGGCTTGCTAATTAAAGTGCCTCCCCACACCTCCCGAAGCACATGTAAAAATGCCCAGAGGTACTAGGAAAATGAGCATTAGCCTGTTTTAAAGTGCATGAACTAAAGAGCAGCTTTTTAGTGATGGTTGAATGTGCATTAAAAATAGGCTAATGCACATTAAAGAGCATGTGTAGATGTTCCCACTGCACAGCAGAATAATTTGCAGCTCACTGTCTACATGCGCGTGGTAATTAAGGTGCAGTACACTAAGTTACTGCACTGCTGGATGGTCCTGTCACATATAAATGGTATCCAGCAGCACAGTAAATTACTGCACATCAATGGTGACATCAGGATTAGTTTACTGCAGCTCATCTTGAGCCAGAGTATATTCAGTAACATTAATTGCACATGTAGACATGTCCAGGGTGGGTGTGGGGCTAATCTGTGGCACATCTGCCAAAAAGCTACCTCCCACTGTAGCAGCTATCTCATTCTATAAAGGATCTTACCTATTTCTTATAACCATCTTTAGCGGAGGACAGCAGACATGCCCAACCCATAACATTACTTCACCTTTACAATTATCATCATGCATAACTTCTTTTGCTTAATGTGAAATTGCTTCAGTAATTAACACATGCATACTGTCAAAAATTCTGGATTTTGTAGACTTTCTTACAAGTAAATAAATTACAGTTGTATTTTTCCTACTCAATGCTTCAGCACTAACTAATCAGTTAAGTGGCTTTGCTTTACTTTAACTCTATACTGCTTGATATTTTAAAACCAATATCAGCTAGCAAATAGCACATGGTTTATGATGAAAATCATTTTAATTATCTCAATAAAATTCATGAAAAATTAAAAGGAATAGGAAATAACTCTGTGCTACTTTCTGGCTAATATCATTATATGTTTCATAGACATAAAAGAGGTTGTAAGATCACACTTTCTAAGATCCCCTGGAAGAGATAAATAATTGTTCAGTACTGCCTTTTAACAAGGCACTACAAGGCAACACGCTGTAGTACCCACAGACATGTCACCAGAAATCTCCTGCTCAGCACTATCAAAGACAGCTGGCAGATGTAAAGCAATGAACGTATGTAAACAGTAAATATTGAAATAGTTTGTCTGCTTATACTAATTAGGTCGTTAAACAGTTTTTGAATTTCAATACTGCTGTCACATATCACTTGCTCCCTTCCATCTCTCTTAAATGATGTTTAACACAGTAGGATGAAATGTAGGCTGAACGGAATTTCATGAAGACTGAATGACTAATACACAAAGCATTCATTTTCTTTATCTGTCCTGCATCTACCAATTTAAGCTGCAGCTCAATAAACTGTATATCTTCATGGACATTTTCCAATGTTTGTATTCTCAAGAGAATTTTCTGTGAATAATAGTTAATGTGTGCACAGTACTTTTAAGAGATAAAAGGCTGTAGGAGTATGGATCATTAAGGTTTCCTTGACCTTTTTCCAACTTTCAGGCACTGAAATCCAGAACCATCTTAAACAGGTATTTACAAAGCGGGTATTACGGGTATCCTATTCATTGTGTCTATGTCAGAAATAGATAGTATTACCCTTCAAACAAGGACTTTGTCTTCCTCTCTGTTTCTGAAGAGCTTCTGTTGGTACTTGATGACTAATTATTATTATGAGAAGTATTAATCACTCAGTAAATGATTCTCAGTAAATGATCCTTGATCCTCAGCTCCTTCAGGCTGTCATTAATGTCTTATATGTCAATTGTTCTAGTTTAACAGAATAATGGCTTGGATATTAATGCAGGATACTTCATAGATCACAGATCGCAATTACACTTACTGCATATCTTAAAGGAATCTAATAGCTTGAGGATTTGCATTTCAGGTAATGAAAAGCTTAGCAACACAAGATTTCTGGCAGGAACTTAAGACACATTTTTGTATTCAGGAGAAACTAATGATTCATGTTCAAGTTTAACTACTTGTATAATCTCCGAGTGGTATATGCAAGGTATGGGTAAGTAATTAAGTTTTGTTTCACTCTCAGGTCAGGAACTCTCTTTTAATTGAAAGCACAAAATATTTACAATTAGCTGCTAATATCTTGAGGGTGAGGTTTGAAATATGGAGGGGCTTGGTGGGGCTCAGACCTCCATAAGAGATGAGAGCCCCAGGCCCACCCTGTGCCTTTCTAAGCAGCTCAGGCAGCAGTGGCGGCTTCTCCTTCTGCCTTCCCAACACCACCACTGCAGACCTCCCCCAAGAGTTGGAGTATAACTCAGACTCTGCTGAACAGATTGCCAATATGAATTCCATATGTAATAGCATTTGTTGAGATCTTTGCTAGAAACTCAGCTGAACTGAGGCTATAAATGAGAAGGTTATTTATTTTGGCCACTGAGGCAACACTTACAGCAAGGCTGTCCAACTTCAAAGGCTCCAGCAGCCACACGCTGCATTGGTTGCGGGCCCCCAGGCTTCATACCACAGGGGCCACACACTGTGTGGGATCCCAGAACCCTACTGCACAAGCAGCCATCTCCCACCTCCAGAACTGCACAAGCCCACCCAGCTCCCTGTTGCTGCTGAGTTGGCAAGCCCCTTCCCCACCCCCTCACCGCTGCCTTGTGAGCAGTGCAAGCCCACTCCCCTTGCCCCCTAGCCTAACTATGTGGAAGAAACTGCCTACCACTACTACATAAACAGCTTGAACCCCCTCCAGCACTGCTGTGCAGACAGCCTAAGGCCCTCTCCTGCTGCCTGGACAGAGAGCTTAGCAGGTCACCTCTGGCCATGCTGCTCCGTCCTGAAGACCCTGCTACCACTACAGCAGCTGGAGCAATGAGATCACCAGAGATGCATCTGGGTAAGTGGGGAAAGTCACTGTTTCCTGCTTACCCAGACACATCACTGAGGTCTCTGGGATGTGTCTGAGTAAGCAAGCAAATCTGGGGCTTCATCCTGACATAAAGCATATGTCTGCAAACAGGGATTCCCTGCTTATGGCTATGTAGCCCCTGTCAGACCACAGCAGTGATATGTGCACCAGGGGAATCCTTTTGCAGAGGGATTTGCCTGGCCTGTGTATCTGACCCCTGACCTGGGATGTGTGCCAGCAAGAGGAGGCACAGCTGATTGCACTCCACAGGTGACATCTGTTTTCAGGCGTAGAGGTAGACATTACCACTTAGAGAGGAATTGTAAGGAATGATAATCAGGGTCCTGTGTACCTGATGCTTCTATGGCTACAAAAATTGTCGCAAGTGCCACCACGTGTGGTAGGTTTATGCTTCACAGTCTAAGCTTTCATTTTAAAACAAAACCCATTTTAAGCAAGACTTGTCTCTAGTACTTATAATTGCAAAGTTGACAGAGAATATGCAAACAGGAGTATAAATCAATTAAATATTGCCTTCCTGAAACTGAAACACCAGTTATAAGCCATCTGAACCCCTTCAGCATGGAAACAATTTAAATATTAATGTTTACTAAACATGAGCATGAAAAAAGGGTTTGTGTTTTTCCCATAACCTCAAGCTGCCTTGTTCTTCTCCCCAGATGATCCTACCGCAAAGGACAAAACTTCTAGATACTTCTTGAGAATTTCTAGCAGGGCTGTGTGAACCTTCAGGTGCTGATTTGATTTGGAGAAGATTTTGCCTGATTTCACGGCCAAATCTCCAAATCCGAATTGAATCAGGGGACTAATTAAAAGGTCCAAATCAATTCAAAGCTCTCTGAATCAATTCGGAAAAGATTCAGAGAGCTTCAGTGATTCGGGCAGTCCCCACTCGCTGCAGCAAGGAGCTGGTAAGTATGCAGACTTAGAGCTGGTAAGTATGTGGTGGGGGAGAGGGGCAATATAAGGGGGGAGGGAACCATGGGGGGACTCCTGCCAGGCCCCATTCCCTGCCTGTCCCCCACCCCCGTTGACCCCTGCCCTCTCTCCCAGCCCCCCCACCATGGCTGCCCTACCTGGCCCAGCTTATGGTGCTTTAAAAAAACCCTTTTCACCAGGTTTTGCCAGGTGGGGGGATGATCCCTGCTGCCCCCCACAGCCCCCCACTGTATGGGGGGCTCTGCCATGAGCCCCTGATCCCTGCCTGCTGTCCCAGCCCCCACCCCCATGGCTACCCTGCCCGCCCCAGGACCAGCCCTTTAAGGGAAGAAAAACCCAACCCCCCCCGAGCTCACCGGCTCCTGCAGTGGCCTCAGGGCTTCGAAGGGCTCATGCAGAGCCCCCCATGTGGTGTGGAGCAGTGGTAAGCAGCAGGGATCGACTTCATCCATACCTGAGTATGATCCAGTAGGGATTATGGAGACCTGATGGGACTCCTCACACAACTGGAGCATACCTATAGAGGGCTACACCCTGCATACAAGGGACTGGGTGGGGAAGAAATGTAGAGGTGTTGCTCTCTATGTGAAAGAACAGGTTCATACACAGCTCCCTTGGAGGTTGCACATTAGCTCCAAAAACGGACAGCTTGAAACCCTCTGCGTCAAGTTGCAGGGGAGGTGTGGAGAGATAGATCTAACTATAAGTGTATACTATAGACCACCATCGGGGGAGGAACTTGAGCTGGAGTTCACCCAAGAATTGACTGAAGCCACATGCGCATGTGACATGGTCGTCATAGGCGATTTTAATTATCCAGACATCCCCTGGGAGGAACACTCAGCCAAGTTTGATTGGTCATGATCCTTCCTGGCCTGTGTTGAGGAGTTCTTCCTGACTCAGGAGGTGCATAGGCCAACCAGAGGTGACGCTCTACTAGACTTGGTTCTGGCCAAAGGAGATGACCTTGTGACTGACTTAAATATAGGAGGGAAGTCTGGGCAACAGTGACCATGGAACCATCGTGTTCACTGTCCAACGTAAGGCAGACAAATCTGATAGCAGGATTGAAGTCGTGGACTTCAGAAATGCAAATTTCAACAAGTTTAGGTCACTAGTAAGGCAAGTGCTGTGGGAGCAGGGACCAGCGGTGAAAGAGGTGCATGAAGAGTGGTTGTTCCTTAAGGAGACACAATCCTTGAAGCAGAAAGAAAGTCCATTTCCATGTGGAGAAAGGGCTGGGAAGCCCTCTCAGCTAAACAGGGAAATCGCAGTCCTCTTAAGAAAGAAGGCTTATAAATAATGGAAGCTCAGGGCAGGCCCCAAGGAAGACTGTTCCATGATGGCTCACATTTGCAGGGAACAGATAAGACAGGCTAAAGCGACTGAACTTAGATTAGCAACAGGAATCAAGGAAAACAAGAAGTCCTTCTTTAGGTACATAGGGAACAGGAGAAAAACAAATGGGAGTATGGGGCCATTGCTCAGCAACTCAGGAGAGCTGGTTACCGTCACCCAGGAGAAAGCTGAACTCCTGAGTGACTAATTCGTCTCAATCTTTCACTGGACCAAGGGGAAAACCACGCCAGGTAGAGTAGAGAATGAGTACCATAGGAATAATCACCTTCCTACTATTGCCATAGAATTGGTGTATGACCAATTGAAAAAAATAGATTTATACAAGTCAGCAGGACCAGATGATCTTCATCCGAGAGTGCTGAAGGAGCTGGCCGAAGTTATTCCACAACTTGTGGTGCTCTGGAGAAGTCCCTGAGGACTGGAAGAGGGCCAATTTTGTGCCCATGCACAAGAAGGGCAGGAGGGAGGACCCAGGTATAACTATAGGCCAAATCAGCCTAACTTCCATCCTACGGAAAATCCTAGAAAAGTTCATCAAGAAGTCTATCTGCAATAAGCTTGCAGAAAGTAAGATTCTGAATGATACCCACCATGGCTTCATTGCAGCAGGTCTTGCCTTAACAACCTCATCTCCTTCTATGACCAGGTAACTTGCCACCTGGACACAAGAGAGCAGGTTGACATTGTATACCTCGACTTCCAAAAGGCCTTTATCTAGTATCCCACAATGTCCTCATGAGAAAATTGGAGGATTGTGGGTTTAACTCTGAGACAGTCAGGTGGGTGAGAAACTGGCTGCAGGATAGGACCCAGAGAGTTGAAGTGAATGCATCTGTATCATTCTGGTGAGAAGTGGGCAGCAGTGTCCCGCAGGGGTCCGTGCTTGGTCCAGTACTTTTCAACATCTTTATTAAGGATTTGGATGTGGGGGTGAAGACCTTGCTGGTCAAGTTCATGGACGACACCAAGTTACGGGGGAGTGTGGTCATACTTGAAGATAGGCTACAGATACAGGTGGACCTAGACAGGCTGGCAAGTTCAACATCAAGAAATGTAAAGTGCTCCACCTCAAGACAAGCAACCCCCACCTCAAGACAAGCAACCCCCAACACACCTACAGGCTTGGCAGGACCAAACTGACTACCACCACAAATGAAAGGGACCTGGGGGTAATAATAGACTACAGTATGAATATGAGCCAATAGTGCAATGATGTAGCCAGTAGGGCAAATAATACTCTGGCATGCATCAGTCGATGCATCTCCAGCAAAACCAAGGAGTTGATTCTTCCACTTTACTCAGCTGTGTGAGACCACAGCTGGAGTACTGCTTCCAGCTCTGGGCACCACGCTTTTAACAAGGACACGGACAAGCTTGAGAGAGTCCAAATTAGAGCTACCTGTATGATCAGAGTCTTAAAAGGTAAGTCATACGAGGAAAGGCTGAGGGATCTGGGATTCTTCAGCCTGAAGAGGAAAAGAAGGCTGAGAGGGGACCTGGTAGGGGAGTATATCAAAAGCTTGGTGAGCAACTGTTCACTAGGGCACCTGAGGGGAAAACCAGGAGTAATAGCCACAAACTCCTGGAAGATCAATTTAGGCTCAGTATTAAGAAAAACTTCTTCACAGTCAGGGTGTCCAGACTGTAGAAGAAGCTCCCTCCAGAGGTGGTGCAATCGCCTACCCTGGAAATCTTCAAGAGAAGACTAGACAGTCACCTTACTGGGGTCACCTGACCCCCAGTTCTGCTTGGTGCTGGGGGCTGGACACAATGATCTTCCGAGGTTCCTTCTAGCCTTACAAACTATAAATCTATGTTCATTCTGGTGCCATTAGTTCCTATTTCACATCTTATACTGGCAAGAAGACTGTGACATTCATAAAAATATCAATTCTGTGACTCCAAAATTCAGTAGCATATTGCAAAGTGCAACCAGAAGTTCTCTGAAAATGTCAAATGTACTGTTTCTGCAACAGATGGCAGAAAGCTGAATTAACATTGGTGGAGATGAAAGAAACTAGACCTGAAAGAAACCTTGCTAGGCACTATCAGAGCCTTGTCTAATAATTTCTCAAATTATCTCAGGATTATTTGTTTTTAAAGTTTACATGAAACCTCTCCAAACTGCTTGGGCCTAGAGTTCAGCAACCTGGTGTTATTTTGTAGATTGTAAAGCAGTTTAATTGATTGCATTCAGCATTTGTTATAATAACAAATGAGGACTGATGTTTGGTTTAATCATGGAGACACCAACCTATTTGTCATCCTTTCTGCATCTGAAATGGCTTGTCCAGGTGTTCAAATGTCTAAGTGATATAATCTTTAAGGGCAGAAACATATTGCTGACTAGCCAAGGAAGGATCCGTGAATGGACATAAAGGGCACATCACGACATGTAGGGGCATGCAGTTGCTGTTGCACTGCTTTGTGTTATTGCGCACACCCTTGCACACGGGGTTGATATAGGGCAAATTTGACCTCCCAGGGCAGCAACAGTGGCACTCCAGCCATTCAGAGCCTGCCCAACACTCAGAGTGTGGCTCTGGCTGGCCAGGCTCCAATTTCTAGCAGCATACACTGCTGCTGTGTGCACCAAACCACTTTTTCAGCAGCATTTTTTTTTTTTATACCAGGAGCTCCGTATCAAAAAAACCCTCTCTGTGCTGCTAATTAACAGCGCAATGAGCAGGTGCATGTGGGTCGTGTGTGGTTTGTGGTATATCAAACTGCTCTGAGTGTGTAATATGTATGCCCAAAGAGTATGTAATGTACATGCCGCGATAGATGATATGCAAACAGACTTAGTGAAATGCATTTTGTGTGTTCTGTTTACAGGACATCCAACTTAAACTGGAAGGTAAAATAGAACTTCATGCAAATGGAAACAAAGCATATCTGTCTAGACTGTCTGATAGGTAGAATTACAAAGCATAAGAACGATAAAATATTGCTTATAAACATCTTTTGTGAACAGACCATATGGACTGTCAATATCCTTTCAGCTGAGATCTGCCAGAAATAACTGAAATGTATGAGAGTCACTCCCATTCTCCCCTTGCTTCTCTTTTAAATTCCTGGGGCTGTTCCTGGGAGGACTTCTTGGATTAAGATTTTTTCCCCATGTGGGCCCACTACCTTCATTGTGTCAGTTTATGTAAGAACTAGGGCAGCCTAGTGGTGGGTTGCATTCCCCTATAAATACTCAGTTTTTCACCTTCCTCTGAAGCATTGGATACTGTCCATAGCTAAAGGTGGGAGGTTGGGTGCTGTGCCCTCCTGTTCCTGCCAATGCTTCAGAGAAACAATGGAAAAAACCTTAGCCATGCCCTGCTCACTTTCTCTTTCAGCATCTGCTCTCTGCCCCTGTGTGAAAGAATACTGAGCAAGATGGATGTATGGTCTGACAGCTAAAGTCTGCTTAATTCCAAGGGCAAAATCCAGCCTGACTCCCCAAATTAGACTTCAACATGTCTAAAAATTAGGGACTTGTCCTCAGGGATTCATTGGGCTGGACAACTAAGCTCTCAATGTGTTGCATGGGTCTCTGAAGGGAAATTTGGAGAGGCTAGGTGCCATGAAAGAGTGCCATCCACAGATAGCAAACAGGAAACACATGGGATCTATCTGAACTCCTGCTCCTTTGTGGAGTTTAAGCACTTTTGTGGATCCAGAATACCAAGTTCGCTTCTGAGAGCAGTTACCTGCAGTCACAGCAGCAGTGCTACTGTCCACATTTTACACACATGCCTTATAGTTAAAGCACTCTCCCAGGACCTGGGTTACTGGCTCTTCTCAACCTAAGGGTGTTTAAATCCACATCTCCCTCCTAACTTAGGCTACAGAACACCTGGGCGGTTCACCATCTGTCCCTTCTTTTGAAGCTAGTACAATGTGAAATCAAGTATGCAACAGTTACAAAGCCAGGAGGGCCAGCAAGAGGAAGCCTGACTCTACAGCCTCGTAGTTAAGGTATTTCCCTAGGAGGGAGGCGTCCTCTATTTCACTCCCTATTTTCAAGATTATTTCTGTTTTTCAACCAATGACTGTCTAATGTAAAATACATAAATAGTATAAATACTCCTGAGAACAGGGACCATAAACAGTAGTGTAACAAGTGGTGTGTGACAGGGGCACCAGCCCCAGGCACCCACTTAAACCAGGTGCAAGAATGACAACTACTACCACTGCCAGCCTAGCTACTGCCATAGCCACACCCAGTCCCATTCCTGCCACCTCTGTCGCCCAGAGCACAGACCATGGCTGTTATGCCTCTGACTGCAATCCAGGGCTCCCCACTCCTAGGTGAGTGTCTTAACCATGAAGCCACAGAGTCAAGCTCCTTCTAGCCCTTCATCTGTCATCATCAGGGATCCTGGTTTTCTCTTGCATTCTTAACTGCATAGGTGCCTGCTTCAGCAGAAGGTGTGGTGGTCATGGAGCTCTTCTGGGAGATATGAGTTTGAATCCCATGCCTGAGAGCCTAAAATCATGATCTACCCTGTCTAGGTAGCTCTATTACAGGAGTGGGCAAAATATGGCCTGAGGGCTGGATCTAGTCTGCCAACTGATTGGATCCAGCCCCCAAGTGGGCATCAGCCAATTGATTGTATCTTGCCCTCAGCTGCCCCTGCTGCTTTCTGCATGGGACTGAGCCCCACCCACACCCACCCAGGGCAACCTGTGCAGTGCTCCTGCCCATGCCTACCAACAGTCCTGGCCCCATCTTGTGCATGCAGCTTCCTAGCAGAGCTGCTCCCAGTGTGGCTGCAGCTGGCTGGTTACTGCTCAGTTCCCCCTGCTTCCAGCAGCTCCTCTTCCTCCTCCTGCCCCTGCTGTGCCACTCCAAAAAGCAGTTAGTATGGGGAAGGGCAGGTGCTGTGGAGACATGTGTCAGGCACCACACAACTAGCCAGGCCGGGGGGAAGCTGCAGCCCTGCGGACCCTTCCCCAGCG
This sequence comes from Crocodylus siamensis, assembly GCF_052110815.1. Classification (NCBI taxonomy): domain Eukaryota; kingdom Metazoa; phylum Chordata; order Crocodylia; family Crocodylidae; genus Crocodylus; species Crocodylus siamensis. Next base: position 340,422,317 of record NC_143395.1, on the reverse strand, counting down.
CGCAGGACTCCAGCATCATCTCCCTGCCACCTTCCACCCATTCTGCCTGTCCAGTGCAATGAGCACACCCACCAACACCCACATACCCCCCACACACACCCCACACTGCCCTCACACAGACCCCCACCTCACACAATATACAAGAATAAGACCTTGTTTTAAGCTATTATGCACTTGCCTCTATATACACTATTCAAAAACACTATTTGTTTTTTAAATCAAATTAAAATATGTTATAGTTGCCGTTTGATTTTTAGTGTATGATTTGTTTTTTTATCTGTCATTTGTTAAAATGATATCTTCTGAAAGATATTATGTGTAAGGCCCTCAACAGCTCACCACAACTTGTTAAGTGGTCCGTCAGCCAAAATAATTGCCCACCCCTGCTCTATTATATAATAGCTCTAATCACTAAGCTATTATGTAATCAGGTGAACAGCAGCACCATCTCATTTTCTAGCTGTATTTTGAGTGAACGTTACCATGGTACTGCACTTTGTAATAATTCAATGATTACCAGTATGCATTAGGTATGCTCTGAGGATTGGAGCCCTCTTCAAACTTAGGCAGAGTTTAGGTCAGGGGTGGGCAAAATGTGGCCCGGGGGCCAGATATGGCCTGCCAGGCCATTCTATCTGGCCCACAGGGCCCCCTAAAAAATTTAGAAAATTTATATTTATCTGCCCTGGGCTGCCTGTCATGCAGCCCTTGATGGCTTGCCATCTCAGTAAGCAGCCCTCTGGCCAAAATAATTGCCCACCCCTGGTTTAGGTACTACCCCTCTGTGCCAGGCTGTAACACATTTTAGATGGGACATCAGCAGAGATCCTAGTTTTCTCTGATTTAAAAAGCTCCCCAATTTTCAAATTAAAAAATAACCCAAAATCCACATTTTCCATGATTTAAATGAAAGTAATATCAATGTACTAGTGGTGTTTCATTTTAATCACGGAAAAGCATGGATTTTGGATTACTTTTTTAAATCTGAAAATTGGGCAGTTTTTTTAAATGAGAGAAAACCAGGATCTGTGGACATCAGCACCTAACTACTCATAGCAGGACATTTCTCCCCAACTCGTCCCCCTGCCACCCACAAGCATATACTTAGGCACCTAGCAATCTTTACATTTTGTGGGGATGTTCTGGATTGTTTTTTGCAATTAAATTCTGCCCAAGTCCCACTTAACTGCCTAGTTTACCAACCTGTATTTTGTCATTAGAAAGAAACATGGATCATTTCTGCCATACTAAACACAGAAAAAACACAGAAAAATATGTTTATATCATCACTACTGTTACATTTAGATGCTAATACTGCAAAGAACATGTATACTATGTTGTGATTCTAGAACTACTGTACAGTAATTAGTTTGCATGTGATGCTTGACTCTTAAGATCATTTTATATTCAGTCTAGATGTTTTGCTTCTGGGTTGAACATCTTTTAAAGCTATGAAATGAACACAAACTTGTAATAAAAATGCATCTGATCTTCCTTTGAGTTTCCATTTTCAAAGTTTGGGAGATTGGTGAACAATCCAATGAAAGGATTCCACTGTCATGGACAGAAATTCAGTTTTTGACATACATTAATGCCATCATCCAGAATATAAGTAATTTTCTCTAGGCTGCTACAAAATGTATAGCAGAATTGCCTGAAAGCAATTGATTGTGAAATACACATTATTTTATATGATCAAATACGCAGACGTTTGAGATTCTGGAAGCACCTGTCCTATACATTCTTAGAGAAGCAGTAAGATTAAATGACAGGATTTAACTAAAGCATTCTTGACAAAAAACAGACAATCACATACTGATCTTGTCTATGAAAAAGAAATATTTTTACACTTGCCTGATGTCTCACAGCCCTTGGGACCTTTTTGCTTATCAAAGAGTAAGCATATTATTTCAGGTGATTATCATAATCTATAAGTTTAATTTGTTTACTGTCTTTTCCCTGAATTTTACAAAGACAACCTCATCCCTGGTGACTTCTTTTCTATCCTTTCAGATAAATAGCATTATATCTCAGTGACTCTTGATTTTTTAATAGCATTTATCAGAAAAAAACAAATTCAGAAGTCTGAGATAGTAGCTCTAGTATCTCATATAATGCCAGGTTTCATTCACTCTGTGAAACCAGCTTTCATTCACTCTGTATAGTAATATAGCTAATAAATCGTTTGAACCAAGGTAAAATAAGTCAACTTTTTCTTCTCTTTGTCAGTAAAGCATTATCATCGGAATCATTTTTTCAGATACGTATTAGTTGAGGCTATATCTAAAATCCCTTTGACTTATCAGTAGGCAGTATTGATCTAAGTTACATGGTTTTCTGCAAGTAGTGTAGTTTATATTGGTAGTAAACAGAACACACATTTGCCCTTTGGTCGGGGTAGGGGGCACAAATCTTAGATTAGGTTCCACCATCGTTAAACCAGTCAATTTGTGCTGAACTTCTGTTCTGTTATGGGTATAAACCTGTTTCCAATCACATATGGGCATAGTCCTGTTTCCAATCGCTTATACTGGTAAAAGTGTAATGTCTGTAACTTCGCCTTTCTTTTTTTGCTGTGTGCTTGACTAATTCCTACATAGATGCCTTCTGTTAACAATAACCAATTGACTGTAGAGCTTTCCAGCTATAGCCAGTTGGATTACAAACCAGGGAAGATAATTTAAAGAAAGAGTAGATTGGATACAGAGAACTGTGAGGGAGAGGGGGATGCAAAAAGAAACTTCCAATTTTTGTGGAAAACAAATAATTCAAAAAGGACAAACTAGCATTGCTAAGCCTGAACATGTTGTGCATCTATTGGACATTCACTGGTGGGGAGGGGGGTCATACACTGAGTTGTATCTTTAAGAATGAAGTTACACATTACACTTAGACCATACTAAGGGCAATTAAAACTTAATTATCTGCACATTAAAGCTTGTTAACTCATGGTAAGTGCCATTGAGTGTCTCAAAGTTATAACCCATCTGGCAAGGGTTAACTCTGGGCTGTACTACCTAGCTCATGTTAGGGTAACTTTAGTCTGCTCCATGGAGACAAAACAAGAATTTTTCAGTCCTCCACAATCCCAGGATACACTGCTCCCAGCTGCCCTCACCCCCCAACCCAGAACAGCGATGGAGCCTAGGGCTGCATCTAGACACATGCAAACTTTTGGTTCCCCAGGGACAGGTACCAGTGGCACACCTGGGGCCGCAGCTACTTTTCCCCAGGGAATGCCCATGGCATGCACGCTGTGGTGCGTAGCAAGTATACCTGGAGGTGGTAGGGGAGGCTGGGACTAGCACTGTGCTGGCCCCAGCAGCCTTACCTGGGGTCCTGGGGGCCTCCCAGGGCTGCAGCAGCCGTGAGCCTGCTGGGCAGAGTCTGGCTGGCAGTTGCAGCATGGCTCTGGGAAGCCCGGCTTCACTTTTGAGTGGTGCACACTGCCCATGTGTGCACTGCTCCATTTTATTCCCTTCAGGTTTTTATGACCCCTGGATATCCAGGGATCAAAATAAACCTGTGGGGGGGAAAAAGATGCCCTAGCTCCTAGCCACATGCCTACTTGTCAGCCCTCTAGTGGCAAGTCAAAGCTGTACAGGCAAGAAATGGAATTAACCATTAATGTCCAACTGCTCACAGCACATTCCAACTTTAACACTGCTTAACATTACACAAATTTAGTATGGTCTAATTGTAATGTGTAACTTCACCCTAAAAGATACTTTCATAATAAATTTTTGGAACTGCTTGTTAGATTGAGCAGAGGTTCATGCTTGACAACATTGATCAGAGAGCACCCTGCTGATGACTGCCTCATCATCAGTTCTCATAGATTCATATATTATTAGGGGCTGGAAGGGACCTTGTAGATCATCAGGTTCAGTCCCCCTGCACTAGGCAAGAAAAAACAACTGGGGTCATGTGACCCCAGCCAGGTGACTGTCCAGTCTCCTTCTGAAGATTTCCAGGGTAGGTGACTGCACCACCACTAGAGAGAGTTTATTCCACAGTCTGGACACCCTGACTGTGAAGGAGTTTTTTCTGGAATTGAGCCTGACGCAGCCTTCCAGGAGTTTGTATCCATTGCTCCTGGTCTTCCCCAGGGGTGCCCTGGTGAACAGCTGTTCATCAAGTTCTTGACATACTCCCCTAATGTAGTGGTAATCCGCTACCAAGTCCCCTCTCAGCCTTCTCTTCTGTAGGCTGAAGAGGCCCAAGTCCCCCAGCCTCTCCTCATGTGGTTGTCTTGCAAGTCCCTGATCATAAGGGTTTTTCTTCTTTGGACCCTGTCAAGTTTTTCTACGTCCTTGTTGAAGTGCAGCACCCAGAACTGGATGCAATACTCCAGCTGCGGTCTTACCAGTGTGGAGTACAATGTGAGTATCACTTCCTTAATTTTGCATGAGGTGCAATGGTTAATGCATGTCAGCATGTTATTTGCCCTGCTAGCCACAGCATCACACTGCCAGCTCATGTTCATGCAATGGTCAATCATACCCCTAGGTCCCTTTCAGCCATGGTGCAAGTCAAATTGTCACCACTGAGCCTGTAGGTATGTTGGGGATTGTTTGCCCCCAGATGGAGCACCTTACACTTCTGAGTGTTGAACTTCATCTGGTTCAGGTCCACCTAGCTCTCTAGCCTGCCTAAGCCCACCTGTATCTGCAACCTATCTTCTGGCATGACCGCTCCCATAACTTTGTGTCATTTGCAAACTTGGCCAGCAAGCTTTTCAGCCCCCCCCCCATCCAAATAATTGATAAAGATATTGAAAAGCACTGGCCCAAGCACAGACACCTGACCACTTCTCACCAGGATGACACAGATCCATTCATGAGAACTCTCTGTGTCCTACCATGCAGCCAGTTTTCCAGCTACTGAACTGTTGAGCAGTTAAGCCCACAATTTTCCAATTTTTCCACAAGGATATCATGGGATACTAGATCAAAAGCCTTTTGAAAGTCTAGGTATATAATGTCGATCTTCTTTCCTGTGTCCAGGTGGTGGGAGACATGTTCGTAGAAGGAGATGAGATTGGTAAGACAAGACCTACCCACAATGAAGCCATGCTGGCTTTCGTTCAGAATTACCCTCAATGAGTATATCACACATAGGTTCTTTAATGAGTTTTTTCAGGATTTTCCCTGGGATGGAAGTTAGGCTGATTGGCCAATAGTTACCCGAGTCCTCCCTCTTCCCCTTCTTGAAGCTCGGCACAATGTTGGCCCACTTCCAAGCCTCATGGATCTCCCCTGTGTGCCATGATTTCTGAAAGAGCTTTGCCAGGGGTTCTGCGATGACCTCAGCCATCTCTGTCAGCATTGTCAGGTGAAGTCCATCTGGTCCTGCTGACTTATAAGTGTCTAGCTTTTCTAGTTGGTTTTGCATGAGCTCAGCATCCACAGTGGGAAGGCTATCATTCCTACCATGCCCCCCTGTGATCCTTATCTCACTTGTCTTTCCCCTTGGTCAAGTGAAATACTGAAGTGGGCATCTATAGTTTCATAGTAGCTAGGGTCAGGAGCAACCTGAACAGATCATCTAGGCTGACCCCCTGCCACAGGCAGGAATGAATGCTGGGTTCACAAGACCCCAGACAGGTGATCATCCAACCTCCTCTTGTATTTGCCCAAGGTAGGGACAAGGACCACTTCCCTGAGAAGTTGCTTCCAGATTTTGGCCACCCTCACTGTAAAATATTGCCTTCTGATCTCTAACCTAAACCTATTCTCCAACAGCTTATTACCATTGTTCCTCATCACCCCAAGTGGTGCTGGGCAGAAAAGGGCTCTACCTATTTGCTGTTGATCTCCCCTGATGAGTTTGTAGGCAGCCACCAGGTCCCCCTCAGCCTCCTCTTGCTGAGGTTGAACAGATTCAGGTCCCTCAGTCTCTCTTCATAAGGCCTGTCCTGCTGCCCTCTCATCAAGCAGGTGGCCCTCATCTGAACCCTCTCCAGGCTGGAAACACATCCCTTTTTAAGTGTGGTGCCCAGTACTGGATGCAGTACTCCAACTGTGGCCTGACCAAAGTCACATAGAGGGGGAGTATCACCTCTCTGGACCAGCTTGAGATGCACCTTTGGATGCAAGGCAAGGTATGGCTGGCCTTGCTGAATGCGGTCTGGCATTGGCAGCTCATGTTCATCTTGGAGTCAATAATGACTCCAAGATCCCTTTCTGCCTCTGTGCTTTCAAGAGGGGAACTCCCCAGCCTGTATGTATGCTATGGATTCCTTCTCCCAAGGTGCAGCACCCTGCATTTGTCTATGTTGAACCCCATCCTATTCTCATCTGCCCACTTTTGTAGTCTGTATAAATTTATTTGCAGCCTCTCTCTCCCTTCAAGTGTGTCCACCTCACCCCACATCTTAGTGTCATCAGCAAACTTGGACAGCATGCTTTCTACCCCCTTGTTCAAGTCACCAACGAAGATGTTAAACAGTGAGGGCCCAAGGACCAAGCCCTGGGATACCCCACTGCTCACATCTCGCCAGGTTGAGTACAACCTGTCCACCAGTACTCTCTGGGTATGCCCCATCAGCCAATTTTTTACCCATCTGACTGTGCAGGCATCAATGCCACAGTCGTTTAATTTACTGATGAGGATGGGGTCAGAGACAGTGTCAAAGGCCTTCTTAAAGTCTAGAAAGACTATGTCCATGGCGACTGTATCATCCAAGGATTTAGTTACTTGATCATAAAAGGCAATCAGGTTGGTCAGGCAGGACTTGCCTTTGATGAACCCATGCTGATTGCCCCTGAGCATGATCTCCCCTGCAGGCCCCCTACAGATGTGCTCCTTGATGATTCTCTCCAAGATCTTTCCACGCACCGAGGTGAGGCTTACAGGCCTATAGTTACTTGGGTTCTCCTTCCTTTCCTTCTTGAAAATTGGGACCACATTAGCCAGTTTCCAATCCCCTGGCACCTAGCCAGATGACCATGAATGCTCATACAGCCAGGCCAAGGGCTCCATGATGACCCCTGCCAGCTCCCACAACACCCTTGGGTGGAGGGAATCTGGACCTGCAGATTTTAAAATGTCTAGCCCTTCCAGAAGATCCCTAACTACATCTGCGCTGACTGAAGGCCTAACAGAGCTATGCCCAAAATTGTCCCTACCTCTGGTAGGTGGGAAATCCTGGTCCCTGTTCAAGAAATCAGAGGCAAAGAAACTGTTAAAAATATCAGCTTTCTTGTCTGGCATAGCCACAAGATTACCATTTGCATCTTGTAGAGGCCCTGCATTGCCTGGTGCCCTCTTCTTACTCCCAATGTACTTGAAAAAGGACTTTTTGTTGTCCTTAATCCTGGACGCTAGACTGAGTTCTATCTCTGCCTTGGCCTTCCTAATAGCCCTCCTACACTCACGGATCAAGGAGGAGTACTCCTCGTTGGTGATAGCTCCTCCCTTCCACTGGTTGTACACCCCCCTTTTAGTCCTCAGGCATTCCTGAATGCCCTTGCTGAGCCAAAGGGGTTTCTGAGCACTCTCACCCCCCCTTGCTTCTCTCAGGGACTGTTATCCTTTGGGCCTGGAGGATCTCCCCCTTAAGGTACAACCATCCCTCGTGGACTCCCATCTCCTCTACCTTCTGGGCCCTCAGTGCCTCCCCCACTAGTCTCCTAAGCTCATTGAAGTTGGCCCTTCTGAAGTCAAGGGCTTTAGCCTTGGTGTTTGCCCTTGACGCCCTGCATTGGATAGTGAAATCCAGCAGGTGATGATCACTATTGTCCAGGTGGTCAAGGACCTGCAGTCCCCTCACCAGGTCATCTCCCGTGGCCAGGACCAGGTCCAGCAAGGCATTACCCCTAGTAGGGCTCTGCATTTCCTGGATAAGGTGAAGTTCCTGTAATATAGCCAGGAACCTATGCAAACAGTCAGACCTGGCTGTCTGCTCCTCCCAGCAAATGTCTGGGTAATTTAGGTCACCCATGACAATAACATATCTTGACCTGGTGGCCAGTCAAGGGATGTTATTGTCATGGGTGACATTTAGGGGTTCAGTTTTTTCCTGAGTGTCCATTACCAGCTGTCCCAAGGTATTAAGCAGGGGCCCCATGTTTCCATTTGTTTCCTAAGACTCCTGAGCAACCTGTGGTACCAGAAGCAAAATGAACTGAGAGATTAGCCTGAATATAAGAATGGAACTATACTAAAGACTTTCCGAAGTTGAAGGACACTCAGAGAGGGTGTAAACAGTCTTTTCTGGGCAAATATCAGCCTCTGTTGGGCTAGCAATTACTGTATATAATTAAAGCTCAGAATCATATGCCATCTCTTGACACCAGGTACAGGACCTTCAACTGTAGCATTAACTGCAATGGGCAATGAGGAAAAAATCAGGCTCTTATGCCAGGATAATATCATCTCAGCCCCTATTTTCAACTGAAAAGGACAGTTCTCTGTATTGGATGAGATTTTTTAAGAGCACTAGGATTCCTAATGTGTTACAGAAAAATATGTTTAAAAGGATGCATGAAGGTCATGTCTGAATTGAAAAATCTAAGAAAAAGGTGAAGGATGATTTATATTGGCTTCAAATGATCTGTGACATTGAGGAAGACATGAGGGCTTATCTCTTATGCAAAAATATAAGGCAGGTCAAACCAAAGGAATTATGTTGGTGGTACAGAAACAATGGGTCATCTGGGTTTCAAAGATGCATGGTTTGTTACATAGGCTAGCAAAATTAGTGTACTTCTACATAGGATAACCATGTTTCTCAAGTGTCAAAATAGGACACTCCTGTCCACACACACACACACACACACACTCTGGCATGCTTGGCTGTCTGCTGTCAGTTGAGCATGCCAGGGAGAGGGGGCAAGGGAGACAGCGGTGGATCTAGTGGGAGTGCTATGGTGCAGTTGCACCCCTGCTTTGATTCCTGTTCTACCCAGACTTTAAAACAACACCCTGGGAGGGGCATCAGCAAATCTGTTGAGGCACTGCTGAGAATGTAAATTGACTTTGTGGTTCATCTCCCTGATTCCAGATAATCTCTCCACTCCATAGGTGTTAATGATTCTCTATCCTTTTTAATGGTTTTGATATTCTGCCAATCAAGCTATCCTTTCTTCTGAAATGTTGTTGTCTGTTAGCCATTCTCAGTAACATCCCTCTTCCATTTCACAGCCCATCAGGATATTTTTATCTCTAGCTAAAAACCTTAACTCAGGTGTGGTAATATTAACTCAAGTGTAGAAATTACTGACAGAAATATCGGAGGCACTGTCAAGACTCTCGCGAAAAATAGATTTTGTTTTATGAATAGGAGACATACATTTAACTATAATGACTGCAGGTTTAAAGACACAACATCTTTTGACTATGTTGACTATTTTTTTGCCAACTTGTGGGGGTTTTTTAACTTTATATATGATCCCAAAAATAAATGCACATTCCAATACTTGTTTTTGCTGAATAATACAGTGCTATCCCCCTAGCATATTAGTAAAGCAACTAGTTTCTCTTTAACTGTAGAAAAATGTGTTGTGTTATATATGATAATGTGGCACACCATCTGCACCCTGCTTTTCAAAATTCTAAATCTGCCCATGAAGGAGGGTGGTGCAGAATTCTGGGGTCATAAGGGAGGACAGTGATGAAACAGCCCCATCTTCACTAGAGCAGTCCTGTTTAAAATATTTGTTCTGGATGGCTCACTAAAAATGGGACAAAAGTGTTTATTTTACCAAATCAACAAGACATTCAGAACTGCCCTGTCAGACAAGGAGGTGTTTGGTGAGCCTTTTCCTATGCTGTTATTTTCACTTCCCGGAGCTAGCCTCAATTGAAGATAATACAACTAAGCAGGTGATCATGCATTTCTTTCATAGACTTTCATAGACATTAGGGCTGGAAGGGACCTCAGATGATCTTCCTAGGTCCCCTACGGGCAACCCTTATCTTAGTCTCTGGCCATAGGTGGACGACAACGGCCTCAGCCTGACTGCGCTGCCTTGGCGCCCTCCTGGGCCCAATCCTCCCTGGAGGTACCGCCTTCCAGTGCCAGTGCCCCAACCCTGGACCTGTAAGTCCAATGCGCCTCCGGTTCGCAGTCCCAGAACTCTTCGCCGCTGGATCCCTCGTCCTCAGAGTCCGTCTGCCACTCTTCGCCTGTCATGCTGGGACTGGCTGCCGCCGATGTCCTCCCCTCTGCTTGGGTAGGCTCCAGCTCCCCGCCGGGGTCCCCTGTTTCACCTTCAGGGAGGTCAGCCGCTCAGCTATGGCTGCCGTTCTCAGCTATGGCTGCAGGTGGCAGCTCGTCCGTTCCAGGCCCTCCTTGACCCTCCTCTTGAGGGGTTCGGGGCCCGTCCCCCTTTGGGGGTCTCGCTCTCGGTGGCTCCGAGGTTGCCAGCTCGCTCCACCCTGGGGTCCTCTGCCTCAGCGGGTGTGAGGCTCCTCCCTGGATCCCCCGCCTCAGCGGGTGTGAGGCTCCTCCCTAGATCCCGCGGCCGTCCTTCCTCGGCGGCCGCTTTTATTGCTGGCATCCAACTGCCAGCACCGGTGCCGACTTCCAGCCACGCCGCCGTAAACAAGCGGCAGATGTCCCACTCGGGCTCCGCCGCTGCCACGGGTGGATCCCGTTCCGGCTCCCCGGGACAGGGTGAATACAGCCTTCCATCCTTTATAGGCCTTTCTTTTTTGATGCAGGAGGTCCACAAGTTCCGTGCAGAGCCAAGGGGGCTGCTGTGCCTTTTTGCTGCCTTTCCTCCAAGATGTAATAGACATTGCTTGTGCTTTCAGGATTGCTCCCTTAAGGAGCAGCCACTCTTCCTGATCTCCTCTCCCCCTTGGGTCATGGTCCCTTAGGGTCTCGACAACAAGCCACCTGAGCTTGTGAAAGTCAGGTTTCCCGAAGTCGAGGACTTCTGCTTTGCTGACTGACTTGCCTGCTTTATGGCAGATGGTGAAGGTGATCAGTTCATGGTCGCTGTCTCCCAGCTTCCCTTCGATCATTAGGTTGCTGATTAAGTCATCCCCTGTTGCCAGTGCGAGGTCGAGGAGCACTTTGCTGAAATCTCCCATGACAACCATGCACGGTCAGCATGCAGCCTCAGCTAGTTCCCTGGTGAATTCCTGGTCAAGCTCTTGATCCTGGCTAGGAGGGCTGTAGTAGACCCCCACCATTGTGTCCCCTGTGCCTTGTTCACCATGGATCTTGACCCAAAGAGTATCCAATCATCCGCCCTAGGTGCCAATGTCAGCTTGTAGGGACACGTAGCTTTCCTTGACATAGAGAGCTACCCCCAGCCCCTTTTGTCTACATGATCTCTCCTGTACAAGGTATAGCCATCTATACCTGTGGCCCAATCATAGGTGGAGTCCCACCTCGTCTCCATTATCCCTATAAGGCTCCTGGCATTGGTGTATAGGCACTTAAGTGTCCCACTGGGGGCCCTTGCCTTTCCTACAGATTGCTCTTGGGCTAGGGTAGGGGTGGGTTACCTTGAGTGCCTTAGCCTGCTGGGTTTACAAAAACTGCCCAGTGGGCTTGCAGTGGTGGTACTCCCCTCATCCCCCAGCAGGCTCAGTTTAAAGACCAGTCAAGCAGATCAGCAAGTCTGGCTGAGAAAATCCTCCTCCCCAGCGGAGTGAGGTGAAGGCTGTTTCTTCCCAGCAGCCCAATGCCTTCCTCACCAAAGAGCAGACTGTGATCGTGGAAGCCAAAGACTTCATGATGACACCAGCACCTCAGTCTCTGGTTGACTCCCTCAACCTGTCTCTCCCTCCTCAGCCCAAGACCCACAACTGGGAGGAGTGAGGAAAAGACTACCTGCACCCCCAACCCCTTAAGCCCTGCTCCCAGAGCCCTGTAGTCTCTCATGACCCAGCTGGGATTGCTCCAAGCCGTGTCATTCGTACCCCCATGAATGAGGAGCATAGGGTAGTGGTCAGAGGGCTGGAGAATCTTTGGGATCCTCTCTGCTATGTCCCGAATGTGGACCCCTGGGAAGTAGAAGATTTGTATTTGCTAGACATGGCACACCCAATATGGTAAAGGGTGGCAGTGGGCCACAGTGTAGTCAAATTATGTTTAAACGTTTTATAGGAAAGTACATTATTAGATAAATCATGGATTCTTCCCAGTGTCTCCAATGAACTGGTGGGAAACAAGGGTAAAATAATAAATTTCTAGTGAAAAAACCTACAGTCAGACTGTGATCCATATTTAGCATAGTTAAATTACAGACCAGCACTAATGAAGCAGGTCATTCATTACCTGCTGACATTCTGTTCAACAGAACTTAAAACAGGAATGCCTACCCTGCTTGAAACTGATATCCGAGTCACTGGAGACTTGCAGCTATGTAAAGAGAAAATAAGGCAGAACAAAAAATAATGGTAGAATATGGGGTCTTGGTGTTTCATTACTTCATACGTAGAATGAAATTTCTCTTAATTAATCAAAACTGAAGGTTGTTAATCCTCTCCAAAAATTGCAAAAATATGGTAGGACTTGGTCTATGGCCCGGCCCCACTTAGCATAAATAATATTAATTAGGACATACACACAGGAGACTGAGTAGGTTCAGACAACAAGATTATATTGTGAATAACAAGATTAATTAACAGATTTAACAAGTTGTAAACTTCTATACATAAAATCAACAGTTAAACAGTGTACAGAGTAGGACAGGTAAATAGAAACCAAACTAGGTCTTCCGACATGCCACAAAGTGATAGGCTCCTGCTTGCTTGTACAGAATCCACTGCACAAGTATGTTAAGATCTACCCTTGCTCTCGCTTCCTCCTTATGGGGCTCAGCAGTTTTTCCCTTTCCCAATGTACTCAATGCCCCAAGATACAGGGTAGGTGATCCTTTACCCCTCCAGGTGATTGTACTCAAGGTGGTCTCTTGCACTGGAACCAGATTTTTTCTCATGAGCTCCTCCCTCAGATTTCTCCTCCTGATTCATGCTGGCAGATGGACCCTTTTCAACAGCTTACAATCACCTTTCACCCTACTTGCACGATTGCCCAGACATACACGCATTCCACATTCAAACCTCAAACCCCAGGTGCAAGTGCCTTTTAAACTCTCCAATCACACCACTTTGTCAGTCACTTACATAACCATCAGTCTCTCCAAGACACTGTCACTCTTCTGTCAATCATAAGTTACTCCAACTACAGCTTCCATCACCTCAGAGAGAATTATCAAATGCCTGTTATCTCCCTATTAGTTTTGGCGTGAATGTATACTAACCATCTGCACATGCTCAGACTACTAAAAGAAGGTCATTACCAGGGAACCTGGTTTTCTCTTAATTAAAAAATCCCCAATTTTTTAAAATTAAACCTGTCATCCTGCCTTCTTTCGCCTTATATGGTGAATGACATCACAAGCCCTGCTCCCACCACCCAGTCACATGATACATGGAATCATCAACTCCACCCACATCCCCAGTCAAAGGATGCATGACATCAGAAACTGTGCCCCAGTCACATGGGCACTGACACCACCATCACATGGTCCACGACATCAGAAGGACAGCCCATTTAGGCCCCAAAGCCCACCCCTCATGCTGCAAGACCCGCCCTAGTCCACATGGTACAGTTATGATGTATCAGGCCTCAGACCACAGTGCTGACTCCAGGATTCCCCACCCCAGCATATGATGCATGACATCAGAAGGATTGCCTAACAACCCCAAACACACCCCACATTCCACATGCTACATGGTGCCACCCTAGACCACCAGGCACAGGTGTGGCCTATAGGGTAGTGGAAGGATTGTGACCCCTCTAACAACCCGCCCCACTACCCCGACCAATTGGCAGGGGTTTCAGAGGCCTCAGACCTCCCCAAGAATGGCATCAAACCAACCAGAGTGAGTAGAGGTGTGGGGCCTAGGCTGCAAGACCACCCAGTCTATCTGTTTTTCCAAGCGGGCCCCCTGTTTCTCTGAGACCATGCTAAGGCAAGCAGGGGCAGATATGAATGAGATTCAGGAATGTGAGCTGGATTCCAATCCTCCCAAAACAGGACCTGGAACCATGACAGAATGTGAGCAGTCCATATCAGACCTACCTATGGGAGAGCAGGCACAACTCTGTCTCAAGGGGCTCTGCTGAGGTAACTAATTTAGATTATTTTTGTGGGGGTGTCTTTTTCTTGTAACTGTCTGGGCCTGTGTTCATTAAGATCTTTTTGCAGGTAGAGAATGCCTTTATATTTATAGAGAACTTTCAAAACCTGTACATTGGCACCCCGCTGAAAGTAAAGGTCTTTTGAGTGAACTGTGTTTGTTCATGCTGAAAAAGAGCAGTACAAGACTGATGCAACAGTTTTGTCCAAAGACAACAGCCACCAACACAGGCTTTGAGCGTATAGAAGTCCCTGAGTAGGGCTATGAACCCATGGACATCACCAAGCAGAGCTGTATGGGGGACTGTTTTCAGAACAAATATATATATAGCTCATTCCTGTTCAGAAAAGGTTTCTGCATGACCCGGTTTTGAACACTGTTAATGTTGCGTGGCATTACCTGCTTAATCAACCTTGTTTTACCATGATTTAAATTTGTTCCCAAGCACCTGAATACACCATATGGGTGTTAGCGTGGGGTGCGTGGGAGGGCACAGCAGTTACCAGACATGTCTACACAGGAGGCTTTGTTAAAGGAAATGTATTACTCTCCCAGTGAAGCTGGGAGTTTTGGCAGGGTGAACTCACTTTTTGAAGCAGCTAATAAAGTTCTGAATAGAAGTGAGGTGACCACCTGGCTTTTAGATCAGAACGTTTACACCCTACACAAGCCAGCAAAAAGATGTTTTAAAAGAAACAAGACTGTTGTTTCAAACATTGATGCACAAGGGCAGGCAGATTTGGTGGATGTGCAGCAGTTTTCCAAACACAATTGTCGGGTTCAGTACATCTTAACAGTGATAGACATATTATCAAAGTATGCCTGGGCTCTGAGTCTAAAAGACAAGTTGGGCAGTGAAATAGCTCAGACCTTTAAAACCATTTTTACAGAGGGCTGCATAGCTTAAAATTACAGGCTGATCGGTGGAAAGAATTTTTAAATAAGTCTTTAAGCAAGTTGTTAAAACAGTATAATATTCACCATTTTGTGATGAATAGTGATGTGACAGCAGTGGTGATAGAAAGGTTTAACAGAACATTAAAATCAAAGATGTGGAGGTATTTTACAGCCCACAACACCTTTCGCTACATTGATGCATCACCAGAGTTTATACAGAGCCACAGTTTTCACAGAACTATCCACACCAGGCCAGTTGACACGAACGTCTCAAACTCTCCACAGGTGTGGAAAATCATGTATGGAGACTGTTTCAAAAGAAAAGCAGCAGCACCCCTGTTCAGAAAAGGAGACCATGTGAGGGTGTCTAGGACCAAAGGTTATGAAAAAAGTTATGAACAAACATTCACCAATGAGATTTTCATAGTGGATGAAGTCCTTAGACACATGCAGGTGCCTGTATACCACCTAAAAGATTATGAAGTTGAACCTATCAAGGGTTCTTTTTACCCTGAAGAACAACAAAAAATGAACCTCAAACAGAACAGAGTTTACAGGGTTGAAAAAGTTCTAGCTATGAAAGGAAAGGGGAGAAGGAAGTGGTTGCTGGTGTTATAATTGGGGTGGCCGGCTAAATTGAGCATCTGGGTAGAAGCCTCATAAGTTTGTAACATATAGGGGTACCTCAGCCAGAAGGATGAAATGAGTCTCAGCCACTTTTACATCACTTTGTCCGGCAACTCCAGTGCCAGGATCTTTCCACAGAACACCAGCTCAAACTTTACCAGACATCTGATTGAACATCTGGATCTCCTGGGGAACTGGGATATACGGTTACCAGAAATACAATACCCACACAGCTGGAACAACATCAATGAAGACACCCCTTTCAAAATTGTTTCTGGGACTGAAAAATGGGAATACGTCCTGCACTGGGAGTATTATACAACCCTCACAGAGTTGCTAGATCTTATGAATGATATTATTGCCAGCCACCCTACTCTACCTGAATTAGTTATGCACTGTTATCAAGTGATCAGAAAAGTGAGACTTAAAACCAGCGATAGCTCTTATGCTTTTTTTACCCATGGTGAGCTAGCCTATATTTTGGGAATGCTGCCTGGGTCCACTGTTAAAAAAAACACCCTTCTCAGCTGGTATTACCAGAGGGTTCAATTTGCTGTATGTCTACACGAGCATTGCAGAACATCAGCTTGCACGGGACTTTTCAGTTCCCTACTGTGCTGCATCTCTGTCCATAGGACAACGAATTTGTCACCATCACATATGACAAACCACATTAGGTCCCCGTTAGCACCACATTGACACAATCAGCATTGAAATGAAGATGGATCAGAACAAGCACGTCTCATTTTGCTTTGGTAAGGTGATCATTAAGCTTCACCTATGTCCCCAAGAGACTTTGAGATTTTATAGTACATAAAAGCAAATGTTCATGGTAAACAGGCAAACCTGACAGTCCAGAGGAAAAACATACAGCTGCTTGGCTGTCTCTGTAGCAATTTGTTTTTTCAAGAAAAACTTTTGCTGAATGGCATGGACATGAAAATTAAACTGACGCACAGTAAAGATGCCTTCTGCTTGATGGACACTGCAGTGGCTAGCCATAAAAATGAAAGCCACAATATACTAAAATTGTGAAAAAAAATTAAAGTAACCCTGAGCGTCCAACTGTGTCATGTGGAGGCCTTGCTTATGGCCAGTGCTAAATACCCCATAGACCATGTGGGTATGAAAGTGTTTAGTATTCCCACTGGTAGCCAAGTCATTAATCAGGAGAATCTGTTTATGGGACAGTTGCCCAAACTTGTCATCATCGGGTCCATGGATAATGATGCCTTTAGCAAGGATTATGCTAGGAATCCCTTTAACTTTAAACATTACAATATTAATTTTGTGGCCCTCTACATTGATGGAGAACAAAACCCCTACAACCAGATTTTAAAAATGGTAACTCTGTGAGCGAATACATGCAGCTGGTACAGACAACCAGTAAACATAGGTAAAACCAGTCCCTGCTAATCAACCATGAGGAGTTTGCCCTGGGGTACACACATGTAAGAAATATATTTTCTTAGACATGTTCCCCTGTGACTGGCTTCCGAAGACGCGGCTGTCCCAAAGACCCCTGAGCTGGTGGTCAACATGCAACCACATAATCAGCCTGGAGAGCACTGGCTGGCTGTTTACCTGAAGGATCAGAACCGTGGGGAGTTTTTCGACTTATACGGCCACCTCCCAAACAGCGCTCTCTTTCCTCAAAGCATTATGTTCTTTTTAAACAAGAGCACTGCCAACACTGCTTTTCAAACAAAACAGTTGCCTGCGATCTGTTGCCTGCGGACACCACTGTGTGTTTTTCCTGCACCACCGTAGCAAGGGGCTATTGTCTGAACAGATTTTAAAATTGTATTATTCCGATGATTTAGTACAAAATGATAGGATGGTGATGCAGTTTGTAAAAAGTAAACATAAAACTTTCTGTGTGGCTGGGCCTGCTCAAAACACATTTCAACATGCTTTTCGTGCTATGACTTTCACCAATGCTTTGTCAAAATAAAACACCCAGCTGATGCTGTGTAAATAAAGCTGTTGCTGTTTAAAAATGTGCGTGTGTGTTTTCCTTTTTAACCTCATTTTCATTTTTTGAAAACAACCTCTGTAGGCAACATTTGAAGCAGTATAGCATAATTTATTTCAAGCGTAAAACTTTACATGGAGAGTGAATGGCTTTTAGAGGCAGTTTTTCACTTTCTAAGCGGTAAGGTTGGTGTTTCTTGGTCTGTGGTAGGTGCTTTCAGGTGTTCCAAATGATCACGATTCACGGCATTGCCCGTAACAGAAGACAGTATGCTCAGCTCAGAGGTGACTTTCATAAAGATGTCCCAACCTTTAGGTGGGCATTTACTAGACCCAGCATGAGTCTGAAGGGTTCCCCAGACTAAGTCGAGCGTGTTAGAACCCTTGATGAGCATGTCTTTGTAGTGTCGGGGAAATTGGCCAGCTACTGTGTAGCACCCATACACCGAGGAGCACTGGCCATGTCCCGTCTCTGGGCTCGTTCCTAGCCACGATCAATTAGGCAGAGAATGAGGGAGTGTCGGCAAGATGATTTATTTCTCTGCAGAGAAGTTACTCAGTGCCCAGTAGACAAAGAGTTCCCTCAATCTGAGTTTGGTAGCACCTTTTACACTAACAGGTCATACATATGCAAATATAGGTATACATAGGCATAAGGCATATATGTGTGTGCAGCTTTGGGGAATTTCCACTAGTTTTGGGGTTTTTGTTTTCTTGCTTGATGTTACAGAGTTACAAAATACACAGAACAAGTTTGCTTACTGTCAGCAAAAGGCTATCTTTAAGCTTAGGGAAAGGTCATATGCTTCTCAAGGGTCATCTGCTTCTCATGGGTCATCTTGTTTTTCTAACAGTAGACATAGCCCCCTTGATCATCCCAAGAAGAAATATCCTTGTGCTGGCTCAGCTTGATGAGCTACACTTTAGCATTTTTCCTGTATCAGGCATGCACATTATCCAACACTTCCTGAACAATGGGGTTGGGGTTTGTTAGGGTTTCTAAGGGTTTTCTGGCTTCTAGGGGGCTCTGTTCTGACAGAAACAGGGTTATTTCCCTCTGTCCAGATCACTCTGCTTTAAGTACGTCACTGAAGCATAGTGGCATACAGTTTAGCTTTATCATATTCGGCTAAACCCGGCCTTTGGAGAATGTCCTTCATTTCAGCATCCAGTAAGAAGGTTGCCTCAGTTCTAATATTTTCCTGAGGTGGTTGGAGAGCCTTTAATTGCTCCAGCTAGTGACTGGGCACCAGGTACATTTTTTATGCATACTCCATCACTGGTTAGTCAAAAGCCCTGTAATCAGAGGGAGAGCAAAACTTAACAGGAGGCCAATAAATCCCCCAGACTGCTTCACCAGCTGTTTCTTTTTTTTTAAGAGACAATCTTTTGTTACTTAGGTTTTTTATGATCCCGTGTCTCTTTTTCTGTACGCAGATTTCATGTGGTGCCAAAGGGATGTTTCCTTTTAAGGTGTTCACAGCAATTTCTGAACCCGAGGCAGAGGCAGATGCAGCAGCAGCGGAGCCAGCAGCGGAGGCAGCAACAGCTGATCCCCAAAAGATAAGTGGGGCAGAGGGAGCCAGCACAGCTGAACCAGATCCGGAAGGGAAGCCCCCTGGATCCCTTTTAGTTGAGCCGGTAGGGAGCTGTGCTCCCAAGCTGCGCCGCACTCCTGAGTGTGCAAACAAGCTAAACCCAGTTTTTGGAGAAGGTGGGCGGGCAGGAAGGGCCAGGAGGGAGACTCCTGCAAGGGTAGGGCAAAGACACCACACTAAAATATAAACAGACAGCAACTCATACAATGGTGTCAATGCAGAGTGCTGCTAGGGCCTCTGCCAGGGGGTACTGCCTACCTGGAGCTTGTCTGAGGCCTCCACCCGGACAGAGCCCATGGGAGGGCTGGCGTCCCCCTGCCCCCTGGCCTGCAGGGGAAGCCCAGCAGAGCCAGAGGGTGCAGGGATTGGGGGCCCCCACACCTGTCCTGCAGGTGCCTGTCTTAGGGTCCTGGAGGCGCAAGTGGGGATGCTCCAGGAGGAGGTTAGCAGGCTGAGGGGAATCAGGGAGGTGGAGGATGAAATTTATGGTTATTTCCTTTCCCTGCAGGGCCATGCACCCAAGGAAGAAGCATCTTGGGATGTGCCCTCCACTGCAGAGTGGCAGATGGTCACCTCCAGAACCAGGACTGCTCACAGCAAAGCAGTACCAGTTCCTCCAGTCTGGCTAAAGAACAGGTATGAGGCCCTGGCAACACTGCAGGAGAAGGACAGAGAGGAGGAAACCTCCAGAGAGGAGGCAACTCCACACTCTGAACAGGCCGAAGGAGATAAGCAGGCCCGGAGGAGGAAACTTCGAGTGATCATCATAGGTGACTTCATCCTGAGAGGTACAGAAGGTTCCATCTGTTGCCAGGATCCCTCAACAAGTGAGGTCTACTGCCTGCCCAGAGCAAAGATTCAGGACGTGACAGGAATGATCCATGCCTTGATCCAGCCCACCGATTACTACCCCATGGTCCTAATCCATGTGGGTACCAATGATGCAGCCAAGAGAAGCCCTGATCACCTGATGGTGGACTACCATGCTCTGGGGGGCATGCTGAGGGAGATAGGGGCACAGGTGGTATTCTCTTCTGTTCTACCAGTGAGCAAACATGGAAGACGACACGAGATCTGCATCAGGGAGATCAGCTGGTGGCTTCAGGAATGGTGTCTCGAGGCAGGCTTCGGCTTCCTAGATAACAACCTGCACATCAGGACGAGAGACATGCTCGGGTGAGATGGGCTTCACCTTTCCCCCAAAGGTAAGTGTGTGTTCTCTTCTAGGTTAGTGGATCTCCTCCAGCAGGCTTTAAACTAGGCTCATCGGGGAAGAGGAAGACAAGGGCGGAGGAAGCCTTGGACCACTAATCGAAACATCACCCACAAGAACAACCCAGCCTAGACTGACGACAAGCAGTACAAATACCCAGGTAAGTAGCAGGGGCCAGGGCAGTACTGAGAGTAGGGGGCCAGTGCACACATCTTCAGGAGGCCTCAAATGCCTCTACACAAATGCTCATAGTATGGGAAACAAGCAGGAGGAACTTACCCTCCTGCTAGCTGACACCAACCCAGACACAGTGGAGCTCAGAGAAACATGGTGGAACCCAACACATGACTGGACGGTGAATATCAAGGGCTTTAGGCTGTACAGGAGGGATAGGACAGGAAGGGGGAGGGGCACACTGAAGTGCTCTGGGTTAGAATACAAGGAAGTCAAGGGGAAAGGGACTTAATGGTGGGGGTCTACTACAGACCACCCAACCAAGGGGAAGAGCTAGACCAGGAATTCTTAAGTCAGTTCACAGAGGTAGTTAGGTCAAAGGATGTGGTCATCATGGGTGACCTGAACTTTCCAGACATCTGCTGGGATGAGCAGTCAGCCAGGTTTGATCACTCACGTAGTTCCTAGCTGAGATACAAGACCTCCATCTAACCCAGGAAGTGCACAGCCCTACCAGGGAAGACTCCTTGTTGGACCTGGTCCTGGCCACGGGCGATGACCTGGTGAGGGGGCTGCAGGTGCACAACCACTTGGATGACGGCGATCATTGCCTGCTGGAATTCACCATCCAGCGCAAGGTGGCAAAGGCCTGCAGCAACGCAGCAGTCCTGGACTTCAGGAGGGCGGACCTCAATGAGATAAGGAGAATAGTCAGGGAGGCACTGAGGTCCCGGAGGGAAGAGGAGTCGGATGTCCAAGAAGAGTGGTCGTTCCTTAAGGCGACGATCCTCCAAGCCCAAAGGGAGGTAAACCCAACACGAATCAAAGGAGGCAAAAGAGCGCAAAAGCCCCCATGGAGGTCAGGAAGGCCAAGGCGGAGATGGAACTGGGACTAGCTACCTGGATCAAGGACAACAAGAAGTCCTTTTTAAAATACATAGTGGGTAAAAAGAAGGTATTGGGTAACGTGGGGCGATTGCAAGACATGCTAGGAAATCTGGTTGTCACACCAGATGACAAAGCTAGCCTATTTAACAATTTATTTGCCTCCATTTTCCTGAGCAGAGACTGGGTCACCCCCCCCACACACACACCAGGACCCCATTAGGCCCCAGGGGAGGCACACCCAGACCTAGGGTCAGTGAGGATCTAGTCAGGGAACTTCTGGAGGGACTAGATGTATTTAAATCAGCTGGTCCTGATGATCTCCACCCCAAGTGCTGAGGGTATTAGCAGAGGTCATTGCGGGACCCCGGCACAGCTTTACGAGCACTTGCAGTGCTCTGGTGTGGTACCAGAGGACTGGAAAAGGGCCAATGTGGTTCTCATTTTCAAAAATTGGAGGAAAGAGGACCCAGGAAACTATAGGCCAGTTAGTCTTACCTTGATCTTGGGTAAGCTTTTTAAGAGAACTATCATAGTGCATGTCCAAGAGGGGCTAGAGGGGGAGGTTATGCTTAGAGGCAACCAACATGGGTTCATTAGAGGCAGGTCCTGTCAGACCAACCTGGTGGCCTCCTATGAACAGGTCACCAAATCCTTAGATACAGGGGTAGCAGTGGACGTAGTCTTTCTGGACTTTAGGAAGGCCTTCAACACTGTCTCTCACCCCATTCTCATTAAAAAACTAGGATACTGTGGCATCGACACCTACACAGTCAAATGGGTGACTAACCGGCTGGAGAGCTGCACCCAGACTGTGGTGGCGGATGGATCATTTTCGACCTAGAGGGATGTGGGCAGTGGGGTCCCCCAGGGCTCGGTCCTCAGGCCTGCACTGTTCAACATCTTCATCAGCGACTTGGACAAGGGGGTAAAAAGCACCCTGTTCAAATTTGCAGATGACACTAACATGTGGGGAGAAGTGGGCATGCTAGAAGAGAGGAATAAGCTGCAATCGGACCTAGACAGGTTACAGGGGTGGGTGGATGAGAACAGGATGGGTTTCAACACTGACAGGTGATGCACCTGGGGAGGAAGAACCAGCAGCATACCTACAGGCTGGGGAACTCCCTTCTTGTCAGTGCAGAGGCAGAAAAGGATCTTGGAGTCATTATTGATGCCAAAATGAACATGGGCCGGCAGTGTGGGGACGTGGTCAGGAAGGCCAACTACACCTTGTCATGCATCCACAGATGCATCTCAAGGAGGTCCAAGGAGGTGATACTCCCCCTCTATGTGACACTGGTCAGGCCACAGCTGAAGTACTGCACCCAGTTCTGGGTGCTGCACTTCAAGAGGATGTGGACAACATGGAGAGGGTCCAGAGGAGGGCCACTCATATGATCAGGGGGCAGCAGGGCAGGCCCTACGAGGAAAAGCTAAGGGACCTGAACCTGTTCAGCCTCCACAAGAGAAGGCTAAGGCGGGATCTAGTGGCCATTTACAAACTATTTGGCGGTACCAGCAGGCATTGGGGGAGTCCCTGTTCCCCTGAGCTCTCCCAGGAGTGACAAGAAATAACGGTCACAAGCTGGCAGAGGGTAGATTCAGATTAGATATCAGGAGGCGCTACTTCATGCTCAGGGTGCCTAGGATCTGGAACCAACTTCCAAGAGAAATGGTGCTGGCTCCTACCCTGGGGGTCTTTAAGAGGAGGCTAGATGAACACCTTGCTGAGGTCATTTGACCCCAGTACTCTTTCTTGCCATGGCAGGGGGTTGGACTTGAGGATCTGCTCAGGTCCCTTCCGACCCTACAAACCATGAAACTATGAAACTGAAATGGCTGATACTAAATTGTCAGAGGCCAAGCAGAGTATAGCTTTTCTCTGCTGTGAGAAAGATTGGAGAAGCAATTTTAAGAGAGACAAATTTCTTTTTATGCAGTTAAACATGTTTCCGTTCCACCATCTCAGGAGCGAAGAAGAGACCACCAGTACATCATCTCTTTTTATTCCTGCTGGTTGCTTTTTTAAAAGTGTAAGCAGCTGGTTGGTCAGGAGGAAAATGCCCGGTTCTTAATCACCCATTTTTTTCTTTATGCATTACTATATGAATGTTAACCTCTTCAAGGTCTTCAAACAAAGGTACTTGGTGGAGCATAACTGTTTGATGTATAGAGAGGCCTAATTTCCTGTGCAGTTCTTTGGCACCATCTAGCAGTTCAGTATCTGTGGCCACTCTACATTTTGTAACAGCCAATAGACTGCCTGCAAAGCACAGGCTAGTATCAAAGGTGTTCAGGTTTATTAAATACTTGGTCTTTTTAGTAATAATCTGGGAATAGGGGATAGAGCTTCTAACTCTGCAACACCCACCACACACAATGACCACAACAAGCCGAAATGTCAAATCAAGCAGTATTTTTCTTTTTGTAGCAGGTTACTGATCCACTCTAAAAACAGCCCTGGGGTCATCTGATTTTAATTAATAGCTTGAGAATATAAAGTTTGGCATGCTATCTGCCCGAACACATAACTGGGCATAGTCGTTGACGTGAATCTCTGGTGGAGCTCTGCTACAATTTGTTCTATCTCTCTGCTTATGGCTTCATACTCCACTTGTAATGGCACAAGCTCCAGATTCACAAAATGGAACTCCTCTGTGTATCTGGTACCTCCAAACCTAGCTACAGACCACTCTTGCCTTCTCACCCACACCATATGTACATCAGGTAAAACAACCTCTGCAGGTTCAGGAGGCTGGGGAGCATTTAAGGGACCCTCTAGAGGGTCTTCTAAATCATATTCACTATCCCACCTCTCTGATTCCTAAGGTTTCATAGATTTCATAGATTTCATAGACATTAGGGCTGGAAGGGACCTTGGGAGATCATCAAGTCCAGCCCCCTGCCCAAAGGGCAGAAAGTCAGCTGGGGTCATAGGATCCCAGCAAGATAAGCATCCAATTTACTCTTGAAGGTGTTCAATGTAGGTGCTTGAACCACCTCCGCTGGCAGACTGTTCCAGACCTTGGGGGCTCAGACAGTAAAGAAATTCTTCCTTATATCCAGCCTGAAACGGTCTTGCAGGAGTTTGTGACCATTCGACCTAGTCATCCCTTGGAGCGCTCTGGTGAACAAACGTTCCCCCAGATCCTGGTGGTCACCCCTGATAAACTTATAGGTGGCCATCAGATCACCCCTGAGCCTGCGCTTTTCCAGGCTAAAGAGTCCCATGTCTCTCAGCCTATCATCGTAAGATCTGTTTTCCTGACCTCTGATCATGCGTGTGGCTCTCCTCAGGGCTCTCTCAAGCTTCTCCACATCCTTTTTGAATTGTGGAGTCCAAAACTGGATGCAGTACTCCAGCTGCAGCCTCACCAAGGCTGAGTACAAGGGGAGAATGATGTCCCGGGATTTGCTCGAGAAGCATCTATGGATGCAAGCCAGCGTTTTGGTCGCTTTACTAGCTGCAGAATCGCATTGCAGGCTCATGTTCATCTTGTGGTCAATGATGACCCCCAAGTCTCTTTCTTCTGTGGTGCTATCCAATGTAGCACTGCCAAGCCTATAAGGATGCTGCAGGTTTTTCCTCCCAAGGTGGAGAATCTTGCATTTTCGGTGTTAAACACCATCAGGTTCTCATCCGCCCATTTGCTGAGCTTGTCCAGGTCAGCCTGAATCACCCGCCTATCTTCTGGCGTAGATGCTTTGCCCCAAAGTTTGGTGTCATCGGCGAACTTGGCCTGTCCACTCCTGACTCCAATGTCCACATCATTAATGAAGATGTTGAACAGTATGGGCCAAAGACAGAGCCTTGAGGGACCCCACTGGTCACAGGGCACCACGATGAGTGACTGCCATCAATTACAACCCTCTGGGTCCGACCACAGAGCCAATTTCCCAGCCTCCAGGTTCTGGAGGAGGGACAGGCCCAGGAGGAGGGGGAGCATTTGAGGGCCCCTCTAAAGTGTCTTCTAAAGCACCATTACTAGGGGATCTCTTATTTTTTCTCAACAGGTGTTTACCCTTGCCCACACTCCTCTTAAACCAGGCCCTTACTTCTTGCCCCGCAAGCCACTTGCTGGTTAGCCCCGGGTTGATCACGACTCCTCCTCTTATGATGTATACAACAACTGCTGTTGGGGTTATACAGACTACCTTCTCTCTAAATAAAATTTACCCTTTTGCTCCAACAGTAATCATGATCTTTCAAAGCACTCCAAACACTCTTTCTGAGATATATAAGTCTGCCAATGCCACCCAAAACACACCTCTTTTTTTCACAATAGTCATGGTCTTTCAAGGCAAGATGGTTACCCATACCCCCAAAGCCCCCTCACCCTCTCTTTTGGTTTTTACAATAATCATGATCTTTCAAGGCACAATGGGTACTCAGACCCCCCAAAAACCCCATCTTTTTGTTTTCACAGTAATCATGTTCTTTCCAAAAAGGAAGAAGACCCTCCTCTTTCACTAAAATGTGTGAGCAATCAGTCCTGGGTTTCTTATTCACAGGGCCCAGATCACCTGTTTTGAGGGTGTGAATCCTTGTGTTTTTACATATAGTTTTCTCAGAGGTAGATGGTATGTTTTCTTCCAAGGAACCATACCCATCTAATCTGTCCTGATGGTCTTCTGATCCCTGGGTGTTATGATCTGCAGGCTGAGCATTTCTGTGGTTTTTTATAGTGTTTTTGGAGGTCTCCAACCTGGTCCCCCACTTCTTCAGGAGTGTTGCATGTGATCACTTAGGAAATATAAAATCTACATCTCAGCACTGAGAATTCACTTTCCACAAACGTATAGCTAAGCCTCACACACTACAAATTTAAAATGTGCTTAACCCCACCCTCTATCTCCACATTCACAGGGGACTAATTCACACAAACCCAAGAAACAAAAAAAGGTTTAATTCCTTATCTCTATTCTCACAGGGCCGACCCCCCGCTCCCTATCTCCACATGCACGGAGAACTAATTCACACACACCCAAACTCTCCTCCCCAAGAAACACATAAAGTTTCAAAAGATGATTTCATAAAAATTACCTTCTACTACTGGATAAAAACATAAATGTATATGTTTTTTCTGCTTTTCTATTTTAGAAGAAGGGGTTTTGTTTGAAAACAAACAGTTACAGACAGTTGTTATAACTTAGTCTGCTTATTAACACAGCCACAAATAACTCTCCATTTTAAAATAAATGTTTTACCTTGCTGTGGTAAAATTGCATGTGGCTTTCCCACTAGGTAAGCTCTCTATGATAAAAATCAAATAATACAGTAAGTAAGCTCTCTGTATTAAAAATTAAATAATAAAGTAGAAGAGTATCTGTATAAAGTAAAATATAACTGTTTTAAAACAGTGTCACCACTAAAAATATGTTGGTAAAAGATAATCCCTTTAGTTTTAAAGTATGTAGAGGTCTGCTGTTAGAAAGCTCTGTTTATCTTTACAACATACCCTCTGGTTTTGGGAATATCACCACCACCCAAAAATGAGAGCCCCTCACAGCATAGCACACAAACCCTGTGAGAATATATTTTTAAATCAGTCTGTATTTCCATCAAAAACCTTTTACAATATTTACTAATTTATTTGTTAAACATTCTTCTAAGAAGGTTTTTTTTACAGTGTCTAGTGCACTAAGTCTCATTGGCCTTATCTTTATAAGATGCATGGTAAA
Source organism: Crocodylus siamensis (assembly GCF_052110815.1). Classification (NCBI taxonomy): domain Eukaryota; kingdom Metazoa; phylum Chordata; order Crocodylia; family Crocodylidae; genus Crocodylus; species Crocodylus siamensis. Next base: position 340,395,155 of record NC_143395.1, on the reverse strand, counting down.
AGATAAACTCTTTAGCCTTAAAATATGTAGAGGTCTGCTGTTAGAAAGCTCTGGTCTGGTTCTGGGAAAATCACCGCCCACTCTGTCCCACCCAAAAATGACACCCCACCCCACCCCCCACCCTACCGACCCCCCAACCAAGGGGAGGAGCTGGACCGGGAATTTTTGGGCCAGCTTGCAGAGGCACTTAAGGCAAGGGTTGTAGTTGTCATGGGTAATTTAAATTACCTGGACATTTGTTGGGAGGAATAGCCAGCCAGGTCAAACCATTCCAGGAGGTTCCTGGCTGAGATACAGGACCTCCACTTAATTCAGGAGGTGCACAGTCCCACCAGAGGAAATGCCCTGTTGGACCTGGTCCTAGCCACAGGCAATGACCTGGTAAGGGGCCTCCAGGTTCTTGACCACCTGGGTGATAGTGATCATCGCTGGCTGGAATTCACCATCCAGTGCAGGGTGTCAAGGGCCTGCAGCAAGGCGGTAGCCCTAGACTTCAAGAGGGCCAACTTCAATGAGTTGATCTTAGTGGGAGAGGCGCTGGGGTTCCCAAGAGCAGGGGAACTCAGTGCCCAAGATGAGTGGTCGTTCCTTAAGAAAACGATACTCAGGGCCCAAGGGGTGACCACCCCAACAAGAAACAAGTGGGGCAGGAGTGCCCAAAAGCCCCCCAGCTCACCAAGGTTATCCAGGAATGCCTGATTGCCAAAAGCAGTGTACAACCGATGGAAGGGGGGTGCTATCTCCAAAGAGGAGTATACCTCCTCTGCTCGGGCCTGTAGGGGGGCTGTCAGGAAAGCTAAAGTGGACATAGAGCTAGGACTAGCATCCAAAATCAAAGATGATAAAAAGTCCTTTTTTAAATATATAGGGAGGATGAAGAAAGCACTGGGAAATGTGGGGCCCCTGCAAGATTCTCTGGGCAATCTGGTGGTTGCACCAGTGGAGAAAGCAGACCTCTTTAGCCAATTCTTCACCTCCATTTTCTTGTGCATGGACCAGGACTTCCCCACCATGATGCAAGACAGACTCGAGGGGAATGCCTCCAGACCTCAGGTTGGGGAGGACCAGGTTAGAGAGCTTCTGGAGGGGCTGAACGTGTTCAAATTAGCGGGTCCAGATGCTCTCCACCCCAAGGCGTTGAGGGAGCTAGCAGGGGTTATTGCAGGGCCTTTGACATGGCTTTATGAGCACTCATGGTGCTCAGGCCAGGTGCCAGATGATTGGAAGATAGCCAACGTGGTGCCCATATTTAAAAAAGGGAGGAGGGAGGACCCCGGCAACTATAGGCCTGTCAGTCTTACCTCAATCCTAGGAAACTCTTTGAAAAGATCATCAAGGAGCACATCTGTGATGGGCCAGCTTCAGGGAAGATGCTCAAGGGCAACCAGCATGGTTTCATTAGGGGCAGGTCATGTCAGACCAACCTGATTACCTTTTATGATCAGGTCACAAAAGCATTGGATGCAGGTGTCGCCGTGGATGTAGTCTTTCTGGATTTCAGCAAGGCCTTTGACACAGTCTCCCACCCCATCCTCATTAAAAAACTAGGTGAATATGGCATTGATGCCTGCACAGTCAAATGGATTGCAGATTGACTGAAGTGTCGTACTCACAGGGTGGTGGTGGATGGATCATATTCGGCCTTATAGTTTCATAGTTTCATAGTAGCTAGAGTCGGAAGGGACCTAGGTAGATCATCTAGTCCGACCCCCTGCCTTGGCAGGAAAGAGCACCAGGGTCAGATGACCCCGGCAAGGTGCTCATCTAACTTCCTTTTAAAAATCCCCAGGCTAGGAGCCTGCACCACTTCCCCTGGAAGCCGGTTCCAGGCCCTAGCCGCCCTGACTGTGAAGTAGCGCCTCCTAATATTTAATCTAAACCTACCCTCCGCCAGCTTGTGACCGTTATTCCTGGTCACTCCTGGCAGCACACGGGGGAACAGGGACTCCCCCAATACCTGCTGATCCCCCCTGACCAGTTTGTAGCAGGCCACAAGGTCCCCGCTTAACCTTCTCTTGTGGAGGCTAAACAGGTTCAGGTCCCGTAGCCTCTCCTCATAAGGCCTGCCCTGCTGACCCCTGATCATACGAGTGGCCCTCCTCTGGACTCTTTCCATATCGTCCACGTCCCTCTTGAAGTGTGGTGCCCAGAACTGGACGCGGTACTCCAGCTGCGGCCTGACCAGTGCCGCATAGAGGGGGAGGATCACCTCCCTGGACCTGCTCGAGATGCATCTGTGGATGCATGACAGGGTACGGTTGGCCTTCTTGACTGCCTCCCCACACTGCTGGCCCATGTTCATCGTGGAGTCAATGACGACTCCAAGATCCTTTTCCGTCTCCATGCTGGCAAGAGGGGAGTTCCCCAACCTGTAAGTGTGGTGCCGGTTCTTCCTCCCCATGTGCAACACCTTGCACTTATCAGTGTTAAACCCCATCCTATTCTCATCCGCCCACCGTTGCAACCTGTCAAGGTCAGCTTGTAGCCTATTGCACCCTTCTAGTGCACCCACATCCCCCCACATCTTAGTGTCATCAGCAAACTTGAACAGGGTGCTTTCTACCCCCTCATCCAAGTCACTGATGAAGATGTTGAACAGTGCGGGCCCGAGGACTGAGCCCTGCGGAACCCCACTGCCCACGTCCTTCCAGGTCGAGAAGAACCCATCCACTACCACCCTCTGGGTGCGGCCCTCCAACCAGTTAGCGACCCATTTGACTGTGTGGGCATCGACACCACAGTCTCCCAGCTTTTTGATGAGAGACAGTGTCGAAAGCCTTCCGGAAGTCCAGAAAGACTATATCCACAGCAACCCCTGCGTCTAATGATTTGGTGACCTGATCGTAAAAGGCCACCAGATTGGTCTGACAAGACCTGCCACTGATGAACCCATGTTGGTTGCCCCTGAGCATGCATTCCCCCACAAGGCCCTCCTGGATGTGTGCCAGGATATTTTTTTCAAAGAGCTTACCCGGGATTGAGGTAAGACTAACTGGCCTGTAATTTCCCGGGTCCTCTTTTTTTCCCTTTTTGAAGATAGGGACCACATTGGCCCTCTTCCAGTCCTCCGGCACCTCACCAGAGCACCACGAGTGCTCATAGAGCCGCGCCAGGGGTCCCGCAATGACCTCGGCCAGTTCCTGTAGAACCCTAGGGTGAAGATCGTCCGGACCAGCGGACTTGAACACATCCAGCGGAGAAGTGGGCAGTGGAACCCCCCAGGGCTTGGTCCTTGGGCCCGCATTGTTCAATTTCTTTATCAGTGATTTGGACAACAGGGTGAAAAGCAACCTGTTTAAATTCACTGATGATACCAAAATTTGGGGTGAGGTGAGCACACTAGTAGGGAGGGAAAGACTGTAGCAAGACCTGGATAGGTTACAGGGGTGGGCTAACATAAACAGGATGCGTTTCAATACTGGCAAGTGCAGGGTGCTGCACTTGAGCAGTAGTAACCAGCAGCACACTTATAAGATGGGAAACTCCCTTCTTGAGAGCACGGAGGCAGAAAGGGATCTTGGAGTCATTATTGACTCCAAGGTGAACATGGGCTGACAATGCAAGATCATGGTTGACAGGGCTAACCGGACCTTGTCATGCATCCACGGTGCATCTCAAGTAAGGCCAAGGAGGTAATCCTCCCCCTTTATGTGACACTGGTCAGGCCACAGCTGGTACTGTGTCCAGTTCTGGGCACCCCACTTCAGGAGGGATGTGGACAACATGGAGAGGGTCTAGAGGAGGGCCACTCGCATGATCCGGGGTCAACAGGGCAGATCCTACAATGAGAGGCTGCGGGACCTGAACCTGTTGAGCCTTCACAAGAGAAGGCTGAGGGGGAACCTGGTGACTGTCTATAAACTCACTAGGGTGGACCAGAAGGGTTTGGGGGAGACACTGTTTCCCCTAGCGCCCCCGGCATAATAAGGAATAACGACCATAAGTTGTTGGAGAGTAGGTTTAGATTAGACATCCGTAAGAAATATTTCACAGTCAGGGCAGCTAGGATCTGGAACAAACTTCCAAGGGAAGTGGTGCTGGCTCCTACCCTGGCGGTCTTTAAGAAGAGGCTTGATGCCTACCAGGCTAGAGTCATTTGAGCCCAGTTTTTCTCCTGCCCAGGCGGGGGGTCGGACTTGAAGATCTACATGGTCCCTTCCAACCCTACTTCTACGTTTTATGATTCTATAAAAAAACTGTCCTGTGAGCCATGCTGTATCCCCCCAGGTGTGGGGGCAGGCAGCAGAAACTGAAGAAGGGAAGGGGAGCCTAGAGAGTTCATCAGCAATAACATGAGTGGTGAGGGGAGTGATACATGGACTGGGAGCTTGGGGGGGTTGCGGTTTCAGTTTAACTCCTTGGAAGCTGCCTGTGGCCTGCAGACTGCCAGTTGGACAGCCCTGATTTTTAAAAAAAATTTAAAATATGATTTGTGGCCAACCTGTATTGACACAGCAAGAACATCTAAAGTTACTTATGTCAATTGTGTCTTTCATGAGAGAACTCATGCAGCACAATTGCACAGTGAATGTCAGTGTAAGGCATATTTATTTATTTTTAACTTGTTATCAGTAAGATACCAATAGTAATTCTGTTCCAAATATAGGGAATATCTCTGGAAAGTAATACTCGCAACACTGATTTAATTCTTGTTCTCACAGCCTGCACTGATGCATGTATCAATAAAAGGAAATACATCAGCAAGAGCAAGTTAGCTTCACTCTGCAAATTGTGACCCAAGGGGCCAATCAGGGGACACAGAGGATGAGTCTCTGGGGCCTGATTGGTGCGGAAAGGGAATCCCAAGTCCTCCAATCAACTTTTGCCCTTTTAAAACCCCTGGGCCAGGTCACTGCCAGCCAGCCCGTCACACTTCATTTTAACAACATTAACTACCACATAATAAACATCCTCACTCAGTGAACAATACACAGAATGTTAAACAAGGTCCCAAATAAACTAACAACTAGGGGAAATATTAGAAATCAAAATGAGACAGTTTCTTAAACAGAACCACTTAACTAGCTAGTCCTGAATAACACAGAGAGAAAACAAGGTAGAATTGGTGATCATGAAATGAAAGGGAGGACACAAAATACCACTGATAATTATGCAACTAACACAACAGAGAGGACTGTCTCAGCTCTGCATTGTGTCATCATCCCATGAACAAAAATGCAAGCACTGTGAAGTCAGCACTGATGTCAGCATAGTACTGGTACATGAGCTGAAGACTGGCCTGCTGTCTCAGATAGGATCAGCAGCTCAGCAGAGTGGGAGCACATCAACCTGCTGCAGTTTTGTGGCCAGAGATACTCTCAAAGGGAAAGTCATGGAGGGAGAGAGGGAGAGGGAGATCTAACAGGTATCATGGGAATAAAACATGGGGATCCAAGAGAAGACCTTGGAAACAGCTAATGTGAGCATGTAAAAGGGTCATGTATTAATAAAGAAACAAGTGCAGGGAAATCTCTAAATGCAGGGAGTCCCTGAAGATTGTTCCTTTGGTTGAGAGGTGGAAAAATGGTCCTATTTGCTCCATAGTGCTGCCTGAGATTTCTGGAATTTTTTCTAATTTTGTTGGGAGGCCAGAAAAATTATATAATAAGGGACTATAATGAAAATTTCACAAGTTCTGTCTCACAGTGGTGCATTGGCCCAAATAAGACCATCGGAGAAGGACGGTTCTGAGATGAACAGGCAGAGGAGCCCACATTCCACCACGTATATGAAGATGGAATAGCAAAGATGGAAGGAGAGCTGGTCCACCCAGACTTGGCCCAAGGTTTCCCCCACTTCCAGGTAAAGAATCGGATCCTATATCAAGTCAATAGAAGGGGAAGAAATGGTCCAGGTTCTAGTCCTCCAAAGATATAGACAAGTATTATTAAGTATTGCCCATATGCTCCTGATGGGGGGACACCTCAGGAGGGATAAAACAACTGCTAAGCTACTTCAGTGGGTGTACTGGCCAGGCCTACACAAACAGAAAGTCTCTTGAGTGTCAGAAAGTCTCTAATATCGTACCTCCTAAAGCTCATTGGTTTCCATTCCCCTGGTAGAGACTTTGAGACAGTAAACTTCCTACTTTACTTTTTGGAAAAGGTCCCGCAATATCCAAGGTTACTTCTTGATATTGTGAGACCTTTTCCAAAATGTGCATGCTTGTATTCAAGGGGACCCCAGGAAGTGGGATTTATTGATTCCATCCCTGTTATTTGCCCTCAGGCCTCAACCAGGGTGTTCTTCCTTTGAGATGATGTATGGCCACCAGCTCTGGGGTTTCTTAGACGTCATGTGTGAAAGGGTTGTGGGAACAGTTGGACCAAGTCAGGCAGATTCCTTGGGAACAGTTACAAGGGAGTTAGATCCAACAAAAAAAGAGTTATGACAGGAAGGCAAAAGAGAGGGAATACCACATGGGGGATCAGGTATCGGTACTTCTGCCTGATACTGAAAGTAAGGTGCTTTCAAGGTGGCAAGGTTCATTCCATGTAGTAAGGAAAGTTGGCCCAATAAACTATGAGATTGAATGGCCAGGATGGAGGAACCAGTTCCTGATCTACCACTTTAATCTCCTAAACAAATAGGTGGAGCCAGAGTGGTGGCTCATGACCCCACTGCCTGACAAGGCAGAGCTAGATCCAAAAGGAAATGGAGAAAAACACAAGGGAGAAGACAGAGTTCTGAATATGGGAGAACATCTCACGGGGCTCCAATGGATCCAGCTGTAACAGCTAGTAAGTGTATTTGGAGATGTGTTTATTGAGAAGCCAGGGAAGGTCCAGGAGGTAGAACACAAAATTAAAACCCCACCCACAATACGATGAAGATATTGAGGAGTACATGTCCAAGGACCGAACCCTGTGGGACCCCACGACCCACATCCTTCCAGGTCAGTACTGACCCATCTACTACCACTCTCTGGGTGCGACTGCTAAGCCAATTTGCCACCCGCTGGACCATGTAAACATCTACGTCACAGCCTCTTAATTTATTTATGAGAATAGGATGAGATACCATATCGAAGGCCTTGCTGAAGTCCAAGAAAATGACCTCTACCTCTACTCCTGCATCTAAGCATTTTGTGACCCTGTCATAAAATGAAACCAGATTGGTCAGGCATGATCTACCTGCTACAAATCCATGCTGGTTTCCCTGATGCATTGTTTTTATGGCTGGACTCCCACAAATATGATCCTTCATAATCTTTTCAAAGACTTTTCCAAGGATGGAGGTGAGACTGACTGGTCTATAATTACTTGGATCCTCCTTCCTCCCCTTCTTGAAATTAAGGACCATTTTGTCCCTTTTCCAGTCCTCTGGAACCTGACCTGAGTGCCATGAGTGCTCAAACAGCCATGCCAGTGGTTCTGCTATAATACTGGCCAATTCCTTCAGTACCCTTGGATGCAGCTCATCTGGGCCTGCTTACTTGAACACATCCAGTCCATCCAAGTGACTCTGCACCAAGTCAGCGTCAACAGTTGGTAAGCTGGTGTCCTTCTGATGCCCATCTAAGAACCCATTAGCAGACTTATCTTGAGCCCTGTTCCAGAACACCGAGGCAAAAAAACTCATTGAATAGCTCAGCCTTGTCCCCCCCACCCCCATCACTAATTGCTGCTCCTTGTTCAGTAGGGGTCCTATCCTGCCCTGCACCTTCCTTTTACTCCTTACATGCCTAAAAAAAGACTTTTTGTTGTCTTTAATTTGTATTGCCAGCCTCAGCTCTGTAGTTGCTTTGGCCTTACTAACTGCCTCCCTGCAAGTGCGGGCCAAGTAGGTATAGTCCTTCTTTGTAGCTTCCCCCTGTTCCACTGCCAATATGCCTTCTTTTTTGCCCTTAGGCTCCCCTGGATTTCCTTATTTAGCCAAGGAAGCTTTTTGGCTCCTTTCCCCCTTTTCCCTTGTACTGGATAGTCTCCCTCTGTGCCCAAAAGATCGCATCCTGCTAGTTGTCCCCAGGTAACTAAACATCCATGTTTGTGTGGATGTGGCCTGCTTATCTCTTAAAACCCAGACATGGTTGTCATCTCCCTGATCTCCTGCAGCACAAGGACAACTATACCTTCTTTGATCAGAGATTTACCTTATTTCTGTGATCACTGATCATCAGAGATCCTGCTTTTCTCTGATAAAAAAAATCCCAAATTTTCAAATATAACCCCCCCAAATCCACCTTTTTCCACAATTAAAATGAAACACCAGTAATATATATATATATACACACGTGTGTGTGTGTGTACTTCTTTATGTATGTATATATACAGTAAAAGCTGCGTAAACTGACACTTCATTAACTGGCATGCTCTATTAGTCGGCATGCAAGCTTGCTTCAGGGTGCCTGATCAGACAAAGACGCCTCTCAGATAACCAGCACATCTGGTTATCCGGCACCCCCCATTTCCCATGGGTGCCAGATAATGGAGCTTTTGCTGTAGTAGTGTTTCATTTTAATCAAGGAAAAATATGGATTTTGGGTAACTTTTTTTCATCTGAAAATTGGAGATTTTTTTTTTAAATCAGAGAGAACCAGGATCCCTGCTGATTATTTACCAAAAACAAAAACAAAACAAAAAAAACCCAAACTAGATCATGACTGAAGGTGACTGGAACATTTTTGATTCAATGACTTGTTTTTTGTTCAAAATATGCTGTTTCACTGTAGCTGAAAATTTTTGCAGAGATAGTTTTGGGTGAGAGAGAGTGAGAGAGCGCACACTGAATCGAAAAATTATCCCTCCTCTCCCCAGCCATTTTAACTTAATTTAATTTTACAAAAATAATTGCAAGGTTTTATTTTCATGCCAATGTGCAATGAAAATATATTTGGAACCCTCAGAAGTTGTTACCTGCATTATCTGAAAATTCCTCCACATAGTCTGTTTATATACCATAAAGTAAGTCTTTTTGTTGGTGTGTGGAAGATTAACTGTGTCCTCCCAAACCAAGCTGTCATCTCTCACATTGGACCAGATAGCTTCCTTGAACTTTCCTGCCATAACTTTGATGGAAGAAGGAAGGAACTAAAGATAGACACAGTCCTATGAGACAAGGTGGATGTTAGCTCTGTAACTCAGAAGGCTGGCTCCTCTTTCCACCATCCCCATCCCCTGCCCTCTCCACACCAGATGTTATGAGCAGAGCTGTCCCTAAGGGTGTGCAGGACCCGGGGCATCTCAGCCCATGTGGGGCCAGGGGGTGGCAAGTGGCTTTCAGCATAGTCTTGGCACACCCAGAATTGATGACATGGGAATGATCATGGTCCTGATCTTGACATCCACCATTGGCTTCAGGGTTCCTGCAGTCTTGTTCTGTCTACCTAAGCTTCAATCTATCATTTCACCATGGGTGCTCTCCTGAAGTTGTTCACTCTGATGTCTTAGTATCTCTTCCCCTTGTCATCCTTCATGTGTCTGCTAGGGACAATAATGGCTGATATGTCCTGGCATCCCACATCTGTAGCACCCTGGCTCCCGGGGTTCTAATCTTCTAAAGCACCAGTTGTTTTCTCCACAATCCCAGTCAGGAGCCTTGGCCATGAGAGGGAGGACTGTATCATGGAGGTCAACCAAAGGCTCAGAAGATGGTGTCGCCATGTGCGCTTTGGATACCTCAACCTTGGTGCACAGTTTAGCTACAGTGGCTTCCACGCAAGGAACAGCATTCATCTCATGAGCAGAGGGAAGAAGATCTTTGCCATGAGACTTGCCAACTTGTGGAAACAGAATTCACTAGCCACAATGACACACAGGAGGGCATTTATACCACGGATGTCCAGATGGGTTCTAGCACCTTGAGGCAGAGACATCATGACAGAAAACCTGAGGTGACTAAAGGAAAGCTCATAAACCTTTATGGGAATGCCAAAAGCATGGGTTATAAACAGGGAGAACCAGCACTCCTTCTGGCTGATGAGGAATTTGACTTGATTGGATTCACAAAGACCTTGTGGGATGATACACATGACTGGGCAGTAATACTGAGGGTTACAGGCTTCATAGTAAGGATTGGATTGGGAAGAAGGGAGGAAGTGTGTTCCTCTATGTGAAAGAGCAATACCCATCTCTGTAGGTCACCTTTGACAGCAGAGAAGGGTCCCTTGAGCCCCTCTGGGTAAGGCTACAAGGGGGGACCAGGAGAGGGAGACCTAGTGGTGGAAGTCTACTACAGGTTTCTCTCCCAAGATGAGGACAGCAATCAAGAATTCTCAGGAGAACTAACAGAGGCAGCTAGCACTAGAGACATGATCATCAAGGGTTACTTTGACTACCCAGACATGTGTTGGGAAGACCATTCAGCCACCTCCAGTGGGTCAGTCAACTTCCTGGCAACAATAGATGATCTGTTTCTGACACAGGTTGTGGAAGGGCCTAGCAGGGGCAAAGACACTCTGGACTTAGTGCTGGCCAAAGACGAGGACATCATAGGCAACTTGAGGATTGGTGGTACTCTGAGCAACTATGACCATTAACCGATAAGGTTTACCATCCTCCATAAGACTGGGAAGTTAGTCAACAGAACAGAATTCCTGAATTTAAAGTAGGTAAATTTTGGCAAACTCAAGAAACTCATTGGAGAGGCCCTCTGCAACCAGCATGTGGATGAACTGGGTGTGCAGGAATGATAGTGCTTCCTTAAGGAAACAATTTTCATGGCTCAAAAACAGGCCATCTCCACAAAGGCAAAAAGTGGGAAGAGAGCCAGGAGACCTGCTTGGCTCACCAGTGGTAATAGGGAGTAGCACTGTGCAAAATGGCACCATTCCATTTTGACTTGGTTTTGAGGTTTTGACAGAACAACATTGTGTTTCAAATTTCATTTCAATTTGAAACCACTGTTCTGTTTCACTGTTTTAATGCTGTTTCGACATTTTGCCATTTGGCTATAATGGGGAAGCTCAATACAGCCTCTCTTATCCAGCAGGCAGATTGGGGGCCTGCAACCCCTTGGCTGTGCAGGCTGTGGTAGTCCTCCTGGGGTTGTGGGTCCCTGATCTGCCTGCCAGATGAGGGAGGGAAGCTGGGTGCTGCTGCCTAGGACCAGCAAGCTGGGGAATGGAACTGACCACTCAGTTCCCCTTCCCAGTGCTGTGATCGATCAGGCTGGGGAAGGGAACTGAGCCCCATCGCTCAGTTCCCCTCCCCAGTGCTGTGATTGATTGGGCTGGGGAAGAGAACTGAAGCCCATCGCTCAGTTTCTCTCCCCAGTGCTGTGATTGATCAAGCTGCAGAAGGGAACTAAGTCCCATCGCCCCATTCAAAACTTTTGAAATGTTTCAATTGGCCTCATTTCATTTCAAGGCTGTTTTGAAGCCCTTCATTTCGCTTCAGTTTTGCTCAGAATGAGTCAAAACAGTGTTGAAATGAAACTGCTGGCGATATTTTGAACACCTGTATTAGGGAGTTATTGAAAAAGAAAAAAGAAGTGTATATGCAATAGAGGAATGGCTCAGCAAGCAGGGAGGAATACACCTGTTTTGCCAGGGCCTGCAGATACAAGACACAGAAAGCTAAGGCAGGCTTGGAGATCTAAGTATGAAGGACAATAGATCCAGGGAAGTACTCCTCCCTCTCTATTCAGTGTTGCTGAGGCCTCAGCTGGAGTATTGTGCCCGGTTCTGGGCACTGCACTTCAGGAAGGACATGGATAAGCTCAATAGGGTATAAAGAAGGGCCACCCATTTGATTAAGGGCATGGAGGGTACGTCCTATGAGGGGAGACTCCAGGAACTGGGCCTGTTCAGCCTGAGGATGAGAAGGCTGAGAGGTGACTTAATAGCTGCCTACAAGTACCTCAGGAAGGAGCATCAAAAACTAGGACAGCAACTATTCAGGAGGGCATCTCAAGGGAGGACAAGGACCAATAGGCATAATCTAATAGAGGATAAATTCAGGTTGGATATAAGGAAAAACTTCTTCTTTGTAAGGGTCACCAGAATCTGGAACATGATCTCAGCAGAGGTGGTGCAGGCATCCTCCTTGGAGGTATTCAGGATGAGGCTGGACAGGCACCTTGCCAAGCTCATCTGAGCCCAATACTTCCTGCCCTTGGCAAGGGACTGGGCTTAATGATCATACAGGTTCTTTTAAAATTTCTGTTTCTATGATTCTAAGAGGCACGCCGGGAATGAAACAATGTTCCCCATGCTACATATTTCTAATTTTGATACCCAGAAATATTAGCATCTTTTTATACTGCTGGGGCCACAGGTGTTGGCCCCAGCCTCTAGCTCCTCCTGTATGAAGATCCAAGAGAAGCTGGGCAGGGTCAGTTTCCCCCAGGTGGCTTAATTTGCCCCACACCAAAGTGCATGTTCAGGCATGTGTGCTGAGGCATTAATCTCTGGCACAAATTTATGCCACTGCTATCTAAGCTGCTAAAAGTGCACGTGCCTGCATGAACAACATATACCACCAGAGGCTGGGGGGGCACAGAGACCGCCTGCAGGTGGTGACAGTGGCAGCAGTCTGTGGCACTTCTGTCAGGGGGTGCACCGCCAATCTCAGGGGTGCATATGCACCCGTGTGCACCCTGTATGCATCTCCATTACATGCCTGAATGTGTGGACACACCCTATGGCAGCATGGACATTTGATTCCCTGGCAACACATAGCAGTGGCGCACCTTGCATTGCTGCTACTCATCCCCAGGAAGTGCCCATGCCAGGCATGCTTTGGTGTGCAGCAAGGTACTCTGGGTGGAGTAGGGGAGACTGGGGCCAACACTGGACCAGCAGGCTTACCTGGGGTATGGGGGCCTCCTGGGGCTGCAGCAGTGGCAACTTGGATATTAAGGGGTCAAAAAAAATCATGAAAAAAATGCAGAACAGCTCACGTATGAGCAGCACTCCCTTGCAGCACAGAGAACATCTGAATGTGTAGTATGTGGCACCACAGATGTGTTTGCCACATACCACATGGCCACACTCATGTGGACGTGGCCTATGTGTTTTTCCATACAAAGCATTCTGCTTTTCTCAATGTCAGTCTATGCCGGGGCAGGTTCATATATTGCAAAAGGGTCAAATTGCATTTCAACTTTTCTACTAAGTACATTTGTCCAGTGGATGGGGGCATAATTTATTTATTCACCATGTAGCAGGGTGTACAGAAAGCCTGTCCATGCACAGAGAGGGAGAATGAACCTGTGGGTAAGAGTATAACAGAGAGAACGTATTTATAGAAAGGCAGTGGGGCTGCAGCTCTCAAGGCTGGGCTGAAGGGGGAATTTCCATTGCCAGTGATCCTACAGGGTAATACCGAGGCCCCAACCCAGAAAAGTTTCTCTCAGGCTGCTCTGGTTGGGCCTCCTCCCTCTGGGCCTAGGTATCTGCGGAACTTCACTGGTTCTGGAGGCTTCAGGGCCGTAGACAATGTGGTCTCTCGTTGTGCCTCTACTTCCTTCAAGGTCCTTAACCATGTCAGTCTTGCCCTACAAGCACCCTTATTCTCACCCACCATGTCTTGTTGGTATGATGAATAGAGGGAGGCTGCCCTTGAGCTTTAGGTTTGGACATGGTCTGGCTAGACCCTAATAGCCCTGTTGTCTCTAGACCCCTTGACATCCTGCTTCACTGCGGATGGTTCCTGAGTCTCTCAGTCTTATGGGCCATATGTGTGACTCCAACCACCCCACTACTATGCCCCAAGCCTCGCAGATGGTACCAACATTGTCCAGTCTAGGCCTTGTTGTAATTTGTCGCCCTTGCCCTCCCTGGGCTCTCTGCAGCCCTGTCTCGCTCTGTGCCTCGCTGGCGCCTGCACTCTCCATAGCCTGAATACCACGCCACCTCTGGCGCTGGGGCCTATGAGCCCCAAATGCTACGCCCTTTCTGGTGCCAGGGTCCCCACACTGCAGTGGACCCCCAGTCAGGCCTCCTCCTTCCACAAATAGCCTCACCCAAACCACCGGTGTTATCAGATAGCACACCAACCACAGCCAACCACCATGATCTCTGGGCTGTAACATAACACAGAACTCACGTCATGCTCTGCGCCTTTAGAAGAGTAAAACTCCCTCTCTGAGGCTCCTGGTGTCCCCTTGGTTCTAAGGGTGGCGTATCTGCCGGCTACCCCATATAATTTTTTTATTATTTATATACACACATATACACATATCTATCTATTTATCTATATATAGACAGATAAATATAGATATATCCATTATATGGATATAATATATCTATATCTATTTATTTAACTATAGATAGATTAGATAGATAGATATGTGTATGTGTGTGTATATAAATAAAATATATATATAAATAATATATATATATATGACTGTCCATGAAAAAGAAACATTATGAAAGCCCTGGAGTAGTACCTCAAGGTTGGCGAGACTGCTTAAATGTGTGCGTGTGTTCAGACTTCTTTTAAAATGTCATGTTACTATGCATCTAAAGCAGGGAGAGCAAAATATGTGTGACACTCTTGGACACCCTTAACTCTTTAAAGATCAGTACACTGCTCCACAACTGATTAGGGGAATTACAATCCCATTGCCTAGTTCTTCTACATATGAGAATATATTTATTGGAAAATGCCAGTTATTACAAGGAGATAGACTGAGTTTTTCCTCTCTCCTCCTTGGCAAAGGTTCCTCATTTTCCCTCCATTAGTAACTACTATTTGGTGCTTAGTTTTCAAGCCACAGAAAGTCTGCATAAAGCAAATAAACACAAAACTTGATAAAAGGCCTTGGGGCTTGGTCCAGCAACCATGTAATAAATGGAAAGTTTCCCAGTGTTAAAGGCATTGGATAAAATTTCAGCTGCTTTAGTATCAAGTAGAAGGAGAATGCTATTAGACACCAATTCTGTAGAAAGGCTTTTATCTGAGGCATTCACTTTAAGAAATGCTGATGTGAATGCTGGAGGACCCACAGAGAAATAACATTTACCTTAAAGAAGGAATGCAGTTTGGTTCTGCAAATTAGGAGAATATTTTTTTTATCTTTATGCATGTAAACTTTGTTTCTAACAAACCATCTTGAAGTTTGGGTACACTAAATTGCTCACTAAGGAGCTACAAGAGTTATTTGGAGAAATAGTTGGTGAATAAGTTTTAGGAACCAATCAATTGGAAAAACATGACAATCCATGTACAGACAAATCATAAGGAGGCAAGGGAAATAAGTGACTACACAATTTGATATTATTAATTCAGTAATAGGAATAAAATTTCAGCTTGGAAAGTGACTGGCTTTTCAAAAATAGTAGGAAACATACAGTTTCATGCCTCATGTTGCTTGTCAATGACTGGTCTGTCTTGTACTTTAACATAAGCAATTACAGGAAAAGGCTACTACACTTTATAATTTACCTGGTTGCTTTTATAACCTTTCCTTTATAAAAGTGCATGTTCCAGGATGAAGCTGATTTATGCATTGCACTCCTATGCATCACTCTGTATAATATAAAAATACTCCCTTTTCCATTTGCATTTATTAATTCCTTTTGTTCTTACCAAACTGACCTTCAATTCTGTTATTAAAGCCACCAAGCAATAAAAAATAGGAACCAAATTAATTCCCTGTATTAACAGAGACAAGTTCTTAAATGTCCAAGAGAGTAAGCATTATAGGCTACATTTTTACAAGAGGTTCTATCTGCATAAATACAGGCTCACAAATGAGTGAGACATGCAATGTTGTACATGCCCAAATCAGTATGTATTTTGTCCCTATCTATTACTAATGCTAATATAATAAGAATGGTTGAATGGATGACTTCAGGGAGGGGGATAATCTTTTTAAAAAGGGACATAACAAGTGGAGCTTTCTCGTGTGAGTCCCTAGAAATCTGTTTCATTCTGTGAGCAGCAAAGTGGTTTTAATTAGGCCTTCCCCAAGATTGTCAGTATGTTTGTCAGACAGGTTCAACTTCTGGTATAACTGTAATTCATTTCGGATGTTAGGATTTTTTTTTCCAAAAACCTAATCTGGCCTATATTTAGTATAAATTTTATTTATACATATACACTTTTTCATATAAGCCCAGTCTTGACGATGCAGGATAAAATCCTGCTACTATGGAAGCCATATACATATACATACCTCCTATGTTCAAGCAAAAATGGTGGTTATTCCTTAAAACTTATCTTCAAAGAACTAGGGTTTCTAGTCATTCTATCCAATATGAATAGGCACATGAGGAAGAGTATAAAAGAATATCTACACAACATTTTCTGATTACTGTATTTACTTGAATCTAAGACAACCCAAAATATAAGACAACCCCTCCCAATAATAAAATTCTACATATGGAAATTTTATAATTTTAAAATAATTTTTCATTTATAGAATCTAATTATTGCAGGGTTTTCTTTCATTGATCCCTCCCACTGCTGCAGGGAAGCAGGTAGTGGGAAGGCAGGTAGTGTGGGACAGTCAAGGAGCTTGGCCACTACTTATGCCTGCCCCTATAGCCTCATGTCCACCCTTCCCCATCTCTGCTCCCTGTTTCCCACACTCCCAGCCTCTGTGCTCCTGTCCCCCTCCCCCAAGACTCTGCTCCATGCAGGCAGACTCCATCCCCATTTTAGCCTGGGACACTGAGCACAACCCCAGCCCAGCCCTGTAATGAGAGGTATGAGAATGGCTGTAAGGGTGAAAGGAAGCCATTAATAGCCCTTAAGGTGACTGGTGCCCTGGAGCACTGATGGGGCCAAGGGAGGCCCCACTTAGGGCACTGAAGAACAGGACTGGATTCAGGTGGGTACAGGAGGGACCCACTGGCCAAGGCAAGCTAGGGCTTGCTTAGGGACCCTGCGGGACCCTCCCTTCTACAAGGCATGGCAGGAAACAGGAAAAGGAAGGGTACCCAGGGGAGCCGAGTGGGGCAGGAGGTACGTGGCCACCAGGAGGCCTACATGGGCACCAGGGGGCTCAGTTCTTTTACAATCTGGCATAAAAAAGTGTGCATATATGTATATATGTGTGTGGATTTGATGGTGCCTAGAGAAGGTAGTCTTCAAGACTGGCCTAAAAATAAGCCACTGGAGGAAATGAGCATTATCAAATCAGTCTGTTTAGAAACAGAAGATTAGATTTTGAAGTTCAAAGGGCAGCCCTGAAAAGTACCCAATTCATTTAAGCTTTTGATTTAAAGACTCATTCTGCTTTTTTACTGGCTGTGTTGACATCAATAGGAGATCTGCCACAGGCCCCAATGGAAGCAGAAAAGGAGCCATATTTTCTTTAAACATTAAAGAATTTTTAACAGGAACATATTTTTCTGCATCTTAATGTTGATACATACATCACATGTCAAAGGTGATATTTATGTTGCAAACTGCACAGCCAGGAAAAAAAAATCATCATACCTCACTTGCTTTTCTGCCCACTGATCCATCCACTAAGGGACTTACTCTAATATTCCAATTGCCTGTGCAGTATCGAATGGTTACCCACTAAAAATAAAGTAAAATTGTGAAAGAAACATTTTCTCCTCTTCTCCTGCCCTTCCACTCAGAATAATTACACTTCTCCCCAGGCTCCAGACCTGTAAAATTCAGCCTTACATGCTAGATTTCCCATACAGAAGTATTTTTATTTAAATCTGATTTGTTTTATAGCATTATGCTATTGTAAAGAACCTAAATAAAGTGCAGCTCCCACTTCTATTTTTTACTTCAAATATGTAATATATTTAAGATTAGTAAAGCTATTTTAGGTCATTTGAGACATATTTTATTGTGAACCCTGTGTCATTGGTCTGATGGGAACAAATGCACCTAGGAAGGAACACTAAAGGAATACGTGATTTCTTTAGTTGTAAGAAAGGAAAAACAATAGGTACTTACCAGCTAAATAGGAGGAACATTCAGGAATTAGTTAAGAAGCCAGTGTAGGGCTGCAGCTGCTTCTTTTTGTCAAATATAAAGGGCAAATTCTAGAAAGGCATTCTGGGAAAAAGGTTCCTAAAAGAGAACACGGATTGGCTATGCAGAATTCAGAGCACAAGATTAGAAAGGATCTTGTATGACTGAGTCTAGTTCCCTGCTACCAAAGACAAGCATGCCATATAAGTCCTTTCATAAATCCATCAGTTAGGTTTTTTTGCTTCCACTGCTCCCCTTTGAACCTTATTCCTCTAGTGGTTATAAGTCTTCTTCCAGTTTCAGGCCTAAATTCATTCATGAACAGGTTACATACTTGCTTGCCTTTGTGCAAACAGTGTTTAGCATAAATATTTTTTCTCCCCACTCTCCCATGTTTACCTTTCTGATATATACATATACTTCCTCCCTCCCCGAAAAGTAGGCTTCCAAAATTGTGATGTGTATCTGAAGCAGGGAAGCTTATTGCATGCCCAGAATACAAGCACACAACTTCGATTCTGGCTCTACTCAAAGTGGTAGATTCAAATGCCTGGCAGCAACAGTGGCATTTCTATTCTGGAAGTTAAGGGAAATCAAGGGAATCAATTGACTTGAAGGATCATTGCACTTCACAGGTGTTAAGGACCATCTCTTCTTTTTTAATGGCATTGTTGTTTTACTAATCAAGATAACTCTTGTTACAAAAATGTTTCTGTCTGCTAGCTATTCCTAATAACAATCATAGCTCCTTTTAGCTTTTTTTTTTTTTTTGCTAGACTACACAATCCAAGTCCCCTCATAAAAAAAGGCTGGCCATTTCCTTGATCATCCCTTCTTTGCATCAGCTCCAATTTGAATTATTCTGTCTGGCAATCAAAACTTTAGTACATAGTATTCAGATGGAGTCCCCAGAGGGGGTGCAATCATCTACTCTAGAGGTCTTCAAGAGAAGACTGCACAGCCACCTGATCCCAGATGCCTTTCCTGCTCATGCAGGGGGCTGGACCTGATGGTCTTTCAGAGTCCCAGCCCTATGATTCTATGATAATGTTACAGGGGTGTAGGTTGTAGCCGTGTTGGTCTAAAGATATAGGCAGACAAGGTTCTTTGGGTGAATCTGATACCTTTTATTAGACCAACTTAAATAGTTGGGAAAAAATTTAGCAAAGTTTGAGTTTAAAAACCCTTTGCAAGGCTGATTAATATTTCTCTATCTTCGTTGGAAATACATGTTATTTACTAGGGTCACACATTTGCCTTTTTTCATGGTGACATTACTTTGGCAGGGCTTATATTCATCTTGTGATCAATTAGTAAATCTAGGTCTTTCTCCTGTTTTTTTCTCAGCTGGAGGACTCCCACATTATAGCAGAAAATCTTGTTATTAGTGTGAGAAGATCAAGGGTACCTATCCAGAGAAACTCCCCAGGCAGAGGGGCATGTCCAGCAATAGCAGCGTGGCCATGCTCAAGTGGGAGCTTCCGATCCACCCAGGCTCAGCTTTATCATCTCGACAGGTGAGCCAGATTGGTTCAATCAGGGCTCCAGGAGCTATTTTCGGCTCCATATGCCAACAGGAGGGAAGAAGGTAAAGAGAAGAGGGAGCTGGCAGAGAGGGCAATCGCTCACCTGCCAATCTGGACTGAAGCCCCCAGGAATGGGGAAGCAGACCCACAGGTTCTATAGAGCTCAGGAGAGCTTGGGAAAAAAATGTTTCTGCATTAATTGGCTGCAGTGGAAGGTTAATTGAGCCAGTGAGATGCTAATTATCAAAGGAAAAAAAAGCCTGATCATGGCTTCAGCAATTGGGACTTGTGGACTGAGTGAGAAGAGGAGGGATAGCAGCCACTATGAACCCCAGCACTTTGGGGAAAAGTTGATAAATGGACACGTTGGGTCTTGATTTTTTTTCTTTCATTTGTTTTCAAAGGAGGGGTTTTTTTTTCCTTTTGCCCATCCTTATATTCTGACAGGGTGGCAGTCAGCTTTGGGTCGGGGAGTCATCACCCTTCTCCAGTCAATTCATCAAGTCACGGCAGGCGAGAATTGAGAGGCACATGGACTTAATTGACTGACTGGCATCTGTCCAGCATAGGAACGGCAAGTGAATGTCAGTGGGACATAGAGGTCCACATCCGTACAAGGTGATATCCCGATAAACTGATGCATTGGCCAGGAGCTCCAATGATGGCCGAGTGGAATCCAAAAATATGGAGGTTTCTGTGGTGGTGACTGCAGCCAGAGCAGATCAGATCCAGCAAACGCTGCATCTGATGGGGCAAGTTCTGCAACAATAGCAACAACAGTTTGCCCATCAGCTTGCCCTAGAAGAAAGCTGGATACAACAACAGATGTGGCATCAGAGAAATACCATAGAATTAAAGGTGCCTAAAATGTCTATTCGTGGTGATCCTAAGGTGTTTTTGGAAAGCTTTGAGTGCATGGCATTGGCTGTGGGACTGGAAAAGTCCTGCTGGGCTGGACAGCTGGGAGTGTTGCTAATACGGAAGGCCAAAGCAGCTTATGGGGCTATGACATGGGATGAGGCTATGGACTATCACAAGGTAAAGAGAGAAATTTTATATCGACTAGATATTAACCCAGAGACCTGGTACTGGTAGGTTTTCAAAGCTAAAAAGAAGAGAGAATAAAAGGACCCCAGGGCTTTGTTGCAACACTTAGCTGATCTCGTAACAAAGTGGTTGAAGCCTGCAGAAAGTTTGAAGACAGACATCTGCGACAAGATTTTATTAGAACAGTTTCTGACCGACTTGGATGAGGAAACCCAGAGTTGGGTTTGATACCATTAGTCAGTATCTTCAGCCAAGGCACTGCGATTGACAGAAAATGTCAAAAGTGCTCTTGGAGAGATGCCTCCAGATCAGAATGTGAAGGCAGCCTTGTACCCTAGGCCCTGTGAGACCACAAGGCTGGGGAATAGAGAGGCCCGAGATTACACAGGACCCAACAACAACCCGGTAGTTTGTTTTCAGTGTGGAAAGGTGGGATGCATGTCCTGGGACTGTATTAACTTGAAGCTGTCAACACCTACGGTGCTGCACTCTCCATTTGAAGACATGGGAATAACTCCAGGCCTTGGAGAACCCAGAGGGGTACAATCCATTGACTGTAATATAGGGAGGGAGATCAAAGATATTCCACAGCCCCGACCTGTCATGGAAGCATGGGTCTCAGGAGAAAAAAGGTTTGAAACAATCATTGACACCAGATGTGCTCATACATTTATACAAAACCTATTGGCACCTTGCAAGTATGTATGCAAAGCCACCCCTGTCAGAATAACATACATGCATGGGCATGGCACATGTTTACCCTGGGAGGGCATACCAGGTCACTGTGTTGAAGACCACTAGAGAAATGCCAGTCAGGGTGGCTCATGACTTACCATACCCGATGATTTTAGGCTGAGACTGGAGGGAAATTTATGAAATATTAAACATTATAAGAGAAGATAGGATGGGAGAAGCAGGCCTGTTGGGAAGCGAGGAAGATGTTCCAGCCTTGGAAAGTTTAGATGTAGAAGGTTTATCCAGCAGTAAGGTGCTCCGGAGGGCCGAAGCTGAAGAGAGTGAATTCTGGGCCATAATAGAGACTGAACTGGCTAAGGAGGAAGAAGACGTGGTGGACCCAGGACACTATGTGAACCTGCCAAGGATTTGAGGTTAGGAGAGGGTTGCTTTATTGGATAAAGAAAGGGGTACGAGGAGGGGGAGGAGTTTCTCCAGCTGCTAATACCACATCAGTTTAGGGATCCTCTAATAAAGTTGGCCCATGAAAATCCCCTGGGTGGGCATATGGGTTGCAGAAAAACTGAGGCCCAACTAATACAGTGGTGTTTTTGGCCCAAGATGTATGATCAGGTTGAGAGTTTTTCATAGATTCAAAGATATTAGGGTCGGAAGAGACCTCAGTAGATCATTGCGTCTGACCCCCTGCATAGACAGGAAAGTGCTGGGTTCAGATGATTGCAGCCAGATGCCCATCCAGCCTCCTCTTGAAGACCCCTAGGGTAGGGGATAGCACCACCTCCCTTGGGAACCAATTCCAGACCTTGGCCACTCTAACTGTGAAGAAGTTCCTCCTAATGTCCAGTCTAAATCTGCTCTCTGCTAGCTTATGGCCATTATTTCTTGTGACACCCAGGGGCACCTTGGTGAGTAGAGCCTCACTAATTCCCTTCTGCGCCCCCATGATGAATTTATAGGCAGCCACAAGGTCACCTCTCAATCTTCTCTTGCAGAGGCTGAAGAGGTCCAGGTGCCTTAGTCTCTTCTCATAGGGCTTGGCCTGCAAGCCCTTAACCATATGAGTGGCCTTCCTCTGGACCCTCTCCACCACATGCCTCTTGAAGTGTGGCACACAAAACTGCACACAGTATTCCAACTGTGGTCTCACCAGTGCCTGATAGAGGGGAAGTATCACCTCCTTGGTTCTGTCTGTCATGCATCTGCTGATGCATGATAAAGTGCAGTTAGCTTTTCTGATGACTTTGTCACACTGATGACTCATGTTCATCTTGGAGTCCACTAGGACTCCAAGATCCCTTTCCGTTTCCGTGCTACTGAGGTCATTTCCTAGGCAGTAGGTGTGCTGGATATTTTTCCTCTCTAGGTGCAGCACTTTGCATTTCACCTTGTTAAATTGCATTCTATTGTTTTCTGCTCATTTGTCATGTCAAAAGGTAAACTGGGACAAGCCAGCCCTGGGCACCGTTGCAACCTATGCCCATAATCAACGTACCGTTCTCTTGTATTGGACTTGATGTGGTGAGTCCCCTCCCCGAAAGTTCAGTGGGGTATCAATTTTTGTTGGTAATCATAGATTATGCAACCCAGTTCCCAGAGGCAGTCTCCATGCAAGCCGTCACCAATCCCCAGATGAAGGATTGGTCATCTTTGGGGTGTGCCCCATTTGACCTGGTATATGGACACTGCCCGAGGGGCTTGCTAAATTTGGTGAGAGAAGGTTGGGAGGAAACACTGCCAAAGGGTGCCAATAATGTAGAGTATGTGAGAGAACTGAGACAACACCTGCATAAGGCAGAGGAGCTATCACGGGAGTGCCTGAGGGCAGTGCAGAGGGCTCAAAAGACCACCTTTGATAAAAGGACTCAAGAGAGGGATATTTGAGCCGGTCAGAAGGTACTGCTGTAACTTCCAGATGCAGAAAGTAAATTCCTAAGGTGTTGGCAAGGTCCCTTCAAAGTGGTTCGGCAGGTTGGCCCTATTGATTATAAGGTCTTCAAGTCAGGTCATAGAAAAGAAAAGCAGATGTACCATGTTAATTTACTTAAAGAATGGAGGGAAAAGGAGGGTTTGTTGGTTGATCCATCCCCACTGGATGACAAGTTCAGTTGGGACCTGGGTGTGGACCCAGGACAAAACGCAATGGCTGTAACGGTCCCAGTTGGGACCCTACATGGCATGTGGCAACAGGGTTAATTGGAGAAGTTGGTAAGGGAATTTTAAGATATTTTTAGTGAAATCCTGGTGCGTCAAAGGGATAACCAATCAGAAAAGAACCCCTGTTGGGCAGATCATGAGAAAAAAATGGAGGAGGATCCCATATTATAAATATCAGGTAATTCATGAGGAAATTACTAAAATGCTGGAGCAAGGCATCATTCAAGAGTCTCAGAGTCCTTGGCATAGCCTTATTGTGCCAGTGACTAAGCCCGATGAGTCACTATGACTGTGTGTGGACTTCAGGAAAGTAAATGCTATATCTCGCTTTGACGCCTTTCCTATGCCCCGGATTAGAGAGTTGTTGTAGAAAGTGGAACAGGCTAGATTTATCTCAACCCTGGACTTAGCAAAAGGGTATAGGCAGATACCATTGAGGAGGGAAGATATGGCCAAGACTGTGTTCAGTACTCCATGGCCCTTGTACGAATTTAGGCAGATGCCTTTTGGGTCACATGGGATGGCAGCTACCTTTCAAAGGCTAATTGAATTGGCGTTGGCTCCACATTAGCAATACACAGCTGCCTACATAGATGATATACACACCTTGTGTGTGTGTGTGTGTGTATATATGTATACATATATGTATACATGTATACATATATACACACACACACACACACACAAGGTTGGGAGGAACACTTAGAAGTGGCAAGGGCAGTCCTACAGGAATTACAGCAAGCTGGGCTGACATCCAACCCAAAGAAGTGTATCTTGGGTAAGGCTGAAACAAAGTACTTGGGGTTTATGGTAGGCCAAGGGTGTATTCATCCATTGGCTGACAAGGTGGAGGCCTTGCGACACTATGTCCCACCCCAGAGTCACAAACAGCTTAGGGCATCCTTAGGTCTTGCTGGGTAATACCGATGATTTATACCCAGCTTGCAGAAATACCAGCTCCCTTAACTGATCCATTGCAAGGGAAAGGTAAGGGCCCCCTTAGGTGGGATTTTGTGAAGATGAAGAATGCTCTATGTTAAGACGCGGTGCTGGAAACCCCAGACTTTGAATCACCTTTTATTCTTAAGACAGATGCCTCAGACAGAGAATTAGGCACTGTCCTTTTGCAAGAAGTCGACAGAATATCACAACCCATAGCCTATGCCAGCCAGAAGTTAAACCCACAGGAAAGAAGGTATGCTACAGTAGAACATGAATGCTTAGCTATTAAGTGGGGCATTAACTACTTTCGGTATTACCTGCTGGAATATGAGTTCACCTTGATAACTGACCGTGCCCCACTGAGGCAGCTTAAGACTAAACAGACAGACAATGCACGTATTACCTGATGGGCATTGACTCTGCAACCTTTCCACTTTAATACTGAGTATAAACCAGGGAAGACTAATACTCTTGCTGATTTTTTTTTTCAAGATGCTATGAAGAAGAGCTGTCAGAACAAGACTGCGTGGAGGCAGAGTCAAGTTGTTTCACGGTGAGGATCATCCTAATAGCGAGTTAAAGGGGAAGGTATGTGAGAAGATCAAGGATACCTGCCCAGAGAAACTCCCCAGCCAGAGGGGCATGTCCAGCAATAGCAGCATGGTGATGCTCTGGAGGGAGCTTCTGATCTGCCCAGGCTTGGCCTTATCATCTCACCAGGTGAGCCAGATTGGTTCAATCAAGTCTCCGGGAGCTATTTCCAGCCTAATAAGCTGGCAGGAAGGAGGAAAGTAAAGACGAGAAGAGGGGGCTGGGAGAGAAGGCAATTGCTCACCTGCCAGTCTGGAGTGAAGTCCCCAGGAATGGAGCAGCAGACCCACAGGTTCTATAGAGCTTGGGGGAGCTTGGGAAGAAACGTTTCCACGTTAATAGGCCTCAGCAAGCGGTTAATTGAGCCAGCGAGATGCTAAAGAATGCCTTATCATGACTTCAGAGATTGGGAACTCCTATTTTTATATCATTAACACATTTCATCAGCATGCCATTATATGATTGTTCCCAGATCATTAAAGAAATAGTAACAGTCCCAAGACTGTTCCTTGACGGACTCTACTAGTGACTTTTGTAAATGTCTTATTTTATTTCTGTATAACTGCCGTGCGGCACTCTCACATTTATGTGACTTTGTAGTTTTGGCTTCTAATCAAAATGAAAGCTTTGTACTTTTCCACGCTTGTATTAAGCTGCACATGCGTATTCTGTAAGTTTCATTTCTTATCTGTAAGTGTCATTCCTGCAGAAACGAAACTTATGTAGAAAATCTACCTAGTAACTATTATGTAAAAGAAAACTATCCTATCCCTGTATGCTTAGCTTATATCATAGTTAGTGTCACAGAGGCAGTCCAACCAACATCTATAAAAGAGGCAAAGAGGCAGGAAGTAGCAGAGACAATGACTGGACGACACTTCAGGCTTGATCACCCTGTAGCCAGTCCTCAGCCTTCCTGCCTGGGCATATCCCAGCGAAAACCAAGGCCTCGAAAATCCGACAATCGACAACAATTCACTGTGTTACAGTTTTGTTATCCACCATCCCGTTCATGAGCTGTTGACCAGCCCTAGGACTAACTAGTGAGTAGCCGCACCTATCCCGCAAGGGGTGGAAAGCAGACCCCCTTTGTATCCGGCATACTGTAACTGAAGAAACATCGGAGACTCCACCTCTTAACTGCCTCTCTTCGTAGCTTAGACAGCATATCTACGCTTTCTATACTTATATTTACTGCAACTTCATTCCAGCTGGTCTCCCCTCTTATTCGTAAGAGGGTGAGGCCAGATGAGTGAATAAAACAAATTTTTGCTTTACCTTATATTTACCCCATAATAACTTCTACCACTAATACCCTATCTCAATGAGCTGTTGACCAGTTCTGGGACTTAAGGAGTTGGCAGCCGCACCTAGCCCATCGGGTTAGAATGCAAGGGCTTACTCCAGAACCCCGTGAACCAACAGACATCCTACAAACTTATTATAAAAAACTAACAACTCACTCTAAGTCATCTACTTGCGCCAACTCAGCGAACCTCGAAGGCGGTCATAAAGCTACCTCCAATCCCGCCCCACAAGCTGCGCGCTCGCTTGCTCCGTACAGCCCGCGGCTCCCCAAGCGGTGCTGGAATCGCTAGCCCGGCATTCCGCCACAACTTCCTTACTACTCAAAAGATGCCCTTTCAGCACCATGAGCAGCCATGCCTTTAACTAGCTTCTACCCACTTTCTCAGTTTGTATTTTAGTTTCTATTAGTACATTAGTGCAAGTCACATATATCATTCCAGTGATGCTTTATTAGAACTGAGAGAGATTTATTGTGTTGCCTTTGTCTAGAAAATTAGTGGTTTTATCCATGAAGATAAGACATATATTGCATTCTAACCCATTTTCTATTTACATTTATATAATTAATTATTCTTTTGTTCAAAATTTCTTCTCATGCCTTGCAAACTACTGATATCAGATTAATGGACTTGCTGTTGCCTCAATCAGTTTTTCCCTTCTTTAGGAAAGCACATACTGTGTTTGATGTTCTCCAATCTTCTATTTTCACCCCTAATTTAATAGATTTATTAATCATATTTGCTACCAGAAATACAATTTCATGTGACAGTTCCTTCAGAATTCTGGGATGGAGATTATCCAGTCTACCCTTGATTGAGTGCATTGAGATTATTGAGTTTTCCTTCTACTTCAGTTGTTATAATTTCCATTTCTGTATCCTCTTTCTGTTACCCACTGTGTCTTTGCTTCCATATTCAATGTTATTAAAAAGTGAGGCTCACTATTGAAAAATAAGGTTCATTTCTAAATTATCTTTAATCTTTAGCCCATCTTTACTGCATAGGGTCCCATTTCTTCTTTTCATAAAAATGGCTAAAGCAGCTTTTATATTAATTGCTTTAATAGCAACTAGCTGTTTTCTAGGGACAGCAGTTGTGAAGAAATAGCTACTAAGCGCTGGTATCATTGCTATTAGTGATAGTGATTACCAGGGATCATGATTTTCTCTGATGTAAAAAAATCCTCAACTTTTGGTTTAAAAAAAGTAACCCCAAATCCACATTTTTCCATGATTTAATGAAACATCACTAATATATAGATCTCTGTATAATAACATTTCATTTTAATCATGGAAAAATGTGGATTTGGGGTTACTTATTTTTAACCACGAATTGTTTTTTTTTTTAAATCAGACAAAACCAGGATCACTGGTGGCTACATTATTATATAGCAGACTTCAAAAAGTAATTTCTGATAATTGTCTAGGTATTATACCAAGTTTGGGCACAGCAGACATCAAGAAGTGCTCTTATGTTGTATAAATTGGTCATTTAATTTACATCACAATTTACCTCTGCCCGTGGATAATAAAATGAGTTTAACCTACTTTAGGTGTAAGTTTATAATATGTAATGCTTTCTTCTACACTAATTGTTGAAGGAAAAGTGACTATTCAAATAACATATTCCTAAAAGCTTCTATTAATAGAAATAATGAATACACTGCACTCTGAGACCCTGATCCTGTAACTATTATAAATGTGAGCATAGTCATATGAATAGTCATTCCCAGTGAAATCAATGAGATTACATGGGATTGAGGTTTTAGTGCCTTTATCTAGGCGATCCAATTATTATCAGAATATATACACATTTAAAGGTTTTCCACATTTTTAGATGTTCAACAGATTTTTAATGCATCCTTAATTTATGCTGCCCATGTTATAATCTCATCTGCTTCAGTGCTGCTGACTGATCACTGGGCACTCCTAAATCTTGATAGCTACAGCTGTGGGTAGTTGAATGTACAGTGGTATTTGTTTTTTTTCACAATCTAAGTGTTGGGCCTAATTCTGCTCTTGTTTGAACAGAGTTATTGGAGTGAGTAAATTCTACCGGGTGTGTCTACACGTGCAATTAATGTGATCTGAGCCAGAGTAAACTAATCCTGACATCCCTGCCTACATGTGCATTTAAGCACAGTACGTTACTGTGATACTGTATACCACTTGTATATGACAGGACTACCCAGCAGGACAGTAAATTAATCTACTGCACCCTAATTGCCATGCACATGCATACAATGATGCTTTACTGTGCAGCCAATTAGTCTGCTGTGCAGTAAAGCATCTCATGTAGACACACCCACTGAGTGACAGTGGGCACATCTACATGTTCAATTAATGTACCTGAATTTACTACACAGTAAATTTAGGTCCATTAAACTGTGCTCAGGTACATGTCTACATGTGCAGCTGGGTTGGGAGCATATGGGCCCAACAGAAGCAGTGTAGTCCAGGGATGCTCCTGCCCTACCCTTCCCCCTACAGAAGCCAGGGGAAGCTCCAGGCTCCCCCAGATGCCATCCCTGGGTTGGCAGGAGGCACTGGGGGCAGCTCCAGTCTGCCAGGGGGCTCCAGGAGCAGTTCTTAGGTGGCAGGGGAACAGAAGTCTAGCCCCAATCTCCAGGGGTGGGTCAGGGGGAAGTTTCCTCAGCTCCAGGGGCACTCCAAGATGTGTGGAGCTCAGGACTAAGCTAAGCAGCAGTTGTGGCCCCCTGCTACCTGGGCTGACTGGGAGTAATTTGCTCCCAGATCAGCATCTACACATTAGTTTAAAGTGCTATTTTCTAGTACCTGTGTCTGTCAGTAATAGCAAACAGCACTTTAAATTAATCTACTGCACAGTAATTGTTATGCACATGTAGACATTAATGCTTTGAAGTACTTTAATGTGCAATAAAGCACACATGTAGATGCACCCAGTAAGCATTGCTGGGCTATCACTATAACTAAGCATAAAATAAAAAACATGGAGCGGCAAGCAGTCCAGGATTTTTTTAGTGATTAATGGTTCTGAGCGCCCAATCTGAGATCCCTTAGAAGTCCTGCTTTTGAGGGCTGGATGCTCAATACTTTCTGAAAAACAAGTCCCTATAAGGTGCCTTGAGTTAGGAACAATGGAAAATAGAATGGGAAGAACCATACTGGGCTATCAAGGCTATTCCCTTGCATTCACATTTGTCCGTACCAGCCCAAATCAGTTGTCCATACTAGTTGAGACTGGGCACATCTACACATGCAGGAATGTGATTTAGTTAATACGCATTAAATCTTGTACCTCTAGGCACTTTTACACATAATCCAGAAGTGTGAAGGTAGGCTGCAGCAACAAGCTCAGGTAGGCTGCGGCTTGTGTTCAACAAGCTTTAGTTCAAATGTGCCCACTGCCATTTTGAAGTGAAGGGACACTGATACATGAGACACAGGAGGCTGCCAGAGCACTGTATTTACCATGCTCCAGCAGATTCAATTAATCGAGTCTATAATGTGCTATAATTACAACACATTGGAGCAGCTTCCACACTCATGTACAAATACCCTCCATGCTGAGTGATAGCTAGAAAATAATATGTAGAGGTTTGCTTTTAGGAATTGGCTTGTAGTTAAAGTACATACTGTATTAGAACAATAGGAGAATGGCAAGGGTTAATTGATTTCTAAAAGCCTGGTTCTCATATAATTTTGCAGCCGTCAAGGCAGACAGGGTGTCTAAGGCCAACAGATATACACATCCTGGGAAACTGAAAACATCCAAACATTACTTTCATAACAGGGATATGCCTGCCTGTCTGCATTACCATCTTTTGTGTAGAAGGTCAGTTATGAGCTGCCATGGTCCTGTGACAAGCTCAAATGTCTGAGTGCATGGAGCAAGCTGCAATCAGCTTGGGTTATGCTCAGCAATGTAAAACCCAAGCTTGATAAGAGCAAGCATAAGGGAGCTTCATTGCATGGGCTTTTGCTGGTGTGTAAATCTTTGCATGTCCAGGCTGCAGGGAAAATTGTCTGAGGAAAAGAGTGCTAATGCCACACTCAGTAAGGATGTGAAGAGATGGCAGGTGCAGGCGCAGCTGCAGGTGCAGGTGCAGGCACAGGCTCAATCTATGGTGAGTCAGACTCTGGATAAGATGGTGGAGGTTCAGGCTGCAATGAGGAAAGTAGATTAGAAGGATCTGGAATATTGCCCAGTAAAGGAGGAGTTGCAGGTTTGGAAGGACATGAGATTGGAATCCAGGGCAGGGATATAACAGGTCTTTAAGGAGATGCAAGAGATAGCTCATGAGAAGGTGAGCCACCTGAAGTGTTGCTAAGAAACAGGATACAGGTTGTACCCGTGTTGGTCTGCAGGCAAAAGTAATCAGAACTCTTGGGGAGGCGATATATTTTATTAGACCAACTAAATAGTTGCAAAAAACAATCTTTATTTGCAAGCTTTTTTTTATTTGCAAATTTTTATTAAACCAACTAGATAGTTGCTCAAAAGCTTGCAAATAAAGAGGGGTTTTTTTGCAACTTTCTAGCTGGTCTAATAAAAGATATCACTTCCCCAAGAGTTCTGATTACCAGGAAATAGGGAAACTCAGAAGACAGTTGTCAGGAGCTCAGGGAATTGTGGCTGCTGTGAAGACCAGAAGATTCCCTGAAGATGATCCTGAGCTGTTCCCCCACCCTATGATCTCTCCTCAGGGTACTGGGACAACCTTGATCTAGACAGTGATGTTCCCATGGATCAGAGATGTCACAAAGCAGCACTGACCCCATCTGCATCTCCAGAGTCCATAGCATCAGTGGTAACATTGTACCTCACTGCCATCATCACGGGAGTGCAACAGTAACAGCCCACTATCCAGAGAATGGAAGTAAAACCCTATTCATCAGAGCAGCCCCAGGCAACATGGAAATCTTTGGTCTGGTCAATAAGAAAACTGTAGTCGGGTGGCGGGCAGCAGTAGCATTTGGTCTGGTATCTCATGATCACCTCTTGAGAAAACTGGCTGACTGTGGCCTTGACCTCACCACAATCCACTGGCTGGGGAATTGGCTCTGCGGTAGGACCCAGAGGGTGGTGGTTGACAGAAGTCAATCGTCGTGGTGTGCTGTGACTAGTAGAGTCCCATAAGGCTCTGTCTTAGGACCTATACTTTTTAACATCTTCATCAATGATATAGACATTGGTGTCAGAAGTGGACTGGCCAAGTTCGCCGACAACACCAAACTCTGGGGTAAAGCATCCACACCTGAGGACAGAAGGGTGATCCAGACAGATCTTGACAGGATCATGAGATGGGCAGATGAGAACCTGATGGTGTTTAACATTGAAAACTGCAAGGTTCTCCACCTTGGGAGGAAAAACCTGCAGCAACCTTATAGACTGAGCAGTGCTATGCTGGTTAGCACTACAGATGAAAGGGACTGGGGGTCATAACTGACCACAAGATGAACATAAGCCTTCAATGTGATGCTGCAGCTAGTAAAGCAAGCAAAATACTGGCTTGCATCTATAGATGCTTCTCAAGCAAATCCCAGGACGTCATTCTCCCATTGTACTCAGACTTGGTGAGGCTCCAGCTGGAGTACTGCATCCAGTTTTGGGCTCCACAATTCAAAAAGTATGTGGAGAAGCTTGAGAGAGTGCAGAGGAGATCCATGCAAATGATCAGAGGTCAGGAAAACAGACCTTATGATGAGAGGCTGAGAGCCATGGGACTCTTCAGCCTAGAAAAGCGCAGGCTCGGGGCAATCTTGTGGCCACCTATAAGTTGATCAAGGGTGCTCACCAGGATCTGAGGGAACGTCGGTTCACCAGAGTGCCCCAAGGGATGACAAGATCAAATGGTCACCAACTCTGCTGAGACCGATTCAGGCTGGACATAAGGAAGAACTTCTTTATGGTCCAAGCCCCCAACGTTTGGAATAGACTGTCACTGGAAGTGGTTCAAGCACCCATTTTGAACACCTTCAAGACACATTTGGATGTTTATCTTGCTGGGTTCCTATGATCCCTGCTGACTTCCTGCCCCTGGGGCAGGGAGCTGGACTCAATGATCCTTCAGGGTCCCTTCCAGCCCGAATGTCTATGTATCTATGAATCCCTGCATGCCAACTCGAGTGAAGACCTGATTGCTTTGCTCAGGGAATGTATAACCAAAGGTGATTTGGGGACCTTTCCCAGTGATGCCAAGTGTGGGATATAGAGAAATATGGCTGACATGTACAGGGATGTGTTGATGGTGTACTTTCTGGATGAAAGCTTGCTAGCTAGGTTCCACAATGAGGTGCAAAAAGAGAGAGAGAGAACTGAGGTGTATACAGAGAGAAAGAAGATTATGAATGTGGCAGCTGGAATAGCAGGACAGCTGCCATATAATTATGATGTGCCAAGGAATCATTATTGAGCAGTGTTCTGCCAGAGTTGTGGCTGGCTGCTCAAGGAACTGATGCCCAACTTCCATTGAGCTGAATAGAACACCAGTTAGCAAATGCTTGTAATCTTGTGTCCTGGACTTTTGGGCAGTCAAGACAGGGAAGAAAGGTTGAAGCCATAGCAGGTGGTAGTGGTAGAGGTTAGCATGGAAAATCTCCAGGGAGATGGCCGGATGACCCTGAGAGACTGGTCATTGAAATATGAGAATAGGGATGATATTGATGGAAAACTGCCTGCTGATTTATCGTGCAGGATCGCAGCTCACAGGGGATGAGGAGAAGAAGAAAGGGGAAGGGGAAGTGGAAAGCCCCTGCCCTGGGATTTTCCAGTAGGGATGCCCCATCACTCTGGTCTCATCCCCTGAAATTGTGGCACCCGTTAAAATAGATCAGTGTAGATGGCCAGTGGTTATGATCTGGTGGGAAAATGACAGTGGGGCAACAGAGGTTCAGCCAATGCTAGCGGATATAGGCACCTCAGTGTCACTTTTGAGTTTGAAATTTGAAGCACCAAACCTGACTGCTGAATCTGGGATGTTGGACAGCTTTAATGGGGAGAAAAGTATGATCCTCCCTGAGAGATCAAATTGAATTCGGAATTCAGGAGTCCTTTGCATGGGGATGAGAGATATGCAATAGCAAAATTGAGGTGGGCAGCGATCCTAGGTATTGCTACACTACAGAAATTGTCTGTGAGAATAAGATTGGCTAACTGGGATCTTTAAAAAATGTAAAGCCCTGACTCTGATACAGGAGTAGAGACTGAAGCAGCACATTAGAAGTGCCAGGGGACTGGAGTCCTTCTGTATGGGATCTGGCACAGTAGGTCCAGTAAGTCTGGGCACAGAGTAAGAGTGAGTGTGGTAAGAGTCAGGCATTACAAAGAGTAGAAGGAGGGTATCTAGCCCCCCAGCAGCAGCACATGTTCCCAGAGGAAGCAGTCAGTGGTATCAGGAAAGTCATCGATGGTTTGATTGAGCAAGAAGTGCCGGTTGAAAAGCTATGCAGAAATAATAGTCCCATCTGGCCAGTGCAGAAAAGTGACTGAAAAACCTGGTGGCTAATTGTGGACTATCAGGCTCTCAATAAGGTGTTACCACCCTGAGCATCCATGGTAGCCAAGCTCCCAGAGATTATAGCAGCCATCAGTGAAAGGTCAAAGTGGTTCTCAGTACTGGACTTGTCTAATGGATGTTGCAATCCCTCTGCACCCTGATTCTTCATAGTTTCATAGTTTCTAGGGTCGGAAGAGACCTGAGCAGATCATCGAGTCTGAACCCCTGCCATGGCAGGAAAGAGTACTGGGGTCAAATGACCCCAGCAAGGTGTATATCTAGCCTTCTCTTAAAGACTCCCAGGGTAGAAGCCAGCACCACTTCTCTTGCAAGTTGGTTCCAGATCCTAGCCACCCTGACCGTGAAGTAGCACCTCCTGATGTCTAATCTGAATCTACCCTCTGCCAGCTTGTGACTGCTATTCCTGATCACTCCTGGTAGTGCTCAGGGGAACAGGGACTCCTCCAATGCCTGCTGGTCCCCTCTAACTAATTTGTAACAGGCCACTAGATCCCCCCTCAGCCTTCTCTTGTGGAAGCTTAACAGGTTCAGGTCCCATAGCCTCTCCTTGTAGGACCTGCCCTGCTGCCCTCTGATCATGCGGGTAACCCTCCTCTGGACCCTTTCCATGTTGTCCACATCCCTCTTGAACTGCGGTGCCCAGAACTGGATGCAGTACTCCAGCTGCGGCCTGACCAGTGTTGCATAGAGGGGGAGGATCACCTCCTTGGACCTGCCTGAGATGCATCTGTGGATGCATGACAAGGTACTGTTGGCCTTCCTGACTGCATCCCCACACAGCTGGCCCATTCTTGGTATAAGTTTGCTTTTACTTTTCAAGATACACAGTACACCTTCACTCAGGTTGACAGGTGGCATCAGCCCCTGACCTCCGAGGTTGCTGATGTCAGACATTCAAACAAAGAACCTCAAGGTGGTGTTTACATACCAGCTAGATGCACCACTCACCTTGTGTACATACTGGACATTTGGGTAATGTAGGTTGTCAGACGTGTGTGTGAGTGTGTGTGTGTGTTATATATACGTGGTGTTTCATTTAAATCACAGGAAAATGTAGATTTGGGGATACTTTTTTAACTGAAAATTAGGGATTTTCTTAAATCAGAGAAAACCTGGTTCCCTGGTGATGACTATGGCAGACAGTGGGGTTAGAGTTAAGTTTAGGGACAGAGTTACTGGAAGGAATGAACCTTTCCTAAAGTCATAATGCTTTTGTCGAAACTATTCTGCCAGAAGCACCAGTGGGCAGTGTCAAGGGAAAGCTGTGGATGTCAAATTGATAAAGCAATGATGTAAAGAACTATGACAGCTTAGCCTTAGACCAATTGCTCTCAACCCTTTTGCTGCCCCCTTAATCACTCTAAAGAGATCTGTGCAACCTTCAGGACTGGAAGTAGTGTGGCTAGAACTGAAAGTAGTGTTATATAGCTGCCTGACCATATCAGTTACTCAAAAGCTAGCCCTGAGTTACCCAAGCTGGCCCCTCCCATACTCATTACTAAACTGGGAACAGGCTAGCTGCATTACTGGGGTGCTGCACTGAGGCTACATAGTTCCATCTCTCAGTGCCTGTAGTGCAGCAGTAAGGAAGCTATACTTCTTTCCATGCAGAATGTGGCATGCCTGGAGCAGCATGACTGCTCAGCATACTTCTGCCTGGCACTATAGGAATGTTCATGGGGTTTGGTCAGTGCACCTTCTTTTACCCAGCCTTGGGAGCCCCTTTATGGCTCACTGGTTGAGAACCACTAGCTTACATGGCTTAACAAAAAAGTTAAGATCTTATGGATATATCCTGCAAAATATCCTTCTGTTTCATAGTTTCATAATTTCTAGGGTCAGAAAATGTTCTGGGATAAAGAGTAGGCTACCGATGTTCTCTCCAGCCAACAGATTAGCCTTTATGGGCATGTCTACAGGAGATGTGATAATGTGTATTAGCCTAATTTAATGTGCATTAAGGGTGCATGTCTACACGTGCACACCCTTAATGCACATTAAAAATGGTGAATTTAAGCTAATTACGCCTACATTTAATACCTGCAAATGCAGGTATCAAATTTAGGTGCAATTAGTTAAAGCACATTAACTCACATGTAGAAGCGACCCAGTACTAACTTTAGTGCCAGGTCTGCCCAGCCATTAGGGGGCCGGCCTGAGCCCAGCCCAGGGCTCCTGGTTGGGCACTTCTCCTGCCCAAGCCTCGGCTGCTCTGTGTCACCCACAGGCTACAAGCTGTAAAAGCCAACAGCCGTTTTGTGCCCTGTACTTCACAGGACCTTTCAGCGCTGAAGGTCCTCTGTGATCCCTAGACAGGACTCAGGCTGGGATCTCCCCAGGGTTGCTGCCTGACTGTCTTTGGCAGTTGGGTCACCACCTACTCCCTGCTGCTACTCACCCCCAACACTATCTCCTGTGTTTGCAGGTTCTGTGCCACATTTGCTTCCAGCACCAGGCCCAGCCTGTCACCATCGCTGTGGGCAGGGAGTAAGAGGCACTAGCAGGGCTGGGGGGCTGTGATTTGGGAGTGAGGGGCATGGACTTGTGTCCTGGTAAGCAAAGGGGCAGGGGGAGCTCTGATTTTCCATGATAAAAAAAACCCAAAATCAAATACCAAAAGTTATAGATATTTAAAATTTATTTTATTATAGTGATTTAGGTTTAAAATAATAAATATATCAATATAACATTGTAAATATATCAATAAAATTTGTGTTTTTTAATCAGAAAATTCACATTTTTTTAAATGAGATAATTTGCAATTTTTAAACAGAGAAAACCAAGATCCCTGGTGATAAATATTCATTACAATTTGATTAACTAGTTAAACAATAACTGCTAAACAAGGAGCACTTCTATAAGGAGAGCAATTTTTAAAACAGTAGTAGTTTAAATTGCAGTAGAAAACATATTATTGCAACTTATAATTTTCATAGCAATACAGTTTATATTAATAAGAGCACTGTTCTGCCATCCTTACACTAACTAATAACTCAGTCTGCAGGCAACTCATGACTTCAAAGGGGCTGTTTGCAGAGAAAGATACATTGCATCATAATAGTGGTAGAATTGGGCCCTTAGAGAGACAAACCACAATGGAAACACTAATGCTTGTCTAATCTGCTGACAGAAAATATACAACAAGATGAAAACGTTATTTGATTGCATCAGAAAAAAATTCCACTCGTGTCAAGAACAACAGGATAATCAAGCAAATTGTGTTTTGCTATTCAAATATGAGAAGCTTTTTATTTCCCCACTCAGAAGGCAATTTATAGATCTTTCCTCTTTTTAAAGAAAAACTGAGGAAATTCTTTTGTCTAGAGACAATGGGTTTGATTCTGATGTGTCTAGAGTTGCACAAGCATAAATGGAAACTGAATCTAGTGCATACATTTTTTCCTTTTTCTTGTAGGGACTAGGTTGGGTTCCCAAGATTTTCTCTTACCACAAAATTATTTGCAAATTAGGTAGACAGACAGACATCTGCTCAATCCATCTGCTGGTTTTGAGGTGCTGTCCGAAGCTTTTAGAAATGATGGAAATATCATTACAGAACCTCAATGGTCCTAAATGGTGAAGACCCTCAGAGGTGATAAAATTTGCCATTTTCAAGCCATTCCATCTGAAGCGAAGGCTACAAACTGAACCAAGAAGGGATTGGTGCTGGAAGCAGTTTGTAACAAAGGCTTTTTTATTATGCTATCCTGATTATACTGTTACTTACCTTTGCTTCTTGTTGATCTTGTTCAGTTGAAGTCATTAAGGTAAAATTAAAAGATGATTAGATTTGGAGAGATTAGTTTCCTTATACAATTCTCAAATCCTGGGCATTAGAATTATGTCTGCCCTTCTGGGCATGTAAATCTCAATGCTAATTTAGAGTTGGGCTGGATGAGCTTAACAGAAAGGGCATCAAGTAAGGAATTATTTAGGGTATTTTACATCTATTGACTTCAGTTAGAAAGTCACATGCAAAATAATTATTGTATATTGCCCTTTCATCATGCGGTGACAAAGCTCAGAGCCTAGCTAAAAAAGAAAACTCTGATTGGTAAACATGAAACGCTACAGTATGATCACTCACTCTACCTTCCTCCACCATCAGATCACGTTAAAACCAAGCAGAAATACTGCATCAAGGAACTAGCAAAGTTCGGCAGTAATTACCAGGGATCCTAGCTTTCTCTGATAAAAAAAAAATCCCCAATTTTCAGATTCCAATATGTAGAAACAAAATGTACATGCAGAAAGCAAAATGAGATGCACACAAGAAAACTGAGTACGTAAAACAAGAACATCATGTTTGTAAAGAGCAGCTTTTTTTTATTTTATATTGTCATGCAAGAGGCAATGCTATGCAAACTAAACACCCCTTGATATATACTTAAAGGCTACTGAATGCTTATAAAAAAAATTACACTAAAGCATTTAAACAGTATTGGATAAACATATGTTTTTGGAGAATTGTGACTGCAATAAAGAGCTGTGAAAACTGAACAAGGATCTGTGGTTTCAAAATAGAAATCTTCAATAAAGTACAACATTGCCTCTTGTTAAAATCATGCAAAGACTGTTGCATAAGAAAGTTCATTAATTTAATTATGGAAAAGGAGGAATACTTGTGACCTTTTAAAGTAATTATAAATTTTGATGAACTACTATTAATTTTTTCAAGGGATAATGAGGTAACTTTTCTCTGTGGCTGTACAGAACTAGGAGTAATGGTTTCAAGATGCAGCCAGAGAAATTTAAACTGGAGAGTTGGAGGAACTTTCTGACTATGAGGGTGGTAAAATATTGGAACAGGCTACCTAAAAAAACCACCAGAATTTCTATCCTTGGAAGTTTTCAAAAGCAAGTTAGACAGATACTTGGCTGGGATGGTTTAGTTAGGAATGATCCTGCTTTGAGCAAGGGGCTGGATTGGGTGACCATGCAAGGTCCTTCCAGCCCTACTTTCCTATGATCTTATAAACTTCAAAGAATTTATAACCTTTTTATATTTTGGTATGTTTGGTTTTTGTTTCATTGGGCCTTAACACTACAAATTTTGTAGCACTGCATACAGGTACAGGAGTATCCAATGGCACAACCACTTGCACAATTAGGCATCATATGGCATCAATCTTACAAAACGGCTGAGTTGATAATATCTGATTTGGCCTATTGCTTTATCATGTCAGATCAGCAATATGATAAGCAAGAGAGCAATATGCAGTTTATCGTGGTTAGAGCTGGTCAGGCATTTTTCAATTAAACGTTTTTCTTTTCAGAAAATGCTATTATATCAGCATCGAAGCTAGTCCCACAAAAGGTCCTGCTTCGGCACACTTTTCATTTCAAAGCCATTCGACAGCATAAAGTTTCAGAACTGTCACGCTGTCCTGTGCTGACATTTTCGAAGTGATTTAGATCCATCAACATTTCAAAACACTCCTTCCCTTAAAATAATGCAAATGAAATTGAAATTTCCTTGCCGTCAATTTTATCTGTCTTCCTCCACACCTCTTGCTACTTCAGGCATTAATGAACTTGCCTTCATCCAACTTCAAAATGATTGTTCTTCCTGGCAGTAACCCAGCCAAAACATTCCACCCTAGCAGGCAGCTGCCTGACAGTAATCAGCCCTCATGTTGTAGTAATACCTGCTACCACAGGGGAAGGGAACGTACGGCCTGTGGGTTGAATCTGGTCCTTGGAGCCACTGGATCCAGCTCACAAAGATAGAGGGCTTTGCCTCTACTTGCACCTGTGCTCAGGCTGAGCAGTGAGAAGTTGTGCTAGGGCCATGCAACTGGAAGTTGCTCCTACATCACTGCCATTTCTCCCTGCCACCTGCAGTGCCACAGCAACAAAGTTTGGCACCTGGAGAAAAGCCCGCAGCGGTAGCCTCCCCTTGCCCCACGCACAGGTCCAGGGGTCACATGCCCCCCCTGCCACTTACCTGGGAGTGCATGCAGCGGTGGGAGCCACCCTTCCCCCATCCCCATGCCCCTGCCAAACAAACCACTCACAGCTCCATCCTGCGCCCCACCCAGGCTCGGCAGCACCTGTTGTCACCCCTTCGCTTTTGCACCTGGGGGAGGGGGTTGCTCCACTCCCCCACACCTTGCTACAGCACTGGACCCCTGAACCCCAGCCGCATCATGGGTGCACCTTCCAACCAGTGGGCAACTGAGCTGGGTCTGGCCAGCTTCCAGCTGCACCCACATTGCAGCCTGGGGGCAGGGAAAAGTAGTGGCTGTGGGGAGACAGCTTCCAGGTTCCCCACCAGCTGGAAGCTGCACCTGTGCTGCAGCCAGAGAGCGGGGGCCGAGAGAAGCAATGTCAGTGCCCGGCCCCAGCATGAACACAGGCAACACTTCCCCTTCCCTCACCACCGCACTTCTCGTATGCCATCAGAGCAACCCACCCTGCATTCGGCTGAGGCTGGGTTGTTCTTACTGATAAAGGTTGCTGGCCCCTGTGCTACAGTGTCCTCCTCAGACTTACCTCTGGGCTTGAGCTGCCCATGGCTACTGGGCTTGAATCCAAGGACCCTGGCTTAATTTTTATATTTTTAATTCACCCTTGGTTGTCAGAAATGGCCTATCAAGTTCTAAATAGGATCATTTTCTTCAGGCAATCTAGAATCAGATGCATCGATAACATAAACAGGTTAAATTACATCTATGTCTGTATTCCACTTGTGAAATTTTTAAAGTAACAGAAAACTGTCGATAATGTTCCATGTTTCTTATTTAGGTCTTTGGTACCTATTCAGCAAACCTAAAATATCAAATGTTTTATTTTAATGAAAATGCCAGACAAAAATGCAACTATAACTATGACAACCCTCTTTATACAGGATTTCTAGACATAGCGAAATTTAGTGAAATCTCCTATTATGGTTGGCTCCAAAAACAAGTTTTCCCATGTCTCTTCATCAA
The DNA here is from genome assembly GCF_052110815.1 of Crocodylus siamensis. Taxonomy (NCBI): domain Eukaryota; kingdom Metazoa; phylum Chordata; order Crocodylia; family Crocodylidae; genus Crocodylus; species Crocodylus siamensis. The sequence continues at coordinate 340,354,631 of NC_143395.1, read as the reverse complement.
TTAACATAAATGCTAAGTAATCATTTTACTGTGGTAAAAATCAAGTTGCGCTATATAAAAGACAGACCTTTTTTCTCATTCAACAGTCAGTCATGAGCAGGGATCCCTGGTTTTCTCTAATAAAAAAATCTCCCCAATCTTTGGATTGAAAAATGTAACCCAAAATCCACATTCTGATTAAAGTGAAACACCACCAATATATATATGTAGTGGCATTTCATTTTGATCATGGAAAAGTGTGGATTTTGGGTTACTTTTTTAATCCAAAAAATTGGGGATTTTTTCATCAGAGAAAACCTGGATCCCTGGTCATGAGTATGGAGTTTAACACATTCAGCTTACCTCTTTTCTTTCCCCTCAGCTGCCCCTTACTTTTGAAGATTCAGATGATATTGTTAGGGTTGATTGCAATTGTCAAAATAATCCTTGTCTAACTGGCTGCATTCCTGGATTCATTCTGGAATCATCATCACCTAACTGCCTCCCTCCCTAACTGGCAGCTGTTATATTCCTTTGATCCATGCTGATCTCCATTAGCACCAATGGCCACGTTACCTTTGTCCCTTTTTGGTCACTAGGGGAGAAAGAAAAAAGCAGCTATCATCCTGATATTTCCTCTAATAAATATTCCATGTTCACTTGACTTCTGTCAGAATTCTGTACTTCTCTGCATGCATGTCCACGTGTCTATATATACAATATATATTCTATGTAATCAAATTAAGTTTGAACTACATATAATAACAAAGTTAGAATATTCTTTGCTGCCTTTTCACTGCCTACATTATCTTGCCAAGTGACCAGTCATGCCCTACTGCCATGCCCTTTCTTCCTACCCTTATTCTGCCTCTTTTTTTGTTGTTCTCAGCTTCTTTTATTGTTATATGTAGGTCCAATACTACAAACATTATGCCATGAATACTTCTGCATAGATGGGTACTTCCAGTAACATCCCATGCATAGTGCACACAAGTTCAAAGACCTTAACCTGTAAAACTGGGTGCAGAGACTGCCTCTGCAATGGATGTGGTTAGTGCCCTATGCAAAGAAACTGTTTTGGCACTACAAATAAGGAATACAAGGTGTAGGCACATTTCTGGATGTTCTATAAATAATCATCATCATTATTATTTATTTATACCATCCTCAGCCTGAGAGGAGGAAATTCTGTATCTTTCAAAACAGCATTAGACAATATTGGAGAAACGAGATTTCTGAAATAATGCAAACAAAAAAATCAGCAACATCTATCTTAACCAGCTTTGCCAGATATAGGCTCAACTTCTCACATACGTGTAAAGATTAGCAACAGATTATTACTTTAAAATTCTAACTTTCTATAAGTTGCTATCATTACTAGAATTATGCTTGGCAGAATAACTATGCGGTTATTAAAACACCTTCACAACAGAGCTCTGCAAAAATCCTTTAAAGTTCAGCAGACTAAAATCTAGATCCATTTTCAAATTCAAGCCTGTGAAAAAACATTTCTAATTTCTAGCATCATGTCCTCTATTACACAAAAGAATGATGCTGTGTATTGGGCACACTACAATCAAAATTTATACTTAACCCCAAAAATATAGTTCCTACTGTCTAAATATGACCTTCAAAGAATTTAAATAAATTACCTCTTCCAATGCCTTTTGCCCATAAAGGGGCCAGAGGTCACATAAACCATTGCAGATATCAAAATCAAGATTCTTGCATCCTCCACAAAATTCATGTGAAGGCTACATTGCATTAAAAGCCAAACAGAGAAACCGCTGGTAAATAAGAGTAGGCTGTGAGTTTATAATCTGACTGTGTCTGAGATCAGCCCTTATCAGGGATCCCGGTTTTCTCTCATAGATTTCATAGATATTAGGGCTGGAAGGGACCTCGGGAGATCATCGAGTCCAGCCCCCCGCCCAAAGGGCAGGAAGTCAGCTGGGGTCATAGGATCCCAGCAAGATAAGCATCCAATTTACTCTTGAAGGTGTTCAATGTAGGTGCTTGAACCACCTCCGCTGGCAGACTGTTCCAGACCTTGGGGGCTCAGACAGTAAAGAAATTCTTCCTTATATCCAGCCTGAAACGGTCTTGCAGGAGTTTGTGACCGTTCGACCTCGTCATCCCTTGGGGCGCTCTGGTGAACAAACATTCCCCCAGATCCTGGTGGTCACCCCTGATAAACTTATAGGTGGCCATCAGATCACCCCTGAGCCTGCGCTTTTCCAGGCTAAAGAGTCCCATGGCTCTCAGCCTGTCATCATAAGATCTGTTTTCCTGACCTCTGATCATGCGCGTGGCTCTCCTCTAGACTCTCTCAAGCTTCTCCACATCCTTTTTGAATTGTGGAGCCCAAAACTGGACACAGTACTCCAGCTGTGGCCTCACCAGGGCCGAGTACAAGGGGAGAATGACGTCCCGGGATTTGCTCGAGAAGCATCTATGGATGCACGCCAGCATTTTGGTGGCTTTACTAGCCGCAGCATCGCATTGCAGGCTCATGTTCATCTTGTGGTCAATGATGACCCCCAAGTCTTTTTCTTCTGTAGTGCTAACCAACGTAGCACTGCTGAGCCTATAAGGGTGCTGCAGGTTTTTCCTCCCAAGGTGGAGAACCTTGCATTTTTCGGTTTTAAACACCATGAGGTTCTCGTCTGCCCATTTGCTGAGCTTGTCCAGGTCAGCCTGGATCACCCGCCTATCTTCTGGCGTGGATGCTTTGCCCCAAAGTTTGGTGTCATCGGCGAACTTGGCCAGTCCACTCCTAACTCCAATGTCCACATCGTTAATGAATATGTTGAACAGTATGGGTCCCAGGACAGAGCCTTGAGGGACCCCACTGGTCACAGGGCACCACGATGAGTGACTGCCATCAATCACAACCCTCTGGGTCCGACCACGAAGCCAATTTCCCAGCCAGCGGATCGTGGTGGAGCCAAGGCCACAACTGGGCAGTTTGGCCAAGAGGTGATCGTGGGATACCAGATCAAAAGCTTTTTTGAAGTCAAGCTATATGACATCAATCTCTTCTCCCTTATCCAGGTGATAGGTCACCTGGTCATAGAAGGAAATGAGATTGGTCAAACAAGACCTACCCACAAGAAACCCGTGCTGGCTATCCCTTAGAATGTTAGCCTGGGCCAGTCCCTCAAGGATGGCCTCCTTAATAAACTTTTCTAGGATCTTCCCCAGGATAGAAGTCAGGCTAATGGGCCTGTAGTTAGCCGGATCCACTCTCCTCCCTTTCTTGAAGATCGGCACCACATTGGCCTTCTTCCAGTCTTCTGGCACTACACCAGAGGGCCAGGAGTTTTCAAAGATCCGTGCCAGAGGCTGGGCTATGACGCTCGCCAGCTCCTTGAGTACCCTGGGGTGCAGATTGTCAGGGCCGGCTGACTTGAAGGTATCCAGCTTCTCAAGGTGTTCCTTCACGAGGTCAGCATTGACGGAGGGTAGGGGATCCCCCTCACCCAGATTTCCCTGTCCCATAGCAGGCATGGGCGTCCCATGTAACTGATGAAAGACTGACGCAAAGTACCTATTTAATAGGTTGGCTTTTTCCTGGGCGTCAGTTGTCAGTTGCCCCATCTGGTTTAGCAGGGGTCCAACATTGCCCTTGCTTTTAAAAAAATCCCCAATTTTCAGATTAAAAAAGTAACCCCAAATCCACATTTTCCCATGATTAAAATGAAACACCACTATTATATATATATTTATATATTAGTGCTGTCTCATTTTAATCACAGAAAAATGTGGATTCGGGGTTACTTTTTACCCCAAAATTGGGGATTTTTTTTTTTATTGGAGAAAAAATAAAAGGTCCAATCATGGCAAAGTGTTGAGGAACAAAAGTTGTGTGATGGACAGCCAATTAGGATGAGTAAGGAAGGGTGTTTGGGAAAGATGGCAAAATATTATCCTAGGTTTAAATTACCTCATGTCATGATCCTGTGGACAACAGCAGAGAACTGGGCAGACCCACGGACTAAGGTGGTAGGATGCCCACCACCCAAACTCGGGGCACAACATGCTGGGGAACTGACCGGGACAACCAGCCAGTTGTCCCGGTCAGAAGCCTGGAGGTGGCAGAGAGAGGGGGAGTGAGGAAGCAGGTGCTACAGGGGTCTGTGAGTCTTAAAGGGGTCCTACCCCTTTGATGTCAATTTTATTTGTCCTTTTCTTCTTTCTTCTTTATCCCTTTCTTCTCTTTTCCCCTCTCCTTTTTTGTTGTTGGTGGAACTGGGTTCCCCACCCAATGTACTGGGGAGGTAGCAGAAGTAAAAGTCCCTCTGCTGAGGAAGGCACATTGACCCTGACCCAGAGGTCCTAGCTAGGGCAGGGTAACCACCCCAGTAAAACTGATTTAAGTTAATTACTCCATGGACCTTGAATGGATTGATATAAATGGTTTGCCCCTGCACCAGGGGAGAAATTGATTTAAGTTGATCATTCTCTGGATCTTAAATGGACTAATATGAATTGATTGACCCATGCATTGTGGGAAAATATATTTGAGTTGATCATTCTACAGATCTTGAATGGACTGATGTAAATGGATTACTCATGCACCAGCAAAATTGATTTAAGTTGCTCATTCTCTGGATCTTAAATGGATATGAATTGATTGATCTATACACAAGAGAGAAATTGACTTAAGCTGATTGTTGTATGAGCTCTTACATGACCTGATCTAAGGGGCTTGATCCATAAACATGTAAAGAGCTGATTTATGTCATGGCCCTAAGGAACTTGGAGGAATTAATTCGAATTTAAGCACCCCTCTGTTCAGTAAGCCAGTGAAGCATGGCTAATTGTCTAGCAGCTCAGCCAGTCTATGCAAGATTAAGATTCGGGCATCTATCATCTGTCAGACGTGGAGTGTAAGGGGAGGAGTGGGGACAAGCAGAGTCCCAGGGGGTTCAGGGCACAGTGCAGGCCAGTGGCTGCAGGCAGCTGGTGTCAGCCAGTCCTGGGGCTGCTGCAGCAGGAGCTGGGGTGAGTGGGGACAAGTTGTGCCACACCCCGGGGCTATACTTCTCCCCACTCACCCCTCCCCTGCTGCAGCAGAGCCAGGAGCAGCTGACACCACCACCTGCACCTCGGCACAGCGTAGCCCAGGGGCTGGAGCGAATGGAGACAGGCGGAGCCCAGGGGGTTTGGGGCACGGGGCAGCCCAGCGGCTGCAGGCAGCTGGCATCAGCTGCTTCTGGGGCCACTGCAGCAGGGGCTGGGGTGAGTGGAGAGAAGCGGGGGCTGGGGCTGCAGCAGGTAGCAAAGCAGAGGGAACTGTAAGTGGGTGTGGGGTGCGGGAGCATGGTTCTTGCTGCTACGTGCACCCCAGGAGGGCTGCGAGCTGGGGGGCTGCACTGGGCTCTTCCTGGCACTCAGCATCAGCACTGGATGGGCAGGTTGGGAGGGGCTATGGCAAATTTTGGGTGGCAGCAGCCTGACCTCCCAGTGCCACTGCCTGCTTCAAGCACAGTGCTGCCACCAGCCTCAGCCTGGAGTGGCAGTAGTAAAAGGGTTGGGAGCTTGTTTAAGTCTGGGTGTGGGCAATTGATCATCAGTCTGATTTAGTGTTCAGGATTGTGAGGAAAGGAAGGATGGAGAGCATCAGGGTAAGGACTCTGAACTTCAGAAAAGCAGACTTTGACTCACCCAGGGAAACCAGTCTTGAGGGGGAGAGGAGTCAGGGAGAGCTGGCTGTACCTTAAAGAAGCCTTACTGAGAGCGCAGGAACAAACCATCCTGATGCACAGGAAGACTAGCAAGTATGGCAGATGACCAGCTTGGCTTAGCAGGGAACTCTTCAGTAAACTAAATCGCAAAAAGGAAGCTTATAAGAAGTGGAAACTTAGACAAACAAGTAGGAAGGAATATAAGGGCATTACTCGGACATGCAGGGATGAAGTCAGGAAGGCCAAAGCTCAGCTGGAGTTGCTGCTAGCAAGGGATGTGAAGGGTAACAAGAAGGGTTTTTACAAGTATGTCAGTAGCAAGAGGAGGATCAGGAAAAGTATGGGTCCCAAAGGGAAGCAACCTTGTGACAGAGGATACAGAAAAGGCTGAAGTACTTAACACCTTTTTCACCTCAGTCTTCACAGGCAAGGTCAGCTCCCAGGTTACTGCACTGGGCAGCACAGTTTGGGGAAGAAATAAGCAGGCAACAGTGGCAAAAGAACAGGTTAGGGACTATTTAGAAAAGCTGGACATGTACAAATCCATGGGGTTGGATGGGGTGCACCCAAAGGTGCTGGAAGTATTGGCAGATGTGGTTGCAGAGCCACTCACCATCATATTTGAAAATACATAGTGATAAGGAGAGATCCAAGATGACTGGAAAAGGGCAAACATAGTGCTCATATTTAAGAAAGGGAAAAAGGAGGATCCAGGGAACCACAGACCAGTCAGCCTCACCTAAGTCCCTGGAAAAATCATGAATTAGATCCTCAAAGAATCCATTTCTAAGCACTTGGAGGAGAACAAGGTGATTAGCAGGGATCCTGTTTTTCAGTGATAAAATAATCCCCAATTTTGGGATTAACAAAATAACCCAAAATCCACATTTTTCCAAGATTAAAATGAAACACCACTATCTATCTATCTATCTATATATCTAAGGTAGATAGGTGGTATTTCATTTTAATCGTGGACAAATGTGGGTTTGGGTTTACTTTTTTAATCCAAAATTGTGGATTTTTTTATCCCAGAAAACAAGTGTCCCTGGTGATTGGGAACTGACAGTCAGCATGGATTCACCAAGGGCAAGTCATGCCTGACCAACCTGATGCCTTCTATGATAAGATGACTGATTCTGTGGATGTGGGGAGACCAGTGGATGTGGTATAACTTGATTTTAGCAAAGCTTTTGATATAGTCTCCCACAACATTCTCATAGGCAAACTAAGGAAGTACAGGTTGGATTAATGGACTGTAAAGTGGATAGAAAACTGGCTGAAGCATTGAGCTCAGAGGATAGTAACCAACAGAGATCTTAGTTTTCTCTGATAAAAAAAATCCCCATTTTTCAGATTTAAAAAATTAACTCAAAATCCATATTTTCCCATGATTTAAATGTAACAACACTATATATATGTATAATATATATTTATATATTAGTGGTGTTTCATTTTAGTCATGGAAAAATGTGGATCCACATCCAAAAATGTGGTTACCCAGAAAGGTTGTGGAATCTTGAGATTCCAAGAACCTGATGGTGTTTAACACCGATAAATGCAAGGTTCTCCACTTTGGAAGGAAAAACCTGCAGCATCCTTATAGGCTCCATAGTGCTATGCTGGTTAGCACTACAGATAAAAGGGACTTGGGGGTGATGGTTGACCACAAGATGAACATGAGCCTGCAATGAGATGCTGGCTTGCATCCATAGTTGCTTCTCAAGCAGATCCCGGGACATCATTCTCCCCTTGTACTTGGCCTTGGTGAGGCCGCAGCTGGAGTACTGCATCCAGTTTTGGGCTCCGCAATTCAAAAAGGATGTGGAGAAGCTTGAGAGGGTGCAGAGAAGAGCCACACGCATGATCAGAGGTTAGGAAAGCAGACCTTATGATGAGAGGCTGAGAGCAATGGGGCTATTCACCCTGAAAAAGTGCAGGCTCAGGGGTGATCCGGTGGCCACCTGTAAGCTTATCAGCGGTGCTGATCAGGATCTGGGGGAACAACTGTTCACCAGAGCCCCACAAGGGATGACAAAATCAAATGGTCACAAACTCCACTGTGATTGGTTCTGGCTGGACATAAGAAAGAACTTCTTCAATTTCTGAGCCCCCAAGGTTTGTAACAGTCTGCCACCTGAGGCGGTTCAAGCACCCACTTCGAATGCCTTCAGAACATATTTGGATGCTTATCTTGCTGGGATCCTATGATACCTGCTGACTTCCTGCCCCTGGGGCGGGGGGCCAGACTTGATGATCCTCCGGGGTCCCTTCCAGCCCAAATGTCTATGAAATCTACGAAATCTCCATCCATGGAGTTTTTTAAGACCCGGCTAGACAAAGCTTTGGCTGGGATGATATACTTGGGATTGGTGCTTCTTTGAGCAGGGGTTGGACTAGATGACCTCCTAAGGTCCCTTCCAATCCTAATTTTCTATGAGTCTATGATTCTATGTATAGTTAAAGCTAGACAAATTTCTATTAGGAAGGTAGGTTCCTGTTAACAATGTGTATAATTAAACATTTGAATAACTTTCTAGGAGTCATGAATTGGGAATGCAATTGGAAAATTTAAAATCAAAATTTGATATCTTTTTTCCAAAAATATATGCCTTAGTTCAATCTGGAATTAATTCAAAATCCTGTGGCCTGTGTTCTGCAAGACGGCAGGATAGATTATCACAAGATTCTTTCTGGTTATAATCTAACATGTTATTAATTTTATAATATTTATTGCAAAGCAAATGCCTCCAAATGAACAGTAGTCACAATTAATACTGTTTTTAGTTGTTACCATGAACTTAAACCTGAAGGATTAGAAAAACCATTGAAAAATGCATAGAATCAAAAAATTGCCATGTCACTTAATATTTAGTCCCAAATTATTTTATCAAATAAGCAAGCTAGACTTCATCAGCTAGCACTGCACTAAAAAAAGTACTATTCAAAAGGCAATGAGAATAAGCAAAAAACAGATCACATGTACCTGATGATGGCTTTGGCTTTACTGATACAGTTATGCTAAGGGGAAACTTGCCACAATCAAGTAGGGATTTTCTTGATAATAAGATGCAGGTGACATTATTGCAAATAGCTGGAAATCTAAGTTAATAGTTTTTCCTTAACCTGAGTGTAGATCACACATTCACAGTGGAAGCACTGCTCATGGTCTGATGTTAAGGATGGAATGTGCTTTGCATTTAAAGTGATGATTAAATAACAGGGATGCATCTATAGAAGAGCTTAACCTTCCCAAAATTACAGCACTTACTCTTTGAGTACAGAACTGATTTTCTGAGAACATACCAGGCCAGTAGTTAGTAGGTCTAGAAATTAAAATATTTTTTAAAGAGCCCCTAAAGAAATTTAGCACTGTATGTCAGACTTTCTTCTTCTATAGGCTCCTAATAATACAAAATACATGTTACAATTTTACCTTACAGTTAAAGTTTTCTGCAAAATTGTGCCCTAATTTACTTTGCTTACATTATTGTTATTTGTGATCACTTCCATTATTTTTCAGAGCAGAAAGTTAATGGGGGGTGGGGAGGAGGCTTGTTTTGCTTTTTTTTTTGGGTGGGGGGGTTAGCAAGGACTGAAACATTTCATTTAGACCTGCCCTGTTTCAAAATGGCTGTGATCTTCCACTTTACATGCCTACTTAGATAACCAGTCAGAATGGTCTTTTGTTCTTCTTACTTTTCATAGATTTCATAGACATTAGGGCTGGAAGGGACCTCGGAAGATCATCGAGTTCAGCCTCCTGCCCCAGGGGCAGGAAGTCAGCAGGGATCATAGGATCCCAGCAAGATAAGCATCCAATTGTCTCTTGAAGGTATTCAAAGTAGGTGCTTGAACCACCTCTGGCGGCAGTCTATTCCAAACCTTGGGGACTCGGACAGTAAAGAAGTTCTTCCTTATGTCCAGCCTGAAATGGTCATGAAGGAGTTTGTGACCATTCAACCTTGTCATCCCTTGGGGCACTCTGGTGAACAGATGTTCCCCCAGATTCTGATGAGCACCCCTAATGAACTTATAGGTGGCCATCAGATCACCCCTGAGCCTGCGCTTTTCCAGGCTGAAGAGTCCCATGGCTCTCAGCCTCTCATCATAAGGTCTGTTTTCCTGACCCTTGATCAAGTGTGTGGCTCTCCACACTTAAGCTTAAGCTTCTCCACATCCTTTTTGAATTGTGGAGCCCAAAACTAGACACAGTACTCCAGCTGCGGCCTCACCAAGTCTGAGTACAACAGGAGAATGACGTCCTGGGATTTGCTTGAGAAGCATCTAAGGATGCAAGCCAGCGTTTTGCTCACTTTACTAGCTGCAGTATCACATTGAAGGCTCATGTTCATCTTGTGGTCAATCATGATCCCAAAGTCCCTTTCATCCATAGTGCTAGCCCGCAGAGCACTGCCAAGCCTATAAGGATGCTGCAGGCTTTTCTTTCCAAGGCTTTTCTTCTTGCATTTTTCAGTGTTAAAAACCATAAGTTCTCATCTGCCCATTTCCTGAGCCTGTCCAGGTTAGCCTGGATCACCCTCCTGTCCTCAGGCGTGGATGCTTAATCCCAGAGTTTGGGGTTGTTGGCGAACTTGGCCAGTCGCTTCTGATATCAGTGTCCAAATCATTAATGAAGATGTTGAAGAGTGTAGGACCAAAGACAGAGCCTTGAGGGACCCCACTGGTCACAAGGCACCATGACGATTGACTTCCATCAACCACCACCCTCTGAGTCCTACCATGGAGCCAATTCCCCAGCCAGTGGATCGTGGTGAGGCCGAGGCCACAGTTAGCCAGTTTTGCTAAGAGATGATCATGGGATACCAGATCAAAGGCTTTCTTAAAGTCCAGATATATGACACCAATCTCTTCTCCTTGTCCAGGTGACAGATCACTGTACGGGAGAGGAGGAGGTGGCAGGCTCCAAAGGACCCCACCTAGGTGCAACCAAGCACACCCCGTGCGCTCCGGCTCGAAACGTGCGGTGGGAACTTACCCTTTGCAGGGGCCCAGAAGAAGGAAGCACTGGAACAACCCAGACCGGTATAAAAGAAGCACCGGAGCCATCCTGGGGGGTCCAGATCCAGAAGGAGCAGGCGGAGGAGTCGACATAGGTGGGAGCGCCCTTCGGCGGATTCAAGCCGCTTGGAGACGTGGCTGAACCTTTTGGGGTAAGAGGTATCCCCAGCGGGACTTGAAAATGCAGGCTGCCGGCCCAGCAGGGCCAAAGATAGCTTGACGCCACGGGGAGCGGCTAGGACCCTGCAGGGGTCAGAGACACTAGAAACTGCAGCAGGGCGTACTCACAGAGACAGGAGCCACCGCCCTGCTTCCTTTTTTTTTAGTGCAGGTGGAGCAGCCCATTGCAGGGTGGAAGGGAGTTCCCCACCCTCCGGCAGACAGGGGAGCACCAGGGAAAGCCGGCTGAGGGTTGAAGTCGGTGGCAAGCCCTAGGTGACTTTGGCCGTGGCTTTTCTGTTGGCTTCATCTTATGTGTCTTTACATTACAGACCATCCTAACGAATGACCAGTCCAGCTGGACGGTCACACACCCGGTAGATCGGGTGAGGGTGTAGGGGTGGCGGAGCCCTCATTAACCCGGGACCCCAGGAATGAAGGAGTCTCATTTTTGGACTGTATGCGCCAGACCAACTGGACCAATCCGAATCACCATCCAAGTCATGGCAGGCGAGACAGACACGTACAAATGCCCAACCAGTGGTGAGTCACTCCTTGACGTCCAGTGGGCGGTCCTGAGGCAGGGAGGCGGTACCGACCGCGGTCCCAGATCTATTCCCCGACAATCACCTGATTGTGAAAGGAAATAAGATTGGTCAAGCAGGACCTACCCGCAACAAACCCATGCTGGCTATCCCTCAAGATGTTGCCATCATCCAGTCTGTTAAGAATGGCCTATTTAATAATCTTTTCTAAGACCTTCCCCAGGATAGAGATTAGGCTGATGGGCCTGTAGTTTGCTGGATCCACTTTCCTCCCATTCTTGAAGATAGGCACCACATTGGCCTTCTTCCAGTCTTTGGGAGCTTTACCTGAGCACCAAGAGTTCTTGAAGATCGGTGCCAGGGGCTGTGCTATGATGCTAGCCAGCTCCTCAAGTACCCTGGAGTGTAAACAGGGCCAGCTGACTTGAAGGTATTCAGCCTCTCAAGGTGTTCCTTCATAAACACTCTTTATAGCAGGGGTGGGCAAAATGCAGCCTGCAGGCCAGATGCAGCCCACCAGGACATTCTATCTGACCCACGGGGCCCCTAAAAAGTGTAGAAAATTAATATTTATCTGCCCCTGGCTGCCTGTCATGTGGCCCTCGATGGCTTGCCAATAAATCCAGAAATTTCTTTTAACAAAAATGATTGTTTGGCCTCACTCTTATTAGAAACAAAGAAATAAATTCAGTCCCTTTGGAAACAATGGGAGAGCGCACCCATTGCTGAAAGGGGGAAATTCTTTGTGAGTTTCCCTAAAAGACTTTTTATGCATTCAGCCTTTTCTGTTGTGTATGTCGGACCACAAGTCACAGTGTCCCTAGCCTGTTTGGTGAATGTGGCCATACTTAATATGGCTGGCAACCAGAAGATTTAGGTGATGGTGAACTCTTCACCTTTGAGGGAGGGGTGACTCACTTATGGGCATGAGCATGCGAAGAAGGTGGAAAAGCCTATGTGGTGATTTAAGTTGATACTTTTTAAGTGACAGTAGGGTGTTGGGTGCACCACGGAAGGGGGGTTAAAGGAAAGAAAAGTACTGTGTTCACATGCATTTGATCAGAGAGTTGGATGATTAATGGGTGCCTGTCAATCCTGAATATAAAAGGAACCAGATCTGGAGGGTGTCTGTCTCCTGTCAGAGTTCCCTGTTGGTGCATAGAGCAGAGGCCCTCTGTCCCTGTGGAGCAGAGTCTCTCCTGTCTGTATGTGTGAAGCTGAGCTGTGTATGACTAAAGCTGGAGGGCCTGAAAGGCCAAAAGCCATAGTGATTCAGTATAAAATGGCAGGAATGGGAGATCAATGGTTGATTGAGCTTGAGTGAATGAGTGGATGTACTGAGCAAGTGAGAGCCTGAAGTAGCTGAACTCCTCTGTATGTGTGTTCGGTGTGTAGGCAAAATGATGGCCTAGGAAGCTGAGCTCTGTTGTAGATTTGGTTGTGACTCTGAGCAAGAGTCAGTGTGGAAGGCACAGCCACAGCATCTCATACCTGAGAGAGAGGGCACTGGATACTGCTCTCTGGAGTTCTCTTGGTTCTACTATTGTTGTATTGTTACTGAATTCATAGTGTTGTTGATAGTAGTGGTGGACCAGTAGGGGGCACTCCTGCACTGAGCCACCCACTTCACTGCACACGTCCACCTTCCAGGCTCTGAGTGCCTCCCTGGGGCATCTCACATCCAACCCCCTTCCTGGATCACACCCACAAGTCTGGGGGTAACGCAGCCACCACTCAAGTGTCTCAGTCTGTTACTAGCTATGTGCCTCTTTGGGTACACAGGCATTATAGTCCTGAAGGGTGCTTGACCCACTGCAAGAACTTGGGGTGCTTCCTTTAGCCAGAAGCCCAAATAGTAACCTCCCTTAGTTAGCCGGAGCAAGGGAGAACCAAGGTGTAACCCAATCCCTCTCCCAATAAGTCTCCCATGCTATGTTTGGAGGACAGTTTTATTGGTACAGAAGGAAGGCTTGGGGTAGGTTACAGGATAGAGCAATATCAAAGAATAACCCTTAGAGCAAACAGTGGCATTGTAGCCTTTGATCATGCATCTGTGTGACTGCAAGCTATATGTCTACTTAGATCTCAACTAGCTTACTCACAAGTATCATTCAGCAGCTTTTCCTCTGGAGGCAGGCAGTTTCTTGTGTGTCCAGTTTCAAGAGAGAGAGGGAGGGGACTGCAGCATTCAGCTGCTCTTCATCTCTCCCCAGGAATCCTAGGGCTCTAGCATGGCTCTGCCAAGATGGCTCCCTCCTCAGGAGGCAAGGAGAGCCCAGAGGCCATCTGCCTCTGCCATGCATTCCCCAAAATGGCTCTCTTCCCCTCCTTCTTCATAGGGATTCCTTTTATCTCCTCTTGTGACCTCATCAATAAGGTCCCACCAGAAGCAGCCCCATTGGCTGAAGCCTGGTGCTTTCAAATAACTTCACCTTCCCAGGCCAAGCAAGGCAGAAGTTACTTGATAGCAACCAATCAGTTTAAAAAGCAACACTGGTCAAGACCCTTCCCCCAAACCATGAGGTCAGTGCCTCAGACAATAGGCCTAGGGTAACTCAGGAAACCAGGTTGACAGACAGGTGAGAGAACTGGTCACCTGATCCGCAAGGGTGGGAAACTTGGGACAAAGGGAGCAGGTTCCCCCCTCCCTCTGGAATGTACCAGCTCAGGTTACAACTCAGGGTTACCTGAAGCAGATGGGGGTGGGGCTGCCTGGCCACCACAGTGACCATGGTAACCAAATTGACAGGTGATAAGCCTGACAGTCTAGTCTGGGGAGATACTGTGATGGTTTCTGCTACGTTGCACTGGATTATTGTTATTGTTGTTGATATTGTTGTTTGTCATTAAATACACATACACACATATATATTCTAATATAATAAAGGATTTAGTCTGTGTATTTGTCTGTCTGTTTGGGTAACTGCACATGCAGTGCTCAGAAGGCCCGTGACAATTGGCTGCATAGGCTCTGCCTCCTCAGGCAGGGAGCTGCCTTAGGTGGAGGGAAGTCCTGCTGCTCCATGGGAGGAGGTGGAGGCGGGCAGGCTGGGGAGAGGGAGCCGTCACTGCTGTTGCCACTTCCTCAGATGGAGGGAATTCCTGCTGCTCCACGGGAGAAGGAGGAGGTGGAGGCAGAGGCAAGTGGGCTAGGAGGAGGGAATTGCTGTGCCAGAGGCTGGAGGAGGAGGTGGCAGCAGTAGAGGGACTGTTTACATGGCCAGCCACAAACAGTGAGTGGGGAGTGAGAGGGGGCATGTAAACATTCCCTTAAACACTCTGTCATTCATGATGGGCAACTGGCGCGTGCGCGCACGCGCGCGTGTGTGTGTGTAGCAGCATTTAAAAAATGGACCTACCTCAAAGAATGGAGAGGGCCGCCTGGCAGAAAGACAGAGTTTGTCCCAGCGGGGACACTGTAGGCTCTGAGGGCAAGTGAAGCTGCTTTGGAGGCAGCCCTGCTGGAAGCGGGGGCATGTAACCCCAGCAAAGTTTTGAAAGAGCCATTAGCAAAAGCCCGGGAAGGGCTCTGGGCTGGGATTGGCTGAGAAGCTTGGATAAAAGGCAGGGAGAAGTTTTCCCGGGGGGGGGGGGGGAGGGACAAGGACAAGGACAAGGACAAGGACAAGGACAAGTCTGGAGACAGAGTCTCAATGCAGCGGTTCCTAGGAGTGCCCTGAGGAGCAGCAGAAAAGGCCGCCACCGGAGAGATACAGTATACAGTTCCTGTCTCCAGCCCGGGAGCCTATGGAGGCAGGGGCTGGTTGTGTGGAGACTCCAAACCAGGGAAGACCTGTCTGCAGCCTGGTGACTGGCTGGGTGAGCACGGGGAGGCACTGCCAGAGTCTGCCCTGTTTTCCCTGAGGGCCGAGGAGCTCCAGGGGCAGGAAAAGCCAAGTGGGGGCTGCATTTGCCAGGCTGCGAGGAAGGAGAGTTGCTACAGCCTGTAGCTCAGACACTGCTCCCTGCTGAGCTGGGGAAGGGGATGAAAGGCAGGGGAAGGCTGTCTTGCAGGGTCTGCAGAGAAGGAGCCAGCCGCTGCCTGATGCCTGGAGACCCTTGCTGCCCAGAGACTGCAGGAGCACGGAGACGGACACCAACACCAGGGAGCGTCCACAGACCACGTGCAGGGACACAGACAGTTCTGCTCCCTGAGACACCCTTCCAGGGGCAGTGCACACAGGATCCCCAGTACACCATGTGCAAGTGAGAGACTGTAAATAATTTCTTGAGGGTTTATTAGTTGCTATATCGATGTGTTTATTTAATGGTTATTTGTTATGATGTAAATAATTAAACCTTGTAAACAGTTTGAGAATTGTCTGCCAGGGTGCTTGATTGTAAAGGGAGGCTCTCCACTCAGGGGCACTGCAGCGGCCTCCCAGGGGGTTGAGCAGAGCTACTGGCTACCGGGTTCCCCAAGATGCCTTTATTCAGATGAGGGCGTGTGTTGTGTCGTGCCCAGGGCTTTATATATATATATAATTATTACCCCTTTTTATTTTGTGTGGCCTGATTAATTCATTACATAGCATTAAGCAGGGCCAGGTTGTAGGCCAATACTTAATGGGAGGGCTCCTAACATCCACCATTTAAAACTGGGATTCTCAGAGAGGCCTAAACCCTCAATCTTTGATTTAATTAAGAGAATTGCGGCTCTTCAGTGTAGATGCCCAAAATTCCCTTTCTGTAAGGGTCAGTATCCAAACACCTAAAGTTATGGGCTTTATAAAGATCTAAAACTAAATGGAAATGCCTAATTTTAAACAGATGCTTTTGAACACTGGCCTTCATTTTTTTTATATTGCCAAATAATGCCATATATATTGCATAGTGTACACTGAGCATAACTTGGTGCAGCTTAATAACTTCAATAGAGATACACCATTTTAAACCAGGAGAAAAATTTAGCTGGATTTCTCAAAAGAGCCAAAAAGAACTCAAAATTCAGTAAGAGCTGGCTGTCTAATTCCCTCAGTCTCCTTTGAGAATCTTAAACTAAATGCATACTCTATTTGAAAGTCTTGCACAGATTAAGGATGTTAGATTCAAATCAAAACATCATAGAGCATTTTTTCAAATGTGTAGATCATTACATGCCTACTGCAGTGCTCCACATAATGTTAACAGCTGTTTTTAGCTAGCATTTTTTCAAGGTCATATATGTGAAATATTACATTTTGACTAATATATAGTATTATAATATAAAATAAATGTTTTATGAACAGCAATAACAACATGGCATATTTGGCTTGAGTTTTTAGGTAATTAGATGAACAAAAATTTCCAAGTTTTGAGAATATTGGTTCAGAACTGCAAAAGTTAACAATCCATTAAAGTTAAAACAAGAAAATAGGACAAAAGGTTATAATTTAGAAACATATGCCACTTACATTTAACACTGCATTAGTCATGATTTAATGCTATGGTTTTTTTAACATACAGTTACATCTTAATATAAAATGTGTACTGCATACTACAAGGGCATAGATCCTCAGCCAAAATAAATTTCATAGGTCCATTGCCTTAAATGCCCTGAAGCATGACTTCAGTGCTTTCCGCTGTTTCCCACCACCACCAATTATGTTTTGATTTAGCCCCATATATCAATGCCACTATCTTCAGTGACCATATAGAACTGAATAATTAGAAGAAAAGCTTGGAGTGAGGAACATCCTGGAATCCATATTTTCTAGAATAGATCATAAATCTTTTCTAAAGTAACAGCCCATTTTAATCTAATTAAAAGTAGCACATGATATACTATAGTTTCAAGAAAAAAAGATTTGTAATACATTATTCAAACAACATTGTAGTATATGAAATCCTAGGGAGATGATGAAAGCTCATTTTACGAATTATCATGGTAATTTCAACTAATTTGAGGAAACAACAATGTAGTCATTTTCAGTTTGATCATTGCCTGTGTAGAGTAAGTGATTATAATCTATTTACAGTTACAAAGGGAGATGGGGAATGCCTTAATCTATGCTGTTTCTCTGTAGCGTTCTGGGTTTTTTTTATATTTTTGGCACAACATGCAGAAGAGTGTTTTGGGGTGTCAAATTCCAGAGCCTATTTTCACAATACATTTCGTTGGTAGCTTTCTTTCCCTTCAAAAACACTTCAGTGCATGAGCAAAGAAAGAAAGGACCAAAGTACAAGAGAATTTTTCCACTTTCCTCAAAGATGAAACTTTCATGTCAAGGAGAAGGCATGGCTGGCAGTACTCAGGATGTTTTAAGAGTCACCACGCTATTACAGGTAGTCTGTTGCAGGAAGTGCTCAGACAGCTAATTGACATGACCAATTAACCAAATTATACTCTTAAAGAACCTCTCTCCTGCTAAAAGGAGTAGAAATTAGCTATAATTAATTAGTGTCATCCAAGGATCTGCTGGGTGCCCAAGACTACACCAAGTGTCTCCTCAAGTATGGCTACCCTTGTGTTTTCAAAGATGTGACCAAAATCACAACACATATTAAAGACAAACTAAAAATATGTATTAAAGCAGATAGGCAGCAACCAAGAAGTGAGGAGCTCCTAGCTGCAGGGCTCCTGAAAGGACCTGGATTTTAGCTGAACAATGCTGCAGGCCTGGGAACAGAGGCAAGTCCTTAGACTGAGAAAGATGTGAGTGGCTTTTGTTTTTTAAACCTCTAGAAGGATTGTGGTGTCTGCCAGAGGTCGATATGTTTCTTGTATTTAATTTACACTGGTAGGTTAGCCTTGAGCCCTGCTGGGGCAGGCCCAAGGCCTAGTTAGAGAACTGGCAACCCAGGAGCCCTCGGACTAAGGGTGGGCCAAGTCAGGGGTCCTAGAGTCTAGAAGGCTATGGACAAAAGATGCACATAAACTAGTTTAAATGATCAGAAACTGGTTTAAACCTGTAAGAGAACATAAGTTCAGTGTGCATAAATCAGTTTCAAAGTGGCCAAAACTGATTTAAGATAAACCTGGTTGAATGCAGTATGAGACTTAACTGATTTGGGTCAACCTGGTTTATAGAACTTCTGTCCCAGACCCCTTCCTGGTTCAAGTTAAATCAGAATCCCCCAGCATCCTAGCATGCTTTTAAGTCCTGGGCTGGGCTGGGCTGGGCTGTCTGCTCCAGAGAGTAGGGGTGGCCCAGCTCCTCTGCTTTCTAGCCAGAGAATGTGCAGGGCATGGCCAGATGCAAACCCCAGTATGATGAAGGGAGCAGGGAGGCGGGTTATTTCCTGCCTGCCAGTCCTGGTCAGTTCTTTAACAACTGTATGTCAAACTGCTGCCTGCACAGCAAAGGTAAAGAGCACCTTGTTAAAATGTTAATCCAAGAGCCATCAAGATTGCAGTATGGAGCTAACAACTTTAATTGTTTCTCAATTATTGACCAACCTACCTAGCAAAATATGTTTTCCTATTCCTTTGTTTTTTGAAACTTCCCCTCATTTACATCTTCACAGGCTTTTGTCACACTTCTAGCTTTTTTTCTACCTTGGAGAACTCATAACATCAGCAGAGTCTTCCATTGCCTAAAGGAGGGTATTTGTGCCTGAAAGCTTGCAAAGAACTTTTTTCCAACTATTTAGTTGGTTTAATAAAAGATATCACATCGACCTAACAACCTCTGCCTGCCTTTTCCTATCCAGAGACTTTTTGGAGGAAGGGACAAAATAGGACCCTTCTTAAGAAGAAGACTCTACCCCTTCCCACCTCTGGCAGAGTCTAAAATAAGCAGTTGATAAGGGGAGGGGGATGGAGATAGCAAGGGGATATGATTCTCTTCAGCTCCTGCAGGCCATTGGGAGGGGGGGGATGAGGCTGGGGAACCGGGCTGGTCCCCTACCAGCTGTGAGCACAGAGCCAAGCCCTACAGGACCAGACTGAGACATGGGAGGTGTTGGCAAAGACCTGGCACGATCATCACATGTATGTGCTGGAGATGGAGCTAAGGGAACAGGAGAGGGTCCCAGACAGATTGAGAGTCGCAGACAACTTGACCAAAGAATGCATTGAACTACATTTACTTTATAAAGCAGAATCTGTAAAAGGTGGGAACACCCAAGCAAAGCCTTTCTGAATACCTGGTTATGAGGAGACACTCTGCCCTCAGAATTATGTAAGACTTATGCAAGACCTTCTCTTGTATTTTTGGTTTATTACATTCCATTTTAAGTTAGATTAAGCTGTGTGTGCTGTCACTGTGTTTTACTGGCCTGTATCTTGGCTTAGGTGAAGGTTTGTGGTTGTTCTTTGTTGACTGCTGGAGATTGCAATTGCTGTGTTCAATGCATGCTCACTGTAGCAGTGTACCTTTGGTGCCTGCCACTTTAAGGGCTAGAGCAGGCATCCAGCAGGTGCATGATTAAGGTGTCCATTTTCAAACAAAGGTCAGCCAGGCAGAGACAGCAGCTAGCTGCTTGCAGCCAAGGGAGAAGCACCATCCAGCTCCCTTGTGGTGTGGAATATCCTGGAGGTAAGAGCAGGAGCTAGGGGGATGGCTTGGAGGCTCCTGGGCCTGGGCATGACCTAAATCTGCACCCTGCCAGGGAATGAAGGCGTGGTGGGATTGCCGGTGGTGTGGGAGCCCCACTCAAATATCAGAACTGCTCACCTCCCCAGTGAAAGGAGGGTCAAGGCACCTTAAAAACCCTAGCCAGCACAACACTGTGGGTAAGGGGGCCAGGCACAGCTACAACCACCTGAGCCCCAGGAGGTGTAAGACCCCAGAAAAGGAGTGGGACCATGCACAGCTGCAGCCATCTGAACCTACAGGGGTGAAAGACCAGAAGGCCCTGACAGGGGTTGAGTAGGGCTGAGGGTCAGCCTGAAGGGCAGCCCTAAGGGGTGTGCTGAGTAGGGCTGTGGGACGGCCAGAAGGCCAGCACATGGGCCAACGCCCATGAGATTGAGTTGTAGGGTGTGAGAAACCCGGTGAGGGGTTAGGGTCAAGTTAGCCTTCCATTTGGTGAATCAGCTGGCCACTGCCCAGGTGAGGGTCACAGGAGAGGCCCAAAAGACTGCATGTCATCACCCAAGGCATGACTTGGATAAGCCTGATGGCCTGCAGGGCCACTCAAGGGAGTAGGGCAGAGTGAAGGGGGCATAGTATCGTGTAGTGGGCAAGAGACCCTGTGAGAGAGGGTGGAGTGCAAGAGGCCCTAGTGAGAGGAGGACAGTATGAGTGTGTGAGTGAATGAGACCTCTTTCCCCACCCACACTCCTCACTCTGGAAGCAGCTGTCCTCCTCCTCTCCGTCCCCCCAACATACCCTGGCTGGTGTCCTATGGGGGCCAGGGAGAGTATATAAACCCCCAACTTCCAGAAGACTAGCCCTAAGCTGGTGCTTGATTACACCCCCTCTGCTCCAGCAGGGAGGGGTGAGAGCCTTTTGGATGGTGTTCTCCACTTCCCTTTGGCAGCGGCTGGCAGGTGTGCTCTAGTTCTCCCTGATTTCTGGCTTGAGCCACTGCAGGCATGCGGCTGCATATCCTGATTCAGAAGTCAATGTCTCTCCATTTGTTAATTGGTTCAATCTGTGCAACTTAGACTAACCTGAAAAGACTGAATCAATTCAGCTGTGGGCTTTCTGACTGTCTCTGCCTAGCTGAAACAGCTCAGACCTGGATCAGAAAGTCCAAGAATCCCAGATTGGACCACAGTGGACTAAAAGGTCCAAGAGTCCAGAGGAGGGGCTGCATATAGGACCGGGGATCCAAGAGCCCAGAGGAGGGGCTGCAGGTAGTACCAGGGGGCCAAGAGTGCAGGGGGAAACCAAATAAGGGACCAGGGGTCCAAGAGCCCATGGTGGCCCAAGGATGCCCAAGTGTATAAATAGTTACATCAGTGAGAGAGAGCACCCATGAGGCTCAGGGCGCAGTATAGGGAAGGTAAAGAAGCCGTGCAATTTGCCCTTAAGGCTCTTAGTGCCCTACAGGAGCCTAGTCAGGCTGAGAAGCAGCTACCAAGCATGAGGGCTGGATTAAAGCTAGAAGAGTCTCAGGAGAGGCCCACTGGGAACTTACTGGTCTTAGGGCTCAGTCTAAGGCCTGTTGGCAGTCTCCCTGAATCAATATATAATATTTAAGAGTGAGGCATGGCAGGGGAGTAATCTAGGGAGAGTGGCATTAGAGTTTGAGCCAGGCAAGAGCGGTAAGGCCACTAGGGGGTGTCACAGCTGCCCATGTGGCAATAAGCCTGTCATAATACCATGTATACAAACATTCACAACTGTGAACATACCAACTGCAAAAATGGTTATAAAACAATACCACAGCCCAGCATTTCAACTAAACTCTAAGAACCCATCAATTCAACAATCCTGTTAGGAGAGAAATACACAACTGTGAACTACAGTACTTTAACTACAAGCTTGATGTAAACCAGTGCAACTTTGTGTGTGGGTTCCCCTAATTTCATTTAAAATGGCCTTACTTCAATAAGTGCTCGCTAGACCAGGGGCTGAAATGTAAGTAGTCAGCCATTAGAGGATAAAATAAAAAGTAGGAAAAAAAAAAGGTGGTGGGAGGGATTTAAAAAAGAAATGAAGAGGAAGTAAATTCAAGAAGGTCTTATGTTTTAATAAATTGGATTGGTATTGAGATTGAGGTGTGGGAGTGCTGGTCTTGTTTCCCAGGGTGGCTGGGAGCTGGGAGTTGTAAGGAAAGGTGCTTTTGGGAGAGCTACTGCCCCTGTCCTGGGACAAAAGCACCAGCTCATGGGGACAGAATCTGGCCCCTTACTTTATTCCCAACCCCACCTAGACCCCACTCCTAAACCCATCTCTGCCCTTTGACCTGGCTAGCTGGCATGTGCTCTGCAGGTTGTTTGCACTGGGTTGCACCCCTAGGGGTGGAAAGGTCTCACCTCCAGAGGTGGGAGGGAGAGTCGGCTTGGTGCTAGAACTGGTCCCTGGGCAGTAGAGTTCAAGGGGTGGAAAGGTTGTTCACACAAAATACTGGCATAGAGGAGGGAACACTGACTCATGGGATGCAAGAGGTTTGCAACTTGGTGGCTCATCTGTGGGGAGTGACCACACATTAATAGAATACAAGCTGGGTAACACAGATCAGAGATGACCCTGCCATGGAGTGGTGTGACTTTTAAAACTACAGGTTTCCCTCAACAACCACAGGGTTTAGGTTCTGGAAAGTTCCCATGGTTGGCAAAACCGGGGTTGGTGAAACTAAAAGTGTATAGGAAAAATGGGGTTAGGGATTTGACTACTGTACAGTATAGTGTATAAAAATCATTTTTACTTACCTCTAATACACGGGGTGGTGAACTGGCCATAGGCATACCACTAGGGATACTTAGACAGGTTACAGGGGGTATGCACCAGCAGGTAGGGATGGAGTATGTCCAGGGCATAGCGGCAGCATCTCCCCTTGGTGCATTTGCCTCTTGCCCAGGGGAAGGGGAGTGAGAGGGGAAAGGGAAAGGCAAACGGGAGGGGGAAGGGAAGGGGAAGGATGTACCGGCTGGCCCTGCACAGCACACCATGTCACTACCCCACCCCCACCTGTCTGAAGGGCAAGGTGTGGGTGTTTTGTACCCACCTCTGGTGGTGCACGATTGACCGGTTAGCAGCCTGCAGGTGGGGCCCTGGCCATGCTGGATCATGGGACAATCCGAGCTCAGCAGCAGTGGCAGCCACCCGACCACACCCCTGGATCAGCCGCCAGGCTCTGATTGTCCCATGACCTGGCCCAGCCAGGGCTCTATACACTGTGAATGCTCTGCTGTTCCCTGCTGTTCTGTTTCCCTCCCCCTTGACCCAGCATGGCAGGGAGCAGAGAAGCCATGCAGGGATCTCCTCACCCATGGCTGCTCACCTCACATTGGCTTGGCAAAGCACCTGCTGCACCTGGGGCTGCACTGAAGATAGCAGCATGGGGCTGCACCCCTCAAACCAATGGCAAGCACAGGAGGCATGTTGCTGGGCCCGCATGTTGCTGGGCGGTTGAGGAGATCCCTGCAGAGTTTCTCTGCTCCCTACTACACCGGGTCATGGGGGAGGGAAGCACGGGAGCAGGGAACAGAGGTGAGCGGGCCTGCTATTCCCTGCCACCATAGGTAGGGCAGCTCCCCGTCACCGTGCGCACCTCCAGCAGAGCTGGGGGCCACCTCCAGCTGGGGGAGCAGGGGCTGTGGAAGGGGGGAAAGAAGAGGCACAAGCAGGGCCCAGGGGGCTGGTGGACTCATGCACAACCATGGAAAACCATGATTGCTCAAAATTGTATACCTGGTAGCCAAAATGGTATACAGAATATTAACCGTGGATACTCAAAGCTGTGGCTGGCAATACCATGGTTGGCAAGGGAAACCTGTAGCCTCACATGTTAATGTGTGGACAATCCAGGGGTTAAGAGCTCCAGGAGCTACCTAAAATTAATGTGTAACAAGGCCCTTACACTGATATGTTTGTTCACTGTTTATTATTCAAGTTAAATTATAGACAATGTAATTTAATGTAGTTGCTTTAAAACAGTAATTTACAATATTCTGCTAACGTAATCTATATTGAGAATAAAGACCCTCATAGGGATTTGCCCTGGTTTTATTAAGACTGGACAGATGTAACTTTGGACTTTTTTAATGGGAAGGAGAGACTTGTTGCTCATATTCTTTATCCTATTTTACATTGATGAAGCTATCTTCATCCATATAAATGTCCAATCCACTGTTGAATCCTAATAAGATGTGGCCACAGTGGTGTCTTAAAAGAATTCCTTTCATGGATTGATTATGTCCTGTGGAGGAAAAAAAAGATAATAGTTACTAGTTTTCAATGTCTTAACTTTCAAGTTTATTGGATTTAATTAAGATCACCCAGTGTGATCACACTTAACCATACCATGCATTTTATATACATCTGTTACCATCTCTAAAGTCCTAGCATTTTCAATCTGTCTTCACAAAAAGCCTTCCCATACTTATAATCATTTCAAGCCCACCTCTAGGCTCCTTTTTATGCTACATTTTGTGTATGTGTTTTTAAAATAGGGTTAGGTTATGTCAGTGTGTTGCCCAACAAAGCATGAACCAGCAAAAGGGAATGATTCATTTTATTCTTCTAAAATGAAAATATGCCTTGGAGTTTATGATGTCTAACATCTTATAATAAGAAGGAACTGCCTGCAAAGATGATACTGTGATATAACACCATATTTCACTGGATTAACAAATACTTTATATTACACTATATAAAACTGCAAATGAGTGAGTAAATAGGCATGAAGAAGGGAAAACAGTAGTTTCTTGGTATTCTTTGCATAACTGCATGAAAATCTCTCTCTTGACCACTTCATTGATCATGTTCCTCTTGGTCTGAAAAGTGAAGAGTTCCTCTGAAACTCCAGTTATACTCCCTGTGCAAGATGAAACAATGCTGGCATGTAAGGCAAGGATATTCTGAATTAAGTGATTCTGTTTTTGTATATGGATTGTCACATACCTGCTATTTGGATAGAATATGACACATACACTTCACTGCATTTCTCTCTCTCTCTCTCTCTTTTTCATTATGAAGACTTCAGGCTTGCTGCCTAGCATGTACTTTGGTATCAAGAAACTTTTGACACTTTTGGAAAACATCAGCAACCAACTGGGGTGCTCTGGCATAATCACTTTATTGCTTGAGACAAGGAACAGCTATCTCCCTGTCAGTGAGCAGAGCTGTTTTTTCTGTTCTGAATATGATTACAGGAATTTTCAGTTTGTTTGCTTGGACTCTGCCACTAGCCCTCTGGGGAGAGTCCTGACTTTCCAGAGAAAAAGACCTTGCATTGTTTATTTTTCTGAAAAGAGCTCCACAGACTTTGCTTTTTCCAAAAGCTGGCTTACTGCAGGCAACTTTAATCATCTGAATCAAAAGTAGGTGCACCACCAAAATATGTTTAATTAGGTCAAGCATTTGACTGTATTGTACTCAATGGTGGCTGCCTTTCTAAGAGCCAGTGTGCACCAAATCCCCAGAATCAGTAGAATAATGAGTGGGCAAGAGGATAACCAGCTCTGGTCACTGCCTAAGGGAAATATAGCAGACCAGAATGGAGTGGTGGGCACTTCACCCTCCCATCACCCACTCCACCTGCACTTTCTGGCTTCAGCCCAAGTAGCAGTGGCCCAGGACCTTGTGTCAGTGAGTGAAACGTGGCAGCAGCAGCAGCTGGAGTTCCTGCTCCTGCTACTGCCTGGGCCTCTGGGCCAGGAACAGAAATTATACACAAACTGGTTTAACTAATCAGAAACTGGTTTAAACTTGTAAGAGAAGATAAGTTCAGTGCACATAAACCAGTTGCAAAATGGCTGAAACTGGTTTACAATAAACCTGGTTGAATGTAGTATCAGACTTAACTGATTTGGGTCAAACTGGTTTATGAAACTTCGGTCCCAGACCCCTTCCTGATTCAAGTTAAATCAGAGTCCCCCAGCATCCCAGTGTTTTGTAGCCCTGGACTGGGCTGTGCTGTCTGCTCCAGACAGCAGGGCTGGCCCCGCCCCTCTTCTCCCTAGCTGAAGCAGTGACAGCTGGCTCACTGCCCCGCCCCCCCCCGGCAAAGCCCAGCTGGAGTCTCGGGTCAGAGAGATGGGTTAAACTTCCCATCCTGCAAGTACAGAGCTGCCCTATCCTGCTAAAAACTTACTGCTGGCTGAGACTATGGACTACAAATCCCAGAGGCACCTGGAAGCAGGAAGAAGAAGTGATAATGAGCAACCCTGCAGAGTCCTGCTTTTGTGATTGTGGACTGCAAAGCTCAGAGACTTCAGGGGCAGCAGGAAGAGGAAGCGAACACACAGCTCATGCTGGCTGTGTGCCAGACAGCCATGCCATAGGACTCTGGCTTCTGGCTTCAGCCACTGCAGGCATGTGGCTGCATTTCCTGAATCAAAAGTGAATGTCTGTTCATTTGCTTATTGGTTCAATCTTTGCACCTTAGACTAACCTGCAAAGACTGAATCAATTCAGCCTCAGGCTTTTTGACTGACTGTACTTAGCCCTGGAGCCAAGAACCCTGCATAAAGGTACAGGGGGAGGAGGGTCTATCCCACGCACAGTCCTGACCAAGATATTTATGCCTCTGCCCAAAATGAAGCCGTTTAGCATAACCCTTAACATACACTCCAGCACCTGTCTTGGGCACACTTCTTGGTAGAGGTCTAACTACCAGAGTTTATGCCCTGGGTGGCAGCAGTGGCAAGGATGGCAGCAGGGGCTGTGCCAGCTGTGTTAGTGACTGAGACGGAACCAGCAGCAGCTGTCATTCTTGCACTTCCTCTAAATAGGTATACAAGGTTGCTGGCCTGGTCCTCCACCCCCCATTAGTGCTTCTTGGCACATGTTCAAGGCTTCATTTCCGGGATTTTGCACATGCTGGGAAGGAGCAAGTGGGTGGAATGCATTTCTTGGCTTAGAATTGTAGACATGCCTTTAAGTCACCTGATACAGAAGCACTAAATAAAACGAAACCATATTGTGTGTGAGGCCAGTAAATTTGAAAATACGTAAAGGGACATAGGAGGCATCTGGACACTTTGTACCAAGTCCGCAGCTGAGGAATTGACCCTTTCTGCACACATTATTTTTCTCTGCTTATATTTTGCTTGAGATACCACTAAATTATCCTTGAACATCTGCTCTACCCTAATGATCATCTTTAGTGAGAAATGACACTGTCTCCATAGTTCATCATGCCTAAGAATCAAACTGTGGGAGTACCGTGGTACTTTTTGTATATTAGGAACTGTGACTAAGAGGAAATTCTCAAATAAAAGCCATCATATCATATAATGCATATACTTTAATAGCTAAACTAAGACTTTCTTTGCCTAGAACAAGTATAAAGAAAAAAGTTCAGTTAAAAAAAAATTGAAATCTAATAAAAATGCTATTGTATTTCAATTACCATCTGGGGGTTATATTGAAAAGAATGTAGAGCCTGTTGTCCTTGGCTTCAGTAGGCACTTTATAATGAAAACTTATCACGATTGCTATAAGCAAAGATAAATGGCAGAGGTCTTTATAGTTTGAAAAAACAATGCAGTGGCTGTTACTTTTTCTCCTGTATAGGATTTCTTGAGATTTTTTTCCCCTGTATCTCTTCTTGTTATTTTCAGAGTATTATAGCACTTGTGGTACAACTACAAACTAAGGTAAACTTTGGATCTCAATGCAAAAGTTATATCTTCTGCTCATCACTAATATGTCTTCTAACAAGATGAATACCAGAACTTACATTGTAAGATCCTGCCTCTGACTTCAGCACCTTTACAGCTACTAAAGGTAGTGTTTAGGGCCATCAAAACCCTGAATCCAATTGGAACAGGATTTTCCATTGAAGGCACTGTGCCAACCACCATCTTTTGAGGACCCTCTTCCAAAGGGGTCTGGGATTCCAAAGGGGACTGGGTCTGGGCTTCAACATGTGATTCTGATGAGCTTATGAGCAGTGCCTTGTGTCCTATACAGCCCCAAAGGAAGCTGCCATAACTTAGATCAATTCCCCAGTAATTAACTATTCACTGAAGCAGGGATTGGAGCTGATCTCCCACCTCATGGGTGAATGCCTTAAATACCATGCAAGGTAGTCATCATCTCCATGTCTCAATGACTATTGTTGATAAAGTGGAATAGCATCAACAGGGGAGGACTGAGAAAGACCTATCTATCCTAGAGTTAAAAAACACAAAAAACTAGGCAAAAAGTGGTCAGAATAGTCTAAAATATTGTTTCATTAGTCCTGTCATCATTATAGTTAAATATACATATTCTCCAATTCAAATTTATAAAACAAAATATAGTTTTCTTGAGTGTCTTGACAGTGCCTCCAATAGTCTGCTATCAGTCACTTCTACAGCTGAGTAAATATTAATTTGAGTTAAGGTTTTTAGCTAGAGCTAAAAATAGCCTGCAGAGCTGTGAAATAGGAGAGATACATTGTCAGGGATAGCTAACAGAAGAAAGAATAGTTTGCATAGCTGAACATCAAGGCCATTAAAAAGGAGAGAGATTTGTTAACACTTACAGAATTAAGAGACATTAGCAGGAATCAGGTAGATTATAATGAGCCATTAACTCAGTTGACTCCTTCAGAGCTACCTGAACAGAAATGGCACTGGGCATCCCACGTAGTTGGTTTTAAAGTTTGGGCAGAACAAGAATCAAAGAAGTGTGCAACTGCACCACTACACCCCCCTGAGATCCACCCCAAACCCTAGAGCACCTTAAACTGGTGGTCAGGAACCTTTCCTGAGAAATAAAGATGTGGGTTCAAATCCCTCAGTCAGAAGGGGATTGAATTCAACTAGTGTCTTCTAGTTCCTGCGGGGATATTGTAAGCCATCCTTGAATGTTTCAGAAAATGGACGGTACTACAACTACCAACATTTTTGTGAATCTGGCTCTAATAAAAATGACTTCTAGCTGAAGCTATTTCACCCAAATTCATTAGTAGCTACTGAACAATCACAATTAAAAAAGTCGTTCAATTTCCAATTTTCTGGGGTGGAAAAAGGTCCTTACCCAGATCTATCTTAATGCGAGTATGGCCTCCATTTTCTCCTGTGCTGTTTCTTCTGGTTTTGGCAGAATTTAAATCTGAAGGGTTTTTGAACAATTTCTCATTATTTTCCAAATTTCTCATTAGAGATTAAATATGTCGGACCTGACAGGTAGAGTACTAGTGGGCATGTCTACAAGTGCACTTTAATATGCCGTAGTCTATTTTACCACATATCAAAGTGTCACTTCTAAAAAGTGTGATTATACTAATACACAGTAAAATATGCTACTGTGCTTTAAGCGTCACTTAAAAACCATGTGCATTAATTACTGCACATTAAGGCAGCCTGCTGCGCATTTCTTTAGGACCTAAATTAGAGGTATTAGATTTAATGCACATTAGGGAAAGTGCCTTAATGCATGTGTAGATGCACCCAGGGATGGCTACAATTAAGGATATTAAAAAGCTTCCACTGTCTACCTCTTCTTTTGATCATTCCTTCCTTCCTAAAAGTTTCACTTATTACCTGCTTTTTTACTCAAAGGTTACTATCTTGGAAAAGTTTTAGAAAATATCGTCCGTGACTTTTGACAGTAAGAAGAGTTTTAAAAATGTTCTTTCATCAACACAAGGAAATTCTTTCCACCTTTGTTTGAAAAATTCTAAACCAACACAACCAGTGGTAAAACCTTTGTTCATACTTCAGTGTGCTTATGTGACTATTCTGGTGAAAGAGGTTGCATTGCACACATAATGTGGGTGACTATAGTG
Organism: Crocodylus siamensis; assembly: GCF_052110815.1. Lineage (NCBI taxonomy): Eukaryota > Metazoa > Chordata > Crocodylia > Crocodylidae > Crocodylus > Crocodylus siamensis. The sequence continues at coordinate 340,324,981 of NC_143395.1, read as the reverse complement.
TCCTAGTGAGCATTCATTTTACTTAAGGACACAACACTTGCTCTGGTTGAAGGCAACAGGGCAGTCGCAGGGCAACAGGGCAATTAGTTCCACTAACTTCAAAAGATATTGAATCAGGTCCTAAGTCATCCAGAGTCATCTCATTCATAGATTGTCTGGCCAGAAGGGACCTTGGAAGATCATCAGGTCCAGCCCCATGCACCAAGCAGGAAAGATAACTGGGTGTCAGGTGACCCCAGCAAGGTGACTGTCTTGTCTCCTCTTGAAGATTTCCAGAGTAAGTGATTGCACCACCTCTGGAGAAAGCTTATTCCATAGTCTGGATACCCTGACTGTGAAGTTTTTCCTAATCTTGAGCCTGAATCAGTCTTCCAGGAGTTTGTGGCTATTACTCCTAGTTTTCCCCTTGGGTGCCCTGGTGAACAGTTGCTCACTGAGCCTTTGATGTACTCCCCTAGTGTAGCTGCTACCAAGTCCCCTCTCAAACTTCTTTTCCTCTGAGACCCAGATCCCTCAGCCTTTCTTCATTTGGCTTGCCTTTTAAGACTCTGATCATATGGGTCTCTTCTTTGGACTCTCTCAGGCTTGTCCATGTCCTTATTAAAGTGTGGTGCCCAGAACTGGACACAATACTCCAGCTGTGGTCTCACCAGTGCTGAGTAGGGTGGAAGAATCACCTGCTATGCTTTGCTGGAGATGCATCAACTGATGCATGCCAGAGTATTATTTACCCTACTAGCTACAGCATCACACCATCACACTACTGGCTCATATTTACACTGTGGTCTATTATTACCCCCAGCTTCCTTTCATTTGTGGTCCTAGTCAGTTTGGTTCCACCAAGCCTGTAGGTGTGTTGGGAGCTGTGTGTCCAAGGTGGAGTACTTGATGTTTCCTGACATTGAACTTCATCAGATTCCAATCCACCCAACTTGCTAGCCTGTCTAGGTCTACCTGTATCTGTAGCCTATCTTCAAGCATGACCAAGCTTCCCCATAACTTGGTGTTGTCTGCAAATTTGGCCAGTGAGCTCTTCATCCCCATATCCAAATTGTTAACAAAGATGTTGAAAAGTTCTGAACCAAGCACTGACCTCTGTGGGATACTGCTGCCCACTTCTCACCAGGATGACACAGATCTGTTCACTAGGACTCTCTGGGTCCTATCCTGCAGCCAGTTTCTCACCCACCTGACTTTCAGAGTTAAGCCTACAATCTTCCAATTTTCTCACAAGGATATTGTGGAATACTAGATCAAAGGCCTCTCAGAAGTCTAGGTATACAATGTCAATCTGCTTTCTCATGTCCAGGTGATGAGTCACCTAGTCGTAGAAGGAGATGAGGTTGATAAGGCAAGATCTGCCTGCAATGAAGCCATGCTGGCTGTTGTTCAGAATCTTACCTTCATCTAGACTCCTTGATGAACTTTTCTAGCATTTTCCCTAGGATGGAAGTTAGGCTGATTGGCCTGTAATTACCTGAGTCCTCCCTCCTGCCCTTCTTGTGGATGGGCACAGCATTGGCCCTCTTCCAGTCCTCAGACTTCTCCAAAGTGCCATGAGTTGTGGAAGAGTTTTGCCAGGGGTTCTGCAATGACTTTCACCAGCTCCTTCAGCACTCTCAAATGAAGATCATCTGGTCCCACTGACTTGTATACGTCTATTTTTTTAAATTGGTCATACACCCATTCTACAGCAATAGTAGAAAGGTGATTATTCTTACCATGCTTATCCTGTACTCTACCTGGTGTTCTTTTTCCCTTGGTCTGGCAGAAGACTGAAGTGAAGTAGTCATTCAGGAGTTCAGTTTTCTCCTAAAATCTCCCATGATGACCATGTCACACAGAGCAAGATGAAGCTGTCCTGGACACAGACGTCTTGAAAAAGGGAAAGAATGGAGAAACCCCAGGCAGGGGCTTGAAATTAGAGAGGGATGGTTAGGGAGAGCCCGTGAAAATCCCAGCCTCTGTATTGGCTGGGAGGTTTCTTTAGAAGTGGGGGAGATTTCCCCATCCAGAGAAAGGGAGAGGAGGAGAGAAAGGGCGCATTGCAGGGAGAGGGCTGTGCAAGCCTAGCTGCAGTCACTTGCCGCACTCACCTCCCCCCCTCCCATCATGAGCCTGCCAGAGCTGTGGTAAGCTGCTGATGGGTCAAAGGAGCACTCACAGACCCAGGACTTGAGTTGCGGTGTTTTGGAGGGAGCTGCTGATCCCCTCAAGCAGCTGCCTGAGGAGCACATGAGTTTGCTTCTGGGGAAGCAAGCACTGGTTAGTGTGTGTGTGTGTGTAATTCAAGTGAGGGTTGTGCAGCTGTGGAAGCAGGGCCCAGCATGTCCATTGCTCAGACAACAGGAGGCAAGACTCAGGGAGCTAGCCCTACTTCAATGGTGTGTGTGTGACCTAAAAGGAGCGTGCAGGCTGTGGGAGCCAAATGCAGTGCACCCGTGTGTTCACCCGTGGGAGAAGTGTATCTGTTTTAGCCTGCAGCCTAAGCTGTGTGGCCCACTGTGGCCACAGGCCAGGGCAGTGTACATTGTGTGTTGCAGGGACCCAGACATGGGAGCAGCTGCCAGCAGTGCAGTGAGACCTGGGCCAATGTGGAAGGTCCCCAGCCATGAAGGACTCACCATGATGCTGGTGAGAGGAGCTAGGGATTGTTGGGTTTTTCCCCTGCCCTCTCCAATCCTTGACTTATATATTAAGTCATGTGTGTAAATTCATGATGCATTAAGGTTATTAGTAGTGTTTGTAAATAAATATCCAATAGCTTATGTTGTAAATATTAAGCAATTTATTTATTAATGTTTCAACATCTAATTGTTGTTTATGCTTCTCTTTTAACCTATATCCCACCTGACAGGTTACCAGTTTGTGAACTCCGTAGGTGCCCAAGTGATTATCCCCATACTACCAGTTTCCCTTTTATGTAAAGTGCTAGCTTATTGCCCATCAAGAATGACAGGGGGGTGGGCAGGGACAGAGTGAGGGTGGAATTTTGCTAACCCTAATCCTAACCACCACCCCCAATGCCACTGCTGCTTCCCAGGAGTGGGAGGGAAGCTTGCCTTACCGTTCCCTCTGTCCCCCTCTGCCAGCACCCCATGCTGCTGTTGCCTCCTAGGAGCAGGGCTGGGTCGCCCCCCACTGCTCTGTCTGCTCCATCCCCACCATCATGGCAGCGCTCTGCCACCTCCAGAAAGCAGGGCTGGGGGTGTAGGGGGCGAGGCCAGCAGTGCAGGCCTTGCTTCCCCTGGCTCCATACCCTCCATCCACAGCATCATGGCAGCCAGCACTCCGCTGCGCTGCTGCTACTACCTCCTGTCCATAATGCTCTTGCAGCACTCTGATTGGTTGTTTCAGTAACCAATCAGAGTGCTCCAAGAGCATTACTGACAGAGAGACAGACTAAGCCCTTTATTATATTAGAATATAGAGATGTTTTGGTAGCAACTTGTAATTTTTATCTGCTTTAGTTATACCTTATTCTGTATATAATTAAATTGTACATAATTAAATATTTTTAAATAATTATATCTGTGGTTGCAAAGGGTTTGTAAGGGTAAAAGAGGCCCTCCCTGCTGGAAAGCCCCATATCAGCTCCTAGGAGAGTCAAGTCAGGCTTACGCTACTGGGCATCCTAGGATTCCAACAATTGGATGTGCCTTGCGGGTAGCGCCATGTGCCAGGGTTACATAAGCATCTAACAGATGGAATAGGATCTGGTCCCTTATGCCCAGCACCTGCAGTTCTCAATGGTACAGTCAGTGAAGATGCCAATAGAGGAATAAACATTTGGACTTGCTTATAATTACAAAAGTCTTCTTCTAGGGCAGTAATGCTTTATTTTCCCATGAACAACATGCATTTTTATTTTTCCAAAAAGCAGGCAACGAAAGTGAGGAAATATGCTAAGCAACAGTTTCTGCCGGATGAAAGCAAAAGTAACTCTGTACATGATCCACAGAGAGCAGAACAATGAGCAGGTTTGGCTCACTAGCTGCTGCTACTGAGTTATTTCCTACAGGAAAAGAGCTTTTTTTCTTCGTTCTACCTTTCAAGACCAAGGTGCATATCTTATGCTGCATCATAATACATGCAAGAAATACAGTGTATGTGGGAGTCCCTCATTTCTGGTGGAGTCATAGAACATCTAGTGATATAGCCTATTTTTATGCTCTGCTGCATACTACATAATACTTCCATCTTGAAGCATCAGGGAATGCTGAGAACAGTGTTGACACTTGTTGGTGAACAGAGACAAGGCCAGAACTGCTTGACAATGCCAGAGAGACAAAGGATGCACAGATGAGGCATGTTAGCATCTGTAGGTGAGTAAGGGGAATGACTGAATGGACCAAGCACCATTAGCTCTTGAACCAATGATTAGGTTTTGAGCTGGGGGTTAAAAGGTACTATTTTCCTTGTCAGACAACAAAAGAGCTACACCTAGTGGCTAAGTACAGATGTTCAAAAAGCCTGAGTCTCAATCAATCTAAGTTGAATGGTTTTCTGTAAGTGGTGCAGTTTAGATTGGTATGAACAGAACACACATTTGCCCTTTGGTGGGAGGCAAAAACCTTAGTCTGGGTTCTGCCGTTTTTAAAGCTGTCCATGTGTGCCAAACTTCTGTTCTGTTACAGGTATAGACTAGTATCTGATCACTTATACTGGTAAAAGTGTAATGTCTGTACCTGACCAATGTGACTGCAGTTAGGGATCACTAAAACCTAACCGCAGGGCATTTGTACACATGCTTGCACCACAGCACCGAACACTTTTAAAAACGTCCAATGCTGCAGCGCATGCATTTGTATAAACAGTGAAATGTGCATCCGCACTGAGAAAATTGGCAGCAGCATGCTTTTGAACTAAAACACATTGAAAGTGTTTTAATTCAAAAGTGCACTGCTGCTATGTCTCAGTGTGGATGCACATTTCACCATTTATACAAATGTATGCAATGCAGTGCCAGGTGTGTCAGCTTGTGTTTGGAGCAGACTCGATCGAGTTTGCTCCGACATGCTGGATCTTTGGCATGTCGGAGCAGACAAATGTATGCCTATAAATGCCTACAGTCTATAGCAGCTGGGTTAGGAAGCCTGGAGAAGACAAAATAGGCCATCTCTTGAAGGTAAGTCCTCACTATCCTGTTGGTTTATCTCTAAAGATTCAGTACAGTTCATAGAGAGTGAGGTGGTACAAAGGCCATTTCAAGCTTGCAGAGGCAGCTGATGCAGCATGGGAGGAAGTTTTACAAGTTTAGACAGGCCTGAAACAGTTAATGGCAACTTCAGAGTTGACATGGCACTGAGATAGCTCTAAAGGGGGAAGTCAGAGCTGTGGCAGGATTGAGGGTGTTCTGAGAAAGTGGGTGGTACTGTGAAATGCTTGGGTGGAAGCTGCAAAGATCAGGAGTCCCCCTACCTGAGAGATTTCTTGTAAGGATCTCCTTACCAAACACCAAATTTTGGACTCTCCTCTACTTTGGAGAGGAAGTTATGAGTGTGGGGAAGTAGAGGAAGGAAGTAGCTAACACTAGATTAGCCACTCAAAAATGTAAGAGGAGCACTATTGCCAAGACAACCTGGGACAGGATGGGGTCTTATCCAATAAGTATTGATGAATTATTGATTGCTTTCTTTCCTGTTTATTCTGTGTTGCCCTTTTCCCCCTGACCCACCAGTAAAATTCTCTTTGCTTTAGACTTTTAGACTTTCTACTTACAAGTAGAGTAATATTTATCGTTAAGACCACTTAGATGAGGCAGTCTTGTTGCACTGGCTCAGGCTTTGAAGTGGGGGGCCTTAGCCAGTGCTGTTAAACTTTTCAGAAGAAACCCTGGGTAATGGGGCCTGATACTTTTTGTTCCCAACAGCACCTGGCATAGAAGTTACAGTAAAAACTACACAATGGTAAAAACCAGTCACGCTGTGCCTAGTGTGGGGAGCGAGTCATGAAGAAGCACAACAGGGACTGCAACAACAGGCTGCTAGTATGAAAAATATTGGACTATTTATAGATTTCCAAAAAAAACCCTCCACAATTAAAATACGTCAGTTGCTAAATGCCATTTAAAGGAAGGTATCTGATTATGCAAAAGCCCACACACTAAAAAATATGGAAATCATTGACTAAGTTACCTAAACATTCTGACAGTCAACTTTCATATCATATTTATATGCACAGATTCTTAATTGGAAATATTAGCACTAACAAACAGCCAGTACTTAACTCTGCTTTTAGCAGAACATTTACAATAACCACATAATGACATTGAATTTTGTCCCTTCTTCACAGAGCAAGCAACCAAAGAACCTCACAACCCCAGCTCCAGTTTCTAACCTCCCCTGCTTCTTGGCTCCCTCTATATCCTGTCCCATACACTCTCCATTCTCTGTTAAACTCTTCAGGAAAGAAGCCCTTTAAAATGCTTTGCTGCATTTTAACAGCTCTGCCAGCTACCAAGAGAGCTCACAGATCAGAGTTCAATGTATTAGACAGTATCCCTGCCAAAACTATTATAACTTCATTCTGGTCCTTTTTTAAAAGAAAATGTAATTATCTAAAATGGCTCCACCCCAAATTCAAGCCAATTGAATGAGTTGTATTGCCTGGCAAATACAACCAAATCTGAGAGCAAACAGTGCAGGAACAGATGATTTCTTATTTAATGAGGCATTTTACTTGCTGTAAAAATCTTGAGCCTTATTCTGATTTCACATACAGTACTTCCACTGTGCACTTACTCTATTAACTGAATTGCTTTTTATTTATGTTCTTACACGTGAGATGAGAATCAGGCACCGTTTTTTACAGATGCTTCAGCGCCTGATTCTTATGTATAGTAAGGCCAGTTCGTTCTGTTCTTCCTACACAAAAGGGATTCAAAACGGGAATGCCATTTTAAGGCTCCTTTGTACTGCCAAAATGATGTAAATTGTCCTTACTTTCAATATCGTATGGCTCTCAACAAGGAATGTTTAGTTTATATATCCAGCCTTCTGAAAGTCCATGGCAAGCTTCTTCTTGCAGATAACACTAAATCAATATACAACATTATGCTGGAATTTCCCACTGGGTAGTTTTTACTGGTCACACTGGCAGGCAGGAAGCTGTCAGTAGCTTAAGGAGATGCTAGAACTCAATCAGATGCCAAATGAAGTCAGACTGCAGGCTGGTTTTCAATAGTCTCTTCTTTTAACAAGTCTCAGCGATCTGACTATTAATGTGAAACTATTTTTATCCGGTCAGCCTCTCACAAAAGTGATCATACAGAGCTATTTTCTCCCTTGAATTACAGCATTAGAGAAGATACAGAGGAGGGTTGATTTCTAACAGTTCTTCTTTCCTAGCCTTTTTCTTCTTCTTTCATTACACCAGTACATTGTCCTGGAAAAGAGGAAAAATTGCCCCCACAGTTTTGTATTTCATTTATGTTATCAGCTTTTCAGGAAATCATTAGAGCCAAATGGAACAACAAAAAATGGTATCCGTGCTCTTCTGGGTCTGACAAGCTGAACTGTGCCTGGCCATGATTGTTGTTCTGTCCACTTGCAATCAGCATCACACTCGAACAGATGAACGGCCCATCATTACCAGAATTGCCCATCATCTTCCACTTCCCCACTCACCTCTGTCCTCCACACCTTGACACTTGGTTCACGTTTATCACTAGGGCTGAAGTAACATCCCTATGTGGTAGGGAGGCAGACTTGCCCATTTAAAACACCAGTCACAGAAGCAGCAGCATCAACTTGCTGAAATGAGCTTCCCTTCACAACATTTTCATTTGCTTGTTTTGTTTGGTAAGGATATTTTCTTCAAGTTGTATGGCCCCCTTCTCTGCTCCAGAACAGATTTACCACTTGGGAAGGCCTTCCTGTCATTCAACTGTGCCCTCTTAAAATTACCGTTTATTAGACTGATGCTGCATTAAGAGATGTCCAAGATCCTCATCCTCTGTTTTTACGTGGAGAGGTGGCTCCCACATATAACCCCACTGACTTCAGTTTTAGGCTTGGCACTGGTGAAGCAGTTCATGTTTCACCAGCCAGCACAAGACCAAAGCCTAATAAGAGGTACGTTCTTCGTTGAACTGGGAGCAGTCTCCACTGCTGCATACTGTTAGTGAACCTGAGAGCTAGCACTGCAAATGCTGTAATGAAAGCTAATACTGTTGGCTGAAATGGGATTTTAATGCAGCTTTTAGATGGTATGATATGCTTCTCCTTTAACCAAAGAATTCAGAATTTCCTCCCGCTGTCTTCCAGCCTGTGAAAATAATTTAGTTAAAAATTGTTCTGCATGGAAATGTAATAGCAATACTAAATCATGTTAGTTAATTGGGTAAAAATACCTATTAAAATATTATTTTAAAGGGCACTTTTTGCCTGATGCACTGGAAAAAGCCAGCATAGTCAATTATAAAAAATCATGTCTGCTAACCACTTTATGGATCCCTTAAGCCTCAGTAACCCACAAGGAACAGCTTAAATCTATGACTCTCAAAAGAAAAATAAAGACTAATAAATTTAAACTGACTCCAGCTATATTACATCATTCTGATCAGAAGCCTGCACTATTTTAATTCAAAATGACAAAATGCTAATGACGCATAAATTGTCGTCAAAAGTCATTCCTTTCCTATTTTTTTCCTTCTTTCATCCTATTTGTTTTAATCTTATTATAAAATATTTGATTTGTTTTAATATCTCAATATAATTTTGAAAAAGCACGTATCTTCTTGGGCTGATGCTGTCTATTGAAATACCTAGGAAGAAAAATATGAGGCAACTTTACTTTTATTTTGGCTTATTGAAGGTGAATGTGATATAAGTATGCAAGGTAGGGCCTGGTATTTTTAATTCAGGTGAAGTGTTTGGGGCTATATCCAAGAAAATGAACATAGGCACTTCAGTGCTGGACATTACAACACCTAGTTTTAAGCCCCATGACACTCATGATATAATCCAGAACTCTGTATTAGTCACCAAGGCTAAAATAAAGCATGGGGAGAATTAGGCATCTCAAAATGGAAGCCTTCTACAACTAACTACATAAAATACTGGATAAAGTGCATAAACATTACTTTGAGCAAGGAACAAAACCCAGGCCTCCCAGGTGAGAGTCCTAACCATGGGTCTACATAATCATACTCATTCTTATGCACATACTCGCTTTACTTCTTTCATGCATGACGGCAGTTTTGGCAAGATGGGTGTAAAGCAGTCCCATCCTAGAGTGTAATTTCCTGGTGGTCAGGGCAGGAATTCTCCTGAGATGTGGAAGATTTGAATCCACTCAGGCTGAGGAGGAAACTGAACCTGTATTTTCCTTCATCCTGGATGTTGATTGTATAAATGGCACTGGCAATAGTGGCACCACCTAAGAAAAGAAAAACAGCAGCCATCACTGCATTTTGTAGGGAGAACAATCTGGTAGATATCTGATAGTTTTCCTTCAGTCATACCATCCTCTCAAATGACCTTGGCAGAAGAACATCTAATTTGCTAGATCCCAAAGGACTCATTTAAAACTAAGTACTAAGTTTGTCTGCCCAGGGCAGATCCAAAGGGGGTGCAGTGGTCTGGTCACACCCTTTTTCAGACCACACCATACAAGCAGCAGCTAAGGCCTATTTTTTAATCCCTGAATCAGGTAAGCCCCCTCTCTCCCTTTTGTGCTCAATGGTGTTCACTCTCCTGCTCACCACTGTCACTGTCCCCAACTAAGGAGGAGCTCCAAGGCTGCTCCTGTCCCACTCCAGCTGGGCTGCGTGGGGAGCTGGGCTTACCCCAGCACAGCAACAGTGGAAGCAGTAGCTGGGTTTCCCCTCAGGTGTTCCCCATCAGGCCAGGAGCAGGCTCAGGGCAGGGAAACCCTCCCACTACAATAGCTGCTGCTGTTGTCTCCATCTAAGCCTAGCTTCCTGTGCAATCCAGCTAGAGCAGGGCAAGAGTGGCACTGGAGCTCCTGTGTCCTTGGGTCAGCTGGGGACAGCAGCAGCAGTAGATAGGAGAGGGACAGGTGGAAGCGGAGGAGGTACCAAAAGCAGGTGGAGGGGAGATTCTTGCCTGATTAAATAATCTCTGGCTGCTGCTCCCATGGTGTGGGCTGCCCACTCTGGTGAGGTGAGGGGAAGATAAGAGAGGGTTTAAAGACACCCATGCAGTGCTGGGAACTGCTTCTACACCCCACTGAACAAACCTTGGATCTACCCATGGCTCTGCCCTACCCAAACAGTGGAACTTCAGTGTGTCGGCAGAAACAGCAGTTTAGGTGCTTTAAGAACTTCAGTGTTGAAAACTAGTTTCTACAGAGCTTAGATAGCTCCAGAGTTAGGTGGAACTGAGTGGGGTTTTGAAGACTATCTTGAGACTTCATTAGTGATGATACAATATCTGATTGTACGTAGCTGTCTTACACGCTTTGATTTACAACCTCTGAAAAATGGGAATCTGAGTCTAGATTTTGGTCTTCAGTAATTTACATGTGTTCTATGTAGTCATTATTTTCTCTAATACATTTGTGGACTTTTATCACAAGTAGATTTTTGGATATATACTCAAACATTTGTGGCAGTGTGGGAATTGTCTTTTGTACTACGTACATATGAAATAATATATTTTCTTCACACCGAATAGGATCTAGTTATATTCAGTGTTGCATATCCAAATCACCATGTCACACTGAAAATTTACTCCAATTTATCTTCAGAAGACTAAAAAAGATAGAATATATTTGTATTTGACTTTATTCTGAAAATTCACACAACAGCAGTACACAATTGCCCAATTTTTTACATTATTTTGTATCCTAAAATATATTTACAGTTAAATAAAGGCTATACAGGTAGCAGATTGCTAAGAAAGCTTACTCTTGTATTCCTGAAAGATCTGAAATAGTACATTACTATAGGACCTGAAAGTTGGAGTAATAACTCTAGTCAAGTTAAAAAAACAGAAGAGCGTTAAGTACAATGACTATACCATAATACCATGTTTTTTGGAAAAAGCTGTGTGTTGCTATAACAATTTAAATGGGTGGAACTTTAAAGAATGTTCAGGAAAGTACAAGCTATACAAAAACCATCGACAAAAATAATTAGTAAATCATAAGCATTTTGCTTGTGGGCAAATATAAATAGATAGTCCCAAAGTAGGAAAAAATAATTCATTGTAAAGACAGAAAGAAAATAATATAATAAAATCCAAATTTAATGCACACAGCATACAACCTAAAATTGTTATATAAAATGTACCATTGTTTGTACTGTGTTCTTTTCTGAGACACATTGTATTTATCATGTTGAATATTCTATGCATTTGACTGGTAGTTGCACAGAATAGAGCATAAAGACGAGAATGCTATTGACTGATCTGTTCCCAGTGGACTTCAGTCAAATGCAAATTAGATCAGAATATAATCCTGTGCAGCATGCCCCACAAGCACACACATGCATTTCCCCGGGGACGAACATAGTTATGCCACTGCTACTTGTCCCCAGGGAATGCCCCTGCATGTGTGCTCTGGAATGAGGCAAATTGCCCTGGTTGGGGTAGGGGAATCTGGGACCAGTACCTTATTAGAAGTCCTCCTAGGGCTGCAGTGCCAGTGATCTGGGCACACAAAGCCTGGCCAGCAGCCACAGCCTGGCTCTAGCCAGCCAGGCTCCAGTTTCAGGTGGCGTGCACTTCAGCCATGTGCACCACCCTACTTTTTTTTGGTGCATTCTTTTTTAGCTACCAGGGTTTCTTGATATCTAATTTTGGCTCTGTGCTGTGAATACATACCTTGGAGAACCTTTTGACATGTGCTGCATGTGTTTTGCAGTGTCTCAAAAGCCTTTGAGATGCTATGAAGTGCACATTCCTGCTCATCTGGACATGCCTGCATTGTTTGGTACATAATACCACTCCTACCAACATACAGGCCCAGGTGAGGAGTCCAAGGAGTCATACTTGCTATAGTGACTTACAACTGACCCCAAAGTCTTCTGACTGAAGCTCCCAGTTTACCTCTAACTGCAATAGTAATGAGAACCCCCTCCTGAAAAAAATGGCCTAGAGAGGATAAGAAGGTCATAAAAGCTTTTCAGAAACTATCAAAATGCAAGGTATTTCTCCTGAAAGGGAAAAAAATGAAGAAAGGCAGATCTGAATTTAGTGAGATGGCCTGGGGACACCAAGGAAATCAGAAGAGCAACAAGGCAAACAAGGCTCTTTAGGTAAATGTGATATCTTTTATTAGACCAACTAAATAGTTGGAAAAATTGTTCTTTGCAAGTTTTTGGGCACAAGCACCCTTCTTCAAGCACAGGGAGAGTCTGCGGGTGTTGTGTGTTCTCCTGGATGGAACAGAAGCCAAGATGCAGAATGCAGGGCTGTGGAAATGCAAATGCGTGGCAGTGAGGATCAGAGGCTGTGGGAGACAATAGGTGTGAGACAGGTGGGGTGGGGGCAGGGGGGAATGTTGACCTGGTGCTACAATGTATCTGGTAAAATGTAGAGAGGTTGCCTGGGGTTATCAGATGGCAGGCAGGTTATAATGTGCCATAGATCCAATGTCTATATTTAGTCTATGATTTTTTGTATCCAATACATTTATGAAGTGAAGTTTGTAGGCTCATCAATGAAAGGCATTTTGTAAATTCCCTTTGAGGATTAGAACTGAGAGACTGGAGAGAAAACGGTTGTCTTGTGAGAAGTGTGCACCCATGAGTAATTGGGTATTTTTGTCTTTGATAGATTTTCGGTGTGTGCTCATTCTGGAGCAACAAGAGCACCTAAAATCATCCTTTGTAGGACATAGTCCAGGTGATTTTTACAGGTGTAATGTCAACTGAAACTTCACTAGCCAGGGATCCAGGGGCACCTCAGAGATGTATGAGCTGAAGAGTTCAATGCTCTTTGGCAGAATCAGGTTTTTATCTCAGCCCAAACCAGGGAAATACTGAGCAACCTAATTAAGAGCTGACAACTAAATACACTCCAAAGGCTCAAACTGTGCAGAGACTCCAGAGGAATTTCTAACAGTTTTGTTTTTGTTCTCCTTTGTCTGTGCCTGTTCAGCTTACTGTGATTTCTGTCCCATCACCAGGCTTCCTTATTCACAGCAAATGGACCTTAGTCATGCACTGTTCCTTCACTTAAGATGGAGGAAGTGAGTATTCAGTGTTCTTGGTTAACCCTTAAGGTGCATAGACAGCATTTCTATCTGTGACATCTCACCAGAGTGGCATATGTTAAAATTTTACAGTGTTACAAACAGATGAAGTGACCCTGTCTTGCACGTCTGAGTGGACTGAACTGCTGGAGTCCCCCATGCTCTTTAAGCCACCTGAGCAAATACAGGTTTGAAGAGGGGGACAGTTCCAAGCTCTGAGCCTCCGAAGCCTGCTCTCACGTGCAGAGCTCATGTCTGCCACTCTTCCTTGGCATGCTTAACCTCCAGAATCATTTTCTCAGCTCTTACAAGCTGCATAACTTCTGTTTTGGGGTTTAAGTAATTACTGAATTAGCAAATGTGACAGTTTAGAGTGATGCAACAATTTCTGTGCAGTGCTAAGCAAGAATGCCACAGAAGTAATAAAATAAGGGTCCTGACAGATGAGCTTTTTGGAGACATTAAACTTTTTCTCCATCAAAAATTCTTTAGCAGCAAATTACTTAAGAAACATAACTGCAGTTTTTCTATCAGTTTGGCTACTATAAGTAAGAAATAATAATCAGTAAGAAACAATAATTTTAGTCAAATAAAAGTACTGGTTATTTTTTAAGCATATCAGGTAATCCAAAGATTTCAAGTATAGCTGAAAGTATAGTATTTATAGTTTCATAGTTTCATAGTTTCTAGGGTTGGAAGGGACCTGAGCAGATCATCGAGTCCGACCCCCTGCCATGGCAGGAAAGAGTACTGGGGTCAAATGACCCCAGCAAGGTATTCATCTAGCCTCCTCTTAAAAACCCCCAGGGTAGGAGCCAGCACCACTTCTCTTGGAAGTTGGTTCCAGATCCTAGCCAAACTGACCGTGAAGTAGCACCTCCTGATGTCTAATCTGAATTTACCCTCTGCCAGCTTATAACTGTTATTCCTGGTCACTCCTGGCAGTGCTTGGGGGAACAGGGACTCCCCCAATGCCTCCTGATCCCCCCTGACTAGTTTATAACAGGCCACTAGATCCCCCCTCAGCCTTCTCTTGTGGAGGCTGAACAGGTTCAGGTCCCTCAGCCTCTCCTTGTAGGGCCTGCCCTGCTGCCCCCTGACCATGCGAGTGGCCCTCCTCTGGACCCTCTCCATGTTGTCCACATCCCTCTTGAAGTGCGGTGCCCAGAACTGGAAGCAGTACTCCAGCTGTGGCCTGACCAGTACCACATACAGGGAGAGGATCACCTCCTTGGATCTGCTTGAGATGCTCTGTGGATGCATGACAAGGTGTGGTTGGCTTTCCTGACTGCATCCCCACACTGCTGGCACATATTCATCTTGGAGTCAATGATGACTCCAAGATCCTTTTCTGCCTCTGCACTGACAAGAAGGGAGTTCCCCAGCTTGTAGGTATGGTGCCGGTTGTTCCTCCCCAGGTGCATCACCTTGCACTTGTCAGTGTTGAAACCCATCCTGTTCTCATCCACCCACCCCTGTAACCTGTCTAGGTCCAATTGCAGCTATTCCTCCCTTCTAGCGTGCCCACATCCCCCCACATCTTAGTGTCATCAGTAAATTTGAACAGGGTGCTATTTATCCCCTCGTCCAAGTCACTGATGAAGATGTTGAACAGTGCAGGCCTGAGGACCGAGCCTTACAGAACCCCACCACCCACATCCCTCCAGGTCGAAAATAACCCATCCACCATCACTCTCTGGGTGCAGCCCTCCATCCAGTTGGCGACCCATTTGACTGTGTGGGTGTCGACACCACAGTCCCCCAGTTTCTGAGAGACTGAGGGGTAACAGACAGTGTCAAAGGCCTTCCAGAAGTCCAGGAAGACTATGTCTACTGCTACCCCTGCATCTAAGGATTTGGTGACCTGGTTGTAGAAGGCCATTAGGTTGGTCTGACAGGACCTGCCACTAATGAACCCATATTGGTTGCCCCTAAGCATAATCTCCCCTGCTGGCCCCTCATGGATATGTTCCAGAATAATTTTCTCAATAAGCTTGCCTAGGATTGAGGTAAGACTAAATGGCCTATAGGTTCCTGAGTCCTCCTTCCTCCCCTTTTTGAAGATGGGAACCACATTGGCCCTCTTCCAGTCCTCTGGCACCACACCAGAGCACCACGAGTGCTCGTAAAGCTGTGCCAGGGGTCCCACAGTGACCTGAGCCAATTCCCTCAGTACTCAAGGGTGGAGATCATCTGGACCAGCTGATTTGAATACATCCAATCCCTACAGAAGTTCCCTAACTAGTTCCTTACTAACCCTTGGTCTAGGTGCGCCTCCTTTGGGGTGTAAGGGGGGCCCAGAGGGGTGGTGGCTGTTCAGGTCCCTGCTCAGGAAAATGGAGGCAAAGAAATCATTTAATATGTTAGCTTTGTCATCTGGTGTGACAACCAAATTTCCTAGCATGTCCTGCAGGGGCCCCACATTACCCGGAACCTTCTTTGTGCCCCCTATGTATTTAAAAAAGGACTTCTTGTTGTCCTTGATCCAGGAAGCTAGTGCCAGTTCCATCTCCACTTTGGCCTTCCTGACTGTCCCCCTGCATGCCCAAGCAACCGCAGTATAATTCTCCCTGGTGATGGCCCCTCCCTTCCATTGGGTGTGCACCTCCCTTTTAGCTAGGAGACATTCCCGGATGCTTTTGGTGAGCCATGGGGGCTTTTGTGCCCTCCTGCCCCCTTTGATCCATGTTGGGATTACCTCCCTTTGGGCTTGGAGGATCGTCTCCTTAAGGCATGACCACTCTTCTTGAACACCTGGCTCCCCTCCCCTCCAGGACCTCAGTGCTTCCCCACCTATTCTCCTTATTCTTGTCCACTGTCAGGATTAGGAAAAGTTCAGCTGTTGTTTCGACCATGCATGTAGAATATATTTCCTGAACTGGTGAGTAGTTTGAGTAAAATCAAAAATGAAATGCCCTATCAACATGCCAACCTCCAGCCAAATTCCCTCTGGTTATAAAACCTTTATTACATAGTCCTCCTACAGTCCAAAGGCACCTACACCCCAGTGAAAATGGCTTTCTAATTAAACTGATTCCTACATACCCCTTATCCATACCTAATGCTTATTATGGATGTCCCTGACTTCTAAAAAAATGTCTTTTTATACTTTCATCCTAACTCTGCATGTTCCTTGAACAAGTGAGGCCAGATCCTTGGGCAAGCCACATGACTTTTGAACCAACTATATGCTTAACATAGGTCATTCAACCCCCAGGCCTTGCATGCCAGTCTGTAGCACAACTCTTAGCAATTTCAGGGCCGTTCTAAATTGCATCAGCAGATAACGCACAAAGTGCCTGCACATTAGGGCTGTGTGAAGCTTCAGTCTCTGATTCAATCTGGCAGAGATTTGGCCCAATTCGGTGGCTGAATATCCAAATCCAAATCAAATCAGGAGACCCTTTAATCTCTCTGAATCAAATTGGAACCCTCCAAATAGATTCGGAGAGATTCGGAAAGATTCAGTGATTGGGGCGTAGACACAGCTTTAAATGTTTTTTCTACTTACCTCTAGGTAGCAGGTGGCTTGTGAACGCTGTGATGCTGGGGCACAAGGAGCATCCCACAGGAGCACAGGGGGCTCTCCAGCATGCTTGCAGCAGATCCAAAAGTGGACCAGAAGCACTTCTGGTCCACTTCTGGGTCCACTGGGGAGCACACTGGGGGGCCTCCCTGTACCCCCCAGCTTGGTGACTGGTGTCTCCTTGGTCTGGGGGGGGCACCTGGCTTCCCCCCCACAACCAATTGCCAAGCCGGTCCACTTCTGGGTTTGCTGCCAAACATGTGGAGGGCCCCCCATACTCCCGTGAGATGCTCCATGTGCCCCAGCATTGCAGCGTTCACAAGCCACACTGGTACCTTGAGGTACATAGAAAAAACTTTAAAAGCCGTGTCTATGGTCAAATCAACACTGAACCTTCAGATTCGGATTCGGCCAAATCAAATCAGGGACAGCGATCTGAATCAACAAATTGAATCACTGTCCCTGATTCAGGCTAAATCTGAATCCAAATCAAATAGGGCTCGCTTTGCACACCCCTGCATGTATCTTCACTGAATGGGATGCTCAAGCTTTAGACACACAAGCTCAGACCTTTCTAGGTAGCAGTGTCTAAGGTGTGGTGTACACATACAAGGCTATGTGAAAAAAAAAAGAAGAAAAAGAGTCCTAAGTACCACTCAGTCCCTTCTACTAACTCCAGAACTTGTAAGCGTGAAAGAAGAAGTAAGGAAGGGGAGTTGGTAAGGATCTGTGTCTCCAGAGACCTGGTTGCCAGAGTAAAGAGCTGTTCTTCCTGTGTGGACAACAGGAAGGTTTCTTGACCGTTGCTTCTTCACATTCACCCTGCGGGCTGTGATGATGCTTCAACATTTGGAGGGGAGGGAGAAGTTTGTTTTCTTTTGCTTTTTACTTTCAGCAGTGTATGAAGCTTACTACCTGGTGCAGGATATAGAAGACTGCATTCATGATAAGAGGGTTTTAAACAAACTATTTTCCAATTTACAGCATGTGTTGAAGTGTGTACAATAAGCAAGATACTTTTATAACACTCTCTCAGGAGTTTAATTAGATAATATTTCCCAACTAAGTGCTAAAACAGTGTTAAAATTAGGGTAAACTAATGCGCTGTGGAGGAGGAAAGACACATGGAGGCTGCAGTCCTACCCAGGCAAAACTTTTTTGACTCCAGGGGGAGTTCTGCTTAAGTAAAAACTATCAAGTTAGGCCCACCATGTCAGTACAAGTGTTTTGATATTCACTGCTTCCTTGAAGTCTTGCCATGAGATATCAAAAGATGGTTCTGTAAAAGGTTATTTTAAAGTGAAGAAAAGGTTACAAAGTAAATAGATACAAAATAAATTTATGTCAAGTGTTTCAGTGGCAAATTGGGTTGTGAAGTGGTGATTTGGTGGGGGGAAAGAATGAAATTCTGCATCATGAAGCACAAGAACAAAATTAGGGTAGCACAGCTAGCATTTCTAAATATTACCAAAAATACTGAAAAAGGATTATTTGTAAGTAATTAGCTAATTATAGTTCACCATCCAGTCAGTGTTACTCTGGTAGGGTAGGAGTTATTTTGGTGGTTATTGTTTTCATTGAGAGGTATCTTTTTTTCTAGAAATAATTCCTAGAATTCTTGTAAGAATGAGCATTTTGGCTGAGGCTCTTACAGCATTACCATTTGTATTACAGCGACATGTTTAGGCTCTAAGTAAGATGAATATATTGTTATGCAAGGTACTACATATATATGGTAGGAAACAGTCCCCGCCTCAAAGATCCTACCATACAATAGCAAAAGATGAGGAAGGAAAAGAAATAAAGAAGCTTGCCCAAAGTCATATGGAAGGCCATCAGGGTTCTGAAATTGAGCAGTTGTCTTCAAATCTGAGTCCACTGTCCTACCTAAAAGGTATATTAACATTTTACCACTCCACAGTGATACTATATATGTCACCTGCTTGTATTTTTATTACCATTATTTATCTGTCCTCCCACAGTATGACTACTTAAATATTGTTGCAAATACACTGGCCTTGTTACCTTGCTGTCAATAATTTTTCTTTACATTTTATAACTTTTAAACTATTCAAAAACAGGCAAGGCACAGAAAATAAGCAGAGCTCACTTAATCTTGTTAAATATGTCAGCAAATCACAGTTAATGTTATGGAGGTGCAATGAAAAATGATATATCCCAAAAAGTTCCAGTAAATCTACTACCCAATTATCTTGACACACAATAAATCAAATTTAATGCCAATACAGTATGTCTGTGTGCCAAGGAACAGATTGGTTGAGAAAACAAGGAACCTGTGTATCAAATGGTTCGAGTTATATTTGAACAAAAACACTTAAAGTTTTGGTTAAAACAAATTCATCCTCAAGGTTTTGTTCTTATAAAACTAATTTTAAAAGGAGTTGGAGATACCAGCATTAAAAGAAATCATTAATATTATTGGAGGGTTCCAGTGGAAGTGGTGGAAGTGCACAAAGCATTTTTAATTAGACTATATGAACCACTAGAAAACAAACTGGACAGCATGACACCCAAGAGACCTAGTAAAAGATCAATCTCCATTTTTGTTCCCTGTCACAAGGCATGTGCTGCAGTTCCAAAAGATCTATTTTATTTTTAGCATATGGCACAAACAAATATCCACTGACTCAAGGCTTTGTTGTTGCACGTGCATACACACATGGATTTTATTTTTAAATCAAATTCAAGGAAAACATAATGCCAATCAAACTCACCTCCACTGCCAAATAATAAAATACACATTAAGGGAAACATCTGGAGTGGAGGCCAGAATACTGGGCAACTATCCAATATCATATCTGAATCTCATTAGCTTCCTGAAAACACGACCTGCCAACTTCCTCACATCACTGTCTTTGGAAAGACGAATATGCAGCCTCCAAATGGGAACATTCAGACTCCATGATCAGCTATGTGGAGCTGATGGCTGCTGTTCTCTTTTCTGCCAGTGATCAAGAGGGCATGTATTACCTTTGTCAGAATAAGATTGTATTAATTCATTCTGGGTATGCTCAATAAAAAAAAAAAATGCCTTGCTTGGCTTTTATGAGATGTCTTGAGTTCCTCTTGTAGGACCAGTTCTGAGACATAGTTATGAATCATTTGTCCATAATTAAAACAAAACACCACTCTCTCTGTGTATATAGAGGGCAACGGGGGCAGCCCGAGCCCCCGAACGCCTTCGTACCCCTAATGTCAATCACAATGCCCTGGAGCACCTGCTTCGGGGAGCTCGTCCCATTCCCAGGGTGCCAGGGGGAGCCGGGCCTGCCCCATAAGGCTGTCTGTGATGACACGGTTGCCCACAGGGGGCCTCAGGCTCCTACCCCCCGGGAATGACACATGCCCGCAGGTGCATGGGGGCCTTGAGGGGCGTGGCAAGGAAGGGAGCACGTGGCGGGGGGAAGGTCGGACACTCAGCTGGCAGGCGGGCAAATGCGGCGGACAGGTGGCGGGCAGGCACGGGCAGCCAGGGCCTTCAGGCTCTGGGCACCTGGCACCTTCCACCTCTGCCTCCACCTCTGCCCATCTGGTGACCGGGGCCGTCTGCACCTCCCACCCCACCACCTCTGCTGCCTTCCCTCTGCCAGGCCCCCCCACCTGCACATCCTGGGCCTCTGTGCCAAGGGCACCGTACACAGCCACTCCTCCCTCAGGGCCACTCTCCCCAGCTGCCTTCCATCGGGCCTCCTCTGGGGCTGACGCACTCACCCATGGCCGTGGTAGGCAGGGCTGGCACACGCATGCAACGCGCCAAGAGGCCAGGCTGGCCCCGTCCGGTCCCCATGCCTCTCGGCTGCCCCACCCAGCAGCCCTGCCCTGCACCCAGGCACCCTCCCATCCAACTGTGACATCAGATTAGACGTGGCGACCTGCTGAATTTAAGCATATTAGTCAGTGGAGGAAAAGAAACTAACCAGGTTTCCCTCAGTAATGGCAAGCAAACAGGGAAGGGCCCAGCGCCAAATCCCTGTCCTGCGGTGGAGTGCGGGATTTCCGGATTACGAACCTGAAGCCTGCGAGGCTCACAGGTCGAGTGCCGGGGCGGTGCTGTGGGGACACAACCCTGCCAGAGGGGGCCAGGACCCGGAAAAGCCCTGAGAGGGTGCCATTGGGTGGAGGTCGCCACCAGCCGGCTGTGGTCAGAAACCTATAGGGGTACTGGAGAGATTGAGCGACAGATATTGCCCAAGGGGACCCAGGGAGATCCAAATAGGAGGCCCCAGCCGGTAAGGGGCTGTGGGGCCAAGCTTTAAGTTGTTTGCAGGTTTTGTTTCCCAGTTAAAAGGGGTACCCTAGCAGGAATAGCCGAGGGGGCACATTCAGGGAGATAGAGTCAAAGATATTTTAGGGGAGCCCTACCTGTGCTGGGACCCAGTGTCGGGTCAAACAGGATAGGGGGAAGTAGAGGACGAGGCAGGCCGGCACACGAGTAGTCCTATAGGGGCAGATCAGGCCAAGGAGAGTTGCCGGCCCATCAGCAGGAGGTCGGCCCCACAAAAGAGGGGAGAGCACTAGAGGTGGCGTGAGGCCAGGGTGCAGGGGTGGCGGAGCCCTGCAACGTGACCACCAAGGGATCCCGGGCCGTGGAGCACCCACGAACCATCCTTAACTGAACCTAACAGCAAGTCATGGTGGGCGAAAACTAAGGCGGGAACTGGACATTAAGGGACCTACTCCAAACCCGTAGTGATCTGGGTGTGATCGGCGGCGTTCCCCCTACCAAAGGCGAACCACCTACGGAGAGGGCCTCAGTCCGGCGGTCACATATATATATATAGAGAGAGAGAGAGAGTGGTGTTTCGTTTAAATCACAGAAAATGTGGATTTGGGGTTACTTTTTTTTACCAGAAATTGGGGATTGTTATAAAATAGAGAAAATCAGGATCCCTGGTTATGATATGTGACATTGCTGGAGACCTATTGCCATGCCAGGTCATAATGCCCTTTCTGTTAGAGATTTAACACACTTTCTTTGTAAATTATTTTTCAGTGCAGTATCCTAATATACTTATCCTGATATATGTAATCACATCAAGGCTATTTTCCCTAACCGCAAGCAACATGACAGAATTTGGCACCGAAATGTTCAGATCACAAGTTTCCTGTTAATTGTAAAACTCTCTGATTGCAGACTTCCCAGTTTGTGAGCAGTTCATTTCTATCTGACTTCTCAACCAACAGAGTTATCAGCTTGTTATTATTTATATACATTTGGCACTGAAAATGTGTTAGATATTTTTATTACTATCCAGCTAAACAAACATGGCCTTTTAATCCATATCATTCCTATCCTGTATCGTTTTCATCTCCAAACCTGTCAGTTTGTTCCTTCTCAAAACTGCCCAAAAAAATCATCATGTGAAGAAACTAAAGTGCATGCTAGTAAGAAAAGAAACCTGTTCACATGGTTATCTGCACAGATAATGACAAATTCAGCATGATTCTCAGTTGCAGTAAGTTTGTGGATGTTTGCACTAGAAATTACACAGTGGGCATCTCTAATATCTTTTTTTTTACAGGATGCTAGGGGTTGGCCAGTGTTACACCTAGCCACAGGTAACCCCTGTCACAATGTTCCATTATTCATATGATCCTTTCTTCTGCAATTTTGTTGTTAACCATTCTTGGTAATGTCTCTTACAACCCCACAGACTTTTTTAGCTCTAACTAATAACCTTAACTCACGTGTGCTAATATTAACTGAGGTGTAGAAATGACTGACAGGGAAGTACTGGAGACACTGTCAAAATGCTCAAGAGGGCTAGATTTTGTTTTATGAATCTGAATAAGAGATGTACATTTAACTATAATGACTACAGGCCTAGTGACTTAATACCATTTGACTATTTTTGCCTAGTTTGTTGTGGTTTTTTAACTTAATATAATTTCATGGTTTCATAGTTTCTAGGGTCGGAAGGGACCTGAACAGATAATCAAGTCTGACCTCCTGCCCTGAGCAGGAACGAGTGCTGAGATCATAATACCCCAGCCAGATATCTATCCAACTTCCTCTTGAAGACCCCCAAAGTAAGGGAGAGCACCACCTCCCTTGGGAGCCCGTTCCAGAGCCTGGCAGCCCTAACTGTAAAGTGATGCCTCCTGGTATCAAGCCCGAACCTGCTCTCAATCAATTTCTGGCCATTATTCCTTGTTATCCCAGGTGGTGCCCAGGGTAACAGACCCTCACCTATATTCTGCTGGTCCCACCTGATGAGTTTATAGATGGCCACCAGATCCCATCTCAGTCTTCTCTTGTGGAGGCTGAATAGATTCAGGCCCTTTAGTCTATCTTATGATTTCATAGACATCAGGGCTGGAAGGGACCTTGGGAGATCATCGAGTCCAGCCCCCTGCCCAAAGGGCAGGAAGTCAGCTGGGGTCATAGGATCCCAGCAAGATAAGCATCCAATTTACTCTTGAAGGTGTTCAGTGTAGGTGCTTGAACCACCTCCGCTGGCAGACTGTTCCAGACCTTGGGGGCTCAGACAGTAAAGAAATTCTTCCTTATGTCCAGCCTGAAACGGTCTTGCAGGAGTTTGTGACCGTTCGACCTCGGCATCCCTTGGGGCACTCTGGTGAACAGACGTTCCCCCAGATCCTGGTGGTCACCACTGATAAACTTATAGGTGGCAATCAGATCACCCCTGAGCCTACGCTTTTCCAGACTAAAGAGTCCCATGTCTCTCAGCCTATCATCGTAAGATCTGTTTTCCTGACCTCTGATCATGCGCGTGGCTCTCCTCTGGACTCTCTCAAGCTTCTCCACATCCTTTTTGAATTGTGGAGCCCAAAACTGGACGCAGTACTCCAGCTGCGGCCTCACCAAGGCCGAGTACCAGGGGAGAATGACGTCCTGGGATTTGCTCGAGAAGCATCTATGGATGCACGCCAGCATTTTGGTCGCTTTATTAGCCGCAGCATCGCATTGCAGGCTCATGTTCATCTTGTGGTCGTAGGGCCTGGCCTGCTGCCTTCTGACCATGCAAGTGACCCTCCTCTGGACCCTCTCATGGTTAGCCACATCCCTCTAGAAGTACAGTGCCCAGAACTGGATGCAGTACTCCAACTCTGGCCTGACCAGTGTTGCAAAGAGGTGAAGGATTACCGCCATGGACCTGCTTGTGATGCATCTGTAGATGCACAACAAGGTGTGGTTAGCCTTACTGATGGCTTCCTCACATTGGCGGCTCATGTCCATCCTGGAGTCAACAATGACTCCAGGATCCTTTTCAGCCACTGTGTTGTTGAGAAGGGTGTTCCCCAGCCGATAGGTATGTTGCAGGTTCCTTCTCCCTAGATGCAGCACCTTGCACTTGTCTGCATTGAATTCCATCCTATTCTCATCTGTCTACCTCTGTAACCTGTCTAGATCTAGCTGGATTCTGTCCCTCCCCTCCAGTGTGCCCACTTCTCCCCACATCCTTGTGTCATCGAATTTGAACAGTGTGCTTTCCACGCCCACCTCCAAGTCACCCAGCTCCAAGATATATAATCTAGCAAATATAGCACTAGGCCCCTAGCATATCAGTAAAGCTTCTAGTTTCTAACTGGAGAAAAATATGTGTTGTATTGTATGTGATCATTATTGCATCATCAGCATGCTCCCTTTCAAAATCCTAGATCTGCTTATGACAATGTGGTACATGCTTCTTTTTAGTGTTGCAAAATCCAAGCATCCATACCAGAGCACCACAGGACAATCCTGATGAGAGAAGCTGGTCTCCTGAGACAGGA
This sequence comes from Crocodylus siamensis, assembly GCF_052110815.1. NCBI lineage: Eukaryota > Metazoa > Chordata > Crocodylia > Crocodylidae > Crocodylus > Crocodylus siamensis. The sequence goes on along the minus strand of NC_143395.1, from coordinate 340,300,536 downwards.
AAAGGGAAGGTAGGATGTGGTGTATAGAAAGGAGTGGAGGGTGAGTTTGCAATGAATTACAGGACAAGAAAGCTCATTACCAGGGATACCACGGTTTTCTCTGATTTAAAAAAACCCAAATCCCTAATTTTCAGATTTAAAAAAAGTAACCCACATTTTTTCTATGACTAAAATGCAATGCCACTAATATATATCTATATCTACATATAGGGGTGTTTCATTTTAATCACAGGAAAATGTGGATTTGGGGTTATTTTTTAATCCAAACATTGGGGATTGTATTTTATTAAAGCAAACCAGGATTCCTGCTCATTACCTTATAGTCTAGGCACAGACAATACATAAAGCATACTTTATTTTCATTAATTTCCCTCAGCATACCGCTTGCAAATTTTTTCAACATAATAGGTATCCAACACTCTGAAGTGCTGGCACTGTGCCCAGACACCCCATATTATTACTTTTAACATCTATTTTTCTAGGGCAACACCCTACAACCTACTGGAGAATGTACACTTCTTCATTACTTGTATTATTAGAGTCAAGCATGATTAGGCCTCAATTGTTAGGGACCTACCTAAATCATGGTTTTGCAGATTTCATGGAAACCACAAAATCTGGGTTGCCTGAGAAATCCATGGTGAAAAAAAAACTGAATACAAATATTTTTTTATTAAGTCTTCCCCTCCTGGTTGGGCCTCAGAACCCACCCCAGAAAGCAGCACAAAGGGTACAGCAGACAAGATGGTGGGTGCCTTTCCTCCCTTCTCCTTCCCAAAGGGCCTCTCCATCAATCAGTGCTGAGGAGCAGGTCCAGAACGAAGGCAGCAATCAAGATGGCAGCCACACCCTTGTCCTCCCTCCCCCCAGGGCCTCTCCACCAATCAGTGCCCATGAAATGGGTTCTTCATGCCAGATCAAAGCCGTGAAAATTGCTTTGTCTTGCTGTAAATTAAGTAGGTCCTGCTCCATTGTGCTTGGCATGGTATGCATACAACAGACTGAGTAATTGCAAACACAAGAGTGAGGGAACTTAGGAACTGGAAACAGTCTATCCCAGTAAAGCCACTTGCTAATTTACCTGGCTTCTCAGCTAGATTGCTTCAGCACCTATCAACTTCTATTACTGTGATTTCTGGCTGGCTACTCCTGAGAGTTTAAATTTGCTCCCTTTCTTTACCATCTGCAAACTCCTTTTCCGTATTTAATATATTAAATGCAGTTGTCTGGCAGCTGCCTTCTACCACCTGTTTATTAGATTCCTGGCATGCATGGTAGTTAAAATGTTGTATAAATAATTTAGGACCTTTCATTAGAGAGGTTGTCAACCTGTCACTCACGCAGGGTCAGTTTTCATTTTGTGTGAAGATGGTTTCAATTATTTTTGCACTTTTGTCTGGGAAGTTGTCAAACAAAAGCAGTTTGCTGGACAGAAAATGTTAACTTTCTGCAAAGAAGTAAAGAGTGGGAGTTTGCAGGAGTCTGCCCTGGGCTCACTGTTACTTACAGTTTGCGTAGGATTTGGATGAGATTATCATCAGGGATCCTGGTTTTCTCTGGGAAAAACCCCCAATTATTGGATTTAAAAAAGTAACCCAGGAGACACATTTTTCCTTGATTAAAATGAAATGCCGCTAATATATAGATATAAGTGTTTCATTTTAATCATGGAGAAACATGGCTTTTGGGTTACTTCTTTTAATCCGAAAATTGGAGATTGTTTTTTATCAGAAAAAGAAAAGGATTCCGGTTCATGAGGTTAGGCACCTAACTCCCACTGACAACATTAAGAATATTTACACATGCTTCAGAGGTGGGGTGGCATTATAGCAACTCCAAGAGCCGCTATAGTTAAGGTATCCACCACATCTTGTGTATTTAGCATCCTGCACTTCAAAATGGCAGCTGGGGGCTTTAACTAAAGCTTGCCTGATGAGCTTTAATGTAAGCGCCCCTGCCACCACTTTGAAGTGCAGGGACACTGAATACATGAGACGTGGAGACTGCTAGAGTGTGCTAATTAGATCCGACACAGTCTAATTACAGAATGTCAGAGCAGTGTCCTCACATGTGTACAGACACCCATTAAGCCCAACCAATATGGCATCACATCTGGGCATGAGCAGTAGGAGAACTAGGACCTTATCAACTCCACTTTCCTTCCTATTACAGTCTCAAGTGGAGCACTACACAAACTGACTGACATCAAACACCTCCCAGAATTGGGGCTTAACATAGCTAGACACCAACAATTGCAGTTCAGTGTACATAAGTATAAAATAAATAGCCTGAGGCCAAACTCATTACAGTGCAGCTGTATTAAGAAGTACATATTTCATATAACTAACTGAATATGCAACCAAATGTGGTTTATTATTATGGAGGATGGAGGTTTAATTCCAGGCCATAGAGGAATAAAACATCATAAAAGCTGTAATATTGTTGTTGCACCTGATGGGGGGGGGGTGTACTCAGGGCCCCAAATGATATTTTCTCCTTCTGCCTATGGATGTTCTCCCCTAGGATACCACACCACTACAGTGAAATAGCTGCTAAAAATAACCATGTGCCATGTGTATATTGCAGTACGAGCTGTTAATGCACCATGATTTAGTACTTCCAATAAGTACTAATCACAACATAATAACAATGTCGCTATAACGACACATCTAGACATGCCCTGATAGTCTTATTTTTCAGTACTGATTGTTAAATTTGATCCTATACATGGAAGGGATCAGTACAGACATATCAATCAGAGCATATTTGTGTTGTCATGTTCCAGCAGTACAACAGTAATTGTCATCATGACCAGTTCTCACGCTAAATCCTTGTAATCGTTTGTGGGCATGCCTTCATATAATACAGAAGCAGCAGTTACTCCTAAGAAGCCATTTCAGTCACAGATTTGTGAGCAGTTTCCTAGTGACGTGTTCCACATCACAGCTCACACTGAGCCTTTCTCCAATGCAAACAGCTGCTACGTTGAGTTAAACAGAATTTGCAATACCCTCTATAAGAGTAAACCTCATTAATGTTATGGCACTGATCCTTAAAAACAATGCCTGCAGTTCGATGGTCATGCAAATGCACCTCCCCAGATCAGGCATATAAAACTACAGAAGTATCCTAGTATCAAGTATTCTACTTCAGATGAGATGGAAAATGAACACAGCTACCTTGTGTTGCATCTGTCCAGAGAGAGTAAAGACTCTATGGCACTTGTAGGAAAAAAATAGTGGGGTATAACACTGCCAGTGTAATCAATGTTTCACCTTTTATCAAAAGCCCTTATTGTCCAAATCTCTGGGCACATTTAATGGTAAGCTTCCAGCCCCCACTAGTAGTACCCTCAAGCAGACTAAGCCACTCTAGGCAGACTGCTGCCTAAACCAGAAGCAATCTTGTCTGCATGGTGCCACAGGTGGAGTGTTTAGCCTGGGGACAGGTTAATTAGCTCTTTCAGTCAGCAGTGCTAATTATCCCATCCAGAGATGAAGCTATGTTGTTTCCAGTTAAGGCCACAGCCCACCTGGGGCAGGGGGGTGTGTTTGTGGTCACAGAACATTTACCATTTAAACAGGACTTTTGACAACTCTGTTTCCAAGTGATTGCCCCCTACTGTAATTAATTGTTTTTTCAAGAGTTTTCAGATTATTGTTGTGTAAATTATGTTGCATATTAGTCGTAGTCAGCTCCTGACATACAAGTTTTTTAGATTTTATATATCAACTAAGGTGAAGATGTGATCTACAAGACTTGCATGCTATCTTCCCTGCTTTATGGTTTAGAAAGTTGGGCTACATATGCTAGGCATACCGGGAGACTGAACAGCATCCACACGAGATGCCTGCATAAGATCCTGAAAATAAAGTGGGAAGACAAAATGCTAAACACAGTGATGCTGGAGTATGCAGGACTGACAATTATAAACCACTATCAAGGAGAAGAGTTTGTGATGGCTCGGCTATGTCAGGAGAATAGGAGGAGACTGTATCCCCCAAAATATTTTAGCAATATAGCAAGATTCAAGATGGCTCTAGAAAATGGAATGAAATGGAGCCCTCTATGGCAGTACCACAACATGTGAAAAAATAATATGAAGTCATTCAACATCAGTATAAAAAATTGGGAGGAGCATGCAGAATCCTGTCCAGTCTGTGATGGCTAGAAAATAGTATTTAGAGATTTGCTTTTGGGAAGTGGCTTGTAAGTAAAGTAGATATGCATTAGAATAATGGCCCAGGGGCACAGCAAGAGTTTCTTGATTTCTAAAAGCCTGTTCATGATAGTTTCCTTCAAGGCCCATCGTGTCTGAAGCTAGGAAACACACAGGCTGGGAAATTGAAGACATGAACACTGTTCCATAATAGCAATAAGGATTTCTGCAGAATTGGTGCCAGCTCATAGTGCCTACTGCAGAGCCCTTGGAATTTCCAGTTTTGGTAAACAGATCAAATGAGGAGGACACCAGAGAGAACCACATTAGGATGTGTGTATGGGATGGATTTGTGAAACAAAGGAAATTGTGACAGGACAGAACGTGGAGAGTGTGACAACCACAGAGAGACCAGTCAATAATGCCCAGAGATAAAGAGTCACCAGCAGAGATAAATTATCTGGATTCAGGTGTCAGAAGAAGACTGGCTAAGTTCACAGGCAACACCAAATTATGGGGAAGTGTGGTCATGCTAGAGGATAGGCTGGCAATTCAGGCCGACCTGGATGGGCTTGCTAGGTGGGTGGATCAAATCATGATAACACTGAACACGGAGAAATGCAAGGTGCTCCACCTCAGGAGAAAAAAACCACATTGTATTGATAGGCTTGGCAATGCTACACTCACTAGCACCACAACTGAAAGACACTTGGGAGTCATGATTGACCACAAGATGAACATGAGCCACCAATGCAATGCCTCAGCTAGTGAAGCAAATAAAACTCTGGCTTACATCTACCAATGCGTCTTAAGCAAGAACCAAAAAGTCATGCTCCCACTTTACTCGGCCTTGGTGAGGCCACAGCTAGAATACTGCATCCAGTTCTGAGCTCTTTAGAAAGGATGTGAAGAAGCTTGAGAGAGTCCAGAGGAGAGCCACGCACATGATCAGAAGTCAAGAGAACAGGCCTTATGAGGAGAGGCTGAGAGGCATGGGACTCTTCAGCCTGGAGAAGTGAAGACTCAGGGGTGACTTGGTGGCAGCCTATAAGTATATAAGGGATGTGCATCAGGATGTGGGAGAACATCTATTCACCAGGACACCCTAAGGGAAGACAAGGTCTAATGGTCACAAACTGCTGGAAGACCGTTTTAGTCTAGAATAAATTCTCCCCAGAAGTGGTGCAGGCACCTATTCTGGATACCTTTAAGATTTCATAGACATTAGGGCTGGAAGGGACCTCAGAAGATCATCAAGTCCAGCCCCCTACCCAAAGGGTAGGAAGTCAGCTGGGGTCTTAGAACCCCAGCAAGATAAGCATCCAATCTACTCTTGAAGGTGTTCAATGTATGTGCTTGAACCACCTCCAGTGGCAGGCTATTCCAGACCTTGGGGGCTCAGACAGTAAAGAAGTTCTTCCTTATGTTCAGCCTGAAACAGTCTTGCAGTAGTTTATAGCCATTCGACCTCATCATCCCTTGGGGCGCTCTGGTAAACAAATGTTCCCCCAGAAACTGGTGATCACCCTGATAAACTTATAGGTGGCCATCAGATCACCCCTGAGCCTGTGCTTTTCCAGGCTAAAGAGCCCCATGGCTCTCAGCCTGTCGTCATAAGGTCTGTTATCCTGACCTCTGATCATGCACGTGGCTCTTCTCTGGACTCTCTCAAGCTTCTCCACATCCTTTTTGAATTGTGGAGCCCAAAACTGGACACAGTACTCCAGCTGCGGCCTCACCAAAGCCGAGTACAAAGGGAAAATGATGTCCTGGGATTTGCTTGAGAAGCATCTATGGATGCAAGCCAGCATTTTGGTAGCTTTAGTAGTCGCAGCATTGCATTGCAGGCTCATGTTCATCTTGTGGTCAGTGATGACCCCCAAGTCTCTTTCTTCCATAGTGCTAACCAGTGTAGCACTGCTGAGCCTATAAGGATGCTTCAGGTTTTTCTCCCAAGGTGGAAAACCTTTCATTTTTCAGTGTTAAACACCATCAGGTTTTTGTCTGCCCATTTGCTGAGCCTGTTCAGGTCAGCCTGGATCAGCCACCTGTCTTCTGGTGTGGCTGCTTTGCCCCAAAGTTTGGTGTGATCGGCGAACTTGGCCAGTCCGCTTCTGACTCCAATGTCCACATCATTAATGAAGATGTTGAACAATATGGGTCCAAGGACAGAGCCTTGGGGGACCCCACTGGTCACAGGGCACTGTTATGATTTACTTCCGTCAATTATTACCCTCTGGGTCCAACCACAGAGCCAATTTCCCAGCCAGCGGATCATGGTGGACCCAAGGCCACAATTGGCCAGTTTTGCCAAGAGATGATTATGGGATATCAGATTGAAGGCTTTTTTGAAGTCAAGATATATGACATCAATCTCTTCTCCCTTGTCTAGGTGATAGGTCATCTAGTTGTAGAAGGAAATGAGATTGGTCAAGCAAGACCTACCTGTAACAAACCTGTGCTGGCTACCCCTCAGGATGTTGGTGTCGGCCAGTCCACTAAGGATGGCCTCTTTAATAAACTTTTCTAAGATCTTCCCCAGGATAGAAGTCAGGCTTATGAGCCTATAGTTTGAAGGATCCACTTTTCTCCCTTTCTTGAAGATAGGCACCACATTGGCCTTCTTCCAGTCTTCGGGCACGACACCAGAGTGCCAGGAGTTCTCAAAGATGCGTGACAGGGGCTAAGCTATAATGCTCAGCTGCTTCTTGAGTACCCTGGTGTGTAGATTGTCAAGGCTGGCTGACTTGAAGGTATCCAGCTTCTCAAGGTGTTCCTTCACAAGGTCAGCATTGATGGAGGGCAGGGGATCTCCCTCACCCGGACCTCCCTGTCCCATAGTGGGCATGGGCGTCCCATAGGACTGATGAAAGGCCAATGCAAAGTACCCATTTAATAGGTTGGCTTTTTCCTGTGCATCAGTCATCAGTTGTCCTGTCTGGTTCAGCAGGGGTCCAATGTTGCCCTTGCTTTTCCTCCGGCTCCCCACATATCTGAAAAAGGACTTTTTATTGTCCTTGCTGCTCAAAGCTAGTTGGAGTTCAGTTGCAGCCTTGGCTTTCCTGGTTTGCTCCCTGCAGGACCAGAGCAGTGCAGAATATTCCTCCTTGCAGGTGAATCCCATCCTCCATCCTTTGTAGGCCTAAGAAATGCTTGGATGCTTATCTTGCTGGGGTTATCTGACCCCAGCTGACTTCCTTCCCCTTGGTCAGAGGGCAGGACGCAATGATCTCGCAAAATCCCTTCCAGCCCTAATGTATATGAAATCTATGGATCCTGGTTTTCCCTGATAAAAAAATCCCCTATTTTCAGATTTAAAAAAGTAACCCAAATCTACATTTTTCCCTGTTCCATTTTAATTGGGAAAAATGTCAATTATGGATTACATTTTATATCTGAAATTCGGGGATTTTTTTATCAGAGAAAACAGAACCCCTGGTCATCATCACACGTATACTGAAGGTAAAAAAAATACCAGGAAGGAAGGAAAATATGAAATGAAATAAGAGAGAGAGACTTCACTTAGCAAGAAAGTAACTGACTGATAACTGGGAACAAAATTTTAATGTCCCACGGAGGTCGTGTCTCTGGATCATTTCTCCTTAGGCTACTCCTCACTGCTTCGGGCTTGAAGTGTCAGCAGTGATACAGGAATGATGATGAGCCAAACTACTATAATTCATTTCATGAGCTGTGAAATATGCCTTGACCTCCCTGTCCTTAATTGTATTCTGTGTTGCATTATAGCATGTCAAAGTGTGGTAAAAAGAGAGATTGTCTTTTTTGAACATTCTAGAGATACATATATAAACTTCCTGCAAAGAGGAGAACTCCACAGCAAGCATTTAAATAGAATGAAATGCCAGAAATATTTTTTGAAATACTGAGGCCACTGGATGTTTTGCTAAAATCAGCAGCAATGAAATAATTAATAGTAGTAAACTACTGTACCATTTTCAGTTGTGATCCTTAGTTATACCCAACAATCCTGGTTTCCTCTGATGAAAAAAAAAAATCTCCAATTTTTTAATTAAAAAAAGTAACCCAAAATCCACATTTTTTTTTTAATTATAATGAAACAGCATTCTCTATATATCTATCTATATATAGATATATCCCATGGAGGTCATGTCGCTGGATCATTTCTCCCTGGGCTACCCCTCGCTGCTTCGGTGAGTAATAGCCTATTCTCCAAGGTGGGTAGGCTCCAATCCACCTTCCCCACCCTCCAGCACAGAGTGGGAAAAAACCCAGATTGAGCTCCCTCCATGCATTTCTTCTCCTCCCATTATGAAGACAGCACCACAGCTATGGGAGAGTGACTGCAGATATGCAGCCACTCCAAACTGGAGCTCAATCCCCCAACCCCCAGACCCAACAGTGAACATCTGTTTGGTTGGAGGATTGTTGTAACTCATGGCACTTCCTGAGAAGCACCATGAGTTACAGCAGGGAGTGCACATCTGTCAGCACCCCATGTGAATAACTATGAATTTCATGGCCAGGAAATTACAGAATTTAGCTGTCCCACATAGAGACTAAGAAACCCTCCCTAACATAGATTAATTTACCCCATTTATCTGGCAAAACTTTTGGGTAAACAGATATCACTTATGGGCTTTAATCTCCATTTTAAAGATGGGGAAAAACAAGTTAATATATTGAGTCATTTGTTACACAAGAGCCAAATCTCAAAACCCCATGGCTTCTGTCAATTGGACAATATTGCTTATCTACACAAGAAGAGTGTGTCCTTCGCCTTTCCTGGTTTTGTTTCATTATTAGAATTCATGAAAAAGGAAAGGCAAAAACTTGAATTAACTTCTTGGCTGCAAATTAACATAAAAATGCAGAATTAAAACGGGAAGATATTTGAAATTTCACTACCTGGCTATAAAAATATTTGCCAGGGGTGTTGCTAGGGAAGAAAAAATCTAGGGAAAATAAAAAAGAACATAACTGATCCATCCTGAAAGGGCTTTAGTAAGGGATAATAAAGCTAAACCCAGTATTAGAGGGAGTATAGTGTATTAAGGTAGTTTAAGCATTGAGCTAAAACATGTAAGGACAAAATAAAAATAGTCCCTATTTAAAAATAAATTCCGGGTGTGAGGAAATAATGAGAATAATGCAATTCATAAAACTTTTAGCAGATCATCAGTAGCATAACTAGTCGTGGGCAAGGGGGGCAGGAGCCCCAGGTACTTTCTAGCTGATATGCCAGAACAGAGGCAAAAGGGCCCTTGAACAAAGGATGCAAACTCAAAACTTCAGCAGTCATAGCCTCCAGTAGCACAAGGAAGGTAAAAATGGCCAGGAACCAGCAAGCTGGGGCTCTTGACGTTCTGAAGCAGAGAAGGGTGTATGTGTGGGAGAGGGAGCCTGCATCCAGCAGGTTAATCCTGCTGTCAAATCAACTGTTTTATATTGTTGTATGGTTGTCAAGAACATCCTTGAGTCCCCCTGTCTATCTCCTATAGCTGCAAGATCCTAGCTGCTGGAGTCCCCCTGCAAGCCTCAGGCATGCTGGGTCCTAGCTATACCCTGGCATTCCATGCCAGCCAGAGACCACAGCTTCTTTGGTCAGAGCTGAAGTCCTCCTGCTAGGCACTTCTCTTCTGCCCAGGGAGACAAAAATACTAGTTATGCCTCTGCAGGTTAGATCCATGTTTAAAAATACTACTGACTAACTATGAATGTCTTCTCAACATGTCTGCACTGCAATAAAGTGAGATTATCAGCACCTGTGGACATATCCAGAGTTGCTAGCTAGGATGTTGATAGCAAAATAGTCACAACAGCATGTACTTCAGTGCAAGCTACTCTGTCCCACCTGGGACCATGGTTCTTACTCAGTGGTTAAATCCCACAGGCAGATTACAGCTATTGGGTTATGTCCATGCCTGTTACGATCACACCTCTGGCTGCTGTGTAGACATGTAGGTTAGGGACAGAAGGTACACATAAACTGGTTTAAGTGATCAAAAACTGGTCTAAACCTGTAACAGAACAGAAGCTGTACACATAAACCAGTTTCAAAATGGCTGTAACTGGCTTAAGATAAACCTGGTTAAATGTAGTATCAGACTTAACTGATTTGAGTCAAACTGGTTTATGAAACTTCTGTCCCAGACCCCTTCCTGGTTCAAGTTAAATTATGGTCCCCCAGTATCCCAGCATGCTTTCCACCATGGACTAAGCAGGGCTGGCTCTACCCCCTGCTCCCTATCTGGCTGACAATGCAGGATGCAGGGGGAACAAGCCCAGCTGGGGTTGCATCCCAGCCTATGGTGGGGGGCTTCCCCCCCCAGCAAACCCCAGCTGGGGCCTGGGGCCAGGGAGGGAGGGTTAAACACCCCTTCCATGGCTCAAATTTACTGCTGGCTGCAACTGTGGACTGCAAATCCCAGAAGCACCTGGAAGCAGGAAAAGGAAGTGATGAGCAACCTGCAGAGTCCTGCTGCTGTAATTCTGGACCACAAATACCAGCGACCTCAGAGCAGCAGGAAGTGAACGCACAGCCAGAGAGCTATGCTTTAGCACCCCCTGGCTTCTAGCCTGAGCCACTGCAGGAATGTGGCTGCATTTCCTGAATCAAAGGTAAATGTCTGTTCACTTCTGCTTCAATTTAATCCATGCAATTTAAACTAACCTGTAAAGACTGAATCAATTCAGCCTTGGGCTTTTTGACTGTTTGTACCCAGCCCTTGTTGACTGCTTGCATTCCCCAGTCACATTATGACTAAATCCATATGCCAGTGTGTGGCTGCTCAGGGCTGCATATAATCTGTTCAAAGGACTCTAGTTGAACACGGAAAGCCATTGAAGCCTAGGTCCCTGGCCTGGAATACAGGTCCTAGGCTCTCATGAAATTTCCCTCTTTAATTCCATTATGTAAAGTTCCCTGAAAAAAAATGTGAGATGCTGGTGAGTATGAGCTAAAGTAACTGGGCACCAAAAACAGATGCCTTTTTTCTGACCTTCTAATTTATTTGGAAAAATACAATGCATTTCACAATGAAATTAGGTATTTAAAACACCTCAAAATGGGTGTCGGTCTCACACCTAGTAAGGTGGTGAGAGAGTTTTGTTATGCACACAGAAATAAATCACAGTCTCTCATTTTAATATGAACTGGTTGATTTCCTTTATTTCTTACCTGCCACGACTTTGATGGAATAAGGTAGGGAAATAAACACAGCCATGAGAAATGAAGAAGATATCGCATCTGTGGTTCAGTAAAACAACAGTTCTGTACACCTATTATGTCTGTCTTAGACAACCACCATCTTGGATATACTTAGTTCCCTCTCTCTTTGGGAACTCTCACTTTCTTGGTTGCTTGCTCTGATCTTCTCCACACAGGTCCCAAGCAAATGACAATCCTATACCACCTTGTATTTTCTACTGATATCTAAATTTGGGGTTCACTTCCTTTGGTTAAACTCTTGTTTCTTTCTCTTTTAGGCCCCCAGGAAGGTACCTGACATCCCCAGGTATCGGATTCACCAATTCAGAACTCTCCATCATCACCTCACTTCAGCTTCCCAGGTAAGTATCTCTCCAGGATTCTTCTTCTGTTCCCTTCTCTCTGCCATGTCATCTCTCTCTTGTAGTCTCTCCGTACTTCTTCTGTGTTTCTTTCTTCTTCTGTCAGGAACTGATTCCAGGCTCCATTCCCCTTTAAATCCTTCTGGCCATCTCCTGCATCTCTCACAGCTGGCACTCTCCCCTTGCTCTCTCCACCCATGCAGGTCTTTGTTTTTGTTTTTGTTTTCATCCAGGTCCCTCTCCATCTGGGTATCTCTGCCCCTTTCTCTCCTCGGGCTCTTTACCAAGGTAAGTTCTCTGTTTTGTGTTGCTCTCTCGGAGTTCTGTGATGGGGCAAACTTGGGGCAGCTATCTCTAGTTTGCACTTTTAGGTCTCTGGTTCATAATAGCATCTTGAAACATCAAGCCAAGACTATTGTAGCCTATAATAAGCTACCTCTTTAAATACTTTTGTTTGCAACTGTAGCTGTTTGAGCCCAATCTTCCCAGACATTTTTGCATTACACTTTCATTTTTTTTTCTTCCCTTTAGTTGTTACCATTGACAAGGCCTGATCCTGATCTCTCACCAGTGTAAATGAGGAGTTACTTCCTTTGATTTCAATAGAATTAAACTAAATCAGAATCGGTCTTAATGGTAAGTGTCCTGGGGAGATGGGGCGGAGCTTGCCCGTGGCAGCGGCGGAGCCCGAGCGGGACATCCGCCGCTTGTTTGCACCGGAAGCCGGTGCCCGTGCCGGCGGCCGGGAGCCGGCAATAAAAATGGCCGGCCGGAAAGAACGGGGCGGGAGTCCGGAGAGGGGACTCACTGCTGCGGAGGCGAAGGCTCCAGGAGGGGAGCCGGCAGACGATTCCGCACCGGGCGGGAGTGCGGACCCCGGCGAGGAGTGGCCGCCCGCCCAGGCGGAGGGAAGGACAGCGGTGGCAGCTGGACCCCGGACCCCAAGCAGGGAGTGGCAGATCGGCCCGGAGGACGAAGATTCCAGCGACGGGGAGTTCTGGGACTGTGCACCTCCAGCTCACGGGACTTACAGGTCTGGGGTCAGGGCGGGGGCCCGGGAGGGCACCGACGAGGCACAGTAAACGCCTAGACCGGTGCCGGACACTAGCGGCCAGGAACCCGGTGAGGAGTATCCCCGGGAAGGCCCAGGTCGAAGGCTTGGTGCTAGCCGGCTAGGTTTCTCACCTTGGACGAGGAATCCGGTGAGGAGCATCACCGGGAAGGTCCGGGCGAGAGCCGGGGCCTCGAGTACAAGGAGACCCGAGGGGGCGTGAGGCCGGGGTGAAAGGGGGTGGCGGACCCCTGCAATGTGACCGCCGGGGACCCCAGGCTACGGAGAACCAGGAGCCATCCTACTGAACCTAACAGCAAGTCGTGGCAGGCGAGAACCAGGGCAGGAACCTGCTGATCCAACATCTGCTCTGGACCAACGGCATCCCAGGGTGAATAGCAGCACCCATCCACCGTGAGCCGCTATTCCGAAGGGGGTTCAGCCTCCCCCCCTTCTCCAGCCCAATGGTCACAGTAAGGGACAGAAATTACACATAAACCTGTATAAGTAATCAGAAACCGGTTCAAATCTGTAACACAGCGGAAATTTAGGGCACAGAAACTGCTTTCAAAATAGCTGAAAACAATTTACGATAAACCTGGATGGATGTAGTATCAGACTTAACTGATTTGGGTTAAATCAATTTATTGAACTTGTGTCCCAGAAATGCAGCCAAATGCCTGCAGTGGCCCAGGCAAGAAGCTGGGGGGCGTTAGAGCACACCTCCTTGCTTGACTGGAGTAGATAGCCTGGGCCAAGTCTAGTCTGGAGGATTCAAACTCACTCAGTCACCAGCATCCTATGCTTTGCACCTCCGCCACAAACTCCTCCTCAGAGGTTGGGCAGGCTAGATTTGGCCCAGGCTATCTACTCCAGCCAAGCAGGGAGGTGTGCTCTGATGCCCCCCAGCTTCTTGCCTGGGCTGCTACAGGCATTTGGCTGCATTTCTGGAATCAAAAGTGAAAGTCTGTTCATTTGATTATAGGCTCAGTCTACACCAGCAGTTCCCAAACTGTGGGTTGTGACCCCAAATGGGATTGCAACATCAGTGTTTAGGGTTGTGAGATTTTTGTGCCCACAGCAGGGTGCAGGGCTGCAACATGGCTGGAGCAGCTCCAGGCAGGAGAAACGTCTGCAGCCCAGTGGGCAGGACCCAAAACAGGAGGGAGCACCACACTGTTATGGCCACTAAGGTGAGGTGTGACAGTGGCGGTGGCATGGAGTTGTGCTCCCACTATTGTTAGGTGGGCAGGGGGCACCTCAGCTTAGTCATGGCAGTACAGCACTCCCTCCCATCCCAGGTCCTGCCCACAGGGCCATGGAGCCCCCAGGTGGAGGGCAATAGGGCAGAGAGCCCCAAGCCCATAGCAGGCAGCCTGCATCCTCCCCTTCGTCCCCACCATGGGCTCTACTCCAGTCATGCCACCCACAGGGGAATAGACAGGGGGGAAATTAGGCAGGAGCCAGGCTCCACATTCCACTCCAGCCACAGCTGGAGCTTGAGCGCTGCTGTGGGGGGCAGGGAGCTGTGGGCCCTGGCTCTTGGGCACCTCTGGGGTGGGAGGCTATAGGTTGTGATTGAAAGGCACCAGCAGGGCCAGGAGGCTGTGGGTTGGAGTGAGAGCCCATGCTGAGAAAATGGGATCATAAATGGGGTCATGGGGTCAATGAGGAAAAGTTTGGGAAGCACTGTCCTACACACCTTAGACTAACCTGCAAAGATTGCATTGATTCAGCCTTGGGCTTTTTGACTGTCTGTACTTAGCCCCAGTGCATCATGCTTTGAGACTGAAGTGTCTTACCAGTGGTGATTAAAAAAACCAAGTGATTTTAAAGGAGCTGTTTGTTGATTATACAGAGTATAGAATAAAGCTAGCCTTGATTTGAGCTATTGGTAGCTGATTTGTTTTTGCAGTTTGGTTTTAATAACACTTCTTGCTCCAACCCACATTGTTTCTTGGGGGAGGTGCAGGCTTATATGGTGCACAGAGTCAAGGGATAAATTCTTCTTATTTGCCTTTTTTTAAGTAGTTGGATTCAAAACATCAGTCAGTATACAATAGATAATCATCTTCCATTGGCAGAGTCTGGGATGTATTCTTCAGTTGAAAAATATCCTTCAGCACAGAATTAGGTGCTGAAATCCCTTAGAGGGCTTAAGCCCAACTCCATGCCTCAGCATTTTTTACTGGCTAGTTTAACTAATTGCTTGATCAGCATGCTTGTTTTTGTACGTCCCATTCTTGTACTCTCCCATGCATAGGCATAGGGAGGCTAGGCATCTTTGGTTCCACTGGTAAGTTATACTAGCCTCCAGATAAGGTACCTGGAAGTTAGGCATCACAGTACTGAGTGTTGCATTAGCAAAGTCCTTTTCTGGATCAAGCTTTAAACACCCAAAAACCGTGTAATAGTTAAGTATCCTTATTGCTACTATGATGGCACATTGTTCATTCGGTTTGGATCCGGCGTTTTCAGTTACCTATGGTATGAGAACAAGCCCACAGCCACATAGCCTAGCTTCAACATGGCGTTCCTCAAACAGGAGCATGGGGTGAGATTTAAACGTAGATCTCACCCCAGCTTTCAGCAGCATTGGGTGAGATTTAAACATAGATCACAAAAAAAAGTGAAATGGGTAATATGTTAAATCAAAATTGTGCAAACAGTGTCACAAACTTTAAACAGATTGCTGTGACTTATGGCCTAGCTGGCATCTCTTATTTACTTCTCTGCAGATCTTTAGTTTTAGTGTTCTATTTAAAAATAAAAGAAAAATGAAAAGTACAAGTAAAATTTAGTTTAAATCTATGACTCAGATGACAAAAGCATCAAATCCAAAGCCAAGTCTGGCACCCTAGCCTTAACTCCCCCTGCTGTGCCTAGGTTTTAGAAGGAATTAAGATGAGCGATTGTCAGGCCTTTATGTTACAAATCATTTATACAGTGAGGCTCAACTATAACAATACATTAAGATTAGAGTTTCATGCAAATAGACAAAGTAGGAGGATGGGGTGTTTATAATCCTCACCCAAAAGACATCAGATTACATGAAAATCAAATTTGGACTGTGAAACCACCATCTGGAAAATAACACAGCAGGAACAGTGAAGTACAGTGCTAAGTGCAGCTGAAAAGATCATATAAACTAAAGCCTGTTACAGAGGATGTTATGTACTATAAGTCACACCAATATGTGTATATTTGTTATGACTGTCAATAGCCACATCAAAAATAAGTCCAGTGATGGGGAAAAAAACACTAAATATTTACCATCTGCTATACAGCTGGATCACTGAACGATATCCTCCTGGGTATGCATAATAATAAATTAATAGACCTAGATCCCTAGCAGAAAATAAGAAAGATCACTTTAAAGACAGAAATCAGTAAAAATAGTCTGATATTTCACCAGATAAAAAAGAGGGAGAAGGGACACATATAGGGGCTACTCTCATTTAAAGAAACTACACATTCTAGACATGTTTTACTTTTTAATTTAAATGTGTGTCTGTAAATGTCTAAAATGAGCATGAAAACCTGATGAGAGGTATTTATTGTGAATTATGACTAATCCTATAATCATTTCTCTTATAAAGATTTTCTCTCTCTCAAAATAATACAGACCTAGACATATGGCAAGTAAACACCAGTCACACCAGTATCCAGAGTGGACAGCGAACACCAGTTCTCAAGAAAGCTGGTAATAATCTATTTGCATTGAGGAAATGGCTACCCCCAAAGTAGAAGCAGGCACACCATACCTACATTTGTGCAAGTTACACCAGTGCAGTTTAGGTAAGTGCAGTTATTTTTTTTCCCTGGGTAACACTACAGCAGTAAGATATGCCATGGTACAGCTGTATTGCATGCCCACTCCTTGTTTGCATCAATGTAAGAGCTGAGTACACTGGTATAAACTTGTTGTATGTCCAAGGCCAATGAAAAGCTGGACTTTTAGACCGTAATTTTCAAAACTAGAATCCTAAAATTAGATTGCTGTATTCATATATAGGCACCTGCCCATCTTCAAAATTGCTGATGCTAAACAACTTCCAGTTGAGCTCAGCTATACAACTGCCAGCACCTGGCACTACAGTCAATTGAGGTCAATGGGAACTAGTTGTTGCTCAGTGCTCTTGATTATCAGTTGGATGCCTAAAATTAAGCCTGAAATCCAGTGCTTTCCTGGATCAAGTGTTTTAATAATGATCTGTCCATACAAATAGCTGGGTATTTTTCTGGTGCCCCTTCACAGGTCACCATGGCCTCTGAAGACATGGCAAAACACATAGGAGAGGATGGTCTGGGGCCAACTGCTTACAGCTTAAAGTAGGTTTAAATTCTGCCCATGGATTTAGATGAAGAGGTAGAGATTTTTTCCCCCTTTCACAATAATGGCTGCAAATATTGGCCCAGCTACACCACTTCATGGGCAGACAGCCTGAGTGGACCCAAGCTGCCAATACCTAGCAGCAGCATCTGCTCCTTGTCATGACAAGCTCTCTCATTTTTCCTCATCAAGATTGCTTGAATTATCTATAAATTAGTTGTTCTTTTTTGGTCATGTCTTTCCTGGTAGAAACAAATGTCACATCAGTTCCAGTTGAGTTCTGACCAAATTTTTGCAAAGATTTAGGAGGGCCTGGTAGGAACTTCAGACTGCTTTTTCCACTGTGGATCTATACTTCTCAGCTGCTGAAATTAAGCAGAAAGGTATTGTTTCCATTGTAGGCAGAGGTAATTAACAACTCCTGCAAGAAGGACAGGATGCCAGCTTCAAGCAAACAAGCAATCATTCAATTCAGCCTTGCTCAAGTAACTCTCTTTGTACAGTGAGCTTGTGGTTCTCTCTGTCTTATCCTTCCTAAAATCATGCAGTAAGTGGTAGAAAGGCAACCTTGCCATTCTGTGTAATCCTCAGCATTTTGGATTTTGTCTTGTTACTCCCTCTGTCAACCTGTTTGTAGCAGTAGTATAGTTAGGATGGCTTGAGGAGGACACCAGCTCCTGGCACTGTCCCGAGATTGGAAACAAACCAGTCAGAGAGAGGGGATGTTAGTTTTCCTCGCAGGTCCAGCTCTTCGCCTCACCCCGGAGTAAGGGTGGGGAAAGGCTGTCCGCTGCCTTCACCTGATTGGTGGGGGGGAAAGGGAAATACCCCACCAATCATTTCAAACTTTTCCAAAGCTGGTGTGCCGGGCTGCTGCCAGAAAGCCCACCACACACACCTAACAGGGCTAATATTGTGTGGTACCCTTTGGCACTTTTGAAAAGACTGCAAGGCACTTCAGATGTTGTGGCACCCTGGTGGAGAATCACTGCTGTAGACCAGTAGTGCTTAAGCTCCAGCCCATGGGTCAGATCCAACCTGTGGAGATATGTCATTTGGCCTCTCAGGCTCCATGTAGATCCAGAAGTTTGGTGCCAGGGGTGCACTACCAGCGTGAATTGCAGATCTGGCATGCAGGTTTGTGCTAGCATATGGCATCATGTCACAACCAGATCTGGTACACAGAGTTATACCAGTGTGCAGAAACACACCCATGTGCCAAACCTCCTCTGGATCAAGCCCACAGATTGACCGTGCATGCTGGGCCTGGCCAGCCCTGTGCCACTCATTTAGCCTACAGAGCTGGAGAGATTGAGTACCACTGCTCTTGACTGTCCCATGAGATACATAATGAAATATGGTATCTGTAACAGGGACTCAAGCAGGAGCCTTGTTACTTAGGCTAACCCTGGGAGGAGTGACCTCTGAATGCACCCTGTCAGGTGGAGAGAACTGCACACCTGAAAAGAAGTTGGATGATAAGCCCACAAAAACCAGAGATAAAACTGGCAGTAGGGCATTTACAGATTGCCTTCGGGCACCAGAAGAGGAACAAGGGGGTAATCGAGACCCTAGGGAGAGACAAATGGAAAGAAGTCTAACCTGTGGCTGGGAAGGACATCAGGAGCTCCGGACTACCTGAAGACTCAACAGGTCATATCCCAACAGACACTGATGCAACAGATTGTGCTGCTGTGGTGAGACTGGAGGGACACTGAAGTGACAGGAACAGGCTTGGCAGAGAGCTGAATAAAAGACGGAATGTTTGGGACAATGCACAGGGAAACAGTGCTTCAGGTAAGTCCCTGGCCCCACTGGGACAACAACTGTTTAGAAAATAACCAGAAGCGTTGTGTGGGAGCTGCAGGGAACCGCTCCCGACACTAACCATGGACAAAGAGTGAAAGACACGGGGATCACATTACACTAATGAGGCAATTAGCAGTTTAGATTAGTTTAAACAAAGTATCATTAAAAGTTTCAGTTCAGGGTTTTTCTCCCTTTCAAATCAACTGCCTTTGCCAATGGAGTAATTGGCAAGGCTACTGTTACTGTATCTTCTACTTTAAAAAAAATAAATCTATAATTTGAGTGTGTAACATCTGGGTGTTATTCATTGATCCCGGGCTTTAACAACTTACTGATCTCCATCTTTTTCTTCTTAAATCCTAGTCGTGGCAGGCGAGTACTGGACGAACAAGGCTATCACGCAACATGTTCACAGTATCTATAAGAAAACTGTCATGTGGGTAGAATTAATGGTCCATGTCTTCCTCAGATAGTACACATTAGTAAAGCTGCACTGATTTTAAGTAAAGTCCTGGTTCATGTCTTCTTGGAAGTCTTCGCCTAGGTGGGTTTAAATTTCCGCCATAGTATTCTCATAACTCTTTTTCCATCCAGAAAATAAAGTTTAAAATCCATCAGCAAAGGAAAAGCAACAGTTATAATTCTGAGTTCATCTTCAGCAGAATTTCTGCCTCCAAACCTTCTGAGGTAGGATAGGGTTAGTATATGGAGGAGAAGCATTTAGCTCATCCATAAAAGACGAGTATAAGATACTCAGTTGCATATATGGTGGGAGAACGACCCTCTTCAGCACCGCTCAGGAAAGGAGATGCTATCCCCTTAGGATCATAGGATCACAGGAAAGTAGGGCTAGATGGGATCTCATGAGGCCATCCAGTCCAGCTCCCTGTTCCAGGCAGAATCATCCCTGACTAAACATCCCAGCCAAGTGTCTGTCCAACCCTTTCACTTAAAATGCTCTGAAAACTTGTTTGGCATTTGGCCACATGTTTATACATAGGCTGAGAGTAAAACTAGGGGCTGCCTCTGAAGTAAAGGTAATCATATAACAAAGCTAGTTATCTTGTGTTTGGTTCTTGAACTGTCTGGAGGAAAAAAAATAATTTTGAAAGACTTGTACAAGCAATCTCGTAGCACTTCCTTAGAATCATAGAATCATAGAAGTAGAGTTGGAAGGGACCTTGTAGATCTTCAAGTCCAACCCCCTGCCTGGGCAGGAGAAAAACTGGGCTCAACTGACTCCAGCCAGGTAGGCATCAAGCCTCTTCTTAAAGACCCCCAGGTCCTTATAGTGTGATTACTGAACAAAATGTGTACAGTACTTGTACAGTGAGATGGAAGTGATAAAAGGAGTGCCCACACACAGTCTGCCTGTCCACTTTAAAAAAAAGCAGCAGCAGCAGCAGCAAGAGACCAGGCTGTCAAACAGGCAAGGCCAAATTAATAGGGCAGCATGCAAAATAGAGAAAAGGTTTCAGCATGGGGCTTCCTTTATATCTTACTTTTAAATTCATGCTGTTATCAAATTCCTCCAGTGAGATAAGGCTTCAGAAATGTAAGATCCTCCAGAGTGTTTTGGTCTCACAAATTGTAAGCACCTTACCTTCTCTATCCTTTTCTACTTTTACCTCAAAATACTTGAGCCTTCAGTACACTAAGAACATCATTCCACAAGGGTCTGTGTGAAAGCAAATGTTTGTCAAAACAGTAATAAATCAAACTACTTTCACATACCAAAACTGAGGAGCTTGATCAGCCTATCAAAGAGACTATGCAACATGGCTGGTGGCGGTCCCTTCCAATCCCGTGTTTCTAAAGAGATTGGCTCAAGACTCACAGCTAGTATAATTCAACACTTGCATCCTGAAGCTATGTTCATTCACACTAACAAAGAACCTGCCCTGATATTTTCATAATAGACTGACTAAAGGAGTACAAGGAAATAGCTCTCCTTTTTTTCAAGGACTTGGTATGTAAAAGGAATTAAGATTTTTCTGACAGTTTTATCCTGCTACACAAAGACTCTGTGTTAAACTTACATTCAACAATGAGTTTAAACAGACCAGAAAATTGATTAAGTCTCCACTTGCTTCCACCAGTAAAAGGTCTACTGAAATTGATGGGATTACACCAATTATAAGCTAAATATAATCAAGAGTTGAATCCAACCATATCTTTTCAGACCTAAATTAAACCTCAGGGAAATCCTAAAGAGTTTCACTGGGGGGAAAGGTGTACCATGCCATTGCATAAATGAGGTGAGGGAGGGACCCTGGGGCATTTGTATGCCTGCTTGTGCTGCAACACCAGAAGCTTTTAAAAGCACCCAGCACTGCAGCGCATGCATTTGTACAAATGGCAAAATGCACATCAACGCTGAGAAAATGGTGGCAGCACACTTTTGAACTAAAACACATCGAAGGTGTAAAACACATCAGCTCACATGCAGAGCAGACTCGATTAATCGAGTCTGTTCCGATGCGCTAGATCTCCAGCGTGTTGGAGCAGACAAATGTATGTGTACAAATGCGCCTGTTTGTATCTGAGGCTGATCCAGCCAGCTCATTATCAGGTTACTAAGAGCAATTAAGTATCAACTTTATACTGTAGCAAATTGCATTTAGAAGAAGTACTTTCTTCATTATAATAATTACTGAACTATTTATCTGCATAAATGGATCCCAAAATCAGTTGCAATGTGTTTTGGATGAAACAGATGCAACTGATCATGCTGGAAAATGTGTTTTTGTTAACTCATAGAGCTATTATTAAATAGGTCTGACCTATACCTTGAAATTAGCTTAGCATTTTACCAGCAATCCACACTACATCTCTGATTCAGTTAGTCTATACAGTGCACCTCTACCCTGCCTTCTGCCTGACTTCAGAGCAACACAGATAACAATCTCTTAGAACATACCTGAAAGGGACTGAAGTTGAAAGGAAATTTGATTCTACATTCCCTCTTTCCCCTACTAATAGCAAGGGATTTTTCTCAGGTGACATAAAAGGTCTGCAGTGGTTAAACTGGGATTTTGACAAGTAGGAACCATGGTTATCATCAAGCCAATTTATTTCTCCTTCTTCCTAAACAAGATTTTCAGTAAAAAGGCTGTTGGCCAACAGTCCCCTCTCACTACCAGCAAAATACCCTGGCAAGCCATAGGAGTCTGGTTCTAATTCACTTATCAGCCATACTCCTTCTGAAGGGGTCCACAAACACAAAAAAGAACAAAAACCTTCACAGTAATAGCTCCTTTCTCTGGTTAGCTGAGACAGTTTTGTCTTAATTATCTGTATGCTTTCCAGGGAAGGTTACCTGTCTGTTACAGAAATTAACACACTATCAGCACTTGCATGAATAATAATAAACAGCAATCCTGATGATTACAGGACTAGCTACTCTCCCTTCAGCTATCACTGGGAAGAAGCATTCCCTATTCCCTCTCCATGTCATCCTCCCTTTTACTTTGCCTCCTATTACAGCAACATGACGAATATTTGTAAGTGTGTCTCCAGACATGTCGTATATGCCTTACAAGCCCTGCTTTAAGGTGCTGGATCATATACTGTTCAGATACATTCTGCAGCATTGCAAAGCTGTCTGCTACCCCATGTGTCTGGCCATCTGCTCTTGCCTATAGTGAAGATGATATAAAGCCTAAGGGCTCCTATACACATGTAACCCTTCTGCTGGGCACTGGTCAACAGCAACAAGGGCCAGGTTCAATTTTAGGGTACTAAATATATTTGACCTTGGCTCAAGCCCCCACCCTGGTTGTGGTTGGAGGCACACCTGGGAAACACTAAATGAATTACTAGCATGTCCCACAAACAAACCCCATTCCTTGCAAGCAGTATAAATACAAACACCCACATTTATTACAGAGAATAAAACAAAACAAAGAAGACAGGTTAAATAAAACACTATTACTACAAAGCAAAGTTTTTAAGTGGCACTTTCTTGGGGGAGGCTTCACCCATACCCAGGCAGTCTGGACTTGGGGCTCCCCAACAGGTAGTTCTGGGGAACTGCACCCATACACATGCCCTTCAGCAATGGGCTGGAGAAGTGGGGCCACACCAGACAGTACTAAGAGCTGCTTCTTGGGTTCCCTGCACTGCAGGGAGCTGCTCTAGAGCATGGGTCCTTCTGCCTTTCAAGGGACTCCATTGCTCCTAGAGAAGTGGTAGAGCACTGACCTCCACTTCTGCATGCTGGCTTTGAGGGGTTAACTGTGATTTTTGTCAGCATACCACACCCCAAAATTCCTAGTCCTAATCCTAGGTCTGCTGGGCAGAAATTTGCAAAAGAACTCAAAGTAAAGTTCAGGAGGTCTATCTCGGCTTGGGACTAAACTACAACTAGCGCCCAAACACATAGCTTGGTTGGAACAAACTACAGAAAGGGACAAACTCCTTGCCCAAATCTGCCAGCCAGCTGGGGTTTGCTCCAGGGATTAATACCCCCATGGCATTAACCCACTTGGGGGGGGGGGGAAGGGGGGGGGAAGGAAGAGGGAGGAAATAGGAATCTCAGACTCTGAGACTCTCTCTCCCTGTACTTGAGGCTTTCCCATCCCACAGGTTTTGCCTGCCTTTCCAGTGAAGAGTGGGGGAGACTCCCCACAGGGAGCTGGTTTTCTGGCTCCCAGCTCAGCTGCACAGCTCTCAGCAGACCCAGGAGAGAAAATAAAAATCTTAGCTGAGTTGTTCTTATATACCTGGTGTGACATCACCAGGGATCCTGGTTTTCTTTGATAAAAAGAAATCCCTAATTTTTGGTTTTAAAAAAGAAACCCAAAATCCACCTTCTTCCATGATTAAAATTAAACACCAGTAATCTATATATTAGTGGTGTTTCATTTTAATCATGGAAAAATGTGGATTTTGGGTTACTTTTTTAAAATCGAAAATTGGGGATTTTTTTTAACTGGAGAAAACCAGGATCCCTGGACATAACCCAAGCCTTGTCCAATTAGGGAGTGCCACAGTTCAGCCTCTTTCTTGCTCATCTGCATGGACGATCTTCTGCATCCTCTAACCAGTGAGGCCAGAAGGTTTTACATATTTTGCCCAGATACAGGCCCCAGCTTGCCATGTGCTGAGCACATGGCCAAAACAACAGGGGCCATCTTGCCCACACAAAACACACACACCACAAAAACCAAACACACACACAGACACACAATATACAATCCAGTGTATGTGTGTGGATATTACACACGTGACTGGAGCTCTCCTCCAATGTGTGCTAATTAGCATGCATTGGAGGAGACTCAGTTAATCAAGTCTGCTGGAGAGTGCTAAATATCATCCTCCAGCAGCCTCCACATCACATGTATCAGCATCCCCATGTTTCAAAATGGTGGTGGAGGAGCTTTAACTAAAACTCACTGAACACGCTGTAGTTAATGTACCCCTGCTGCCATTTTGAAATGCAGAACACTAAAAACATGTGACACTGCCGGGGCTTGGGCAGTGTCTGGCTACTGATCAGCTGGGTTCTTATAAGAGAAAAGAGGAACCAAGGGGATTTTGCAGCTGAAGTGGTCCAGGGTTTTGGTTACCAGAAGCAAAGATATGACAAGAAAATTTGAGCTGCTTTTAAAAAGGAGAGCCATAGTGTTTGACAGCAGAGAGGCTGCAATGAAACTGTTATCATGGGGTGGGGACTACCTGCCAGCTGGGATAACTAAGCCATTTGCCTGCCTCTTGAGCCATGTTCCTGAATGTCATCTCAAACACTGAAATTATATGACAGAAACAATTTAGCTGGTGGGAGCATTGGCATCTATCTAGGCTACAGCATCTGCACAAAAAACAAAGAAAGAATTGCAAGAAGCTTTGAAAGCAAAAGTAATCAGAAACTTTAAAAGCTTCCAGCAAAGTAATTTCCATACTGTCATACCATGACTGCATGTCTATTGTGTATCATTTGGATTCACTGAAATAAAATGCCAAGCCTTTGGTCCATACTTTTTTGAGACAAGAACTGAAATTGATTTTTTAGTCATGCTGTTCTTTGCTGGATTTGGTTTAATAAAGGAGATCCCAGAGGGGCTATATGATGGGTTTTTAAACAAACACAGTGAAGTGTAGCTTAACCTCAACAGCCTTTTACGTTATGTTTATGCATGATGCTAGAATAGATAATTACAGCCAATGTCTTGCTCACCTCTCCAGAGCTGTACACATTGAATTTGCTTTTTATTAAAAAGCATTCTTCAGAGGAATTGCTGGGTTATGTGTTTTCAGTGGAATCACATATTTTAATTTGAATTATATTGGAAACTCTGATTTTTAAGGCCAACTAGAGTAAAGGTCCTTCATTAAAACTTAATTTCCACTTAATTATATTCTACTGCCTATGACTGGGCAGTATATGCATAAAAGGTACAGAAAGCGATGTCAAAAGTGGAAGGTGTGTGTCAGAATCAGGAAAAGCTACAATTGCCTAGCAACCTAAGGAAAAAAATGAGCCTGGCAACTGAATAAAAGACCTAACCACAAAGGGAGGGTTTGACAGAAGAGAGAAACAAACATTTACAATGCTCAAACCAAAGAAGTGGAAGAAATGTGTGCTGCTAGTCTACAAGCCATGACAAGAAAGCATTGGAAATAAATACCATTTTTAAATGATTGAACTCAGTGTAGATGCACAGTATTCCTAGGCACTGGGAAGCAATACTACCAGTCATGGTTGGATATTACCAATTGTATTTATTTTAACTTTATACCATAGTGAGAGAAAACAGGATATTTTTACAAAGCCATGACCACTATCATTATGAGAATGCATGCTGAACACAACTATCCCTGTTCTAATAATATAGCTCTAATAGCTGAATTAAAGGAAAATCTCCACTGACTGCTATTTATTAATACATAGGCAACTAATTTTTTTCATTTTAAATATTATAATTATATTAATGACAAATTTATGGATATAACTACCTTGCAGTCACAGAAGTGGCTGCTCGATAGTGTAGAAACACCCAGTGTGACTTGAAATTAGCTAGCCTGGATACCAATAGCAGTTTAGCCATAATACATTGCAGGTTAATTTATCCTGCCAAGAAGATATAACTACCAAACAAAGGTCAAGGGCTACTCAGAAAGAAGGGAAAAAAGCCTCTATGCTTAATGGTTTCCCTTTACTGAAAAGAAAGGGAAGCAACAGTCATTTTGATTAGTCTATAAGAGGGTGCGTTGTGACAGTCCCACGTTGCCAAGTAGAAGCCCTTTCTGTCTCTCTTGTCGTGAGCCTTTTGGCTATCTTTACTGCAGGCTTTTTCTTCCTGCTGCTTTGTGGTTACAAAAGACTATGGTTTACTGATAAACTGTGATATCATTTAAATGTTAAGGGCTTGCCTATTTCCTGTTGAAGGTAAGTCTGCCGGAGGGAAGTGTGTAATGAGGATCTTGTATTTTAAGTTTCAGTTACAAATTAATCATTTTGCAAAAAGGCAAAGTAACTTCTCTCTCTCTCAGTGAATTTTTATGTTGTACCTGTTGGAAATTGTTATAGACTTGTGTACAATTTACTGTTTTGTTGCTGCTGCCTCAGGAAAAGTACTACCAAGGTTGATTTGGTTACATTTTGTATTTAAACTTCTCTTTTTATGACAAAAATTTAACAGGTGTCTTTTGCTAAAGTTCCCATTTGGCACCCAATACTTTGAATTCTCCTGTTTTGTTCAATGGCCCATTGTCCAAGACAACACAGCAGAAATACTATACCTTCACCTACCTCCCCACAGTTCCTGGCTATGTCTTTTCCAGATAATCTACTAACTAGAAGCTCCCTGCTGTTGAAAGGGATCAAATCTATTTCCATGAAGGGGTTGGGATTTTTTGATGATGCCATACTGTAAATTAGCATGCTGCACACTGTTCTTTTGCAAGAAACACGTTTTTTGTGATACCTTTTATTGAACCAACTGTATAATTGAGAGAAATGCCAGGCAAGCTTTTGGGCACAAAGTTTCCTTTGTTACATCTGGGAAAGAAGCAAGAACATCATAAACTAACTAGCAGATAAAATAATGGCTTGTGTTTCATTCTATAGTTGTGGCTTTTATCCCTAGGTGTGACATTCATACCTATCTCATGATGTTAGTCCTTAGATCTGCTGGTTATTGGCTGGTCTTGTATACACATCTTCTCCCTGGTGAAGGAGGTGGTACTCTGGAATTAGGCCTTCATAATCTAGCCTAATCTGGTGTAAGAATGGTTTTCTGCCCCTAACACTTTATCTGGCGCTTTCACTGATTTGCCTGAAGCCTTCTACCAGAAAGGTTAAGATGCCATAGCCTGTTGATCAAATCTGTTTACACTTTGACAGAATCCTCTGTCTAGAAGTAGCCTGGAAATTATGCCCTGCTTTACACATGTGCCACCAGATGTGAATCTCCTGAGTGCTGCTATTTTCTCAGCAGCTGCAGCACTGCAGTTCTCAATAATATGCACTGTAGCATTTGACAGCTCTCAGCAGCAACACTTTTTTGTGAAGCTTTCTAATGGCTTGGGATAAGACTGCACGTCTATGTTGTGCCTTCTGATGAATTGATGGAATCATTCCATTCCATAAAGTACAACTAGTAGCTACTTTTCTATATAAGTATAAAGGCAATACCCTTTTTTATGCCTGTCAGGGCTGCTGGTTTTGCATCAGTGTTGTTGCAATGCCTCCTTCCCAAGAATCATACTGTAGCTCTAACTGATCTGCAGGGTTTTAGGACTGATGTTTCACTTATTATTTCCTCTGTTCTTTCAAATGTTTTTTTTTTGGTCTCTGGTCGTTCCCATGCAACATCATTATATATTAATTGTTTCAATGGTTTACAGGCTTTTGATAGATGCATTCTGATCTAGAAAGGTGGTTGTCTGTGCCTGTATGTTGCTGGATTACTGTTGCATTCTTTTGTTGCAGCCTTTCATTTGTGCATTGTTTGTGCATTGTTTTAATGGCTTTCAGTTTCTCTGTGCCTGACCAAAGTTCCTTAGAAGTTAATAGATGTCCAGGGCTAGGGATCTCAGTTCTTTCCTGTATCAGCATATCTGTATTTAACTTAATATTCTACTCCTGGCATCTATTTAGTTAAGGGTGGGGGGGTTCCAGTTGGTACCATACTCAGTCATTAACAATGGGTGGTGTATATTGTTCAGCATTTTGGGGTCAGCACAGAAATATATTTTACCTATTTTTTTCTCACTAGCCTATGAGGCAGCTGATCTGCTGCATGCCAGTTCCAGCAGGTGTAATAATCAGGGATCCTGGTTTTCTCTGATTAAAAAAAAGCCCCAATTTTCAGATATGAAATAGTAACCCAAAATCCATATTTTCCATGATTAAAATGAAACGCCTCTTTTATCTATCTATCTATATAATGGTGTTTCATTTTCACCATGGAAAAATGTGAATTTTAGGTTACTTTTCTATATCTGAAAATTGGGGAGGGGGTTAATCAGAGAAAACCAGGATCCCTGGTAATAATGCCTTTTCTTTGCAGATTTGCCATTATTTTCTTCAACTGGGTATCCACCAAGACTGGTAGAACTCTATGTTTTGATAGTCGATGAGCAGCATGTGAGGATCGATTTCTGGCTCCAGCTTGCCCTCAGGGAGACTGTGTCTTTGAAATATCTCCTGTGTTCTGCTAAAATCCTGGATTGCGCCTCCAGTGAGTGAGGTCTACCTCTGTTGTACTGCAGTCAAAGTCCTAGCATGTATTATCCTGATGTTGAGCAGGAGATGGTATAGCTGTATGTCAGCTACTATCAATATCAAGGGGTAATGCTTCAAGTGATAGCTTTCTTATTGACAGTTGACATTTACCCATTGGCCTCAGAATGGTTTTAGTATGCATCACCAACAATTGCTCATGCTTCTAAAGTCTAATATTGCCATTTTATTTGTCAGATACACTCTCTTCCTTGTCATGGATCTCACTAGCTTGACTACTGGCACCATGCTTTATAAGGAATAATGTAAAAAACTAAGTAATAACAACAAGTAAACAATAAAATGAAAGGAATCTCTGTTCCTCAAACAGACTGGCTCTTTATGAAGAAAGCCATTTACTTAGATACTGCAGCTACAGCTCACTAAATGTATTGTGCATGCCAAACTGACTTTCTTGTGTCTCCTTCAGACTTCCTTCTTGCAACTAGTGTTCCTCTTTCTAAGTTCTAGGTTAGTTGTTACTGGCCACGCACCCCCTGTCCGGTGCAGGACAAAAGCAGTACAAAATTGACACGATTCTTGACAGGGTCACAGAAGCAAATTTGACCAAGCTGTAAAAAATTCACTCTGCTGCTTCTTGATAAATAAGATAGACAACAGCAGAAGCTATGGACTTGTTTAGCTGCACACTCAAGAAGACAAAATTACATCAGCTGACATTGGGTTTCCTTTAGGAAAGTAACTTTGCCATCATAAAGTTTTCATTTAAGGAATACATTTTAAATTCTGGAGAAATTCATAGTATAAGCCTCCGCACTCACCAAGGAAAACCTATAAATAACCATTGGCAGGTGGGCCTACTGTACTTTTAAGTTCTGTTTTTTTCATCCTTCAATTCTGAAATACAACATTAAAAAAGCACCCCTATGCTTCACCCACAGCTGTGCAGAACAGAGCACCCAAACTAATACAGAGAAAAAGTTTTCAGAAGGAAATCTTAACCTAGTACTTTGTAACAGAGAACTCTGTAGGCAGGTTTTTTTTAACCAAAAAAGGAGCTGCCTCTCTCTATAATAGATATCTTTTTGTCTTATTTAATTCAAAACCTACTCATCTAATGATCCAAAATTAAAACCACTCTAAGCCTATCCTTTTTTCAATTTTACTAGGTCATTATTGAGGCAAAATTCCCATTGACTTCAAGTTCTAAATTCTCCCTTAAATGAGTTATTTCTACAGAACAGATTGGAAACCTCATGAGGAAATTCACAGAGTTCTTTCTGAATTCTTCTTTTAGAAAGCTGCTTTTATCCCTCATACCTCCTCTGAAAGAGTAAAAATATCACAGTACTTATCAGATTCTGAAAGCTACAGCAATTAAGAACTACTCCTTCAGTGCTAAAAGTATTCAAAAAGTGGCACAGCTTGCATTCATTCTTTCAAGATCTCAAAATAGTGATCCAGGCTTTCACTAATATAATATATAATCTAGACATTTTTGGACTCTACAAAACAGATGACTTTTCTTCTTCAGCTCTCAAACTCAAATGCTTTCACACAAACCTCTTTTCTTTTTGCCATAGCACTCTGAAATATGGTCTCTTGCATTTTTTCTATTTTTTTTCAGGGATGATGATAGCACTCAGGCAACAAAAGGAAAAATATATTTTTTCTACCTTGCTTCCATTGAAAATACTATCCATTAATCCAGCACTGGACAGAAGTCTGAAAAATGATTACACTGTTTCTGGTCATTTCTTACTGGATACTGCACTACAGATCACATGAGTAAAGGGAAATTACACTTATATTCAAGTCAGGTATTTGTGTTTCTACCACTCTACCATTCTGCTAAAGTAATTGTAGAAGTACATCAACATACAATACATTAGAAGAAACATCTTGAGTCATCAAGTCCAGTACCCTTCAGTCCCAGGGAAACCATATGAGAATATCCTTTGATCACCTGATCAAATTCTATATTGAAACTACTGCTGTAGAAGGCCACCATGACCTCCTCTGGAAAGTTGTCCCAGACCTGGTCTGCTCTGATAGTTAGAAACCAGGGTGTCCTGTCCACCCTCTTCCCCCATACAGAGAGCAGCTGCATCCCTTAGCAGCCATTGTTTTGTTAGGCAAAACAAACTGTTTTGTCTCTTCTCATAAACCAGGGTCTCCATACCACTGGCATTATCCAAATAATGCCTTTCTGCATGTTTCATATGCCAGAAAATTAATTTAGACTGGATGTATGGAGCCATGTGCAGTATTCCAGATATACTGTAGAATGACATTAAAATACAATTCCCCATTTCTACTAGAAATCTCACCTGATACATTTTAGGACAGAGGCGGGCAAAATGTGGCCCGCGGGCTGGATGAGACCCACCAGGCCATTCTATCTGGCCCACAAGGCCCATAAAGAATTTGGAAAATTAATGTTTATCTGCCCCTGGCTGCCTGTCATGCAGCCCTCGATTGCTTGCCAAAACTCAGTAAGTGGCCCTGCACCCAAAATAATTGCCCGCCTCTGTCTTTGGATGACATTAATCAGTATTTTGCATGTGGCTATGTCACACTGGTGGTTCATAGGCATCCTATGATCGATTCACACACTTATGTTTTTCTCCTCCCCTGTTATTTCTAGCAGATGACACCCTCACTTTATAGCAAAAATTCTCATTAGCCATAAGTGAATGCACCTGCAGTTCATAATACTAAATGTCACCCTAATTCTATTATTCCACTACTCAAGGCAATTCAGTTCTTTTTTCATTAGTCTATTACATCTTTATCACCAGGGATCCTGGTTTTCTCTGATGGAAAAAATCCTCAATTTTTTAATTAAAGAAGTAACCCAAAATCCACATTTTTCCTTGATTAAAATGAAATGCAACTAATATATAGATATACACATCACGGTGTTTCATTTTAATCACAGAACAATGTAAATTTTGGATTACTTTTTTCAATCTGGAAATTGGGGATTTTTTTAATCAGAGAAAATCAGGATCCCTGCCTTATCATACAATGCTACCCCATCAGCTGAGAGAGGGCTCTCATAAAAGAACCTGGATAAGTTCAACCATTTCATGTATGCTCCAGGCTCAGATCAATACATTCTGAATAACTCAGAAATGTTGCAAATACTATAAAACAAAATAAGGATAATACTATGATGAAGATAGAGTTTCTTACCCAGCTGCTCACACAATCTGGACTAACTAAGCAAGAGGTAGGGCCTCTCCCATACATTCTAGAATGCTGTTCCCATCATATTCACCACATTACATGTGGTGCATGCCAAAAGCTAAATGCTGCTGCATGCCAGGGGTTCAGGCCGTCCAATAGCTGTGTCTACCTGATTCTCCACTTTTCCCTAACCCTTATAATTTGCTTAATGCTTGTTGGAGGGGGATTATTTTTTCATTATATAGTGATGTGGGTAAATTGCATTTTGAGTTGTTTTGTTTCTTTTCTTTTTTTTATTAAGATACCAGTAAGACCTTTGCATGAAATAGGCATTAGATAAAATGGAAGGATGCCATTAGATAGAGCAACAGGGCCAGAACTCAAGGGAACCCTCCAGAGCCCCACATACTTCCTCTCTTGGATAAGCAGTGGGGCAGCTTCAACAGGAAGGATGAAGAGCACTCTGTGTCCTGCCTAGCCCCCAGCTTGGTGGTTAGAAGATTTAGATTTCAACCTTCTCTGGGTTAGGGGACTCTAGAACTTGGACAAGTACCCTAACAATTAGGCTACTGAGCTGAAAGGTGGGAAGGACTTCCCCCTACAACTCTATTTTTGGGGTGTCTTTTACAGCATTATGTGCCTAGCCATGTAGAACAGAATTACAACGGAGAATAAATATGCAGAATAGAAATTGAACTGAGATGAGGGGTGTCAGACTTGATGATCTGTTCAGGTCCCTTCCGACCTACCAACTATGAAACTATGGGGGAGTAGAATATAAAACCTATATATGTAGCTCTGATCTGACAATCTTTGAAGTGAAGAAGGCTTTTGTCTTAACACTTTTGGAGATGTTCACATGCAGGGTTTCAACCCTGCGCTACAAAATATTAGTTTTAAGATTACAAAATTTGGATTTGGGGGTATTTTTTGAGAATTAGTACCATTGTAAATTATAATTAACCAATTATTTCCTTGATATTTTCTTCACATTTTGTAAGTTTAAGAAAACTTGGTATTTAGCAGACTGCATGTATAAGATACAGTTTTTTCTCATGGACAGAACCAAGGCAGGAAGAGAAGACATTGGTCCCAAAGAATGGAGATGAAAATAAACATTACATTAATTCTAGTTTAAAGTTATATGACAGCCCATTACCAAAATAATAATAATTATAACAATTATAATTACAATAAAAATGAATCAAGAAGGGGGGGCAGGGAAATCAAGAAATAAATTGAGAGAGAAAAAAGATGAACAGCAATTCAAACTCAATACACAATGTGAAACAATCCCTCTCCACCCCCCCGGTCTATAGTAGGAAACTGTCAACTGTGAGTCAGTACGTCTCTGGGGTACGAAAGCATCCACAAGCCTCAATAACAATTTTCTGATAATAGCACTGAGAGTACTTATGTCTTATCTCTGACCGCATAGATGGGGCTTTTTGGCACCACATGGGGAATTCATTGCTGACAATCATTGGCAATAAGTCACCTTCCTGAGCTGCAACTTCACTAGGAAAAACCAGATGCATAATTCGCCTTTAGGAAACCCTACCTATAATAGTAAAAGATAGCAGTGGTGGAGTGCAAAGAGTGCAGACGTTCTTACAACCACATCTCCTAACCCCACTTTGGGCACTTGCCTGAAGAGCCATAGCCAGATTGATGGCTAGAAAATGGTATTTAAAGGTTTGCTTTTGGGAACTGGCTTGTAAGTAAAATAGATATACATTAGGACAACGGTCCAGGGCAACGGTTAATTAATTTCTAAAAGCCTGTTTGTGACAGTTTCCTTCAAGGCCCACTGTGTGTGACACAGGCAAGGAGTAAGCAGACACATAGGCTGGGAAATTGAAGACATGTACCACAGTGTTTCATAACAGAAATAAGGGACTCTGGTATATTGGCCAGGTTACAGGGCCCAGCTGCAGAGTCCTTGGGATTTCTGGTTTTGGTAGATGAACCAAATTAGGAGGACACTAGAAAGAGCCAAATTAGGATGTGTGCATGTGATGGGCTTGTGAAACAAGGGAATATGCTGACAGGACAGAATATGGACAGTATGACAACCACAGGAAGACCAATCAACAATGCCCAAAGATGAAGAATCATGAGAGAAGAGAAAGAATACAAAAGGAGGGATTTTAGAGCAGAAAGGGGTCCCCAAGAGGAGAACTGAGGCCACCATGGACAGAGGGCATACCACCAGCTGGTCTCGCCACCCCACTGGGGAGTGGACAGTGGGCCTCAGCCTCCAACCTCCAGGCTGCTGATATCTGACATCCAAGAAAGAACCTCAGGGTGAAGCTCGCTTATTGGCCAGATGTACCTTGATCCTGTGACCACTGTATGACCGGTAGATATAGAACTGTTTGCATTATTCTTATCTACTATCACTGTGTATCAATAACATTTGCCTATTATTGAATAGGGAGGTCATGGTCGGTTTGAGGGTTTGGGTCTGCTTAGAACAAGGTTTCTGTGTTATAAATCCAGTACCAACAAACTGAGCAATGGAGATGGCTGCTTTTCTTCAGAAAGGTTACACATGTGCTACCCTCATTGTTCCTTGAAGCATCCTGCCTGCATCTATGGAAGCTGAAGACCTCAAAGCATTTCTCTTCTCCATACACACACCAAACTCCGTATAAAAGAAGGCCCCCCACCTGTGATTTACAAGATAGCTCAACCTCATCAACCCTCAGGTTGATGCTGAGAACTATCATTGTTAAAAGCAAGAAATTGTTTGATCCTGTATTGTTCAAAATGATAAATGCAGTAAAATATGATCTAAAGATGAAGAGAAAAATCTATGCTACAAACAGGCTCATTTAGTGCCTTTTTGGTTTTAGTGCCAAAAAGCCACTTTTATTAACCATAATAACATTGAGTGTGCTAGCACTCGGGCTTATAAAAAAAACAAACCTTAAAAATAGTGAAAAGCTTTGAGAAATACTCTTATTAATACAAAAGCAAAATTCATGTTGTACCACCCTCAAGGCTTCTGAGGCCCATTTCATATAGCCCAAAGATACTTTGCCAAGTGTTCAGTGGTATCCATCTTGTATGCTAGAGTTCAGACTTAAGACTATGAAACACATTATCAGGGAAGGCTCTTAACTCATTTTCTGAAAAAATGATGGAATTAACTGAAATTAGATTCCAACCATTTCTAATTTTATTTCTTTTCCTTTCAGTGTTTTTCTTCTGCTGCCATCTCTCTCTCTGGCACATTCTTTGTTTCTGTCTTTTTCCAGTGCTACAATCTGTTTCCACTGTTTTTTTCTCTGCTCTTCTTGTTTCCCTCCCACCTCCAATATCCTGCTCATTTCTTCCTCCCTACTTATTTCTCTCTTCCTAGCTGATACACACATACAGTCCTCTTGCCATTTCTCTTTCCTCCCTTCCATTCCCCTATTTTAGCAGATGGCTAAACCAAGAATGTCACAGGAACAGATTGTTCTCATGATATTTCATTGTAAATACTGCAAGAACAACCACACTCACTGTATTTTCACCAACAGAGAGACCCAGAACACGTAACCAGTATTTCAGATTCAGCTGTTTCTCAACAGAACATGCTGGTAAATGGGGGCTTCTGCTTTCTTAAAAAACAGAATATTCTCCTGGCCCCTATTCTGTAATTTAAAGTGGCATTGTAGTTCTTAGGCTGGTTGCAGACATGATTCAGAAGCAAGACAATACAGAAATAAATAGGTTTCTTGGCAAACCTGTGATAGGTTTTTACATTCCATTTTACACAGTGAAGTTAAAAGGCATTGATCCATCAACTATTTCCCAAATGTTTCAGGTTTGGCAGAAATGCAGAGGAAGAAAACCAGCTTTATATTCTAAGATTATGGTAGAAGTACTAAAGGGTCAATCTTACGGTCATTTCTGTAGTAGGCTGAGCTTATTATGCATGCCAGTGGTTCCCTGCAGGCAAAACATTCACTTTCCTACTAGCTCACTGCCTGTCACCATCTAATTCCATTTCAAGGACTCACTACAGCACCTCCCACCACTTCGCTAACCCCCGGGTTTTTTTCCACAGCTCTTTTTCTTCCTCTCCGCATGCTAAAAACTAAATGTACCCCACCCTTCCCCTTCCTGCTGCATGCCAGAGGTTTTGTGTGCCCTCCAGAAGCTGTGTCTTTCCTGATTCTCCACTTTACCCCTAGCCCTTATGCCTCCCCCAATATTTCCCACTTCTATCTCATACCAGGGTCTAAGCTTCTACCAAGAATTTTGGCATTAACTTATACCAGGGCTTTTGATGCACTGTTCCAGAACATGGGCCAATGCCCACTAAGTAGAGCTATCAGCCTCCATTAATAAGGGGGACCACTAAGGGAACATCAGTGATTGCTTGGGACAAATAAAATACAAAACAGAGATGGGAGTGAAGGCCAGAGGTTCAAAACAAGTGTGGGAGGACACCAAGCAAAGCACACCAGACCAAAGGTACACTGCCACAGACACCCTAAGCCTTACGGACTAGATGCATGGCTCCAAAACCTTCCCTTTACCATGTCCCATGCCTCACAGGTGGTATATAAATATTATCTTCCTAGTAATGTCTTGGCCTAAGTCATGCTCCTGTGGTCACTGGGCTCTGCCCCCTTGTCACTGCGCCCCTCTGGTGTTGGGCTCTGCAGTCCCTGCCACTGTGCCTCTCTGGCGCTGGGCTCTCTGTAGCCCTGTAGCTGTGCCCTTCTCTGGTGCTGGGGCTCTGCACAATCACGTGCCCCAAAGAGGCCTCCTCCTCCCCCTATTAGCCTCATCCAGGTCCACCAGTGCAAATTACAACAGAAACACAAGCCCCTGGGCTACAATATAGCAATAACAGTGGAGGCCACAGTCGGCCCATTTAAGAAAGTAAACTTCTCCCTTAGTATTGAGTGCCTCCTAGCCCCAGGTACCTTAGAATCTCCCGAAGCCCTATTAGTCTTGCAGGCAGCAGATCAGGCAATCAAACATCCCCACGTAGCTCTTTTGCGCAGGAGATGCTTCCCCTGGCAGGTGCTGGAGAACTAATCCCTGCAGTGGCGACACATAAGGGGTGCACGGGGTGCCCATGCACCCTCTGAGAGCTCCGGTGCACCCCCTAACTAGCTGCATTTGCCACTTAGGCGATGGGCAGGGGGGCAGGTGGGAGCACTGGTGCCTCCACTGCAAGCGCCGGCCAATCACTGCACCCACTCCCACAAGTGGCCGCAGCCACTCCTGGAAGTGGCTGCAGCAATCGGCCGCAGCGATCAGCCATCGTGGGATCAGCAACAGGGGGACCCCTCCCCCCACACAGTCAGCGGGACTGGTCGCAGGGGGAGCATGTGCCTCCCCTGCCTAAGGCAGCATCAGTCACCCATGAACCCCTGCCAGCCCTAGCCCTGAGGCTTACATGTGCCCAGGGCCCTGCCTCCTTCTGGTCAGCTGACTTGGTGCAGGTGCCAGCTAATTTCCTCATTAGGCAACCTGCAGCTGTGGAGCTTTGTGTCACTCACAGGACTCTCTAGCCAGGCTACTTCTGCTCTCAAAGGAGCAGGCTTGCCTTAGTGCCCTGCAACAGCTTTTTTATTATCTTCTGGCTATTGATTGTTTATCACTCCTTTAGCTTTCATAGTCAATGGCCTATCTTTTTAATTTACCAGTATCATATATATTCATTTAATTTCCCTTTTTCCATTCTTTCTTTATAAAATGTCTTAGCACCACTTCCATGTCTCTTTTTGACCAGTGTGGATTCTTGCCCAGCATAACTTTTTTGTGCCTGTAGTTTTGGTACATCCAGCAGGATGTCCTTGAATGATTCCCAGTTTTCATTATCACTTCCCATTTTCAATTTATGTTCTCAGGCAGTTTTGCCAACAGTTTTTTTAAGCTTTGGAAAACTGGGTTTTTTAAAGTACCAATGATACTTATTGTTGGTTGATGCCATATTCTGTTTACACAAAGTAAATATAACTGGATCGTGATCACTGGTACCTAGGCAACCACTAGTTTTTAAATCAGTGATTAACTATTTTTGTCTGCCAGAACGAAGTCCAACATTGAGTTTTCCCATGCTGGGTTCAGGATTTACTATGTTAAGAAACTATCAACTCTGGTTTGCAGGGGCCCACAGGAAGTTTTATTCCTGATTAAATAAGATCTCCAGCAAATGTCCTCCAGTTTTAAATCAAAGATGATAACAGATTTTTTTTTCCCCATATGTTATGCCCATACATTTAAGAAGAACTTTGCCTAGTTCTGTTGTGATTATTTGGCTTTATGATTGTTCGTAAGAACTCTAATCTGAGAGCATTCAAGGTCCTGTGATTCTGAATAGTCTATGACTCCTTAGAAAGCAACAATGCCTTTGCTGACCCTCCATTTCTCCTTTCACTCTCACGCTATGGATTCTGTGTATCTCTCGCCCTTCCCATACCGAGATGGTCCATTCTTGCCACTATGCCAGGGACTGTGTGCCCCCATCTTTAAACTGATGCCAGAAGCTCTGTGTTCTTGTCCAATTCCCTTTTCTTTCTTGTCTTTTCATTTCCCCCTTTCCCATCGCCATTTTATTTTACATTAGTTTCTTTCTCTTGCTCGTATTAACTGCATTGAGAAAATGGAAAGAGCTAAAATGAAGGGCACTGTTATTCTGGAATGTGCCAATAACTTCTAACAACTGTTGTTTTGATTTATAGACACAGGGATGGATGATTCTGGTACCTCTGCTAAGCAGATGTTAAGAACTGTCTCTCCCATTTTCAGATCTTCTGATTTTTTTTCCCCTCAAAATCAATTGAGTTCTGCCCTTTCACACTTAGAGCATTCCCTGAAGTTTAGGAATGTGATTATATTACATCCACGTAGAGAAATGCTGTCACATTTAAAAAGCAAATATATGAGGTTAAGATATATTCAAAAGGGGAATGAAAAATTCCAGAGGCTGATGATGCATTCTCTCTGAAAACTTTGCACTCCCCTTGATGGTCTCATTGCAAAGTAGACAAGCTAAAACTGAAAAGGCACTGCTCATGACTAGAAATGCTGCTTGTGGCATTGGCCATGCAGTAGAGGATCTTCTAAACAAGGGGAGAATTAAAAGATTACAAATATTAACTTCTGAAAGGAGAAAAGAAAAAAAAGTGATATGATAGATGAATTAATATTGAACAATGAATATGAAAACCAAGCCATTTTCCTTCTGTTTTAACTTTCCACAGAAACTTCCCTGAAAAGAAGAAGAGCACAGTCAAAAATAAAGTAAAATACATTTTAAGTGAGTGAAATAGATTGCTCTGTTATCTGAAGTTGACCGGTGTTACTCTGCAGGCTATTTCCAAATCACTCTCTGTGATTTACAAATTTTCCAAGGGAGATCCATCTAATTGGCAGCTTCTCCATATGAAACCACGGTATAAGCTGATGATTACTGAAACTCAGCAATAAATGTTCCTACAGTGTATTCAGTAAGGAGCATGGAACTATTGCTTTTCACAGTATTTCTTGTTATTATTATTGATTATGATTATCATCATATCACCTGTAAACCCAAGTCATAGAGCAGGACTTCAGTATAAGAATTTTGTACTGACTTGGAATCATAAAGGACAGCCTTTTCCCCCAAGAACTTGAAAGTATAAAAGAAAAGGCAGCAGATGGATGCAGACAGACCAAAGGGGGGATAGAAGAAAATGATGAAACAGTATTGGTCATCATATTTGCAACTGGCTCTCTGCCCAGTGTCAGAAGCACTGTTAGAAAGAATGGGCGCTAAACAAGATGAGTCAGTGGTGTAATTTTATATGGCAACTGCTGAATTTGTATGAGACATGCTGACACCAACAGAAAAAAAATAAGATCAACCACTTTAGTCTTCCAGTCAAATTGCCCTCCTCACCCACTTCCTTCACATAGCCATCTCCTTTCCTTTCCGACTGTAAAATAATTTATAAGGATGAATCAAGCTAGCATTAAACTATCCCATTACAGACATTTGGGTAAGATTTGCCTTTTTTTAAAATAATTGTAGACAGCAGTTGACCTTTGGGGGAAAGTGCTTATTAGACCCAGTGTAGCTATCCCCATCCCACATGTGGGTGCTGAAACTGACACATTGGTGGACAGATATGCATATGTGCACCAGTTTAACTGCCTACATGCAAGATTACAGCCCAGAATTTAAAAAGCGGGGTTCCCTTTAAAGGCCAATCATACAATCACAGAAAGTTAGGGTTGGAAGGGACCAACCTCAGGAGGTCACTTCGTCCAACCCCTTGCTCAAACCAGGACTATCCCCAACTACATCATCCAAACCAAAGCTTTGTCTAGCCAGGTTTTGAAAACTTCCATGGATGAAGCTTCCACCACCTCTCTAGGTAACCTGTTCCAGTGTTTTACTACCCTC
Source organism: Crocodylus siamensis (assembly GCF_052110815.1). Classification (NCBI taxonomy): domain Eukaryota; kingdom Metazoa; phylum Chordata; order Crocodylia; family Crocodylidae; genus Crocodylus; species Crocodylus siamensis. The sequence continues at coordinate 340,260,352 of NC_143395.1, read as the reverse complement.
CTAGTGAGAAAATTCTTCCTAATATCTAACTGAAACTTCCCTTGTTTCAACTTGAGACCATTGCTCCTTGTTATGTCATCTGCCACCACTGAGAACAGTCTAGCTCCATCCTTTTTCAAAACTCTCCTTCAGGTAGTTGAAGGCTGCTATTAAATCCCCCCGCAGCCTTCACTTCTCTAGAATAAATAAGCCCAGTACCCTCAGTCTTTCCTCACAAGTCATGTCCCGCAGCCCCATCACCATTTTTATTGCCCTCCACTGGACTCTCTCCAATTTGTCCACATCCTTTCTGTAGTTGACAGCCCAAAACGGAACACAATACTCCAGATGTGGCCTCACCAGTGCTGAATTGAGGGGAATAATCACTTCCCTTGACCTGCTGGCAGCACACCTACCAATGCAGCCCAGGATACCGTTAGCCTTCTTGGCTACAAGGGCACACTGCTGGCTCATATTCAGCTTATTGTCCACTGTAACCCCCAGGTCCTTTTCTATAGAGCTGCTGTCAGCCCCCAGCCTGTATCGATGCATGGGACTCTTCCATCCTAAGTGCAGGACTTTGCACTTGTTCTTGCTGAATCTCATGAGATTTCTTTTGGCCCAATCCTCCAATGTGTCTAGGTCACTCTGAATCCTAGCTCTACCATCCAGCCTACTACTCCCCACAGCTTGGTGTCATCTGCAAACTTGATGAGGGTGCATTCTATGCCATCTTCCATAGATGGTCATTGATGAAGACATTGAACAAAACCAGCCACTGATTTCTACTCTCTGAGTCTGATGCTCCAGCCAGTTTTCTATCCACCTTATAGTCCATTCAGCCAGCCGGTACTTCCTTAACTTGCCTGCAAGAATGTTGTAGGAGACCATATCAAAAGCCTTGCTAAAATCAAGGTACACCACATCCACTGGTCTCCCCACATCCACAGAGCCAGTCACCTCATCATAAAAGGCAGTCAGGTTGGTCGTGCATATCTTGCCCCGGTTAATCCATGCTGACTGTTTCTAATCATTTTTTTCTCCTCCAAGTGTGTAGAAATGGATTCCTTGAAGATCTTCTCCAAGATTTTTCCAGGGACTGAGGTGAGGCTGTCTGATCTGTAGTTCCCTGGATCCTCCTTCTTCCCTTTTTTAAATGTAGGCACTATATTTTCCTTTTTCCAATCATTTGGAACCTCTCCTGATCATCATGAGTTTTCAATCCTCCAATCAGATCTGCTTGAGCAGACTGTGGGGTCCAGAATAGAGCCCAGTGAAGATATCCTATTTCAGTTGTAGGACTGGGATCTAAAAACTTAATTAGTAGGGCACTCTTCATTATGGTGTGCAGCCAAATCTTGTAAGATCTTATGAGGGTTTAGTATTGCCAATGCCAAAAATAAATCACAAGGTTGGCTGAAAAATGATAGCCCATCTCCACACTGGCTACACCTATTTATCTCTAACACAACTCAGTATAGCTGCAGTGACTGTAATGGCCCTCACCTGCCAGGTGCCATGGGGATCTAAGGTTTTCTTCTCTTCAATAACCACATAAGAGTATGGTAGAGATAACGAGATGCTTTAAGTGTAACTGCCAGCAGTATTGTTATGACACTTGGATTTGAATCTCATTTTCCACTGATGCAGTCAAAACCTTTAAATGTCAGATTGCCTAAAGAAAATAAGCCCTTGAATGAAGTGCAACTGGCTCAAGCTACACCCAGGGAAGACTAAAGTAGTACCTGCCAGAAAGGGGAGAGAACACAAAGAGCTCCACTAGAGATTGTTTCCATCTTCCATTGAAGTCAAACCCCATTTACCAAAGCTCATTTGAAGTATTAAGGTTCTGTCTGAATCCTCACTAAGCTTGAAGAAATAGGTAGCATCAGTTTTCAATAACGTCTTTCTTCACTTTCAGCTTGCTGAAAAACTTTTCCCCATGTGGACCTGGCCACAGTAATGCATTTATCACCTCCACACTAAATTAAAATCATTGGGTGCATCTACATGTGCCATTAAGGCAACATGATAAACTGTCATGCACATGGAACCACAGCAGTTTCAGCTGGAGCAGAACAGGCATGGGCTGCCAGCAGGCTCAGGGGGTCAGCCTCAGATCCTGGGTGCCAGTGTTGGGCAGCAAAGGGGCTGGCTGGAGCACAACAGTGCTAAAATATAGAGGTAGGTAGCAGGCAGCCTCCACACGGTAGTACCTTTGTGCCTCAACCAACCCTTGTTACCATCTACATGTGCATTTCAGAGCACATAATTACTGCACTGTAGAGTAGTAGTGCCCTAACTCTGTCCTACGATGGAGTTAATTAATTTACTGCGACCTAATACTGGCACACATGTAGATGGTGATACTTTACTGTGGAACTAATTAGTCAGTGCCACAGTAAAGCACGCATGTAAATGTACCCATTGGGTCAGGTCCCAGACTGTGCCCTGAGGCAACCAGAGTGCCAAATGACCAGAGCGTCTCTATGATTGGCACTTTCCCCCCTCCTAAAGCATGCTGCCTGGCCATGCGGGGCAGGCAGCAGTGCGAACTGCAGGGACTCAGACCCAGCCTTTGCCAGGTAAGCAGGGGGTTGGGGACCCTGGGGGGGGCCGACCTCGGAAGGCTGGAGACAGCAGGAGAATGAGCAGGGGCCTGGAGACAGCCCTGGAGGTATTCCTCTGCTGTCTCCTGCTCTCCTGAGGCTAGAGACAAGCAGGGGAAGGAGCCGGGGGCTTGAGACAGCAGGGGATGCCTCCAGGGGCAGTCTCCAGCCTCCTGCTCCCTCCCAAGTCTGGAGACAAGCAGGGGAAGGAGCAAGGGGCTGGAGATGAGTAGGAGGTTAGAGACAAGCCCCTGGAGATAAGATGGAGACTTCCCCTGCTCTCTCCAGCCCCCTGGGGAATGAACAGGGGGAAGGGGAATGAACAGTGGATGGAGGAATGAATGGGGAGCAGGGGAATGAATGGGGAACATGGGGAACCAACGGGAGTGGGTGGAATGAACCTCTTGTTCATTCTCCTATTCTCTCCCGCCTCCTGCTTGGTCTCCTGCTCATCTCCAGCCTCTAGAGGCTGGAAAAACACAGGGGAAAGAGCGAGGGGCTGGTGACCAATGGGGGGGAGTTGTCACCCTTGGGGGGCCTGGGTCCCTGAAGGCAAGGTAGACCATGTGCTGTGGGGGGAGGGCTCTGCCCTGTGGGGGGCAGGGGACCTTTGGTGATACGTAGGGGGTACACATGTGCTCCCTAAGCATGGCGGTGTACTCCCTCAAAAAAGGTGCTGCCGACACTGTTGGTGGTGCCTGTAGGCAGTTGCCACTTGCCACACCCCACCACCAGTGGTGTCTGTGGGCAGTAAGCAATCACCGGTGGTGTCTGTGGGTGCTTGCTGCTCACCACTCCTCCTCCCACTGCTGACAGTGCTGGCAACATCTGCAGGAGCTCCCCACTTACCACTGCCATCACACTCCCACCACCACCAGTGCCACCATGCCCCGCCAGCCACCAGGGGCATGCGGTGTTCATGCAGGGGACCCACCCCTCCTAAGCAACCCCACACCCACAGTCCCCCCACACCTACCCACACAGTGACTCACAACCCCCCACATCCCTCCACACCCACCCAAATCCCCCCACCCCCTTCCTACCCCCTCCTGAAAACCCCACATCCCCCATCACACACCCACCATGTGATAAGAAAACCCAAAGCAAACATTAAAACATATAGTTACTTAGGATTTATTTTATTATGATGCTAAAGACACTGATAGGCTTCCAAATTTCTTTAACATTGTAAATATAACAAGAAAACATTGCCTATCTGATCAGTCCTCCTTTCTCTCTCTCTTTTGTTCTAATTGTGGAAGAATGTGGATTTGGGGATATTTTAAAAAGTCAATTGGGGATGCTGCCTCAGCAGTCTAGCTGAAACAAGGGGCTAGTATCCCCAGATACCAATTGCCTGGGCTCCAGAAGCTCCTGAGGTCAAGTAACCCTGAGCTGCTGACCAGGGCAGGTTTTTGTACTGTTGGGGCCAGGACAGGGCAGCTTTTTATATTGCTGGGGCTCTAGCTTCCCCAGTTGTCAGATGTGGGAAGAGCCAGGCAGAGTTATTTTGCCCCAAATGACACAATTTGCTCCATAACAAAGTGCATGCCCAAGCATGTGCGCTGAGGCAAAAAGCCCCAGTTCAAATTTGCACCACTTCTATTTGAGCTGCTGCAAGTGCACATATTTGCATGTGTGGACACACCCATTGTATCTGAGCCAGAATTTGAAGATGATATGCAGGTACCAGCTGCATGTGCCTGCTTTTCCAACTGCCTCATGCCTATGTTCAAATCTTTCCATTGACTCCCAGTGAGCTTCCAGTGCCAATTTAAAGTTTTGTCGCTTATTTTCAAAGCAATTAATTGATCAATGCAAGCTACAACAGACCAAATTTAATCTATGAGTAAATATTAGGAGTTATGATTCTCTGGGACAATGCAGGTTACAAAGCCTAAGAAAAATAGATGAGAATTGGAGACCAAGCATTTTTTTCTTGGTGGGGGATCTGACTGAGACCACCTCACAGAGCCCCACCATCTTTAGGATATGTTGCAAAGGCTTTATCTTTGGGAGGCCCTTTCTACCATTTGAACGTTACTTCTGAACTCAATCTCTGTTGAGACTGACAGCTTGGAAAACCTACTCCAAGTACGTTTCTTTCTGTAGAAAGGAGGAAATGGGAGAGACTCAGTGAAGTCCAGTAGAAACTTTGCTATTGTTACTAATTGAATATGAAAAATTATTAGCACAGGTAGGTTGGTAGCACCACTTACTTTTAAGTTTGCCTTATACTTCCCAACGGAAAATATTGTTTCAATTATTTATAACTGCTTAGTGTAAACCATTTGAGCTGAAGTTTTCCATGGGGGATTTTCTCCTCAAGTTGAAATCTTTTTGAAAATTTCAGTCAAAATGGCTCAGCTATTTCTGAGAACAGAGCTAGGGAAAATGCATTGTTTTGCCTGAATTGAAAAACGTTTAAATTTTTCTTCGACGTATTATTGTACCCTTCCCCCCAAACTTGGATCAGGAAACAGAAATTAATGCCAGTCAGTGACATTTGCATCAGGGATGTTCCTTTTGCCACACAATGTGGAGCAAAATTATGTCAAAATTTGTCCAATTGGAAAACCTTTGAAAAATGTTATAAAGGCTTCCAAGAGCTTTATAGTTAACCTCTTATGCAAAAGTCCATCCTCAGTGGCCAGACAGAGCACAGTTTGATATGCTGTCCAAAATGTGCCATCTTCACTGTGTGACTACACATGCTCCCATCTAGAGCTGGACAGAGCCTGGGGCCAGACACTGAAATGGAGAACTGTTCTCAATGCTGCAGGACCAGGGACCGCAGGCTGAGGGATCTGGGACTCTTCAGCCTGAGGAAAAGAAGGCTGAGAGGGGACCTGGTAGCAGGTTACCACTACATCAGGGGAGTACATCAAGGGCTTGGTGCGCAACTGTTCACCAGGGCACCCAAGGGGAAAACCAGGAGTAATGGCACAAACTCCTGGAAGATCGATTCAGGCTCAACTTTAGGAAAAACTTCTTCGCAGTCAGGGTGTCCAGCCTGTGGAATAAGTTCCCTCAAGAGGTGGTCCAATTGCCTCCCCTGGAAATCTTCAAGAGGAAACTGGACAGCCACCTCACTGGGATCGCCTGACCCCCAGGTATCTTTCCTGCTTGGTGCAGGGGGCTGGACCCGATGATCTTCTGAGGTCCTTTCTGGCCTTACAATCTATGAATCTATGAATTTTTCACTGCCACCCCCAACCTTGTTTGCACCTCATTGCTTAGAAAACTGTGTTTAGGATGCAGAGAAGATAAAAAGCAAGTCATGAGGGGGGCAACGGATAGACTAGAAAAGGAAGTCTGGTGTGACTGGGACTGGCAGGTGGGAGAAAAGCTGACTAGGATTTGGAAGAAAAGACTGGGCATGGCTAGGCAAGGAGACTGTGATTGACTTTTGAGATGCTGCAACCTCAGATGATTTTTAACACAGGCTTAAGGGTCATTAAAATTCAAAGATAAAAATTTTTAAAAGATTATCTCATGTTTTTGGTCCTTAGGTTTTTCAAACTCCATTTGCCTACACAATGGTGCAAATGTGTATCTGTGTGTCAGAGAGAGAGAGAGAATTGACAGTTCTCCCACATTTAGAGAGTAAGATGATTTTGACACTCCTTATCGAAGCTCTCATTGCTGCCTGATGTTGCAGAGCTGCCAGCCTCTGCTGAAATGCCCACGCACCAAGTAATTAATTCTGTGTTCAAGCACCACAAAACCCGAGGAATTAATTATGCATGCCTATCTCCCACATACGTTCTGCTATACAGCCACAAACTGCCCGTTGCCCCTTGGCCCATCTCTGCTCCTCCCACAGCCCCAGGGCTTCTTCATACAAGTCTGCAGGTGGAGTTACAGAGAAAAGGAAGCCTTCTAAGCCATACTTGAGTATGCCAGTGGAAGATACGTCAGGAACAGCCACTAAGCCACAGCCACTATGTCAGGGTTAGACATGTTTTGTGGTTTAAGATTAAAATTTGCTTGAGTTGTGCACACAGGAGTAATGAAATATTGTTACCCTCATGATGAGCAACTAAAAGGCAGCAGATCATACTTTATATGCCCTTAATAAGGACTCCCTCCAACTTTTACTTCATTGTCAAAGTGGTGGGTAAGATGAAGCCTGTATGAAAGACAAGTGACAAGCGAAGTGTTTTACTGTGTATCAGGATTCTGTTATCTGAGCCTCCCCCAAGCAGCTCTTTACTGTGAGTCCAGAGTGTTAAGTAGAATAAAGAGACTCTGATAAGAGTCTCTCTCCTACCCTGCCCAGCAATTACTGAAAAAGAAATCACTAAGAGCCCATTTTGGTGGAACAGCTATAGAATCAATGTGGAAACATTACAACAGCAAAAGAGAATACATATCACATTTACCCAAAGAACCTTGTCTGCTTCTTCCTACCCAGGAAAGTCATTGATAGGTATCATCACGGACAACTGAGTTAGGTGGTTCACCTTCATCTCAGCATTGTGGCCATATAAATATATGGAACTGTTCAGCCTAGAAAACAGAAAACTTTGTAGGGATTTGGTGGCAGCTTACAAATACATCAGGGAGACCATCAGGGGCTAGGCGAACAACTATTCACCAAAGTACCCCAGGGGAAAACCAGGAACAACAGTCATAAACTCCTAGCAGAAAGTTTCAGACTGGATATAAGGGAAAACTTCTTCATGGTTTGTGTGGCCAGACTCTGAAATAGACTCCCAGTGGGGGTGGTGCAGGCACCTACCCTGGAGATCTTCAAAAGGAGACTGGACATACACCTTGCTGGGGTTATTTGACCCCAGCAGACTTTCCTGGACCCGATGATCTCACAAGGTTCCTTCCAGCCCTAAACTTCTGTGAATCTGTAAATTTTCTATATAGTTCCTGTTGACATCAGCCACAACTTGCAGAAGGCCTGCCCAGAAATGCTAGTTTTGTTTCTATTTTCTTTCTCCCTTCCTGAGATGCTGGTGATGTCTACCCTGTTTCCAAAAGTTGCTCATGGGCCATGAGGGAATGAAAATATATAACTCTTCCTGCCTTTGAGAGAAGTACTGGGGAAAGTAACCATTTTCCCCACAGTTCACAGATGCACTTCATTGCCATGACATGACAGGCTTCAGCAGATATTGCATTATCTGTGGTGAAATCCAGGACCTGGCAACATGAAGGGTCAATTAACATTAAAAAACAGAACCAAAACAACATACAGCTATATTAGCATTGTTTTTCACTGGACCACTCAGCCATAAAGTTTGGCATTAATTATTTAATTTACTGGAAAGACATGGATTAAAAGGCACATTGTATAACTCTTTCTAAAAGTTGCCGGAATTTGAATCTTCATGACCCCTGGGATGAGGAACTCAGATGGCAGAAGAGAAGATTTTGAAGAGGGAATTAGGGAATTGGTCTGGGTGCACACTGAAGAAAGCTGAGATGCTGCTGGAGCAATACTTCAAACACTTGCCTTAATAAAAACGGAGCTTAGTTTAATTAGAATGGAGTCCGCATGTTATTATCCAACATCCAATCCATAAAAGATGCAACTGTGAGTTTAATTGTAAATCTGCAAGGGACAATGAGATGCTTGGAGCCTGGGTAATGGAATACAGCAAGACTTTGAATACACAATTCAGTTTTAGTCATGTGTAAGCAAGTGATTGGCCTAGGTTACAGCTTGTCATGTAATCAGCCTTTGGATGATTTGTTTTCCTTGCCCTTCTGCACATATATGATAAAATTCTCTTCTTTCTATTTTGTAGGTTCCTTAATTTGACAAACAGTTTGTGTCTGCTAGGGTAATGACATCTCCATCACTGCCATATTTGTTCCTCTAAGAAAAAAGTGAAACAACAAAGGAGAGTAGGCATTATTAGTAAAAACAGAGAAATGGTGACTGGAGGGATGGTGATGAGAGTGAGCAGAACTAATATTCATGGAGGCATTGGAGCAATGTTGAGTTCAGGTTGCAGTGAGACTTGCATTTAAATCAGAAGTAAAATCTCTCTTTCATACTCCAGTGATTAAATTCAGTCTTCAAACTTGACAGAATAAACTCAGAGGACAATTGGATTTCCCACATCATTTTTTTTTAAGAAAGGCATTTACTTATGCTTAAATGTTCCCTTTTTCTCTGACATGCTCATTTTTTTTAGTTCCTTTAGTTCATGGCCACATGCTCTTTCACAACATCCCAAACATAGACCACTTGTAATATTGCACACAGAAAAAAACTATTCTTCCTCTTAATCAGAACTGAACAAATGTCTGCAAAAAAAAATCAAGTAACTCTTCAGTTCTGTTGTTTACTTCCCTTTTCCAACACTATGGGAAGCAGCTGCCACTGAGCTGAGCAATATACTCCTCCTAACCTCTGATAAGCCAAGCTTCAACTCTCCCTCCTCCCCTTCCCACCACTATCTTAACACCTAATAATAGCAAGAGGACTTTGACGGGACTCAGAACTTGAACTTCAGCTAAATGGAGAACTCCTCCGTCATAGCAGCTGTATATTAGTCCATTTAGGCCCTTACTGAGCTCCTGTCACTTCAGCCCCAGGATGTTATTATTGTATATGGTTGTCAAAATACCATAGTGAAGTAGAGAAGTACCACCCCCATTTTACAGATGGGGAGTTGAAGCAGGAATCAGATAACATCAGATAACATAGGAACTCTGGGTTGAACCCAAGAACTGAAACTTGGAAAGATGGAGGAATGTAGTTAGGGGGCAGGATTATGGTGAGACTGTATCAAGCAACAGACCCCATACTTCATTCTCTTATACAAGTCACCAAAAAATATATACAGTATAACTTCTGAGAGAGAAACCCTGCATTTAATCAACAAGGAGAAGGGTTGTGGTTCAAGGGTTCACATGGTTTGCTCAGAATAATAGAGAGAGAAGAGGCGCTATATTAGAAGAAAAGTTAGCTGAAGTTCTGAAATGGAACCAGTGAGTTTCTTGTAGATAGGCCAGATGTTCAGCCAGTGATTGAATTAATAGAGGCAGGCCTATCTGAGTATTTGGGAATGTTAAATGACAATTATGTATGCCCTTTTTTTTTATGGGTTGTTGGTGAGATGTGCAGTGCAGTAGAATGGCCTGGACACTCCAATATCATACTGCCCAATAGAGGGAAATTCTCTCCTGATGTGCCAATAGTGGTGGGCTCCTCTACCATCCCTTTCTCCTGTTTTAGTGTAGAGGCATGGCCAGAAGAAAATAGGAAAGTTTTAGTCCATATTCCATATATCCCTGACTCCCATTATATCTCCTCAAAGCTAGTAGAAATTGGCATGGAGACAGCAATGGCAAACAGCAGGTCTAACTTTGCAGAGCAGGAAAGGTTTGATATTTGTTGTTGTTGTTTTTATTGTCTTTGCACTTCATATTCTGTCCTGCAATGCCTGCCCCTCAGGCATTGTAAAAACTCTTGTCCTACCACTCAACACTATTGATTGCTTTCAAAAGAAATATGTCCGTCATTTATAAGCCACTGACTGTGACTATGTGAAAGTCACTTCAGCCCTTTGTGTCTGTTTTCACACCTGATAATGCCACTTCTTAAGGTGCTTGAAATCTCTGGGTGTTATATAACAATGCTATACAAAGTCTCATATAGTAAACTGGAAAGTCAGGAATTGAAAACTGAAAACTGTTGCCTTGTTCTGAGTTTTGCCAAACTCATGTAAAAACACTCTTTCTTGAGCCAGCAATAGCTGCAAGAGAGGAAGCAAAAAGTCTGGTTAACCCACATTCAGCTTTCCTGTCCCCTCTACCACCACATTAACATAAAGATATTTTTTTCTGAGACAAGGAAAAAGCTGCTGGGTAATTTGATAGGTCAGGGTTTGGTGGAATTTGTGGAAACTCACAGACAGTTTGGGGCTTTCATCAGAATGCTTTGTATGGTGATTTGTTGACAGAAGCAAATACATTTGGTTCAGACTCAGTTGTCAGGCAAATGTAATTTGCATGCTAAGGGGGGTGAATAAGGACATATCAAAAGAAGAAACCAAGAATATAAGAAATAAGATAAAAGTGGGGGAGTGTTCACTATATAGATTTTGCATAGAACAAATTTTAGAACCTAACTACCAGGTTTTCCTTCACAACATTTAACCTTACAACTTACATCTTTTAGGTCCCTCCCATCCCTACAATTGTATGATTCTGGATCCCTCATGATAGTGATTTCTCTAGCTCTTGTTATATACCTATTTCTTCCTACCTTATTCAGGTTCAATGTAATATGAAACAAGATGTCAGTAATGTTGACAGACTCAGGTTCTATAGGTGCTTCATTTACCATTCACCCTAGAACAGTGATTTTCCACCTATGGTCCACTGGCCCTTGGGGGTCCTCAGACTATGATCAATCAAAAGTAAGGGAATACCACGCTTACAATTCAAAGGGGTCCGCACCTCCATTCAATATTTTTAGGGGTCAATAAATGAAAAAAAGGTTGAAAAACTCTGCCCTCAAAAGCTATCACTTCTCCTTTCTGTCTCTCCAAGCTGTAAGTTGTACTGGTGCTCCCCTAAAATAAATGTAATCGGTACTAAGATCTCTGGCTTCTTGTTTTTTTCCACTTTTTGCCTCAAAATATGTTCTATAATGCATGTTCCTGGTACAGCAAAGCAATTTCTCATGGGATAAGTTTGTAAAGGAAGAACATTCAAGAATTTGCTCGGGTCAAATGATTATAAGGTATTTCTATACTTCAGTCACTAGCAGTGTTATAGCATGGGTCTCCGGTACCATGTATGCAGCCCCCTGCCATCCGTGGATGATTGCTGTGGGGGGGAGGGTCCCCCAGTGGCCGATCACTGAGCGGGGGGGACCAAGTACCCCCTGGAAGGCATGGCCGGTACTCCCCCCAGGCCAGCACCCAGGGTCATTCCACCCCCCATTGCTGCACGACTGTTCATAGGTGTGACTGTGTCTTGTATAGACATATCCACATTTAAACTTTCTCTAGCGATGTAGAACAGCATAGGGCTCAGGCTGGACTGCAAAACACACCTGGGACCATGGATAAATACACTGTCCACTTGTTAAGTTTTATTCTGCCACCACTAGAAGTGCCTGACCTTGATAACTTAACACTGTATTGGGGAATCTACACAAGCTTCTGTGTAAACGTGACTTTAAATAAACTTTTTTTCCTCAGCTTTTGTGGTATGGATCCTATATGGCCACTTAACTAAAAGTAATACACAAGCTTGAAAGAATAAATGATCTGTCTTCCAAAATGGATTTTTTTAGAACATTTTTTGAAATACCCAAGATGGGGCAGAGGAAACCTATTTTCTTTTAAGATATAAAATCAATAAATGACCTATTCTAGGGATATTCATGGTATTGGCATTTGAAGCCCAGCTTTCCAGAAATACTCAACCCTCACAGGTATGGCCAGACAATATTTTTAAAATGGTGGGTGCATCTACACAAGATGTGTACTGCTGAGTAGACTAATTAGCTTAACAGTAAATGTCTCATGTCTACACGTGAGGCCCTATTAGACCACAGGAAACTAAATAATTGCATGGCAGAGTAGTACTTATAACTACAAGTACTACCCTGCTGCAGAACTTTTTATTTCACAGCCACACACTTGTAGATGCTGCCCATGTGTAGAAGCTGTTGCAATGCATGTGAAGACACTGATGGGGCTCGCTGGAGCACAAGGTGCTTCAGTGCATTGGCTGCCTGCGGCTAACATTGGAGTACCTTCGTGCCTCAGACAGCCCCTCCATGACACATTGAGCTGGGATGGAGCAGCTCGGCACCCCGTGCCAGTCGGGGCTGCTCTGTCCTAACTCAATGTGCTGTGTACGGTGGTGATTCGATTCGGCAGAGATTTGGCCCGATTCGGTGGCCAAATCCGACTCGAATCAGGGGACCAATTTAAAAGTCCAAATCAATTTAAAGCTCTCCGAATCTTCGGCAAAGATTTGGAGAACTTTGATGATTCAGGCAGTCCCCCGTGGCTGCAGCAGGGAATCAAATCGGGACACTGATTCAAATCACCAAATCTAATCGCTGTTCCCCGAATTGGCCGAATCTGAAGTGAATACTAGCCACTTTGCACAGGTCTAGTTCTGTGATCCCAGGTACGCATGTAAACACAGCTCCTGGGAGCAATAAGCTCCAGCATGTTAAGCACTATAGTGTATTGTGTCACATTAATATGCATGTGTAGACACTTCCAGTATGTATTAGGCTAGCCCACTTCAAACTACTAACCTGGGATCAAGTGCTGACACTTTTAAATCTGGCTTGGCTTGTCAGGGTTGGCCTCAAACTCCCTTCTGGGTCCCTTGTAGGGTCAATCCTGGCCATCAGGTCTAGGTTTCAAGGGATTAACTTCATCTATACAAGGCCCTAAGTGATATTTCAAATGAGGTAGGCTAATGTCATTTTAATAAACCCCCATTTCCCCCAAGTCTAGCTGAGGACCATGTAGTCTGTCAGCACATGTGACTGATTGCCTGTGGAGTCTGCAGGACTGAGTCTGAGCTCTTTCACAGGGGAACTGTGTGAAACAATAGTAAAACATGAGACATCCCAAAAACTCATAACCTTTCAAGAATTAGTAAAGAGACTCCAAGAAGAATAGGATCAAGAATTGTTGCATTATCAAAGCTTAGGAGGAAAAGAAGAAATAAAGTAATCCAAGTTGCTGTTTGAAAACTTGAAATAGCAAGAGATCATTCAGTTATAATGGAGAAATGCATGACTGATATTTTATCCTATTTGAACAGAAGAACAACAGAGAACAAAAAGTCAATATTTGAGCCTTTGTCAGAGACCCAGGAGCTTTTTGTTCTGTTTATTTCATTCATGTGAATAGAGCAGCGTGTGTGCAGTTTTATTAAGAGTATTTTTTGCTATGTTAGATTTGGCACGTTCCGGGAACTTTCTGTGTAAAACTATGTTTGAAAAAAAGATGTAGAAGTAAATTAAAATAATGCAGGGCTCTCCATCTGGCATCCCATGAAGCCCCTGGGTTCCCAACCAGCCACTGCTGCTCCTAGTGCTCTGGCTGCCCCCAGCTTCTTCTGCATACTCATATCCTAGTGGTCAGAGTAGCACAGTGACATGTAGCATAGGCCATGGCACTGGGGGAGCTGGCAGCCCAGAGCACCTCTGCAGTGCAGTGCCATAGGGGAGCCAACAGGGAGCTGAAGGTGAAGCAGGGTGCTGCACTGCATGAGAAAGCACTCACCCACATGCACATACAGTGTAGTGGGGAAAGGCGGGTAACCACATGCAGTAGGATGGCGGGGGAAGCGTGGCTCTGAGGCATGCAGCCCACACTGTTTCAGCCCAGAGGGTTCTGGCCCTGGGCCACTTTGAAGATGAAAAACACTTTCTGCCCTTCTGATTGATAGGCATAGTGTGGTAACCATGAGAAAATTCCATTCTGTAATATATTTCCATAGGTAAATCAAAAAGGAGAAATAACAAGGGAAAATGCACAACATATTCGTTTCTCTCTCATTTGCTTCAGATTTGCATGTAGCAGAAATGTAAATAATGTTTTTGGCTCCTGCATTCTGCTTTGATGGGAATATTGTGCTGCTGAATGGCAAATAATTACCTATATAGCAGTGATAGAAAATTGAATTACATTTTTGTTGAATGTATATTTCAGAAGGAGAGAACTGTACTTGAAGATTTAACATATTTTACTAATATTACTGTAGAAATAAGATTAGTTCTTCTAACCTTTGTTCCAGTGGATTAGCTAAATAGTCATATAGATCTCCTGACAGTTCTGAACCTCTGTATTAAATAGGGAAGTAGCTGCCATCTCTGCTCCATGCTCTTTTGTTACATCTCGTTAAACAGAAGCTTACAGGTTTATTATGCTAAACCTGTCAAGTTGTATCAAAATTACAACAAAGTCTAGCTATGAAACATGCAGCAAAACAGGGGGAGAGGCAGCATTCAACAGGGCATGGGCTAATTGCCCAAGAAGAGAAGAAAAGTTGCATAAAACCCCACTCTCCCAAACAACAAATCGTAAGGCATTTGTTTCTCCCTTCCTCCACTTCAAGGAAGTCAGTTAAGGAAGAAAAACAAAGATTACATTTATGTTTGAGAAAAAGGTAGTGCTATGACATAAAAATTCTGAAGAGACCTTGCTGGTATACTAGATATCGGTCTGTCATGCATGAACAGCCCAAGGAAAATATCTGACAGTCATGTTCCACAGAACAACGTACTGTGATGCTCACTAGAGACACAAAGCAGCTGAGATTCTCAAAAACTTTTTCACTAAGCATGTCAAGTTAGGGTAGAACTGGTGTGAGCATAAAAGGCTTTAGTCACTGTTTTTAGGCAGGGCTCCAGCCTAATTTCAGTAAAGTTGAAATACCAGTACATCAAATGATCATTGTGTATACATCACCTCACACCTTATCATAAAGGCTTGCCTTGTGTCCATAATAAGCATAATGTAAAATTAAGACAGTTTATGGCAGTAGAAATATTTAAAAAGACATATTTCATCTTTAAAAACTGTGAGAACAACATATCTTGAGAGAGAGGGATCAGAAGTGGTTGTCAGTTAGCTCTTGAAATATATTTCTGGATTCATAGAACTTCTCCTTTTCACTTGACCCACAAGTCAACAGGTCTACAAAAAGTTTCAAAAGACAGAAAGCCATCGTTTATCAAAACTTTGCATACAGTCTGATTTCAAGCATATTTCTTTCATACTTCTGTCACTAATGGGAGAAGGCACATGCAGAAAAAAAACAGAGATTTCTAAAAGAATTCACCAATCAAAAGCACCCCATAATCTCTGATAACAAGGGATCCTGGTTTTCTCTGATAAAAAAAAATCCCTAATTTTTGGATATAAGATGTAAACCAAAATCCACATTTTCCCATGATCAAAATGAAACACCTCTAATAGATGTGGTGGGGTGTAGTGGTGTTTCATTTTCATCACGGAAAAATGTAGATTTGGGGTTACTTTTTTTATTCTGAAAATGGGTTTGTTCGTTTTTTATTAGAAAAAACAGGATCCCTGCTGATGACCTATCAGAGACCCTGCATATTAATAACCAGGATATGCCACGCTCAACAGGTTATGATTCAAAAGATGCTGCTAACTTCAGAGGTAAATTTTCATTGCGTGTGACCCTCCATTAGGGGTGTGAGATTCAGATAGTCCATGTCTCTCCAACTTCAGTTGCTGTCAGAACGTAGCCACAAACTTAAACTTTACTTAATCTTCATTTAATTTTTTTTAGTGTTGGCTGACAGAGTTAGTGTATTTCTTAATGGCAATCTGATAATTCGGTGATTTGTTTTGATCTTAATAATCATTTGTTTATGCAGGAAAATGTAGAAGAAAACCAGGGGTTAAATGTATAGGAGAAAACCAGGCAGCAGGGGCCTGGAAAAGATTTTATTTAGAAGGCCTGTGTGAGGCTTGCCATTTCTTGTTTTCAGTTTGCTGAGGAAGTCATATCTTGTTTGTCTGAACTGAAAACAGGGGAGTTCAAAGATGAGCTATGAAATGTTTTTAACCTTGCAGCACCTATTTGAATCCAAAGCAGTAAACTGTCCTCTTGCCTACAGGTCTGTGTCTCCAGGTCAAAACAGAAATACTGTAGAGTAATGGTACAGCGGTGGTTGAGGAAGGAGAGATAGGAGGTCTGTGTAGTATATTTGTTGTATAGATCACCAAATGATTGTTAATGTGTCACTTTCCAGGAGCAATGAACTCTCATAAAGCACAGTAAAAAGTAAGCAGAAATCTACTCTTTAGTCTGGAAAAGCGTAGGCTCAGGGGTGATCTGATGGCCACCAATAAATTTATCAAGGGAGACCACCAGGATCTGGGGGAACATCTGTTCACCAGAGTGCCCCAAGGGATGACGAGTTCGAACAGTCACAAACTCCTGCAAGACCGTTTCAGGCTGTACATAAGGAAGAATTTCTTTACTGTCCGAGCCCCCAAGGTCTGGAACAGTCTGCCAGCAGAGGTGGCTCAAGCACCTACATTGAACACCTTCAAGAGTAAATTGGATGCTTATCTTGCTGGGATCCTATGACCCCAGCTGACTTCCTGCCCTTTGGGCAGGGGGCTGGACTCGATGATCTCCCAAGGTCCCTTCCAGCCCTAAGGTCTATGAAATCTATGAAATAAATAGAGATGCTGACCAAGCCAGCGAGAAGTCAGCAAAGAGAAGACAGTTTTTGAAAGCAAATAACAAGACTGGAGGAAGTGGAGAAAAGAAACCACAAAGAAAACTCCAGCTTTCTCTGTACTAAAATAGCTGTAGTTTTAAAGGCCTTAAATGTGAATATGATGTTGAACTGAAATCTAACTTCAGAGGAAAGTATTGCAATCATCAGAATGAAAAATTAAGACGGAAATGAAGGAGACTGTAACAAGTTAAATAAAGCAGCATTTTGAGTGGTTCTCAGGCATAACACAGAAGAACTTGAAGAGACAAAAGATGATCACTGTGGTGATATAGCTTACAGTAGGAACCAAACATAAATCCACAAGTAATACCTGAAATGTTAGAGAAGTGGAGGATACAAAATCTAACAACTGGAACTCATGCAAGAGACACTTGACTGGGCAGCAAACAGAAGTATGACACCCGCTGCGCCCCCGCTCCCCCGAAGCCCCCCAGACACCCCCTCAGCAGCCGCGGAGCCCCCTGCCGACCCCCAGCACAGCCGGAGGTAAGTGGGCTCGTGGTGGGAAGGGGTTACCTCCTCGCTCCCTGGGAGGAGACCGCTGCCTGGTGCCGGGCCGGGTCAAGCTCCCGCCCAGGCCCCGAGGGAGCCCCGCGACCGGAGCCACACGAACAGGCTGCGTAAACAGGCGCTCAAGTTAGCGCGGAGTTCGCGCACAAGAGGGCATGGGAGGGCACGACACCCTGCCTGCGACCCCCGCCCCAGAGTAGTCAGCCCCAGCCGTAGCCAGCCTACCAGAGGCATGACACGGATGGGCAAGCGCCACACCCTGAGGGTCCCCTTGGGCTCTGCGGTGCCCCCATTGGGCACCTCAGAGACGGCCACCCAGACGGAGCCCATGGTTCCGGGCTCCACGCAGACAGAACCCCTGGCTCTTGGCTGCGGGGGCTGCCTGTCCCTTTTTCAGGCTCTGGGGCCGGGGAGCATGGCCACCTCCCCCTGCAGGGTCTGCTCCCTCCTGGGGTCTCTGGTGCACCAGCTGGAGGACCTCCAGGCCACAGTCCAGAGACTGCGTGCCATCAGGGACTGCGAGCAGGAGATAGACTCCTACTGCCAGGCCCTTCTCCCCCAGGAGCCGCAGGGGAGAGCGCCGTCTCCCTCCACGACTAAGGAGGATTCTGGGACCTCCCACTCTGCCCAGTCAGGGGCATGGACCAAGGTGGTCAAGGGCCCGAAGCCCCTCCGCACCAAGGCCCCTCCCTCGCCGGAGCTTAGCAACAGGTTCGCACCTCTTGCAGCCCCAGCAGAGCCTGCCCAGTTGCCAGCTCCTGCAGGCAACCCAGGCTCGACCGCAACTACTGGCCCCGCTCTCCCCAAGTCAAAGCAAAAGGTGTTTGTTGTGGGAGACTCCATCCTGCAGGGCACTGAGGGGGCAATCTGCCGCCCCGACCCCTTAGCCCAAGAAGTCTGCTGCTTCCTGGGAGCCCACATCCAAAACATTGCGGAGAGGATCCCGCAGCTCCTCCGGCCCACAGACCACTACCCCATGCTCCTTATTCACGTGGGCACCAATGACACAGCTCGGAGTACCCCCAGCCAGGTCATGAGGTGCTACAGGGATTTGGGAGCGGGGCTTAGGGGTCTGGGAGCTCAGGTGGTGTTTTTGTCGATCCTCCCAGTCTCGGGCTATGGGCTCAGGGAGAGGAGGATCCACGCAGTGAACCAAAGACTGCGGTGCTGGTGTTATCGGGAAGGCTTTGGCTTCCATGACCACAGCCCGTTCTTTGGCGAGAGAGGCAGCGAGCTGCTGGGAAGAGATGGCCTCCACATCTCTCCCCTGGGGAGGAGGCTCTTCTCAGCCAGGCTGGCTGACCTGCTCCACTGGGCTTTAAACTAAGCCCGCTGGGGGATGGGGGGACTACTGCCACTGCTGGCCCGCTGAGCGACCCTTGCAAAGCCAGAAGACCAAGGCACTTAAGGGAGCCCACCCCTGCCCCAGCCCTGGCACAATCTGTGGGCAAGGCAAGAGCCCCTAAGGGCACACTTGCCTGCCTGTAATGCCAGGAGCCTGGGTAACAAGCAGGAGGAGCTTGTCCTCCTGCTCAGTGCAAAGAATTATGACGTCATTGGGATAACGAAGACCTGGTGGGACGCCACCCATGACTGGACCACGGGTATAGAGGGCTATACCCTGTACAGGAGGGATCGTGTTGACAAAAAGGGCGGGGGTGTAGCTCTCTATGTGAAGGAAAGCTACATGTCCCTAAAAGCTGATGTTGGCGACCAGCATGGACAGCTCTGGGTAAAAATTCATGGGAAAAATGGCACAGGGGACACAATGGTGGGAGTCTACTACAGACCTCCCACTCAAAGTCCTGAGCTTGACCAGGAGTTCGCCCAGGAACTGACTGAGGCCACTTGCTCCAGGACCTTGGTTGTCATGGGTGACTTCAATTACCCGGACATCTCCTGGGAAGATCACTCAGCAAAATCCGAGCGGTCACAAAGCTTTCTCTCATGCGTGGATGACCTCTACCTGACTCAAGAACTCTATGGGCCAATGACAGGCAAAGCGCTGCTCGACCTGATACTGGCTACGGGGGATGACCTAATCGGCGACCTAGTGATCGATAGGAAGCTGGGTGACAGCGACCACGAGCTGATCACCTTCACCATCTGCCATAAAGCTGGCAAGTCAGTCAGCAACACAGAAGTCTTTGACTTCAGAAAAGCCAACTTTGACAAGCTCAAGAGTCTTGTTGGTCAGGCCCTCAGGGACCATGACCCCAGGGAGATGGGAGTTCAAGAAGAGTGGTTCTCAAGGAAGCGATCCTCAAGGCACAAGCTAAATCTATTCCAACACAGAGGAAAGGCAGCAAGAAGGCACAGCAGCCCCCCTGGCGCTCTAGGGACCTGGCGGACCTCCTGCGGCTAAAAAGGAAAGCCTACAAAGGATGGAGGATGGGATTCAACTCCAAGGAGAATTATTCTGCACTGATCCGGTCCTGCAGGGAGCAAACCAGGAAAGCCAAGGCTGCAACTGAACTCCAACTAGCTTCGAGCATCAAGGACAATAAAAAGTCCTTTTTCAGATATGTGGGGAGCCGGAGGAAAAGCAAGGGCAACGTTGGACCCCTGCTAAACCAGATGGGGCAACTGACAACTGACGCCCAGGAAAAAGCCAACCTATTAAATAGGTACTTTGCGTCAGTCTTTCATCAGTCCCATGGGTCGCCCATGCCTGCTATGGGACAGGGAGATCCGGGTGATGGGGATCCCCTACCCTCCATAAATGCTGACCTCGTGAAGGAACACCTTGAGAAGCTGGATACCTTCAAGTCAGCCGGCCCTGACAATCTGCACCCCAGGGTACTCAAGGAGCTGGCGAGCATCATAGCCCAGCCCCTGGCACAGATCTTTGAAAACTCCTGGCACTCTGGTGTAGTGCCTGAAGACTGGAAGAAGGCCAATGTGGTGCCGATCTTCAAGAAAGGGAGGAGAGTGGATCCGGCTAACTACAGGCCCATTAGCCTGACTTCTATCCTGGGGAAGATCTTAGAAAAGTTTATTAAGGAAGCCATCCTTGAGGGACTGGCCCAGGCTAACATTCTAAGGGATAGCCAGCACGGGTTTGTTGTGGGTAGGTCTTGTTTGACCAATCTCATTTCCTTCTATGACCAGGTGACCTATCACCTGGACAAGGGAGAAGAGATTGATGTCATATATCTTGACTTCAAAAAAGCCTTTGATCTGGTATCCCATGATCACCTCTTGGCCAAACTGGCCAGTTGTGGCCTTGGCTCCACCACGATCCGCTGGCTGGGAAACTGGCTCCGTGGTCGGACCTAGAGGGTTGTAATTGATGGCAGTCACTCATCGTGGTGCCCTGTGACCAGTGGGGTCCCTCAAGGCTCTGTCCTGGGAGCCATCCTGTTCAACATCTTCATTAATGATGTGGACATTGGTGTCAGGAGTGGACTGGCCAAGTTCGCCGATGACACCAAACTTTGGGGAAAGCATCCACGCCAGAAGATAGGCGGGTGATCCAGGCTGACCTGGACAAGCTCAGCAAATGGGCAGACGAGAACCTGATGGTGTTTAACACTGAAAAATGCAAGGTTCTCCACCTTGGGAGGAAAAACCTGCAGCATCCTTATAGGCTTGGCAGTGCTACGTTGGATAGCACTACAGAAGAAAGAGACTTGGGGGTCATCATTGACCACAAGATGAACATGAGCCTGCAATGCGATGCTGCGGCTAGTAAAGTGACCAAAACGCTGGCTTGCATCCATAGATGCTTCTCGAGCAAATCCCGGGATGTCATTCATTCTCCCCTTGTACTCGGCCTTGGTGAGGCCGCAGCTGGAGTACTGCGTCCAGTTTTGAGCTCCACAATTCAAAAAGAATGTGGAGAAGCTTGAGAGAGTCCAGGGGAGAGCCACGCGCATGATCAGAGGTCAGGAAAACAGATCTTATGATGACAGGCTGAGAGCCATGGGACTCTTTAGCCTGGAAAAGCGTAGGCTCAGGGGTGATCTGATGGCCACCTATAAGTTTATCAGGGGTGACCACCAGGATCTGGGGGAACGTCTGTTCACCAGAGTGCCCCAAGGGATGACGAGGTTGAACGGTCACAAACTCCTGCAAGACCGTTTCAGGCTGGACATAAGGAAGAATTTCTTTACTGTCTGAGCCCCCAAGGTCTGGAACAGTCTGCCAGCGGAGGTGGTTCAAGCACCTACATTGAACACCTTCAAGAGTAAATTGGATGCTTATCTTGCTGGGATCCTATGACCCCAGCTGACTTCCTGCCCTTTGGGCAGGGGGCTGGACTCGATGATCTCCCAAGGTCCCTTCCAGCCCTAATGTCTATGAAATCTATGAAACCATCTCAATTGGTCCCAGGGAGAACGACTAGAAAAAGATGGCTACTGAGGAAAAAGTGATTCCTTCAATACATGGGTTACATCATATAGCATTTAGCCACTATGCTAAGTGGTTTTTCAGAGCTCCCATTGTAGAGGATGAAGCACTGGAGGTTGCACTCTCACAGAGAAGGCCCTGAGTATTTTTTAGAAGGAGCAGTTTTCATTTTTCCTTTCAGGGGTATGACAGTCTCTGTCTACCAGCACGAGAAGTGCAGCCAGGTACTGCCAGCTTTGAGGCAAGTTAGTCTCATGATGTGGAGGATCTCCTCAGCTGCTAAATATAGAGCTGACAACTGTAACTTGTGCCTTATACAGCTCTGGACTGTTAAGGTTTTTTACAAAGACACTTCCCAAACTCATGGCCACAAGTGGGCCAGCCACAACCTTGTCTTTTGACTTAATACATATGCTTTGCTATGGCATCTCACCAGGAATAAACAGACTATATAATGGCTGATAGCCACAAAAAAACTGAAAAATACTTGTGAGACTCTCAACAGCATTTAAACAGTACAAAAACTAGTACGTGGCTGAGAACAGCAGTAGACTTTAAATATGAAAGTAGACATATGAAAAAGCTCTGCAGTACTGTTAATCCATAAGATCAGGATTAATTCTTACCACAAACAGTTTGAAAGGATTGACAAGAGAGATATGAGTCAAACCACTCAAATGAGTCTGAGTAACTGGATGCATAACTCCCATTGACAGTAATGGGAACTGCATGTGTAAAACTCCATGGAGATACCCTGATAGAGGCTACATTTAAAACTTGTCATTCAAGAAAACTGCTATACAAATCACGTATCACGTTTTTTCTTGTTATAAAAACAACTTCTAGAAATTTGTAAGTTGCTTCAACAAGTCACTACACTGTAGTAATTGCAAGTACTTATTTCACTTTTGAAAATATCAAAGCAGCTAATTGTGGCTTGTTGTGACATACCCAGATGATGAGGTTTTTACTTTCAGTTTCTAAAAAGGAATGGTAGTTTTCCATAATAACTTCCCTTTTTTTTTTTTTCTTGGTTTTTTTTTTTAAGAACATAGCAAAGATGATAGAGATCTGAAATAACAGATAATTGCATCTCTACACTAAGGGTCTTGACCATACAGGATTAACATTTCAAATGCATGAGGGAAGTGTACAGAAAACCCAATTAGCAAATAATGAGTTTGGTGTATGGCCTTCCACATATAGTTTTAGAAAAAGCTAGACAAGAATTGAAATCTAGCATATCCAATATACAAGAAATTATCAAACAAATTTAAATCTTTCACAAAAGGAAAGAAATGAAAGCAATGTAATAAACCACTGGCTTCTAAAAGAAACTTACTCAAATTCAAATTAAACTCTGCACTGGGGTAATTTGTCTCATTGAAAATGTAACATGTCTTATATTTTTATCTAGATCTCAACTTTCTTTTGCAATTATATTAGAATTTTTATTTTTAAAGATGCATCATGCCTACCACCTATTGAGCAGCAGGGTAAATTTCCAGTTGCAAAAAAGCAAGTTATGATACTCATTGATAAACACTGTAAGTGAAGAGCAGAGTCTGCTATGGATAGAAATCACATACACAGGAGTGGCCACATCAATGAAGGAATACTCAGTGAAGAGCGTTCATATTTATTACCTTTAGCATGTTGTTTTAAAATGACTCTAGCCTGTTTAGATTTTAATAGTTTGTAATGTTCCAAGCAAAAGTGATCTGCAGAATATTTCAGACACCTGAGGGTGGAAGATGTAATTCCCATATCAACTAATTGCTTACATATGAAACTAATTACAAAAATGTTTAGAGAAAATACCCCAGTATCACTTACCAGAGTCATCATAAGCAATGTAGGCACAGTACCATACATGTAACAGGCAGCTTTTTCCCTAGAGTTGTGAGCTTTATACTACATTTTGTAGTAGTATATATGTAGTAGTATGTATATATTATATGTTCTCACAAATAGAATAACTTAAATGAAATGTAAGGTATTATTCTTCAGAACTTCCATGTTTAGGTTAAAACTCAAAATCAACCAAAACCTGAACATTTTCATTCAGAAATTCTACATTAGTCACCCAAAGGACTTGAAGTCTGGATGGCTCATGCCCCATTCTCTTTTTGGGACTGGGTTTTGAATCTGGAATTTGAGGAAAAGCTGATTTTCACAGAGAAAACAAACATTTTTCATCAGAGATCCACTTATCTATGGAAAAACAGTTTTGATGGGAAATTTTTTACCAGACTAGTGGAACAAGAAAAGGTGTATTGGGTGCTTTTGCTTTTTTACTTACATAAATAATTAGCTTTACATATAAAATATGTCTTTCATGAATAAAGCTCCAGCTAGGATTAATGGCTAGATACAATGAAACGCTACATTACTGCACTATTCTGATATACCATTCTGAAAATAAGACAGTTTGATATGGTCTCTAAAACTGACCAGATTTCCTTTCACCTGTAGGAATAACATTTAATTATTGGGGTGAAGAATAAGAACACATTGCAAGGCAAGTCAAATGTAGGAAATTAAATATTTTGTTCTCTAGGTCTCTCACAGTTTAAACAAATGAAGAGGGGGAAAAAGTATCAAATAAAATGAGATGTAAATCAAAAATAATTTTGTTATTCATTTCAGCATGAGAATCAGGCTCAAATTTAAATTCTGTTTGAATCAGCTAACCACTAACTTTTACTATGTCTGTGGAACATCAATCTGCCTTTCACAGCAGCAAAAACATGAAGGGCCTCTAGAAGTTCATTTGCAAATTATAATTAAGGTATTTGATTGTGTAATGGGATGTCAAGATCTAAAACCCTACAGAGGGATGCAGGGATCTTTAGCTGACCCACCGAAGGCATGCTGTTAAGTCAATTGAAAGAAAAAAATGTTATCATAGAATTTAAATCACACTTCCACAAGTGGAATGGGATTCCCAGCTGTTGGAACCCTGTTTAAATTTGCTGAATAAATTCTTCTTAATCACTATGGCGAGTATGGCTTGTCAAATCAACCAGGATATATAAATGGTGATTAGAGGGAATTTGGGACAAAAACAGAAGGAGCACCCCCCAGAGGCTGATCCCATTCCAACAGGAGGCAGATATTTCATCCATTCATAAAATCATAGAGAAGTAGGACTGGAAGGGATTTCCAGGGTTCATCTAGTCCAAACCCCTGTCTGAGGCAGGATCATCTCTATCCAAACCATCCTATACAAATCCATGATCTAACCTCTTAGTTAAACTACCATCAACACTATCACAATAAAAAACGTAACACACCAGCCTGCCACAGGTAAAAGTAGAGGACTGCAGCAGTCAACATTCTGCTTCTGTAAAAGGTTGTGAATATATGCTCAAGAGATCCCCGGGAGAGGGCTATGCCTTCTGCTACAGAGGAAGGCAAATATCGCCTTAGTCCATACCAGTCTCACCATGGGGTAAAATTCCTTCCTGACCCCGAATATAGTAATTGGTCTGACCCTGAGTGGAGGGGGAAGACCCTTTAGCCAGGCATCTCCAGCTTCAAGGCCTAGCAGGAGCACTGGTACACCCCAATCAAAACCCCCAGCATTGGCTGTAGCTAACACCCAATGCCTCTGAGGAAGACTTAAAAACACCATGACATTCATAGTAGAAAGAAGGGTGCAGAGCAGCCAAGCAAAGCCCAGAAATACTGTTGTAGAACATAGGCATAGCTATGCCTAGATGATCCCTGTCCAGCCTCTTCTTGAACATCTCCAGAAAATCTACTCTACTGCCTTACTGTTCCAATACTGAAGTTTTTCCCAATATCCAATCTAAACCTACTTTTCTGCAACATCAAGCCACTGATCCATGTCCATTCTTTCATTAGGTAGCCTTACATGCTTCCCTCTTTTCAGAATCTAGTTCATTCAGAGGGGAGACATTTATTTGAATCAATGTGTCCAACTGATAGCAGCAGTGACATTGGTGTAAACTTCTACGTTGAGACATGAGTCTTGGTCTTACTGTGGAAATTAAATTACTCCATGTACTGTGAAGTGCATGGTTCTGAAGATTCTCTAATACAGGATACTGGAGTCTCAACCAGTAAAGCGCTTTCTATGTACCATTACCTGTACAGACTGGATTGAAACTGATAGAAATTAAAGAATAATGGGATGTTTCTATCACTTCAAAAGAATGTATTGATGTGTCCCCACCAGCACAATACGGCAATGGCTTCACTTCAGTTTCTGGAGATAACACTCAAGGAGAGGACATGATATGTATCTATCCTGCTACAGACGCATACTATACTCCACTGCATATCCTCAGGGTTTTTACTGGATCTTGCACATGGGAGGCTCCTCTTCCCCTAGAAAATCTCAGTCTTACCAGCACCCTGACTGGACCTTGTGGCTTCACAGACTTCATAGACATTAGGGCTGGAAGGGACCTCGCAAGATCATTGGGTCCAGCCCCCTGCCCAAAGGGCAGGAAGTCATCTGAGATCAAATCACCCCAGCCAGATAATCATCCAAACACTTCCTGAACATATCCAGAGTACGTGCTTGCACCACTTCTGGGGGGAGTCCAGTTTAAAACAGTCTTCCAGCAGTTTGTGACCTTTGGACCTTGTCTTCCCTTGGGGTGACCTGGTAAACTGCTCTCTTGACCTCTGATCATGCATGTGGCTCTCCTCTGGACTCTCTCCAACTTCTCCATGTCCTTTTTAAAGTGTGGACCCCAGAATTGGATGCAGTATTCCAGCTGCAGCCTCACCAAGGCTGAGTAAAGTAGGAGGATTCATAGATTCATAGATTCATAGATGCTAGGATCGGAAGGGACCTCAATAGATCATCGAGTCCGACCCCCTGCATAAGCAGGAAAGAGTGCTGGGCCTACATTACCCCAGCTAGATACACATCTAGCCTTCGCTTAAAGACCCCCAGGGTAGGGGAGAGCACCACCTCCCTTGGGAGCCCGTTCCAGACCTTGGCCACTCGAACTGTGAAGAAGTTCCTCCTAATATCCAATCTAAATCTGCTCTCTTCTAGCTTGTGGCCATTATTTCTTGTAACCCCCGGCGGGGCCTTGGTGAATAAATACTCACCAATTCCCTTCTGTGCCCCCCGATGAATTTATAGCCACCAGGTCGCCTCTCAACCTTCTCTTGCGGAGGCTGAAAAGGTCCAGTTTCTCTAGTCTCTCCTCATAGGGCTTGGCCTGCAGGCCCTTAACCATACAAGTGGCCCTTCTCTGGACCCTCTCCAGATTATCCGCATCCTTCGTGAAGTGTGGCGCCCAGAATTGCACGCAGTACTCCAGCTGCGGTCTGACCAGCGCCCGATAGAGGGGAAGTATCACCTCCTTGGACCTATTTGTCATGCATCTGCTGATGCACGATAAAGTGCCATTGGCTTTTCTGATGGTTTCGTCACACTGCCGACTCATGTTCATCTTGGAGTCCACTAGGACTCCAAGATCCCTTTCCACTTCCGTGCCACCCAGCAGGTCATTTCCTAGGCTGTAGGTGTGCTGGACATTTTTCCTCCCTAGATGCAGCACTTTGCATTTCTCCTTGTTGAACTGCATTCTGTTGTTTTCTGCCCACTTGTCTAACCTGTCCAGGTCTGCTTGCAGCTGCTCCCTGCCCTCTGGCGTGTCCACTTCGCCCCATAGCTTAGTGTCATCTGCAAACTTAGACAGAGTACATTTCACTCCCTCATCCAAGTCGCTGATGAAGACATTAAAGAGTATTGGTCCAAGGACCGAGCCCTGCGGGACCCCACTGCCCACACCCCTCCAGGTCGAAACCGACCCATCCACCACGACTCTCTGGGTGCGACCCTCCAGCCAATTCTCCACCCACCGGACTTTGCAGTCATCCAAGTCACAGCCCCTTAACTTGTTCACCAGTATGGGGTGGGATACCGTATCAAAGGCCTTCCTGAAGTCCAAGTATACGACTTCCACCCCTCCTCCTGCGTCGAGGCGTTTTGTAACCTGGTCATAAAAAGAGACTAGATTGGTCAGGCACGATCTGCCTGCCACGAACCCATGCTGGTTTCCCCTCAGCATAACTTGCCCTGCCGGGCTCTCACAAATGTGAGCCTTGATAATTTTTTCAAAGACTTTGCCAAGGATGGAGGTGAGACTAACTGGCCTATAGTTGCCCGGGTCCTCCTTCCTCCCCTTCTTGAAAATGGGAACCACATTGGCCCTTTTCCAGTCCTCCAGGACTTGACCCGTGTGCCACGAGCGTTCAAATGGATGACTTCTTGGGTCTTGCTTGAGATGCATTGGTAGATGCAAGCCAGGATTTTATTTGCTTTGCTGAATGTGGCCTTGCATTGGTGGCTCATATTCATCCTGTGGTCAATTATGACCCCCAAGTCTTTTTTGGTCATGGCGCTAGTGAGTGTAGCACTGCCAAGCCTATAGGGATGATGTGGGTTCTTTCTCCTGAAGTGGAGCACCCTGAATTTCTCTATGTTGAATAGCATCAGTGGAGCTCAAATGTCTGTTCAGTCAGGGTGAGGGGGTTGCTCTAACTCATGGCACTTAATGGAAAGCGCCGTGAACAGGGATCATGGTTTTCTCTGATTTTAAAAAAATCCCCAATTTTTGGATTAAAAAAAGTAATACCAAATCCATGTTTTCCTGCAATTAAAATGAAATACCACTATATATATGTATCTATATATTCGTGATGTTTCATTTTCATCACAGAAAAATGTGGATTTGGGGTTACTTTTTTAATCCAAAAATGGGGGGCGGTTAATCAGAGAAAACCAGGAACCCTGGCCATGAGTTAGAGCAGGGACCTGAATGCCTGTCAGCACTGTGAGGGTTCCCTAGGTTTGTGAAAGAAAATAATCTGCCATTCCCATAGGAAGGGAATGTCTGTTGTTGCCAGCTGCTCAGAAATCACTTTTATTACCAAATATAAAGTCAAAAGCCAAAACAAGTTTATTTCATAGGAGGGGAGAAGAGAAGAGAAAGGTTGTTAAGTATATAGTCAGACATACAAAAACAGAAATACCTCACTTCTACTTTCTAACATTGACAGCACTGTTCCCAGGAGTTAACAATCCTGCTATTTTCTTTAGTGCCCCTTCAGCCTCCTTGTTAGGGGGTCCCTTTTCCCCTTAGACTTGGGTTATGTGTTGAGGCAACTCCATAGCTCCAGGCTTTTTCACAATGTGCTTCACTGCAGAGCTGTGCAATTCCTAGTACAATCTTGGAGCAATGTAGACAAGCCTATTAGTTCTTTACCAATCCCCTGAGTTTTCTATTCCTCATTTTATCTTACTTTTATAATATTCTAAAATGTATTGTAATATGTTAAGATTATGCTGTGTGCTAAACCTAAATTGGGAACAATGTACTAACTCTCTGCTACACCACTAACCAAAATGCAGCCTGGAAGTCAGTGTATGGATATGCATCTATCTATTATCATGAAACTACAGAATTGCATAGGTAATATTAAAAAGGTGAATAAGCAAACAAATGTATATTAAACTATGGCTAGGAGAAATCTGCAACATGGTCCTCAGCTACTCTGCTACTTAACATAAATATACTCAGATTATACCTTTAAGTCCTAGGATGCATTGTTCCATTCAGTGGTAGAATCTTTGTCTGCCACACAGGTTCAGTTCGCAGGCACTTATACAAAAATACAGCCATGGTGGCACTAAGCATCTGGACCCAGCCTGCCCTTTGTATTCTGCCTCAGTGGCCTAAAGGGCACGTAGAAGTTCTGGGCAGCCTCCACTCCTCGAAAAACTCCTGCCAAGGCACATGCATTGAAGGTCTGGGCAACCTCTCATACATACACCGTGATCCGGAAGGATCAATACTTGCTAAAAAACATTGCTCCACCTCAGTCCAGGCAATTCTGCCTAGATCAAGATGGAGCTCCACAAATTAGAACTTCTTTCATGATGAAGATAGCAACAATCTCCTCCATTCTGTGCAAAATAAATGCAACCTGCAGGTTGTGGAAAGTTGCCATTGTAGCGTTCCACAAAGGAAGATTTGGAAGCCCCTAATGGAAAGGTTTATTTGCAAAATATCTTTCATGAACATGTACTATGACAATATAACAGAAAATAATCAACTCTTCTCCAAAGGGGTAAAAGTTAAATGTAAAAATAATTATTAAAAAGTGAAAAAAGTATATACAGAACGACAAAATATTTCCGCACAGGTCATCAATTCAGATCCTTCAGCTGAAGGCAAACATATGGAGGAAACTAAATGTCAGGACAAATGAACCCTGAAGATTTAAGAGCAATGAAGTATAATGCCTATTTAAATAAAAATATTTCCAAACGTATCACTTCTGTGTAAAATCAAAGGATATTTCCTGTGACTATGGTTGACTTCTTTGTAAAATTTTAGCCTCCCACTTTGATATTTTTCCTGAGGTCTAATTGACCTGTTCTGGGGAACATTTGTTATACAGTTCTGGTTATCTAGTCTCAGTAATTTTGAGTTAGCAGTTATCCCTCCAAAACAGTGTCAAAACTAAGTTTGTGCCATAGCTGCTAACTTCTTTATAGTATGTGTACCACCATTTTATGTGAGTGCTACCTCTTTACATTAAAACATCTCAGAAATAATGGCATGTTAATATTACCTCAGGTGTAAAAATGACTGACAGTGAAGTATTTGAAATACTGTCAAGATGCCTAAAAAGGCTAGATTTGTGTAAGGGAGGTAAGAAGCCCGTGGGCTCGGAGTTGCCCGGTCCTGGCGATGTCGGGCAAGCCCACCGGGCGCAGACTCAACATGCCAGGCGGAAACTCACCTCTTTCAGGTCCCCGGAAAAGAGAAGGCCCAGAACAGACGGCGGCCGCAAAAAGGAGGCACCAGAGCCGGACGAGGCGGCGGCGGGACCGGAAGAACAGGACGGAGGAGCTGCCACCGGAGAGAGCCCCTGGATGTGGAAGCGAGCCGCCCACGGAGGCTGCAGGACCTTCTGGGGCACGGGCAAGCCCCAGCGGGGTTGGTGAGTTGAGGGAATCGGCTGGACGTGGCTCCGGACTGCTTAAGGCCGCCGGGAGCAGCTGGCGCCGGCAGAGGGCCGGATACCATATAAACTGTAAGACGGGAGCACTGCCAGTGCTCCAGCAACGTGGGGCGGCATTGCCCCGAGGATCCCTAATCAGGGTGGAGGAGTGCCCAGAAGGGAACAAAGGGGGAGGTCTTAACCCTGCATTACCCAGGGGAACGTTGGCACGCCTGTTGGGAGGAGGCAGACTCCCCTCAGAGGGGGAATCCCTGGTAGTGACTGTCAAGGTAATCTGCTTCTACTAAGCGGAAGCTTGGACTGGCATCTTGTTGTGGCCGGCCTAGACAAGCGGTCATGTTACCGGAGGACCGGGTGAGGGTGTAGGGGAGGAGGAGCCCTCAGCGACCTTAAACTAAATGGTATAGCTCCCTAGCATATTAGTAACGGATCTTGTTTCTCTTTAACTAGAGAAAAATATGTATTGTGTTTATATGTGGTGATATGCCACATCATCTGCAACCCCCTTTCCAAAATCCTAGACCCCACCATCAGCCATGCCTGTGTGGTCAAATGCTCTGAGATCATGGTTAACACTGACAATTAGTAAGCTATAAAAAGATAACAAAAAGATTTATTATAAAAACAAAAACAACCATAAGAAATCAGTAACTGTATACTGAGATACAAACAGAGACATAAGAATAAAGAAAATATCAGAACTGTGGGCACCTCTACCTGTGCCCAACACCTGCTCCAACGCATTCTAATTAGAATGTGTTGGAGCAGGGGATTAATCAAGTCTGCTGTTAGAATGCTCCAGCAGCCTTGGTGTCATGTGTATTCAGCATCCCCATGTTTCAAAATGGTAGCAGGGGTGCTTTAAATAAGCTCATTGAATGAGCTTTAGTTAAAGTGCCCCCGCCACCCTTTTGAAGTACAGGACACTGAATATACAAGACACTGTGGGTGTTTTAATTAGAACAGCTCCTGAGAGCCACTCTAATTAAAATACCCCACCTCCATCCCAGAGGATGTGTAAAAATGCCCAATGATTTTATTTACCTCTGTGTCTTTGCCCTAAGTTCTAAGAAAGAAGCTTCCCTTCTTTCCAAGCCAAAGTCCACTCCCAGACTGTTAGCTTGCCTTGCCCAACTAACCTACTGGGGGACTAAAGTTCTTTATTACCAGGGAGCCTCATTTCCTCTGATTAAAAAAAAATCCCCAATTTTTGGATTAAAAAAGGTAATCCTAAATCCACATTTTTCCCTGATTAAAATGAAATGCCATTTAATGTATAGATAGATATTTAGTGGTGTTTCATCTTAATCATGAAAAAATGTGGATTTTAGGTTACTTGTTTTAATCTGAAAATTGGGAATTTTTTTCTATCAGAGGAAAAAACAGGATTCCTGCTTATTACCAGCTGACTCAAGAATAGTGATTCTCAACCCTGTTAGACTGAAGGCACCCTTGTTAGAATCAAGGCACCCCTCAGAAAATCCCAGCTTAGTTTTCACTCATTCTTTGACTACAGAAAAATAATATAGCAATTCTTTGGTTGCAAAGAAGTTAGGGAGACCAGGATAGGTCAGAATAATTTTGACACTACTAAAAATCCCTGGGTTTATCTTGTGAGTTGTGTTTGCATGCCTAACAGCACTAAAATTGCATGCCACCCTGCAGCATCCCTGAAAGAATCTCAAGGCTCCCCAGGGTGCTACAAACCTGGTTGAGAATCACTGCTTTAAACTAACTCAGGCTCCTATAGCCAGACTTAAGTACTTGTCCTCATGCAGCTAATTCCATTCATCTACAGAATTGTGGAAGATCATATATTGTGCATATAACCTTCTGTCCCTCTAGTGGATGACAAACATCATAACTTACAGGGATCCTGGTTTTCTTAAAAAAAAAAATCCCCAATTTTCAGATTAAAAAAGGTAACCCCAAATCCACATTTTTCCATGATTAAAATGAAGCACCACTATATCTATATCTATATATAGAGAGATCTATGTAAATCTATATAGATCTATATCTATCTATCTATCTATGTATTAGTCGAATTTCATTGTAATTATGGGAAAATGAATTTTGGGTTATGTTTTTTAATCCAAAAACTGGGGACTTTTTATCAGAGAAAACCAGGATCCCTGATCATAACTTATGCAAAAATACAAACAACAAAATTATACATTGCTTATCTTTACTTGGATAGACATCAGACACTCTATGTCAGTAACCCCAGTTCTGGGAAACATGCAGGGCACTACACAAAGACTTCAAAACAGGGTGGGTTTGTGACGTTAATTATGTATTATGTGCTTTTTGAGTTTAATTAGAATGCAAATTGTTTATCTGAGTTTATATCAGTGTATTTGCTGTTCCTAATCCTTTGGGTATTTATGAACAAGATGAAATCCAAGAGAAAGATAAATTAAACTGCCTTCTCTAATACTCAGACTTCCTTCCTCAGATGCCTAATTCTGAAGGAATAGACAGCTGACTGGCTACAAGATATTATAAAATGACTTCAATCATAAGTTAGTATCCATTTCACACCAGCCAATGGCTCTGTCCTCAGCCAGAAATAACCTAAGCATTTCATCACATTCTAAGTCAAGATATGCCTGCAGGCATAAGCCCCAACTTTTAAATCACAGCCATATACAGAATTTATGTCTGCAATAGAACATTTGTGAGTAGCTTCCTGCAAATTATGGTAGTCAAGATAAAAATCCAGGTGTTTCTATTCTAATTACTTTTTTCTTCTCAACCCAGATTCATTGTTATGTGAAAAGTCTGATGAAACTATACATGTATGTCTAAAAGCCTCACTGCATGTATATATAGCTATATGGTCAAGCTTTGCATCTAATTTTCTTTTTGGTTATCACAGGAGCATTCATGCTACCATACAGAAATCTCTATTCAAAATGTCTGCCAAAATCTGACTTCAACCTGCAAGAATTTAGTTGACGGGGGGGGGGGTTTGGGTCTCAGGGGTCCCTTGTTAAAATTCTGTTAACCATCTTAATGACAGTTAGGACATTTTGTCTGCCTAGGAAGGAACTCAGCTTCTCCAAATACTGTCAACTTGCTCCAGTGGCAAGTTAAAAATTACTACTAAAGAGTAACTGTTTTGCCTTTAGACTATACCAAATCACAGTAGATTACAAATAATTTGAAAAAAAACATATCCAGGAAAGAATAGGTTTTGATACACTTACAAGGTCTCCATCTTAACCCTTTCTTCTGAATACACAAGCTGTACACCATGCTATCTTGCTGATATACTCTGAATATTGTTCAGGAAGAGCGTATAAACATTCTTAGAAGCATGCTATTCAACATAAGTTTGCCTTCTTCCTTCGTTATGGTTATGAAACAGCTTTTTTGTTTAAATAGGGAAACAAATGACTAGATTCCACAGTCCTTCACCCTCTCTCACACACACAGAGACATGGTATAAACACACGCATTCTTTCTTTACTGGCTAAGCAAGAGTTTTCAGTTGTTTGTAGCTAACACTACAAGCAAGTTGATTTTAGACCAATTCAGATGTGTTTTATATCCATCTCTCTTTTTCTTCAAAAATCCCCTCAGATTGACCATCTATATTTCAAGTCATAACCACACTACATATTTAACTGAATCTTTCTGTGACCTTGTGCTGAATCACCCAACAAAAATATGTCTGAGATACCTAAAAATTTCTGATACTCATTTGGCATGCTACCATACATACCATGCTATTTTCCCCTCCGTTTAGACCATTGGAATAAAGCATAGGATACACAACGTCTGTTGCTCAGTGGCTGAGTCTTAGGAGTCAGTAGGCATGTGTCTACACATGCTAGTAATTTAAGCTTACTGTGCAGCAAAATACAGCACAGTAAGGTTTCACCAGGAGCGTGTCTACATGTGTGCCTATCAGTTGCAAATCTGCTCCCAGCAGGAGCAATTCAATGCAGAACTACTCCTGCCCTGGTCTGCCTCCCTACAGCAGCCAGGGAGAGCACCCAGGGGAAACTTCAGGGTGGTCAGGCCTCAGCTCCAGAGGGCAGGGGGAGCTGTCCCTCCTCCGGGGCAGCTGCCCTCCAGCCCCATGCCTTGATTGGCAGACGAGGGTATAGGGCTGAGAAACTGTCCCCTCCCCCAAACAACTGTTTCCCAGCCCCATACCCAATCTGCAGGGATCTTGGTTTTCTCTCATTAAAAAAAATCCTCAATTTTCAGATTTTAAAAAGTTACCCCAAATCCACATTTTTATGCAATTAAAATGAAATGTCACAGATAGATA
Source organism: Crocodylus siamensis (assembly GCF_052110815.1). Lineage (NCBI taxonomy): Eukaryota > Metazoa > Chordata > Crocodylia > Crocodylidae > Crocodylus > Crocodylus siamensis. The sequence continues at coordinate 340,225,353 of NC_143395.1, read as the reverse complement.
GATAGATAGATAGATAGATAGATAGATAGATAGAAGTGTTTCATTTTAATCATGGAAAAATGTGGATTTTGGATTACTTTTTTAAATCTGAAAATTGGGGATTTTTTTCTCAGAAAAAAACAGGATCCCTGCCAATCAAGAAACAGCTGCTCAGGAATGGGACAGTTTCCCAGCCCCATGCCCTGATCTGCTGATCAGGGCACAGGGCTGGGAGGCAGCTGGCCAGGGACAGGACAGTTGCCCCAGCCACTGCTGCTTGGCTGACAATTTGCTCCCACTCATCTGTCTATACATGTACTACTGTGTAGTAGCTAGTGCACAGTTAATCTACTACCTGTATTTAAAGGTAGTAGAAAACAGTGGGTTAGCCTAATTACTGTGCAGTAGCTGCTGCTCATGCTTACATGGTGCTGCCTTACTGTGCAGTAGATTAGCCTACTCTACAGTAAAGCATCTTGTATAGACATGCCCAGTGAGTCTTAGAAAATTTAGAATATCAAGGAGACCACATATATGAACACATTTGGAATTTATAACTTATTCAACTGAAAAATACACTTCTTAAACAGAAATCCATTTAATTATATTAACAGGTTATACAATAAGAACAAGTATGCAAAGAAAAAGATAAACTAGGTAAAAATATGATAGCTCTAAGACACTCAAAGTAAACCTCTCCACCCTGTTTAAACAAAGTGTTCATTTTATTGCAGAGAGAAATTCAACATAAGAATAAAATAGTAATCATGGAAGGATTATACCTGTCATGAGTTAGCATATAGGGCAAACACCTGTGAAAGGAACGGATGCTGTTTTTTTCACTTTGAGTCAAACAAGTACTGGTCAAACAAAACACAAACAGTAAAGCAAAGTATTTGCCAGATTAAATCGTATTTTAAACAGAGATTTTTCATGCAATAAGAAAAAAAGAGAATTTATGATTTAACACAGTTTTTTTAGGATACAGGCAGTCCTCAAGTTACAACGTTTCGAGTTCTGACAAACGGCACTTATGACCTTTATAAATGGACACCCTGTTTCAAGGTTACAATGCAGGTTTCAGCTTTACAATGTACAATGATGGCAGCCCCCATCCATGCATCCCCATGCCCCCCAGGAGTGCATGCAGTGTTAGAGAGCCAGTCTCCCCCACCACCCCCTGAATGAGCCACCTGAAGCCCCATCCCACTCCCCACCTGGGCCCTGCGGCCACACATTCTGGCCCCAGGCCCCAAACCCCATGTGCCACCCCAGCTGAGCAGCAAACCCAGCCTCAGCCTGCCCAACTCCCTCCCTCCCTTTCTTCCCTCACTCTGGAGGCCTCAATTCCCCCACCACCACCAAATTTACCTGTGGGAAGGTGCTCTCTTGAGCATGCACACATATATGGTACCCCCTGCCTGATCACCTTCCTCTCACTCCTTCCAGCACCTTGCAGACTGGAATTCTGCCAGCCTGCAAGGGGAAACCCACCATTTCCAATATTTTTCTCCTTTAAAGGAAAAAATCCAGGTTTTTCTCCTTAAAATACAAAATCTGGGTTTTTCTTCTTAAAATGAGACAATCCAGGTTTTACTGCATTTTTCTGTGGTGAATGGAAAACCTGGATTCCTGCTTATTAAGCCACTGTGCAGTAGCATCACTAAAAAGGTGTTCGCTGGTGCTATTGCTCAGTGACTCTGATCACTGAGCATTTATTTAGTACTTGGTTATATACGTACTAAAATGCACAGTAACCACTGCACATTAATAAATGTATAGACATGCCCACCAAGTACAAAGCTGATTAAGGACTGGAGAGGCAGAGACTGCAAGCTTTTAAGCAGTCTGTCACCTCTCTCATACTTAACTTTTCCTCCAATTTTTATTTCTTCCCATCCTCTATTCCTTCCTTTATCTCCGCAAGGAACATCTTCATTTTTCTTCTATTCATTCACCTTCTTTTGTACAGCTCTTTATAACATTCCTCCATCGTGTCCAACATCTTTGCACTCTCTTCTATTTGGATTCCTTCTTCAATTCTCACTGCTTTCAGTTGCTTCCTTCTGACTTTTTCTGAAAAAGAGAGATGACTCTTTTTCAAGTCATAGTGGGCTACTACACTGAAGACATTTCCACTCCCTCTTCACTCCCACAGTTGAGCTGTGCCTTTCTTTCCCATTTCCAGTAATTCCAATTTCTTCTCCAGTCTTAAATGTCTGGCAAACATCACCAAACAGGGCTCCAAACACTTACCCAGAATCTCTCTGTCACCTCCACTTTCTCAGTCTGTCTCATATGATTAGCAGGGATCCTGATTTTCTCTAATAAAAAAAAATTCCCAATTTTCAGATTAAAAAAAATAACCCACAATCCACATTTTTCTGTGATCAAAATGAAACACCACAATGTGTGTGTGTGTACATATAGCGTGTGTGTGTGTGTATATATATATATATATATGTATATATATAGCAGTGTTTCATTTTGATCACAGAAAAGTGTGGATTTGGGGTTTCTAATCCAAAACTTAGGGATTTTTTTTTTTTATCAGAGAAAACCGAGCTCTCTGACGATTAGTGTGTCCTTGCCATCAGTGGGCACCTCATCTTCACCTCATCTGCATATAATCTTTTAGTGGATCCCAGGACTTGTGACAAGAACACCCAGTTCCAGTCATGAGTTGGAGGCTAATTATCACATCAGTCCTTGGTGGGGGGGTATCTAAAGTACAAATACATATCAAGCAGTGCTGAGCTGTGGGGTCACCATGGACTGAAATGCTGTTGTCTCTAATGTGTCCCAGCCCAATGATCTAAATGCAAATGATGAGCCCTTTGGCTTTAGATTAATGTCATGTATAACTTGCACTATGTATTTTTTGGTCCCTTATGGGCTAAGATCAAGTGAAGTCACTGTACTGGTCTGGTACCTGAATGAAATTGTTTGAAATGGAATTGTGTAATAATGGATGCACCCCTGTCCAATGCACTGAGGACAAGACCAGCACCATACCTACAGGCTGAGGAACTCCCTTCTCATCAGTACAGAGGCAGAAAAGGATCTTGGAGTCATCATTGATGCCAAAGGTGAACATGGGCCGGCAGTGTGGAGATGCAGTCAGGAAGGCCAACCACACCTTGTCGTGCATCCACTCACAGATGCATCTTGAGCAGAATCAAGAAGGTGACCCTCCCGCTCTGTGCAGCACTGATCAAGCCACAGCTAGAGTACTGCATCCAGTTCTGGGCACCGCACCTCAAGACGGATATGGACAACATGGAGAGGGTCCAGAGGAGGGCCACTTGCATGATCAGGGGGCAGCAGGGCAGACCCTACAAGGAGAGGCTACGGGACCTGAACCTGTTCAGCCTCCACAAGAGAAGGCTGAGAGGGGATTTAGTGGCCTGTTACAAACTAGTCAGAGGGGACCAGAAGGCACTGGGGAAGTCCCTATTCCCCCGAGCACTACCAGGAGTGATTAGGAATAGCAGTCACAAGCTGGCAGAGGGTAAATTCAGATTAGACATCAGGAGGCGCTACTTTGCTGTCAGGGCGGCTAGGATCTGGAACCAACTTCCAAGCACAGTGGTGCTGGCTCCTACCCTGGGGGTCTTTAAGAGGAGGCTAGATGAACACCTTGCTGGGGTCGTTTGACCCCAGTACTCTTTCCTGCCATGGCAGGGGGTCAGACTCGATGATCTGCTCAGGTCCCTTCCAACCCTACTAACTATGAAACTATGAAGACACCCTATTAGTTTTGTAATTAGCTTCCCACTGGCCAGCTTCTAGTGGGATGATTTTGGCTACATGCCTACTTTATGGAAATGGGGAACTCATAGGCAGAGATGAAAAAAATTATTTAGGGGTACTGAGTGCATGTATGCACATACCCCCCTGCCATGCATGGTAGTCTGTGGGGAAAGAAGTGGAGGGAGTGGAAGGAATGTGGAGGAGGCAGATTGAGGCTCCAGAAATGAGGAAGGAAGGGAGGCAAGAAGTGGGGCAGGAGCAGGAGGTAGGGTGAATGGGGTCTTCACTGGGCCAGGTGGTGGGAGAATTGGAGCCTGGGCATCTCGTCCAAGGGCATGGGGGGGCTCCCACCATTGTGTGCACCAGGGCAGAGGCCTGGGGGGCATGTGCCCCCAATCTGTGTGTGGAGCAGAGGTGGTTGCCACTGTGTGTTGAGCTTTGCTCCCTGCTGCAGCTATCCCAAAAGCAGAATGATGCCACATGCATTCTGCTACCAGGTGGGCAGGGGACATGATGCTGCCCAGTGGCGGGATGCACACGGTGTTGTGCAGCTCTCGAAGCAGCAGCAGTGAGACGCAGAGGCAGAACAGAGCTGAGCCTGCAGCTTCAGCCTGCCTACGCCCTGCACACAGCACAGGTAGCCTGCCCAAGCCCCTGCTCCAGCCTGGCATCCACAGTGACATGTCACCAGGGGAGGACCCCTTAGGGCACCAGCAGCCTGTCCTGCCAAGTTCCCCGGCCTCCACCAGCAACTTGGGAAGCCTGGCTAGCACCTGCCCCAACAGCTCTGCAGCCTCAGCCCCAGCCACGAGGCATGGACAGCCATGTCACTGCCAGCTGCCATGTGCCATGTGCTCCCTTGGGCCCCACCCTAGCTGGGCACCCATACACCAAGTCCCACTGCCCAATAAATCTGCCAGGAGCTGCATGCCATCACTGCCAGCCAGGACCAACTGGAGCCACTGGATATGCAAGCCCCACCCACATTGTAAGACCCATGGTGGGGGGAGGGTGCTCCCTGCCCCTAGCCCCAGCCCCTGCCCCAGCTTCCCCTCTCTGCCTGGCCTGGACACACTACCCTGGCCCGGCCACACTACCCTGGCCCCTGGGCTCCACCATCACAGCATGCAGGGAAGCAGGAGACAGTGCAAAACTTTATTCACCAGCCTGTGCCCCAACAGCTAGGCATGGGCCTCACCTGCCAAGGAATTCATTGATGCTGGTGACAATGGCGGATGTTGTGGGGCAATCCCTGCAAAATTGAAGCTAAGGATCCCATGCCAGGTGCTCAGGTGCACCACGACCATCACCAGCATCAGGGTATAATGGGTCAAGCACCCCTTGGTCCATGCAAATGGCTCCTTCTGCAGTGCCTGAGACATGCAGGGAGGGTGGAGGCATGGGCAGCTTCTTGTCCCAGTCATCCAGGATCCCTGTGTCCCCCCAAGTCCAGGTGGCATGGGCTTGGCAGCAGCACAGGAGGACAGCTGACCTTCAGGAGAAGTGGGGGACGCGGGGTCTGGAGCCATGGCAGCAGATGCTACCAAGAGTGTGGCCTGTCCCACCCTGGGAACTGGGTGGGGGAGGCAAGTAAAAGGTTAAAGGTGCAAGGGCATTGTAAGGCAAAAGAATCGTATCAAAATCTTTCAATTACTTTGAACGGCCTTCTTTTTTCCAACCTATTACATTTGCATTTAGTAGCCTTATACAGTTGGAATAGTGACAATAAAAATTTATAGATGGAAGAGGGTTTATTTTTTTAATCCTAAAAGTATTTTATAAAAGCTGTTATTACCATAGTTGTTCAGGAACACGTGTGCACACAACATCTAATGATGTGGAATAAAAGTTGTGGGGAGGGGAAAACTGATGTAATCATTCAAATATCTTTCTATAGAGTATTCTCTTTAATTCTTTCTCCCTCTGCTTTGTTCTTTTACAATGTTCCTGGATTTTATCTCTGGACAAGGTGAGAAGGGCTGGATTTAAAATCTGGTTCGGTTCCAAGACTGAATGTTGTCTGATCTGGCCTGTGTACTAGGGTAGCCTGAGTAGGGAATTGAGTTCCTCATTAAAAGAAGACCATTTCCTAACAGCCTGATGTTTAAATAAATTAAGAAACTTTGCAATGATAAAAGTGATCTCAGTAGAGAGGATTAGTCACAGATGCAAAGTCAAAGATGCATGATAAATAAAAAATATATTTAATATAACTTCACTATTTATCATGCAACTCTGCAGTTTATCACATAGGTCTTACCCGCAGCATGTTTAATATCAATGTGAAAATCCAGAACCATATGATAAATTGCATTCTTCATGATCTTTGGCCACCGCCTCTACAACTACCTTTACATGGACTGCTCGTGGCATTCCAACCTTCTGAATACATTCAAGTAGAGCCACAAGAATAAATAAAGGTGCTCAAGCCAGGATGAGAGGAAGCATGTCTTCATCCCAATTTACAAAGACTTTTACTATTCACATTTCAGGAAAGCAGGGTCAGGAGAAAATAGCTAAGAGATAATGGAAGTGAAATGGAACCTAGAGTAGCAATAGAACAAATAATGTTCCATTATATTATTTCCAGCCTCTCCTGTCACTTATAATATCTGTAGGAAAGTGCAAATCAAGGTAAGCAAGAAAGATGCTTTCCCAAGGTGGTATAGGTCTAGAATCTGACAGCAAGATAAATGAGGTCCTTATTAAAAACACTGACATTTACACTCTCATTACCTCAGGGATTATAAAACCTATCATCCTTTTTCCAATTTCCATTTAAGAAATGATTTCTAACCAGCTCACAAAGTTCTATATTAATGGTGTAATGAAGAAGGAAAGCTCATTAGCATGTTGTTATGCTTGCATATACAATCAGCAGTGCCAAACAAATAACCACTGCTCCAGGAAGTAATGTAAGCAGTGGAAAACATGCACATGATCTGAATTGAACCACTTGTTCAAGAACACTGCCAAAAACTGCAGTATCTTGGGGCCTATCTTTAAAGACTGTGAAGGGTTGGAGAAAGACTTCTGAAGGTATTATATTCTCCAAATAATCCATAAAAAGGAAGTCACAGAAATACAACTTGGGAAATTGAGTTCAGGTCCTGTTTCTGCCACAGGCTTACACATGTGATCTTGGGCAATGCTGTTGCTAGGGCAGGAAGTGCAATCCTTAGACCTATAAACCAGAGAATATGAGGTAAGAATAGGGAGATGGTGCTAGCTCTGTATATGGCATTTCAAAGGTCACTACAGGACACTTGTTGACAGGTCAAAGGAGGCTCAGGAAAGAGGCCAAAGAATGATTCAAGGCTTGGAAAACATGCCTTTTCAGCAAATTTACGCCCAAGTAGTTACTATGCAGTAAGGCACGTGTAGACGCCTTACTGCACGGTAACTCTGCGTGTGTGGACTGACGTGGGACTAGTCCCAAATCAGTCCACACACACCATTACTGTGCTGTAATGCCTGCACATGTAGATGCCAGCATAAAAACCACTACCTAAACAGTAACTTACTGCACAGTATGTTACTGCATAATAACTACACATGTAGATGCACCCATAGTGTCAAAAAGATTCTGATCTATTCTGGTCTTTCTGAGTTCATAGAAAAATTGCTCTATTGTAACAAACTTACCTGACTGAATGGGATCAGAGGAGGGGCAAGCTGAAGTGCTCTGGGTCAAGATACAAGGGGGCCATGGGGAGAGAGCTATAATGGTGGGGGTCTACTACAGACCCCCCCAACCAAGGGCAGGAGCTGGACCAGGAATTTTCAGGCCAGCTTGCAGAGGCACTTAAGGCAAGGGATTTAGTTGTCATGGGTGATTTAAATTACCCAGACATCTGCTGGGAGGAACAGTCAGCCAGGTCGGACCGTTCCAGGAGGTTCCTGGCCAAGATACAGGACCTCCACTTAATTCAGGAAGTGCACAGTCCCACCAGAGGAAATGCCCTGTTGGACCTGGTCCTGGCCACAAGCAACGACCTGGTAAGGGGCCTCCAGGTTCTTGACCACCTGGGCGATAATGATCATTGCTTGCTGGAATTCACCATCCTGCGCAGTGTGTCAAGGGCCTGCAGCAAGGCGGTAGCCCTAGACTTCAAGAGGACCAGCTTCAACAAGTTGAGGACATTAGTGGGAGAGGCTGGGGTTCTCAAGAGCAGGGGAGCTCAGTGCCTAAGATGATTGGTCATTCCTTAAGGAGATGATACTCAGGGCCCAAGGGCTGACCATCCCAACAAGAAACAAGGGGGGCAAGAGTCCCCAAAAGTCCGCCGGCTCACCAACGGCATCCGGGAATGCCTGATTGCCGAAAAGGAGGCATACAACTGGTAGAAGGGGGGTGCTATCTCCAAAGAGGAGTATACCTCCTCTGCTCAGGCCTGTAGAGGGGCTGTCAGGAAAGCTAAGGCAGACATAGAACTAGGACTAGTGTCCAAGATCAAAGATAATAAAAAGTCCTTTTTCAAATATATAGGGAGGATGAAGAAGGCACTGGGAAATGTGAGGCCCCTGCAAAGTATGCTGGGCAATCTGGTGGTTGCGCCAGAGGAGAAAGCAGACTTCTTTAACCAATTCTTCACCTCCGCTTTCTTGTGCAGGGACTGGGACTTCCCCACCGTGATGCAAGATAGACTCAAGGGGAACGCCTCCAGACCTGAGGTTGGGGAGGACCGGGTTAGATAGCTTTTGGAGGGGCTGAACGTGTTCAGATCAGTGGGTCCAGATGTTCTCCACCCCAGGGTGTTGAGGGAGCTAGCTGGGGTTATTGCAGGGCCTCTGACATGGCTTTACAAGTGCTCATGGTGCTCGGGCCAGGTGCCAGATGATTGGAAGACAGCCATCGTGGTCCCCATCTTTCAAAAAGGGAGGAGGGAGGACCCGGGCAACTATAGGCCTGTCAGTCTTACCTCAATCCTAGGGAAACTCTTTGAGAAGATCATCAAGGAGCACATCTGCAATGGGCTGGCTTCAGGGATGATGCTCAAGAGCAACCAGCATGGTTTCATTAGGGGCAGGTCATGTCAGACCAACCTGATTACCTTTCATGATCAGGTCACAAAAGCATTGGATGCAGGTGCTGCCGTGGATTTAGTCTCTCTGGACTTCAGCAAGGCCTTTGACACCGTCTCCCACCCCATCCTCATTAAAAAACTAGGCAACTGTGGCATTGATGCCTACACTGTTAGATGGATTGCAGATTGGCTGAAGGGTCATACTCAGAGGGTGGTGGTGGATGGGTCATATTCAACCTGGGGAGAAGTGGGCAGCAGAGTCCCCCAGGGCTCAGTTCTTGGGCCCATGCTTTTCAATTTCTTTATCAGCAATTTGGACGACGGGGTGAAAAGCAACCTGTTTAAATTTGCTGATGATACCAAAATTTGGGGTGAGGTGAGCACACTAGTAGGGAGGGAAAGATTGCAGCAAGACCTGGATAGGTTACAGGGGTGGGCTAACAAAAACAGGATGCGTTTCAATACTGACAAGTGCAGGGTGCTGCACTTGGGCAGTAGTAACCAGCAGCACACTTATAAGATGGGGAACTCCTTTCTTGAGAGCACAGCGGCAGAAAGGGATCTTAGAGTCATTATAGACTCCAAGGTGAACATGGGCCAACAATGCGAGGTCACGGTTGGCAGGGCTAACTGGACCTTGTCATGCATCCACAGGTGCATCTCAAGCAGGTCCAAGGAGGTGATCCTCCCCGTCTATGCAACACTGGTCAGGCCACAGCTGGAGTACTGTGTCCAGTTCTGTGTGCCCCACTTCAGGAGGGATGTGGACAACATTGAGAGGGTCCAGAGGAGGGCCACCCGCATGATCTAGGGACAACAGGGCAGATCCTACAATGAGAGACTGTGGGACCTGAACTTGTTCAGCCTTCACAAGGCTGAGGGGGGACCTGGTGACTGTCTATAAACTCACTAGGGGACCAGAAGGGTTTGGGGGAGACACTGTTTCCCCTAGTGCCCCCTGGCATGGCAAGGAACAATGGACACAAATTATTAGAGAGTAGATTCAGATTAGACATCCGCAAGAACTACTTCACAGTTAGGGCAATTAGGATCTGGAACCAACTTCCAAGGGAAGTGGTGCTGGCTCCTACCCTGGGGATCTTTAAAAAAAGGCTTGATGCCTACCTGGCTAGCGACATTTGAGCCCAGTTTTTCTCCTGCCCAGGCAGGGGGTTGGACTTGAAGCTCTACAAGGTCTCTTCCAACCCTATTTCTATGATTCTATGATATGATTCTATGACTGAGCTCCAACGCATCCTGGAGCTCAAGAATTCTCACTTCCAACTGGTGGAACTAATCCACCAATCAGGAGGAAGAAGCGTCGCATGATCGTCATTGATGACTCCATCCTGAGAGGTACGGAGGGCCTATCTGTCGCTGGGACCCCTCGGCACGTGAGGTATACTGCCTACCTGGAGCAAGGATTCAGGACGTGAAAGGGATGCTCCAGACCGTAATCCAGCCCACTGATTATTACCCTATGGTCCTAGTCCATGTGGGTACTAACGATGTGGCCAGGAGGAGCCCTGATCACCTGATGGAGGACTACCATGCTCTGGGGTGCGTGCTGAAGGACATGGGCGCATAGGTGGTTTTCTCTTCTATCCTGCCAGTGAGTGGACAAGGCAGATGGCATGAAACGTGCATTGCGGAAACCAACTGGTGGCTACAGGAATGGTGCTTCGAGGAGGGCTTTGGCTTCCTCAGCCACAACCGGCACTTCATGACGAGAGACATGCTGGGGTGGGACGGGCTTCATCTTTCCCCTAAAGGTAAGCGTGTGTTCTCTTCTAGGCTGGTGGACCTCATCCGGTGGGCTTTAAACTAGGCTCGTCGGGGGAAGGGGAAGATGAGGGCAGAGGAAATATCAGACTGCCAGACCAAACAGCACCCACAACTACAGCCCAGCCCAGACCGACGAGCAAAGCAATCAAACAGGTAAGAGAGAGGGGCCAGGGTAACGTTGGGACTAGGGGGTCAGTACACACACCCACAGGAGGCCTAAAATGCTCACACAAATGCTCGTAGTATGGGCAACAAGCAGGAGGAACTCACCCTCCTGCTGGCTGACACCAGCCCGGACATAGTGGGGATTACGGAAACGTGGTGGGATGAAACGCATGATTGGGCGGTCAATGTCAAGGGCTATAGGCTGTACAGGAGGGACAGGATAGGAAAGAGGGGTGGGGGTGTGGCGCTCTATATTAAGGAGGAATACACATACTCGTTAATTAGCAAGGAGCCAGGAGAGGGACACTCTGAAGTGCTTTGGGTTAGAGTACAAGGCAGTCGAGGGGAAAGGGACTTAATGGTGGGAGTCTACTACAGACCTCCCAACCAGGGTGAAGAGCTTGACCAGGAATTCTTGGGTCAGCTCACAGAGGTAGTGAAGGCTAAGGATGTGGTTGTCATGGGGGACCTGAATTTCCCAGACATCTGCTGGGAAGAGCAGACAGCCAGGTCTGAACACTCACGTAGGTTCTTGGCCAGAGAGCAGGACCTCCATCTAACCCAGGAGGTGCACAGCCCCACCAGGGGGGGCACCTTGTTGGACCTAGTGCTGGCCACGGGTGATGACCTGGTGAGGGGCCTGCGAGTGCTCGACCACCTGGGCGACAGCGATCATCGCCTGCTGGAATTCACCATCCAGCGCAAGGTGGCAAAGGCATGCAGTAAGGCAGCGGCCCTAGATTTTAGGAGGGCAGACTTCAACGAGCTAAGGAGGATAGTTGGAGAAGTGCTGAGGTCCCGGGGGGGAGGGGAGCCAGGTGTCCAAGGAGAGTGGTCGCTCCTGAAGGAGATGATCCTCGAAGCCCAAAGGAAGGTAATCCCAACGAGGATCAAAGGGAGCAGAAGAGCACACAAGCCTCCGTGGCTCACCAAAAGAATCCGGGAATGTCTCCTTGCTAAAAAGGAGGCTTATACCCAGTGGAAAGAAGGGGTCATCACCAGAGAGGGCTATTCTGTAGTTGCTCAGGGATGTAGGGGGGCAGTTAGGAAGGCCAAGGCAGAGATGGAACTGGGACTAGCTTCCCAGATTAAGGACAATAAGAAGTCTTTTTTTAAATATGTAGGGGGTAAAAAGAAGGTCCCGGGTAATGTGGGGCCCTTGCAGGATGACATGGGTAACTTGGTCATCACACCAGAAAGCAAAGCTAACATGTTTAACGATTTCTTTGCCTCCATCTTCCTAAGTAGGGACCAGAACAGCCACCTCCCTGCTGGGCCTCCCTCAGGCCCCGGGGGAGGCACACCTGGGCCATGGGTTAGCAAGGATTTAGTTAGGGAGCTTCTGGAAGGGTTGGACATATTCAAGTCAGCCGGCCCGGATGATCTCCACCCTAGAGTTCTAAAGGAACTGGCCGGGGTCATTGCAAGTCCCCTGGCACAACTTTATGAGCACTCGTGGTGCTCTGGTGAGGTACCGGAGGACTGGAAGAGGGCCAACGTGGTCCCCATCTTCAAAAAAGGCAGGAAGGAGGACCCGGGAAACTATAGGCCGGTTAGTCTCACCTCGATCCTAGGCAAGCTGTTCGAGAAAATTATGTTGGCACACATCCAGGAGGGGCCAGCAGGGGACTGCATGCTTAGGGGCAACCAACATGGGTTCATCAGTGGAAGGTCCTGTCAGACCAACCTGGTGGCCTTTTACGATCAGATCACCAGATCGTTAGACGCAGGGGTAGCAGTGGATATAATCTTCCTGGACTTCCGGAAGGCTTTTGACACTGTCTCTCACCCTGTTCTCATTATGAAACTGGGGGGCTGTGGTGGAGACACCCACACAGTCAAATGGGTCGCCAACTGGCTGGAGGGCCACACCCAGAGGGTGGTAGTAGATGGGTCCTTCTCAACCTGGAAGGACGTGGGCAGTGGAGTTCCGCAGGGCTCGGTCCTCAGGCCTGCACTGTTCAACATCTTCATCAGCGATTTGGATGATGGGGTAAAAAGCACCCTGTTCAAATTTGCTGATGACACTAAGATGTGGGGGGATGTGGGTACATTGGAAGGATGCAACAGGCTACAATCAGACCTCACCAGGTTACAAGGGTGGGCGGACGAGAATAGGATGGGTTTCAACACAGACAAGTGCAAGGTGATGCACCTCAGGAGGAACAACCGGCACCATACCTACAGGTTGGGGAACTCCCCTCTTATCGGCACGGAGGCGGAAAGGGATCTGGGGGTCATCATTGACTCCAAGATGAACATGGGCCGGCAGTGTGGAGAGGCAGTCAGGAAGGCCAACCGCACCTTGGCATGCATTCACAGATGCATCTCGAGCAGGTCCAAGGAGGTGATCCTCCCCCTCTATGCGGCGCTGGTCAGGCCGCAGCTGGAGTACTGCGTCCAATTCTGGGCGCCGCACTTCAAGAGGGATGTCGACAGCATGGAGAGGGTCCAGAGGAGGGCCACTCGTATGATCAGGGGACAACTGGGCAGGCCCTATGAGTACAGGCTGCGGGACCTGAACCTGTTCAGCGTCCAAAAGAGAAGGCTGAGGGGGGATCTTGTGGCCTGTTATAAACTAGTCAGGGGGGATCAGCAGACATTGGGGAAGTCACTGTTTCCCCGAGCACCACCAGGAGTGACCAGGAATAACGGTCACAAGCTGGCAGAGGGTAGATTTAGGTTAGATATCAGGAGGCGCTACTTCACAGTCAGGGCGGCTAGGGTCTGGAACCAGCTTCCAAGAGAAGTGGTGCAGGCTCCTACCCTGGGGGTGTTTAAGAGGAGGTTAGATGAACATCTTGCTGGGGTCATTTGACCCCAGTATTCGTTCCTGCCATGGCAGGGGGTCGGACTAGATGATCTGCTCAGGTCCCTTCCGACCCTACAAACTATGACACTATGAAATAGGCTGGGGAAAGCGGGCACTGCCCTTTTCCGAAGAAGAGGGGGAGAGGAGCTCCCCAACCTGATTGTGAACTTCAGTACAGCGGGTCCACCGGACTTCAGGTCCAGAGCCACTGAAGTGTATAAAAGGAGAGTGTGCTTGGGACACTGAGAGACATGATGAGGGACTCAAGAAGAGTGGAGCCAAGAAAAGCTGGGAGAGCTGCCCCAGCAAGCAATAGCCCTAGGCTTCTGAAGGCACAACTGGAGGAGCCACCACTGGACCCTCAGTCCTGGGAGCAGGGAGCGTCTACTCAGGCCCCACTCAGTGCATACATGGCAGCTTGGATTGGTCTATCTCAGTGTGAGTCCAAGAACCCCAGTACACACGATGGTGCACGGTGTTTCAAACCCTGAGAGCGGTGCCAGGCTGCTCGGGGTAGCAACCCCTTCCCCAGGGTGAGTCCAGGCACCCGGGAGGCACTAGCAGGGTGCAACAGGAGTCTAGGGGTCTAGGTTTCAGGACCTGTACAAGGTGGCCTGAGCCCCAATAAGAGGTAAACAGCAAAATCTGGGCATCAGGACCTGCATGAGGTGGTCTGAGACGCAATGGAGAACAAAAGGCAGGGTCCACGCCAGCATGACAAGGAACCCTCAACTCCAGGAGACCCCTCCCAGCCTGATCCTTGGATGTGTGAGTACCTGGGGAATGGGTTCCCTTCCCCCCAACTGCAGGAATAGGGGAGGTGCCAGGTTTTCCATTCTAAGGGAACACTGAATCATTTCTGCCAATAGGGTGAGTGGGAAAAGGGAGGGCAGACTTGTGCCTCCATGTGCTAAACAGTTATAGTATAGAGATTTTAGATAGATAGATAGATAGATAGATAGATAGATAGATAGATAGATAGATATTAGGACTGTCAAAATTTCACTGGCCGTTTCTTTCCGATACTGTTTTGACCAATTTCGATGTCAAAACAGCAAAATTGGAATGAAACAAAGGGCATCAAAATAGCCTCAAAACAAAATGAGGCTGGTTCAAATGTTTCAAAAGTTGAAACATTTCAACCATAGGCTGGGGATGGAAAGTCAGTCCAGCTGACTTCCCATCCCCATGCTAGATCATTCTGGGGGTGGGAGGCAGCCCACTGGGGTTGCTTTCCAGTGCCCCATGCTAGATCACATGCTCCTAATCTACCATGGGGCACCGGGAAGCAGCCCCACTGGGCTGCCCCACGGCGTGATCTAGTACAGGGCACTGGGAAGCAGTCCCGCTGGGTTGCCTTCTGGGCCCAGCATGATCTAGTGTGGAGCACCGGGAAGCAGCCCAGCTGGACTCCCTCCTAGACCCGGTGCAATCTAGTACAGGGCACTGGGAAGCAGCCCCACTGGGCTGCCTCCCACCTCCGGCACAATCTAAGGTGGGGGAGAGGGAAGCAGCCCTCCTGGGCTGCCTCCTGGCCCTGGTGTGATCTAGGGTGGTGGACAGGGAAGCAGCTCCTGACACAATGTAGCTTGGGGCACCAGAAGCAGCCCCGCTGGGCTACCTCCCACCCCCAGCACAATCTAGGGTGGGGGATGGGAAAGCAGCCCAGCTGGGCTGCCTGCCATCCCCAGCATGATCTAGCATGGGGCACTGGGAAGCAGCCCCATTGGGCTGACTTCCCATCCCCAGCAAAACTTGAAACAGTGTCTAAACAGCCTTCTGTTGTGATGGAATGGAACAGAACAGCTGTTTCAATTCAAAATGAAATTCAAGACAAAATACTGTTCCCTCGAACTGTCGAAATACAAGGCGAAATAGAGCGGTGCTGTTTCACACATCCCTAATATAGATAGATAGATAGATAGATAGATAGATAGATAGGTATACCAATGTTATTATGATGTTCATGTGGTTGGTGTTGTGTTATCCAGGTGATATGTGAATTTATTTGCAGATATTTGTGTTTCATAGTTTCACAGTTGGTAGGGTTGGAAGGGACCTGAGCAGATCATCAAGTCCTACCCCCTGCCATGGGCAAGAAGAATGCTGGGGTCAAATAATTGACAAAGTATATTCATCTGTGGTTATTGTATATATTTATTTATTGGTGTCTTTTATAAATTTGTATATATTCATATTAACTTGCACATTAATAGTTACTTTTTATTTAAAGATTTGGGTAAACAATAATAAAATTTTAGAAAAAAATATAGAGAAAAGAGGGAATTGCTCTCCAGTGACATATCCCTCTCACAGCACTCTTGCCTGGCCACTCCATCCCTTCCATGTGCACCCCTGTACACATGTGCACCCCTGGGTGTACTGGGGGCTACACCATTATTATTCTTTAGTCAAAAATAAAGTGAAAACTAATAACCAGCATTTTATGAGAGGTGCTTGAAGTCCATCAAAGGGTGCTTTGAGTCTAAAAATAGTTGAGAACCACTGGTCTAGACCATCAAAAACAAGTAAGTTTTTCTATTAAATGAGCTTACCCCTGTGGCTATAACTCCATAATGCCTATCTTCTCTCATTCTAACTTGCTGCTGTCACCTGGAAAAAGGACATGGTAAATAGGGTCCTTCTGGAATTCAAGAGGCTGTTAAAGTTTATTAACATCTATTCTTATTCATTCTCCCTGAAAATTTAATTGGTGGTGTTTACCCCCTTCTCTTACATGACTTAGTTTAGTTTGGTATATTGGGGTACCTATACATGTGCTCCTTCACATCTAATTAAAATGTATCAGACCAGATGCAATTAATCAGGTCTGCTCCATGTTCTAATTAGAATGCTGCAGCATCGTGCAGTGTTATGTGTATTCAGGCCCTGCACATTTAAAAGTGGCCATGGGATTCTTTAACTACCCCTGACCCCCTAGCCTGGGAGGTCTGCTACTTCCCAGGGGTCCACATCCGGGACGTAGCTGAGAGGATCCCAAAAATTATCCAGCCCCCCAACCACTACCCTATGCTCCTTGTCCATGTGGGCACAAATGACTTGGCTCAGAACAATCCCAGCTGGGTCATGAGAGACTACAGCGCTCTGGAAGTGGGGCTTAGAGGGTTGGGGAGGCAGGTGGTCTTTTCCTCACTCCTCCCGGTTCTGGGTCATGGACTGAAGAGGGAGAGACGGGTTGAGGTATCCAACCAGAGACTGCAGCGCTGGTGTCATCATGAAGGCTTTGGCTTCAATGATCATAGCCCCTGTTACAGGAATGTTCAGGAAAAGCACCTAATTTGTTGAGCACTTTCTGTCGGATCCATGGAACTGGGTGACATATTGACTGTTTGCCCATCCAGGATGCTAAATACCCACTATGGACTTTGGTGAACTGTCCATTACTTGCTGACAGTAATGAGATGCTCAAACAGATTGAGATAACTAAAGGCTTAATTGCCAATTAAGTCTTCCCGGCTGGCAGCAGACAACCGGAGATTGACAACAGCTGAGTAGAAACATTGTATAAAGGACTGTCGGTGCAATCAGCTCTTCCCTGGAAGGGGAAGAGGAGGCTTTAGACACCAGAGAGAGCAAGCAGCTTGTGTGGAGATGCAGGCAATAAGAGAGATTCGCCAAGAACTTCTTGTTGAAGCGGCGAGTGTTGAGCATCCAACCCATTGGAAAACAAGTTGCTGATTCAGCCAGATGATTGCAGCTCCATCCAGATCTGTGACAGGGACGTTGCTGCTGTGAATTGATAAGCGGGGCAGGCTTACAAACGCCCACCTGGTGAGTGTTTATTGAGGGACTCATACATGAATTGGGAACGTGTAGGGAGAGCCAGCTGAGGGGCCTATAGCTGGCAGCTAGCCAAGTTGCACTTCTTGCAAGCAGGCATTGTTGATGCTCATTATTAAAACTAAGTGAGCACTCCTCTCGTGTGGTGTCCCTCTTTAATCACTCCCACCAAAGTTGTGGCAGGCAAGATTGACACCGAAATAAGGGAAAATGAAGCTATAACATCTTGTTGTATGCCTTAGAAGAAGAACATGCTCACAGTGACGGAGGCAGTGGGCTGCTAGGAAGAGATGGTCTCCACCTCACACTGCTGGGGAGGAGGCTTTTCTCAGCCAGACTTGCTGACCTGTTCAACCAGGCTTTAACTGAGCCCGCCAGTGGATGAGGGGAGTATCGCCACTGCAAGCCCACTGGGCAGTTTTTGTAAACCCAGCAGGCTAAGGCACTCAAGGGAACCTACCCCAGTCCCAGAGCGATCTGTAGGAAAGGCAAGGGCCACCAATGGGACACTTACATGCCTGTACACCAATGCCAGGAGCCTGAGGAACAAACAGGAGAAACTGGTCCTCCTGCTAAACCAAAAGGATTGCAATCTCATAGGGATAGCAGAAAGCTTGTGGGACTCCACCTATGACTGGGCCACAGGTATAGATGGCTATACCTTGTACAGGAGAGATCATGTAGACAAAAGGGGCTGGGGGGGTAGCTCTCTTTGTCAAGGAAAACTACATGTCCCTGCAAGCTGACATTGGCACTTAGTGGGGATGATTGGATACTCTTTGGGTCAAAATCCATGGCAAACAAGGCACAGGGGACATAATGGTGGGAATCTACTACAGACCTCCTAGCCAGGATCAAGAGCTTGACCAGAAATTTGCCAGGGAACTAGCTGAGGCTGCATGCTCCTGGTGCATGATTGTCACGGGAGATTTCAACTACCCTGACATCTTGTGGGAACAGCACTTGACCACATCCAAATGGTCACAAAGCTTCCTCATGGGTGTGGGTGAGCTCTTTTTGACTCAAGAAGTCTATGGACTGATGAGAGGCAAAGTGCTGCTCAACCTGGTACTGGCAACAGGGGATAACTTAATCAGCAACCTAACGATTGAAGGGAAGCTGGGAGACAGCAACCATGAGCTGATCACCTTCACCATCCACCGTAAAGCTGGCAAGTCAGACAGCAAAGCGGAAGTCCTCAACTTCAGGAAAACTGACTTTGACAAGCTCAGGAAGGTTGTTGGTAAGGTCCTAAGGGTTCATGACCCAAAGGGAAGGGGAATTCAGGAAGAGTGTTGCTCATCAAGAGAGTGATCCTGAAAGCATAAGCAATGTCTATCCCATCTTGGAGGAAAGGCAACAAAAGGGTGCAGCAGCCCCATTGGCTCTGTAGCAAACTAGTGGACCTCCTGCATCTAAAAAGAAAGGCCTATAAATGATGGAAAGCTGGAACCACCTCAAAGGAGAAGCATTCTGTACTGGTCTGGACCAGTAGGGAGCAAACCAGGAAAGCCAAGGCTGCAACTGAACTCCAACTGGCTACCCATATCAAGGACAATAAAAATTCCTTTTTTAGATATGTGGGAAGCTGGAGGAAAAACAAAGGTAACATTGAACCCCTGCTAAACCACGTGGGCCAACTGACAACCGATGCCCAGGAAAAAGCCAACCTGTTCAATGGGTATTTTGTGTCAGTTTTTCACCAGTCCCAAGGGACAGCCCTGCTCAGTATGGTATGGGATGGCCAGGGTGAGGGAGAACTGTTACCCTTCATCAATGTTGACCATGTGAAGGAACACCTTGAGAGGCTGGACACCTTCAAGTCACCTGGCCCAGACAGCTTACACCCCAAGGTACTTAAGGACCTGACAAGCATCATAGCTCGGGCACTGGCACGGATCTTCAAGAACTTGTGGCACTCAGGCAAAGTGCCCAAAGATTGGAAGAAGGCCAACATGGTGCCTATCTTCAAGAAAGGGAGGAAAGTAGATCCCGGGAACTACAGGCCCATCAGCCTGCCCTCCATCCCTGGAAAGATCTTGGTGAAAATTGTCAAAGAGACCATTCTTGACAAACTGGCTGAAGGCAACTTTTTGAGTGATAGCCAGCATGGGTTTGTTGCAGGTAGGTCTTGCCTGACCAATCTCATCTCCTTCTATGACCAGGTGACATATCACCTGGACAAGGGAGGAGAGATTGGTGTCATATATCTTGCCTTTAAAAAAGCTTTTGATCTGGTATCCCATGATCATCTTATAGAAAAACTGGTGAACTGTGGCCTCAGCTACATCACAGTCCACTGGCTGGGGAGTTGGCTTCGACCCAGAGAGTAGTAGTTGATGGAAGTCAATCACTGTGGTGTGCCATGACCGGTGGGGTCCCCCAGGGCTCCATCCTTGGGCCTATTCTTTTCAACAGCTTCATTAATGATGTGGACATTGGCATCAGAAGTGGACTGGCCAAGTTCACTGATGACACCAAACTTTGGGGTAAAGTGTCCACAACCGAGGACAGAATGGTGATCCAGGCTAACCTTGACAAATTCAGAAAATGGGCAGATGAAAACCTGATGGCCTTCAACTCTGAAAAATGCAAGGTACTTCACCTTGGGAAGAAAAACCCGCAGCATGCTTATAGGCTCGGCAGTGCTGCACTTTGCTAGTACCACGGCCAAAAAGGACTTGGGGGTCATGATTGACCACAAGATGAATATAAGCCACCGATGTGATGTTGCAGCTGGCAAAGCAAGCAAAACTCTGGCTTGCATCCATTGATACTTCTCTAGCAAATCGCAGGATGTCATCCTCCTGCTGTATTGGTGAGGCCACAAGTGGAGTACTATATCCAGTTCTGGGCTCCACAATTTAAAAAGGATGTGGAGAAGCTTGAGAGAATCCAGAGGAGAGCCACGCACAGGATCAGAGGGCAGGAAAACAGGCCTTATGATGAGAGGCTGAGAGCTACAGGACTCTTCAGCCTGGAAAAGCTCAGGCTCAGGGGGGACCTGGTGGCCACCTATGAGTATATAAGGGGTATACATCAGGATCTGGGGGAACACCTGTTCCCCAGAGCGCCCCATGGGATGACAAGGTCAAATGGTCACAAACTTCTCCAAGACTGTTTTGGGCTGGACTTAAGGAAAAACTTCTTTACTGTCTGAGCCCCCAAGGCCTGGAACAGACTACCGCCAGAGGTGGTGCAAGCACATACTCTGGTTTCCTTTAAGAGTCAACTGGATGTTTATCTTGCTAGGATCCCATGACCCCAGCTGACTTCCTGCCCCTAGGGCAGGGGGCTGGACTCAATGATCTTCTGAGATCCCTTCCAGCCCTAACATCTACGGAATTTATGAAATCTATGAACTAAACCTCATTGAATGAGGTTTAGATAAAGTATCCCGCAGCCATTTTAAATGCACAGGGACTGAATATATATGATGCTGTGGCATTTTCATTAGAGCGACTGACCAGAAACCACTGTACCACAGAAACATCCCTCCCTCCCTCCCTCCCCTGCCTACACACACAGACATAGACCTCTGAGTATGTGTATAGGCAGCTTTGGTTTTTATTATATTGTTACACTGATTATTCTTATCTATTTAAACACAAACGACCAAAGCATAGAAGCTTTAAAAAGGAACAGTAATTTTAAACTTTAGAGTAATAGATTAAAAAATGGGGCTTAAACTTCCAAACTAAGGCATGTATTGCAGGTAACAGCAGGTATCCCAAACTTAATCTCTGCAAGTTCTGACTGCTCAAGACATCTCAGCTAGTGAAAGAACCAGTATCAAAAATAGTCTTTGGAGAGAAGTAGGGTGTGAACAGAAGGGGAGGAGTTTGGGAATCATGTAGATACAATTGTAATAGTTCTAATATATTAGTTTCATTTTTGGCCAAATGTTTAATTCATTTGGTCATTTTCCTGTTGATTTTTATGCCAATTCCTAAACTCAGGGTTTTAGGTCTGTATGGAAAGGCATGAAAAATGACTGCAATAAACAAAAACAGACCTTTTCTAAAGTGGTCCAGCCAGATGGAGTCCAGGAACTGTTCCTCCTATAGCCGAAGTAAAATTCTCTGTATCCACTATAGTGAAAAGTTTTACCTGATGTATGTATGTTTGAGTACCATTTTCTTATTCCCCAAAGTCCTGAATGACAGTTATCTGATTTTTTTTATATGCCTCAGTTGACAGTCTTTCTGGACAATTCCATGTAAATCAATGTTCAAATGAGGAACTGTACCAGTGCCCAAATGCAACACCACCAGAGGCTGTCTATAACAACAGCTAATATTGACTAATCAGATCCATGTATGATCCAAGTTTGCAGAGACAAACTTATGTGCTATATTCCACAAAGATATTCAACTCTATATTCTGCGACAATTTATTTAGTGTTATTTAGTGTAACCTCTGCAAGCAGCAGAGTGATTTGGTGATACAAGCCTTAGGGAAGAAAACTGTGGCCTGTTGATGATACATGTGAAGTCAAAAGCTAAAAGAGAAATTATTCGGTGACTTTGGAAAAACAGCTGCCCTTATTTATTTCACTTATTTATTTATTTATTTGAATTATATTATATAGTCCTTGTAAGTGGGGCAACAGATCACTGTCACCACAGAAATAGGCAAAGAGATTTTGTGGCAAATCCAAACTGTCAACATTATCTGTGTTAACTTAAAATCAATAGGACCTATACTTCCATATTTACCCTCCTTTGGTTGTATGATTTCAGAGTGAAAGTAGTGAGCCCATAAACAGTTTATGGCTTTGCATTATGCTACTACACACAGACTGAATAGAAGGGAAAGCTTGAGTTATATATATTGTTTGTTCTTAAATTACTGCATCAAGGAAAGGCAGCCTTCAAAGTGTGATAATGTCTTTATCAGAAAAAAGCCAGTGGGTGCAGCTACATGTGGGCTGGACTGCACAGTTGTTACTCTCAAGTAAACGCTCGGGAGTAAACTCTCCCAGATTTGTATCTACATGGGCAGGGACGCAGGAGCAGATTTGCTTCTCCTAGCAGCAGACTGCTCCTGTCCCCTGCCCAAGCACTGCAGTTGGAGGACCAGGTCTGAGAGATCCTTATCTCCTAACACAAACCCCACAATCATGGAGCCAGAGCTGGGCTGGGCAAGCCTAGTCCCCAATGTCAGCCCTGTGGTTGCAGGGCTGGTGCTGGGAGATCTGGATCTTCTAGCCCAAGTCCCATAGTCATGGGGCCCAGACTGGAAGATTCTTCTCTCCCAGTGCCAGCTGGCTCCTGATTGAGGATTCTTCTCTCCTCAATCAGGAGCCAGTTCTGGGAGAGAAGGATCTCCCAGTCTGGGCCCTGCAACCACAGGGCTTGGGCTGGGAGATAAGGATCTCCCATCACTGACTCCCCGAGAACAGAGAGGGAACTGGGAGCTCTCTGCTGCCAGGACAGAGAGACATTGTCCCTGCCTGGGCTCCAGTGGTGGAGCCCGCTGTGGCAGCAGGCAGCTCCTGGGGCAGGGAGCAATCTCCCACCCCCTGCTGCCCATCTTACTGGGAGCACATTTGCTCCCGGTCAGGTGTTAACACATGTGCTAATGTGTAGTAACTACTCACTAGTAAATTTGCTATTTGCATTTGCAGGTAACAATTATACTCACAATTAGAGGCAATTACTGTTCAGTAAGCATCTGCACGTGTAGACATGGAAGCTTACTGTGCAGAAAATAGTTTACTGTATAGTAAAGCATCTCATGTAGATGCACCCAGTAAGGATGATTTTTTTTTTACAAGTCCAGGTCTTTATTCATAAGAAAACCCTTGACAGGCGTAAATTATAGGCTGAAAATGTCACATTATTTTAAAGGAACTTCCAGGGTAGGTGCCAAAAGTTGTAGCAGGAACACTTACTGTAACTTGCATATCGATGTCATGTACCTGTGTTTTCCTACAATTGTTCATCTGCTGCTTTGAATGGTTTCCAGACTGCTTCAGGTGAGTATCAATAGGCAATTAGGTTTACTTTGGTCTTAGAGACCTTAGTTAGCCAATGATTTTGGCTCTAGATGTCATCATCTACTGATCTAGAAATACTCACCCTTTCTATTTTCCTTGTCTCTGAGAATAACCACTATTCTTCTGCTCTCTTCCATATTCAACTGAGCCCCTTGGGTGCAGTTGAGAATTTCAGTAGGTAAAATAAGTTACCATAGAGTGTTACCATGGAGTGTTAGACATTTCTCAACAAGGACTACGTTCCCCTTCCCCTGTGGAAAAACAGGTGAAGATATGTAGCTCAAAAGCATCAGTAGCTTCTTTTCAGTGCTAAAATGAATTTTTTTAAATGTCCTAGAGCTTTGAAAATATTTGGTCTGGATACCCTCCTTCTCAGGCTGGAGGTGAATATCTGGAGTCTACAAATTCTCCTTCCCATGATTTGCTATTGCCAACATTCTTCACCTCTGCCTAGTGTCTCCTGTTCATTTATGCCTCAGCTCTTTGCTGAACACTCCAATAACAATGAGTAAAACTTGCTCTGGGGGAAAGAAATCTAATGTGCATAATTCTGCAGCCATAAGCAAGTTATAGAGATGCTGAATCCTGTTAATGCAGCAAGAATGAGTGGGGAGAGAAGTGCTTTGTCCTAATCCCACAAAGATCGTTAGTTAGGGAGAATGCTGACAATTAAAGGAAGGGACTGCTAGCAGAGGGGGAGAACGTCTGTAGGGGGAGAGCCCACTGTTTGCAGGAATGTTCTGCTGAGATAAAGCAAAAGAAGCTGTAATTTTCTCTCTTCTCTCAATCTGATATGCTCAGCAATACTTTGCTAAAAACAGAAATAATCCTATTAATATTCTCCCCAGTTATGCACCAGCATCCTAATATTGAGAAATCATGCTAGTAGTCTATTGTTCTAATCCTTGAACTAGCCTTAGGTTGCATTTTAAATATACCCAAAAGATAAAATTTATAAACTTGTCTTTTCCTAAAATTGAGGAGGAAAGTATATGTTGCATGGTATAATTTTAAACTATTTCTTGGCCAAAAAAAGTGCCTGATAGGGGAGAAAGGGAATAAAGGTTTAAAATGCCTGATTGAAATTACTTGATTGGAGTACTTGCTCTCCAAAGGCTATAGAAGTAATATATTCCACTCCTCTTTCATGCAGAATAATTAAGAGTAATTTCAATATTAAAATTGCATATTAGGATGTTAAAAAGTCAAATTAGAAAGAGCAATTTTCTTTATTTACTTAATCTAAATGCCTTATATCATAACAACTGAAAAAGAATACACTTTTAATAAATTAGTCCTAAGACTTCATTCTTGGATTATTCTATGTTTTGATATCCTGTGGGTGCACCTACACATGTATTTGATACGGCACCACTTTACTTGCAAGTAAACAGTCCACATGTCTACAAGTGCAGAGGAGCAGAGGCAGATTTGCTGCTAATCTGCTCCCTCTTCCCAGGACCCTGAAATGGACCCCTCCCACCACCAGAGGAAACTCCAGTCTCCAGCTGCAGCTACAGCTGCAGCTACCACCAGCCAGCAGCCCTCTTCAAAAGCCAGCCTCATTGTGCACAGGCCACGAACAGCACAGAGCAGGAATAGCATGTGGCAGCACTCTCATCACTGCCTGTGCCTCCCTGCACCATGGCTGCTCCAGCTTCTGCCCCTGGCAGGAGTGACCAGCACCCTGCACTCCTGTTGGCCACTGCACTGGCCCTGCTGGCCCACTGCACTGAGTGCCAGCTCACCCACTGCCATCTTGCCCCTCCCAGCTCTCCCACATGCAGCAACCACCTGCCTGCCCACCATGTGCCATCTCAGGGCCACCACCATGCAACTGCCCCCTTGACCCCATCTACCTGGCTGGACCCCAGCAGGGACAACAACAATGGGCTCCATGATGCCAATGCTGGGGCTACTGTCTCCCTACGGGGCCTCCAGCCCCACCACCTCTGGGCCTGCTGGGCCAGCCAGGACTGGTGGCTGCATGCCATCCAACACACCTGGGATAACAAGCAGTGGCTGGAGTCATCTCACATGTCCTGGGCCACCTTCCAGGACCAGACCTGGAGCAGAAGGACACCAGCATGCAGCCACACCTCCCCATTGACACCCATCTAGCCCTTGCCCTGCTCAAGCTGGCCATGCCCACCAGCCTACAGTACATCTGCCACCTGTTTGGCATGGACAAGGCCACCATCAGGGAGGCCATCCTGGAGGTTTGTGGCACCCTCCAAGATGTGCCAGGGGACACCGTGCATCCTGTGCATGACCCCCTGGTGGTGGTAGTGGGGTATCATGCCCTGTGATTCCCCAGTGCATTCGGGCTCTGGATAGGATCCACATCCCCAAAACCTGCCCGCCCCATGGAGACTACCCCTATTGCAGCTGGAGGGGATTTCACTCCGTGGTGCTCCAGGCTGTTGTGGACTACTACGGAGCTTTAATACATGTGAGCGCTGGCTGGGCAGGTAATGCCCAAAATGCCTGCAACTTCCAGAACTCTGCCCTGCCAGCCCTGGTGCAGAACAGCTGCTTTGTGCCCAGGTTCCTGGACCTGCAGTTGGGCACCATGGTGGTCCTGCCTCTTCTCATCAGGGACTCCACTTACACACTCCTGCCCTGGCTTATGCAACCCTACACCAGCCAGCTGGACTGCCACCAAGCCCATTTTAACCACTACCTGGGCCAGACCTATGCCCTGGTGGAGGACGCCTTTGGCTGTCTTAAGGGCCACTGACACACCCTCACCACCCACCTTAGTTCACTGAAAACAACCTCCCCAGGATCATCATTGCAGCCTGCATGCTGCACAACATCTGTGGGGCCCGGGGGAGCTCTTCTGTGAGGTCTGAACAGAGGAGGTGCAGGGGACGGAGAACACCTGGCAGCAGAAGCACCAGATGTGGCAGCAGCGACAGCAGCAGCCACCCCCAGCTGAGGCCCCAGGTGAGCCACACATCTGCCATCTGAGGCCAGAGCACTGGATGTGGGAGGCACTGGCTGACCACCTCATCCTGAACTCCCCATTCTAGCCTGCCTGCAC
This sequence comes from Crocodylus siamensis, assembly GCF_052110815.1. NCBI lineage: Eukaryota > Metazoa > Chordata > Crocodylia > Crocodylidae > Crocodylus > Crocodylus siamensis. Next base: position 340,198,984 of record NC_143395.1, on the reverse strand, counting down.
CACAGCCCATGGACCCCCTGCCCACCCCTAACACAACACTCCCTGCAGATACATCCTGCAAGAACAAGTTTTTATTCTCCTCACATCAAACAGAGCCTCCCCCTCATCCCAATAAACCTACCCCACCCACCAACAATAAAACACCTTCTTCCCTGTGAAAACTATGTACAATGTCCTTTGTGTGCCATCCTGGGGTAGCAGGCCATGGGGTGGGGGCACCTAGCAAATCAAAGCCCAGGGACAGGAGGTCAGTATCCCAGCCTCTGGATGTTCCCCTGTGGGTATGCACTCTACAGTGAATGCAGCAGGCAGGGGACTCACCCAGGGGTGTCGGCATTCTCTTGGTGTGGGTGGCTCCCCCTCCAGCAGGCAATGTCTAGGGTCAGCAGGGCTGGCATGTGGTCCTGGCCCCACTGTAGGTAGCTCCGGCTCTGAACCCACATGAAGCTGGGGTGAGCGGCAAGCCTGGGCCCAGGCAGAAGGGATGGGTAGCACCAGACCTGTGTCAGGAGATGGGCCAAGGGCTCCTCTTGCTGGAGACAGTGCAGGACCTCCTCCCAGGCCCAGGCATGGGCCTGTTGCTGGGTGGCAGGTGGATGCCAAGGGGAGAGTGGAGGCCGGGCTGCCAGGGGGTAGGGTTGGGAGCCAGGCAGCAGGTGGCATGAAGGCCAAAATGGTGTCCAGCACTGCACAGGAACATGGTCTGCTCCCACAGTACCTGCACCCACTCATGCTTCAGGGCCAGTATCTGTGCCCGGAACTCCCAATCCATTTCATCCCGCACCTCCTTGTGGTGGTCCTGTGCATCCTCAAGGGCCACATCCTCTGCCCTCCACCTGTCCTGTCAGACCATTCCCTCAACCCACCAGGCCCAAGTGCCCACTAGCTGGTCCTCCAATGACATGACCAAGCAGTCTAGCTGTGGGCATTAGAGTACCTGCCCTGCTGAAACTAGTGCTGCACTTCAGCCTTGCCCCATAGCACCACAGTCTCCTTCTGTGACCAGTTGGGGCCCTGGGTAGCAGGCACAGGTGTGGGCATGGATATGGGTGAGGATGACACCATCGGGGGGGTCCTGCACCAGCATTCTGGGCCTCCAGGCACCTGTCCCTCCAGGCACCTGATGCTGGGCCTGGGAAGCTGCCTCCAATACCCACTGCAGGGGCACAGCATGGGAATGACAACTGCGTGTCTGAAGCAATGCCCCACAGCACCTGCAGACTCAAAGCAGGCTACTGGGGGTGGGCTGTGGGCAGGTGGAGCTGGCCTTGGCAGCCAGAAGCTGCCTGCAGCTGGGCCCAGATGCTGGCAGGCCTAGCTGGAGCCTGCAGCAGTCTGCAGCACCCTGCAGGCCTGGGTGGAACGGTCCTGACAGGCGCACAGCACTGTGGTGCCAGGCAACAGTGCCAGGGTGCAAAGAGGCTGGCATAGCTAGTCTGCGGTCTGTCCAGGGGGACACAGGGGCCTGGAGTGCCCTTAGGCTCCCTGCCTGTGTGCCCCAGGGCTCAAAATGCCTTCCAGCTTTTAAGGGCCTGAGACAGGGGCTGCCATAGAGGAGCCCAACCCTGGGGCAGGAAAAGCTCCCAGCCCGCAGCCCTGAGGTTAGCCTCAGACCAGCCCCCTAGTGGCAGTGCTGACCTGGGAGTAAATTTGCTCCTGGATTATGTCTACATGTGTGTTACTGCACAGTAATTAATCATGTGTCAATTTGCTACCTGCAAATTAGGGTAATTTACGGAGCAGTAAGTGTGCACACATGTATACACATATGCTTACTGCACAATAAACTAGGCTACTGCATGGTTAAGCGTCTTGTGTAGATGCACCCTGTCTTGTCTAGTGCTAATATATGGTGGAGTTATTAGATTTTATACAGACTTTTGGATCTGTAAAAGGGGTTCCAACAGCTCTATACAATTACACAGAAAGGTTTTCGGTAAATGCTCCTTTAATAAAATATCAAAGGAAATTTCGCCATAGTTTAAAGAACAAAGTATTTTGCTTTAGTAATTAATTTAAGAGACGAGAACTGTAGTTCTCTTTCAACAGCTACACAAAGCTGTTCCACAATATGGAACAACAAAGATCCTGTAAAAATGTAGTTTTTTGAGAAAGAGGAAAATAGAGCTAAAACAAAAGAGAAAACTGAAACAAGATGTTTGTAATAGCAGATGACTCCTCTTCTACAGGAATGGCTTGATTAGCAACTTCCTAGTCTTCTGTGTTGGATACCTGTTAAAACTTCTTATTTGGCATGACTTGCATTAGTATAAGAAGCAAAAGCTTTTTAGGATTTCAATTATAACTTTGACACAACCATAAAAAATGTAAACGTCAAAGCTGTTTTGCTGTCTTAAAATGTCCCAGATTTACCAAATATTTGTACTACAAAGTAGTACACTAGCATTGACAATAGCTGAACTGTTTTGCACTGATAAGAAAAATAAATGTTAAAAATAAGGAAAATAATGTGATATCAGGTATTTGCAGCTTTGCAGGAAGAGCTAATTATTCACCTAGAGACACATTCTAAATGTATAGCCATTAGCTAATCGTAGAAGTTGCCATTGATCTAAGCTTAGTAACCACTATACCAGGTTCTTCTCTACTACCTTAGCTGAACCCAAGATACCTGTCTATCATGGGCCACTCTCTTGACTGCCAATCCATTTGCAAGTGAGTACTACCTGGCTTGCAAATGAACCTTAGCATTTCTCCCAGCCTTTCTCCCGAACAACTGCATTTACTATAACCAATTGTCTCCACTTATTAATCTATCACAGCATGCTGCATCTCTACATAAATAATGCTAACAGAATTCAAGCTGATACCCAATGGCCCAAACCTATTTCCATTGTAGTCAGCAGGAGCCTTTCCATTGACTTTAGACTTTGAACAGTAAATTGCTAATAAATATGAGTGTGCTATATCAAAAGAACATCCTGAGATTCCAATTCTTTAGTTAGAAAAAGGAAGGGCTTCAGAACTGTAGTCACTGCAGAGCAATGTTATCTGCTCCCATTACACAAATAAACTGCTGTAACAAAACCCCTTCCTGAGAAATCTGTTTAAAATAGTTTAGTGTTATGGCATGCGCTAGTCCACTAATGGTTGGAAAACATGAATCTAATAGGCTTCTTTTAGCTAATATTGCTTTCTCTTATTTGCCATGGCTTCACATTATCTAGAGGGAGGCTAGAACCAAAATCCCAGATCAAAACATACTTGAACTTCAGAATGTCCAGTGCAGACTGAACTGCATAGCTCTAGTACATCTCTACTTGCTTTATCCTTGTGCTCTTAGGCTAGGGACTGACATTCAAAAAGCCTGAGCCTAAATTTATTCACTCTTTAAAGGTTAATATAAGCTGCTGAGCCTAAACTGATTAATAACGAGACAGACATTCTCTGTTAAATCAGGAAATGCAGGCACATGCCTGCAGTGGCTCAAGCCAGAAGCCAGGGGACACTAAAGCATGCCTGCCAGCCACTGCCAAAGGGCAGGGAAGAGAGAATCTCCAAGGCTCTCACCACTCCCTGCTGGAGCAAAGGGGACATAGCCAGGCACCAGCCTGGGAGGCAGGGAGGGGAGGAACTGCTGCCAGACTGATGAGTGGGGATGGGAAAAAAGTCCTTTCTCTGAAGCAAGCAGGCACTGAACACAGCAATTTGCAAAGCATACAGCAGGGAACTACCAAAAATCTTCGCCTAAACTAAGATACAGCCCAGTAAAACATAGCAGACGCAACTTAGTCTAACTTAAAATGCAAAGCAGGAAGACAAGAGAAAGTCTTACTAATCCAGAAGGCAGAGTGTCACCTTACAGCCAGGCATTCAGAAAGGCTTTGTTTAAGTTTTACAGGTGCTACTTTATAATGTAAATATAGCTGTCTGTATTCTTTGGTCTGCAACTTCCAGCCAAAAGCTGTCTGCAACTTCCCTTAACTACATCTCCAGCACATATGTGTGATGATTGTCAGGTATTTGCAAACACTTCTCACCTCTCAGTCTGTTCCTGCAAGTCTTAGCTCTGGGATCACAGGTGCAGGTCTTGGATATGTACATAGGACTAGCTTGCCTCTCTCCCCCACTCCAGGACCGCTGTGGAATTAATCCTCTCCCTGGCTGGAAGCAAGCTGGACAGAGAGAGGAATTAACTCTGTCTGTGCCTGGCTGGCTGAAAGCCATGGAAGTCCACAGGGTTTGCCGGGGTGGGGGAAGAGGAGATGGAGGGAGGAATTTGCCTCAGGGGCCATGGCAGGCCAGTGCCTGGCCATGCCCCACCCCTCTCCAGCTAGAGAGCAGAGGGGAGGGGACAGTCCTGCTGTGGAGCAGAGAGCCCCACCCAGCCCAGAGAGCATGCCGGGATACTGGGGGTCTCTGATTTAACTTAAATGAGCAAGGGGTGTGGGACAGACATTGCATAAACCAGTTTGAACCAAATCAGTTAACTCTGATACTACATTCAACGAGGTTTAGCTCAAATTGGTTTCAGCCATTTTAAAACTGGTTTATGTGCACTGAATGTCTGTTCTGTTACAGGTTTAAACAAGTTTCTGATCACTTAAACCAATTTATGTATAATGTCTGTCCCTAGCCTTAGAGATTTCTCTGACTTTGTAGATATTTACATGCAAGGAATATATACAAATCCATGGTGCTCTTTATGTTGCAATTCAGAAAATGTCCCTGTTTAAGATAAGCATGCTCCAGGATGTGCTTCATTTCCACTAAAGGCAATGGAACACTTAAAGTTAAACATAATAACATAATAACTTTCTAATTAGGGATACATTTAAGAATTTTGAACAGGGGTCTCATGTTGTAAGACAGTGTATACTTCATATTACTATGTATGTTCTACCACTGTCATGAAGTATTCAGATTAGATCTGAGATAATGCACCATGCTCTATGTATTTTTCATTTCAGTAAGATGAATGATATTAAGCTTTTACAGAAAAAGGATACTTCGAAAGTCACACAGCCAGACCAAAAATGGAAAAGCTAACTGGAATGAGATTTGTTCACAACTTTTACCTTTGCCAATTTAAAAACAGTATCTAAACTTTCAGTGATTTATTAATAGAGTGTCTAATTTAATTTTTCCATTAATAGGCATCTAATGTACCTGAAATTAATCTAACTATTGAAATTTAATATGCCTATGAATTGGAATTGTTTAGTCTAGCAATTTAATTTTTTTTTGGCAAAAAACACAATATTCTACTTGGCCCAGAATGATGACATAGTAAATGATACAGAAAAGATATAGAGAGTTCATTAGAGGAATAAAACTGTCAGCCTTTCAAATGTCTGTGGTCCAAACTGCCGTAATGCAGATTCCTTGGTACTGAATTGAACAAGGCAGTGTTGTATATGCAAGTTTTTTTAGGGTTATGAAACAGAACTGTGAAATCTTTTTCTCAGAAGTAACCTTTAAAGGGAAAACTTAGTACTTTTTTCCACAAGGCTTCTTCATCACCATAAATGGTACTAGCATTGTATGTTCCTACCAGACATAGGCAGAAATCTGTTATCTGTATCCTATTTAAATAAATAGTTTTTCATATGAGGCTAGCTAAAATGCATATAAATATTAAACTCTTCTCAGTTCTTGCTCTCATCTGTCTGTATTCTTACTAATGATGGTGTATTTAAGGACACAGACCTTGCTTTAGAAAACCAAATACTTTTGTTTCTTGCAAGGTAATTTTTTAAAAATTCTCTACAATTAGCCTCTTTACTTAGCTAGCAAATGTCCATTTCTAAGTTCACCTGTTTAATATAATAAGAAAATCCAGTTTGACAGAAAAATGCATTAATTCATTGTAGCTAGACAAACAGTGTCAGTAAACAATGTCAGCATAGCACTAAAAAGAAAAATGTGTGCATATCTTTGGCAGAAAGACTAATATTACTGGCCATACTTGGATGGATATGATAAACATTATTAGTATCTGATAACTTTTTTCCTGTTTTTAATCGTAACAAATATAATGCTGTTGCTGCTTGTCTGTACTATAATATGGCTATTTACTGCTCACCAACAATCTAAGGCTTATATACTATGTACTTACATTGAAATCAATCAGGCGCATAAAATTATTCATATGCATAAATCTTTATAAGATCCGGCCTTGGATTGCTGATGTTAAGGGAATGCAAATAACATTGGTAGTACATTATTGTTTTACTATCTATCTGTCTGTATATGAAGTTGCAGATAGTCACATGAAGCTAATTAAATCATGTGAGTTGTCTATATCCATAACAATTAATCCAGAGGGGTTTTTTGGTTTGGTTTGGTTTGGTTTTTTTGTTTTTTTGGTTTTTGGTGGGGAAGGGCAGGGGGGAGTTATTACTGTGGGTTTTTTTGGTCTTGGCTTTGTGAATTCTATCAAACATTAAATTAGTTTTCTAGTAAAATTGCCACTGCTTTCATTTGGGAATTAGTTTGAAAGCTTCACCCACAACTGTATGAAGTGGTTTGTTTTTTTACCTCCCAGGCACCAGTTTTATAACGTAATTCATTTCTATAACTAGAACAAGTTGTGAGTACCCAACAGTTCTTAGTGTTAATTTAAAGAATGAAGTAATATGTTAACCTAATATTTATTGTTATTTATCTCATCTTAAAGTCAGGATTTCAATATCTAATTTATTTTCTACATTCTAAGAGGCATATGTTGCTGTTCTCCATTCTTGTATCTTGTTGATACAAGAATGATACCACTTCCAAAAAACCTTAACAAGTTATATGTCAGGAAATAATATTTCCCATTAAAAAGCACAAATGGTAGTGGTGTGAGAATAAAACAAACCTTCATATCAAAAAGGATTGTTTTTGAAGCCATTAATCCACAAGTGGCTTTTTTCATAATGGCTCGGTCCATTTATGTAAAAGAAAATTGATCCTATTAAATTCAGCTCAGTAGCCTAAAAGTCCAATGTGAAAATGCCTTTTAATGATGGATAAGAACTGTGAAAACTATTTGGAGGTTAACTTTAAATTAGAATTCATATGTCAGAGCCTGCCCGTGGTAGTGGCTGCTCTTAAGCAAAGAAACCTCCTTTATGTGGAATCTCTAGGTAACAAAACTTAGCAGGTATTAAATCCTACACAATAATGGATTAATATAAAAGCCTTTTAGTAAGTTGGACAACTAACTACTGGGTAATGCTGAAATGTGTTGGTTACATTCTGCGAATTACTATTGCAAAGCCATACTGACACAAACGTGGTCTAGCACCTTGAATCCCAGAGCCATTTCATACAGTGACCTGTGAAACTATGTAGATGTGTTCAACACAGTGCTGAATGTTAAAGCAGAAATACTGAAAAAGTCAAAATCCTTACCTGGACCTGATGAAGTTATCTAATTGTCAGGAGCTGGGGATTTTGTTCTCGGTTGTTTACCTGGCATTATGGAGAGTGAGTTTTGAAACAAATCTGATACAATCAACTGGAATTATTGTGGAGCTCTGTAACATTCAGCTTATACAATTTAAGTAAACAATTCTTTTAAAAAACAAGCAAACAAAAACTAGTCTTTCTCCATTAGAGGTTGAAGCTCAAATGTGAAACGCAGTAAATGGAGGCTGGTGATCTCAGCTTATTAATTTCCGAATGAATATCTACTTCACACTACTCCATGTGGTTCATATAGCAATTTCTTTTCATAAAAGACCCACCTACAACTATAAGGCCAGGTACAGAAGTTACACTTATTACGCAGTAAGCATGAAGAAAGCGCTCTGCAGCCGTAACTGAGCAGACAGTCAGGGCACACAGAGCACTGTAAACAGGGCAGATCCTACTCTAAGATAACCCTGGATGGGTGTGGTATCCTACTTCAGTGCTGTAGATAAGACTGCCATAACAAACATCTGTACCACATGCCATCATGACTGAGTCACAGTAGGTCACATTCTGCCAACATACCATGGAGCAGGGATCAGCAACCCCTGGCACACATGCCAATTAGTGGTACAAGGAGACATTTTCCCTGGCATGCCAGGAGGCATGCAAAGAAATTGTTTAATTTTTTGTTTTTAAGTTGCTGCTCTGGGCTCTCCTGAGCAGCCACAGGTGCCAGTGCCATAGCAGGCCCCAGGGTTGAAGTCAGGAGAACACAGGCAAGGATGCAGCCTGGCAGGGATCCTGGTTTTCTCTGATTTAAAAAAAGCCCCAATTTTCAGATTTAAAAAAGTAACCCAAAATCCACATTTTTTCCATGATTAAAATGAAACACCACTCATAGATAGATAGTGGTGTTTCATTTTAATCATGGGAAAATGTGGATTTTGGGTTACTTTTTTAATCTGAAAATTAGGGATTTTTTTATCTGAGAAAACCAGGATCCCAGAGTCTGTGTTTTGCTGACCCTACCCCCATCCCAAGACTGCTCCCCACAACCCAGCCTGGTCCCTGGATGGAGCTGCGGCGGGGCAGGGGTGGGACCTGGGCAGGCGTTGTGCAGGGCTGCTGCACTGGAGGCTCCCAGCAGGTGGGCAAGCCCTGGGCCCAGGCAGACAGATGCCCTGTTCCACCCAGGTGGGTCAGCACCAGGGTAGCAAGCACTGGAGCCGGGCGGTCAGGGCAGGGTCCAGGCAATGTGGGGGGAGGTGCCGGGGGCAGGCTGGCCCAGTCAGGCCCTTAGGAAGGCAGGGGCTGGCTGGGATGTGGGGACTGCCCCGGGGCTCTGCAGGCTCAGGCTCTGGTGGGCAGCCTGGGGGCACCCAGTGGTACCTGAAGTGGGACCTGGCCCAGGCCTCGTGGCTCTACGGGGATGGGCTGCAGCCACCCTGCCTGCAAGCGGATGCTTTGTGGCCAGAGCAGAATGCCAGGCTTGGGGAGTTTCCAGCTCTGGGCTCAGCCTTCCTGCATGCCGGGCACAGTGCAAGCAGGGCAGAGCCACCCCCACTGCAAAGGCCTGTGTTCAGGAGCCCCCTGGGAACAGCCACTATGGCTGCCCCAGCCTGCCCAGGCCCTGGCTTTGCCCATCCACAGCTTTCCTCAAGGGACCCCAGCCAGGGCAGGCACTGTGCAGAGCCACTGTGCTGCAGGCTCCTGGAAAGCTTGGCCCTGAATGCTGCCTGTGGCTGCTGTTTCCTGCTGCTGCCCAGGGGACTGGGGCCCATTTGCGTTGCACCTGGCTTGCATAGAGGCTGAGCCAGGAGCCCCTGAGTCCAGGGTCCTGCCCCAGCCAGGCAGCATCCCCTTGCGGGCAGCGCAGCTGCACCCCATCCCCAGAGCTGCTCCAGCCAGGCCAGGCCAGGCTGGGCCCCACCTTGGGTGCTGCTGGGCACCCCCGCTGTGGCCCAAGTCTGCAGAGCCCTGGGGCAGCCCCTGCTCCCTGCCTGGCTCCTGCTCTCCTCTAGCTGCCATCTTCCTAAGGGCCTGGCTAGGCCAGCCAGCCCACGGTGCCTCCCCTAACACCTGTTTGTCCCCTTGCCTCTCTTCCCCCTCTCTTTTCTCTTTCCCCTTTCATCCCTCTCCTCTCTTCCCTCTTGTATCACGTTTAACAAAAAAGAATACACAAGAACAAAGGCAGTGTATGAAATTTTATTTATTGTCACCATGTTTAGAATTTTTAGAAAACCTGGTATTTACTATAAAAAAGCAACATTTATGATTATTAATTATATTAAATATTCAGTGTGTTCTGCTATGTACCCCCCACTCCAGTTCTGTTTTTCTGGCATGCCGGCACTCCAGCACTTTACAAGGTAGCCATCATGGGTTTTTTGGCACTGTGGCCAAAAATGTTGCCTACCCCTGCCATACAGCCCTGTGGCAACCCGCTCACCCTCCCTTGTGGTGGGAGAGAGGCATGGTCTAGCCTAGGCCAGCACTCAACTCCTCTGCCCAAACACCAGGCCAGCCCTGCCCCTGGGACTCTCAGTAACCCAGAGCAGCAAAGCCCCTGTTTCCAATGTCATCCCCCACCTGCCACCTTGTTTTTTCTGACCAGCTATAAGCCACTGTCTGGTATTATTGCTCAGTGTGCAGATTCCATCTACCCAATCTAAGCATTTGTAAAGATTGCAGCTTTTGATTAAATACTGTGCCGTTTGCTGGACAATAAATTCACATAGGGAGCTATCCAAAACATTCTTCTTGTCCAGTGTTGTTTTTAAACTTCCATAGCTAGATCTCAGTCTGTTAAGCTTGACCCACACTTCTCTGTCAAGGTCATACCCAATCGATGACTCATTTGGTGTTGATATAAAATGCTGCAGAAATAAATTTCAGGCCATCTTTACTCTGAATGATATTTCATTTCCATTCACCACACTCCTTATCTAAGTTTAGTGCAACACATAAGGCCACAGTACCCAACCTGCCAGGCTTTCCATGTGCCCAGAAACCTGGCAGCAGGGGAGTGGTTAGGATCTGTCTTCTTATGTCACTTGGTCTAATGCCCAAGCCTGTAGGGGATACATCTGTGTGTGCAAGTTGTACAGCTTGTTATGAGTCTCTGCGCACTGTTAAGAACAGTGTTGAACTTTTTAATGCAACATATTGTGGACCATACAGGAGCACAGTAATCTGTTGGGGTATGTGCCACATCAACTGCGGTGGTTCTGAGCACTTTGAAGTTGGCACCCCATGTCATCCTGGCTAAATGTCTTCAGGCAAATACCTGTGCAGAGACTTCAGTGCTGATCTTCTGAATGTGATGTTTATAGGTGAGGGGATGGTCTAATGTAACTCCTAAATTGGCGGTTGTTCGTGGGGAAGGCTGTGGTTGCTTACTCTGATATTTCAACCTGCTGTTGTCTCAACAATTGTTCATGTAGAAGACGGATGATACTGATTTATTGATGCTCCTCACTGACCTCATGCTTCTCAAACAACCCTCCCCACAACCACTGTACCACTGGCCTGAAACAAAGGTGAGGCACCAGGCTTAGCCCTCCCTACTGGTTTTGTGGATTGTGGTCTGTGTTACATTTAATTGGGGCATAACTCTGGGTAATTGACAACCAACCACCCCATCCTTCACGTTGTGTTGCTTTCCTTAGAGAGGCCACTGTGTTTACCCAGATCCACCTTACACAAACCCTAATGCCAACAGGCCCCAATATACCCTGAAAGCTTTTCTTGAGCTCCACAGCCAAGGGCACTGTTCAGCAGAGCAGCTACAAATGAGCACCACTGCAAGTAAAGCACAGCAAGAAACAGGAGCTCTCCTTAGCACAACCCCTGCCCTACTACCACCACTCCCTCCTTCCCTCTCCTCCCAGAGAACTGGAGACAACTCATCTCTCTGGGGTCCAACATTTGAGTTTCCCAGCCTGCCCAGCAGGGAGATGGAACGCATGCAGCCAGGTTTTCCCAGCTGGGAAGTAAAACATAGGTGTCCTATGCCACGGTCAGTGCTGGGTTGTAAGGAGCTGTGCAGCTTCCAGCTCCAGGCAGGGGAAAGACCCAGGATTCACCAGGCCATCCCTTGTCTTCAGGATCTGCATTTGTGCATGGGAGGCCTGGTCATGGAGCCTGAGATGCTGGTTCCGGCATGGTTACCTGGATAGCTGCAGAGTACTGAAGACATGTGCATAGACAGCACTGGAGACCTGAGGACCAAAGGGGACCCTCAGTGTAGGCATTAGAATGAATAGGTTAGTAACTGCTTGCACCCGTGCTCCCATGGCACTGAAATGAGCTGCCCATGCCCAGGAACACATTACAAAGGTCCAAGAACAAGGTCTGTGGATGGCCAACTGCTCTCTGAGGGAGGTCTCATGCACTGCTACAGAGCTGAGAGTCACAGCACCAGGATAAGGAGTTTATGCCCAGGGTCAAAGACTTCTCGGGATCCAGCTATGACACCCCTGAATGGCATCAGTGCTGCCTCCCACAGAGACACCATTGCCCTCTCAGGCCACAGTGGTTGGGCAGGCTGCTGCCCACCCCCCTATCATGGAGAGCCCCACTTCAGGGACTCCTCTCTGGGACAACATGACCAAGAGTCCCATGGGGAACCCTGAATGGCAGCCATGGGGGAACGCTCCACACAACACATTGATTGCGAGATGGTGGGGTGTGGAGAAGCCCCAGAACAGGAAATATGGTGCATGGGAGCCACTCACCTATAGTCCAAGGACCCAGGAAGGCATCCAGTGGGGCTTGGTCTGGGGAGTGTCACTGGGAGAAAGGGGGGGGGGGCAGGCTGTCCAAGACCTGATGCCAGGGCTGGCAGTGACTCAGCCCACCTTCCAGGTGCCCAGATTGCTGGCATTTACTGGGGTAGATGCAGGGTTGCAAAAAAGTTTCAGGCCAGTTTCAGAAGGAGAGCTCAGAACACAGGAGGCAGCCCACTGAGCCAAGCCACCGCAGGCCTGGGTCCTGCTGCAGGAGATCAGTGCAGCCCCTGTGAGGCTAGGCAGCCCCCTGGGCTCTGATCCAAGTTCTGGAGTGGGCAACTTTTCAGTTTTCCTTTATTATACAAAAAAAATGTTTAGCAGCTGCAACATTTAATTAAACTGAGGGACAATCCTTTTGCATGCAGCATTCCCCCAAGGTTTTGTGTTTAAGTTGACCCCCCTACCACCATGGCTGCACACCTTCCTCCCCCCCATCAACAGCATAACTGCCCCCCTCCCATAACCAACAGAACTCCAAATTCTGGAGTGGGCAATGTTCCACAATTTTGGTTTAATAAACACACTAAAAGTTTGGCCTCTTGAACATTTGATTAAAATGAGGTGTGTCTCTTCCTTTGGCTGCATTCCCCTGCACCCTAGTGAGTGCCCCTGGGGCAGGTTGGGGAAGAAGAGGGGAAAGGGAACAGCATGGGTTGTGGGCAGCAGTGTCTGGGAGGCAGGGTCAGAGGAGACCAGGGATGGAGACCCATAGCCTGGTGCCAGGGTCAGGGCACTCAAAACCCTCCAGCCCTACTCCTCCAGGAAGGGCTCCCAGCCTACATGGGTGAGGAGCTGGTCAGCCAGGGCTTTGCAAACCCAGACAGTCTGCTGCTATGTGGGCCTGGGGCCACCAATATTGCCAATGGAAATATAAGCATCTGGGGGACACACACACACAAAACCCAGGCATCAGGGATACATGCACACTTGGTGGGTGCAGGACACACTGGGTAGCCATGTGTGGGGCAGCCAGATGGTGGCTTGTGGCCATGAGGGTGCATGCCATGCTGCATCAGGTCCAGGTGGGTGGCCATGTCCCCACCAGCCAAGCAGGGATGGCTTGGCCACTCAGCTCTGCTCTGGAGTCTTTGACAGCCCAGAGAGTCCATGGGATATGCTGGGAGGCATGTGAGTGCACCTCCTACCTACTGGACTCAGGCTGTGCAGGTAGGCTCCAACCTCCCTGCCCTTCCCACAAGAGCTAACATGTGTTCCTCTTCCTCCCAACTTAACCATGGGCACTTAAAATCCAAAAGAGCACTTCTGACTTAAGCTTCTTGAACACCTGTACTTAACCTAAAATAGAACCAACTTGATTCAAACTTGCCTGGCTTTTGTAAGTTTCATGCAGCCTAAAATTAAAAAGCTTTATCTGAATTTATTTTGCTTTAGATGCCACTATCCTACTCTTATAATTAGACAATTATAACTTTTTTAATTAGTATGTTATTTTCTATTTTACTCTGTTTTTCTCTTAACTAGTAACTACAGTGATGGGGGTGGGGAATGGTGTAGTCTTCCCTCAGATCAAAACTGCATCCATATGCTTATGCAATCTATACAAAGCTGAAAAAAATTATGTCTCCAGAGAAAATCAAGTTTATTGAACTATTAATTCACCAACACAAGCAAATTTAAAACAGCACTTCCTGACTATGTCATATGTTATCACAATTAAGGATCTTATCCCAACTTTTTTTTTTTGTAACTGTCTTAGAAAGCAATAAAATGCCTAGGCAGCCTGGAAAAAGTCTGTGCTTCAGCATCTTTCCCCTTTTCCAGTTAGATGTAGTATGGCAATTCTAGTTTGGTGGCTTTGCATTTTAGAAGCTAGCGGTTTCATATTTATAAGATGCACACTTCTGGTTGTTTTAATTTCATTTTACAAGATGACGGTTATGATGATCTCAGTTATATTAAAAAAGTGACAAAAATCACAGTCCCACCAACTTGACATCTGCATCATGCAGTGTGCACATTGCACAGGAGAGAAACTACTGAGGGAGAAAAAGGAAGAGTATACAGATTAGGAAAAAAAATTAATCAAAGATAATTATGGATGAAAAAGAGGAGTAGCTTGTCAAGCATTTTTACTTGACATTTCTGTGTGGGTTGTTGAGAAGGTGGATAATGCTAGCAGAGATGTACTGCCTTTCTTGTACAGCCCCAAAACACTGCACCTTTAAAGAAATATTCCAAGTACTGACTTCTTAAAAGTTTTGATCTGATGTTGTAACGCAACCACATTTCCAGTTGTGTGTACGGTCAAGGTCAGAAAGTAAGCTAGAGATTATTTCTGTGCATAAACAAAAACACAAGCAGAAAATATACATAGGAGTAATTCATCATTCCATTGCATTTGGATTGTCAAATGGATACTTCCTATAGCTGGGTGTTGGGGGGAGTGGAAATCGGTTCAGAATGAAAGCAGAATTCCTGCCATATCTTTTTGGTCAATTCAAGTGTGTTTTTAAAGTATGCCACAGAATGCTACTTAATGTATTCGTGTACATATGATTAGCTTAGCTCTCTAATCAGAGCTCTGTGATGATAATTCATAAGATGCATTAAAAATCCCCATTCCTCCCCACTGTCCCCATCCCTTATACCAGGTTTTCAACCTTTTTTGGGTCAGTGTATCCCCAACGGCTGGGCATGGAGCAGGGGGAGCAGGGGTGGCTGCATTCAGTCCCCACCCACCCATGTGTACCCCTTAGGGCTTTCTCAAGTACCCCTGGGAGTACACATACCCCCAGTTGACAACCCCTGCCTTATACAGAGCATTGGTGTAGCACTTGTCCTTTTCATTATGAGGAGTCTAGGAACCACCATAACTAAATAGAGTGGCCTTAATTTTTATGGTAGTTATCCTGGCACTTAGTCTCCACCATAGAAGTAGCCATCATCTTCGCTATTTATGTAGTCATCTTCATAACACTTCCTGAGGTAGCCAATGCAATTTGCACTTAGAAAAGATACACAGAGACTGAATGGGCATTTACACAGCAAAGTGTATCCACGTCCCTGTGCCTTTGCTTGCAGGTGGGCTTGGCAAAAATCCACACATGACTCCCACCTGTGTAAATGCATCTCTTCTGGTTCTGCAGTGAAACTTGTTTGGTATTAGAACATATGGGGATGTATCCCAAACTGCCTAACTCTTTATTAAATGGAGTTGCTCTGGAAGTCAGTTCACAGTTCACTGTGGAGATCTTGATTGCATTTCTGAGCCACCATACAGAAATGTTCTCAGTCAGCTAACTTATCTAGCCTTCCTTTTGTCCACTACAGTAGGAACTAAATCATGGATCAAGCACTGGTGAAAGTGATTTTCCTACTCCATGGCTGCACTGTTTTTGTAGGATGTAGAGAGAGAGTCTGTGAGATGGTTGAGGAAATTTCAGCATCGAGTTCTGTCCTTCATAAAGTAGCAGCAGTTGATTCAATAGTACTGGCTGGCAGTGACTTAGCCCAGGGGTTTTGAAGGGGTAAAAGATGATTGGAGGACTTGGGATTCCCTTTCCACACCAATCAGGCCTCAGAGACTCACCCCCCGCCCCGTGTCCCCTGATTGGCCCCATGGGTCACCTGGAGGGGGATAAAAGGGGCAGCATGGGCTGACTCAGGGGAGACAAGTGAGGGACAACAAGGAAGGAGCTGAGGCAGCAGGGCAGGAGCAGTGCCCCAGAAGAGCCTGAAAGAGCAGGACCTGCAGGCAGCAGTGGGACCCTCAGCAGCGTGGCATGTGGCCGGCAGGAGAGGCTCCCCACTGGACTCCAGGATGCCCTACGAGAGGATGCAGCCAGCAGGAGAGGCTCCCCAACTCCAGCAAGGATCTGAGCATCAACCTGAGAGGTTCCCAGCTCTGCGTTCAGCTCCTTCAATCAGAGGCCAGGCAGCTTGACATGAGGCTGGGGCTCTGGGAAAGTCAAGACCCCTACCAGCCTAGAAGAGTGCTACCAGTGGTGGCTATGTGGCAGTGTTCCTACTTGCTATGTGGGACATCTGGGTTCAAATCCCAGCTGAGGTGACTTTGGCTGAGTGAACTAACAAGAAGCACATCTTCTTGCAGTGGAAAGGGGGCATTGTGTTTTCCATCTCCAGGTACCAAGGCCCTATGTTTCCTTGTCATTTGACACTTTGCATCTTGTGCCTTTTTATATTTCACCAGCCCATATTGTTTGTTCTGCTGTTTGTGTTTTATATTTTGTTAACCCTATTTTTTGTCAGTGATTTTAAGTGTCTAACCTTTGTTGAATCCTGCCCCCTTTGGGGCATTGTAGTGTCCACTATACCCTCTGATTTATGCCTGTTATGTTCCCAGTATTAAAAGGTATATGGTTAAGTCCCCATTGGTGGTCTGGCTCTGCTCTGTAGGGGGTGGAGAGTCCCTACACCTCCCACAGCGCTTGTGCACCTGTTTTGATCCCTTCAATTGGAGAGGGAGTACCTCTTGGAGTACCGCCTGGATTACATACACTTACCCTCAGAGTGTATTTTGGCACTCATTCAGGATGGAGGATACCTGTATTTAGTTTTCTTCTTTGCCTGAAGAGATTCAGATCCATCTCCAAGAATAGCACCCACATTACCAGATAGTCTGGAGGGGGTGTTGTTGCTAGTATTGACATTGTCCCATTTTGCACATTAACTGCAGCAAAATTAAATGCAGGTGTTTCCCATCCAGGTGTGTATCTAAACCAGTGCTACTCAAGCTTTTGGCCCTGCAGGCCAGATGAGTAGTGCAAGGCTAGTCCACAGGCCAGATAGAATGCCACCCTGCAGGGCCTCAACTGGCCCAGGCACACTGGGACTGGACCTTGGGGCTGGGTACCACAACCATCCAGCCCTATGCACTAGAATTAGGCACCCATCCAGCACATGGCTCCCCACATGTACAGATATTTGGCAGCTGGAGAGTGGTGCTGCCACCCCCACCATGAAATCTCCAAACCTGTGGGGACCCCTGTGGACCAGATTACATGACAGTGGGGACTAGATGTAGCCTACAGGCTAGGGATTGAGCATCCCTAATCTAAACCACCATCCTAAGGAATCAGGCATTTTCAAATGAAGTACTTCTCTATAAAGTAGAAAAGTTCTAACAGGAAGGGCTGAGGGAGACCTATTTTAGAGTATGCAATGGCCTAATGGTTAGGTTTCTAACTGGAGGCGGCCTTGATTCAAATCAGAGTGAGTGTCCTAAACACTAGATATAGGGTTCTCTAAGTTGTGTATCCCTTATCCCCTCCTGTTGGAGCAGTTGTACTTTCTATAAAAATATATAGGGTAGGGATAGATATTCAAAAAAGCCTGAGCCTGAATTGATTCAATCTTTGCAGGTTAGTCTAACCTGGCTAGGCTAAATCAGTTTGTAAGCAGACAGACATCCCAGAAATGCAGGCACATGCCTGCAGTGGCTCAGGCTAGAAACCAGGGGACACTAGAGCAGCCCTCTGTCCCCTTCCACAGGGCTGAACTGAAGGGGGTGTGGCCAGGCCCTAGCAGGATGCTATGATTAGGGAGGGGTTCCCCCCCCCCGAGAAATGTTTATCACCCCTAAGGTCTTTATAAGCCAATTAAGAAAACAACAGAGGGATATTACCAGCAACCTGTTGATTGGGCCTTTGTCCCATGTGCCACAGCTTGGAGGCAGCCAACATGTGGACTGCTAGGTAATGCTGAGAGGTGTCTGTGAGGGAGGGAAGAATGCCTGCCTATCAGAGAGTGCGGACGGAAGAGGGGGAGCAGAAGCCAGGCAGATGCCTGCAGAGACTGTCAGAGCTGCAAGCAGTAAAGTATCAATCTTTATCCAATACAGGCAGAGTAAATGAGATAAGAGAAAAGTTGCTTGATCCTTTTACCTTACACTTTGAAGAAACCAACAGAAAAGATAGCTAAAAGACTTGCAAAGTGGGGAAAAGGCACTAGTGACATTCAATGAGTGGGCTGCTATCTATTACTGTATTTACGTGAATATAGTTTAAAGCTTGTATGGCGAGCTTTAAACTAGCCTCGCCGGGGGAGGGGGCCACAGGAAGACGAGGAGACACCATCTGAGCAAGACAGGTGACAAAGGCAAGGAGTGCTAAGGTAAGAAACGGGGGTCCTGACAGTCTCCCTAAACGGGGGATGGCACACACAGGCTTGCAAGGCTTTAAATGCCTATATACCAATGCTCACAGTATGGGGAATAAACAGGAGGAACTCACCCTCAGAATAGCTAGTTCAAACCCAGATGTCATAGGGCTAACAGAAACATGGTGGGATTCGTCCCATGACTGGGCAGTTAGCATTAGGGGCTATAGGCCTTACAGGCGGGATAGAGAAGGAAGGAAAGGTGGGGTGTGGCACTCTATGTCAAGGAGCACTACACAGCCTCTGCCAGCAGAATGGGGTCAGAAGAAGGGCAGGCTGAAGTGCTCTGGGTTAAGATTCAAGGGGACCATGGGGAGAGCGATTTGATGGTGGGGGTTTACTACAGACCCCCCACCAACATAGGGCAGGAGCTGGACCAGGAATTTTCGGGCCAGCTTGCAGAGGCACATAAGGCAAGGGATGTAGTTGTTACGGGTGATTTTAATTACCCAGACATCTGCTGGGAGGAACAGTCAGCCAGGACAGACCATTCCAGGAGGTTCCTAGCTGAGATACAGGACCTTCACTTAATCCAGGAGGTGCACAGTCCCACCAGAGGAAATGCCCTGGCTACAGGTGATGACCTGGTAAGGGGCCTCCAGGTTCTTGACCACCTGGGCAATTAGCAATCATCGCTTGCTGGAATTCACCATCCAGTGCAGGGTGTCAATGGCCTGCAGCGAGACAGTAGCCCTAGACTTTAGGAGGGCCAACTTCAACAAGTTGAGGAGACTAGTGGGTGAGGTGCTGGGGTCCTTGAGGGCAGGGGAACTCAGTGTCCAGGATGAGTGGTCATTCCTTAAAGAAATGATACTCAGGGCCCAAGGGGAGTCCATCCCAACAAGAAGCAAGTGGGGCAAGAGTGCCCGAAAGCCCCCCTGGCTCACCAAGGGCATCTGGGAATGCCTGCTTGCCAAAAAGGTGGTGTACACCCAGTGGAAGGGGGGTGCTATCTCCAAAGAGGAGTATACCTCCTCTGCTTGGGCCTGTAGGAAAGCTAAGGCGGACATAGAGCTAGGACTAGCATCCAAGATCAAGGATAATAAAAAGTCCTTTTTCAAATACATAGTGAGGATGAAGAAGGCACCGGGTAATGTGGGGCCCCTGCAAAGTAGGCTGGGAAATCTGGTGGTTGTGCCAGAAGAGAAAGTGGAACTCTTTAACCAATTCTTCACCTCCATTTTCTTGTGCAGGGACCAGGACTTCCCCGCTGTGATGCCAGATGGACTTGAGGAGAATGCCTCCAGACCTGAGGTTGGGGAGGACCGGGTTAGAGAGCTTCTGGAGGGGATGGACGTATGCAAGTCAGCGGGTCCAGATGTTCTCCACCCCAGGGTGTTGAGGGAGCTAGCTGGGGTTATTGCAGGACCCTTGGCATGGCTTTACAAGTGCTCGTGGTGCTCAGGCCAGGTGCCAGTTGACTGGAAGATAGCTAACGTGGTCCCCATCTTCAAAAAAGGGAAGAGAGAGGACCTGGGCAACTATAGGCCAGTCAGTCTTACCTCTATCCTTGGGAAACTCTTTGAGGAGATCCTCAAGGAGCACTTCTATGATGGGCTGACTTCAGGGATGATGCTCAAGGGCAACCAGCACGGTTTCATTAGGGGCAGGTCATGTCAGACCAACCGGATTGCCTTTTATGATCAGGTCACAAAAGCAATGGATGCAGGTGTTGCTGTGGATGTAGTCTTTCTTGACTTCAGCAAGGCCTTTGACACCATCTTCCACCCCATCCTCATTAAAAAACTAAGCGACTGTGGCATTGATGCCTACACAGTCAGATGGATTGCAGAGTGGCTCAAGGGTCGTACTCAGAGGGTGGTGGTGGATGGGTCATATTCAACCTGGGGGAAGTGGGCAGCGGAGTCCCCCAGGGCTCGGTCCTGGGGCCTGCGCTGTTCAATTTCTTCATCAGTGATTTGGATGTTGGGGTGAAATGCAACCTGTTTAAATTCACTGATGATACCAAAATTTGGGGTGAGGTGAGCACACTAGTAGGGAGGGAAAGACTGCAACAAGACCTGGATAGGTTACAGAGTGGGCTGACATAAACAGGAAGCATTTCAATACTGACAAGTGCAGGGTGCTACACTTAGGCAGTAGAAACCAGCAGCACACTTATAGAATGGGAAACTCCCTTCTTGAGAGCACGGAGGCAGAAAGGGATCTTGGAGTCATTACTGACTCCAAGATGAACATGGGCCGACAATGCGAGGTCACGGTTGGCAGGGCTAACCGGACCTTGTTGTGCATCCACAAGTGCATCTCAAGTAGAGCCAGGGAGGTGATCCTCCCCCTCTATGCAATGCTGGACAGGCCACAGCTGGAGTACTGCATCCAGTTCTGTGCACCCCATTTCAGGAGAGATGTGGACAACTTTGAAAGGGTCCAGAGGAGGGCCACCTGCATGATCCGGGGACTATAGGGCAGACCCTACGTTGAAAGACTGTGGGACTTAAACCTGTTCAGCGACCTGGTGACTGTCTATAAACTCACTAGGGGACCAGAAGGGTTTGGGGGAGACACTGTTTCCCCTAGTGCCCCCTGGCATGGCAAGGAACAATGGACACAAATTATTAGAGAGTAGATTCAGATTAGACATCCGCAAGAACTACTTCACAGTTAGGGCGGCTAAGAGCTGGAACCAACTTCCTAGGGAGGTGGTGCTGGCTCCTACCCTGGGGATCTTTAAGAAGAGGTTTGATAACTACCTGGCTGGACTCATTTGAGTCCAGTCTTTTCTCCTGCCCAGGCGGGGGTCGGACTTGAAGATCTGCAAGGTCCCTTCTGACCCTACTTCTATGATTCTATGATTCTACGATAAGATGACCCTAATTATAAGATGACCCCCCCCCAACAGTTAGATTCTATGCAGGGAAAATTTATACATTTGTTATAATTTTCCAGGTATACAATCTAGTTATTGGAGGTCTGTCTTGAATTTGTCCCCTTCCCACTGCTACAGCAGGGAAAATAAAAATGGGAAGTCACATAGCTCCTTTTTCCTCTACCCCCTCCCCCAACTTCTTCCCCATGCAGCCTCTTTCCCCACTCTGTACTGTGAGACACTGCTCTCCCTGAGCACATGGATGGAAGAAGTAAAGTTGAAAAAATTGTCCTTGAAATAAATGTAGCTGTAGTAATTTGTATATAGTGCCCATACATTTAGTTCACCCAGAACTGAGACACTTTACCTTTTTTGGAATTCCTGCAAGTTTTAGCACAAGTATTCCATAAATGAACTTTTAAGTAGCACTGTGGCATCTGCTTATAGATAGCACAAACTATGTCTGATATTAGTCCAAAGTCAAAAAGCTCATAATTTACCATATAGGTCATTGGGCTGGGCTCCACCAGAGTCAACAGTATTTCAAGCACTGGTACCCCACAGCTCAACACTGTGCATGTGTGTACTCCAGATACCCCACAAAGGATCCATGTGCTAATTAGCCCCCACTCATGACTGGAACTCCTGGGATCTTCCAAAAATTGATACGCAGAGAAGACATAGGGCAACCTGGTCTGGCTTCACCTTATGGAGGTCAGGGCCACACTAATCAAATGTGAGAGGCTGAGAGAGGGACCAACAGAGGGATTCTGGGTGAACTGTTTGGGGCCCTGTTTGGTAATGTTTCCCAGACATGTAAGGCTGGTGAAGAAACAGGAATCATTATAAAATGGAAAGAAAAGCACAACTCAGCTATAGGAGTAAAGGAGAATTCAAAATGTATGCAGTGTAGTGGCTCACCATGACTTTAACAGAGTAAGTGCTAAGAAGGACTTCACTCAATGGGCACTATCATAAATCTTATTCAAATGGGCTATACAAACCTATCTTTGTGGTAGGTTCCTATTAATATCTCAACCTTTTTTGACTAAAATTGAATACACCATTTTTGGCACCACGGGGAGGGTGTCAGGACTGGCTCTGGCCTTCTCAGTGCCGTCCTGGTATTGCAGTACCTCTAGGCCCAATGCCAGTTCCCTCCGGAGGGAACACCTGCCATTTTCTTTAACACCCCCCCTCCCTCCACACACGCACGCACACACACATACACACAAAGGGTTCCTATCAGCATGTTTGCCCAAAATGGGCTGTGTGTTTTATAGTCATGCTCAGTGTTGGTTGCATTTAATCAACATCATAGCTGGTTTCCATTACTGAGCACAAGTTGCTTTTAGTATCAGTTCAAAGGTAGACAATGTATTTAATGCAGTTTCTTTGTATGCACATGTAAGACAAGGGGCTTTTTTTCCCCCATGCTGACTCGGGGTGGGGGACGGGACCTCATCTTGTATTTGAGTAAATATAGTAGATTTGTTTAGAATTTATCTGGTCCTCTAAGGTTAGAGGATTGTAGTTTTCAGTGGATCAGGAAACAATTATTAAGCCTGCCCTGAAAGCCTGATAAATAATAATATACAAAATGGTTGTGTGGGTATAAAATGTAGCCAATGGGCCTTCGATGTTTTCAGCAAAAAACAAATCAGGAGTAAAATTCTGGTCCCACTTAAGTGATTGGGAGTTTTGCCACTGATTTCAGAAAGAACAAGATTTCACCTCGGGGGCGCTAAGGAGTTGCACTGTTACCCAAAAGACATTATATAATTTATCTTTCCCAGTTTTTAGAGGAGAAATATAAAATGTCATTCAAAAGGCATTTGGATGTTTATTTTGCTGGGATCATCTGATCCCTGCAGACTTCCTGCCTCTGGCAGAGGGGCTAGACTCCATTTCACAAGGTCCCTTCCATCCACTAATGTCTATGAAATCTATGAAATCTCAGCAATACTTAAGGGTTGTAAAAATATTTAGCATTAAATGTGATTGTTTCCAGAATTAAATTGTTTAAGAATTTAGCATTGATGTAGATGCAGCCTTAAAAACAAGACAAGCATTTGAGAACCTGGCTATGCCAAAAATGCTGAGCCCTTTTTTGGAAGTGTTGAATATTTATAGAAAACTCATTCCAAATGTATCTACCTAGTCTAAGAGGACAAACATAAGGTTTTTGGAGAAGCATATAGCTTACTTTTCTAAGATCTTTCCATTACACCAAATGAAATAGCTCTAAAAAATAAAAATTGTTCAGCTTAAAGTAATGCAATGTGTATTTTTCAGATGGCAATATCATACAACAGTCCCTCCATAAGTATTTTGGAGAAAATGTAGACCAAAAGACAAGTTAGAATGCTTGAATTATGTGATAGTAATTCTTATTGTGGTTAAGTGCATGTAGTCATGAGATGTTTATGATGTAGAATCAACCCAATAGATCTTCCATTTATCATCAAGTAGCATCCAGGTGAAAATGGTTTCAACAGATGCTTAAAGATAGATAGAACCACTTCAAACTGCATTTACAAAACATCATCAGATTTTCTTGCATACAGCATGTACTTTTTTCCCAAAAAAACAGCTGCTGGAAACTGTACTGCACATTATATGCAAAAAATATGGTGAGTCAGTTTCTGCTTATTACCGGGCAAAAGCAAAAGTAAAATCTGAATTTAACTCATAGGGAGCAGAACAATGAGCAGGCTTGGCTCCCTACTTGCTGCTACTTAGTTACTTACTACAGGGAAAACTCTTTTTTTCTTCAATCTGCCTTTCAAAAACAAGGTGAGTATTTTTCCAAGACATACAGTAAGTGAAAAAATATGGTATTTTCATCTTGGTCTGTCTTCCTAGACTTAGGAAGAAATTTCCCCTGTGGCTGTTACAGAGCTAAAGTCAGCTACCATCAGAAAGAAGATACTGGAGTAAACAGATTAATAGCAAATTCCTATACTTATAATATCTATTGCTAAAATATCACATACATGTAAAATATTATATAAATAAACAGGGCAATATGCCTCAAGCTGTTTAAGTATAATAGAGGGAAAAGAGAATGATGCAGAAGAGGTATATGTAGTCAAGAAGGCAATGAGACGGGCATACCTCCTAGAAGTAATAGGAGGGAGGATGAAAAACATTCACCATGTCAGATATCCAGAAAAGGTAAAGGTACTGATGAGGACTAGAAAGAACAATTGCAAGCCAATAAAATGCATAATAAAAAAAAGAAAAAGTTCCTTTAGAATACGAATGGTGATTTGAGCAAGTGTTCTTCATAATAAATGTCTGTGCCACAAGGAAAATCTAAAACTTCTTTGAGTTAAAAACGTGTGGCTTTTGAAACATTAGCTATCATATCTGTGGTCTACACCTTTACATCTGTAAGGAATCTGTCTGTGTATCTACTAGGGGTGTTGTTGCACATCACAATTGGCACATGCCAAAACTATGGAATATTATGCAGTATTAAAGTTAGAATATGCTTGGAGTACTTGCTCATTAATGATTAATACAATCTCTTTACCTTCACAGCTGTGACTTGCTGCTAATGGATTGGCAAACAGGGTCATGAGTAAGAGCCAGGACACCTGGGTCCTATCGCTGCCCTGGGTCAGGGGTCAGGAGTAGGAGGAAGGTGAAAGAGGGCTGCAGGGAGTCGTGAAGCCAAACCCCACCAGCTGGCCCCATGACAGGCAGCTCTGTCAATCTCTGGCAAGCAGATCCCACCCTCCCTGCCCTGGGAACTGGGCACCCATCCTTCCCTGAAGAGGGCTGTTTTTGCCTGGAGCCGAAAACAGTGGGAAAAGTCAATTAACTACAGTTACTTGTGATTAACTGAATTTTTCCCATGACACCTAGCCGCATTTTCCCTGAACCTAACCAGGTGACTTAATGGGGGATGCAACTTCACTCTGCAGCCCACCTGTGCTCCCATCTTGAGGTGGAGGGTGGAAAAGGATTGTGCTGTGGGGAGGCTGTGGTTCTTCACTCATAGGGGAAGCTGCAGCATGGAGCTGCTGGGAGTGGGGTGGTTAGATAGTGCACAGTACAGGAAGAGAGAGGGTAGGAGCAGTGCATCTGGGGAATCTAGGGGACACAAACTGCTCTTTTTTTTTAATCTCTGCGGGAGTCAACTGACGTTTCCACAACACAAGCTGGGTAGTACAACCCAGAGCGCCAGAGTCCAAAGTGGTATAACTTTGAGATCACTTTGAGATGCTCAGAGTGTACTTGGAATAAGTTGGAATAAGTTTTCCTTCTTTAACATACATGCATTTGCATTTTAAATGGCTTTAGCATAGGCTGTGTATATATATACACATACACATACATACATACATACATACTTATATATATATATCCCCCCAATTTTTGGATTAAAAAATAACCCAAAATCCACATTTTTTCATAATTAAAATGAAACACCACTATATATATATTTATATATAGCGGTGTTTCATTTCAATCACGGAAAAATGTGGATTTTGGGTTACTTTTTTTAATCCAAAAATTGGGGATTTTTTTTTATTCAAAGAAAACCAGGATCCCTGATAGTAAGTAATGTTGAAAGCTGAATTATCTAGAGCAGGGCTGTCCAACTGATGGCCTGTGGGGTGCATGTAACCCCCAAGGAGTTAAATAGTGATCCTTCAGATTCCCTCTGACTTCCCCTTCCTGCCCCTGTCCCTGTCCCTGTCCCTGTCCCTGTCCCTGTCCCTACACTAGGGACAGGGAGCAGCAGCATAGGGGCTTATGGTGTAAGAAGCTGCAGTGAAGGAGGCGTGGAAAGCAGCAGTGGGGGTAAGGGTGGAGGTGGGGTGGGGGATGTGGGTAGCAGCAACAGGGGACACAGTGCAACATGGAGCAGGTGTGGGGGAACATGGGGAAAACCAGGGAGGGCACACAGGCACTCCATGCAGCAGAGCAGGGGTATGCGGCTCCCCAGGGCCCATACCCCTCCCCCCCACTGGTGCTGTCCCTGGCCTCTTAGGAGCTGGACAACCCTGATTTGGAGAGAAGGGTTATTAGTGGTCATCCTTATAGTTTCATAGTTTCATAGTAGCTAGAGTCGGAAGGGACCTAGGTAGATCATCTAGTCCGACCCCCTGCCTTGGCAGGAAAGAGCACCGGGGTCAGATGACCCCGGCAAGGTGCTCATCTAACTTCCTTTTAAAAATCCCCAGGCTAGGAGCCTGCACCACTTCCCCTGGAAGCCGGTTCCAGGCCCTAGCTGCCCTGACTGTGAAGTAGCGCCTCCTAATATCTAATCTAAACTTACCCTCCGCCAGCTTGTGACCGTTATTCCTGGTCATTCCTGGGAGCGCACGGGGGAACAGGGACTCCCCCAATACCTGCTGATCCCCCCTGACCAGTTTGTAGCAGGCCACAAGGTCCCCCCTTAACCTTCTCTTGTGGAGGCTAAACAGGTTCAGGTCCCGTAGCCTCTCCTCATAAGGCCTGCCCTGCTGACCCTTGATCATACGAGTGGCCCTCCTCTGAACTCTTTCCATATCGTCCACGTCCCTCTCGAAGTGTGGCGCCCAGAACTGGACGCAGTACTCCAGCTGCGGCCTGACCAGTGCCGCATAGAGGGGGAGGATCACCTCCCTGGACCTGCTCGAGATGCATCTGTGGATGCATGACAGGGTACGGTTGGCCTTCTTGACTGCCTCCCCACACTGCCGGCCCATGTTCATCGTGGAGTCAATGACGACTCCAAGATCCTTTTCCGTCTCCGTGCTGGCAAGAGGGGAGTTCCCCAACCTGTAAATGTGGTGCCGGTTCTTCCTCCCCATGTGCAACACCTTGCACTTATCAGTGTTAAACCCCATCCTATTCTCATCCGCCCACCGTTGCAACCTGTCAAGGTCAGCTTGTAGCCTATTGCACCCTTCTAGTGCACCCACATCCCCCCACATCTTAGTGTCATCAGCAAACTTGAACAGGGTGCTTTCTACCCCCTCATCCAAGTCACTGATGAAGATGTTGAACAGTGCGGGCCCGAGGACCGAGCCCTGCGGAACCCCACTGCCCACATCCTTCCAGGTCGAGTCCTTGTTTGCAGTAGAGGAGAATCCTGCTTAACATTTTCATTAGTGAGCTTGGTACAAGAATTAAATGAGGACTTACAACATTTGTGCCTGACAAAGCTGGAAAAGGCAGTATCAATATGGAGAAGGATTGGATTATTACATAGGTTAATTAGATAATTTGTAGAATGGAGCAATAGAAATAGCCAGAAGTGTGCCCTTGTTGCCAAGAAGACTAACAACATACTGGGCTGCATTGGTAGGTGTTTTAGCAGTAAGTCAAGGGAAGTGATTCTTCCCTTCTATTCAGCACTATGAAGCCACATCTGGAGTACTGTGTCCAGTTTTGGGCCCCCCCACTACAGAAAGGATGTGGACAAGTTGTAAAGAGTCTGGCAGAGGGCAACAAAAATGGTTCAGGGGCTGGGACACATGACTTATGAGAAAAGACTGAGGGAACTGAACGTATTTAGTCTATAGAAGAGGAGACTGAGAGGGGACTTAACAGCAGCCTTCAATTACCTGAAATGGGGTTCGAACAAGGATGGAGCTAGACTGCTCTCAGGGGTGGCAGATGACAGAACAATGAGCAATAGTCTCAAGTTGCAGCAAATGAAGTTTAGGTTAAATATTAGGAAGAATTGTCTCACTAGGAGGGTAGTAAAATACTGGAACAGGTTACCCAGAGAAGTGGTGAAAGCTCCATCCTTGGAGGTTTTCAAAACCTGGCTAGACAAAACTTTGGGGATGGTCCTGCTTTGAGCAGGGGTTTGGACTAGATGACCTCCTGAGGTCCCCTCCAACCCTAACTTTCTATGATTCTAAATGGTATGAAATTTAAAAGTACAATATATAAAGCCATCTACTTGAGAGAGTACTGGGAATTTTTGCTGTAAAATGTTAAGAGGAAGAAAAAGAATACTGCACATATTGGTTGATCATAACACGACAGAAACCAGTGTAATGCAGCAGTTAAAAACTAATGTCACTCTAGAAGGCACTGGTATGACTTCACTTTGAAGACTGTACTATTCTGGTCATCCGTGTACCAAAAAAGAAAGAAAGATTAGTTTAAACTAGAACAGGTATGGAAGAGAGCTAGTGAGGATAAAGAACTTACTTTAGGAAAGGAGAAAAAAAGGGTAGCTTGTTTTAGTTTAACAAAATAAAAGCTGAAAGGAGATATGGTTGCTCTCAAATACATTTCTCAAGTGGGAGAGAAATAATCATTAACAATATTGATACAAGATCAAATAGTATAAAATGATCAAAAAAAATTCAGATTGTAAACTACAGAACTTCTAACCATTAGAAGAATCAAGTTTTGGAATGGTATTCCAGATAAAATAGCAGGGACAAGGGACTTCTCAGTTGCTTCATGCTGAAACTCCTTGAATTTACAGGTGGAATAACTGGATGATAGCTGTGTTTTGAGAGTAACCAGAGTTTATGAAACTGTGGAGTCAAAGATTTGGTACCTGTAGACGGCTTTGAAAGGAAATTCTATTTCCATGTCAGAGGCATTGGTAATTCCCATGATTCAGTCACCCACTCAGCCAAAAATGCCTTTTTTGGCTTCTGATAGTTGTTTGTTGTCCCCCCTCCCCCCAATCTCTCTCCTCCCACCTACCCACACACACTTTCTCTCCAAAGCATTGGATACTGGCCATGGCTGGAGGTAGGAATTTCATGGAGATATGCTCCTGACAGAAGTCTAGCTGGTGGTTCTACTCATGTTTTTTGGGTCAAGTGAAGTGCTGGATTTGGGGTAAGGAAGGACATCATAGATTTCATAGACATTAGGGCTGGAAGGGACCTCGGAAGATCATCGAGTCCAGCCCCCCGCCCAAAGGGCAGGAAGTCAGCTGGGGTCATAGGATCCCAGCAAGATAAGCATCCAATTGACTCTTGAAGGTGTTCAGTGTAGGTGCTTGAACCACCTCCGATGGCAGGCTGTTCCAGACCTTGGGGGATCGGACAGTAAAGAAATTCTTCCTTAAGTCCAGCCTCAAATGGTCTGGTAGTAGTTTGTGACCATTCGACCGCATCATCCCTTGGGGCGCTGTGGTGAACAAATGTTCCCCCAGATACTAGTGGTCACCCCTGATAAACTTATAGGTGGCCATCAGATCACCCCTGAGCCTGTGCTTTTCCAGGCTAAAGAGCCCCATGTCTCTCAGCCTGTCATCGCAAGGTCTGTTTTCCTGACCTCTGATCATGCGCGTGGCTCTTCTCTGGACTCTCTAAAGCTTCTCCACATCCTTTTTGAATTGTGGAGCCCAAAACTGGATGCAGTACTCCAGCTGTGGCCTCACCCAGGCCGAGTACAAGGAGAGAATGACGTCCTGGGATTTGCTTAAGAAGCATCTATGGATGCAAGCCAGTGTTTTGGTCACTTTAGTAGCTGCAGCATTGCATTGCAGGCTCATGTTCATCTTGTGGTCAATGATGACCCCCAAGTCTCTTTCTTCCATAGTGCTAGCCAGCGTACCACTGCTAAGCCCATAAGGATGCTGCAGGTTTTTCCTCCCAAGGTGGAGAACCTTGCATTTTTCGGTGTTAAACACCATGAGGTTCTCGTCCGCTCATTTGCTGAGCCTGTCCAGGTCAGCCTGGATTGCCCTCCTGTCCTCTGGTGTGGATGCTTTGCCCCAGAGTTTGGTGTCATCATCAAACTTGGCCAGTCCGCTTCTGACTCCAATGTCCACATCATTAATGAAGATGTTGAACAATATGGGTCCAAGGACAGAGCCTTGGGGGACCCCACTGGTCACAGGACACTATGACGATTGGCTTCCGTCTATTACTACTCTCTGGGTCTGACCACAGAGCCAATTTCCCAGCCAGCAGATCATGGTGGACCCAAGGCCACAATTGGCCAGTTTCTCCAAGAGGTGATCATGGGATACCAGATCAAAGGATTTTTTGAAGTCAAGATATATGACATCATTCTCTTCTCCCTCATCCAGGTGATAGGTCACCTGGTCATAGAAGGAAATGAGATTGGTCAAGCAAGATCTACCTGCAACAAACCCATGCTGGCTATTCCTTACAATCTTGGCATCAGCCAGTCCACTAAGGATGGCCTCTTTAATAAACTTTTCTAAGATCTTCCCCAGGATAGAAGTCAGGCTGATGGGCCTATAGTTGGCCGGATCCACTTTCCTCCCTTTCTTGAAGATTGGTACCACATTGGCCTTCTTCCAGTCTTCAGGCACTACACTGGACCGCCAGGAGTTTTCAAAGATCCATGCCAGAGGCTGGGCTATGATTTTTGCCAGCTCCTTGAGTACCCTGGGGTGTAGATTGTCAGGGCCAGCTGACTTGAAGGTATCCAGCTTCTCAAGGTGTTCCTTCATGCAGTCAGCATTAATGGAGGGCAGGGGATCTCCCTCACCCAGACCTCCCTGTCCCGTAGTGGGCATGGGTGTGCCATGGGACTGATGAAAGACTGACGCAAAGTACCCATTTAATAGGTTGGCTTTTTCCTGGGCATCGGTTGTCAGTTGCCCCATCTGGTTCAGCAGGGGTCCAATGTTGCCCTTCCTTTTCCTCCGGCTCCCCACATATCTGAAAAAGGACTTTTTATTGTCCTTGATGCTCGAAGCTAGTTGGAGTTCAGTTGCAGCCTTGACTTTCCTGGTTTGCTGCCTGCAGGACCGGACCAGTGCATAATAATCTTCCTTGGAGGTGAATCCCATCCTCCATCCTTTGTAGGCCTTTCTTCTTAGCCTCAGGAGGTCTGCTAGATCCCTGGAGAGCCAGGGGGGCTGCTGTGCCCTCTTGCTGCCTTTTCTCCGAGATGAAATAGATTTAGCTTGTGCTTTGAGGATCACTCCCTTGAGGAGCAACCACTCTTCTTGAACTCCCCTCTCCCTGAGGTCAAGGTCCCTTAGGGCCTCACTGACCAGCCTCCTCAGCTTGTTAAAGTCGGCTTTTCTGAAGTCAAGGACTTCTGTGTTGCTGACTGACTTGCCAGCTTTACGGCGGATGGTGAAGGTGATCAGCTTGTGGTTGCTGTCACCCTGCTTCCCATCAATCACTAAGTCGCCGATTAGGTCATACCCAGTAGCCAGTACCAGGTCGAGCAGCACTTTGCCTCTCGTTGGCCTATAGACTGCTTGAGTCAGGTAGAGGTCATCCACGCATGAGAGAAAGCTTTGCGGCTGCTCAGATTTTGCTGAGTGATCTTCCCAGGAGATGTCCGGGTAATTGAAGTCACCCATGACAACCAGGGTCCTGGAGCATGTGGCCTCATCCAGTTCCCAGGCGAACTCCTGATCAAGCTCAGGACTTTGGGTGGGTGGTCTGTAGTAGACTCCCACTGTTGTGTCCCCTGTGCCGTGTTCTCCATGGATTCAGTTTGGTAATAGCTTGCCTTCTTCTGTAGTACGATATGGTCCTCTTTTGGGGATCTTCTGAGCATATTTTAACTTAATTCCCTGCTATTATAGCAATCAAGGCATAGGTGGCACCTTTGTCCCCGTCTCCTTACATGGTAGGGATTTTTATAGGGTGTGGTGTAACTCTGGAATGTGAAATGGGCCAGAGTAGCTATTCTTATTGTTCCTTTGAACAAATGTTTGCCTGCCAATGTAGGTGACTAGACTCCATAGCTTAGAAGATCTGTTCCAACCCTGTATAACACTGGTGTATGGAAAATCAGCCCTGTCATAGTAAATTTTATTTTTTTTTCTTATAAGATTATATAGTTGGGTGTTAATAGAGATAATATTGAAACATAATGCTTCTTTGAACTCTAAAATGTGGTGATTAAGCAAGAACAAATATCAATGTAAGGCATTAAATAGCTAACAACTAACTAACAGCTTCTAATGTTACTATAAATGAGAAATCATCAACTGGCTGTGTTTCTAATGATGTCTTGCCATGATTGGTTCTTGACCTATCCTTATTTTTAGCAATGACCTGAAAGAAATTATACATTCACAGGTAGATTTATCTGATGAACCAAAGACTGGGGGGGATTAATCAATAATGAAGAGAACAAGTCACTAATGAAGACTGAATTTGGTTGCTTGGTAAGCTGGGGACAAGCAAACAATATGCGTTTTCAATGCAGCCCGATACAAGGAAGAAATATAGAAAGTACACCATATTTACAGGTTGGGGTACAATATCCTGAGAAATGTTGATAAGAAAGGAGGAGGACAGGGTCACTGAGAGGGTAGTAAAGCACTGAAACAGGCTACCCAGACAGGTTGTGAATTCTTCATCCTTGGAGGTTTTTTAAACTCAGTTAGACAAAGCCTTGGCTGGGATGATCTAGCTGGGGATGGTCCTGCTTTGCACAGGGGGTTAGATTCACTAGATGACCTCCTGAAGTCCCTCCCAACCCTGATTTTCTATGATTCTGTAATAGACAATTGGCTGAACATGAATTCTCAGTGTAACGCTGTAGCCAAAAGGCCTTAAGTAAGTCTTGGATGGGAGGGCAGTCTGCATCTGCCCCCACCCCGCACACAAATCTGGGGGTCATGTGACCCCCATAGCTCCACCTCAGGAGTGTATGGAGTGACAGGGAGCCAGCCCCCATGCCACTCCCCGGGTGAGCTGTCCACAGCTCCATCCTGCTCCCCAGCCAGGCCCTGCAGTGGCACATTCCTGATCCGGACCGCAAGCCCCAGGCCCTGTGCACTGCCAGACCTGGGCAGCACCTCCAGCCCCAGCCCCAGCCAACTCCCTCCCTTCCTCCTTCACTGTAGGGGCCTCAATCCCTACCGTCCAACGTACATGCAAGGAGTGGTGGGAGCAGCTCTCCATGCTGCCTGACTGCCACGTGCAGGTGTGCGTAAGCATGTGCATGTGGCACCCCCTGCCTGATCAATCTCTACTCCGCTCCCCTCCCCCACTCCTCTCACTCCCCACAGCCATTTCCTGTGTTTTTCTTCCTTAAAGGAAAACATCTGTGTTTTTCTCCTTAAAAAGGGAAAATCCACGTTTTTATCCTTAAAATGAGAAAATCCACATTTGTCCGTGTTTTTCTGTGTCGAACGGAAAACCCAGATCTCTGGGTATGCCAGGCTGAATGGAAACAGCACAGGGCCTAATCCAGGTGGCACAGGCCCAATCCTGAGGCACAGGCTCAAGCAGAGGCAGCACAAGCCTGATCCCACACCACAGGCAATCCAGCCACACAGGGCTGAGTGGAGGTTACCCAGGGCCCATGGACAAGTCCCATGCCACTTATCCAAAAGATTGAGCATCATTGTATTAGAGAATTAATTCAGTGAAGTCCCACGATGTATGTTATGCAGAAGGTCAGACTACAGGATCAAATACTTCCCTTCTGGCTTCAATCTATGAGCTATTAAAAAAATCCCAATCTCTATTGTGGAAATAACACAAAACCTCTTTAGTGCAGGGAAACACTAGTAAATTTGCGTATATATATCTCCACCCTAACTTGTCTACAGGAACATTCCAATTATTTGCAGTTTGGAAACACTGAGTGTTATCCACTAGTATTTGATGTCAAGATTTATTTTTCACTTCATTTATCCTTATGCATCGCAAAGCTATGGTTCTGCTCCATAAAAGGATAGACACAATGCCTTTCCTGTAGTTGTATAATAGGGCTATCAGTGTATTTCATATAGCCTTTTTATCAGTAATTTAGTTCACCCACCCAAGTTCTTGAAACTTGCTCAAGAAAAAGAAACATATTTTTCAACTTTCCTACTACCTCTCTAATATCAAACCCATATCCTTTCCGATGGATCACCTATTCAGCAGCCCATCATAAATAACCATCCCTTCCCCTTAAACCACCTCTTTCCTGAACTTGAGGTAAGAGATGGAAATCACAGCATCTGCTAAAACTAAACAGACTACAAGTCTATGGGGTTGGGTGGAAGCAGTGACAAGACAGCTTCTAAGTGGGGGTCCCTCATCAACAGAGAGAAAGACCTCTCTCCAAGCACTAATTATTCCTTTGAATAGTCTGGCCCCTTTTAAAACATGGGGATTTAATTAAAGTATTTCCACTGATCACAAATGCTGCAGTACCACATGATGCGAATGGAAAGGGAAGGGGAAAGGGAAGGGGAAGGGGGTGGTGAGTCAAGAGACAGAGAGAGAACCCAGATCTGGTTCAAGACAGAACCAAACTATGGTGGGCTCTGGGTCAAAACCAAACTCAATCAAAATCTAGGGAAGAGGACACGCTCTATGTGAAGGAGTTCTTATAAAGTAGGCAAAGACATTTGGCACCAAAGTGTCTATAAAATCTTAGTTTTTCAGACACTTGCACAAACACTGAAACTGAAGATAGCGCATTTTTCATAGCCAAAGAAATGGTTGCACCCTTCTCACCAACGCTGGATACTGTCATTCCTAATTCTACATTCTCATGTGTCTGGGAAGGGAAACTTGGAAACATTTCTAGCCACAATTGCTAGCTAGCTTTAAAAAAACAGTAAGGGTCTGACTTTAGTCCAGAATTACGAACTAGAGTAACACTAATACTTGTATTATTGCAAATTTCTTCCCCAGTCCACAAAATTATCTCTATCTTCACTCAGAAAGTTAATCCTCATCTAAGATCCAGTCTGAGCTAGGGCTTGAGGAAGTTGTTCAGCTGAAACAACCAAACCAGAATAGATACAGAGCTGGGCATCACATCCTTATGCTGATAGCATTACACCCCCGTGCCACAGTTGTTTATAGTCCCTTTGTGGACTCCCATCACCATGGGATAATGCTGAGGCATTATATGCATACTGAACAGAAAGAATGAGAACAGTGGCACACTCTGTCCACTGTCTCCCTCCATCAGATCTATTGCTAACATCCAAATATTTCAGAAGCTACACAGTTACTGAGGGAAGGGGTTGTTTTTTTACTTTTTGTATTTAAGGAGGAAAAACGTCCTGCTTTCATTCAACTAACTTTTGAAGTAACAAGTCCCAAAACAGACAGATGAAAATTCACAGGTGTAAATTTCCAAAAGTAGTTCTTGGGAACATCTGATAAATAAGAGCAATGCTACTTGCCTAATGTGTAAATTTATCAATTGGATTAATCATGGAAAATTGGAATCAATTGATAATGCCAAGAAATTTTCCCTTAAAGGCTGCACGAACTTATAAGAGGTTTACTACCACATCTGAACCAAAACATTCTCCTTTCTTTTCTGATCTACTTACCACTACGTTTCCAAATAAGGAAGAAAATTAGAAATGTAGAGGAGGCTTAATAGAGAAATTATAAACTGTTCTTCAGCACCCTTTAAACAAGTTCAGGGCAGGGCTCTTCACATTACTGACCTCAATTTTCTTCTAATAGAGACCAGCAGGAGGAAGCTTTTTATGTCTGACTGTCCTAGCTGCACTGGACAAGTGCATCTGGTGTATGACTCTAAAGAGCTAGTTGTGTTAATGATATGGATATTTAAATGGCCATATCTGGGACTCAAGTTTGGTGGCAGAAGATACAATTACCTCTGTTTACCTAAAGTGAAAATGCAGGTGGACAGTGGTGAAAAAGGCAGGCAGGTGCCCATGGCAGCTGAGAAACATGGAAGCAGTGGAGACTTCCAGCTGTCACCATGCTGCTGGTGCAATCTTGGGGTCTGTAGCAGCGGCTGTTTCCCTTCACCCTCCAAGTCAGAAACTGGGCAACTTCCTCAGTAGCCTGGCCCTAGGTACACTACTACTGTTGGGCATCAGTGTATTTGAAAAAAAGGAGAGCGCCTTCGGTTTTATAGCCCTAAAATGCTAGACTGCAAATTTAACTGGTGGATCACACAATTATTAAATCACAATTTGCATCTCCCCACACACCAGATGGTACTCTTCTCTGCAATCTGAACCTCTTTAAGCCCGGTTAAAGGTCTCAAGGGGCACGAAGCAGGCTGTAGGGACCCGTTGCTCTGGCAAAATGCTCTTCCTCCAGCATAGCCACCGAACTAGACAGCCATTCAGCTTCCCTTCACAAACTTCCTCCCAAGTTCCAGCCCAGGAACAGTGAAGCAATTTAGCAGCCAGGGGAGGTTTCCATAACAGAACCCCGAGGCTTTGTCAGTTATGCCAGGAGCCTCTGCAGGTCACTGGAAAACCACAATCAGAAAGGTACAAAGATAGATTAGAACTAAATCTCCTCCTTTTGCAAAGAGACCTGTGCTGCCCCACTAAATGACCTTACACTCTTGGTCCATAGGTCTGTAGCATTCCTGGACTTCTGTGTTCTTTGACAAAACATTTTACTAACATTGCCAAAAACTAACTACATTCACTGGGATTTTTTCTAATAGTGTTGCTGTTCTCATGAAATCACTGTATTCAAGCACAGTCAAACAGCTAAAACAGATAACTTAGTAGGTTTCATCCCCTAAGTTTGCTCTTTGAAATCTAACAGTGCAGCAAAAGCAAACCCATTAAATATACAGATGCTTCCCAATAACAAGGAAAAATGGATTTTCACTAGAAATTAATGACTAATTTTCCATGAATCAGTTTAATTCCATTAAGTTTATAATATACATTAGAGAGCTCTCTAGCAGATAATAATAAAGTCACTCTTTAACCGGTGCAGCAGAGTTTTTACTGTATTTTCTCCCTTCTAACTACCCAAGCCAAATTCTTCAGCGAAACTGAGAGCATTTCAGTTTTTGGACCAGTGTTGGTTACATTAGCTAATCTTACTAGCTCTAAAATGAAATAAAACGTTAACACTTCAGCTGCCCAGTTGTGCGTGTAATATCCAGATTAAGTTATCAAATGATTAGTTTCTTCAAGAGTAATGTATTGAAAACTGTACATCCATCAACAATACTACATTTCTCCCCATTTCTCCTATTGCGTCAGTAGAGGAACAGCACTATATTATCCGTTGCCCCATGCACTTGTTTATAGACCAGTTAAAAAGCCTTGCTGAAGATGTCCAAGTAATGCCACTGAAGCAAGGATAATAATACAATGCAAAATATTGCCTCTTTAACCAAAATGCAAGAACATATAAATCACATAACTATGTTAGTATGGAAAGAGCACAAATTTAATTTGGTCTACAACATTGGCCTAGGAAGATATTTTCAACACTATACAAGGTGAAAAGAAGAAGGCACCTGCTGCTTATTTGTCTGCATGTATAAAAATATAAACATCTTATCAAACACCTGTAAAGTTACATTTCATGACATGCCACTGAAATGAATGGCATGGCACCTATACCTTGATGTCTAATTAAGACAGTCTTAAAAATGAGCTTGTGAATGGCATTGGACTTGTATATCCATGAAGCAGGAGATGTGTGAGCTGTAGTAATCCAAGCAACCTATACAATGCTTAAATGGCAAGTCTCAACATTGAGGTGACCTCTAACCAAGAAAAGCGACTTCTAACAGTGACAAGTTAGCTGAGTTGCAATATTAATTTACTCCCGGGGCTTTCAACTGAGTCAGACAGCAGAAGTTAACAAATTATCCACTGGAAGTTTGTCCTCGAGAGATATGACTTCACTTACCAACTCATTTTTTAACAGAGACTGCCATGAATTTTATAATCATCAAAAGATTGATGATTTAGGTCACTTCCAACTTTGAACCAGACATAAATCAATGACTGATGAGTGAAAGGTTCAATATCCCCCTACCAGTCACTCTTACTTTTCATCACAAACACAATTTTTAAAAAAGTATTAGTTTTTATTACATCCATTTTTACTTAAAAATAATCATATGAGCTTTTGGGTCATCTGCTAGCAAACAGACAGACATTCACTAATCAAAAGACAGGCAATCTTCAGTTTAGGGATGCATTTTGCCATCAAGTAGTTTTAGTTATAATTCACATTCAAACAAATAAAGTGTAGACAGATTTAGTTCTACTATTATGCAGATATTCATACTCAGTTCTTCCATGGATACAGGTATAGGAAACTGATTCAAAACCATATTATAAACATAGCATAATATGCAATGTTAAATGTTTAAGCTAGATAGAATATGAAATTTTGTAACACTAAAATGAATAAAAAACTAAATGATTTGTGTAAAATGTTCATATATTGTGTATATATATATACACTAAATCACAAGTTCAATTGAAAATTGTCCCTATTTATAACTTGTATGATGAACTTAGCTACAGTACAAGGTTCATTAAAAAAACTAGCTAGAGCTAATTGAAACACTGAAAACTGATTTTTATACAAAAATTTTTAAAAAGGTACTTCAGAGTTACTTGACATAAACTAGAAAAAGGTAAGTCATTGATTCTAGCGAATGACTCGGTGAAGATATAGTAGCTGTGATCACCAACCTTTCACTTGTGGTGTAGGTAAGATATGCACAAAGGAAATAGTTCAAAATAAGGCAGAGGACAACCAGATTTAATTCTATCTTCTGATGCACTGGCCTCCCATTGCTATCTTATTGCTCATCTAAGCTGAAATGTCTCTCTCTCTCTCTCTCTCTTTCTAAAAATATTTGAATTTACAGTTATATACAGCTGGACCATACCAGTTGCTTTCATAGGTAAATATTCAGTTTAACCACATGAAAAAATTATCTTAGTGTATTTAATAAAAGAAACTGCATGGGGACTCAAATTATTTCATGCAGTTTTATTTTCATGCCATTTTACGCATGCTTTAAAGAGACAAGTACACACTCAGTTAAAGACCAAGTGGTGAAATTAGAGAGCAGGAACTGAAGCTCGTAATAGATGTTTTTTCTTGAACGAAGAGATTTAATATTTATGTAGATATAGCACTTTACAAGGAAAATAAGGTTTAAAAATAAAACCTTACTGTGAAATTCTTTGGTTAGATTACAAGTGCTAGTAATATTCGGTTTCATTAACCAGGACAATCAGTTTTATTAACCATCTTACAAATATACCTTCAAGTTTTAATATGCACCACCCAAGTTCTCAAATAGTTAGGATAAGTACAAAGATATAATTTTGGTTGAAACTTTAATGGATGATAGAACATATTATACAATTCAAGATGTATAAAGTGCCTTTGTACTCAGATTTCTAGCTGCTTAGTAAAAAGAGCCACTAACTTTTCTTTCATTACAAAACGTTGTGATTTTGCAGAAAGTTCTTTCAAAGGAAGCTACGGCTACTTCCTCTGAGGCAAAAAATAGCCTGTATGGACCAAATACTGCAAGTGGGGGTAGCTCCCACCAAAGAGGGTTGGGAATATTCCTGTTCTCTTTTTTTGGTCAGGGCTGAGTATAATTCCACATCTTTTTTTGGTGAAGGCACCTAACTATCCCTAGGAAATGGTTGCTTAGCAGTGTCATTTTTCCCCTTGGATACTAGTGCCACAAAAACTAAGGAAAATTAGGTGTTTTTTTTTATTATTATTAACATGGAAGAAAGTTGTTTTAGGAAGCAGATCAGTTAGCCTTGGGGGCGGGGATTGTCTATGTTTGTTTTATAATACCAATTAAAGGGAAGTTAAGGTTGCAACCAGCGAACACATGTTGCAATGATACAAATTTCCAACCCAACTAAAAATCGTCTACCATATATATCACTGTCACAGGAAGCAGGTACATCCTCCATGCAAGTGAGTCCAATTTTGATTTGACCCCAATCCCCTTTCACGGAGTTTAAAGAATATGCAATGAATTTGTGTGTGTGTGTGTGTGTGTGTGTGTGTGTCTGTAATCTATTGCATTTGCGTGTGTATATATGCATGTGTGTATATATGTGCATGTGTATACATATGCACACATATATACACACACACATATACTGTATATAGTAATTAACACTGTAAAGAATTTACACCACCCATGAAAGCTATGATTCACAAGCACTGCAAGTTTTCGAGGAACAGCTGCTTTGTCTCTGGAGGGGACTTCATCCTTAAAGTGGCTGATAAGCCAGGGGAGTTGATTGGAGGGCTGTCCTTTCCCCTTGGAGTTGAACAGGCACCAGCTTTTCCCAGTGAGGGGGAAGTACATCAATTTGGGGAAAGCCAGGAGAGGGAGCAGGGGGAAAGGCTAGGGATTACAGTGGTCCTGGAGGGGCAGCTGTACGCAGTTCTTCCTGCAGGAGAAATATGCACAGAGCACAGGGTACGGACAGCTGTCCTGCTCGCCCACATGAGGGGGCAACACCTACCAAGCCAGGCTAAAAAATAGATGACCAGCTTGATTCCGATCTGTCCCAGCTTGATTCAGATTTGTCTCACAGAAAACCCCATAGCCCCACACTGAATACCAGCAAAGGCTCCAGACTAACCCTTGACATTGAAACCCAGTCATTTAAAACCCTGCACTTCCAGGGCTGTCCCTTCCTTGCACTGATGCAAATTGTAATCAGCTGTGGGCTCAGCCTAGTGGGGGAGGCTTGTTTCTCAGCCTGAGGAGAAAGGAGAGATAAAGGTTGGGGCAGGGGGCACAAAAAAAACTGAACTGGGAGGGCCCTCCACAGCTCATCTAGACCAAACCCCTGCCTGAAAGCAGGAGCACCCCTATCCAAACCCTCCCACACAGCCATCATCTAAACTCTCTCTACATAGGACTCCCCTGACTACACAAAGGACTACACAAGGGAAACAGGGACCAGGCTCTGTTTGTCTCCCTCAGCAATGCCTGGCCAAGGTGCTATGGGCAGGGTGGGAGGCAGGAGGCTGAGGAGAGGGCTGAGAAGCCTGGACAAGGTCTTGTGGGGAAGGTGGGAGGCAGGAGAGGGTGGAGAAGCCTGGACCAGGTCCTGTGGGCAGGGGAAGAAGGAGACAGGAGCCCAAGGAAGGCTGAGAGGGTTGGATGAGGTCCTGAGAGGAAGGAGGGAGTCAGGAGCCTGAGAAGAGGGTGACAAGATCCGGTGGGGAAGGGAGGCAAGAGCATGAGGAGAAGCCTGGACCAGGTCCCATGGGGAGGGTGGGAGGCAAGAGAGGGCAGAGAAGCCTGGAGAAGGTTCCGTGGGGAAGTAGGAGCAGGCTGAGAAGCCGGACAGGATCCCAGCGCTCAGTCCCGGCAGAAGACGTACTCGGTGTAGCTGGTCCAGATCTTGTCGTCGGCGGTGGCCGGGCCGCCCAGCTCGGGGGCAAAGGCGCAGGTGCCGGTGGAGGAGCAGGCGGCCATGCGGAACCCGGCCTCGGACAGGCGGTCGAAGGCCTGCTCCAGGAAGTTGAACTTGAGGTAGTAGCGGGCCGTGTAGCGCTCGGGCGGCCGGTCCGGGTCGCGGCTCTCGTTCAGGGTGTCGCCGAAGACCTCCTTGGCCAGCGCTGTCTTGCCGCACACCGTGATCCGCGCCACGCGCCGGAACTTGGCGTCGGCCTGCGCCTCCCGGCCCATGGTGTACGACCCGCGGTAGCCGATGGTGATGTAGCCCGAGCGCCGTCCGCCGCCAGCGTCCAGCGACTGCGAGGGCGTGAGCGGCAGCAGCGAGGGGCTGCGGGCGGGCGCGGGCGGCGAGGCGCTGCCCTCCGCCGCCGCCTCGGCGGGCTCGGGCGCGTCGGGGGCCAGGCGCCGGGCCAGGTCGGGCAGCTGGAAGTACTCGGCCTCGCGTTGCAGACGGCTGCGCTCGGGGAAGCGGTCAGGCAGCACCAGCGTGAGGTCGCGCAGGTAGTCCAGGATGTAGCGGAACAGGAAGCCGTCGCGGTCCAGGAAGAAGCGGCCCTTGCTGTCGCGGGGCAGCTCGGCCGCCGCTGCCGCCTGCCCCGGCCCCGGCCCCGGCCCCGGCTGCGGGGAGAACATGCGCCACAGCAGCGAGTCCCGCACGGCCGCCACGGTGCAGCGCCGCGTCACGTACACCTGCCCGCCCACGTTCAGCTCCACGATCTCCGCCGAGGCCGCCCCGCCGGGGGACGCGGCGCTGCCGCCGCCGCCGTTGGGCAGCCCGCGGGCGCCGTCCGCCAGCGCCATGCCGCCTGCCCCAGCAGGTGCAAGTGCAGGGACTGCCCCGGTCCCGCCCCGCCCCGCCCTGCCCCGCGCGGCGGCGGCCACGGACCCCCGGCCGCGCCGCCCCTGTGCCCCGCAGCCGCCGCGAGCCGAGCGGCGAGTGGCCGGCAGTGGCCGCCGCGCCGCGCCTATATAGCACCGCTGCCCCGCGCGCGGGGACCGGGCGGCTGTGACGTAGGGGCCGCCCCGCCCGCGAGCCGCCGGGTTGGGAGCGGGGGCGGGCAGTGCGAGGCGCGCGCGCTCCGTGGGGCCCCGGCACGCGCCACCTCTGAGGGGACGGGGCGGGCGTCTCGTGTCCCGGGGCTGCCACACGCCGCCCGCCTGGTGGTGGGACGTGGCGGGGTTGCACACGTCCGCTTCACTCCGGATTCAGGCTCCGGTTCCTCCTGGTTCTGGCTGCCGCCCAGGCCCTCCGCTCCTCCTCTCAGAGCCGAGCCGGGCAATGGGGGACAAGCCTGCCCCCGGGTCCCAATGGCCTTCAGGCACCTTCCCCCCACCGTAGCCCCTAGGGGAGCTCGCCCCGGGCTCAGGGACACCTATTTATACCGCAGCTGTTTAGAGGCCCACCACCTCCCTGCACACAAGCAGGCACATCTGACAGCTGAGGGAGCCTCGTGGAAGCTAACACGTTCATCCTCAGAGGGGGATACAGAGCACTGGTGTGAGACAATCCTGCCAGGGCGCAGGGCCCACCTTGGACCTTGCCCTGGTGTTGGGCAGCCTCATCACAGCCCCCACATCACAGCCCTGGACCAGGTGTGCCAGCGAAGCCGCAACTCCCTGTGTGCTCCGAAGTGCACCCGCCCGGCCGTGCCTGGTGCTAGACAGGCAAACTTCAAGCCAGGGCTTTTCAAAAGCATTGCCCCCCGGAAGGATTTGACCAGCTTTTCCCCCCCACCCTGCTTTTCCTTTGGCATCAGGATTTCATTTTTTGCCTGCTCTGACCCAGAAAGCCAGAACCTGCCTCCATCCGAGCGGTTTTACCTCTCGCAAGAGTTAGTGACAGGCAGGCAAAGCAAAAGGCAATGATGAAGACCTTTATTTCTTTTCTCTGAATTAGTTATGATGCTAGATACAAAGGAGTTTCCCGTGTATCTGTGCAAATTAAAGGCTTTTTAATATACTCCTAGTCAGTGGTGCAGAATAACTCATCCCCACCCCTGGTTTCAGAGCAGGTACAAGGCTGGAATCTGTCAATAAAAAAGGGGGATTTCCCCTTCCCTCTCCTCCATTAAATTCTCCTAGATGCAGTCTGATACCCTTAAATATATTTGGTCCCCAGAAACTTCACAGACAAGAGAGCCTTCTGGA
Source organism: Crocodylus siamensis (assembly GCF_052110815.1). Taxonomy (NCBI): domain Eukaryota; kingdom Metazoa; phylum Chordata; order Crocodylia; family Crocodylidae; genus Crocodylus; species Crocodylus siamensis. Next base: position 340,155,625 of record NC_143395.1, on the reverse strand, counting down.
TAACTATTTCCTTATCATCTCAGTCATTCGGTTGCATAACACTAATGTAATCTCTGGTTTTTTTAGCCTCGTTTCCTTTAACGTAGGACATACCAGTAAGTATTAGTGGATGCAGCACTGAAAGATGTTGCATGTGGAACAAAAAGCCTGATGAGAAAATAGGCATCTCCTTTTTTAAAAGAGCTGGTTTCATGGACAGCCTGGGCTTTATTGCTAACTATGTTAATGCATTTTTACAGCCCCACAAATTTGCCACTTCCGAATGAGTAACAGGTACTTAGAAAGAAGACATGCAAATATTTCTGGGCTGGTGGTTCACTGCTGGGTCCCATCTCCCCGCCCACCTGATTGTATCAGAGCTGAAAAGGATGTTTCGATCATGCCCTCCCCCCAAACAGTCATCAACTAAAAATCCCAAAATCTAAATATTGTGTTCAAATAGCACAAACACTAGGAATCAAGATTAGTTTTTAACTTAAAACTACTTTCTTTGTAAAGTAGGTTTCTGTAAAATAGAGAAAGGCTAGCACCTAGTGGTATGAGACTTAACTTGCAACCTATAAAGCCTCAAAGCCTCCAAACCGTTGGCAACAGGATGTAAGGTCTATAGCAAAAGAAAAAATCATGCAATCCTTTCTTCATAAGTATGTTTGTAGGCTGTTCGAAATGACCTTCCCCCATCATAACTGACTGAACAGTAGCAAATTTCAACCCCTGCTCCTAAGTAACTAGGCAGTTTACTATATAAGGGGTCAGATTTAAGATAAATTCAGCAAAAGCTCACTCTTTTACATTTATTTAATGGGCAGATAGCACCTTCCAATAGTCTTGAATTACTTCAGAAGCAAATTACTCAACAGCAGAAAAGGGCCCTAGAAGAGGAAGTAATGTTTACCAAACAGAAGGCTAAATTTTAGGTCTGACAGTGTGCAGCTAAGAATGACAATGACAATTCTCTTACCTCCTGCAGTTTATTCAGTGACTGAAAATACACAGTTTGGGCTTTTATGGATGCGTCGAGCTTCACATTTCAAAGGATTTGATTATGTTTGTGAAGTTCCCCGCTTTTGATTTTCACAGTCAAACCATCCCTGTTACATTCAGTTAAAGTGCCCATTAACAGCAACAGTGACAGATGGCCATTAGGAAGGCCAGTTATGAGACATTTCTCCAGTTATGAAACTGGGCATCCAAGTTGCCTCAAGTGGGTAGATGTAAAACCCTGCATGAAGGAGAGGGGGGAGATCATTTTTACAGTCTGATTCTAGAGTGCTGCCAATCGTTTCACAGCCAGCACTGACTTATCAACACCTTTCACATAAGTGGTAATGAAAGTTGTCTGTGAGACTGTAGATCAGTTAAGAATGCTTTTGTGCATGTGTGTAATTACAGATGACTTTATTTTACTGCAATTATAAAGACTTGCATTATTCATGCATCAAGCCAGGGGTGTCAAAAGACAACAGCCTGAGTGCTGGATCCAGCCCACAGAGCCCTATCTATTACCTGGCCTGCAGTGCTTCCTGTGGGTCTTGGAGTGGATGCATATGCCACATGTGGTGCGCACTGGAGCAGCCCCATGTGCCACAGTACCAGGGGCTGGTGTTGGTGCACAGCGCCCATGGCACACAGGGCTGGTCTGGGATGCATGCCATACACAGTTTGTAGGTCTGGTCCAGAATGCATATTGCATTCCTCACCAGACCAGCCCTGTGTGCTGGATCTAGCAGTAGGCCCTGCCAGTAGACTGATCCTGCACCATTCATCTGGCTCATGGACTGGCCCCAAGCACATGGGGCCTGATGACTTTGATACCCCAGAAGTAAGCAAAAGATAGAATCCTTTAGTCTAGAACTTAATAGTGAGCTGAATGGGCCCTCTCCTGGGAAGGTTCCCCCTGCCACAGTGCAGGAAGAGAGGCAGACCCTATGGGGTCAGCACTCTGCAGGACTTGGGATAGAGCCAAGAACAGCTGCACTCCGTGGCATTGTCCTATAAAGACTAACAGACTTCTTCTGTGTAGAAGAAACAAATCAATTAATATAGGTCAGAGCTGCATTAATACCCCTGTGTTCACCTTTGGTGATTGCCAGATGGAAAAGGAGTCTGCCAGTGTCAGTATGGCAAGTGAATGGATCTTGCTTCAGCAGCTTAAAAAAGTAAAGGGGATCCCTTCCACAACAAGAAGCCACAGTAGGTGGGAACCCTGACTTTTTGCAAGCTGTACGGGCTCTCAAATCTCTCCCTTTTGAGATGAAGCCAAGGAAAATGTGAGATTTGCCTTATACTGTTTCCCTTTCCTGGAGACTTAAATGTGGTCCTATTACATGTAATATGCCTTACTACTCTGCCACATACCAGAAGAGCATGCATCACGTTATTTGAGCTTTGATCATTTTTAGCAGGGCAATATTGTGCTTGCATGACACATCTGGAGGTATTTAAAAAGAAAAGAAGGAATTACAGTATATCCGCATGCTGAAGCTTTAAATCAGCTGTCTTGTAGCAAATCTTGTCTTAGAAAAAGGAATTTTCTCACCTTCATGAAACTTTTTATTCGCACCTCAAGGTCTTTCTTTAGACATTCCCATCTGTCAGTAGACAGAGTTATGACCCCACTCATAACACTGGTAGAAATAACTTTTCACGTCCTGGGTTGAAGCCTCAGTGGACTCACCTGGTCAAAACTTCAGCAAAACTGCTCAGCATCTTTGCTCAGGATCCTACTCTCTGACATGAGGTTAGATCAACACAAGATCTGTTAGGCCTTCAAGGAAGGACCTTGAAAATTGCCTCTCATGATCTCCGTTTTCTGACAGCTAATTGGGAAGTGAAAAACCAACTTTTTGCCCCACATCTGTTAGTTACTAATAGGCTTTAGGCAGGTGGTACAAAGACAATAAATACTAAGGGCACTTTGCTTTCCACTTGCTTTGTTGAGTGAGAGGCAAGTGTTTTTTTTAGGGATTATATCTTATCTTTTATTGGACCAACTATGTAATAGGGATAAAGTTAGATGAGATTTTGACTATGAGACATTCTTCTTCAGGTTTCTGATTACAAACACCTGCCTATAGAAAAGGGAAGAAAGTATCACCTTGACAGGCCTCTGTCTGGCTCTGAGTAATAGTGATCACCAAAAACTAATTTCAAGACAGTGCAGGGACGACTGGAAATTGCCCAAAATGGCCTCAAGTCATTTTCCTACATCAAGGAAAAAGCCATAGGATTCTTTATAGATACATTGTTCTCCTTCCTACATTAAAATCCATCATCTAAGACTCTCACAAGGCTCAGTTCTCTGCCCAATATTACGAAGCTGTTGGGACAACATGGATATTTAGGTTACTGTATGAGCCATAGCCCATTAACGGTGCTCCTTCACACCTCCAACTCTACTATGGGTTTGGCTTACAGACCCACATACTTTCTTGACTCACTAATCATATCTCCTGCCCCTTAATCAAGGCATCTGCTATTCATGCTGCCATAGAAGGGACTGCCACAGAGCAGTGCATTTCACTGCAGAAAGAGGCTGATAGATTGTGAAGTTCTGGGGGAAAGTATGCATTTTGTAAAATAGCATGAATACTTACCACACTACAGGCATACCTCGGAGATATTGCGGGTTTGGTTCCAGACCACCGCAATAAAGCGAATATCGCAATAAAGCGAGTCACACGAATTTTTTGGTTTCCCAGTGCATATAAAAGTTATGTTTACGCTATACTGTAGTTTATTAAGTGTGCAATAGCATTATGTCTAAAAAAAAATGTACATACCTTAATTAAAAAATACTTTATTGCTAAAAAATGCTAACCATCATCTAAGCCTTCAGTGAGTCGTAATCTTTTTGCTGGTGGAGGGTCTTGCCTCGATGTTGATGGCTGCTGACTGATCAGGGTGGTGGTTGCTGAAGGTTGGGGTGGCTGTGGCAATTTCTTAAAATAAGACAACAATGACGTTTGCCACATTGATTGACTCTTCCTTTCACGAAAGATTTCTCTGTAGCATACGATGCTGTTTGATAGCATTTTACCCACAGTACAATTTCTTTCAAAATTGGAGTCAATCCTCTCAAACCCTGCCACTGCTTCATCAACTAAGTTTATGTAATATTCTAAATCCTTTGTTGTCATTTCAACAATGTTCACAACATCTTCACCAGGAGTAGATTCCATCTCAAGAGACCACTTTCTTTGCTCATCCATAAGAAGCAACTCCTCATCCGTTAAAGTTTTATCATGAGATTGCAGCAATTCAGTCACATTTTCAGGCTCCACTTCTAATTCTAGTTCTCTTGCTATTTCCACCACATCTGCAGTTACTTCCTCCACTGAAGTCTTGAACCCCTCAAAGTCACCCATGAGGGTTGGAATCAACTTCTTCCAAACTCCTGTTAATGTTGATATTTTGACCTCCTCCCATGAATCACCAATGTTCTTAATGGCATCTAGAATGGTGAATCCTTTCCAGAAGTTTTCAATTTACTTTGCCCAGATCCATCAGAGGAATCACTATCTATGGCACCTATAGCCTTACGAAATGTATTTCTTAAATAATAAGACTTGAAAGTCGAAATTACTCCTTGATCCATGGGCTGCAGAATGGATGTTGTGTTAGCAGGCATGAAAACAACATTAATCTCGTTGTACATCTCCATCAGAGCTCTTGGGTGACCAGGTGCATTGTCAATGAGCAGTAATATTTTGAAAGGAATCTTGTTTTCTGAGCAGTAGGTCTCAACAGTGGGCTTAAAATATTCAGTAAACCATGTTGTAAACAGATGTACTGTCATCCAGGCTTTGTTGTTCCATTTATAGAGCACAGGGAGAGTAGATTTAGCATAATTCTTAAGGGCCCTAGGTTTTTCGGAATGGTAAATGAGCATTGGCTTCAACTTAAAGTCACCAGCTGCATTAGCCCCTAACAAGAGAGTGAGCCTGTCCTTTGAAGCTTTGAAGCCAGGCATTGACTTCTCCTCTCTAGCTATGAAAGTCCTAGATGGCATCTTCTTCCAATATAAGGCTGTTTCGTCTACATTGAAAATCTGTTGTTTAGTGTAGCCACCTTCATCAATTATCTTAGCTAGATCTTCTGGATAACTTGCCACAGCTTCTACATCAGCACTTGCTGCTTCACCTTGCACTTTTATGTTATGGAGATGGCTTCTTTCCTTAAACCTCATGAACCAACCTCTGCTAGCTTCAAACTTTTCTTCTACAGCTTCCTCACCTCTCTCAGCCTTCATAGAATTGAAGAGAGTTAGGGCCTTGCTCTGGATTAGGCTTTGGCTTAAGGGAATGTTGTGGCTGGTTTGATCTTCTATCCAGACCACTAAAACTTTCTCCATATCAGCAATAAGGCTGTTTCGCTTTCTTATCATTTGTGTGTTCACTGGAGTAGCTCTTTTAATTTCCTTCAAGAACTTTTCCTTTGCATTCACAACTTGGCTGTTTGGCGCAAGAGGCCTAGCTTTCAGCCTATCTCGGCTTTCGACGTGCCTTCCTCACTAAGCTTAATCATTTCTAGCTTTTGATTTAAAGTGAGAGACATGCGACTCTTCCTTTCACTTGAACACTTAGAGGCCATTGTAGGGTTATTAACTGGCCTAATTTCAATATTGTTGTGTCTCAGGGAATAGGGAGGCCCGAGGAGAGGGAGAGAGATGGGGGAACAGCCAGTCGGTGGAGCAGTCAGAACACACACAACATTTATCGATTAAGTTCGCTGTCTTATATGGGTGCGGTTCATGGCACCCCATTACAATAGTAACATCAAAGATCACAGATCACCATAACATATATAATAATAATGAAAAAGTTTGAAATATTGTGAGAATTACCAAAATGTGACACAGAGACACAAAGCGAGCAAATGCTGTTGGAAAAATGGCGCCGATGGAAAAATGGCGCTGATAGACTTGCTCAACGCAGGGTTGCCACAAACCTTCAATTTGTAAAAAACGCAATATCTGTGAAGCGCAATAAAGTGAAGCGCAATAAAACGAGGTATGCCTGTATATAAGTGCCCTTAGAGCAGAAAGAAGACGCATTACAGAAGCAGGTACCATTAAACCTCTGTTTCCTACTGTTCCCACTAGTAAGGCTGCATGGAGGTAGAAGCTATACCACATTTGTATAGTGCGGTAAGTATTCATGCTATTTTACACAATGCATACTTTCCCCCAAAACGTCACAATTCCCCTTTCATCCTCTAAATGATGGAATGGCATCAGTGTAGTATTGTGGATAGCGTAATTTCTATTGCTAGTGCTATATAAATTCAAATGAATGCCAGATCACAGGATGCCAAAGAATGTGCTCTAGTCTGAAACTCACAAAGGGTCTAGAAAGAAAAGCAGACGACTGCATAGATTTTGGGATGCTTGCAAAGATGACTTAGCATCCTTTGGAATCTGTGGATGATTGGGAAAGGAGTGCAGAATGCCACTTTGGTTGGCATAGTCAACTTGCAGATGAAGCAAGGTGCTGCAAGGTGAACTGGATGCTCTATAAAGAATGATGGTGCCAATTGATTTTGCTATGTAGCTCAGCTTAAACAACCAGCTGATGTAGAATATTCACCACCATTATCTCTAGATGAAGCTTTTTAAAGAGGGAGAAACTGAAGGTTTAGAAGATCTTTGATTTTACATAAAAAATTCCACATGAGCATCTGCTTAAACAAATGAATTCAAAATATATTGATCTAATTATCCTTTACAACAAAGACTGTACTTCAAAGAAATAAGCGTTTTAGCTGTCACATGCAAATATTAAGAGCCAAAGGAAATACTTAAAGTATTTCACAGTCCTAGTTAAAAAATAGAAAATCTCCATAATTTAACTGCTGATAATAAGGCTGGTAATTGTACGTTTCAAATACATGATTGCTTTTGCTGCAATTACTGGAGACTGTCCTATTTATAGCTACAGTTGTTTTCATTTTCTGAAAATCATATATGTTTTCATTGAAGGGCAATTGATTAAATGTGCTTCAATACCCTATCACTACATACCTGCACAAAGTGGTGATCCTACATTAACTCTCATGTTTAATTAGATTAAAATGAATAAGTGAATTAAATATAGTTTAGTAGACTCAGAATTGAGCTATATGCTTTGTTCTTTTTGCATCTGTTCCCATTGTCTTCAAAGGAAGCAGTATTAGGGTCCTTGCCACTGACCCTTAGAATAGCAATTAAAAAATATGTGGAGAAAAAAGGCCTTTATTATATACTTAATTCAAAGCCTGCACCAGCATTTTAATATGGAAAAAGTTGGCAAGGGTTTTGTGACAGAATTGCCTAAGCTAAGAACGAAAAGATAGCATTTCCTTTTGCTGCTACAGTTTTCTGGATTCTTTTTCACATGTGTTGTGAGAAGTGAATAAGACATACTAGTTCTAACTAGAGTAAGAATATTATGTTAAGTTTCTAAAGTACAGTTTTAAGTAGTATGAAAATGGCTAAGTTGTGGAAAAGTTGTGGAATCTCTTTCACTAGAGATTTTTGGGAAGAGGCTAGATTGGTCTTGGATGATTTAGGAACAGCTATGCCTGGGGTGTACTGTGAAGTCTAACAACTGGCAAGCCCATGAGAGAGACATACGCACATGTGTATGCACAGAAACAAACACACACTCACCTACCCACCAGAGCTTTGCTCAGAGACTGTACGAAGAGCTCTGCAGCCCAAAGCAGGGAGAAGTGGGAGAAAGCCATGCCCAGGAACAGAAGTAGGAAACAAAGCTCCACAATGGGCTTAGTTATGAAAGCAGGTTAAAGGAGCTGGGATAAGTTTATAGAGGCGAGAGGATGACAGAAAAAGAGCCAGAGTGTGTGGTGCGTGCAGCTGTTGTAGCCCTCAGGCTTCACTGCAGATTGATATGGACTGTAAGTGGGGGGGTTGCCTTTCTCTGTAAGCACGGTCCACTTTTCTTGGATCTCCTGAGTGTATTTTAACATACTTCCTATCCTTGCAGTGTCGGGACATTGGCAATGCCTTCATTCTCCTTCTTTACCTGTGACAAGTTAAAGTTTTGAAGTTTTGAGTATTTTGTCTGCTAGTTGTGTTTGAGGGTTCCTGAAGCTTTTAAGAGTAAATTAGACAAATATTTGTCTAGGATGGTTGAGATAGGGATGATATTACCTTGGACAGGGAGTTGGACTAGATAGCTTCTTGAGGTCCCTTCCAGCCCTCCTTTCTGTGATTCTTTGGCACTCCCTTAGCACATTGTATTGGTGTTTCTTTATGTTCTTCAAGTCGATGATACTGATGAACCACATGGGAAGTGTTTAACCACAGCAGAGAGATTCTAAACAGCATTCCACATGGAACAATGGAAGGAAACAAATCTAATTATTTTAAGAATTAGATCAATAAATGTATTAAGGAATCATGGATCATAATAGTAGGGGACTGGATTAAGGATGTCCTGGCCAGCCCCACATGTTGAACATTCTATGTTCTTAATTTAAAAGGATGGGGAGACTGGATCAACACAGGATGTGGAGACTCCAGTGTCAAAAATACCCATGGCAGAAAGAAGTGGAGCACTGCATGTGGTGGCAGCGTGTGCCACCTGAAACTGGAGTCTGGCTAGCTAGAGCCATGCTCCAACTGCCAGCCAGGCTCCGCGCACCCCAGCTTACCACCCCTGGAGCCCCAGGAGGCCCCCAAAACCCCAGGTAAAGCTGCTAGGGCCAGCAACCTCCCCTTCCCCACCCAGGGCAACTTGCTGTGAACCGGAGCACAGGTGCACAGGCATTCCCTGGGGACAACTATGTGCCGCTGCTTTTTATCCCCAGGAAACCCAAATGTACGCTCATCTGGACGTGCCCTATTAGTCCTGCTATTTGTAACTGCCCTCTGCAATGGGTTATCTCATCCTAAACTGTGCCTCCTGTCTGTCACAAGTGTGCATTACAGGTCCTTTATCTCAGGGATTTTAAAATAATTGTTTGTTGTTACTCTTTCCTTCTCAGTGCTGTGATACATCCCCTTCTTAAAGCATTAACACTTCATACATGTTTCTAGTAATGCCTGAATCTGCTGTCAGGTCTGCAGTGGTCCTGGATAACACTGCAGATTTAAACAAGCTACTCAACTTTTAGATACAATAAATAGATGTTTTCTCATTTCTGGTTCTCATAACATGATTTTGATTTTCTTCTCTATTCTTCCTTTCACAAAAAATGCATTTTCTTTTCTGGCAACTATCTATATCTTTCTTTTGGAATAGTCCTAGCTATCCTGGAGTGCCTTTAGATCCTTTCAAGGGTGCCACACTGTCAGGTGGGCAAACATGATTCACGAGATAAATCCAGATATTTAAAATGGGAATTCCTAGTGTTAAAAATATTACGCTCTTTGGGGGTCTTTCTGAGCTCTTTGCAGCAGAAGAAGTGCTGTATTAGTTTTCTGCAATAAAAAAAAAGTAAAAACTAGGAACTGGCATCTTCTGAGGGGTGCCTAGAAACTAACAAGAGGTGCCTTGAGTCTAAAGATGCATGCCTTGAGTTTACATAGGTTGAGAATCACTGGCTGAAGCAATATCAACCATAAGCCTTTTTCCTCTGAGGTGCCAATTGCCCTCAAACTCCTACCAGTCCCATTAACAGGAGATGAGGGTACACAGCTCTTCACAAGACTGCACAATTTGTGCCAGGTAAAAATTTGAGTCTCAGAGTATGTTCCTGGGCTGTAAAATGAGGCATAGTGAGGTTGATAGCTTTACCTTTTGAAATGTCATAAGCAGGGATCTTGGTTTTCTCTGATAAAAAAATCCCAATTTTCAGATTAAAAAAAGTAACCCCAAATCCACATTTTTCCATGATTAAAATGAAATGCTAATACGTTTCATTTGGCGTTACTTTTTTCAATCCGAAAAGTGGGGATTTTTTTAATCAGAGAAAACCAGGATCCCTGGTGATAAGGGATGGTCCTGGTGTAAATTTGTTCTGCAATGTTTAGCAAAGTGCACTGTTATTTACTATGCTCATTAATGTTTGATAAAGACCATTTGCTGCATGTGCTAGAGATTGTTTAATTCAGGGTTGTCAAACTGATGGCCTGGGAGCTGCATACAGTCTGCAAGGATTTAACATGCCATCCCTGGGCTCCTGCTTGGCCACTGCTCCCCTTATCATTATGGCTGCTGCTCCTCCCTCCCGCAGTCTGCATTATCTGCTGCCTCCCCAGGGAATGGCATGGCACAGTCCATGGCACTGGGGGTGCCCGCCGCACAGTAAAATGGGCTCATGGTGTAGCAGGGGAGGCAGCCAAGGGGGCTGTGGCTCACACTAGTGTGGGTATGCAGCCCCCATTGGTGTGGTCCACACAGGTTGTGGCCCCTGGCCACATATAGAAGTTGCACAGACCTGGTTTAATTTATTATTCTCCTGGAAGTAGGCTTATGAATGTTTTTGAGGACAGTAGGTGGCAGTGTTGCTTCTGTTCCTAAGTTTCAAGGCACTACACTACCACAGCTCAATGAAGCCATTTCATGAGATGTGTTTGGGGGCCAAACTTCCTGCTGCCTGGGTACCACTGCCCACATGAAGTGGAAATATTCCAACAAGCCTCACTGGAGTGGCTATTAACTCACCTGCCAAATTCTGAGTAATAAATGGCTCCATGTGACATTTTTTTCTTATTTATTTGCTCCACTGAATGTAATAGCTCTTACTCTGGAAAACTGAGGCACACCCTTTTTAGGCTGGGAAAAAATTTGACCCTTTAAAGAATTTTTTTTTAATTTGTATTTCTCTCTACCTAAAATGAGTAACTTGGAGTGTTAGCTTTGAGTATTAGCTTTGCTGCTGGTGCCTGTCTCTGAGAAGTTGTTCCAATTACCATCCAATCCTGAGAGTTGAAAACACTTCCTACACCCTTTTGGGAAGTATGAGTTCACTCAGGACTCACTCCAACCCCCAGGTGTATTCCAGCATTTTTCTCAACATGAATACAAAATTGGTGATAGTAAAATGAAGAGTTAATGTGGATATAACAAAGCCAATCCTTCAACAGGGAACTAGAACTCACTCAGCAAACAACTAGACCAAAAACCCAGCTAAGGTCTGTCTGGTAGGGCCAGTGTAACCCCTTCTCAAGTGGCATCAAGTGAGAGGAGGGCTGGCAGCAGGAAGCAGAGGCAGAATTCTCTGCCAGTTCTCCAGCTAACTTGAATGCTAGGGGAGAGAGGAAGGGCCTGATGTAAAAATCACAGTTCGTTTCTTTGGAGGCTCATGAATAATAATCCTTTAGGCACACATTGTTGGTAACACAAAAGGTATATATTTGCAAATAGGGTCAGAGAGAGAAGACAAAAGACCACACTCCCTGCCCGCGGGGAACACTTCTCAGCAGGTTTTATCCCCTCTCTCCTGAGCACGTGTACAGAAGCAGGAACTCTTACCCAACTTATTTCCAACCTCAGACGGTAACAAAAAGAAAGCTGGTACAATTACTCCCATATAGCAAGTTCCTGTCCACCCTTGTGGTAGTATTGTATAGGCTCGTCGTCCGCAAATCCAACAGTATCCTCTTAAGGCCCTATTTTCTCTATTAGTGGCATTTGAAGGGGCCCAACCATAGGGCATCTCAGGAAACCCCAAGCCTCCTTCTGGACCCAAAGGACCAGCGACTGCGTGGCCTCCTTTCATGGAACATTCCCATAGCCCATCCTGGTTCTTGTCTGTACAATCTGTCCGATCATCACTTCGATTTGTGGCACTCCAATACTTATTAAACCACACAATTGTTACATTAGGATGCTGCCACACTAGCCGATTATACCCTGGGCTATTAGGATAATAAAGCCGTTCTAATTTTGTAAGGTTCATCCATCTTACTTTTAAAGTCCATATGCAACGGCTGTGTCCCAACCTTTTTCCTGTACCATTATTACTGATGCAATACTCTCCCAATGCCACCTGGGAAAGTTCCCAACTGTGTTTCTCATCCCATTTTTGACTAGTACTCTTAACATCTGCCTTACTACTTAATAGCCACTTCGGGGCCAAAGGAAAAGCCCTCCAAGGCCACTGGCCTCCGGCCTCCCGGAGCCCCCCACAGGCCCAGCAGTTGGTAAGATTAAAAGTACCTGCAATTCTTTCCATCATGTCAACATACAAATTTGTCCCTGGGGAAACAATTGGGGAAAGCGGGGGCATAGGCCAGTGGCTAAGGCTACGCAATCCTGCTTCTTTCATTATGCAGATAACAACAAGGCACATTAAGATTCCCACCATATTTTCCCTTTTATGAGATCAAACACAGCCTAAATGTTTCCCTTTTACTTTCTTATCTAATTTTCTGAACTTTGATTAAGCCGTCTCAGGCGCACTTGGAGATCACCAGTGGGTTCACAGCTCCACTTGCTGGCTTCTTGTTCCGAAGACGACTCAGCTTCTGGAGTGAGTTCGTCTTGGGAGTTGATGTCCTCTGACGCTTGTGGATGTCGTTTCACACGGGTATGGTGTATCCAACGGTCATGGCCAGCAATCTTTACAGCGGTGTGGGTTGTTAGAAGTACCTGGAAAGGGCCACTCCACCTCTCAGTCAAAGGTTCCTTTTTCCACCGCTGTACCAAGACCCAGTCTCCCGGGGAGAAGTCATGTACTGGTACGTCTAAAGGCAGGCGCTGAAAGGAGGCTGCATACCTGTGAAGAGAAGACAAGACAGACTGCAAAGCAATAACGTACATATGAAGCTCGCTATTACCTAATTCAAAAGTTACATTTTCTCGCATCCCAGGGGGTAAGACTCGAGGGGGCTTGCCAAACATAATTTCATATGGGGTCAATTTAAGGCCCCGTCGGGGAGAGCTAGCGGCAATGCTTGAGGCCACTTAAGGCGTGTCTCAATACAGATTTTGGTGAGCAGAGTCTTTAAAGTCCTATTCATGCGTTCCACTTGTCCTGAACTCTGTGGTCTCCATGGTGTGTGTAGTTTCCAAGTAACCTTGAGAGTTTGCGCAACTTCTTGAACCACTTTTCCCACGAAGTGTTGTCCTTGATCCGACTCAATGGACTCAGGCAGGGAATACCGTGGAATGATCTCCTGCAACAAATACTTCACTACTGTAGCCGCAGTGGCAGTCCTGGTGGGCCAGGCCTCGACCCAACCAGAGAGCTGGTCTACCATGACAAGTAAAAACCCGTGATGTCCGGACCGTGGGAGCTCGGCAGAATCAATCTGCCATGCCTGTCCAGGGTATGCTGCCCAGGGTCTACCTCCCATTGGCACAGGTGGTTTCCTTCGAGGGTTTACTTTCTGGCATGTGATGCACTTGGTAGCAATGCGCTGAGCTTCTACATATAGCCCTGGGGCTACTGCTTGGCGGATCACTAGATCACCCATGGCCAAGCCTCCCATATGGGTTCTTGCATGAAGCTGTTGCAGCACCTCCCGAAGCAATGGCCTGGGTATCATGACTTTCCCTCCTGGTACTATCCACCACCCCTGGGAATTCTTTTCTGCACAAGGTTTCTGTGCAAATTTATCTTCTTCAGGGGAATACTGTGGGACTAAATCCTGGACGTATGGCCATATGGCATGGGACATGGCCTGCCTGGATACCTCCTCCGCTTCTCCCCCAATAAATGCGGCTTCCTTTGCTGCCGCATCAGCCTTTGCATTTCCAAGCTTATGCTTTTCCTCAGCAGCCTTCCCATGGGCCCGCACATAAATGACTGCTACCTCCTTAGGCTGGTGGAATGCCTCTAGTAGCTTGATAATCTGGGGGCCATTAGCAATCTTATTCCCAGAGGCCGTAATGAAACCCCTTTCTTTCCACAATAGTCTTTGCGCATGGACTGCAGAAAAAGCATAGCGAGAGTCAGTATATATATTAACCCGCTGGTCTGTCCCCAGCTGTAATGCTCGGGTGAGCGCAGTGAGTTCCGCGGCCTGTGCTGACCATGAGCTCGGCACTGACTCCCTCCATACTACCTTATCCAAGGTTACCACTGCACATCCTGTTCGTCTTTTTCCATCGACGACAGAGCTGGAGCCGTCTATGAAGTATTCAACATCTGGGCCTTCAATTGGATCCTCAGCAAGATCAGGTCGCACCTGCGTGGTTTGATTCAGGACCTCAAGGCAGTCATGCGTCGGTTGCCCTGACTCCGGCAGCAAGGTTGCAGGGTTTAAAGCTGTAGTATGTTTGAAAGTAAGTCCTGGATTAGAGAGCAAAAATATCTCATACCGTGATTGTCTGGAGGGGTTAAGAAATTTCCCTCCCTCAGTCCCTAGGATCTGGGGAACTCCATGAGGAGTGAGTATTTCCATATCCGCACCCATGACTATCTTCTGGGCTTCTTCAACAACCACTGCTGTGGCTGCCACAGCCCGAAGACAGGCTGGCCACCCGAGTGCAACTGGATCTAGAACCTTTGAGTAATATCCCACGGGTCTCCAGGTCGGGCCCGATGGCTGTGTCAGCACCCCTGATGCAACCCCTCGATTCTCATGAACATACAGTCGATATGGCTTTTTACTATTTGGGATGGCCAGGGCAGGGGGCTGGATTAATGCTGCCTTAAGCAGATCAAAGGCATGCTGCATTTCTTTATTCCATTTCCATTTAGTGAGACTCTCCTTAGTCAGGGATTCATACAGTGGTCTAGCCTTCCCACCATAATCTGGTATCCATAGTCGACAGAACCCAGTTAGCCTTAGGAATGCCCGCAGCTCCTTGGGTGACTTAGGTGGGGTTAGACCTTGGATTGCCTGTATGCGATCTGCACTCAGGGCTCTGACTCCTTTTGAGAGCTTATATCCCAAAAATGTGACTTCAGGCTGACATATTTGGGCTTTCTCTCTAGAGACTTTATATCCTTTTTCCCCCAGAGTGTTTAGGAGTGACCTGGTGGCTTCCTTGCAGAGCTGCAAGTTTGGGCTTGCAACTAGCAGGTCATCCACATACTGGAGGAGAGTCACTGCGGGGTGTGATCCCTTCCACTCCTCCAAGTCCTTCTGAAGGGCAAGTCCGAAAATATGGGGGGCTGCTACGAATCCTTGTGGGAGAACTGTCCACATGAGTTGGGCTTTATGGAAGGTGTCTGGATCCTCCCATTCAAAAGCAAACAATTTTTAACTCTCTCGGTGAAGGGGAATAGAGAAGAAAGCATCTTTCAAATCTAGCACTGAAAATATTTCGGCTTCCCCCGGTACTTGTGTCAAAATCGTGTGAGGGTTCGGGACTACAGGATGGTCTGAAAGGACCTTCTTATTTACTGCCCGTAGGTCTTGGACCAGTCTGTATGAGACCCCATCTGCCTTCGGCACTCCAAGGATGGGGGTGTTATAGGGTGAGGACCCTTCCACTAGCCATCCGCACCTCTTGTATTTCTCTATTAACGGCTTGAGTCCAGCTCTGGCCGCTCGGCTGAGTGGGTACTGCTTTACCCAAACGGGCCCCTCCCCATCCTTGAGTACGATCCTTACCGGGGTGACGGACTTAGCTCGCGCAGGGGTTCCATCAGCCCATACCGAGGGGTCTACTCCAGTCATGTAATCTTCTGGACTTACTGCAGGGCGTCGGTCCTCCAGGAGAGCCATCTGATAGTTCGAGCTCTGCTTGACAGGTAGCTGGACCACCATCTGATCGTCTCTGAAAAAGATCTCAGCTTGCAATTTTGTGAGTAAGTCCCGCCCAAGGAGTGCAACCGGGCAACTTGGAGAATACACAAAGGAGTGCTCAAGCAAATGGTCCCCCACTTTGGTGAAGAGTGGTTTACAAACAGGGAGTCGGGATTGCGTTCCCTCAATCCCTTCCACAAGTACATGCTGTTCACTAGTTCCTGCACAGGGGGGGTTTTCTGGAATCATTGAAAATGTAGCCCCAGTATCCACCAAGGCTTCAAAGTTTTTGCCACAACCCTAATGGTTACCATGGGATCTTCTTGGGCTCCAACCCGAAGGGTAGTGGTCTTAGATCCCCGTCCCCTTCATTCTGAATCCTCACCCTTTTCTTCTGCCCACATGAGGTGACCTCTCGGTTCCCTCTCTCTCTTCTCCTTCAACTTCAGGCATTCCCTCCTCCAGTGTCCTTTCTCTTTGCTATAAGCACAAACGTCTGCTCCCACTCTTTCTCCTTTCCCTTTCTGCATCCCAGCCTTTCCAGGGTTACCTCCAGTTATAGCAGCTGCTAGTGCTGCCATCTGTCGCTGAGCCTTTTTATCCTCCTTGCGCTCCTGCACTTGCTCACGATTCCCATACACCTTATATGCAATTTCCACCAGCTCTGAAATCGGTTTCCCAGCACCTCCCTCAGTTTTCTGTAACTTCTTACGGATATCAGCAGCAGATTGACCAATAAACATAAGATTTACCATGCGTTGATTATCTGGGGCTTCTGGATCCAGATCCGAAAACCTGCGAAACGCCTCATACAGCCTCCCAAGGAAAGCTGAGGGATCCTCCTCTCTTCCCTGTCTCACTTCATACAACTTAGACAGATTGGTAACCCGAGGCACTGCCTTTCCCATTGCTTCCACTATAATTCCCAGATACCGTGCACTCAGCTCTCTTCCCTCTGCAGTATGATTATCCCATCTCGGCTCTTCTACAGGGCAGGTATCACGCAGAGTACGACCAGCAGCACCCTCTGACTCAACTCTGGCTGCCGCAATACGTTCCGCTGTTCCCAACACTAATCTCCTCTCCTCCGGGGTTAGGATGGTCTGGAGCATCATCTGGACATCAGCCCAAGTGGGTCGATGAGTCTGCCCAATAGATCGAAACAGGTCCCTCATCTTTTCAGGGTCTTCACGAAAAGAAGGGCTCTGATTCTTCCAGTTAAATAAATCTGAAGTGCTAAATGGGGTGTAGACAAAAGTTGCATTGCCTCCTTCCCCAATAACCTCTCGCATCGGGCAGTTCAGCACCAGCTGTGACTCTACAGGCTTGCGCAAATAATAACCCTTATTCCCCGATTCAGGTGGGGCACTTGGCTGAGGCTCACGCTCTAAATCATTAGGTATGCTTTGATACGTCGGTGGTGGTCTCCCTAAGGGAGAGGGCGGTGGTGCAGAGGGACTGGATCCCGAGGAGGTGTCTGACTCATCTTCGCTACCTGACAGGGCAACCGGAGCGCGGGTCCGGTACTCAGCCAATTCAGAATCTTCCCCCCCATTAGACTCAGGGACTACAGGCGGCCCCCCCCGAGTCTTTTCCTTAACAACCATCACATGAGACTTTGCTAAGTAATTCTTAATCCAAGGTGGCTGATTTTGAACCACCCACAACCAACAATCAATATAAGGAAACTGATTCCAATACCCATTCTGCATAACAATTTCATGGATAGCTATCACTTCTTTTAGCACAAAGGATCCTTTCGGGGTCCAGTGGACCCCAAATGTTGGCCACTCGAGTTGACAAAACTTAATTAAATCACCTTTTTTCATTTTTACTCCGTAATCAGCCGGCTTTGCAAATTTATTAAAATGACGTAATAAGAACCTTAGAGGGGTATCAGTGAAGTTTTCTACACAAGAGCGACTCATACCCATTTTGCCCACAAGAGTGCGCCCAAGGCACACCAAATACCAAAAGATCTCTATAACAGAGGGTTTACGATGACAACTGAGCCAAAAGTTCCCCAGCGATCGTTTACCACCCCCCGTTTTGGATCCAGAACCAAATTGGGCAAAGGGAATTCGTATACTCACTCAGATACCCCAGAGATCTCGATCCAAATCCCAAAATGTGTACCTGAAGACTCCAAAAACAAAATTTGCATAGGAGCCCTTAGCGTCTCGGATGTCCCGACTCATGTCTCAAGCCCCCCCGGGCGAGCCCAAAAGGGCTCGGTGTGCACTCCCCGTGGTGGCAGAGACGATGCGCTGATGGACTCCGGGGTTGTCCAAAGAAGCCCCACGTTGGGCGCCAATTATTGATGTAAAAATCACGGTTCGTTTCTTTGGAGGCTCATGAATAATAATCCTTTAGGCACACATTGTTGGTAACACAAAAGGTATATATTTGCAAATAGGGTCAGAGAGAGAAGACAAAAGACCACACTCTCTGCCCGCGGGGAACACTTCTCAGCAGGCTTTATCCCCTCTCTCCTGAGCACGTGTACAGAAGCAGGAACTCTTACAACTCATTTCCGGTTCATACAAACATATATGAAATGACATCATGTCATCCATCGCATGTGCATTATAATTAACTACTTAAGTATGCGGGGTGGATAGGCTTATATGCATTAGCTAATTGCGCTTGCTCAGAAAGTACTTCAGGTTACAAAAAGTTCAAACTCCAAGGACAGGATCATTAAAGATGGCAATTACTCTTATCTTGCCTGAGAAGTGTAGGGGGCATGAAAGGAAGTGTGATTTAGTGTAACAAAGAGATAGTAAATTTGCAGAACAAAGAGAGAGTGATACCTTAATACAAAGAGCCCTTAGTAGCTTCTTCTCCAACCTCTCTCTCCCACCAGGGACAGCTGACAGCTGTGCTGTTCTAACAACACTATTGATGAGAGCTGGCAGCTGTGCTGTTCTAACAACACTATTGATAATGCATTTTCAATAATATTTCTAACAGGCCTGTCTGGCCATTTCTTTGACAGGATTTGGGGAACAGGGATAGCTTTCACAACACTATTGCTTGGCCACTGCTTCCTTTATGGGAGTTGACAGACATGCAGGGCCCTGCTGTAACTCATGGCACTTCGCATAAAGCACCATGAGTTAGAGCACTCTCCCAACCTAACAGATGTTCACATGCTGGGTGGGGAGGGAGAAGGAAAATCGAGTTCCACCTTGGAGCTGATCAAGCCCGAGGACCGTGCCTGCAGCCTCTCTCCCCTAGCCAGCTCCAGGGCTGTCTGAAGGAAGGAGGGGGGATGAGCTGCAGACTCAGGCAGGGGTTTGCTTGGCCTGAGCTGGAGGGGGAGGGGAGGCACGGGCAGAGGGGTTCCAATCCACCCTCCCCTCCTCCAGCTCAGGCCAGGAAAACCCCAGCCCACAGCATGCCCCACTTCCTCTCTCCCCTCCCCCCATCCTTCCTTCAGGCAGAATCTTGGGCAAGGCTTGGATGCATTAACACAACCTCAGTCGTATAACAGATTGACCCTAGGGAACAGAAGTTCCCTAAGGTGCTCCGAAGTGGAGTGCCTTAATTTGATCCCTCATTTGTTGCATGATTAGCCACTTCTAAAGCACTCTGCAGCTGTTCATGTGTGTCATAGCACAGCTATAGAGCACTTTCAGGGGGCTGATGGCATAACAAGCATCACTTCTGTCTGTACCCAATGTCTACCAAACCTTCTGGCTATCATGAGCCTTGAACAAATTTGACCCATTTGCTTGCCTTCACAAGAATTCTGCAGAGTCAGTAAGGGAAATGGGAAGCAAGTAAAGAGCTTTGTGTGGGGGGGAAACAGGGCCCAACACTCATTTCTGATATAACTCCATTACTGTCAGTGGAAAAACCCAAGGAAGGTGATTTTTGGCTGCCATGTCCATAAGCAGCTGAAGGAAGCATGTTAAAATGCAGACACTGAAGTGCAGTGAATAAGGGAAGTAGGGAAATAAAATATCCTCTCAGAAATTTAAGGGGGAGGGATGCTGTGACTAATATTTCAAACTTCAGTTGTTTAAAACTAGGCAGTTGCATCCTCATGTAAGCAACTGCATATACTTAGATATGTGGGCATGTATTTTTAGGCACCCAAAGAGTAATAGTTAGCCTATCTGTTGAATATCTCTCTTTGTCACTGTTCCAGATCACTGAAATAAAGAGAGTCTTTGCCCAGAAGAAGAGTTTGCATTCTGAAAGCAAGATACTTGATACACACAATGAACTTCAAAATGCACCCATGGGAGTATTTAGTTATTAAAAATGTTGTGACCCTGATGAGCTTTCATTTGTGGACATCAGAGGAGGTGACATTTTACATGAGAGGTGGCAATCTTCAATGAGAGATGGTGTTTTGACAAAATTAGCTTGAGGAAGGCATTTCCTGCATAACAGCAGTGTGAAATAGAGCAGCGTGCATATCAGTGCCTGAAGGCTGGCAGTGTTGGAACAGACTGGCACCATTTTCCAGATGATCCTACTTCAGGCATAAGGAACATACTGACTACTTCTAACTGTGAAGAAAGAGCTGGTGTGGGCACAGCTGAGCATTAAATATGTATGCATGCACAGGCCTGGGGAAACTGAGTCCTTCCTTTTCAGAGTTAGGAATTAGTGTTTTGAGCTACCCTACTACATGTAGAAAGTACGACTGCTTTCTGCCTTACATTACCATTGCTGTAATACATGCTTTTTTTCAGTCACAAACATGTATTGCACTGCTGAATTTGCACAGCCTGTATTTTACAGGCAGCTGGACTAGATAATTATAACAACCTTAAAATCTATGGCTGAAAAAAAAATCAGAACAGTAAATCAACAACAACCCTAGCAACCCAGTAAGAAGCAGCAGACAATACTCTGCAAGGAAGGGAAGTTCAATTATTTATGAAATAAATCTGCATACAAAAAAAGGAAAGGAGAACGTGTGAAAGGGCAGAAAGGAAAAACAAGGAAGGAAAGACAATTCAGTAAGCACCATCAAAAGGTTGTCAGTATAGCGTTTGGACTAGTTCACAGAGGCAGGATCTTTTGAAAACTCCTCTCCTTCTCTGCCCTTCCTTTAATGATATCTTTCATTACAACAAGTAGGTCAGAGCTTCAAAGATAGCAAGGCCCCTCAAAAGAGAGAGTAGTGCCCTGTTGGAGTGGTGGATGGCGGTTTTGCCTCCCACGCTGGTATCAGCCATACTCAGATTTCTTTGAAGAGTACACATATTCTCTCTATTTTTTTACTGCTCCTCTCCATTTGGCAAGACTTCCAAACACTGGAGAGATGTATAATGGAGTATATCTTGCCACTTGGTCCCTCACCTATCAGCAGATACTGGTTTTCTCTGATAAAAAAATCCCCAATTTTGGATTTAAAAAAGTAACCCAAGCTCCAAATTTTTCTGTGATTAAAATGAAACATATATTTATTTTCTGTGTTTGAAAATAGATATATTAGTTGTGTTTCATTTTAATCACAGCAAAATATGGATTTTGGGTTACTTTTTTAATCCAAAAATTGAGGATTCTTTTTCATCAGAGAAAACCAGGATCCCTGCCTATCAGCCAGCCTCTCCAAACCACCTGTGAAATAGTCTGTGCATATCTTAACAAAATTTCTTTCTTTTCCTCAATCTATATACTTTATTTTAAACATCTGAATGAGTTACCTAGAGAATATAGAGAATTTCATATCTGAATAGAATACTAAAAGCCCACAGTATGTAATTATTTCTTAAATGTATACAAGTTTTAGAATAACTTGCATAGGCTTTTAAATGTTTATAGAGCTCTTTTAGTTATACTCTGCATATACTGTAAGGGTGAAAGACTGATTCCACTGCCAGTTGAGTTTTGTTTCTGAAGGAGAAAGGGTTTGTTTATCCAAAAATGCTTGTGAAAGAAAATGGTATTAAAATGGCATTGACTGAATGGAAATAAAAACTGTGTTGAAATTAGTTTTAATATTTTTCAAATCTATTTCACTGATTCTGTAGCATATTCTTTTTGGCTGAGCTGTTTATCAACGCTTCATGTAGAACAGTTTCTCTTTGCCTTAGATCGCACTGTGAGTCACAGCTCTAGACTTCTGCTTCAGAAACCCTGGGTCAAAGCCCTGTAATGTTACAAGGGAAATTCAGCAGTTTGTAAACTTGTCCTGCATTGTAAAGCATGACCCATATGTTTTCAGCTGTGCTGAGTTAGATTTTTGGAGGATGAAGCAGATGACGTAAACTATCATGAGACGTGACAAAGCTTGCCCTAAACCTCTCGTACCTCCAGCTTTGCTTTGTACTGTCTCCAGTTTGTCTATATCTTTCTCTTTATGATGCACTTGAAAATGTTTTTGCACATAATTAGTTAATCAATTCAAAAAGGATGTGGAGAAGCTTGAGAGAGTCCAGAGGAGAGCCACGCGCATGATCAGAGGTCAGGAAAACAGATCTTACGATAACAGGCTGAGAGCCATGGGACTCTTTAGCCTGGAAAAGCGCAGGCTCAGGGGTGATCTGATGGCCACCTATAAGTTTATCGGGGTGACCACCAGGATCTGGGGGAACGTCTGTTCACCAGAGCGCCCCAAGGGATGACGAGGTCGAACGGTCACAAACTCCTGCAAGACCGTTTCAGGCTGGACATAAGGAAGAATTTCTTCACTGTCCGAGCCCCCAAGGTCTGGAACAGTCTGCCAGCAGAGGTGGTTCAAGCACCTACATTGAACACCTTCAAGAGTAAACTGGATGCTTATCTTGCTGGGATCCTATGACCCCAGCTGACTTCCTGCCCTTTGGGCGGGGGGCTGGACTCGATGATTTCCCCAGGTCCCTTCCAGCCCTGATGTCTATGAAATCTATGAAATCTATGAAATCTTAAATCCAGGTACAAGGATTTTCCTTCTAAGAGCTTGCCACAAATGATGTTATCACATTCTTTTGTCTCCCCTATAAATTCATAGCTGTGGCCATGTTAAAAAGAAAATCCTCAGTTTCAACAAATTACATAACTTATCCTGAAAGGAGTGACTGTTGAAACAGTCAGCACCTCTAAAAATCAGATCTCTTGCTTAGGTGCCTAATTACAGATTTAGGCGCCTAGCTTAGGATGCCAAAACACAATATTTGGGTTTAATTTTTGTCTACATTCTTCCCCTGCTTTTTGGCAATTTTATGGTATAAGATCTTGAAAACTTTAAAATTCCATAATTAACAGTCTTCATCACTCCAAAAATATTACATTTCTCAGAGTTTTGATAATATACAGGAAAAATATACACTTTTCTTTGGTCAAAACTTGTACGAGGATACAAATTAAAAGCAGTTGGCAACTGGAAATCAGCATAACCTACTCACCAGTAAATGAAAATGGCAGTAAGCAGGCACTGTGTTCACCTGATGTATTCTTACATCAAAAGTATGCTCACTGTTTTCCAGTATCTTGTTTCTTTTTACATTAAGCTGAAATCAACCCATCTGTTTTAAGCATCTTATCTGTAATGTCTACATTTGAGACTGGTTAAATTTTTTCATAGAAAAATGCAGTTTCAGTCCATCTAAAAACTTTTACTGAATCCAGGCAGTCTCTCAAATAGTATTGGTATGACATTTCTGGTGAACTGCATTCAGAAAATGGAGAGGATAGTACCCTTTCTCCCAATGGTGCAAGAGGTTAAGGAAGGTTCCCAGCATGTGGTAGGCTCTCTTTTGTCTGAGGGAACTTGAATTCGTTTCCCCTGGGTCAATGCTGTAACCATCAGGTTATAGGATGTCCTGATATGGGTTGTCCCCAGGCACCACAACTGATGCTGTTGTACATTATGTAACATATTCATTGGAGCAGGGTCTGCACTACAAGTATTCATCTCCCAGCTAAGTACACAGAACACCAGAACACAGAAGCATCCTAACTTTTTCTGGCTCAGTATTTAAGTACAATATACAAAGTAAAATAGCATCAAAAATGGACTCTGGTATGTGGGTGACCACAGATGAAATCTACTTGCCCTAATTCAGGGTTAGAATTTGAACCCAACCGTTCCAACTCCTGGATGAGTATCCTAATCCCTGCTTACTCTCTAGCTTAATTAAGTTTTAAGTATTTTATATAAAGTGGAATAGCATCAACAGGAGAGATTGAAAGCAACCCGCTCCAAAATACCCTAGAGTATAAGGGCACTCCCTCAGAAACTGAGAGAGCCCTCAGATAGAGCAGAAAATTGATCTTGGGTCTCTCACATGCTCAGTGAGTGCCCTAATTATTGGACAGTTGGGTAAAGAACTGCCTACTTCTTGCAGTTTTGTAAAAACGCTCAAATTTAGCCTTTCATTGGTAGTGCTTTGTGTTTTGTATGGTGACCAATATCAGATTAAAAACATTTTATTTTGGTCCAAACAAAATATTTTGTTGAACCTCAAATAAATATTGTTTTCAGTGAGGATAACAAAAACAAAAAATCGTTTGGACTCTGCTCCAACTGAACGGGTTTTTTTACCATTTTTCAGTTCAAACACTGAGCCTAAAAAATAGGTTATTAGATGTTTGGAACTGGATACTGCTTTGAATACTGGCAAAGCAAACGTGCTAACTTATCGGAGTATGGCTCTGGATGTTTTGGATCTGGTCCTCCAGAAATTGCAAAATATTTTCTCATAGCTGCTCTCTTGTTTTCTTAGGTTTAAGGAAGTAGCTATTTCTGTTTGACCACTGGGAAGTCACATAACTAAATACTTTTTTCAGATCCTTCATGACTGATAGACTTCAGAAAAGGAAAAATGAGATCATAATTTGTTGCATAATTAAAGTGAGAACTAGGACACCTGGATTGTATA
This sequence comes from Crocodylus siamensis, assembly GCF_052110815.1. Classification (NCBI taxonomy): domain Eukaryota; kingdom Metazoa; phylum Chordata; order Crocodylia; family Crocodylidae; genus Crocodylus; species Crocodylus siamensis. The sequence continues at coordinate 340,131,211 of NC_143395.1, read as the reverse complement.
TCTTCTTAATAATATACCAGCTTTCTGCAAGTCATTAGGGAAGTCAATTAACTTCTCTGCACTTCAGTTCCTGCTGTATCTATCTTACAGGATGGTAGACTTACTTGTATAATATTTAGCAGTGTTTTGAGATTCTCAAAGGGAAAGCACAATAGATGCCAGGGGTCGAAGCAGTGGGCAGCCCCCAGCTGGCCCTAACTGTGGTAGTGGGACTGGTTGCCAGCTACCTGAGTGCCCCCAGCTGGCCCCAGTTAAAGTGCTTTGGGGTGGCTGTTGCATGTCTCTTAACAAGATAGCTATCCTTTGTGTCTAGCCCCAGGGCTTTGGATTCATACCCATGATTTCTGGGTCTTGAGTTTCCTAGTCTAGTTCCTGATCCTTGTTCTCTGTTCCCTAATCCAGTTCTTGTTGCCCCTCTAGCTCTTGCCTGAATATTTACCAAGCTCCTCCCTGCACATTTTCCTAGCCTGAAACTTTGCCTAGCTCCTAATCTCCAGTTACTGTTTAGAGCCCCACCTAGCCCCTACTATCCGGACTCCCCCACTTACGGCACTGGGCTACCACCCCTATGTCCAGGTCAAGCCTCTAACCACAGAGGTGTAAAGTATTGTTCTTAAGAAAAAGATCCGCTTGCAAAACATTTCAAACTTGTGGCTCATTCAACTGTATATGAGTGACTCTTCCAAGAAAGAGGAAGGAAAAGAGTCCATATGCCTACAACTGGTTATAGATTGTTTGTGTACATAACTGCTGTGATTGTGCAGGAAGACTCAATGACTAATTAAGATAGGCATGTATCTTTGCTGATTTATATTACTTGGTGGTATGACCTAAGATGAGCCCACAGGCAACCTTAAACTCTGAATTCGTTTGGGGTTGACAGCCTAATATAATCATTCCCATGCAGCAAGCTATCACAGTGAGGCTTTTAGATTCCTAAGATATACAGCCTTTCCAGAGTTTACAATATAAGCACCTTATATTTGTCAAAATGGAGTTCATTACTATAATCCTGAGTACTGCTAACTCTTGATTTTATCTCAAGCTTTGGTTTTCTTTGTAAAGCCACTCCCAGCACCTGAAGTCATGTAGTTACATAGGAAATGCCCGCTTCTATTTTAAAAGTGAGGTTCTAGCCTTCACTTGGAAAATGTAAAGATACAAAAACTAAAATGCAAAGAGAATATTCTAAAATGTATTTGTTTTATAAACCTTATTATTTTAAAAAAACCTCATGATCAGGCAAGGGGGTTAGAAGGAAGGCTCAGAAAGTTTTAATACGGTAGGGTTTTAATATTGTTGAAGTCAGACTCCGGTACTAAAAGTGTGGGATGCAACCTGTGCTGTGGGTGAGGTTCATAAAGCACTTCCAAAGAATAGATTGTCTCTTCACAGAGGCACTTGAAACCCAGTGCGGATTATAGCAGCCTCAGAGCTGCACTAGCCAAGTCATTTTCAGACTGTTCTGTGTAACCCTGAGGTTTCACAACAGGTCATCAGGGGTTCTGTAAAGAGACTGAGGGTAATGGCAGAGCAGGTCAGGAGGCAGCTTGCTAATATTGACAAGCCAGGTCACCTGGCTCTGTGTCAGTCTTTAGGATAGGGATAGGGGTTCTGCAGCAGAAGGAGAGAGAAATGAAAGGATTCCCAGACTTTAGGAAGTTTGTAAACCACTGCACTAATCTATTCAAACTGATAAGATTCCACCCCCAAAGAAATGAGTGCTAGCTGGAGGTAGTTGTACTCTGGCCATACTCCACCAAATACCTCCTAGAAAGCCCCAACACAGTCCTATGATGGTAGTTGCAGAAAGGTAATGTAAAACGCCCACTTTGGAACCTCACTTGAGTCAGTCCCTACTACTCACAAAGGGGTTAATTACCATCTAGTAGTTACAAGATAACAGCGGCTGTACATACATTCAAATAACCTAGGAGAATTCTCCCAGGCTTGTTCTCCTTGTAGAGAAACTTATCCAGAACTACATGTACAGACATTTGAATCCTGAGGCCCAGATGAGTGGAGAGCTTGCACTGTACAGCTGGGGAAGGGATTGAGATGGGGCAGGGGCATGTACATATCTCAAGATGCTCTGCAGGCTTCCTTAATCTGCCTGGCAACAGGTCACAGCAGTGCATAAGGCAGCCATGATTGGCTGATGGTCAACCTTTTGGTACATGGTCAGCCTGTTTTTTCCCTGCAGCACAATGTCAGACTCTGGTACTAAATGAAGTGAAAAGGGCATGTTCTGGAGCAGCACAATCCAGTGAGTGACACCCTGTCTCCCTGGAAGGGAAGAGGAGAAACTGAAACACCATGTTCACTTTTGAGACAAACCATGGTATCTATAGAAAGGAGAAAGTCTCTTGGGAGTGATGTAACCCTGGTGATTCCCAGGTTATTTCTCTTCTGGAGTGGCCATTTTTACCCTGGGAAAAAAAGCCTGAACATCTGTACACTCATGATTTCTCCTGGGAGAGCAGCAACTCTCCCAAGAGAAACTGAATGTCTTTATGAGACCAGAATCTGTCTTTCAAGTCAAAATTACTACAGTGGTGGATTATCCCTGAGGTGTGTTTTCTTGGCTGCTGTAGAGATTGTTGATGGAGGTCTAGAATGAACTGGAGTGGGGATCATGCTTCTGTTCTTTCCCCTGAAATGTTAGGAGCCTAATCTTACACATAATCTATAGGACTACCCAAGTGACACTTCTTTAAGAAATAGGGGGGAAAAAAGAAATAAAATAACCAAGTTGTAGCAAGAATGGAAATTTCCAATTCAGTATACTAAAAAGAAATGAAATCATGTTTATGACTGTGAAAACAATGGACTGGGCTTTTTTGTTTAATAAAGCTAAAAATAGCTCTATTCTTAACCCAGCTGCACAATTCAGATTAGTGAGCTCTTACTCATGTAAAGGGAAGAGGAATAACTTGGGGAATCTTTCACAGTATGATGAGATTACACAATCTGACTACGGGTTTTCTGTACAAGATTAATAATACATTGACATAAACAAAAATGTTACGTTTCTTACAGATAACACTAGAGCTTCTGAAATTTCTAGATTCAAACTATCTGATATAACCAGAGGCGGATCTGGGACACATTGCATCAAGGAAGGAAGCAAAATACAATCTTGTGGGCTCATCTACACATGCAGTTAATGCAGAGCAACAAACTCTGGCACTTTTTGCACCAGAGTTTATTGCTCTGGGCTGCATCATTTGAACATATGCCAGGGACCCAGCATGTTGGATCAGAGCAGTCCTGACTGGCAGGGCATTCGGGGGGGCAGTCAGCCTGCCAGCTTGGCACTGCTCCAACCGGATGCAGTGTTCTGCGGAGAGTCTGGCTAGGTCACGAGGATGCTCCAATGCAGGGCTAGCTGGCAGGCAGCACCCACACCAAAGCACCTTCATGCCCCAGCCAGCCACATCAGCATCTACATGGATGGTGCTGCAAAGTACAAAAACTCTGCAGCAGGGTAGTACTTATAATCATTACAAGTACTACCCTGCTAAAGAGTTTATTAGTCTCTTGCAGCCTAATAGGGCCCCCCATGTAGATACTGAGACATTTACTGCATAGCTAATTAGGCAACTCCACAGTAAATGTCTCATGTAGATGCACCCAGTGTAAGCTGAGATATCGCTGCATCTTGCAACCCTTTTTCACGTGAATAGTTCCTATCTTTGTTGTGGTCAGAGGAGCTGCATGTCTTACTACAGGTTGTAGGATCAACCCCTTTATTCTGTAAGATTGGTAGTTTTCCTTTGTTTTTAATGTCTTACCCATCTGCTCTGGGCCTTTGTCAATGCTTCTTGTGAGATATGAGTGCCATAAGGAAAAAATAAGGCCCTTTATGCAAATTATAATATCAGGATCCTTCTCTAAAGTTTTAAGGATGATCCTCCAAAAACAGCATGTTCATTTTTACACTCAATCATTACCTGTTCATTCAAATACTTCTCTTAGAAAAACTTAACAATTTAAATATTTAAAGTATTTGGAATCTACTCCTCAAATGTGACCTTTATTTTAATTATAGTACTTATTTTTTTAGTTAGTCAGCGTGTGCATAATTGTCAAGTCTTGCAATAGCATCCTCAGTGGCCACATGCAGTTCCTGTAGACCGCCACCGAACTTAGTCAGCAGACAATCATCAACAATATGCAACATGGTGTGTGTTTTGCCACAGCTACTGCCTGGTTTGTCACAAAGACCCCAGTGGCAGAGGTTGGCTTCATACAGACCTTTCCTTGTCCAGAACATACTTAGCAAGGCCCCCTGACAGAATGGCAGGTTGAAGCCAAGGGTGCAGACAGTGGGATCTGTGATAAGGAACTTGTTTGGTGGTAATGTCAACCTCTGTTCCTCACTCCAGAGGGTCTCCACCATGCAGTCTTAGTGTGGCAGTTTGGACCACAGTGGGTGTCGTGATGGTAGACATGCAGCAAGTGGATTTAAGAGACCTTCATACAGCAGCAGGCTAGGATTGACATAGATCTTCTCCAGTACCTTGCTAGTCACAACTTCCCATCGGATATGAGGAAGAGGAGGGGAGGGCAATGGAATACATCGTGCCAACCATCAGTACTTGGTCCACCCCAGGGAAACTAATGATTATCCTAGCAAACCAAATTCTGATAAATTTTTGAGGAAACCTGGTGTTACTGCTACTAACCACCCAGATATTGTGCAATCCTAACGCTTTCATGCCATTGGGCCTGCAGTCCGAATTTGACAACTTAACATCAAGGGTTTGTCAGCTGCCAAGTGAGGCCTAGTCAGCAGGGGCCCTGGTTTTCTCTAATTAAAAAAATCTCCAATTTTCAGATTAAAAAATAACTGAAAATCCAATTTTGCCGTGATTAAAATGAAACGTCACTAATATATATATTAGCAGGGATCCTAATGGTCTCTGATAAAAAAAAATCCTCAGTTTTCGGGTTAAAAAAGTAACTCAAAATCCACATTTTGCCATGATTAAAATGAAACGCCACTATATATATATTAGTGGTGTTTCATTTTAATCATGGCAAAATGTGGATTTTGGGTTACTTTTTTAACCCGAAAACTGGGGATTTTTTTTTATCAGAGACCACTAGGATCCCTGCTAATCAATGTGTTCACCTGAGAAGTATCTGTGTATGGCTTCCTATTTTCCCTTCAGGAATTAATAGGCAATTGAATAAGATACTCATCAATAGATGATCTGTATTATTTAGTCTTCCATCTTGTGCCTAATAACCAGGGATCCTGGTTTTCTCTGAAGTAAAAAAGTCCCCAACTTTCAGATTTTTTCATAGATTTCATAGACATTAGGGCTGGAAGAGACCTCGTAAGATCATTGGATCCAGCCCCCTGCCCAAGGGGCAGGAAGTCAGCTAAGATCAAAGGATCCCAGCAAGATAAGCATCCAAGTGTTTTTTAAAAGTGTCCAGAGTAGGTCCTTGCATCTTCTCTGGGCATGAACACCATGTGCTCCCGGCAGCTGGCAGGGCGTGGCAAGCTCCGGCAGGTGGTGGCAGTGCTGGCAGGGGTGGGAGCATGGCGGCAGTAAGCGTGACGCTCCCGCAGGCAACTGCAGTGCTGGCAGTGGTGGGGAGGAAGGGGTGGTGACCACCTGCAGACATCACCAGCAGCATCAGCAGCGGCCAGCAGCGATCGCAGACTGCCCACAGATGCCGCCGGTGGTGTCAGCGGTGAAGGGGGGGGTGGTGAGCAGTGTCAGTAGCACCTTTTCATAGGGGGTGCGCTGCCACACTACGCATCACCAATGCCTCTGGGAAGGGTCTGTTCCAGGACTTGGGGGCTTGGACAATAAAGAAGTTTTTCCTTATGTCCAGCCTAAAACGGTCTTACAAGAGTTTGTGACTGTTGGACCTTGTCATTCCTTGGGGCACTCTGGTGAACAGGCATTCCCCCAGACCCTGATGCATACCCCTTATGTACTTACAGGCTGCCACCAAGTCACCCCTGAGCCTGTACAATAAGGTCATAAAGCTGCCAAAGTGCTCCTCCTTGCCAGGCTTTACTTCTGCTTCTGGCATGCTTAATAGGAATGGAGGAGGGGAGCCCTTTCACTTCATTTCTAGGACCTGTGCATTTGGATTAGGAGCAGATGGTGGAGCTGTGCTTGTCAGTGATGTACTCAAGAGTGCTGGGGAAGTAGCAGACGACTTTCCCTTTGTTAATCCCAAACATTGTTTGTCCCAAAGGATCTTGGGGTCATCACTGACTCCAAGACGAACATGGGCCGGCAGTGTGGGGAGGCAGTTAGGAAGGCCAACCGCACCTTGTCATGCATCCACAGATGCATCTCAAGCAGGTCCAAAGAGGTGATCCTCCCCCTCTATGCGGCACTGGTCAGGTTGCAGTTGGAGTACTGCGTCCAGTTCTGGGCGCCGCACTTCAAGAGGGATGTTGACAGCATGGAGAGGGTCCAGAGGAGGGTCACTCGTATGATCAGGGTACAACAGGGCAGGCCCTATAAACAGAGGCTACGGGACCTGAACCTGTTCAGCCTCCAAAAGAGAAGGCTGAGAGGGGATCTTGTGGCCTGTTATAAACTAGTCAGGGGGGATCAGCAGGCATTGGGGGAGTCACTGTTCCCCCGAGCACCGCCAGGAGTGGCCAGAAATAACGGTCACAAGCTGGCAGAGGGTAGGTTTAGGTTAGATATCAGGAGACACTACTTCACGGTCAGGGTGGCTAGGGTCTGGAACCAACTTCCAAGAGAAGTGGTGCAGGCTCCTACCCTGGGAGTTTTTAAGAGGGGGTTAGATGAACATCTTGCTGGGGTCGTTTGACCCCAGTACTCTTTCTTGCCATGGCAGGGGGGTCGGACTAGATGATCTGCTCAGGTCCCTTCCGACCCTAGAAACTATGAAACTATGAAACATACAAGATACACGGAACAGTGGCAGAATATTGAGAAGTAGTATACTGACTTCATAGCTGAAGTAAATCTTTTTTATGTATGGTTAAAGCTCTGGTATGCTCAGGACTTTTACTGAATTAACAAGGTTTCAATCAGATATCAGGAGTAGCCCCATGGATGGTGTAGATCAGGGATGGGCAAAATACAGCTGGCAAGCTGCATCTGGTCCACCAATGGATTGGAACTGGCCCATGAGGTGGGGTAGGGGACCATGGCTGCTGCCGTAGCATTCTACATAGGGGCAAGCCCCAGCGAGGGCAGTCCACACCACACTCCAGCCTGCACCTGCCCACCCAGTCCTGACTAGTGCGTACAGTTTACTGGTGGGGCTGCTGCTCAGCTCCCCTCACCTTCGGCAGCAGCCCCTCCTCCTGCTTCTGCTGCACTGCTCCAGGCTAGGAGGACCCTAAGGGACCACCCTGCCTAACATGAGACGGGATGACCAAGGTAGATCAGTATAGATCTTATGAGGGAACATCTTGAAAGGCTGGACCCCCACAAATCAGCTGGTCCAGATAGATTGCACCCAAGAATGATCAAGGAAATGGCTGACACCATAGTGCAGCCACTGGCAAGGATATTGAAGAACTCTTGGCGCTTGGGTGAAGTACCTGAAGATTGGAAGAGGGCCAATGTGGTGCCTATCTTCAAGAAAGGGAGGCAAGAAGACCCGGGAAACCAGAGGCCAATCAGTCTGACCTCAATTCCTGGGAAGATCCTGGAAAAAATTATCAAAGAAATGATTCTTGACAGGCTAACAGAAGGCAACATTCTGAGGGATAGATAACATGGGTTTGTTGCTGGTAGGTCTTGCTTAACCAATCCCATTTCCTTCTATGACCAGGGGACATATCACCTGGACAAAAGGGAAGAGGTTGATATCATATATTTGGACTTTAAAAAAAGCCTTTAACCTGGTGTCCCATGATGTCCTCATGGAAAAATTGGGCAACGGGGGCCTCGACTACACCACAGTCTGATGGCTGTGAACCTGGCTCTAAGGTCGGACCTAGAGACTGGTGGTCAACAGAACTGAATCAACATGTCATTCAGTGACTACTGGTATCCCCCAAGGTTCCATTCTCGGACCTGTACTCTTTAATGTCTTTATAAATGATCTGGACTCTGGTGTCAGAAGTGGACTGGCTAGTTGTTTGTTGTTCGCTGTAACCCCCAAGTCCTTTTCTCCAGAGCTGCTGCCCAACCAGTCAGCCCCCAGCCTGTACCAGTGCATGGGACTGTTCCATCCTAAGTGCAGGACTTCACACTTGTCTTTATTGAACCTCGTAAGATTTCTTTTAGCCCAGTCCTCCAATTTGTCTAGGTCTCTCTGAATTCTAACCCTACTAACATACCTACTATTCCCCCTAGCTTGGTGTCATCTGCAAACTTGCTGAGGGTGCACTCTATGCCATCTTCCAGATCACTGATGAAGGTATTGAACAAAACTGACCCCAGGACTGACCCCTGGGGTACTCCACATGATACCAGCTGCCAACTAGACATCGAGCCATTGACTACTACCCTCTGAGCCTGACGATCCAGTCAGTTTTCTATCCACCTTACAGTCCATTCATCCAGCCCATAATTCCTTAGCTTGCCTGCAAGAATGTTTTGGGACACCATATCAAAAGCTTTCCTAAAGTCAAGCTGTGCTCTATCCATACCTCTTCATTACTGGTTCAAATGATTCTGCAGCTGCCATTTTGGTGGCAACTTCTGGCTAGTTCCTCCTTACATTACCTTTCTCAATGCTGATGGAATAGGAGGATGACACATTCATCCTGGTGTTCCCAGAAGGGGTCTCCCCTCATAGTTTGGGAGTGCTGGGAGAATGGGGTTGCAGACACTTCTTGCACAATTTATGCTGCTACCAACAAAACCAAGGAAAAGACTCCCATTGTTTCAAGTGGATTTTGGATTTTACTTCACTGGTGTTAACAATCACCACCACCACCCCCCACCACCCTTTAAAGGTGATTCCAGTATTTTAGGGCAATTTTGCAGACCCACAGTTACCTTTGAGGGACAAAATTTTCTTATTTCCTGTATCTTTGTGCAGTGAAGATACCATTTTCATCCTTTCAATTCAAAGAGTCCCCCAAAAAGAAATCTAGGATAAAATCTCTACATAGAGCCTATAAAAAGTCACATAGCTTCAAAGCATGATTTTTATACCCAATAGGGGCATCTACATGTGCACTTTACTGAGGAGTTGATTAATTAGATCCACAGTAAAGTGTCACCATCTACACATACAGCACTATTAGGCTCGAGTAAACTAATTAACACTACCGTAGGATAGTACTGCCTGACACAAATATTATTCTACAGTGGAGTTATTTACTCTACCACAATGCACATGTAGACAGTGTTGGGTCTGGCTGGAGCATGAGGGTGCTACAGTGCAGGGCTGCCTGCCAACTAGCCCCACACTGTAGCACCTTCATGCCCCAGCCAGCCCCTCCACAGCATGTTGAGCTAGGGCCGGTCTACCCCAGCTCAACATGCTGCAGTCCTGGGCACATATGTCAACACCGCACCCTGGAGCAATAAACATGATTACATTATTTACATGTAGACAGTCCTCCAGCAACAACCCCACAATGCCCTTGCCTGCTCTGGTCACGGTTTTGAACTTTGCGGTTCAGAAGCCTGCTATCAACCCACTTATCCTTTCAAATGCCCACCATATTTTGAAAAAGCCTCTTCCTAAGGTAGCCTACCATTCATACCTTAGTACACAACTATGGCACCAGGTAAAGCTCCAGCTAAGAAAAGCTGAGGCAAGCCTTGTACTGTAGCCTGAGCAAGATACGGCAGTGAGTAAACAGCTGTGAAACAGAGGTGTTCATTTGGACACCTCAAAAGCTGGGGTATGATTAGGGTGACCATATGGGACAATGTGAAATCTGGGACACTATCCTCTCCCTCCCCCCAAGTCAGTGGCACTGCTGCAGGTAGAGGTGGGGGCATAACAGCTGGATACAGCTCTGGTATTACTATTTAGGCAGCTAAGGGAATCAATGGCCCATTAATGACCCATTGTTCTTTACTTCACTGGTGCTAACAATCACCACCACCACCCCCCACCACCCTTTAAAGGTGATTCCATTATTTTAGGGCAATTTTGCTGTCTGCTAGGGCTTCCTATTTCACAGCTTGTGCCCCTCTGCCTCCCCGCCAGAATATGCCCCACACTGATGACACTCGTTTTAATTTTCAACAGCTGGCTGGGACTGGCCTCCAAAATCCAGACTGTCCCAGCCAAACCAGGGCATATGGTCACCCTAAGTATGATGCTTGAGCAACAAAGCAGCTGTGTCAATTCTAGCAAACAGCAAAGGAAAACCACAGAAAATCTAGGGCTTTCTCCAACACTTGCTATTCGGAGTTGTATACCCCACTAATCAGGGACCCCATGGCCATCTGACAACTGACAGTGAGAAATTTGCACCTACCAGAGAAGAGAAAGGCACTCCAGAGGTGCACATTGGCTACAAGCTCTTTGAGGCCAGTCAGAGGACCGATCCCAACTCTACAGAGCTGCTTGAGACCCAGCTGAGCGCACAGACAGAATCCACTGGGGAAAAACAAGGTTGTTCGGGTGGCTGTGCTACTATATAGTTTTTTAAAACTTTGTTTATAGTTCCCAGAATCCTTTTTCCTGCTTTTTAAAATGGCTACTTGATGTGCGCTCCCAGGGAAAAAATTGTCTGTAGAAGTAGCCAATTATTTTAGCACCATGCCTTGGCACTAGTAGACAAAAAAAATACAAGAGAAAATGCCATAAACAGCTCAAGAACATTCCCAAATGTTTTGGCAAGGCCAGCAGGCAGCATTTCTAGCAGAAAAAAGGAAAGCTTCACCAACAGAAAAAGAAATACACCAAGACCTGGGCATCCACAAAAAACTTAAAATAACCCTTGCAAATTATCTAAAATCCGGTCATTCAGACTGAATAAACGTGTAAAATCAGCCTAATAGGTAACCATCAGAAATGCAGTGTGAGGCTTTTCCAGTCCAAAGTTCAAGTCCAAAACAAATTACTTGCATGTTATGGTTGGATTCAGGAAGAGAATGAAAGAGGCATCTTCTTGCTGGCTGATGGGGTTTAGCTTCGAGTTAATTTGCAGAATTAGACATCAGCCTCCACCCTGGTTTTCTTAAAGAGTTTTATGATGCTCTTGGTTCAGATATTCCTTTTGTGCCCTGGCCACAGTCTTAGTACCTTTTTCAAGTATGTATCCTTTAAGCTCTGCCCATGCATTTCCAGGAAGAGTTGCTTTGTATTTCCCCTGCAATGGGCTCCTGGGGCACTATTACTGGGAAGAAGCCAGCAGCATATGAGCTCAGGCAACTTAAGCAGTTACCTTCTCTGGGCCCACTGGCATGCTAATGAGCACATATTAGCCAGACTCATCATTGCCTTTAATATGTTTAGCAATATTTACTGTACTGCACATCATTACCTGGGATATCTGACCATCTAACCATTTTCTATTACCTCTCAGCTACAGCCAACACATTTGAGAGCTGCTGAATTCTTAAAGAAAACAGATCTGAAGCCAGTTTGACCTGCTTCACGATGTTACTATACCTATTTAAAAAAAGTTTAGGGCATTTTCTCACTTCTCTTTCCCTCTCTATTCACCCTTTAAACCTACCAGTCTTGTTCTTACATGGGCAGGCACTGTTTCCACAACTGCCTGAAAGATGATCCTAACTAGGGGGAACTGAGCTCTTGATCTTAAGAGCTGTGAATCAACATGGGAGTGGAGGGAACATAGCCAGAGAAGAAGCAGAAAGACAAAAAAGTGGGCTACAGGTTGCACCAAGGCATTATGCAGATTTTGAGAGAACAGAAATAGGTGCTACAAAGCATTATAGAGTCACCATAGCACTTCTGCGAGAACTCTTTCTGGGGCCACCAGCGTGCCAGAACGACATGCTATTATGCCTTCTATTCAACTCCAGTGGAAAATAAGGAACAGTTATGTGAGTAGCTATGCACTGACCCTTTGTTCATGGAATAGGGGTCAGCGCCCTGCAATTTGCTTTTATATAGTATAAATTTGTTGGGGAGTCCCAACTTCCTTGTCTTATACTCCTCTCCAATGCTAAACCTCCCCAGCTGTAGACATAGTTAACTGCCTGGAACAGACACCATAGTCACAATACAACAGTACCTTTTCATCTCAAAGGTGCACCTCCATGCTGTTTCCAGAGTAAATCCAACCACAACTTGCATCACATGATTTGCCAGCAAGCCTCCTTGGTTGTCTCAGTTTTAACCCCTGTGTGATGATCAGTTGCTCTGTTAATTATTGAAATTCTGCAAACTCAGATGCATCAGGGGCCCTGTATCTAAAACAGACATGAGAACGCCATTGATCTGTTGAAGATCTCTGCTCTTGAGGGTGAGATGGTAGAGAGTGAAAATCAGAGTAAGGATGAGCAGATTGTATTGTCATGAAGGAGCTGTCAGAATTTTTAAAAAAGAGTGGGAAAAGAGAAGGGTATGGGATGAACAAAGAGAATCATGGGACTTAACCCCAAGTTCCCACAATTCCCTAAGAGGAGCCTATCATACCTCAGTACACTGCCACAATATTTTGGACTCAGTGCACCACATGGATGCTTTGGGGAAACTGAGTTGCCTACCCTCAGTGCCATATATCTTCAACTGAAACAGCCTCTTGTTGCACCAACAGAGGCAGGAGGTATAATTTACTGAAATTGCTGGAATAAATGTTACTGTTATAAATATATAGGATATAAACGTGACCTAAAAATGTTACAGGTCTGGATAGGAATGTCATGGAATTGCAATGTCTTCTTTAGTTTTCAGTCTAGAGAAGTGGTGCCCAAACTTCCAATCCCATGGGCTGAATGACAAAAAGCTCCACTCCCTGGATCTTGCTTATGGGCTGCAGGTTGAGTACCACTGGCCTAGAGACTCCAGGGAACTTATTCTGTTCCAAAAGGGCTTTCCAGGTAACCTAGCAATGAATCAATTCAACTATTCCTCTGTAATTTAGTGAGAATTATTTACCCAGTTCATGATTTCCATGCACTCTGTAGCATCTAATATCTGCTGCAATGATTGATTTCTCATTACTCTGTAGACTAGACCCTAAGCACAAATAATCACATATGTCTAGTCTGCGAATTACCACTGGCTACCTCATAATCACTGTATGTTAGTTAGGGACTTTAATCCTGTCTAAAAGACCTTTGTTTTTGAAATTGCATAACTTGTATAGAAAAGATAAGACAACAACATTTTCAAAACTTTCTGCATGGCCTGTGTCAACACTTACCGATATATGGCACTGTGCTTTCACTGCTTGTTTTGAATAGGTTAAAACAGGGAACTAAGCTACTGTAAATAACTTGCAGGTTTCATTACACTTTCTGGTTGATTTTGCAACCTACTGGCGGCATCTATACAAGACACTGACTGTGCAGTTGTTTCTGTGCAGTCATTTAGTATTTGCATTACCAAATACAAAATGACTTCTCAGTAACCGCTATTACTGCCCAGCAGCATCCCAGCTTGGTTGCCCAGTGATGCTTATTGCACAGTAGCTCATTACTACTGCACGGTAGTGTTGCATCATGGTTTGTACCTGGCGATGCTACTGTGCAGTAGTAATGAGCGACTGCACAGTAAGCATCTCATGTAGACGTGGCCACTAAGTGGATAAGAGAACTAATATAAGATAAGAACTTTTTTTGGTAGCATGTATAATGTGATTTCATGTCATAAATTTTAGGCTACCACTCCTGTGTAATTGAATTCCCTTCTATTATTGTCTGCTTTGATAGGCAAGCTTCTTCCTGCTTCTCCAGGGAAACAGGGAATGCACAAGGCAGGACAGATTTCTAATATGGAGTTAATTGTTACTTGCTGAATTGAAATTAAAGCTGTATACCTGATAATAACCCACCTAACCTAGATCATTCACTGAGATTACCTAAGGAGATGACCTAATCATAGTGCTCAGAAATTCACACCTCTGCATCCTCCTGGTAGATTTATCAAAGGGTAGCACATACATATCTGATTCTATTTGCAAATACAGTGAACACAGAATCTGTGTTCTGCCTTTGGTTACCATGCTACTTTCAGTGACTCAGAGCATGGAACTGTGAACATCTTTCAGCCCTGAGATAGTAGTAGATAAATAAAGAAATATATGATATACTTCTTTTCACATAAATGTCTCAATTCATATTTGGTATTATTCCACTTAAGTAATGTTCTCAAGGTGTTGACCAATCTAAACAGGAAGTGTTGTTATAGAAAGAAGTTATCATAAAAAACAGCTGGGAGCATGTGATTAGAAAGCATGCCTGCCCCACAGCCCAGCAGAAGTCCTATTTAAATCTGATGTTGAGTGCTTAAGTGGAACTATTTGTACGATATGCTAACAATGGCATAATAATTGTACAAAGCAGTGGTGCTCAAACTTTTTGCCCCACGGATCTGATAGGAAGTGCTCAATCTATCCATGGGCCAGATCCAGCCAGTGAGCCCAATCCAGTGCATGGGGTGGGTGAAGTGGGACCTGATCTGGCTGTGTGGGGGAGGAAACATGGATCAGCTCCTTCCCCTACCACTAGTTTTGGGGGGATATTTTAATATTCACTGCCACCACCACCCCTGCCAAATTTCCCAACTCGTGGGAAGCCGCACAGGCTGGAGCCATGGCTGCATGGACTGGATTTGGCTCATGGGCAGACATAAAAAGGACTGGTATAAAGGACATACATGGGCCTCTTCACAAGGTGTTTTTCCTGTAATCGCAAATATTTGAAAGTGTTAGGAAATGGGAAGTATTACAAAATTATTCCATTGTAAACTGAAGATAACAACACTTACTCTGCTCTGTCAATGGAGTTACCCCAGGTATATACCCATTGGCTGAGACTCTATGCTATGCCTTCTACTAGAGCAGTAATAGGTTCTCAACCTTGTTAGACTCAAGACAGTTCTCAGAAAACGCCTGATCTTAACCTTCATTCATTTTGTGACAATGGAAAATAATAGAGTAATTCTTGTGTTGCAAAGTACTCAGAAAGACCACGACATGTCTGAATGTTTTTGACACTGTGGATCCCTATTTAAAATCTCTTGGTTTATCTTGTAACTCATGTGTAGGTGTTTCACACTGAACAGAGCTCATATTGAGTGGCACCCCTAAAAAGAAATCTTGTAGCACCCAGAGTTGAAAATTGCTGCCCTAGAAAAACACCAGAGAAGTTGGAGGTCATGGGACGGAGGGTAACTTGGGGTTGTATGACTTTTATACCATTCTCATTTGGAGCACTGCCAAGGGCAAGAGCTATTCCTTAATGTATGTTAGAGCAGTCAAGAGTTGTACATTACGGTCACCTGTCCAAAGCTGCATATGAACTACTTAGCTATGCTTGTTCTGAGGGATTCTTTTCCTGTGGCATCTCCCCACACAGGGCCACTGTTAATTGTCCCTGCAGCACCCACGCTGGAGAAATTCTCTGGGTGGTTGCAGGTCACTTTTCTGTTGCCACAGCAGATCGGAGAGCCCATAGTAAAAGTTAGCGTTCCACTGAGATTCTTTCCTAGAGAATACAAGTGGGAGATAAGGAGGTAAAAGGGAATTACAGAAATGACAAAGGTAAAGGAAAAGCAAGAAAAGACTGACGCAACTTTAAGGATAGTAAACTTTTAAATGTAATGATATGCCTTAATTTAAATTCACTTCAATAATGTTACTGGTAGAAATACAGATGCTGAAAGGAACAGATGGGCATGAAAAACTAACTGAAAGAGCACCTCTAGTAGCAAAATAGAATGAAGACCACATGTCATATGAATCTGACCCACAACAAAATGCTATAACAAGGAGTCCCAGCAGTGTGTGATGTGGAGGAAGTTAGTCAGAGGAAAGTTGGAGGTGAAGAAAAGGGGAAATTTATTTGCAAGAAAGGAAAGGGGCAGGGCAAGATGGGAAGTACAGAGACTCTGAGTAGCATATATAGAGAAGAATGCCTCTCCTTTATCATGTCTTCATAGCCTGACTGGGATTAACCATCATCCATTACAATATGTGGGCAAAGGTACTATTTTGTTATTTCTGCATTTTAAGCCTTGGCTTTTCATTTTAAACTTCTGTAATTTCACTGCCACATGCATTGCTGTGCTTCATCTGCTTAAGAGTTCTTTGTGTGTTTTTAAAGTGCTTAATACACTGTACAAGGTAAAGATTTTAGTAGAGACTTTGTCTGGAATGCTACATAAAATTCTGGTCACCCATGTTCCAAAGAGATGAAGTCAAACTGGAACAGATATTTAATGGTATTTAATAGCCAGATTCTATTCAATCTATTAGGCTCTTACATGGTCTTAGGTGCCTCAGTGTCATTCTATTCCACCCGGCTTTAGCCCCTGAAAAACTGTTAGTACTAGGGATGAGGGGGTAAGATGGGTATGTGTGTTGCAAAGGTAGATGGTGGAATAAAGTCGCATTTGGGCATCTAAGTCCACTTGGATACTAATAAACAGGACAGGATCTGGTCCTAGGTGTCTAGAGATGCAGGTAAGTACACAGTAGGATTTTCAAATATCAGCACCTGCCTAATCCCAACTGATGTCAGTGTGAATCAGGCATCTGGGCACTATGGGAAATCCTTCTATTTGCATCTTTAGGAGCTTAACATCTTTAGAAATCTGGGTCACATGAGCCCCGATTCACAAAATTATTTAAACACCTAATTGATTTCAAAGGTAAATAGGAGCTGCTAGGAGCAACTCCCAAAGGCTGAATCAACCTGGGAGAAAAAAGAAAAGGAAAGATGTAAATATTGAAAGCAGACAGTGAACGAGAGACATAAACACTGGGGGGAGGGAAGACATGTGATTGATTTTGTATAATTAGTGTGAGTTTATGTACAATAGAGTAATAGTGTCATGTAAATTACGGTTGACTTAAATCCTTTTCCGAACTGAGGAAATACAGGTGAAATAACTAACAAAAATCAGAGGTTGGAGGTTGTTCATGTTGCCTTTTAAATTAACAGAAACATCTGCTTGTTTGTTTGTTTCCCCCCAGACCATCACTGGAAACTTTGCTGGCATGATCCATGGCTTGAATGCAAGCCAGCTGACAGACCAAGTCCTTCAGAGAAGCAAACGGATGATCCTGGACACACTTGGAGTGGGACTACTGGGTAGCAGCACGGAGGTCTGCCACAGAGTAATACACTACAGCAAGGTAAAATGCTTGACTTTCATGTTATGCTAGCTGTTAGAAAATTGAAACAAGTAAATGTAGGTTAGTAAGGAAAAGATCCCCAAGGTAAGATCTGTTAGGCGTTGAGATAGTCCAGCCATAGAGGTAGGGAAGCTCTATTGCTTGAGTTTAAAAACAGAGGCTGGAAAATCGCTAGCAAGTATGTTATGTGGTAACTTACTGCCCATACCATATAAAACAAATGCCCTAGGACAGGGATGTCAAAGATACGGCCCTTGGGCCAGATCTGTTTTCTGGAGCCCTACGATTCAACCTGTGGGTCTTGGACCTCCCCCATGTTCCCCACACACTGCACTTGCCACACAGGTCCAGTCCAGGGTGCCCCATAGCATTAGGGCCCATCCAGATTGGGTCCACAGACCATTCCTGCATGCTAGAGCCACCAAACAGGGGTGCTCTAGAAAGGGCACTGCACGCCGTGCATGCTCCTTGCTGGCTCCACATGCCACATGAAGCACAAGACCTAGACTGGACCCAACACATGGGGCATGCCCCAATCCAGGGTACTGTAAGCAGTGCCGTGCTGGACCAGCCCTGTGTGCAGGCTTTAAAAAGTAGAAACTGAGAACAGTAGGGCTAAGCCACAATGAATTGCCTGATGTTTAAGTTCAGGACTTTGAATTAAATGATCTCATATTATTCCAGATCTACAGCGCCAATACATCCAGCACTGTTTGGGGTCACTCAGATGTCCGACTCCCTCCTCTGTATGCAGCTTTTGCCAATGGAGTAGCTGTAAGGAACTCTTCTATATATATATATATGGCTTAGTCCATCTGTCTGTGTCTGTCTGTAATGCTCTTGGGGGGTATGGCTCCCGGCGGGGCGGGGCGGGGCAGGGCTCCAGCCAGTGCTGCATCAAGAATGACAGGCAGGGTTTGGCTCCAACGGATTGGGCTAGGTGGAGCAGGCCCAGTGGATGCACAGCGGGGGGTGGGGGTAGTGGGTGGCACAGTGCCGGACACGGAGTGGGGTGGTGGTGGCGCATGGCTGGACACACAGCCTGGGGGCGGGGGGGGGGGGGGTGAGGGATGTGTCTGACGTGTGGCTGGATGGCACTCCATCTGCGCCTGTGCCGCCCCCCACATCATTCTTGATGGGCAATTCACTATTATTTTACATCTGCTTTCATATGCATAGTAATATTTGTAATTTATTTTCCCTAAATTTTAAACTAACTTTTATCTTTGCGATGTGACTAAGACCAAATTTTACTATCAGTACAAAACTCCTCTAGACTGTCCTAGCAACATCATTCAGCCTTATTTCAGCAATTCCAAGTGAGACCCACCCTTTTAAGGGTGACATAGTACACTTAAGTCTCTGTCTTAAGAGACCATCATCGAGGGGTGCCTTTTATTATTAATTTTGTACTGCTGTCATACTTAAGGGATACAGTCAAGGTATTGGGCTCCATTGTGTTAACTGTACAGACATGTAATGAAGACAGTCTAATGCTGATTGACTTCGACAGAGCCAGATTTCACCCAAAGTAGGCAAAATTGTAAAACACGCATGCATGCACATAGTTTTTAGTCATACATTTGGAAAAGGCAGACAATACATTTTGGATATGCTCAGGTTTCTCAATAAAATGATAACTGGCTTGTCAGAAATTAGCCCAAATTCAGATATAGTCTGAGGGCAACTGACATGGATGACATTTAACCCCCTTATGCCAGATTTAAATTACACATATTTTGTAATTATGAAAAGCTAATGGAGTTGTCCCTCTGAGGACATGGTGTATTAAGACTGATCAAATTTAGTTTTACAACAAGACTAGGTAGGTCAAATCTGACACCTTATTTCAAAGGAAAATGACCTTGAGAATGGCATCATTAGGCTCTTAACAGTCTATGTGGCATTCAGGTTTCACTGTGAGTGCAACCAGAATGTCTAAATCATACCCAGGATCATTTCATTTTGAATCTACATCATAGGCCAACTCCAAGTTCTTACTGAATAGTCACAAAATGTCACTTTATCAATATTATAAGACAGTGATTTTTGGCCCTGGAGACCAGATGAATGGTGCAGAGTTGCTCCATAAGCCAGATCAGACTCTGCATGCCTGGGTTGGGCCCCATACTATCCTCACAAGCTTCCCAGGGCTCCAGGGCCCTGCATTGCCTCTGTCAGATGTCCAGTGCTAAAAGGAGTGTGGGGCCCAGCACCACTTCTACCCAGCCTGACCACACACAGGGATCAGGCTCCACACCACCCTACATGGTTTCTAATGGACCTGTGGGAAGCCCTGTGGGCTGGATGATGCAAGGCTGGATACGGCCTGCAGGCTGAGGGTTGAGCACCCCTGGTATAAAACATAACTTTCAGCTTCTATTATTATACAATGTCTTCTTGACTTATATATAAACTCTTAAAGGCAGGAAGTGTACCCACTTCTATTTGTACTATGACTAGCTCCTCAGACACTTGGTCTTGACGTGGACCTGTGATTGTGACCTTAATTATAAGAGAAGCAGTTCTTCAACAGTTTTTTTATACTAGTTAAATTCTTTTCACTTGGGATTGGGTGATCCTGTCAAGGTAAAAAATTAGCCAGTTAAAAATCAGGCCTTCTCTTTTTCCCACCAGGTACACTCAATGGATTTTGATGATACATGGCACCCAGCCACACACCCCTCTGGGACTGTGCTTCCTTCTCTAGTTGCTCTGTCAGGTACCTTGTCTGAAAAGAAGAAATTCTCTGGCCTTGACCTGCTCTTAGCCTTCAATGTAGGGATTGAAGTGCAAGGCAGACTTTTACGATTTTCCAGTGAAGCCCACAACATTCCCAAAAGGTATGTAAATAATATTTGGAGTGCAGCATTTAGGTTGAGTAGAGGCTTTTGTTGTGGTTGTTGTCATTAATTTACTGAAATAGCAAAGATGAAAGCACTACTGATTTTTAATCTCCACTCTCCAGGTACTCTCTCAGTAATCTCAATAGAGCTGCCTTTTAGTGTCTTTCATAGCTAGAGACAAATAATCAATATATGCTGTTCCACTTTTGTATTCAAAGCCATGAAAGGAGCAGAGCTAATCGTATTTACTAGACTGCTTTGTCCAGAAGTTTGAAAAGTAAAAATTGAAATCAGAATTTAAAAAAAAGAAAGAAAATACTCCTTTGTGATTGCCTTTTTTGATGCCTAATAAATAGCACCACTGTTTAGATGGAGGTAGTGACTGATCTGGATCAGTGAGACATTTGAGAAGCTCCTTTAGCTTCTCCATCAATGCAAAATAGTGAAAAGGAAAATAAAGCTAGAGAAATAAATCTCTGATGCTTTCAGTGGGATGTGAGAATACATCTGATTAGGTCTGAATGTGCAAACTGAGGACCATTGCCTGTTCGCAGAAATGAGGATTCACCTCTCTGAGACTCACCATGCAGCCACAGTAAACACACTGTGTCCTAAAGATGTGGGTAGAGCAGAGGTGGGCAAAATGATGGATCCAGCCAGCAGGTGGACTCCATTTACCTGCCTGTGGTGGCTGAGGCCAGTCTTCAGGGAAACCCCAGCCCATGCTACCACAGTGCAGCTGCTGCTGGGGTCTCCATGGAAACCAGCACCAGCCACTCTGGCAGGGGCTTCTGGGAAATGGAGTCCACTGCCAGCCAGATCTGGCCTGTGGGTGGGACTTTGCCCACCCCTGGGGTACAGGAACATATTATCCCCTTTCCCCAGGATGTGCCCATTATACTCGCTACAACAGCTCTGGGGCTTTTCTGCCACCATGGTGCTTACAACACTGGTTACTAAGAGAGTTAGCAGTTTTTCCTATTTGTATATAATATAGTGTTTTGGCTAACATGGGACTTTTCCAGTATCAGGGCTATGGAACTGGACCCTGAACTATTATACATGTACTGATTTATGGTCTGGTCCAGCTCCCACTGGGCACATCTACATGTGTTAATTGACTGAATAAACTCCAGCGCAGTTTTTTCTGGAGTGTATTGCTCCCGGGCACCACATTTACATGTGCACCCAGAACCTCAGCACATTGAGCCAGGTCAGAGCAGCCCTAACCGGCAGGGGACCCAAGGGGTCAGTCTGCCAGCCCAGAGCTTCTCCGACCCAACTCAACATGCTGCTGGGGCATGAGAGTGCCAGCTAGCCCTGCACTGAAGCAGGCAGCCCCTTTACTGAAGCACCCTCATACCCCAGGCAGCCCCATCAACGTCTACCTGTGTGTTGCAGTGCAGTAAATAATGCTGCTGCAGGATAGTACTTGTGATGACAAGTACTGTCCTACAAAGGCATTTATTAGTTTACTACAGCCCAATAGGGCCACACATGTAGAAACTGAGACTTTACTGCAGAGCTGATTAGGCAACTCTGCAGTAAATGTTTCATGTAAATGTGCCCACTGGCATCGGAGAGAGGTGGATTAGGTACTGCTGAAGTTCTGGCCTAGAATTCTTGTAACTATTTTTGAAGCATGGTAATGATGAGGTACCATTTGTTTTCTCAGGTTTCACCCACCATCTGTTGTCGGTACCATGGGGAGTGCAGCAGCTGTTGCCAAACTTCTAGCATTTGACCAGTTTAAGTGTAAAGAAGCTTTGGCCATTGCTGCTTCCTATGCAGGAGCCCCAATGGCTAATGCAGCAACACAAACCAAGCCTCTGCACATTGGTAATGCAGCTAGGCATGGTCTGGAAGCAGCTTGCTTAGCATCACTGGGTCTTCAAGGAAACAAACAGATACTGGACATGGAGTCAGGGTTGGGTGCTTTTTTTGGAGACTACACCCCGCAGGATCTGCCACCTTTACAGTCTTATTCCTGGCTGCTGGACCAACAAGATGTAGCCATCAAGCGCTTCCCTGCTCATCTTGGAACACACTGGGTGGCAGACGCAGCCTCTTCAGTGAGGAAGCACCTTGTGGGGAGTGATGATACACTCCCTGTTAGCAAAATTAAGAAAATCACGCTCAAAGTCCCAGAGGCTCAGTATGTAAACAGATCATTTCCTAACTCAGAGCACGAAGCCCGGCATTCTCTCCAGTTTGCTGCATGCACTGCTCTGCTGGATGGCAGCATCTCAGTCCAATCGTTCAACCATCAGAACATTTTTAGGCCAGAGTTAAAGGAGCTGCTCTGCAAAACACAGGTGGAGCACCCTTCTGATAACAAGCCTAGCTTCGAGAGCCTTTACTGTGAGGTAAGTATTACCCTTCAGGACGGTGATGTGTTTAGTGAGCGTTGTGATACTTTTTATGGACACTGGAGGAAACCCCTGACTAAAGAGGATCTGGAGAAAAAATTTCGCTCTAATGCTTCCGGTGTTCTCTCACTGGAGGCTACAGAAGGCATTATAGAGACTGTGAATCATTTAGAAGAAGTAGAAGACTGCGTGGTGTTAAGTGAGTTTCTTAAAGGGACACAGTGAATCCAAGAACGTCCCCAAACGATCTCCTTACCTTGAAAAATGACTAACATTTATTAACATTGGGTTCCTGTAGTTACTGGTGTGCACTCTGAGCATAGAGTCAGGAAAACGAAACTCCTCTTGTTGTTGGTAACAAGCAACATTTTAAATCCAGTATTGTAGCACTGGTCCTGTACCTGGCTTAAAGATTGCTTTCTGCTCCAGAGCTAGCTGAAAAATAATGTGCTGGCAACTTCTACTGTCATTATCCTTAGCCTCCATAAAACTACCATTGATACTAACAACAGCCCTGTTGACAAATCCTTTGATATCACGGTGCCATACTAAAGCCCCTTGTAAAAATCCTTCTGCTAGAAAATCTGGAAATGGAGATTGTGGAGGAGTAAAGCAACGAATATCCTCAGGAGAGGAGCTATTAGTAGAAGGACAAATAGAGTATAAGAATTCTGAGAGAGATTTTATAGCAGTAGATCTCTGGGCATCCATTAATGTGAAAGTGTTGAGATTTGTGTAGAAAGAAAGACCCAATGCAAAGTTGCAGAAGTTGGTATTCACCAAGAAACATCCTTGCTTCCCCATCAAGATTAGCCTTATACAAGTGAGGATGACAATAGTGCTCTCGTTCTAATCACACTAATTATAAATAATAATAAATAGGTGCTTCAACTAAGCAAAGTGCTGCACTACCCTTCATTAATGTATCTTTTATTCTTTAGTTTCCATATCTGGTTGCTCTAATGTAGGGGTGGGCAATTATTTCAGCTGGAGGGCTGCTTAATGAGTTTGGTGGAGCTGTTGAGGGCTGCAACAGTAGCCCTGCCTCTTGACAGGTGCCCGGCCCCTGGTCACCATCTTGGAATTGGAAGTCCTGCCCCCTAACCTCTGACCTTTGCCACTAGCAATCCCTCCCCTTCCCCTTAAACTCCTTTTGCCATCTGGGAACTGAACTCCCCCCACAAATCCTATGCTAAAAGTCAAACATCTGTTATAATGTATTTTAATTTTATTTTTAAAATATTTTTGTCCAGATTTATGTGTATTTCTGTATGTATATAGAGGTGATTGCATAAGATCTCAAAAATAAAGTCATACTCTTGTATATTGCGTGTGGGGGGTGTGGTGGTGGGGGTACTTGTATGGTAGGGTATGGGGCATATGGGGCTTGTGAGGGGGTATGGCTCTGTATGGGGGGGATGTATGGTATGTGGGAGGATGTAGGTGTGTGTATATGTAGGACGGTTTGTGGGGGGCATGCAGGCAGAGTGTGGGTGTGTGGGCTGTGAGGGGGGGCAGGGGACCCCCCCACATACTCCTTCCATGGTGCACAGCTCCTGCCACCAGCAGCAGCAGTAGCTAGTGGTAGACCTTCAGGGTGCTCATAGCCTGTGCAGGTGTAGCCACCCAGAGACATGCAGCTTCAGCCAGTTCTGGGAGCTGCACATGTGAGCAAGGAGCTGAACTAGGCTGGCCTGCCTCTATCACATAGGGCTCTCATGAAGCTCCTGGGACTTATGCACTGGGTGGAAGCCCCATGCAACGGACCTGGTTGCCTTCCCTGCTCCCTGCCACCATGTGCAGATCCTGGGATTCTGCCAGGAAGCCAGGGACTAGGCTTCCCACCACTTCTTGCATGAACGGCAAGTGCCCTCAGTGGCTGGGGTGGGCACGGTTGCACTGGTGGTGGCGGGAGCACAGCAGCGGGAGCATGGCGGCGGTGAATGGGGAGCTCCCGCAGATGCTGCCGGCACTGTTGGTAGCAGGTGGGGTGGGGAGTGGCAAGTGCTGACCACCAGGGGTTAGTGACCACCCACAGGCCACTGGCAGTGATCATGGACTGCCTGCAGATGCCGCTGGCAGTGTTGGCAACAGGGTGGCGAGCAGCAACTGCCACCCAATTTCATTGCTGGAGATATGCTAGTATCCACACATGCTGAAGAAGTACCAGTCATACAAGTGTTTCAAACATGTCTCTTTCACAATCCCAATTTGTAGGGGGTGCACCGCCATGCTCAGGCGGTGCATGTGCAACTGCACGCACCCCCTACGTGTCGCCCCTGACTTCTTCCAGAGTCCCAAGAGCTGCAAGTGGTGGCAGGGACCAGGACCAGGCCACTGGCTCCATCACAGGGGGCTTCCCCCTGGTGGCATGGTAGTACCAGGAGCTCCATGTGAGCCACAGGGAGCCCCATGCCATAGAGACAGGCTGGCTTGGCTCTGTTCCTTGCTGCCATGTGCAGCTTCTGGAACTGGCTGTAGCTGCGTGTGCCACTGGGTGGGTGCGCCTGTGTGAGCCATGAACACCAGGAGGGCCCACCACCTGCTCACACCCCTCACACCCACACCCTGCCAAAACTGAGCTTTGCGCTCCCCCTAGCCCCTGCCCCACACTGCTGCCCAGCTGCAGCTTCCCTACCTACTGCCTGGAGCAAATGCTGAAGCAGGGAGAAGAGCAAGAGCCATTGGAAGCCAGGGAAGCAGTCCCCCAGTGGCTGCAGCAGTGGCACCACTGGCCCCACCCAGAAGCTGTGAGTGCTGGCTGGGACCCGAGCCCTCCCATGCACAAGGGTGGGAGCAAAGTGAGTGAGCTGGGCAAGGTACATTAATTGGTGGGTGCTTGCAAGCCAAATGAAATTGCCTGGTGGGCTGGATTCAGCCTGGAGGTTGTATTTTGTCCAACCCGACTCTAATATAAGGACTTACAGTAGGCTTCATTCTTGGCACAGCTAAAAAATCATATTTCCATTCAACTGCTGTATGGTACTAGCTCTGTGTACTTCCAAGACTGACTGTGCTACACCTTCCTTTGACACCTCCTGCCACAGAGGTGATGAGCTAGTTAATGAACAAAAACAGGAACAAGCGTGAGGGTTCATGCCTTCATCAGTGTGCAAGAGATGCCTCATATCACTGAAACAGATTATCTGACTCGTCATTTCAGAAAACTTTTAGTGCAGCCTTTCACTTTCAAAGAATACAGTAAAGGTTTAAGTCATGCTTTACAGTAATATAGCATCATTACTAAAATGTGCTTGCATGTTTTACAATATCAGTTGCTAATGAAATTCATCTTCATTACATGGATATATATTTTTAAGATAATAGGTATTAAAATGGGGGCAAATGTATATTCTGGTTCATGTGCATAATAGAATTCCTGCTTTATTCTAAAAGTGATACCTACCCATTTTGTTATTAAGGACCTCATTTTGAAACTTAAAGATTGAAAAACAGGCTCTTAAGTTCGTGTTCAGACACTGCTAACAGTTTCTGAGTCAAAAATAAGTATTTAGATATCTAACAATATATACCAAACCTTCACAATTTGGGATTGTTAAAGAGATATGTTTGAAACACTTGTATTATTGGTACTTCTTCAGAATGTGTAGATACTAGCATATCTTCAGCAATGAAACTGTTAAAAGATATAAATGTTAGCAGAAAACATACAAATGTTATTACAAAACCGGTTAGTCTTATGTTTGAAGTTTTCTATACAAGGTATCTATTCGTAAGGACAGAACTCCACCATCCCTGTAATTATTTTCATATCTATCCCATAGAGACTAGTGATGGTATATCTTCTGGGTGTCAGTTCAGACACCTTTAAATGCATGCTTAAGTATATTTAATATGGCAGCTAGAGGCCTTAGATATGGGTATCCCTACAATAGAATACAGATGTAGGATGCTTAGTATACTGAAGAATAAAGTCGCCACCTACGGTAAGCTCAACTAGATGACAGGCTTCCACCCTGCAGTATAAAACTGGCTGTTAGACTACAAACATCTTAGTTACTCAAAAATTAGTTACTTAGATCTTTAGTAACCTTAACTCCCAATGGAATTAATGAGAAATGAGAAGGATGTTCCATCTCTTGAGGATTGTGCCTAAGACTGTTGTACATTTCTTAGATGAAAACACATGGTTTGTTTGGGGGTTTTTAAAATGTTATCATCATCATTTGTGTGTGTGGGCAAAAGCCTGTCCCTGGGTCAATTTTTTGTACTAACTGCACTTTCAGTTATTTCATTTAAGCACAAAGATAGTGTAACCATAAAAATTCTTTAAAAAGAGATCATTAGCAGCTGCACCTTTCACTCTTGAGTCCATGAAACTGGCTTGCCCCCAACTGTCCTGAAAAATACATAGGAGTATGTCATTAGGAATATAATAGTGGCTTTACACTTATTTCAGATTCGGAACACCACAAATCTCAGATTATTTCTTTGTTTTTGACCTACTGAGTTGATACTTCTGATTAGTTTAAATGAGTCTGTCACACTCTCAACTGAGATGAACACTTCAATCCTATTTTCTACTGTCACATTTAATTATGCAGGGGTAACACAGAATGTAAATTACTGTTAATCATTCATCAATGATTGATTAAAGCCATTTAAGCAAGTAGGTCCTCCCATTACCTGCCCGAATCTCTAAACACATTTAAGCTCAGGCATGAGGAGACCCAGCGGTGTTTATACATGTGCTCCAGAGGGGTCGGAGGTGCTTGAATTACAGCCACTCTAAAGAAAACATCTGGAGCATCTCGTGGATCAGTGTCCCCATGCTGAAAAATAGCACACTTAAACTAAAGCTTCTCGAATAAGCTTTAAAGCGCCCCCGCCACCATTTTTCAGTGTGGGGACACTGATCCACGAGATGCTGGAGTTTGCTGAAGTGTGGTAATTACCATGCTCCAGCAGACTCAGTTAATTGAATCTGCTCTGATGTGCTATAATTACAGTGCATCAGAGCAGCCTTGGTGCTTGTGTATAGGCACCCCAGGATTTTAAAAGTGGGAGATGTGGGACCAGCAATCAATGCTGCAGGGATGTCTGCACTCCCCACTCCCAGCCTTTCCCCCTCACCCCACCAGGGTAGGGTGTACACCATGCTGTACAAGTAACAACTGTGGACTTAGTTGACTTAGTCCCAGAATCAGGTAAGAATCTCCCTTTCCTCCCAGCTCTCCCCTCTTTGTTCCTCCTTGCCCTCTCTGCTTACACCTCTGGTTGCAGGAAGGGGAGACCAGCCCCACCCTGCTGCTCTCTCAGCTGCTCCTGCCCTGTTCTACCTTGGGCTGCAGGGAGTAGCTGTGCAGGGAGCTGGGCTCAGCTGGGGACAGAAGCTACAGTGGGTGGGTTTCCTTCCCTGTGCCTGCTCCCAGGCTGGTGGAGAACACCCAGGGGGCTCTGGCCAGGGAAGGAGACACGCTAGGGCTGTGCGAAACACCATCGTTTCATTTCGATGACTGTTTCACCATTTTGAAGGGGCAGTGTTTCATTTCATCATTTTATTTCATTTCAAAACACTGTTTTGGTTTGTTTCGTTGAAACTGTTTCGCTGTTTCGACTCATTTTGATGTTTCACCCATAGGCTATAATGGGGGAATCATGAAAACGCCTAAAATGTTGTCATTTGTTGCCTGATTTGCATGCAGATTGCAGGGATGGTAGCCCCTTCTGAGAGCATGAAGCCTGCCAAGGTTCAAGGAGATAGGTGCAGAGGTTTCTCAGAAACTATACCTCAAAGTCTTGAAAGCAAAATTTGCCGGCAGCAGCAGCCTCCATCATCCAGTACGCAGATTCAGGGGATTGTACCCCTGAGAGGCCTGTGGGGCTGTGCCGGACTGCTCCCAGGCCCCTGGATGTGTGCTGGATGACAGGAGGCTGCCACAGCTGCTGCTACTTGGGACCAGCCCTGGGCGCAGCCTGCACCCAACACCGGGGAAGACAGATGCTGCTGCTGGCCCCAGGTAGCAGCAGCAGCCTCCTGTCATCCAGGCACAGATTCAGGGGCCAACACCCCCATGAGGGCTGCAGGGCTGTGCTGGACTCCTTCCGGGAGTGCGGGCTCCCAGATCTGTGCTGGATGACTGGAGGCTTCTGCTGCCACCTGGGACCGGCGCTGGGCCCAGCCCACACCCAGCACCGGCTTCCATGGAGCTCAGCCTGGTGGCAGGAGGTGGAGTGCAGTGCTGGCTCTGCCCACCTCCTGCCACTGGGCTGTGCTCCATGGGGCTGGCAGAGCCGATCAGAGTGCAGTGTTGGCTTTGTCTTTCTCCTGCCACTGGGCTGCGCTTGGTGGGCCTGGTGGAGCTGATTGAGGGCAGCCTAGCGACGGGAGGTGGGCAGAGCTGGTACTGTGTTCTGATCGTCTCTGCCAGCCCCACAGAGTGCAGCCTGGAGGTGGGAGGCAGGCAGAGCCAGGGCTGCACTCCACCTCCCATCACCAAGCTGAGCTCCATGGGGCTGGCGGAGCTGACTGGAGCACAGCCCAGTGGTGAGAGGCGGGCAGAAGCAGCGCTGTGCTCCGATCGACTCCACCAGCTCCACAGAGTACAGACCGGTAGTGGGAGGCAGGGAGAGCCAGAGCTGCACTCCCTGCCGAGTTGAGGTGCATGGGGTTGTGGAGCTGCTTGGAGCACAGCCCTGGCTCTCCCCTGCCTCCCACCACTGGGCTGCTTCGAAACTCGAAACATTTCGAAACATTCAAAACATTGTGAGGGCCCTCATTTTGTTTCAAAGCTGTTTCAATGCTTTTTGTTTTGTTTGGATGTCACTGTTTGGAGCTTAAAATGCATTGAAACAAAACACTCAGTGAAATTTCTCACAGCCCTAGAACCCACCTGCTGTTGCCACTGTCTCCAGCTGAGCCCAGCACCCTGCCCAGCCTGGCTGACACCTCTGGAGCTCCCTCTACTCCCATCAGCTAGGGGCAGCTGTAGTGATGGGCAGGAGAGGGGGCATAGAGGGAAGATTACTTTTAAAAAGAACCCAGTTGCTGCTCCCATGGCATGATCCAAAACGGGAGGTGGGGGGGGGGGTTGCGATAAAATGTCACAGGTGCTGCCTATCTTAAATAAAGGGGGGCGGGATATGATTAAATTCTAGTGATGACTGTAATAGATTTTGACTTAAAGATGAATCTCTGAAGTTCAGGGATTGCAATATTGTTATTAATATGGTCAAATACAATTATATTTATATTTAGCAATAGTTATTTCACTGGCAAGGACTGAAGAAGTCACCGCATTTTCCATCAGGCAAGTTTCAGGACTTCTGTCACCATTACTCCTATGCCATTGAAGATTTCATGCAGAGGGACCTTACACGTGAAAGCGCAGGTAGTTAACTATTCTGTGGGCAGCATACTCATGGGCTTCAGTTACATCTTTACAAATGTATTTGCATCCAAGTTCTGCTATAGCAGATGCTGTTTCAGCATCAGGAAACCTGTTTTAAAAGATTTTAAGTAACAGGGAAAATATTTTAGCCGCAAGACTTGGCAGCTCAACTTGAATGAAAAATATTTAAGTTGCTTTTTTGACAGTGATAATGTCAAAGAGAGGGAGTCAGTCTGGATCATATTTCTGAAACCAACAGACATCAACATAGGAAAGTATTCCTTCTCTGCTGCCCTACTCCCTCTGGACAACTGATCTGATGCCCTTAAAAGGCAAATTTTGCATCTACCAAATAATCCCATGAGCTTTATAACTGCAGAACTC
Organism: Crocodylus siamensis; assembly: GCF_052110815.1. NCBI lineage: Eukaryota > Metazoa > Chordata > Crocodylia > Crocodylidae > Crocodylus > Crocodylus siamensis. The sequence continues at coordinate 340,101,054 of NC_143395.1, read as the reverse complement.
AACTTACTAACAATCTTTTGCTAAGCTAACGAGAAGATGCTAAACATACCATCTGGCACTCAAAGATTCGTTCCCCTGGGGCAATGCTGTCTGTAGTGCTGTTTGGTGCTTTTCCGGTCCTTCCTAGAAGATGTTTCACTTGGGTGTACAAGAAGCTCAATTTGTTCTGAGGATGGACCAGGAGGGGGTGATGCATTAATTTAGGCTCTAGAACAGGGGTCCATGGCATCTGGCACACAGGACTCCCCACAGGTCTGGAAATTTGGTGAGGGAAGGCAATGGCAATTAACTCTGCCATCCCTCCCCTGCTGCCAAATTTTCAAGCCTTATGTGGCTACATCAGGGCATAGCCCGGGCTGTTGCCATGCAACCTGATCCATGTTTGGCCTGGGCCACTGCTGTGCAGCCACAGTGAGGCCTGGGCAGGGCATGGCCATTGCTGTGCAACCCAACCAGAAATTCAGGGATATCTATCCCTTTCTTACCTTTCATCCACTTTTTTATTTTGACCAACCTCGACTTCACAGCCTGGAAAAACCAGCTGCTAGCACTGAGGATATACAGCACAAACTAATGGGTTTCTTGGCGCTATGGAAAGCGTGAAGAGTAGACTACAAGCTTACTGACAGTACAGTTCTTCCTACCCACCGCTCAGGAACAGAGATTCTTTGCTACACCAAATCCACCTGTTGGGTGGAAAGTGCACAGAGTGCAAGGGGAAATGAGAGTCCGCCCAGGTCTTACATATAATTAAGCACACCTGACAAACAGCAGTCTAGAGAGCTATGCTACTTTTGGTGGGCAGTAATCTCTGTCTCAGTCCCTGTTGTTTTCTTTAGTACAAAAAGCCTGAGTCTTAAAGGAAGGGCCAGGACAGAGTGGCAGATTATACAATGACGGTGCATCCTCTAGAGTTTTTGCCTTGGAAGTTTTAATTCAAAATGTAAGCAATTTTAAAAGTTTACAGTTTCCTCAAAATCTCTTTGGACTTTACAGATTAAACTGAATTATCTGTATTTTTCTTTTTCAGAGGCTGCAGAAGTCAGCTATGTTATACTTAGTATATTGGGCTGTACCCCTTGTGAGTTATGGAAGTATTCGCTATTAAAAAATAACCATAAAGTTGTACCTTTTTAGGTGGATTATAATAAATAACCCTCTGTCTGTCCTTAATCCTCATTAATTGTACAAATATTGTATTTTTTTCCAGCAATTTTGTTTTCTGGATTTACAGCTATCTACTTTATTAAAGAAAGAAAAAGTTATTACCCAGTATAATTATCTGTTATTTTTGATTCCTTGTGGAATGCACACAGCTTTGGCTTTCCTGTGATTAATGATAACAGTCACGTGGAGACTTCTTGAGGGATTTTAAGAAACAACATAATGCGGTTTTGCATTTTTAATTTCTTGCTTTCATCCAATTCCCATTGCTCATTGGTGTGTGTTATCTTGGAGGATTCAAAAGATTTTATTTTCAAATGAATACTGGGTGTTCCCACCTGACAGCCATTCTTCCCAGCTCCATCCAGCTGGTTTCTAACAGGGCATGAAATTACAATGGGATTTGTTAACCTGCTCTGAGCCCTGGATCGGTGATGATGTCACCAACTCACTACAGCCCTGGAAACTGGGTTCTTCATGAAACACTTGTGCTCCCTCTACTGACCCTACAGCAGAAGACACTATAATAATTTTAAAATGAAACATTCACACCCAGCTCCAAAGCTAGCATTTTAACTGCATCACAGACGTTTTAGAAAGGAATCTCGAACAAGTCACACAAGCTCTAGGTTTAAGTTCCCCTTCTGTAACCATAAGTAATAATTCCCCCCTTTTAGAAAACATCTTAAGAACTGTAGGTGAAAAGCTCCATACAGGTGTTAAGTATCACTGTGCCACGTGTGGGAGGCTGCACACTGGCTGGGCGGGTACACAGTTTGTACATACCCTGGGAGAATGTAAATGACAAAAACTGTAGCTGGGCAAAAATCCATGACTGGGAGGGGAGGAGGAGCAGCCCCTCTGTGTTTCAGGGCACTTAATGGCCCTTAATGTTCAGGCACTTGCACAAGATTCATAAATCCATAGATGTTAGGGTCAGAAGGTCCCTCAGTAGATCATCAAGTCCAACCCCCTTCCCTGGGCAGGAAAGAGCACTGGGGTCAGACAACCTCAGCTAGGTCCTTGTCCAGTCTCCTTCTGAAGTCCCCCAGGGTAGGGGAGAGCACCACCTCCCATGGAAACCCATTCCAGATTCTGGCAACCTTTACAGTGAAGCAGTTCTTTCTAATGCCCAACCTAAATCTGCTCTCCATCAATTTGTGGCCATTGTTCCTAGTTACTCCAGGGAGTGCCCTAGTAAACAGAGCATCTCCTATTCCCTCCTGGCCTCCCCTGATGAGTTTATAGGCAGCCACAAGATCACCTCCCAGCCTTCTCTCGTGAAGACTGAAGAGATCTAGGTCCCTTAGTCTCTCCTTGTAGGGCCTTGCCTGCAGGCCTCTGACCACACGAGCGGCCCTCCGCTGAACCCTCTCAAGATTCTCCGCACCCCTCTTGAAGTGCGGCACCCAAAACTGGATGCAGTACTATAAAACCCTACTATAAAACCGAAGGAATGGCCATCCTACCCGCCCCCCACCACACACACCTTAAAACAAAATTAGGATCTTTATTACAAGACACCCAATCTGCAGCCTCAAAAAAATGACAACGTGCTATTGGCACACTGACAGCAAGAGGCCAGGGTGTCACCAAACACTTGGTCCCTGTCTTGGTAGGGGATTTGAGTGAAATATGCCTAGATGCTACGGAACCATGTTCCATACTAAGAAGAGCCCCCAGCCTCCCTTCCCCCCCTCCAACAAAAGTGTCAAGCAGATTATTTTAGCAATCAATTTAATCCTGAACTGATGACCAAGACTCACCACACAGGAACCAGAGGAGTTTCTCAGTACCAGCAGGGCTGCAACACAACCTGGCCCATGATGGCTAACATTTGATATTTCAGAGGATAGCAAAAAAAAAAAAAAAAGAAAGAAAGAAAACCAACTCATGTATGTATGGGGTAGGGGGGAGAGACCTTGCTGTCCCTTAACTAGCAACATATCAGACTTATCACCATATTTGGGGTCAGGAAGGTATTTTACTCAATGATCGGCTTGTATGAACTGTGGAGGTTTTTGCCTTACTCTGGTAGTGGAGGGCATGGCCCTCTTCCTTGGATTTCTTGAGTATTTTTTAACAACCTTTGCAACCTTCTTGAGTATTTTTTAACAATCTTTGCGAGGCGCTGGTTGACCTGGGCCCTCCAGCACGGCCCGGAAGTCCGTATGAGGTCATATTTGAACACGGCGTCCGACCCTTCGATCCAGGAGGGCGGACACTTTGGGTGGTTCGCCCTGGTGGCGGGGCCGGATGCCACCGCCTCAAAACTTCTAGGAAATGTCCGCGGAGATTTTCAGGGACACGTTTTTTGTACCTCAAATGCCCATCTTCAGTTCCAGGAGGTCGGTCAGAGAAACCTCCGGGGCAGAACCGGGCAGCTCCAGGCGGTTCAGTTAGGCTCCGGAGCGGTGAGAGACGCGCGGGTGAAGCCTGCTGCGCACCCGCTCCCCCGAAGCCCCCCAGACAGCCCCTCAGCAGCCGCAGAGCCCCCTGCCGACCCCTAGCACAGCCAGAGGTAAGCGGGCTCGTGGTGGGAAGGGGTTAACTCCTCGCTCCCTGGGAGGAGGCCGATGCCTGGTGCCGGGCCGAGTCAAGCTCCCGCCCAGGCCCCTACTTGGCCCAGCCCCCGAGGGAGCCCTGCGACCGGAGCCACGTGAACAGGCTGCGTAAACAGGCACTCAAGTTAGCATGAAGTTCGTGCAGGAGAGGGTGTGGGAGGGCACGACACCCTGCCTGCGACCCCCCCAGAGTAGTCGGTCCCAGCCATAACCAGCCTACCAGTTGCATGACACGGATGGCCACGCACCGCACCCCAAGGGTCCCCTCGGGCTCTGCGGCCCCCCCATTGGGCACCTCAGAGACGGCCACCCAGACGGAGCCCATGGTTCCGGGCTCCACGCAGACGGAGCCCCTGGCTCTTGGCTGCGGGGGCTGCCTGTCCCTTTTTCAGGCTCTGGGGCCCGGGAGCATGGCCACCTCCCCTTGCGGGGTCTGCTCCCTACTGGGGACTCTGGCACGCCAGCTGGAGGACCTCCAGGCCACAGTCCAGAGACTGCGTGCCATCAGGGACTGCGAGCAGGAGATAGACTCCTACTGCCAGGCCCTTCTCCCCCAGGAGCCGCAGGGTAGAGCACCGTCTCCCTCCGTGACTAAGGAGGACTCTGGGACCTCCTGCTCTGCCCAGTCAGGGGCATGGACCAAGGTGGTCAAGGGCCCGAAGGCCCGCCGCACCAAGGCCCCTCCCTCGCCGGAGCTTAGCAACAGGTTCGCACCTCTTGCAGCCCCAGCAGAGCCTGCCCAGTTGCCAGCTCCCGCAGGCAACCCAGGCTCTACCACAGCTACTGCCCCGACTCTCCCCAAGTCAAAGCGAAAGGTGTTTGTTGTGAGAGACTCCATCCTGTGGGGCACTGAGGGGGCAATCTGCCGCCCCGACCCCTTAGCCCGGGAAGTCTGCTGCTTCCTGGGGGCCCACATCCAAGACATTGCGGAGAGGATCCCGCAGCTCCTCCGGCCCACAGACCACTACCCCATGCTCCTTATTCACGTGGGCACCAATGACACGGCTCGGAGCACCGCCAGCCAGGTCATGAGGCACTAAAGGGAGTTGGGAGCGGGGCTTAGGGGTCTGGGAGCTCAGGTGGTGTTTTCGTCGATCCTCCCAGTCTTGGGCTACGGGCTGAAGAGGGAGAGGAGGATCCACGCAGTGAACCAAAGACTGCGGAGCTGGTGTCATCAGGAAGGCTTTGGCTTCCATGACCACAGTCCACTCTTTGGCGAGAGAGGCAGCGAGCTGCTGGGAAGAGATAGCCTCCACCTCTCTCCCCTGGGGAGGAGGCTCTTCTCAGCCAGGCTGGCTGACCTGCTCCACCGGGCTTTAAACTAAGCCCGCTGGGGGATGGGGGGACTACTGCCCCTGCTGGCCCGCTGAGCAACTCTTGCAAAGCCAGCAGACCAAGGCACTTAAGGGAGCCCACCCCTGCCCCAGCCCTGGCACAATCTGTGGGCAAGGCAAGAGCCCCTAAGGGCACACTTGCCTGTCTGTACACTAATGCCAGGAGCCTGGGTAAGAAGCAGGAGAAGCTCGTCCTCCTGCTCAGTGCAAAGAATTACGACGTCATTGGAATAACGGAGACCTGGTGGGACTCCACCCATGACTGGACCACAGGTATAGAGGGCTATACCCTGTACAGGAGGGATCATGTTGACAGAAGGGGCGGGGGTGTAGCTCTCTATGTGAAGGAAAGTTACATGTCCCTGCAAGCTGATGTTGGCGACCGGCATGGACAGCTAGAGACCCTCTGGGTTAAAATTCGTGGGAAATACGGCACAGGGGACACAATGGTGGGAGTCTACTACAGACCTCCCACTCAAAGTGCTGAGCTTGACCAGGAGTTCGCCTGGGAACTGACTGAGGCCGCTTGCTCCAGGACCTTGGTTGTCATGGGTGACTTCAATTACCCGGACATCTCCTGGGAAGATCACTCAGCAAAATCCGAGCGGTCGCAAAGCTTTCTCTCGTGCGTGGATGACCTCTACCCGACTCAAGAAGTCTATGGGCCAATGACAGGCAAAGCGCTGCTCGACCTGGTACTGGCTACGGGGGATGACCTAATCGGCGACCTAGTGATCGATGGGAAGCTGGGTGACAGTGACCACGAGCTGATCACCTTCACCATCTGCCGTAAAGCTGGCAAGTCAGTCAGCAACACAGAAGTCCTTGACTTCAGAAAAGCCGACTTTGACAAGCTCAGGAGGCTTGTCGGTCAGGCCCTCAGGGACCGGGACCCCAGGGAGATGGCAGTTCAAGAAGAGTGGTTGCTTCTCAAGGAAGCGATCCTCAAGGCACAAGCTAAATCTATTCCTACACGGAGGAAAGGCAGCAAGAAGGCAGAGCAGCCCTCCTGGCTCTCTAGGGACCTAGCGGACCTCCTGCGGCTAAAATGGAAAGCCTACAAAGGATGGAGGACGGGATTCACCTCCAAGGAGAATTATTCTGGGCTGGTCCGGTTCTGCAGAGAGCAAACCAGGAAAGCTAAGGCTGCAGCTGAACTCCAACTAGCTTCAAGCATCAAGGGCAACAAAAAGTCCTTTTTCAGATATGTGGGGAGCTGGAGGAAAAGCAAGGGCAATGTTGGACCCCTGCTAAACCAGATGGGGCAACTGACAACTGATGCCCAGGAAAAAGCCAACCTATTAAATAGGTACTTTGCATCAGTCTTTCATCAGTCCCATGGGATGCCCATGCCTGCTATGGGACAGGGAGATCCAGGTGATGGGGATCCCCTACCCTCCATAAATGCTGACCTCGTGAAGGAACACCTTGAGAAGCTGGATACCTTCAAGTCAGCCGGCCCTGACAATCTGCACCCCAGGGTACTCAAGGAGCTGGCGAGCGTCATAGCCCAGCCCCTGGCACGGATCTTTGAAAACTCCTGGTGCTCTGGTGTAGTGCCCGAAGACTGGAAGAAGGCCAATGTGGTGCCAATCTTCAAGAAAGGGAGGAGAGTGGATCCAGCTAACTACAGGCCCATTAGCCTGACTTCTATCCTGGGGAAGATCTTAGAAAAGTTTAAGGAGGCCATCCTTGATGGACTGGCCCAGGCTAACATTCTAAGGGATAGCCAGCACGGGTTTGTTGCGGGTAGGTCTTGTTTGACCAATCTCATTTCCTTCTATGACCAGGTGACTTATCACCTGGACAAGGGAGAAGAGATTGATGTCATATATCTTGACTTCAAAAAAGCCTTTGATCTGGTATCCCACGATCACCTCTTGGCCAAACTGGCCAGTTGTGGCCTTGGCTCCACCACGATCCGCTGGCTGGGAAACTGGCTCTGTGGTCGGACCCAGAGGGTTGTAATCGATGGCTGGCAGTCACTCATCGTGGTGCCCTGTGACCAGTGGGGTCCCTCAAGGCTCTGTCCTGGGAGCCATCCTGTTCAACATCTTCATTAATGATGTGGACATTGGTGTCAGGAGTGGACTGGCCAAGTTCACCGATGACACCAAACTCTGGGGCAAAGCATCCACGCCAGAAGAGAGGCGGGTGATCCAGGCTGACCTGGACAAGCTCAGCAAATGGGCGGACGAGAACCTCATGGTGTTTAACATCGAAAAATGCAAGGTTCTCCACCTTGGGAGGAAAAACCTGCAGCATCCTTATAGGCTTGGCAGTGCTACGTTGGATAGCACTACAGAAGAAAAAGACTTGGGGGTCATCATTGACCACAAGATGAACATGAGCCTGCAATGCGATGCTGCGGCTAGTAAAGCGACCAAAATGCTGGTGTGCATCCATAGATGCTTCTCGAGCAAATCCCGGGACGTCATTCTCCCCTTGTACTCGGCCTTGGTGAGGCCGCAGCTGGAGTACTGCGTCCAGTTTTGGGCTCCACAATTCAAAAAGGATGTGGAGAAGCTTGAGAGAGTCCGGAGGAGAGCCACGCGCATGATCAGAGGTGAGGAAAACAGATCTTACGATGACAGGCTGAGCCATGGGACTCTTTAGCCTGGAAAAGCGTAGGCTCGGGGTGATCTGATGGCCACCTATAAGTTTATCAGGGGTGACCACCAGGATCTGGGGGAACGTCTGTTCACCAGAGCGCCCCAAGGGATGACGAGGTCTAACGGTCACAAACTCCTGCAAGACCGTTTCAGGCTGGACATAAGGAAGAATTTCTTTACTGTCCGAGCCCCCAAGGGCTGGAACAGCCTGCCATCGGAGGTGGTTCAAGCACCTACATTGAACACCTTCAAGAGTAAATTGGATGCTTATCTTGCTGGGATCCTATGACCCCAGCTGACTTCCTGCCCTTTGGGCAGGGGGCTGGACTCGATGATCTCCCGAGGTCACTTCCAGCCCTAATGTCTATGAAATCTATGAAACATTGGCTGCTGCGGTCCCCCTGCTTTACCCACATGAGTTTAGAGCATTATGCCCTGCAGTTTTGGCATGGCTGACTGTGTAGTTAGACCAGCAGTTCTCAACCAAGGTGCTTTGAGATCCTTTCAATGGTGCCATACCATGTTAGCACAGTTGGGTGTGCAAGCACCGCTCACAAGACAAACCCAGAGATTTCAATTAGGGATCCAGGGTGTTAACAATGCTCTGACCTGCAGAGGTCTTTCCAAGTTTCCTGCTGGCATTTTCTCAATCACTCTTTGAGTCTAAAATGGCTGGGAACCACTTAGACAAGGGATTTACATAGAATGGTTTGAATTGGGATGATCCTGCCTCAGGCAGGGAGTTGGACTAGTGATTTCTGGAGGTCCCTTTGAGCCCCACTTCTGTATGAACAGACAAAATAGCTGCCTTCTGTGAGAATACGATCAGCCTCTAGGGTGTGCTGAGGGCACATTAAGAGAATGGGAGAGATATGCAACTCTGTGGGTAAAGCAGGATTGAACCCCATAAGACAAGATACATACTTCTTGAGCTAAAAAAACATGTAAGGGGTGACACTGGATCTGTGCCACAGACATTATGACCTGTGAATGGTTGGAGTCTCCATTTTGTTCCAAATACAATCTGTGTGTGCCACACAAGGGAGCATGGACCTCCTTTCTCAGGTTTGGTTTCCTGAATAACAACAGAGAACGGACACCTCATTTCAGGTGGTCTTTCCAAGCTTGGTTCTATACAGGCATTCCCACAGGACCTTCTGTATCTGTCCCAGATTTCCTGTTACCACAGGTCCCTGTTCACCGTCCTTATCTCCTGGCAGATTTGACAAGCTGCACCTGCCCTGGTGACCAAAAGTAATTTAGACAAGGTGTTGGCAGGGGTAGTTTGGAGAGCAGTCTAGGTCAGTGTTTCTCTACCCAGGGGTTGTGACCCAAAAGTAGGTTGCAAGAACAGATGAAAGGGGCATGAACAAACTTTAAAAATGGATTCTCCTTTAAAGAAGAAAACCATGGGAAGCAATGGCTTTTTCCTTGCAGGATGGCAGAGTTCCAGCCTGCCCCACACACTGGGCAGCTGGGGGCAGGGGAGCGGGAGGCAACAGGTCGGAAGTGAGGGCCACTGGGTTGGAACTAGGCACGGACATTTACAAATGGGTCCTGGTACAAAAAAGGTTGAGAACCACTGGTTTAGGTGACCTATGGAGGTCCCTTCCAGTCCCATTTCCCCGTGCTTTGGGCTGAAGTGAAGGGGACTGGGAAAGCAGCTGGTGGGTGTTCAAACACAAGCCTTTCAAAGCCGGCCTGGAAGGTGAGGGAGCCCGTGGGAAGTCAGGGCCACTGGGGCTGTTTCTGGCCTGGCAGACTAGCTGCACCAGAGCTTCCCTGACTTGCGGGGGCCCAGAGCTAAAGCAGGCTGCCCAGGAAAGAGAGGGGGCTGATTGCTGCCCTCAAGCCCTGCTGGGTGCCTCTGCAGAGATCTCCGCCCCCACAGACACCTGCAGCCAGGTCTGTGCTGAGCCCTGGGGCTGAGTGTCCCCAGCACAGGGCACAGCAGAGCAGAGAGGTGCATGTAAGTGGTGTGACTGGGATGGGGGGGGCAGGGTGCGGCAGGCTGGGCGCTGGGAATTGCCCCGGCTCCAACCTGAGTACCACCCTAGCTGGGATGCACCAAGGCAGTCAAGGTCTCCTGCACTTCACTACCATTGGAGACACCACAGATGGCCAGCACCACTGCCACTCACTTGCCTATGGCTGTCTGCCCTGTGGCCAGCTCCACTCTGTGCCCCCTGGGCCCATAGGAAATGGCTGCCTCCCCCTTTCCCTGCCCCCAGCACCTCATGGAGCAGCTTCTGGTACACCATGGCATATGTGCCCTGCAGAGCACCCTTGGGGGCACGTTCCAGACCGACCCCCCCCACCCCACCCCACCCCAGGCGCAACTGCCAGCTGCTGGGCACCCCCAAAAGGACACAGAGGCTGCTACAGGCACTGTGACTGGTTCAATCCTGTGTGCAGGCACAAGTGAGGGGCTTGAATGCGGCAAGAGTGGAGCATGAGCTCAAGGGATGATTCCTTCACCTAGCAGGGACCCAGGATGTCCCTTCCCTGGAAGACAGGCCCCTGGTGGCAAGGCAGCACAGTCCTACCAGCCATTCTAATCCTGCCCACCTCCCAGACTGGATTAGTCGGGGGGTATTCAGTCCCTGGCCCCTGAATGAAAGCCAGCTGCCAGGCCTTGGCATCTGGCCCACAGGGCTCCCCAAGGCTCTGGAAATACGGCAACAGGGGAGTGATGGACGCATGTACTGCTGTTCCCAGACTGCCAAATTCCTTGACCTATAGGAAGCCCTGCTGCCCAAATAACATGGACCTGTGCACTAGATCAAGCCACTGCATTTCAGAGTTACATGGCTTCACCACCAAAAATATTGACATATTTCATTTCATTCATTCTCAATGAATGTAAGTATTAATGGAAACTACGACTGAACAGCTGCAGAACACCTGTTCCTTTACTTCTATATGAGAACTTTTTCCATTTTTAAAACATTTTTTAATATGCATTCCCTTTCTACCTTCTCACTGAAGTGGGGCAGAAGCCACAGTCATTAGGACTTGTCCCACAGGCCAGGGTGACCCCGAAAACTTACCAGCAGCAGGAATCGACGCGCCGGGGAAAGCTGCACGGCTTGTGAGCTGGCTCTTTATACAGCTGTGGCCACCGGTGACGTCAGCAGAGAACGCCGGCCGGCGAAGATAAAAGTGGCGGCAACTGCGAAGATCGAGGCAGATGGCCCTGAAGAGGGAAGTCCGCCAATGGAGGAAGAGGAAGGGGAGACCCCGCGGTGTCCGAGGAGGAACAAGGAGCCAGAGCTGGAGGAGCCAGAGGGAAGGAGCTGGCGGCAGTGCCAGAAGGTCAGCGGCAGACAGGAGGCAGCGGGACTGGAGTGCAGTGAAAGAAAGTCACTGCAGAGGACCCGCCAGAGCCAGGTGCACTCGGGGCATGGTAGGGCAGCAAGAGCCCATAAGGAGAAGCCAGATCGGGGCAGGGCTGTCGCGGGGACTGCGGATGCCCAAGCCCATTGAGAAACATAGATCCTAGGGACTGAGGGTCTGGAGCCAGATCCATAACTATAGAGGCTCGACCCTCTGAGGATAGGGAAAAGGGGCAAAGGAAGGCAGCAGCGGGGCAAGAGGAGCCACGTGCCACTTCCGCAGGGCCAGCTCCAGAAGGTGGCGTAAGGCCGGGGTGCAGGGGTGGTTGGAGCCCTGTGTAGGACCGTCGGGTGAACCCGGGCAAAGAGAACCCGTCAGACAACTTCCCCCCATTGACGATCCATCAAGACGTGGCAGGCGAGAGCGGGGTGGTGACGAGGTGAAAGAACATCCATTTTGCCCTCAGGAGGGAGCAAAGCCCGGCGGGTACAGGACTGTTACCTTACTTGTTTAACAATGTTAGTCATGTATTCTAAGTGCTCTAAAATTCTCATGCTTGTCTTGGAAACGACTGTCCAGAATGAGGTCTAAGGTAGGGTTAGTGGTCCAACTGTGAGGTTGTTTTGGGGATATAACACCAAAGTAAAACAAACTTCTGCATGCTAGGAAACATAATATTAAAAAACACACAATTCCACTTAACTCCGCCCTGTTTGAGTGATGCCCCACTCCGCTCTTTGACAGATAGAGTGTGTGGGGACAGGCCATGGCCAGACCTAACATGTGTCTGAAACCTGGCATGCCAGATCGCATTAGTATGCAGGGTCTGGCTATGGCTGGACCAGACACACAGGGTCTGATTCAATGTTGGGGTCAGGCATGCTGGAGTGGACCAGTGCACCGAATCAGGCTGCAGACAGAAACTGTATCTGATCCAAGCCCTTGTACATAGCTGCAACCTGACACATTGCCCTGACAGAGTGTGGAGTCAGACCCAGCATATGGCCCCAGATCCAACACACCAGATCAGGCCAGTGCATATCTGTAAAAATGGTGCGTATTATATTCATAGACACGGTATATGTGAGAAAATACAGATCTTCTTGCTGAGTACATAATTGATGCATTAAAAATCATTTCATACATCCTTCCCTTCCTCTACTTGTGGACTATTTTTCTCCTTTGAAAAGCTGTCACAAGCTTGGGACCAGTAGCTGCAAGCTCAAACAGGCAAAATGTGTTTCCTCACCTATGCTACAGTTGTGTAAAAACTGTAAATGAATGGTAATATGCATCGTTCAGGAATTCTTGGATCTGCCTTTGTAAGGCTGCGGAAGCTGCTGTGTATTTTTCAAAATGAATCCTACAGACTCTTAACTCTTGTTGAACGATCTCCATTGCTGCCACCGTCTGAGCATACCATGGAGGAATCAGTCAAAATACTGGATGTGACCTGCAAGCCATCTCTGCTCATAACTTTCTGTTTTGATGGTGGCTGTTTATATGCTGGCAGGTGAGTGTCTGAACACAGGAGGAGGGCACTGAGATGTGTTTCTCAAGAGGAGTTTTAATCATGTAGAAGCTGTTACTCCTTTGTCAAAGGTCCCTTTGCTGAGACTATTAAATCATTATACATTGATGCAGCTTTACAAAACCTCCCCTCAAGATTCAGCTGTTAGAGAAATGCCTTTCTCTTTCTGCTTCCTTACACCCTTTTCATACGGAAATGGGAAAGGCATTTGGCTTGTACTGAAGAATCACTGAGCTCCTATTTTAAGGGTTTCGGCTAAATTGTAATATTTTATTAGACAAAGAAAAAGTCTGCAGAGAATGAGAGTTATCAAATGAGCAGCCTGACCAGCTCCCAGAAGCTGTAGCCACTCCCAGCTCTTCTTGGAAGCTTGTTTGCTGACAAAGGGCTCAACAAAGCTCCATAAGTTTCATAGTTTGTAGGGTCGGAAGGGACCTGAGCAGATCATCAAGTCTGACCCCCTGCCATGGCAGGAAAGAGTACAGGGGTCAAATGACCCCAGCAAGGTGATTGTCAAACCTTGTCTTAAAGACCCCCAGGGTAGGAGCCAGCACCACTTCGCTTGGAAATTGGTTCCAGATCCTAGCTGCCCTGCCAGTGAAGTAGTGCCTTCTGATGTTTAATCTGAATCTACCCTCTGCCAGCTTGTGACCGTTATTTCTAGTTACTCCTGGCAGTGCTTGGGGAAACAGGGACTCCCACAATGCCTGCTGGTCCCCTCTGACTAGTTTGTAACAGGCCACTAGATCCCCCCTCAGTCTTCTCTTGTGAAGGCTGAACAGGTTCAGGTCCCTCAGCCTCTCCTTGTAGGGCCTGCCCTGCTGCCCCCTGACCATGTGAATGGCCCTCCTCTGGACCCTCTCCATGTTGTCCACATCCCTTTTGAAGTGCGGTGCCCAGAACTGGATGCAGTACTCCAGCTGTGGCCTGACCAGTGTCGCATAGAGAGGGAGGATCACCTCCTTGGACCTGCTCGAGATGCATCTGTGGTTGGCCTTCCTGACTGCATCCCCACACTGCCGGCCCATATTCATCTTGGAGTCAATGATGACTCCAAGATCCTTTTCTGCCTCTGCACTGACAAGAAGGGAGTTCCCCAGCCTGTAGGTATGCTGCTGGTTCTTCCTCCCCAGATGCATCACCTTGCACCTGTCAGTGTTGAATCCCATCCTATTCTCATCCGCCCACCCCTGTAACCTGTCTAGGTCTGATTGCAGCCTATTCCTTCCTGCCCACATCCCCCCACATCTTAGTGTCATCAGCAAATTTGAACAAGGTGCTTTTTATCCCATTGTCCAAGTCACTGATGAAGATGTTAAACAGTGCGGGCCCCAGGACCAACCCCTGGGGAACCCCACTGCCCACATCCCTCCAGGTCAAAAATGACCCATCCACCACCACTCTCTGGGTGCGGCCCTCCAGCCAGTTGGCGACCCATGTGACTGTGTAGGTGTTGACAGCAGAGTCCCCCGGTTTCTTAATGAGAATGGAGTGAGAGACAGTGTTGAAGGCCTTCCGAAAGTCCAGAAAGGCTACGTCCACTGCTACCCCTGCATCTAAGGATTTGGTGACCTGGTCATAGAAGGCCACCAGGTTGGTGTGACAGGACCTGCCTCTAATGAACCCGTGTTGGTTGCCTCTAAGCATAATCTCTAGTCTCCAGCTAATTAATTAGACAGCGGCAGTCTGACAAATAATAAACAGCAAGCACGTGAGCATTTTAGCTCAAGTATATTTATTTCAGATTTCATGAACTATTTAGGCCCTGTACTAGACTGTTACATGAATAGGCAAGCACATAGAACTGCATACAAGCTGTTTTTCACAGGATGCAATAAAATTAGGTACAAAACACTTGCTGCATTGGAAGATCTAACAACATTGACATCTTAAGAGTCCTTTTTATGCACACTCTCAGCAGCCTTGGCAATAATTTTACATGTAATATCATATTTTGATCTTGACACAGGTCAGAGATTCACTTGCTGTCATGCAGTAGTCTGGTAAACAGGGCACTGGACTAAGAATCAAGAGATTGATATTATATTATATTATATTATACTTCTAGCTAGGAAAGCAACTTGTGTGAACTTGGTGTGCCACCTACTTCCCTCTGGCTCAGTCCCCCTAGCCTGTCTACCTCACTTCATAAATCACTTCAAGATCTACACAGACGTGGTATACATATGGTAGGAATATTAAATATATTCAAACACACAGAGTCCCTTTTTCAGAAGACAGAAAAAAATATTAACAATCAGTATTAAACTGCTACCTGCAAGGTAAGAAACAGATGTAAATAACTGTACACTTTCTTTATAAAATATGATCTACTGAACCTTCAGCATAAACAGTACAGATAAAAAGTTAAAGAGAAGTAGTTATCTGTGTTAGTTTGAAGTCAGCAGTACTGTGGCAAGGAAGTTTGGTGCCTGAGGCAAAACCCACAGCTGCAGCCCACTCTTGCCCTGGGCACAGATCCAGGGGGCACACGCCCCCACTATGCTTGCCCAGGAGTGCATTCAGCAACGGGAGCCACCCTCCCCCAACCCGTGTGCCCTGCCCCCAAACAAGCCACTTGCAGCTTCATCTCACCCTAGCTGTGCAGCGCTTTTTGGTGCCCCTTCGCTTTTGCACCAGGTGTAGTCACCCCACTCACCCCCACCTTGCTACAGCACTGGAAGTCAGGCAGAAGGCAGGGTAGATTTGCACCTTGTAGACAAACTAAATCAGAGATGCAGAATATTTTGTAAGCAGCAGCTACTTATGAAAGTTTATGCATCTCTGATTCAGTTTATAATGTGCAAATTTACCCTGCCCCCTCTGCAGAAAATGTTAAGATACTAGATAAAGCATTACCAACACCACTGGTATTTAAGTAAATACATCTGTAGACAACTGTGAATTTAAATAAATGTACCATGCTTGAATACTTTCTGAATTATAAACATTTTGGAGAGATGCAGGAGAGCTACCTCTAGCTTGCTAGTTTAAGCCTGGCCAAGCTTAGTAGCGATTCAAAAATGTTACCATTTGATGGCTTTTTGAGGCTTATGCAACATAATTTTCCTGTAGCTCTTCATGGACAAAGATCCATTTCGCAATAGCACCAATGGGTAGTGTCACCAAAGAGGCCAAGGACTAAACACTGAACTTGGGCTCAAGAGGCCTGAAGATAGCTATTTCTGCACAGGGCAGAATGGGAAAAGCTAGGGTCACAATGAGGGCCCTTCTGGCAAGGCAGCCATCACCGAGCCTTTGCCAGCAGTCCTCTTCTAAGAATTCATTCCAGTTTTCCCTCAAAGAGGAAAGAGAAGATGAAACAGGCTGTTATATAACTGGGTCTTGCTACCAGCAGGAGCACTGTCACTGCAGGTAGAAACAGATGTTGCCTAACGTTGCAATTGTGCTACCATAAAAGTTTTTATGGTGACACAAATGGCAAGCAAATAGACGCCCCTACCCTTTGTTGCACCACATCAATGGTCCTGATAAAAAGTAGCAATAAATTGTGCTACTTTGTTGCAAATGGTCTATAGATCTCTAGTGGGAGCTTCCTGCACTCTGCAACCACCCTTGGCACGTGCTCTGGTGGCTTGACGGGCATAATCCTGAACACCCTGGGTATAACTGGACCCCCTGCATTCCTGGTGTGTCTCCCTTAGTAGGGAAAATCTGCACAGGTCCTAAGTTCCCTTCTGAAAACTCGCCATTGGTATAAGTAGCCATTAGTGTTAAGCATAGTTTAAACAGGGATGACAGATCTTTACCATTACCTGGCTTAGTTTTTTTGACCTTCTTTATTCTTATGGGTTCTTTACTTGTGTAGCTCTCATCGAATTCCCCCTCCCCTCTTCCCCTCCCTCCTGCTTCCCCACCTATTGTATTCTAATCACTCACTCCACTTTATGCTCTGCTTATACTGTCCTCTCACAATATCTGATTAAGTGAATTTGGGTTCACCAAAATTTGTGCTCTGTATGTATCTCATTTAGTTAGTCTATAAGGTGCATCGCGACCCTGCTTTCACATTGGTATATGGTATATGAGCAGCTTTTTGGCTACTGAAGGAGGAATATGTGCTAAAAGGCTTATTCCAGCAAAATCTTGCTGCTCACAAGGTTTACCAATATTGTTCTGCCACTAGGTGGGGATTAAACTATGCATCCTCCCTCCTGCTAAAAGCAGACAACTGGCTTGGTGCCAGACATATTGGGCATTTTTACACATGTAAGAGCCACAGTGCCACACGCTTTTCAAAGTGCCTGGCGCTGCGATGCTTGCAGTTGTGTAAGTGGTGAAATGCACATCAGCACTGAGAAAATGGCGGCGGTGTGCTTTTGAACTAAAACACATAGATGGTGTTTTCATTCAAAAGCGTACCACTGCCATTTTCTGCATAACCGACTCACATTTTGCCACTTATACAACTGCATGCGGCGCAGCACAGTTCGCACCAGCCCGTGTGCAAAGCAAACTCAATTAATCAAGTCTGCTCTGAAGCAGCGGATCTCCAGTGCGTCGCAGGACAAAAAAGTACGTGCATAAATGCCTGTTGGCTCAGTCAATGACTCGACTTGCACCAAATCATGCTGTTTACATGAGGCTTAAAAGGCAATTATATCAAATTAGCTGCAATTGTTCCAAGTCAGTGGTAATATAAATAAATCACGGGTACTTAGTACAGGACAGTGAGCTTGGCTGTTTGTAAAGTCTATATTGGGTGTGACCCAAAATGCTCTGGGTGGAAATCAAACCAGTTGTTGGAGGAACTCCAGCTTTAAGAAGTGCCTGATACACATTTCCCAGCAGCAACAACTTGAACAACCTGTAGGCATGCAAGGAAAGGCTGTTTCAGATAAGAAAATGACATGGCAATCCCAGACAACCAACAATCCTCACCCAAGTGAGTGGTCTTTCTCCTGGTTATTCTTCAACAAGTTATTTTAAAAAGTACTGCTTTTCATATTTGTGTGTCTAACATGTTTCTTACTAAAAACACCAGGACTCTTCAATATGGAAGGGAGAAGACTGAAGGGGGATAGGATACAGCTGTGGACCAAGTGAATCATGACGGGTATGGATGAAATGAACAGGGAACTCTTGTTCACCAAGTCTCATAACACCAAAACGAGGGGGCATTAGTAGGTGACAGGTTTAAAACTAACAAGAGAAAGTACTTTATTTATGCAACCCACAGTTAACTTGTGGAATTCATTGCCCCAGAAGGCAGAGAGCATAGCCAGATGCAAAAAGAGACTGGACAGATTCATGGAATAGATCTATTAATGGCTATTGACCAGAACGGTTGGAGATGTTTCCTTTGGAATCTCTACACCTGTGATAATGGATGCTGGAGGATACTGAATAGAAGATAGATCACTCAATAGTGATATTGAGGAGGCTGATCAAAGGTCCTGGGACTTGGTGAGGCTCTGGAAAAGTAGTGCATAAGTGAAAAGGTGAGAGAAGGGCAGCCAGAACCACACGAGGAGCTTCTAGAGGAGGTGGTGAAAGGGCTGCAGACTGGCGCACTCACTGTCAGCATGTGTAGAAACAGACGTTCTGATGTGCTGTTCCAGAATACAGGCCAAAGCCCAGCAAGTAGGGCTATGAGCCCCACTTGATGAAGGGGGCCACTGAGGGCACATCACTGATCACTTGGAACAACTAAAAGACAAACCAGAGATGGGAGTGAGGTCAGAGGTTCAAAACAAATGCACCCAGGGGAAATACCGGGCAGAACACACCAAACAAGCACACCAGACAGTGCCATGCGGCCCTCCAAGTCTAAGGAGCTAGTGAAGCTCTGCCTAGTGAGATGTGAATGGACAAGGAACAGGAAAACAGCCCTGCTATCATCACGCTGCCTCTCCCCCCGCCCCCCTGCTCCAGCCACAGCCTCCTTCCTGGCCAGATAGATCAGTAGCTTGGCTAGGGCCAGGAGGAGGTTGACTGAGAAGTCCAGGACTTTGTGGGGGCTGCAGAGGGGAGTGCATAAATGCAGAGGTGGTGAGAGATGCGCAACCAAAGATGGCTGCAGCCTGGTGCGCTGGAGCTGGGCATGTACAGAGGCAAGATCAAGGGGATGCTCCCAAGACTGTCTGCCCCAGGACAGCACTTACATCTAATGTCGAGTCTAGATTGGGCACAGCCCAAAATGCTGTTGTGCCAAATCAAACCAGTTGTCTGTTTTTAGCCTCAGCAGCCTGATACACATTCCCCAAGGGCAACATCTTGAAGAAGCCATGGGCACACAAGGAAAATGCCCAGGTTGTCCTGGACACAGCAGCCCCTCTCTTCACCCACTCCCCTGGGCTTTTGTATTGGGATTTCTTTCTCCTTCTCATGTTCTGCTTCCTGCCCGACCTCCCCTGACACCCTGAACTTCAGCCCACTTGTGCTCTATGCATCTCTCCTAGGACTTCCAAGCAGCTCTGCCAAGTCTTAAATATGAAATTATCCTATTGGAAGCTCAAAATCATCATAGTTGCTGGGAAATATGCAAGTAGGTGATAATATTTCCCAGTGGTGACATGTAGGGGGTGCATGTGTGCTCCCTGAGAGCGCTGGTGCACCCCAACAGAGAGCGCTCCCTGCTCAGGCAACAGGCAGGGGGGGCAGACAACAGTGTCGGCTAGGGAGCAGGGCTGCCAAAAGTGCAGCTGGCACTTCCAGGTGCCCCACTCACGCTTCCAGGCTGGCACAATCGGCCACAGGCGGACTGTGGGGATCACTTCTCCTGGAGCCCCCCACCTCCGCGGGCAAGATCGGCTGCAGGGGGGAACCCCGACTCAGGAGGCACCAGTCCTTCATGCTTTTTCCTACATTGAAAAAATAGGCAAAACATTATGCAAATAAGCCTTTTTCTCATTTACTTTATACTGCTCACTGTAACCCCCCAGTGAGCAAAACCTGGGTCATCGAAGTTGAACCATGTAGTTTAAGGCAAGCACTATAAGAAAGGGCTGGCAACAAGCCCCAAAGTCAGTCAAGGCTCCTTGACAGTGACGTGGGGTTCTGCGTCTGCTGCACCCAGTACGCCCCCCCACGTTCTCGTGCGCGCGGCGCAGGCCGACTACCACGGCCTGCGGAGGGCCGGCAGCCACCGCGACACGGCTGCCGCCCCTCAGCGACCCACGGCGAGAGGGGCGGAGCCGGCCCTCGCGCGGGTCACGTGCCCGCCAGCCCCGTGACGCGCCACCCGGGCAGATGGGGGAGTCACGTGACGGGGGCACGAGGGAGCCGGCGCTCGGGGAACTTCCCGAGTGGGGGGAGGGGACTGGAGGCGTGCGCAACAGCCATGGCGGCGCCCTGTCGAAGGGGGCGGCAGCTGGTGCTGCTGCTGGTGGCGCTGCTGCGGGCGGCGGAGCCTCGCTCTCAGCCGGAGTGGCCTGTGCCCTACCGGTGAGTAGCCGCGCCGCCACAGCAGTTGCGTAGAGGGAGTCGCGTGATGAGGCAGCGCGTGGGGCACTGATTGGCCCCTCTAGGCTCTCCTGGGCAGGGGCCAGTGGAGCTTCTCCGCCTGAGGGGGTGGTTCGAGAACCTTTGCGGGGGGGCTGCTGGGTGTCACGTGATGGCAGCGCTGGGGGCGGCTCCCGCTAGGCCCAGCCCAGCCTCCTGTGGTCCCCTCCCAGAAGCCCCTGCAAGGAGCATGTCACTGCTACTACAGGTGGAGTTGCCTGAGGACCCCGACCACTGCCTGGGTGATGGGCCCTCCTGCGAGCGCCGGGCTTGAGGGCCTGAATCCACCAGCGTCCGGCCCGGGCCTCGCACCTGGAGAGGTTGAGACCTGCTGGGCTGGAGATCCACAGTGCCCTGGCTCAGAGCCTGGGGTGACATGGGCAGTGTGGGACCCTCCCGCTTCCCCACGCCATCTCTGGCTGATCCAGAGTGAATCCTGCAGAGTCAGTGCCAATTGGGCCCCGAAATGTGGTTTCCTGTTAGTTCAGCCCTAACTAAGCTGGCAGGTGACCAGCAACCGTAGTTGTTCCTTTTACTGGGTCTTTGGGTAAAGGCAGGATGCAAAAGGAACAATCAAAGAGACCTTTGGGCCTTTGATAGACTCTGCCTCACGCATTGTAAATGTGTAGAGCTGGTGCCCAACCTTTTGGCCCCACGGGCCAGATGGGTGGGGCTGGTCCAGTCCTCAGGCCAGATGGGGCACTGCACTGCCTTTGCCTGGCCCCATGCACCCAAATGGGTCTCTGCGCTGTTACTGGCTGGTCCTGTGTGCTAGGATCAGCCCCTGCAAGCCCTGTGCTGCCGCAGCTTGGATCTACGTGCTGGGATTGGGCCCTGCAGTGCCCTGTGTGCCTGGTATAGTGAGCAGGGCCATGCTGTCCAGCCTGTGGTGCTTCCCAAAGGGCCAGAAATTTGGCAGCAAGGTAGTGGTGCCATTTCTCTCCTGCTGCCAAATTTTGGGATCTATGGGGAGACCCAGAGGTCAGATGACACAGCAGTGGGGGCCAGATCTGGCCTAGAGGCAGGAGGTTGAACACCCCTGGTCCAGATGGAAGTGCTGGCAATAATATAACTAAAGCAGAGATCAGCAACTACAGCCTGTGGGCTGAATCTGGCCTGTGGAGCCACTGGATCTAGCTCATGGAGTCTGGGGCCTTCAATTGCACCCATGTGTGGACAGGCAACAGAGAACTGGCAGCCACAAGCAACCAGGTCCTGGCACCTGCACATCTCAGACCAGAGCTGGGACGCTCTGGCCTACTGCCAGAAAATGTTGCCAACCACCAAACTGAAGGCCCTGTTCTGCTTTCCATTTTGAACTATTTTCTTTAGAAATTGGCTCTTCTGTTTAAAATAATGTGACTCTGTTACTAGTAACGAGTCCTTGCTTTTCAATGGCACCATGTTCAGTTTATGAGTAAGAGGGCAGGTGTCATAGACTTGACCTGGAATATGAAAACCAAGCTGTGTCTGTTCTAGCTGGTACATCATTATCTTTTAATTACTATGGTTGTAAATAAAAGCTGTGGGTACTTGACGTTACAGAAAATGGGGTTAAAGTACCGAGACTCAGCTAACGGTTCTGGTGATAATGCATGAAGCAGAAAAAAATACCTGCTTGCAATTCCAGAGCTGTAGTACCAAGGAAGAAATCTGTATTTTAATAATCACTGTATGAAGTGAGAGGCTGTGATGCTTGATAAGCTCAGGAAGCTTATTGGTTGAGGATGAAAAAAAATTTTTTTTTTAAGTAGCCACATTTAAGTTTTCCCACATTGATTTTTAAGCATCCACAGACATACTTCTTCCAATGAATATGAAATAGTAGTAGTGCATACATACGCAGAAGTTTTAGTACACATTGCCTGATTTTAATCAGCATGGCTATATTTTGCCCTGCAAATAGCCATTTGAAATATTAGGCTCCAGTTGTGCATTTATTTAATTTTGCTCTCGTCAATACAGGAAACCCTTGCTATTCACCGATTTGTGATTCGTGGTTTTGAATATTTGCAGTGTGCCACACCAACCCGCACTCTTTCCCTGCGCAGCGTGATGACACTTGTTACTGCGCTCTGCAAGTAAGGGGTGGTTTGAGAAATTTGAAAAGAGGCACAGCCTGGATAAAGTGAAGTTGATGGACCATGAAGCAGCGCAGGATTATTCCTCATAGCTTCTTAAAATTGTCAAGGAAAAGGGTTACAAGCCCGAACAAGTGTTCAACGCAGACAATGAAGTACAGCATTTGAGGATTTCCCCATTCACGGGGATCTCTAGAATGTATTCCCCGCGAATGGCGAGGGTCTCATGTACTGCCACTGGTTTCATTGTAGTAAAATGAAATTTGATCCTTGGATTGCATATAAATTGTAACAGGCACACATGCATGCAGACACAGCTTAAAGAAACTCAGGAAGGATATTTTTTTTAGGAGAGTATATAGTCTTGCATTGTTCCTTCCCATAGTTGGAGCTTCTAAAATTCTGTGCAGGATAGGATAGGAAGCAAGCACAGAATTTAGATCAGGGATTGGCCATGCTCTGGAGCATGGCACATGAAGATATTTTGCTTAGTGCACACGCCTCAGGTGGATGGCGGGGGAGCTCCAAGGGGCCTGATGCTTCTTGTGGCAGAGCAGCTCTTTTTCTGCTGTCCACACCAAGGCATGTGTGGACCTGCCACCAGTAATGAGCTGGGCCAAGATTGAGGATCTCGGTGCAGCTGCTTGCAGCCTTCCTGCTGTGCGCTGCAAGGGGCCTGGGCCTGAGCTCTGTGGCAAGCGGCAGGGCCTTAATTTTCCTGTACCTATTTCCTGGTTCACCATCACCCAGGGCATCTTTACACATGTTTCAGGGTAAGGGTGCTTTAACTGGAGCAGCTCTTGGGAAGCGCTCTGATTCAAGTGCCAATAGCATTTTGTGTATTCAGCATCCCGCACTTCAAAATGGCAGCAGTGGCACTTTAAAGCTTATTCGACAAGCTTTAACTAAAGCACCCCCCACCACCATTTTGAAGCAAGTGGATGCTGAATACATGCAACATCAATTGAGTCTGCTCTGACATGTTCAAATTAGAATGCGCTGGAATAGGTGTCAGGCATGTGTATGGGTGCCTTGAACACTACCATTAAATAGCTTGCTATTGTAAGGGTGTGAAGAAAAGAGTGTTTAAGGGTTGCAACTTGAATGTTCCTTTTGAAAAAAAGGCAAACAAGCCTTGAGTGAAATATAGTGAATTAGAATAGAAATTGAGGGACAGCAGGGAGCTCTTGCATTGGAGAAGTCACAGTGTTCCTGATTGTTCTTTGTGTTTCATGTACAGTAATGTGCAGGGATCAAAATGAAACACCACTAAAATATAGATATACGTATAGTGGCATTTCATTTTGATCATGGAAAATGTGGATTTTGGGTTACTTTTTTAAATCTGAAAATTGGGGATATTTCTTTATCAGAGAAAACCAGGGCATCCCTGGAATGTGTTCCGCTGTGGTGTTAATATCTAAAGGGAATTATGGGGTTTTTTCTGTGTTTGTGGGTTTTTTTCACGTTTTAGTGGGAAAGAAGAAAGTTCCTAGAAAAGGTTCTTAGGGGTTTTCTTCATAGAGCAAATTACTGGTATAGTTATTCCAGAATAACACATCGGCATCCAAGGTGTTCGAGGATAAAAGTGATGTTTTTCCTGGCCTAGAGTTTCCATATGGAAGTTGGTCTGGAATAGGTTTGATGTCGACACAGAAAAACAGACAAACCTTAGGTCCAACTTTTAAAATAGATTTCAACTTCTAGTTTTGTGCCCATATTTTTATAAGGTAAAGTCAGTTGAAAGAGCAAATCCATTCCAGTGGGTTTAACGGTGGTTCTTGCTTGCTAGACAGCTAAATTCTGTTGCCTGTATCCTGACACTTCAACTACAGTTTTTAGCTCCAATACTCAAAACATGCATCAGAGTAGCTTGGGGAACTCTCACATACTGTGTTTGCAAGGTTATGGTATTTTTTTGAACCTCACTTTCAAAGGCGCTGCATGTGCACCGCTGGCTTTCATTGATTTTTTTGGGTATTCTAAAATTGGGCTCAGCTTCAAGTCAGTCCATGAGAGGCAGGTGTTGACATCTTAAAACAAACGTTCTGTGAAATCCTGACTTTCCTTTGAAATTAGACTAATATATATACTTCTGTTTTTTGATGTAGACGTTTTGATTACCGCCCTAAATCGGATCCCTACTGTCAAGCTCGTTATACTTTCTGTCCTACTGGTTCTCCAATCCCAATAATGAAAGACGAGGATGTTATTGAAGTCTATCGGTTACAGGCTCCGGTGTGGGAGTTCAAATATGGGGGGCTCCTTGGGCATTTGGTAAGGTTCTCTCTTCATTTAATAAAAATCCCTTTTGGCAAATCAATTAAATTTAATAGCAAGTGTCAAGTGGCAGTTCATTTATTCCAGATTTATGGAATAAATGAACTGCCATATTTTAGTACATTTGAAGAGGAGTACTGGAGGTTGTAGACTAGAATTACTGCAAGGATATCAAAAATGCCAAACTTGGAAACAATTATACTGAAGTAATCTGAATTAGACTGAGAAAACAGCATGACTCATCACTGTTGACAGATTCAAACTTGCTGTGGAGTCTAAGGTGTTGCCTGACAGTGCCAACAATAGCAGTATGTTATGTGTGCGTATACAGATATTTATTTGTTTTGCGCTGACTCTACCATTGCTGACAAAGATCAATTTAAATTAATCGCTTACAGCAGTCTCTAGTTAGTGTTTAGGAAAGATCTCATTAGGTCCATA
Organism: Crocodylus siamensis; assembly: GCF_052110815.1. NCBI lineage: Eukaryota > Metazoa > Chordata > Crocodylia > Crocodylidae > Crocodylus > Crocodylus siamensis. Next base: position 340,076,247 of record NC_143395.1, on the reverse strand, counting down.
CGTTTTTTTTTAATAAAAGAAAAATTTATAGTATGCAAAAATTGACTGGAATTAGATGTTGGATGCACGTGGCTGTTTGATCAATTTTCATGACTTTAGCTTGAATCTTACAATATTTGATGTTCCTGTTAAAGCCTCAACTCCTGGAGTCACATAAATACAAAAGAATCTCAACTTTACTCGTTTTGTAAATTACATTTCTAGCCCTTATACTAGCAGGAATAAGATTAAAATGTGAACCCTAAAGGTTAAATGTATATGGAGTAAGCAAAGAAAATAAAATACTTATTGATAAATTGAGGAGTTTCAGAACTAATTCAATGACTTTAGGAGTCTGAATTATGATTTTTGAATACTTGAAGGTTGCACTGATATGCTTATGTTGTTGTTTAATTCTTTTTTTAAAAGAAAATCCTATTTTACTTTCAAATATCATTTTTATTACTTGGAGTAGCATTGGGTTCCCCTGAAAGAACTTCATTTGTTGATTCTTGCAATTCTCCTTTTACAGTTTGGGGTGTGGGTGTGGAAAAGCAAGAGGAAATTTGATTCCTAATTCTAATTGAAAAGCCACCCTGTAATTATGACTGACTGTGGGCTGTCAGTAGGCAACTGGAAGTAGGCAGATGATACAGAGAAATGTGATCGATAATGCTTTTATATGGTATAGAAACTTCCATTTCACAGTAGACTCCTATTTTTCTAAACTTCTGTACAATGCAAACTGAGCTTAGTTTTACCAGCTTTTTCTTTGCATAACCTTTCCTCAGAAAATTATGCATGATGCTGTTGGCTTCAGGAGTTCTCTAACTGGCAGAAACTACACGATGGAATGGTATGAACTCTTCCAGCTTGGGAACTGCACCTTTCCACATCTTAGACCTAATATTGATGCACCATTTTGGTGTAATCAGGGAGCTGCCTGTTTTTATGAAGGAATTGATGATGCACACTGGAAAGAAAATGGAACCTTGATTTTGGTGACCACAATAACAGGTAGGATTAGAAATCCTATGGTGACTCTTACCGTAGTGTGTAAAGTCATGCATTCAAGTCAAACAGTATCTTTCCATTCACTTTTTGTAAGTCACGTGTAGTATGCAGTGACTCCTACTGATTTGAAATTGAAGTGTTACTTTAGCGGTTTTCTTAATATAGGAAATAATATGATAATGCTGCGTTTTGAGCAGCCCACACTGAAAAGATGCTGTTAAATGAGAGTTGCTTGCTATGTCACATTACAGCCTGCCCAATACATTCAAGCCTCTCAAGTGTAAAAATAGCAAAACAGCTTATACAAAATTATTCCGGACTCTTTTCATACATTTGCACTAGAACACAATCTCCAGCTGCAAAGCAATAGATGAATGTTTTAATGGAAAAAACTGAGAAAATTGTGTTGTGATCTTGAACAGACAAGTCATAACTACATGCATTGTCAAGAACATCAACATCCATTCAAATCTCTTTCCATACTCCTGAAAGTTCAGAATCACAAAGCCACAGCAATAAACCAAACAGCAGTAATGGGCCTCCCTGTCAGATGTTGCAAGACAAATAGAGCATTTACACCTTGTCTTTTTGTACTGCTTACCAAAATAGCTCCTTGATATATATTGTGTGCATTACTCTGAGTTCAAAACAGCCTCTCATCTGAAAATTGAAATCTTGAAATAAAAAAGTACATGCCCACTTTGACACATCGTGGTACAGACTGAGCTTGGCACACAATGAGGAATATGCCTTTGTGAAACTTTCTGACTTAAGACTTCAAGCTGATTAAATCAAAACATGTTGCAAAACATTCATTTCGGACTGACAAAGGAAAAGAGCAGAGCCATGTGGTGTGCTTGAAGGGCACCACTCCCAGGCACAGTAAATTGGCCTAGGAACTCTGTTTCAGCTCTAAGCTGAACCCCGCACTGGCAGACATGTCAAGTATTTGGGGATGCTTATGAGCCTGACTTAATGACTGCTTCATGAGTGTAGTATGTGAACATTTGGGGGGAAAAATATTGTTCCAATTAAAGAGGTCTCTTACTGAAAATACACAGAGGCATTTATTGACTTCATCCTTGCTCCTCCTAATTTCATCTCATGGCCCTGTCCACTTTCTGCCAGGGAATTTTTAATTTTACAGCACATCTAAAATTCTGAAGCTAAAGAGTATATTATTTGCAGTTTCAGTTAGGCATCTTTTGGGCAAGAGGCATAAAAAGTTCAGCCCAGATACTTTAAGTTGGATAAAGGTTTAAGAATAACGAGAAACAGAATCTTAGAATGGAAAATGTTGGTTAGCCTTAGTTAGAGACAGCACTGTCAGCTCTCTGTATAACTACATGCGTAAAACAGAAGAGGAAAGATCATTAATCATAAGCATGGGGTGAATGGTGCTAAGCCTGGAGCAGTAGCTCTTGGGGGGACAGAAATAAGCAATTTAAATATTATTTCCCTAAATGAAGAACCTGCTCACCAGAGGGTTCTTTAGGTCTCCTAATTTTCATGCAACTCCTTGTTATTATCCAGGTGAGACTTTGTAGATACATGTATTATGCCAAGATATTGACTTCTCTGAACAAAGGATTTTGTAATGCAATTTAAGTTTTCTAGCTAACTGGTTTCTGTCTGTGTTTGTTTTTCATAATGCTTCTAATTTGCCTGTTGTCTCTTACAGGAATTACGTTTAACCAAATGGCAAAATGGGTAAAATATGACAACGATACTGGCATTTACTATGAGACCTGGACAGTTCGAGCCAGCCCAGACCAGCAGTCTGTAGTATGGTTTGAATCTTATGAATGCTCTAAATTTGTATTAAGAACATACCAGAAGCTGGCTGATTTAGGAGCTGTTTTTAACAACATACAAACAAACTACACCACTATAACTTTATTCAGTGGGGAGCCCATTTATTTGGGGAATGAAACATCTATTTTTGGACCTCCAGGGAACAGGACAATGGCTGAAGCCCTAAGAGACTTCTACTCTCCATTCAAACCTCCTCGGGCTGTCAAAGAATTCTTCTGGAATCTCTTAAAAATAATTGATCGAGTCATCTTACAGCAGAGGTTTTACCTTTTTTACAACTTAGAATATTGGTTTTTACCAATGAAATCTCCCTACATCAAAATAACTTATGAAGAGATTCCTTTACCCAACAGAAATAAATCCAGGTTCGGTTTGTAATTATGCTTTAGGAACCAAAAATGGCACTTCTCCAATGCAGTGAAGTTTGTAATATTGGTAACATTGCCATGGAGCTAGCACCTACGTTAAATTCTGCCCTGGGGAACCTGTCTTTGATGTTGGTTGTATAAAGATGTTTTCTGTTCTGCTTTGGTTTGGATAAGGAGAAATTCCATTTTCTCACTAGGTCCACAACAGAATCCAGAAATTTCAGCTGGTTGGGACCTTTTGTTGGTTACGTGGAAGAACTGGACAGTTATCTGATGCTTCTTAAACCAATAGACAGGGATCAGATTCAGATAAGCAGATCCAGGGCTTGTCAGTTTGCAGCAAGAAGACGAAGCCACGTTTTGAGGAAACCAATGTCCGTTTCATGTTTGAAGAACTCAGACCAGCTTGCTGTCTTCTGGCAGAGGACAACAGATAGCACTGCTGAGAACTACTTATAGGTTTCAGCTGTCATGTTTGATTCTTTGTGCAAGATAGTGTGGTGTGTTTGGACAGCTACCAGCCTAACTGGAATTACTAAAGCTGGTATATATAAAGCATATATAGAAAGAGTGGTTCTCACTTGGATCTAGTATTGGAACAAACCATCTTAACGTGAATCACTTCATGGCCCTCTTCCATCAACAGGCAATAAGCATGAAAGTTTTTCCTCCTCAACTTAAGTCAAAGAAAACAGTCATTTTAGATCTGTGCTTGAGATGTGTATCCTTCTTAGATTGCTGTTTGTGAAGGGATTTTTCCAGGCATGCTACCTTAAAGTGAGAAAAAAGAATTAAATAAATAATAATCATATTAATAAAGGCCAGAATCTAGTGACTGTCAGAGAAGTCTGTGAACATAGGACACTTGTACATGTGATGTTCATCATGATGTACACATGACAAAAATGTCATTTGTGTGGCTTAATAGCGTCACGCATTACATGTGCACCAGTTTGGGGGATTTTAGATGAATTTGCATGATTGCAAACTAAACTACATCCTGATGTTACAAATTGCACAGCTGTCAACTTGCCTCCCTGCTGCAGGCTCCATAGAAAAAAAGGATCAGGCAGGCCCCTTGCCGTTTCTGCCTTCAGCAGATCCTGCAGCTGACAGGACGGGCTGGTCTGCCCGAGATGTGCTGGCTTGCCCCTGGGGGCAGCATGGAAAGGCAGCTGGAGAATGGCAGGGTGTGCTGGCAGCTGGAGAAGGCAGCAGAGACAGTGCACGGGGTGTGGGTGCTGACGGCCAGAAAAGGTAGTGGGGACAGTGTGTGGGGTGCTGGAAGCCCTGGCGGGCTTAAGGAAGCATTGGATTGGGGGCTTCCAAGCTGGGGCAGCACCTAGCCAGCTAGCAACCTACCTGGGCTTCAAACACCATATACACTGTCCTTGCTGCCCTCTCTGGCCACCAGCAAACCCAGCTGACATTCTGCCGTCTTCCCACATTGCCCCAGGGGCAAGCCAGCTTGCTCCCGGGCAGCCCCAGGTGTCCTGCCAGGCACAGGAGCCTGCTGAAGGTAAAAGTGGTGAGGGGCCAGATTAGATTTTTTTTTTTTCTTCAGCGGAGACTGCCTGCCTCTCCCGCAGCTGAGGGGTGAGATACCAGGCCAAGCAGCCCGTGAGCTGCAGGGGGCCTCAGTCCTTCTCTCCACAGCAGTGATGGCCCCTGGGGCTGCCCCAGCTTGGAGTTGGATCAGGCCGGATGCTGCCTCCAAGCTGGGGCAGCACCTGACATGCTAACAGCCTGCCCAGGCAGCTCCACCACTGTGGAGGGAAGGACCAGGGCCCCCGCAGCTCACTGGCTGCTTGGCCCAACCATGGCTCACCCCCCAGCTGTGGGCAGGTTCTGACTCCAAAAAAAAAAAGGGATCAGGCTCAGGCTGTAATGCAATGGAAAAATTGAAACTGGCTTCAATTAAAAACGCACTGTTTCAATTTAGGGGGCACAGAATAAAACCCTGAGGACTAAACCCCTGTCATGTGTACAATCACCCTTACTGTTTTAGTTCTAGCATACCTCTTAAAAAAATGCCTAATGGAGATATAAATTACATCAGTGTTAATGTGCCATGCTAATAATGGTTGTAAGACTTTCTATTTTTTTTTTCCAAAAAAATATATACAAATGTATTTTTTATATATAAAAAGAAGAAAACAGAAATTGTATTTAGGTTAAATATTAATAGATCTTAAAATGGTTAGTTCTGTTAGGATAAATGTTAGAGATATTGGGACTCTTTAATAACCTTTTTCCTGTGTGGATCACTGCCTGAATCAGCAGTTACAGACATGTCTGTTAAAGGCGCCATTTCAATTGGGAGTATCAGGTATTAAATGGGATTTGATCAAGGGCTGGATCCATTATAGGTCATAGGCAGAATTGGGCTACCTCAATCTAAAACCTTCTCAATTGCTGCCTAAGCCTCAGCTTGAGGCACCTAAACTCACTTGGGTTAAATAGGGAAGCACCTAGACTTCTGTTTCTGTGCATGCCCACACCTGCGCTGCTCAGAGTAGCTTAGCGCCTCGCTCATGCCTGGTTGGGATCCAGAAAAGAGACATCCCTCCAGCGTTGCTCCCTGAGGGACTCAGCTGCATAGGTGTGCTCAGAACATGTCCATCAGGCCCCAGTAGGATTGGCCCCTCAGAAAATACTTATTTTAGAAACCTGTTTGGTAGAAGAGGAACCCATCATTTGCAATAAGCTAGTCAGGGGTAGGCAACCCTTGGCATGGGTGCCAGTGTATGGCACGCAAGGGCATTTTGCTTGGCACGCATGCCTCAGGGCAGATGGCGGGGAAGGGGCTGGGCCTGTGCTGCCACAACAAGGATCAGGCTACTTGTGGCTCCCCTGCCATCTGCCCATGGCATGCCAACATCTTAGCAGTCAAGGTTGTGGGTGTTTTTGGCACTCTGATCAAAAACATTGCCGCCCCCTAAGCTAGTGGTTAGAGATTTCTGTGAAGTGGAAATGGAGCTTTAAACCTATATCTTCTGCCCCCCAGGACAAGGCCCTAAGAACAGTCCACAGGCTGTTTTGGGCAGGGGTATGTTCCTTTCCTGAAGCTGTGCTGCACTGCAAGAAGGAATGCAACAGTTATAGGGGACAGAAAAGCACCATTCAAGCACAAACATTAGGGTTCTTGGGTGAGTTAAGGAATCTCATTTGGGGGGGGGGGCACCAGGAGAAAGATGGGGCTTTGACACCCTTATACTGAAATGGGAATTAATACAGTTCTTCCACTTGTTGGCTGAGTTCTGTACCTACTAAACTCTTAAGTAAAAGGTGGATGGCCTCCTTTTCTGGCAGCTATGTTTTAAGAGAAAAGAACAAGCTCTGGTCACTTTGCAATAAAGGGCATGAGCTCTTCCTTCAGAAGAGGATCCCAGGTGGACAGACTTGCCTGCCTGTAGTCTGAAGTCAAGCGTCAGGTCCAGAGAGTGGTGAGGTGGAAGACGCATGAGATAACGAGATAACAGTTCAGCATTACTTACTAGATAGCTGAAGGTGCCTCCCAGGCTCAGTACCTAGTTTTTGGATTGTGCTTCTAAGGTTATAATTTTCTCTGCACTTTAAAGGAAACCTAACACAGGTTTCAGATTCCTCTTTGGGGGCCAGATGCTTGTAAGTTTAGTGCTAGGCCATTTAACATTTAGTTACCTTAAGTCCCTTATTGGATCTAACCTAAAATGACTTGAATGTTCAAGTCTCACTTGGAAAAGCTATCAGAGGCATTTTGTCAGTTGCAGTTAGAGTGGAAATCATGATCCTGGCTGCCATCTCATATACTGTGTATGTCTCCAGCAATTAGTAGCTTCCTAAGGTTGTGAATGTTTATCAATGAAGAATTGTCCTTAGCTAATTTAAGCTTGTAGTTTGCTTATTTGCTTCTGTAACCACCTACTTCAAATTTGTAAATTTTAATTAAAAACATTTGGTTTAAAGAGTCTGAGCAGTAAGTAGTATTCTTCCCTGCACTGTAAAGAAACACTTGGTTATAAGCATTCAGTTAAGAAAAGAACACTTGTAGAACTGCCAGAAGAAGCTAATAAGGTCCCGTGTTTGGGCTGAATTACACAGGAACTTCCCCTACTCTCCATTCCCTACAAGCCATGCACTTTTCCTCTTACCTAATTTTGTATGTTTCTCTAATATTTCTTTAGATAGCTCCCCCCACCACAGGGATCAGGTGTAGTCATGCTACAAAAACTGCTGGGAACAACTAGAACTTTAGCAAGCAGGAAGAGGTTTGAAAAGCCAAGATAATCAAGATGTTTGTTTTTTGGGGAGTTACTCTCTTCTTCTGTTTTGAGCAGGTGTGGAGGTGGGAGCACTTTGTTCCCATTTCATCCATCTGCCATTGCATCAAATAGATTAGCTTAATAATTCTCTTAAGGAAAAGTATTGTATGACTGAAGCCTGGGGTTAGTGGGCTTTAGTAGTATCCTGTCCTATTCATTTTGGAGGAACTATCTGAAGCTGTATGTAGACTTCATTGCATTTGCTCAGGGTTATACGGTTCTTTGGGTAAATGTGATATCTTGTATTAGATCAACTAAATAGTTGGGAAAATTGTACTTTGCAACCTTTTGGGTACAAACACCCTTCTCCAGGCACAGGGAGTTCCTTAGGGGGCAGAGGTGGAGAGATGCCTCTTTTCTGGATCCCAACCAAGTTTAGGGAAAGAACTCTCCCTGTGCCTGAAGAACGGTGTTTGTGCCTGAAAGCTTGCAAAAGAACAGTTTTTCTAACTATTTAGTTGGTCTAATAAAAGGTATCATATTTACTCAAATAACCTTGTCTGCTTATGTCCTTCGACCAACATGGCTACAACCAACTTCAATCCATTGCCTGGTGAGTGAATATTTAAAAAGTTGTTTTCTTAAAGGAGCACACTTTCAGGTCACCATTGAGCTGTGTTTTTAAACTAGATTCGGGACACTTTCTGCTCGCCATCTGCAGACTCCTGAGCAGCAGCACTACCAGCTGAATTGCTTGCCATGGTTCTGGGAGCCTGAAGATGTTCAGCTAGACTAGCTCGACGGGAGGGGAAGTGAACTCCCGGACTGGAGTGGGACTGCCTTTCTTACCGTTTGTCCATGAGAAGTTGAGAACTTGCAGTTACAGACAAGTCCTAGATTCTTTACCTATGCTTCCCCCTCCAGTTTTTCATTTAAGCTGATTTTCTCTCAGTTTAGGCCTTAGAGATTTGAGTGATATGCATTGATTTCAATGACAGAGGAACTACAGAGGCAGATGAGTAGGTCACCTCCTCCAGTATCCTTGTCACTTACAAAAACTAGTACCCAAACTCTTTGGCAAGCCCTGCAACTTCAGGATAACCAGCTCCCAGACACCTTTCCCATAGCCCCAGGCCAGTTAGCTTTGCACTTGGTGTTACTTGTACTGTTTTGCAAGTCTGTCATCCAAATACTGTTTTATCTAAGCATACCTGGCTACACTGCTGCTTCAGCCTCAATAGGACATACAGATCAATGTAGCTTCACCAATGCAAACTCCTCTTGGAGATAGAAGGCATGTCTAGATGAACATTCATGTACAGAGGCACAAGTTTCCTGATGGACAAATACCAGCAGAGCACACTTATGCCACTATTTGTCCCCAGGCATGCCCCTGCACATGTGCTCAGTGCACAACAAAGTGACCCCAGGTGGGGTAGGGAAGGCTGGGACCAGCACCTGTGCTGCCCCCAGCAGCCTTACCTGGGATTTTGGGGGGACTCCTGGAGCAGCAGCAGCACTGAGCTGGCCACTTGGAGCATGGCTCTGGCTAGCCAGGCTCCCTTTCTGGCAGCATATGCTGCTGCCATGTGCACCATGCTACTTTTTTCAGCCATTGGTTTTATTGACTGGGATGTCCCAGTACCTCAAACTTCTTTGAGGCACTGCAAGCCACACGTGCACTCATGGGGACGAACCCAAGAAGGGTCGAGACTTTAAACCAGAATCCTAAAATTAGAGTCCTAAACAAGTAGGCTGATTGTCAGATGCCCCATGGGATAAACTCCCAGTATAGAAGGGAATGCAGCTACCCCAGTTGCTGAAAAAAGGTCAATCACCCTATTGAGCTTTTAATTTTAAAAAAATCTTTCTTTACACCAAGGTCAAATAAAGGTCTTAAGTACCTAAAAACTGGGCACTGCAGTGACTAACTTTAAGCACATGGTAGAATCCTAAACTCTGGCTTAGGCATATGTTGCATGGGGAGAGTGAGGTACCTCAAAATGGGATCCAGAACGAACAAGACACTGAGCAAGGACCCATCACTACAGAAAAACACCCATGGATGTATCCAAAATGGCATTTCTCCCCAGGGCTTCAGGTGCCTCTAAGACTGCACAGGGGTGCCACCATCCAGCAGGCATCCACAACCTGTAACCCTCTTATGAAGGTGAGCACCCCAAAGCCTCCTTTAAAAAACAGTAGGATCACACTTTTGAAACAACAGGATAGTAGTATCCATATTTCCTATATCAGCATAGTGGTTAGAGTACTTGCTTGAAAGTGGGATACCTGGGTCCAATGCACTCCTCAGATTGATAGGTTTCAAATGCATGTCTCTTACAAACAAGTGACTACTAACCGCCTTAGGCATTTAATCCTTTACTAGATCTAGTGACTTAGGAGTCAGAGATTCTCCAAGTCCTTGTTCATCTTTCCTTTAATCCCAGAAATTATTTTTTCTAGGCTGGTTTGTGCAAAGTTAGCCTTGACACCACTGAAAGGCTCAGAGACACAGCTTGTACCCGTGAACAAACAAGGTTGTCAGATGTGGCATTCTGCTGCTTTTCCTGCCTCTGGGAGCTGACCAGGAGGTGTTCTCCAAAAAGACCAAAGGGTCATCGTCACTGCTACACCTTCACTTGTGTCCTAAAGTCCAGTGACTAAGGTATGGAGTTAGTAGATAGGAGATCTATTTTTTAAAACCCCACCTGCATAATCTGAAGCAGGAATTTTCCAGGTCCCCTACATCCCCCAAACATATCTTAATTAATGGGTCACTGGTTATTCTGTGGGGAGGATTTCAGTCATTTAAAAGATTAAATCATGGTGATTATTTGCGCAGTGGTTAGGGCACTCAGCTGCAAGGGGGCTGTGGGAGGGCCTGGTTTAAGTCCCTTTTGCTCACCTTTGCCCTCGGCATTTGCTATGGAGGCAGAAGGCAGCATTGCACCCTTTAGACTGGTGGTCTAACCTTTTGGCCAGCATGCCACAAGCCAGCCCTGCACCCTCCCCAAGTTCTACTCCAATCCCCTCTGCCCAGTCTGGTGTTTTCTGCTTCTTTCCCTGTTCCCCTCCCTCATCTGATCTCATGCTCTTTCTGCTTCTTGCTTCGTATCCTCTGCCTGATCTCCTGCTCTGCTTTCTGCTTCTGGTCCTGTCTGCTGCTGTCCCTTCCCCTGCTTGTACCATTTGTAGCACTCATCCTACTGGTCGGCCACCTGTTATAAGGGTGCAAATCTACCCTGCCTGCTACCTAACTGTCCCTCTCTGCTCACGCATTTGGGATTGGGGAAATCCTTGCTGAGAAATCCATTCTTAGGAGCCTGACTATCCCCACGACTTCCTTGAGAAGGCAAAGGCCCTAACTTTGTGAGTGCCATTGTTTGGCAGGGTACAAACAGTCCCTTTTTACATGCAACTCCTGGCAAACTGAAGACAAACTCTCTCTCTCGGTCATAGGAAAATACCAATAATAGTTTACAATTTTACCAGTTTCTCTTTAAGCCCATAAGCATGGTTTGAGCAGGGGGACAGTGATAAAGTAAGTGTATCCATGTCTTACCTGAAAGTTTCCTTCCTTTCTTGGAGTAATTAAGTCCAAAGATCCATGACATAAGTCTCTTCTTCTGGAGGCATGCCTGGGCCTGGAGAAGCCCCTAGATGTGATACTTCCTAACTCTCTTACAAATATGAAAGAATACAGAAATCCTTCTGTAGGGCAAATTTAAGTGCCAGTAAACGCTCCCATTTTTTTCCACATGGCTTATTCAGAGCGGATTGCTTCTGTGCTTGGATCCCTTACCTGAAAATGTTTGTTTCTTGATTTACGGGGCACTACTCTATTTTAAAGAGTAAATGCTGATATATACTACTATATACAGACAGTGTTTCGAGTTATGTTTTGCACTTACAAGGTTTATAAATTGACACCGTTTCAACTTCGTGACATCAGTTTCAACTTGATCCAATGTGATGCCACACCAGTGAACAAGTTCGCTGTGTCGCTCATCTCCCTGAAGAACATCTGTCCAAACTTCCTTGGGCACTGCCTTTAAGAAAGCAGACCACACTCCAGAAAAACCTGCAGCCAAGACCCCTGTGAAGACTCTAGCCAAGAGCCCTTCAAAAAGTCCAGGAAGTCACCTCAAAGAAGTCCTTCCAAATCAATATAATTGCTATTTACAATATAAATACATTAATGTAGCTATATTACTCATCTATAATTGATTGAGTACAAAATTCTGGGGTATTTTTGGTGAAAATAGGGTATTGGGCCTTGGTTCAGGAATGAACCCCCCATTTATAACATTGTTTCTGATGAGAAAATTGGTTATAATGTTTCAACTTAGGACGCAGTTTTCAGGAACTAATTGTGTCGTGAGTCCGAGGACTGTCTGTACAATTAAGGACAGATGGCAAATAGTGTCCTTAGCTTTGTAGAACATCCATCTACTAAAACCAGTATTGAACAATGATTTGTAGCTGCATACAGGTGATCAGTTGTTTCTGAAGAATTTTTTGCACAAAGTTGTGTGAGGTCTTTTGTCAAAAAAATTTACCACAATTCTGAGGGAATAAACTCTGATTTTGGGGAAAAAAACAGTGGTATTAAATTTTAGTCACCTGGAAATGGAAATTCTAAGGGAAAGCAAGATTCAACAGCAGCTTAAGAGCAAACTATTTGCCTTTTGGAGTTCTGATGAATACACATGATGACAACATATCTGCAAACAGATAAACCATACCCCAGTTTCTCATTAGCAGGGATCCTGTTTTTTCTCAGATGTAAAAAAGTAACCCAACATCCACATTTTCTGTGATCAAAATGAATCACCTGTTTCATGGTGTTCCATGCTATTGATCATGGAAAAATGTGGATTTGGGTTATTTTTTTAAATCCAAAAATTGGGGATTTTTTTTTTTTTTAAATCAGAGAAAACCCTGCTCATCAGGGACAGATATAATAGTATAGGAGGAGAGAAGAACAGTTTCCCATCTCTGTGGAACTTAAAAGTTAAACTTCAGTATGAAAAGAAAGTACATACTGAGGATCCATAAGGGGAGTTTCACACTAGACACCTAGCACAATGAAGTACTCACTAATCAAAAACAATTTTAACAGAAAGGAATGATTCCATCATGAACAGAGCAGGAGGATCCATAATAGTAGAGACTCTACACACACAAAAGCACTAATTTCTCTTTATTCTCTCCACTGTAGAGGCAGAACCGCCCCACAAAAGCCTGGTGGGCTCTTAGAAGTGTCCTACATGTGACCAGACAGTGACTGACAGACTCCAGGCTGCAGCACACAAAGGCACAACATCATTGATCTGTGGACTACATTACAAAAAAGGAGGATCCGTCTTGTATCTTTATTTATACAGAGCCGCCCCAAAACTAACAGGCACACGTGGGCTGGGCCACCTGATTCATCTCTGGAAGAAAGTGAGCTCAGCCAGATCTGACCTGTAGCACAGATTCCTGACTTGCATCAACGAGCTCTACCAGTCTCAGGAAGTACATGGGCCGACCAGAAGAAATGCCCTCCTAGATTTAGTCTTGGCCAAGGGTGACAACCTGGTGAGCAATCTGAAATTAAAGGATAACCTAGGGGCCAGTGACCATGACACTATCACTTTGACTGTCAATTGTAGGGCTGGGAAATCTGTAAGTAAGGTACAAATTCCTGACTTTGAAAAAGCTGACTTCAACATGCTAAGGGCTTTAGTTAGTAATGCCCTAGGGGATCATGGACTGCAGCAAAAGAGTGTGGGTGAAGAGTGGTTGTTCCTCAATTATACGATCCTTGGTGCACAGAAGTTGTCCATACCAGTACCTAAAAATGTAGCACAAGGGCTAGGAGGCCATCTTGGCTCTACAGGGAAGTCGCAGATCTGAAAAAGAAGAGGGAAGCTTACCAATGAGGCCCCAAGGAGAACTACATAAGACTGGCCCACACCTGTAGGTGGCAGATTAGAAAAGCAAAAGTGGTGACTGAATTCCAGTTAGCATCCGAAATCAAGGAAAATAAGAAGTCCTTCTATAGGTACGTAGTTAACGGGAGGAAAACCGATGGCAATGTGGGACCACTGCTCAATGCCATCTGGACAGCTGATCGCCAACAGCAAGGAGAAAACTGAACTCCTGAACAAGTACTTCGCATCTGTATTCCACCACTCTAAGAGTGATAACCTGCTGAATGCAAAAATGACACACAATAGTCACAGCAGGGATGATCACCTACCAACCGTCAATGTAGAGCTGGTGAAAGAACAGCTGGAGAGTCTGCATAGCTATATAAAATCAGCAGGAATGGATGAACTCCATCCAAGAGTGCTGAATAAACTAGCCAAAGTCATCTCAGGACCACTGGCAAACCCCTTTGAGAATTCATGGTGCTCAGGAGGTCCTAGAAGACTGGAAAAACACCGATGTTGTGCCCATCTTCAAGAAGGGGAGGAGAGAGGACCCAGGGAACTACAGGCCTATCAGCCTGACCTCAATCCCAGGAAAAAGCCTGGAAACATTTCTCAAGGACTCTGTATGCAGTAAGCTACTACAAAGCAAAATTCTGAATGACAGCCAGCATGGCTTTGTCAAGGGTAGGTCATGTCTGACTAACCTCATCTACTTCTACGACCAGGTTACTTACCACCTGCATAAAGATGAGATTGATGTCATTTACTTGGACTTTAGGAAAGCCATCGACTTTGTGTCCTGTGAGGTTCTCAAGGTAAAACTAGGGCTATGGGCTCAACAATTCAATGGTCAGACAGGTGGCAAGCTGGCTGCAGGTTTGCACCCAGAGAGTACCAATAGACAGATCTGTGTTGACCTGGTAGCCAGTGGGGTCCCCCAGGGTTCGGTACTTGGACTGGCGCTTTTCAACATCTACATCAATGATCTGGATGCAGGGGTGAAAAGCACACTGGCAAAGTTCACCGATGACAGTAAGCTTTGGGGAAGTGCAGCCATACCTTAGGGTAGGCTAACGACCCAAGTGGACCTAGAGGTTAGATGGGTGGACCAGAACCAGATAGTGTTCAACACAGTGGTGTAAGGTGCTTCACCTGGGGAGGAAAAATCCACAACAAACGTACAGGCTTGGTAGTGCTATGCTAGCTGGCTCCGTGTCCGAAAGGGACCGGAGGGTCATAACTGACCATAAAATGAATATGAGCCACCAGTGTGATGCGACAGTTAGCAGAGCAAACAATACACAAGCATGCATCAACCAATTAATCTCAAGCAAAACTAAGGAAGTTATTCTCCCATTCTCCCGCTCTACTCAGCTTTGGTGAGGCCACAGCTGGAGTATTGCATCCGGTTCTTGGTGCCACACTTCACGATGGATGTGGAGAAGCTGGAGAGAGTCCAGAGAAGAGCCACTCGTATGATTAGAGGCCTGAAGAACAAGCCACATGAGAAAAGACTGACAGATAGGGGACTGTTCAGCCTAGAAAAGAGAAGGCTTCGGGGGGGACTTGGTGGCAGCTTACATCAGAGGAGAACATCAGGGGCTAGACAAACAATTATTCACCAAAGTGCCCCAGGGGAAAACCAGGATCAACAGTCAAACTCCTAGCAGAAAGTTTCAGACAGGATACAAGGAAAAACTTCTTCATGGTTTGTGACCAGACTCTAGAATAGACTCCCAGCAGGGGTGGTTCAGGCATCTACCCTGGAGATCTTCAAAACCCTGTTTTCTGCTCAAAGCCACAAGTGAAAGGGATGGGCCTATGAAAGGTCAAATAACATAACAAAGGAAATCCTGGGAAGCAGGAAAATTGCAACTAGCACCTTGGAACACGTGCACTGGAAGATGGAATCTAAGCAATCAAGACAAATTTTTATCCAAATAAGATGAGCTGATAATACAGCATCAAGCAATCAGATCCAGACAGATGGTAGAGACAAAGAATCTATTGGTAGGCATCGTGGACCCAACAGTTTCTTCTTATTTCAGAATTTGTTACACTTCACTATATGAGAATGTAGTATTTGTAGTATGTACATTACAAAAGAAATACCAGACTGTGCTTGGCCACCTTGAAATTCCTCCAAACTTCCTCCCCAGCATGGTACCCATTTTAGATACAGTGAGCGTATCTACATGTGCAATTGTGGTGCCTAAATAAACCGTGGGGCTTATTGCTCCCAAGTGCACCATTTGAATGTGAACCTGGGAGCAATAAATTCTGCAGTTATTCATGCACAGCATACGAAGCCTGGGCAGAACAGCCCCAGCTGTCACGGGACCTAGGAGTCCAGCTTGCCAGCCTGGGGCTGCTCCCCCTGGCTCAGTGCACTATGGAAGAGCTGGCTGGGGCTTGAGGGAGATTCGGTGCAAGGCTAGCTAGTAAGTAGTTTTTTTTACTCTGCAGCAGGATAGTACTTGTATTTGCATGTACTTGTATACAAGTATTATCCTGCTGTGGAGTAACTTAAATTTACTCTAGCCTAATAGGGGTGCATGCATAGACACTGAGACATTTACTGAGTAGCTAATTAGTCAACTGCACAGTAAACATCTTGTGTAGGTACACCCAGTTACTACTTCATTTAACACTATTTTTGCAGGGAGGTGATCTAAAACATTGAGAGGTTGTTGTCTCTTTCTGAAGCAACACAGCATCACAACTGAGGTGTTGATGATTTAAGTGGCCAAGTTCAACCCTGCTCTCATTTCATTGAAATAAATGGAGTTACACAGGTGCTAACAAATCCAAGCTGTTTAAGTAAGCACCCTTTTAATCTTTCCAGGACAATATTATGACAGTATAATTCCTATCTATCGACTCTTAAGACGTACAGATGATATAAAAAAAATGGTTTTTATATCTGTATAACTAAATCAATTATTAGCTTAGGAACACCATCAATACAAGTATTTATGCAGAACCTCCCCCAACCCAGCTGTGAACGTGTCAGATCTATTCTTAAATTCATTAAAAACTGATATGGTTAGCTAGATCATGAGTACTATAATTCTGAGAAAATAAATTCAATAGTTGTGTTGAAATATACTTAAGGTAGGTACATGTACATAAACATAGCAATAATCAAATTCATTTTATACATCAGTATTTCCACATAAAGTGTAAATGTGAAGTATTGTAAAACTTTATAAATGAAACACTTAACTCATACAAGAAGCTTCCATGAAAAAGCTGATAGCTGATCTCCAGTGTATTTACATCTTCTTTGAAACTGATTGATAAAGAAAATCTTAGTTTTATACCGCTGTTCATCACAGCATGGAAACACCAGCCAGGTAGACAGAAAGAAGTGTCAATAGTGATAGGCCTACTGGGCTTTTCTGGCTGAAGGAGGGTGGCTTTTAAAATTAACTTTTTACACGTAAATATATTTCCTGGTAACTTTGGTTGCCTGGCTTTATGGCAAGAGGAGGAATAAAGGTAATGCCGTTATTGCTTTTGTAATTCTCTCACACCAGCAAACTTCAGATTTGCTTGATACACTCAAAGCATTTTCCAGAGCTAAATTCCCTAAACTGAGAATATTTGTCACTCCTTTGATGAACAGAGGCTGGTGGTCTCCAATCAAAAGAGAGGATGGCTAGAATATTTAAATTATTTTCCCTTTTCTGCCTAATGTGGGGTTTTTTTCTGGTTATGACAATACAGTCCCAAAATACCATTTGTCACAATTTTACCAACACTCAAGATAACCTCTCCTATTTAGTTTCAGTTAAGAGCTTATATTTTCTTCAGTTGCAGGTGAATTGATTACTGTTGCACTTCTAACTGCAAAGGCATTGCAAATTAACTTGTGTTCCCCCTTCCTCACCTCCAATTACCTCAGAGAGTTATAACTAAGAAGTCTTTTTCCACATGCATGCATCTTTTTCCCTCCTCTCATGGTCTGATGTTGAACTGTTTCAAACAGAAAGACAGACTTGAAATGAAAGAAATTCTTTATGGGAAAATAATTTGAGATATGTTGGTGTAAATGTTGCCTTCTACAACTGTTCTTGTCTATAGAGTTGCATAGATCAAATGCTGCTTTCTCTCATAGAGGGACCAACTTTCACACAGTTTGCCTCTCAAAATGCCGTTTTAGTCATATTATCAGAAGAAGTTACTTCAAAAATGAATTTAGTGCATCAACAACATTTATACCTTCCAAAATACTGTAATGAAATCCCAGACTGATCCTTTGAAGTATCGTCAACATATGAAAAAAATCAACAAACTTAGTATTTTTCTTTTACAAAGACTAAATGTATTGACAACTTTGTACAGATAAAAGCAAATTATATTACTACATTAAATTTAACAAATTCTAATACAAAAACTGCCTATTCAATAAAGTGGGATTTTTAAACCAAAGCTCTACAGAAACATACGGCTTTCCTTTTAAAGATGGTCCGTTGAGCAACATTTGCTCAAACATATAATTATGAACTTAAATACGTTCATATTATAAATTTATTACAGTTTGCCCTTGAGCTACACATTTGGAGCACGATGACCATCAATGAAATTAGAAGTAAAGAAAATCTATTTACTATTACAGTTGGCTGTACAACTCATAAATGAAGTTAGCCACCAGCAAAATTCATATAAACTAATATTTTCTTCGACAGAAATGATTTATAAATTAGTTTTGCCAAATTTCCTCTCAATTTCTGTATATTGCTTTCTATTACTGGTTGCTTAGTTCACACAATTCTGCTGCTCTTTTAGAATTTAAGTATTATGAAATGGTCTGTAACTAGGTGAAATAAAAGGTGTACAAAAATGGATAGCTATCAAACATTCACTTCATACATAAACATTTCCGAAGACAGATTTACAGAATAGCAATCAGTTTATAAAGTTTAGGCAACTGTTAGTTACAAAGCTATTTTTCTCTTAAAATTTTAAGCAGTTAATGGGTTTTCTAATATTTTGTCAAATGGGTCCCCATTATTCTCTTAATGGCCATTACTACATTTAACATTTCTAACATTTTTAGCTTCCCATTGGTCTAGATACATACAGAATTCCATCTAATCAAATCCTGCAAACGTTTAAATAAAGCCCATTTATTCCAACCATTATCCAAAAGAGAGTATATCAATGTTTTCTTGCAGAATGTGTTGGCTTCCTGAGCTATATTTAATACCTTAAAACAGGTTTACATATGGATCTGAAGACCCTAAAATGTGAAGTTTACATTAAAAAACTGCATAGAGAAAAAAAAAAAGCTTTTGATAACCCTCATCAATACTACTTTGCACACTAACCTAATTTATTTTGAGGAACAAATAAAGTTAGCAGATTTAATATTTAAATGTATAAACTATACTACTATGTATTGCTCTTGCCTCTTATAATTATTACATTGTAATGTATAAGTTACAGTTTACCAAATGCTCCATATAGTTTTAACATTTTGTAGTCTAGATGGATGTCACAATTTGAACATTGTAGGTAACTGCTATAATCTGCAATAAAGCAAGCAATCTCTTTTCCCTTTGTAAATCAACTTCAGTCATGTTCAATATTTATCTAAACCAAGGAGGGACAAAATATTCTTATTCATAATTGATATTTCACAACTAGAGTTTTTAAATATTTCAATATTTTTAAATAGTGTTATTTTGTACATAAATTCAGGGTCACTATCAATGGCATAAAAGCAAATCTAAAATAGAGACAGCTTTTATTTGGACAAAAATCTGTTTCTGAAGTATCCACATTTTCTATGCTTAAATCTGGATTTCAAAAACAAGTGTTAAATAGGACATAATTAAAAAAAAAAAATCAAATAATGCAGTGACGTTACAATAAAACCATATTATTAAATAAGCTTATACGGTAAGTTGCAATATGGTATGCTCATATTTAAGGTGCTATTTACATGCTCTTAAGTCTTTGAGGACTTTACCATGTGGGCATCATGTCTGGAAACCAGACTCTACCAAGATGCTTTGACACTTCCCAGTGAATTTGCTCCAAGCTGTACTTCTGATCAGGAATCAGGACTTCCTCCATTATAGAGAGCTGAGAGAGGCGACCACCACACATCTTCACAAACTCAACAAAGGCACTACAAGAGACTTCACACTCCCCTAGGCCAACTGCTGACAGATTCTTACAGCGTTCTGCAATACGAATCAGCTCTTCATCTAGTGGCCGTAATCCATTGGCGCACACAACCAATTCAACTAATCGAGGACATGTCATTCCAACACGACCAAGTACATCTTTGCTTACCGACCTCCCAAAGTACAGGTGAGTGACAGGTATTTCATAACGAAAGAATGGATCAAACTCTTCTTCATACAAGAAAAAGTACATTACTAAATTTACTTTGGGAGAATGCTTGATGAAAGCGTCCCAGCTGCTCTTCTGAATGGTGTGGAATTGAGTCTGTCCAGGATTCTCACTGACCACATCAATGCGTAAATGTTCTAATCTGACATGTTTCTCAGAAGACAAAGCAAGTAGAAGCTCGTCACTTAACAGATGGTAGTTCAATGCCAACTCACGTAAGCCATGACACTGGTCAGCAACACAAAGGATACCTTGTAAAGGAGAACATGAAAAATCATAATAAATCAAAGACAGTATCGCACAGTGAGTTATCTTGAATTTAAACCCAAACAAATGTTAGTTTTTGTATGTCAGAACTGCATCAAAATTCAGAAAGTTTAGACACCAGAATAAGATCACCTTGGATGACAGGATGTTTATAAATTGTCTAAGAGAGAATGTCTCAAACTCCTGACATTCAATCAGACTTTCAGTATGGACAGCCATTACATTTGTAGTGTGACAAAGCCCTTGTAAGGCTACAAAATCTGAGTGTAGCTGCACACAAGCAGTCTGTAGTCCTACAAACATGGCCCAAGCATTACAGAATACTACCTGTTTGAAAGGCAAACTTTTGTAGTACTATCTTTTGTGGTGTCATAAGTAATGGCTGTTGAATTATATGTAGCACTACAGGGGTCTCCAGGACCCCCCAGTCTGCTCTCTCCTTTCACTGACTCTCCCAAGTGGCTAACAGCCCAGCTGTAATACAGACAGTTGTCAGGATGCCCTAATGAGACCCTGCTACCACCAGTATAGCAGTGTCAATAATTCAAGTTTGGGGGAAACAGTCCAGCAAGGAACAATTTAGGATACAGTTATTTAGAAGTCTGCAGAACCCATGTTCTGCAAGTGGACAGATGGACACAGATGGACAGACATGCTGCAGCAGCATACTTGTAGGTAGTAGCTGAATTTATCTTGCCAAATTAAAAAGATGCTGCTAGTGGGAAGAACAAAACTCCCTGAATTAGTGCATTCCTTCCTATAATCCTCAGTAGACTTGGGAGAAAGACAAGGAATCATCCCAAACTGATGCCTGCTGTTTAGTATGCAAAGATTCTTCTGCTGAAGAGAACAATTCTTCCTATACTAAACACACGCACACACCACACAAGTGTTAACTGTTTAAAGATGGTTTGAATATTCACTGAGGATTTGGAATGAAAGACGGTACCAGAAACAAAAATAATACAAATATGGAGATCATCACCACTCTGAAAAAGAAAATCAAAAAGCACAAAGTTGGTTTACTTCAGGATCTTTAGTAAGAAGGTACAAAGTCTTTAATGAAGAACTAGGTTTATTTTTATTTTTATTTTTTTTTAGAACAGAAGTGGTGAGGCATGCATTTTGCTTTCTGCCTACCTAGGCAGCTGCTGCTCTTAACTCTTAATGAGTCTTCCTGTCTGTGCCACTATTCTAGAAGGGCTGCAGCAAGCTGAAAAGAGGCGAGTAAGAACTGGGAGCAGCAACTTCTAAGCAGACTGGCTATTTCATCATGGATAATGCACTGCCTTCCTAAACCAGCGATTGTAGGTTCAAGTCCCATTTGGGGTAAGATGTACCTGTAACTATAGTTGATTACTTCCCTTCTGCTTCATGAGGTCCCTTCCAATATTTTCCTGTTATATTATGATTTTTTTTAATCCTGCAGAACACCCGTGGTCAATAACAGCTCGCCAATTAAGGAGCACAGAGAACATTGTTAACAGGCGTCACTCACATGAGGCCCTTGGGCCATATATCCAGATGGCAGGAAACTTCCTGGGGTGGAAGTTAACACACAGTTGTTGCTTATCCCTCTGCCTCCAAATTCTGAGCCCCCCCAGGAGTCCTGTAGGCCATATCTTTGATATCCTGCACAAGATTACTTGAATATTATTTATCCTTGTTTTTTTTTAAAAGAGCTTCACTCTATGGCCAAATGCAACTGTTACAGTTGGTGAAGTAAGGTTACACTCCTCCAGGACTTGGTGGATTCCAATAAAGAGATTTTTGGATATATTCACCTTAACTTCTGCTTAAGTTTTGATGAGAAGATCCTCCCTCCCCTCCCTGCAATCTCTGTACCACAGGGATGATGGTCCTTCTCTAATTTGCTGAGGTATTAAAGATGCACAGGATGGGGAGACATGCAAGATACTACTGTGTTAATAGCCATTCAAATACATAAGAATGACTTCTGGTTTACAGCCTCTATCCTTTTGAAACACACAAAGAGATTTTAAACTGAGTCTTGGGTCTTTAATTTGAAAATACAGTGTTCTCTTATCTCTAGATTTTAACCAATTTGGATTGTTTCACAAAAGGCAACTACAATTCTTCAGTAACATCTACATCAAAACTACAAATACGCTTTCAGCTGGCATCCTTCCAAAATAATCCAAAAGCTAACTTTAATAGTGTTTTTTTACTTAGAAAGAAGAGAAAAATGTCAAGTAGAGTCTTTTCCAAAAACTGACAAAGGGCACAGTTAATTCTTTCACCCCCTCTGCTGCAACTGCTGATACTTTAGATAATATAAAAACAGCATAACAATATTAATTTACACGTTATAATTATTTTGCTTTGCAAAAGTTTCTATCAAATTGTTCAGATGGCAGTTAAGGATCAGGTGGTCAGTAGAATTAGAGATGTTTTGTTCTCTTATGTGCCTTGTACATAGTACCTATTCCTATGTTTCCTTCAACCCCAATCCAAAGCCAGATGTTTACAGGAGTACTTGCTGCACCTTTTGGATGGAATTCCACCTTAGTCCTTTCTTTTACCATTGTAATAGTCTGGTCTTTATTGTATTTTGTTTTTTCCTCTCAGGGTACTATCTTCACTCAATCTGCTCCCTGGTCAGTTCTCAATATGAATGCTGATCTAGCAATGAACTTATCCCTAGACCTTTGCTTTACAAAATGACTTAATATTGCCACAAGTGGTTAGCTCTTTCAGTTCAATAAAAGGATTGAAATTGTTTAGCAGTTTATAGTAATCCTCTAATTGGGTCTCTTCCCTGAAAATGTTCCGAGTCTGAATATCAAAGTTTCCTTCTTTTTGTTTAGACAGTCTTACTTCTTTGCTACCCTGCCTGCTCTGCTTAAATATGCTACATAACTGAATATCTATATGCTAATTAATTTCCAGTATGTTCTCTATCCAGGCATACCCAGACCTCAATTATACCCCAGCCAAATTCTCTTTCCAGTTGCTTAGCATTCCAAGGTTTTTTCACTTTTTTTATCTGACTCCACTCCATCCACCTCAGCACTTAAAAGGGAAATGGCAGTTGTATTCTTTGCTTCTTAATCGGGTAATGTCAAATTTCTACTATCTTCTTAATATTTAGTCAAGACCACGATGTTAAAAAAAGATCAACTTAGGATGGTTTTGTAAAGTCACAAAAGCAAAAATCATGACACTATAAATTTTCTATATTTAAGAAACAATACAAAAAAAGACGAAACATTTATTTTAGTGCCTATGATGTTACTGTTTAAAAGAGATCATCTTGGGTAAGTTAACTGCGGTTAAAAAAGTTTTAAAAGACACTGCAGTTACCATGCTGATAAAATGTTAAATCTTTTTGTTGGATTCAGTAACAGATTTGCAATTTGAGAATTTGTTGACATTAAAACTAAATGCAAGGTTTTTGTGAAAGATGTGAATTTAGATAATTTCTAATACTTTTTGCACTGTGACTTCCAATAATCCTTTATTGGATTATAATTTCTCCTCCTAATTTTCAAATATGTATTTCTATTATATACATAACAACTAAATTTCTAGTTATTGAAGTTCTCTTCCACAAGAACCACTTGAGTGGCCATGGCCTGTATCTACACTTGTTTTCATGCTAAAAGATAAAGTTGTTCTTTTTAAGGAGCAAGGAAGTCAGCCACATCATAATCTATTCCACTCCATAATTCAAGGCATGGTCATAACGAACTGTTGTGATGGGGACCTACCGAATTCATGAAGGCTGCCTCAGAATCCTGCAGTCCCAGCATTGTGCCTGATGCCTTTTTCACAACGGAGTGCGGAGCTCTCTCCTCCCCCGACCTAAATGGCCAAGGGGTCCCAGAAGTTCTGCCCCTCCCCAGAGGTTGACAGGTGGCCACCTGACACTCTCTGGGGAGGGGCAGGACTTCTGGGGCCCTTTGGCCAGAAGCATGCCCCCTCCCCACTCCCAGTGCATCAGGACAGCAAGACTTCCCTCCTCTGCTTGCACCCCTCTTTCCCCTGCATTTTTTGTGGGGACTGGGCTCTTTCATGGGGGAATCTACCAAATTTGTGGTTACCGCAAATCACAAAATTGGTAATTTGGTAGGTCCCTAATCATGCGTTTTTTTAGCAATAGACAGGTTTTGATACTTTTATGGAACAAAGGCTGAACAGGAACTTATGAAGTGGTAGAGCCTTCAAATACTTACTGGTTATCTCTTCCTTTTACAACAAGACCCCACCAAAAAAATCTGCAACACAAGTATTCAGAAACTTGCTATATTAGTCAGACTTACACTAACACATGACAGCTCACCTGCAGGAGAAACATGAGGACAGCTGCTCATTTTTAACAATCTTAGTGTATCGCTGTTGTTAGCCACCAATACTTTAAGGGATGGGTCATCTACAGGTGTATCATCTATCTTAAGTGAGGAGAGAGATTTGGAGTTTACAAACACCACTGTCAGTGCAGAAATAAAGTGTGACTGTAAAAAAGGAGAAAAACAGTTAGTGAAACATGATTCATTCTAAATTCATTTTCCAAAGACTGGGATTTTTAGACCTTCACAGAATGAATACTTCTTCCTTTAGTTGTATGCAACTCCTACTACAACATTCAACTTAAATTTTGCCTATTTTAATTCAAAAGATAAAGACTAGAACTGGATACTGTAGGGATTGTTGTTGTTTTACCATGAACATTGTTTTTGCCATCAGCTATATATGTAGGTATTATTGATAACTGGGACATAGAACATGCACCACACTAAAGGAAAACATCTTGTACAAGTGGCAAAACTGAAATGGTAAATTTAAAAGCTCTAATAAGCTCTGAGGATTACTTGTAAAGTGTGCTTTCAAGGCAACAATCTTTAAAGCTTCATATGTGAAAGGAAACTAATACAATAAATATATCTATTTTAATAAGAAGGTTAAGTTTTACTTCTGCAATAAACAGGTAGATGCGATTTTAGATGTTTAGGAATGGGGAAATTTAGTTTCCATTAAAACAACCACCCTGGTCTATCTAGTTTTATTCCAAATAGGATTTAAATTTTCTTAACACAACTTGGTTCATGACCATCTTCTGAGAAAAACTGTATCCTCTTTAAAAATACTTTTTCAGTGTCTTCGAAAGTATTAAAAAAATTGTCTTTCTTATTTAGCAACAAGTAAATGTACACATGTAAAACATTAATTAGCAAACATTTATCAAAAACATCTATCAAATAAAATCTTCAGTTTTATTTTATTCTACTTAATAATTCAGTACTTGAATAGGCTCTAAAATACCCAATAAATAATACAAGGTGCTAGCACTCCCCAGGAAGTAGAATGAAGCCCAAAAGTTTTGAAAAACATAAATGAAGTGTTAGTACTCTAAGAACTCCTCAAGAAAAACAGGTATTACTTATAATAAAGATAGAAAATTCATTCATTAAACTAAACTAATTTTAAAAGTATAGTTGACAACAGCACTGGAATATAAACTTGTATTAGCCTAGATCAGTAATCCTCAACCAGGGTGTTGCCAACACCCTGCCTCATGTTCCTTTTAAAGATGATGCACAATATTGGCACTGTTAGGTGTGCAACCTAACATGACTCACAAGATAAACCCAGAGATTTCAATCAGAAATCCATAGTGTTAAAAACTGGCCTGTTTCCTCATAGAAAAGTAATGTCTGTATGCAGCCTAACAGCCTACATTTTCCAAGAGGTGCCCCAAGTCTAACACAGCTGAGAAACACTGGACTACATGCATCAGGTGAAATTAACTTTTCTTTGTTCTGCTTTTAACAATTATTAAGTAAGTAGTGGACCTAAAACACAGTCTTAAGTAGTGGACCTAAAACACAGTCTATTGCGCCATTTATTTTGTTTTGGTAAAGATTACGAATATCTGCTACTCTCATTTATCAACCCCTTTTTGTTAACAATTATACTTCACAAACAAACAGTCTCCTTCCATCAACTCTCTAGTTTGGAAAATTCGTCCCATCAAAAGTGGTATCAGCCACACACACAAATCTCTTCCCCCCCTGTTTTCTAATTAGTTCAGTACCTTAAATCAAGTCAATCTAAAACAAAGTGTAGAGAGGAGTCCTGAATACAATTACATAATTATTCCTGTGTCAAGTAGAAAGCTTTCATAGTTAATTAACTGCTGTACAATTCAAACTTTTATTTAAATACAAAAATACCCTAACCCATACAATTGTGCAGGCAGCTGTATACTCTTAAATCTATCCCCAGCAAGGACAGTTTCAGCATCTATTTCTCAGGCTACAGCAGAATGAAAACCAATCAGTCTTCAGTTTCATTTCTACTACTCAGAGCCCTAGGAGCAGCTGTGAAAAACAAGATTCAGGGCAACTGGACTATGCTGTTACAACACCATGAACAAGAGAGCCAGAAACTAGAGGTATTTACTGAGGAGAAAAACCAACAAGAGACCTGGTATGATTAACTAAAACCCCAACCATCAACCAGCCTGTGAGGTACTAGAATTTTTTTTTTTTTTTTTAAAAGAGGTGTCTTGACATGGTTTTCCATTTTTCTTAACTCTCCCCCAACCCAAATAAGCTTTCCCACCAACCAGTTTTTTGTTGAGCACTTTTTTAATTTGAAGTTTAAAAAAAAAAAAAAAAAAAATTCTAAAAGAATGGCTATTTTCAGCTCAAACTGTAAGGGAAGTTATAAGTAAATGATAATAGAAGATTAAAATAAAAGTCAGGCAGCTTTAAGTTATAGGCTTTAACGTTACTGAACAATATATACATGCAAAAGAAGCAGGGGTCTTTAACAATTATTTCTGCTAGACATCTAGAAAGGAGTGCAACAGTAAGAGCAAAATACTTTCTACTTATCAAGGAGACAGTTAAAAAGTAGCTCCAAGTAAAACATTTTAATCTATAAGAATAAATAATACAAGCCTAAGTTTTAAAATAATTAGCTGATTAAGAAAACCGATATTGGAATTTAACAAGTTTTAAAATACTAGAAAAGAAGGATTGGTAAGAGTTAATATGCAAATATAGAGGAATAATACAACTGCTTGGGCAAATACAGACTAGTCAGCTTAACTAATCCCAGATGAAGTCATGGAGAAAATAAAATGTATTTAGTGAAAAATTAAGGAACTGTACATATGTAATGTTTTAGAAAGCATTTGGACATTACTTTTGCACAACCTGATATAATTTCATATTAGAAGTTTAGCCAAACAGCAACTATGTTGACATTAAAAACTTAGTTCTGTAAAGTCATCTAACTCGCATCTCTTTTTTTTTTTTTTTTTTTTTACTTAACACATTCTGATGAAAATTGTGTAATAATTGAATTAAAAATGGTCAGCTGTTAAATTGAGAAATAAGTGCGTCTTCTTCATTCAATAGAGCTAACTTCTGTTTCCTACAAGGATCTATTTGTGACCAAATGCTGTTCCAAAGTTTTTACCAACAGTATGAAAACTATATGGAGTAAAATTCCTAGTAGTTTGCAGATGACAAAAATTAAGCAGGTGAAAAAGTCACATCAAGGGAACAGTCCAAAATATTTGGTAAGCCAGGCTCATTTGAACATGTGTTTTAATGCAGCCAGCTTAGGTTACGAAAAAAGAAGATTGAGCATATTTACTGACTGGGGTGTATAATGGATTTTTAGGTAAACATAAGTTCCCAGGAGAAAACACCAGGTCCAAGAGCTGCCACAATCCTTTAATGTGCTAGCTACAGAAGAAAAAGAGTACATCTACAGGGACAAAGTACTAACATGTATATACTGCTTTAGTGACACCACTACTGCAATGGTGTCCATACTGGAAGACTGGAATGGTCCAAGAGAACTACAAAATATAGTTTAGGTATGGGAAAAATCTCTTATACTGAAGGACTAAAGAATTCTTCAAATGAACACATGATGTGACTCTATTCACTATCTGTAAGTACCAATATAATGAGATTTCAGATCATCTTGCAAACAGCCCTGCACTAAGACACCGCAAAATACGACCACTACAAGGTGAAACCACACAAATTCACCCTAAAAATAAAGATGTAAAATTTTAAAAAGGGAGAGTAATTAGCCATTGGATATGAGAGTTTCCTCATTATTTTATGCGCTTGATGGATCACTGCATTACTGAATTAATTCACTGCATACATTCTGCAGATGATCAGAGTAAATGATTATCAGGGACCCTGGTTTTCTCTGACAAAAAACTCCAGAATTTTCAGATTTAAAAAGGTTACCCAAAATCTGCATTCTTTTATGATTAAAATGAAACACCACTAATACAGAGAGAGAGATTTCATTTCAATCGTGTAAAAATGGGTTACTTTTTTTAATCTGAAAATTGGGGATTTTTTTTTTTTTTTTAAATCAGAAAAAAAAAAAACAGGATCCCTAATGATTATAATAGCCTCTACTTATATTTAACAAGCAGAGTCTAAAATGAGATGTGTAATTCAGTGTGCATAGTTCCTCCAGACTCTTGACTAGCACTATGGCCCCATATACTCTCTCTAAGGTTTACACTGAAGCCAATATATATTTGTCAAATAATCAGAAGAGTTGGTCAGTATTTGAAATACAGAGTCAGGAGAGTTCTACTTAAAATAGCCCAGTAGCAAGTTTAGATTCTGCAATTTTAAGTTCCTAGTAAAAGACAAAGGTTACAAAGAACTTGCTACTTGCAAACCACTGATTTCTCATCTCCAAATTTTGTCTTAAATGATATCAGTCCATACCAATCACTGCAGTAGTTATACATATAAATTAAACATGTCAGATCCACCTTTGGTAAATCCAAAAAGCTTGGTCGAGCAGTTGAAATTAGTCCAAGTGTTTTGAGAGAGCAATTCACAAGTTGTGATAAAATATCACAAGCTGCTTCTGCTGATTCCTTGCTGCTGTCCACCTTAAAAAAAAAAAAGGAACACTTATTAATTCAGAAAAAACCTACATTAAAAACAACAAGCTTTGCAAAGAAGAGGTCAAATAGCATAGCTATATTTTAATAATAGTGGTTCTTTGAAAAGCAACTGTATTTCCACTGTGGCTTCTATCTGCATACCTTGCTAATGAAACAAACTGAATGTACTCAATGCAAACAGATATTAATAAAAAAAAACACAAAACACAAAAGACCTCAAGATGCTTTGCCACCATTTGAAAAAAATGTTAGTCAGTAAAGCATCCTGATTAGCTCAACCTCCTAAGATACCCAACCAACACCAGGTTACAAACTACCCAAATCTTACTTAGCCTCAGATCCAATCCCATTTTTCCCTCTATATTCCTCTCCTTACTGAATGCCAGGGAAATAGTTGTTCCTTACATCCTGGCATGCAATTCTGTAGATACAGGACAAAACAGGAAGAAGAGGATCCTTCATCAGGCATACTCTGGCAGTTCTTTCCCATAAAGAGAGGCCTATCAAAATTGCAATTGTGTGATTTTTGTGGAAACTACAATTCTGGGCAGCCTCTGCAAAGAAGTGCAAGCTCCATGCTTCTGGTGGCCTTGCTGCAAAAAAAAGCAAACCAACAAAGAAAAAAAGTGTGTGGGAAGCCTTACAGTTTTGGAGCATGGCAGGTGGGACAGTGAACAGAGGCAAGCTTGCCCCCAACCTCCTTTTCATTTTGTCATTTTGCATAATCCTACCTCCTTTCCATAGCTCCAATCCTTCATCCGCATATCCCCACCTCCAATCCTACTCTCCCACTCCTTTCCACCTCTCATTCCATCACTTGTATAAATCTGCCTGCGTTCTATCCACCCCCTCCTTCTCTCTTTGGGACTCACTTGGCAAATACTGGAATGAGGAAGGAGGGAGGCAATATCCCACCTCTTGTACAGACACCTCCACTCCAGCCCCCTCTTCCCAACCTCCTCTCCCCCTCCACCTTCCCTTCCCATGCTTCAGGATTGCAGGGCTTCCCACACACCCTTCTCCTTGCCAGTAAGCTCTTTGTTTTTCATTATTTTGCAGTGAGTGAGCTGCTTGGGGATAGCCCGAAACCATGGCTAAATTAATGGCTTCCCTGGGCTTAATCAGGGTAATTAAAACACATTTTTCAAGCTATGTGTGGGGAGGGGTGGGACTGCTGTGGCCCCTCAGCCAGAGGCAGGGGGGTGAGGGGGTGTGTTTTTTTGATGAGTTATCTGTTTGCTACACTCATCCTGTATATATGGCACCCCACCCCAAGATCTGCCTGCGAAACTGGCCAGCCGCCTTGAGTTCAGTAGACCCCTACCCATAAATACCAGAGAATAGTCAACTTATGCAACTCTGCTGATCTCAACTGGTAAACAACACACTGAGGGGAAATGCTTCCCTTCAACTAGACATACAAAGAAATAGAACTATTGGTTCCAAAATGATACCTTTTATTAGACCAACTGGTAAATTGCAAGAAAACTGTCTTTTTCTGCAACCTTGCAGGATCAAAGTCCCTTCATCAGGCTCTGGGAAAAGTATAGATGGTACAAGATGGTAAAGAGTCCCCATAGGTAGGAAATAAACTTCATTTTTGCACAGAGGGAGCTGAAGATGGAAAGCTGTCTCCCTCTGGGTCCATGAGAGTGTCTTTTGCTACCAAGTACACTCCCTTCAACTAGACACTTGCCAGGATTGAGGACTGTACACTGAAAGCCCACATCTTAAATACTATTCAAAAGCCAACTGGCAATTGGCAGTCGTGAAAAATACTGGTGTCTTATCAACAGGGGTCCTGGTTTTCCCTAATAAAAAAAATCCCCAATTTTCAGATTAAAAAAAAGTAGCCTAAAATCCACATCTTTCCATGATTAAAATGAAACACCACCACTATATTTATATATGCTGCAGCCAGACTACTAGTGGTACCCAAACTAACCAGTTTAAAGCTAAACGCACAGAGAAGCAAACCTGTAGATTAAGAACATGAAATCTTATTCGTGTCTCTTTAGAGACAGCTTACATGTTAATTTACAAATTTCACTGGCAGACAGACTTGGAAACATGCTAGTCACTACAAGCCTGACCTGTCTGGGATACACTTCACTTGTAGATATTTGCAAGGTACAGCTTCAGAAGGTAAAAAGTTAGAGAGGATAATAGACCAAGTTAGGTTTACACAGAGATACCCTATGCTCTTGGTTAAAGCAGCAACAGGTATCTCTCACAAGCTCATGCATTTTCAAGTCATATTGCTTGGCCCACAGTTACCTAGCAATTACTAGGGTGAAAATTTATATTACACAGTTTGTCGGTGGTTGTGGAGGGAAGCATTCTGTGCAGAAAGACTAGGAAGAAAAGGAACAGACCATTAAAGGAATTGTCACCTATGTTGTGCTCTTTCACTGCACCTCCTGACAGTAGTTATCTCAGCTCACAAGCTCACAATTTTATTTTAAACAGTTCATCTAGGACGGCATTTCTCAAAATGTGGGTTACAAGAATAAACGAAAGGTTCACAAACAAACTGAATTCTCCTTTAAAAAGGAGAAAAAACCCCCGAAACCCTGGGTTTTCCGTTACAGGCAGGCAGAATTCCAGCCTGCCAGGGGCTGCTTTGGGGGCCCCCTGCCTCACATACCCATCCTCCTGCCCCACACACTATATGTCTGTGGGCAGTGGGTCAGGAGTGGGGAACGCCAACAGGGCCGGGGGGGCTGTTTTCTACTTAAACTATTTACTGGGTTAGGACTGGCCACTATGGGTCAACAAATGGGTCCTGATACAAAAAGAAGTTGAGCACCACTAATCTAGGAGATTCTTTCCAATTTAATTATTAAATTGATATTATTATTTTTTTTTTAGGTCTCTTAATATTCCTTTGGCCTAAAAATTGCTTGAGTTACTCTCAAAGCAAAAAAATGTTTCTGCAAAATCTGAAAACAAAATTCAAAGTCAGTTACTGATCACTTAAAAAGCCTAAAAACCCCCAAAGTTAAGTAAAAAAGGGGGGGGGGGGGAGGGATGTTTCATTATTTCAGCTTATTTTTCATACTGAAGGTTAGCTACATTTCCTTTTCAAGACATCTCCCATCATAGCTCCCATATATGATCTTTCCCAGACTATGTAAAAGCGTGTTTACTAGTTAATTTGAAACTGATACTTGACAAAACAGTAGCAAATAAACAGAGGCCAGACAGGCCTATACGTTTCTGGCAACTACTCAGCTCGCCAGAATGTCTTTATTAACATAGGAAGCTTTTTAAAAGTTCCTAATTAAGAATATTGTAGCAAGAGACATTATTAAGATTTTTGTCCTAGCAATATCTCTTACATGACCCATCTAACTTATGGAGCCACTGTTTGATTATTTGTGGTGTAGCAGGGAGCTTTACTGCAGGAGGAGCAAAGACCAATCAAGGGAGCCAAATGACCCAAAATGGGCTGGGCTTGCAGGATAAGCCCAGGGCCTGACTGGCAGGCAGTCTGACCTGGAAGCCATGGAGAAAAGAACTCTTGAGCAGAAGAGCTGCAGCAAGGGCTGGGCAAGACCAGTGGCTTAGGGACAGAAGTCTCAATTGGCCTGAAAAGTAGGACCAGGGCCTGAGAAGGGGGGCCCACAGCCCGCAAGGGGCAAGAACAAGCAAAGACCAGGGGCTGTACCCCATGAAGGGAGAAATCTATTGGGAGGTAATGAGACCTGAGCCTAGGAGAGGCAGAGGACAGAGGCCTAAGCCCTGGAGAGGCTGGGAAATAGTTGGAAGTAGTGAAAGAGACAGAGGCCTGAGGCCAGGAGGGACAGAAAATGCAGACCTAAGCCCAGGAGGGGCTGAGACTGTGCAAGGTACAGAGGCCCAAACCTAGGAGGGGCTGGGATTGTTAAAGGAGGCCCCAGTGATGGAGACTTCTAGGTTTAGAGGCCTGCACTGCCTGGAGTTGATACCGAGATTGAAGGCCAATGGACAAGAGACTAACTGGACTGGACTGGACAATGGGGCTTAATGCCCAATGCTTAGTAATATCTGTGAGGCTTGGCTATGACTAAAAGGGGAGATGAGGCAGCCCTGATAAGCAGTGACACCCGTGTTTATCAGTATGAGATCTCACGTGGGGAGCTCTGGGACAGCCTCTCTGTTCCTAAAAGCATAATTACATCAAGTGTGGCAGGTGAGTTGAAGGGGAGATTGTCTAAAGAAAAGAGGTGACGAGGCCTGAGGGGGGCTCCAGGGGCATCACGGCCACCCCTGCAACAGGGTCTACCCCAGCTGTCTTTGCCAAGAAACATAAGCAAGCTTAAAAAAATCCCAGAAAGGTATGCTGTTTCTTTGGCTAAATCATCATTTTATCATCCAAAGATGTTCTATTATATATTTGTTCATACAGCTGCAATGCCCAGAGATGATGAGACAAAGCTCTCTGCCCCCCCCAGAATCTGGTGATGCTCCAGACTCAGTTTGCCAGCAAAGCTGCTCTGCATCTGTCCCCAGTGAACACTCAGGCCCACTGGAGGCAGGTAATGCAAAGGCAGACATACAGAAGGAGCCCAGATTAGTTTTGTTGGCAAACTTCGCCATTTGCAGCATATTTGTGGATCTGGAAGGGTGCAGCAATCTAATTTGATCCTCCTGGGACTGGCCACTGCCATGGCAGACAAGTCCTTAACCATTCCCCTTAATTGAAAGGAATGCTGGCCAACAGGAAACACATCTCCTTCAGATTAACAAATTTATACTCTTGAGGTAAAGCAATGGGAATATATTAATGCCTTCTGCAGTTGCCTCTCTTTCACCTTCCTTCTCCTCCACTTAAACTCAAGTACAAAAAAACCCCCAAAGCTACAAATTATTTAAATTCTTAAATTATTTTAGGTACATAAAAGAACAAATACTTAGTGAGTCCACAGTACACAGCTTTATAACAATACAAAAATGATTTGTTAAAATTATTTTATTTTTGCAATGCTGGGATGTTACAGACTGCTTGCTGTACTTGTCTGATATGTGGGGCCAGTCTGTGGGCTTGATCCAAACTGGCCCTGTGCTGTGTGCAGCACAAGGGACTGGATGACAGTGCTCTGTGGGCTGATCCGATTTAATGCAACACTGAAAGACTATTGTAATATAAGATGGTACTAGTTTCACCTCATAAAATTCCAAAATTGATTATAAACTCTTGAATAGAAAAAATGCCATATTTTGGGTAAAAGTTACATAAATATGTAAATACTTAATATTTGTATTAATAGATATTCATTTTAACTTTGAATGTAATGAGCGTATCTCAAAACAACTTCTTGAATGGCTTCTCTATAAGTAAGAAGTTAACTATTTTACTTTATAAAAACATAGAAAGTTAAGACTTTTTCAATCCTTGTCTACTCAGAAAAACTTGTAGAAGCCATCCATGAAAAACCAAACAACTTGCCTACCCCCACAGGAATTTCTCCATTATAGGCCATTTCATATATTCCAATGAACTAGTACAGGATTCCAGAGTAATTTTGGACAGATACTTCAGCCTTGATTTTAAAAACACTCTAGTTTTTTGTCCTCTAAAGTTAATAATTATCATTTCTTCGACTGCCTTTAATCATATGTCCCTTGAGGCACCTAAGAGTGTGCAAAGGGGCACATAAAAGAAACTATTAATATTTATTTTACTATTTCTTTTTTCTCTAGACTATAAGTTTAAGAATTTTTAGCAGAAGCGTTTTTTGGCACTCAGGACCTTGAAACACTCCTTTCTATCCTACATGAAGAAGCTCTTGTGTTGATTACAGAAAGGCTGCTGGGAAGAAGCTTGGCCTGGAATTCTACTAACAGACTGCATCTTGACCTGGAATTCCATTTTTCACATTCACAGAAACAGCCAATTGCATCAAGCTGGCCTGAATCATGCAGTTAGCAAGAGAGGAGCCAAAACATGCAACCTACATAAGTATCTATTACAAGTTAAAATTTTAGTTTTACTTGTGAGGAGAGAAGGGAGATGAACACAAATGTAATAGATGTGCACTTCCAAAAATGGAATGAAGAGATTTTTTTTTTTTTCCAACTGGGGATCAAAAATGAGTTTCTAGCTACCAACACTACAGTTGGTATAGCTACAGAAAAAACTTAGTATCTGGACTTAAATTTGCCAACTGATACCTCTGTTCTTCTTCAGCTTTCTTTACCACATATTTCCCTTTCTTTGAGTTTTTCTTGTTAGTCTTTGCCACACACTTCTGCATTTCACCAATACTTTTTTCATTTTAGCTTGATTCCTTTTTCCCTCCCCCCCCATCCTTCCCCTCTGCCTACCACTCACTCACTACCTGTCATACTATTTTCACTCCAGGCAGCCCAGATAAGAACTTAGCCATGATTTTTCATTGCTGGAAAGAGTTTAGGAGAAAAATTAAATTAAATGAAATCATATTCTGAATACTGACATGTTTTTGCTAATTTTTTAATATCACTTTCAACTACAAATTATTTTCCGCCTGCAAACCCCGCCCCCCCCCAAACCTCATAAACTAGGCCCATCCAATTTCTAAGCATCCAGAGGCCACATACCCTGTGGCCATACTAGAAGGAGCTGCGTGTTGCACAGGCCGCATCACCGCAAGCCATGGGCCCCTAGGATGCCCCCTCCCCTGCTGCAGCTCATAGGCTCTGCTCTCGCTACTGTGCCATGTGCCCATGCCCTCACTCCTGCACTGCATGCCTGTGCAGCCCCACACCCACATTCAGCTCCTCAAGGGGCAAGAAACCAAAGCCAAAAGACTGAGTAAAAGCAGATGGGCTGGAGACCACAACCTAACTATTCACAGGCCACATGCAGCCTATGGACTTTAACACTTGTTTAACACTTGTTCTGGTTTCACTAGAGTTTCATCTGACTGATTTCAGACCTAGTTTATTCAGGTCATTCTGGATCCTAGCTCTACCTGGAAGGGAAGTCAAACATATGACCCCCGGGCCAAATTCAGGCTGTAGAGCCCTATGATCCAGCCCACGTGATATGTGGCTGCACCCAACATCAGTCTCTGCACACAGCACAGGAATCAGTCTGGGATGCACACCATGTGGTGTCTGTGTCAGACTAACCCTGCGTGCTGGCTCTGTGGCTGGTCTACATTTGACTATGCCAGAGGCGGCGCAGAGCTAGTCCAGCAATGCACTACATGCAGCGTACACCCTGTGCTGCCCCAGTGCCATGTGCAGCATGCATGGCCAGCCCAGCCCTATGCACCTCATGCAGCATGAGCCAGTATCACACTGAGTGAGGCTTGCTCTGCCACAGTACAAGGGAACCAGGACGGCTGCAATCAGCCTGCAAAGTGGTGGTTGCCTCCATGATCTCCTCCTAGAATTGGCCAGCTGCCTCCTTAAGTTGGGCAGATCTCTTTTTATATTCAAACATGATTATCTTGTAGCCAGTACACTGTAGATGACTTAATGCTTTACTTGAAGGCTGTGCTAATCAAGCAGATCATTACTGGCTGATTTAGTTCAAACCACCTTAAAACTAACTCAGTGTGACTGTCAGGGCACCCCTAAAGGAGATAGTAAACTTGTAGGTGTACCTATTCACAAGTCTTTTACACCCTGAAGAAACATTCTGGCCATGAACCTATTATATAAATAAGGGGATCACTTTGACCAACACCTGCTCCTGTGCAGTATTAAAAGAAAAGAAAGCATAAATTACCACTGCATTGTGCGTCAGGTGTTCTCAAAGCACACCTGCTGACCCTAATGGACTTTGTTGGGGAAACGCATAGTTTGGGGATCCTGTTTGTGCTTGGGCCTAAGATAAATGTTAAGCTGTACAGCACTGCAAATACTAAGATGCTTCTGGATGCTCACAGAAGCAGGCCTTAAAGCACCCCACCTTCTGAATCTAAACTTAAAAACTTCCCCAGACACCTACAGAGTTTGGCAACTTCCAGCTTAGGCACCAGCCAAGAAAGTTTCCTGTATCATTTTTTTTAAATAAATGTTTGTGCTTGTTTTGAACTTTTTTTGATTTTGACAGGCCATACTCCCTATTAGCAGTCTGCCATTGCTGACTGCTACAATTTTACATCCCCAGCAGATCAAAAAAATTAATTCAGCAGTGGGAAAGGAGGGGGAAGAGCAAGGTATTAACCCCTTGCCTGCTGAAAGGGAATATGGCCCATCAACCAATTCAAGTTCTGGAGAACTCTGCACCTGAAAACTGGCTCTCCTCATACAGAAGTCCAAGACAGCCCGTCCTGATGGCCTCTCCGAGAGGATAAACCACCCCCACAGCCAGTCCTGTCCCTACTGCAGCACAAAGCCCTACAAGCCAGATGTCTGACACCCCTAGTTTCCAGTGACAATTTTCATAATTAGTCCAGTCCAATGAGTTGTCAGATTTTTTTAATTTACATTTATTAGCAGTTCATTTCAAATAGCAATTTCTTTCTGAATTAAGGAACATATCATTGCGTTCAAATGCTTTGTTCACACCTGCATATTCTCACTATTCACCAACAGAGTAAAAACTCAATTATTTATTCATTCCAATTATTACTCAATTGACAGCAAAACATTACATCCCATAATGCCATACTTGCAGATTAGTTTTTGTATTCATTTAATTCATGAAAACTCTCTTAGGATGTTAAGGAAATATTGTCTTAAACCATACCTACTTTAAATTAGACACAATATTAGTTAACCTGTTCCATTTTAAACCCAATTCAAAATATGATTTTCAAAACAAATTACTTATTTTCAAACAATATTAAAAAAAGATGTTACCTTGAAGCTAACATACTGTAGATGATTGGAATGCCTTTTAATAATTTGCTTGATGAGCTCAGGATGTGTAGCCCTCAAGTAAGATGTAGCTGGCTGATTCAGTTCAAATTCAAAGCATCTCCAGAGATCAGGCATATGAAACACTTGATTCCAGCTTCGGCAAACCTGTGCTGCATGAGCACGATCAAGAAGAGGAAGGTATTGAAACACCTGCAAAATAATGTCTTGAAGCAAGTTAGCCCAATCAGGACTTCGAGATATTTCAGTGGGTTCTTCGCTTGTAGTCTTCTGTTTCTTAGATTCTTTTCCAATCTCATCTTCTGAAGAACTACGGTTGGCCTCACTGTTTTTCCTTCCTCGCTTCATTCTATCAAAGTGAGACAGCATCAGTCCACATACATCTCCAATATATAAAAATATTAAGTATTTCAACAGAATGAAGTGTCCACAAGGTAAGTATTTTCTTTACATGATGGAGCAGCAACATTGATAAACATGGAAAATACTGAAGTGAAAAAGAATTTTTTCTGAACCTGCAAATACATTTTTTTGTTTTTAGAGCTGTAAAGGAAATGGTGGGAGTCACATTACCCTCCAAATGCTTTGTACCCTTCACAAATTACAATAAATACAACAGAAAGATTAGAAAATAAAATTGCTTTAAGTGATTTTATTTCCGATTTAAGGGCACTATGTATCCAGTCAGTTTCACTGCCTTCTTAATAGTCATTTGCACTTCCTCTCATTATTAGAATGAAAACATTTTTATGAACCACCTTACAGCTGGCTCACATGAGCACTGTTCTTAAAGCCTTACTCTTGTAAGCAGGAATATCACCAGAGGCAGCAACCAGATGTATGCCTGGAAAGAAAAGGGGAAGAATGGCCCAAGCATATTTGGTGGTTGTGTTGTTGGCCATTCTTATCTCCCCAACCAGATAGTCTGGATCAATAAGGATACAGAAAACCTTGACTGAATTAATATTAAAAAAAAAATTAAAAACTCAGACTATGTATTTAACAGGCACTCTATGAAGGGACAGCTTTTAGTTACTTTAAAACAAAATATTATAGTATCACTTTTAGTACTTATGAATTACTCCTGATAGAACAGCCCCACAACTATAAATCCAAAAAACAGACAATGAAATAGATAGCAAGAGCATCCATCATCAAGCTCATCTATTTGCTTCAAATAAGACTTTGCCAGCTTCCAGAATGAACAACAGTACTGTTCCAGGCCCATTTATTCCTGCCTTATTTAAGACTGCTAAGAAGGGTAACAATCAAACACCAGCTTTTTAAATCTGCTTAACAACTGCTTTTCATAAATACTATATAGTTAAATTGTTAGGCCAAATCAGTGACTCCCAACTAGGGTGTTGCAGCACTCTGGGATGCAGCACTCTTAGGTATGCAAACACCTACAAAGGATTCACATGATAAACCCAAAGATTTCAAATAGGAATCCTTAGTGTCAAAAACATTCTGACCTGCTGTGGTCTTTCAGCATTTTGCAACAAGAGAATCGCTCTTATTTTTCTCTGTCAAAAAAACCCCAAAACAAACCAACCAACCAAGTGAGCTAGCATTTTCCTGGGGATACCTTAAGCCTAATGAGAAGTACCATGTACCTAAAAAGATGTACAACCACAGGGCTAAACATAGGGATGGACATGATTCACACCCTAATTAAGCATTCAAATTTTATTTGACTAACAATAAGGCAAACAGGTAGCTAGTTCTCAACAGTACATAGTTTCTCCAAAACATTCTTAGTCAAACTGTACCTTGTATTGCCTATTATAAAAGGAAAAGAATTTTAAAAAAATCTTCAAAAAGTCCCAAATTTTAGTTATGTTTTCTCTTAATGGATTTTTATAAATATCTATTTTGTGAAAAATGACGGTGCACACTACGTGAGAAAACCTTATCCTAAAAGGTTGCTAGGAGCCAGAACAATTAATATTGCCATTGCTTCCCCATTTCTGGACCAGAGAGGAGCCTCTCAGCCAGATGACCTGGTCCTACACACTGGAGTAGGGGAATGCATGGCCCTGGCATGGAACAGGATACAAAGTGCTCTGGACCCCACATACCATCTGTCCACAAGGCTAGCAGCAGGCTCAACTCCCTGAGCCCAATGTTTTTGTTTTTCTGCTAGTTTCTTTTAGGAAGATTATATTTTCATCACACTGCCTCTTATAAAGAAGGTATGGGGGAATGGCAAATGTGAAAAAAAAAATATGGTATGTAACCTTTAAGGCATTTTGGAAAAAAACTAAAAACTGGAACAACATTTTAATTATGCTCCTCACTTACTTGCCATGTATAAACCAAGAATATAGAATTAAACAAACAAATAAATCTGTGTGCACAGATTTAATAATATTTAAATATTTAATTAAAATATTAAAATACATTTTAAAATGTAATAATTTAAGAATATTAATTTTTTTGTGGAGAAGTAGGAAGAATTCAGAACTTCATAATTTTAACTGAACCCCTCTCTCACAACACAACCATCACATAGTGGCAGAGAAGGAAGCAAGATACTCAAGAACTATCATAAAGAACAGTATATTTTCATTTTGAAGCTGGGCAGTTCCCCATGCTTTATAAACAAGCTCACAGCATTAGAGCCAACAAATAATACAACGCATCTCTAGAACAAGATATCAGTGTTTACCTAATATCAGTTGTGTCACAAAATATCCATCAATGCTTAACCACAACTCCTACCTTC
The DNA here is from genome assembly GCF_052110815.1 of Crocodylus siamensis. Classification (NCBI taxonomy): domain Eukaryota; kingdom Metazoa; phylum Chordata; order Crocodylia; family Crocodylidae; genus Crocodylus; species Crocodylus siamensis. The sequence goes on along the minus strand of NC_143395.1, from coordinate 340,035,817 downwards.
TGTGCCCCCCATCAAACCCTTCTGTTAACACATTTTTTTGGACACGATACAAGTCAAAGAGTTAAAATTTGCAAGTATGGATTGGTCTTCTTTGCAGTATGATGCAAATATACCCAACTACTGATTTGAAAAATACTGACAAACAGTGGTTCTTCCTCCTTTCAACCTCCCTATTTTATCAGACAATTGCCAGTGACTGCAAGACTAGACTGTTCTTCAGAAATGCCATGAAAAAGCACAAAGTCAGAGAGGCAGGGCTGGAAGGGACCTCCAAAAGTTCAGTCTGATCCCCAACCTGAGGCCAGATCATCCCTATTCAAACCATATCCTACAAACCCATAATCTAACCTAGGGTGAGGAAAATGTTGCCCTGAGGCCAGATCTGGCCCACCAAGGGATTCTATCCAGCCAGGGGCAGGTCTCTTGGCCCCAGTCAGCCTAGACACAGGGGACAGCCAGGGCCACGGTGCATCCAGCTGGTCCTGCCACCCTCGTGCACATGGCAGGGGCAGCAGGAGGACTCAGCCTCCCAGTAGCCTCTGTTGTGGTGACTCACTCTTTCCAGCTGCTGCCGCCAGTGTCTCCAGCTCCAGACCCAGGCTTCACTGCCAAGGCACCACAGCCACAGCCAAGCAGGCAGGGCTGGGACTGCTGGGCAGTGACCGTACAGGGCCAAGGCAGGGGGAATTCCTGCAATTTGCTCCCCCACCGCATGTCCCCACCCATGGAGCTGATGCCTGTCACAGGGAGGGGCAGGGAGCAGATTGTGGCTTTGCCCGGGGCCCCAACCCCTTGTTTCCACCTTGTGATCCCAGGCACTAATTCCTGCCTGCAGCCTCATCCCATCCACCTGGCCAAGTGCAACCTGCCCATGTGGGTCTAGGACTAGTCTCCATGAAGACCTCACCCACCTCCCTGCTCTGTCTGGTGACCCTGGCAGTGGGTGCCAGACGATATGAATTTCCCCCTTTCTCCCCTGCAAGAGCTTTCCAAAACTCCTTAAGTGACCCTCCAGCCCAAATAATTGCCCACCCTGAACTAAGTCAAACCTGAAGCAGCATAAAGACAAAGGTAAAGCAAGGGAACCACAGCAGCCAACATTCTGCTCCTGTAAAAGAAAGTTAATATATGCTCAAGAGATCCCAGAGAGAGGACCACACCCCTATGACAGAAAGCTGTCTTCTCTGACTTACCCACAGCAATCCACACACTCATAAACATAAACCTACAATTTATTATACCTGTGCCACAAAAGCCTATTCATTTGAGTGTTATAGGCAAGTGACAGGTTTTTGTTTTTTATTTACTCATACAGAAGATAGCAAGGAAACAGTAAGCAGGATCCAACATGTAAGCACTAGGAATGGGAGGGGGGGAAAAAAAAATCTCATATTCTGCTGTGGTCAAGGCAGGTTAAACTGAAATTCAAATCTAACTGGAGCTAAATTAACTGCCTCCGATGACCTACCAGGTACTCCAGCTGACTGCCTTAAATCTCCATACAGCCCAGATAGAGAAGTACCAATAAGGCTACTACTGCAGCAGCACCAATAGTGAATTCTGGATCATTTTCCAAAATCTGTGGCAACCTTGAGTCTCCAGAGTACAGATGACAGGTAACAGATAGAGAGAAAAGTCATTTCTAAAAACTTATGCTCTCTGCTGCACCTGTCACCAAGCAAAGAAAGAGCCACCCTACCAGGCTGCAGAAGGAACAGAGGCTGGAAGCTTTTAGCTCTCAAATGTCAACTTCCTCAGAAGTGACAACATCCTCTCTCTTGCATATGTCCCTACCTGCATGTAAACACCACATCTTTGCAGACAAGGTTCTTTGGGCAGATGTGATACTTTTTATTAGACCTACTAAATAGAAAAAATGTTCTTTGCAAGCTTTCTGGCACAAACACCTTTGCAGATGTTAATGGTTATGCATTAACATGTCAGGATAGACCTGCTATTTTTGGTTATGAAAGGTTGCAATGCTCCGCTCCCCGCTCTTTGCCCACCTTTTGTATTCCAATTACTCACTCCCCTCCATGCCCTTTGTGTGCCCTCCTTTCACAGCTTCTGAGCATGCAAACTCAAGAGCTCCTGAAAACTTGCCTTATCCCTATGTACTTGATGCAGTGAGTCTATATGCTGCATCTCTAGGCTGCCTTCTTTCAACAGTGCGTGGCCTCTCTCCTTACACTTTATTCTATGGGTCTATAACAGTGGTCTCCAACCTTTAAGTAGGAAATCCCCTTTGGCATGTAAAAGCAACCCAACATCTACCATGCGTCACCCCCCACCCAGCAGCTAGATCTGTGGGGAGGGGAAGATCAAGCCAGAGGGAGAAAAAATGATTTGGGGGCACACGTCCCCAGCAGGTAAATACCGCCCAGCTGGTGCTCCACCTAATTTAACCCCCTGCTCCTACCTTTGTGACACTGCCCCTCACTGCAAGGGCCTTGATCTAGCCCTCGCCCATTCCCTCCCCTACAGACTGACTGCTGGGGTGGGGTAAGCACCACACCAGTACTCAGCCCCCCACCCCAGCCTTGGATCGACTCAAGAGGCTCAGAGATCTACTGGTGGCTTGGGATCCACTGGTTAGTGATCACTGGGCTACAGGCTGCACCTGTGCTGCCATCTTCCAGCCATGACAGCAGCTGAAGGTTCTCAAAGACACCACCAAGAGGCGTCTGCCGGCAGAGAGGGGAGCACTGCTTGGGGCCAGACTGTGCAACGCCCCAAAAACTGGAGGCCGGACGGTGGCAGGGAAGGAGGCACGCCCTGGCTACTTTACAGGCATCGCGGCCCGGGCCCAGGGCGGGGCGGTGCTATTGATTCCCGCCCCGCCCCCCCAGCATTGGGGGGGGGGGGGAAGGGGTGCAGCGCCACAGCCCCAGTTCGCGCAGCCGCGGCGCAAAGAAAGCTCCAGCGTGACACTGTTTACACAGCGCGAGGCTCCCCGCGGGCGGGGCTAGAGAAGGTGCCAGAAGGAGACAAGCCCCCGCGCCCTTCCCCAGGAGCAGCCGCCGGGAGGGGCCCCAAGACCCCACTCACAACCACCCCCAGCCCCGGTACCTGGCGGCGGCAGCGGCTCCCTACTGCGCTTTCCTTTAACCTGGGCCCGGGCCACGGCAGCGGCTCCTCCGCTCCAGCTGCATCAGTAACAACGGACCGCAGCCCCGCCTTCCCGCGTAGGCCTCGCGCCTTTTCCGCGCGCCGCCCCCCTGTTTACTTCACGGCAAAGGAAGCTACACACCGCGGCCAAAATGGCGGCGGCAGCGGCTTTCCCCCGACGCCGCGCCCAGAGCAGGAGAGGGCGGTGCCTCGGTTTCTACCCCTGTGCGGCGGGCCGGTGCTTACATAAGTGCTGGGGCGGCGGCCGCCTTGTCCCTCCCCGCCCCGTCACGTCACCTGGTTCGGGCCGCGGCTATTGGTCAGCAGGCGCGAGGGCCGTCGCTAGGTTTCAGAGTGAACGTCCCAGGGCGGTTGGTGGCCCCTCCCCAGTGCGCTCGCTGAAGGCAGCAGGCGCCCGAGACGCGCCAGTTCTCCCAGCAGAGCAGCAGCCAGGAGCGAAATAAACCTGGCCAAGCCCCCCCCCCCCACCCTTTTTTTTAAAGGGACTCGTAATTGCCTACCTACTCTGCTTTGTCGGTAAAGAGGGACTAATTGCACCCCTATTCATACCCCAGACCATGAGAGGTGCGTGGGTGAAAGAAGCCACATAAAGACGAAGGAGCCCTTCTGCAGCCTTGCTCAGGCGTGAAGAGAATAGCACAGCCCCAATCCTTCCCATTTGATGGCAGCGAGTTGCTAAAATTAAGCTGGAAAAAAAAGAGCTGAAAGCCAAAAATACAGCTTCAGAGGACTGGTTGAATGCCTGCATCAGCCCCAGAAAGTGATTCGATGGAAACAACAGTATGGGTGTTTTCCTTGCTGCGGTTCAGTCCTTACTGAGACTTCAGGACAAGGAGCAAACTGCTGATTTCTGGCAGCAGTGTCTTGCCACTGCTTTGGGTGAGACCCGTGGCCGCTTGAGGTCAGGAAGGAATTTTACCCCACGTTCAGATTGGTGTGGATTGTGGGCTGGTCTTGCCTTCCTCCGTAGCAGGGCTGGGACTCGGTTCCTGGGATCTTTCAAGGGCTTTGTAACCTCTTCTGCCACATTAGGACACTGGCCACCACATCCCCGTGCTTTACCTGTGGCAGATTACAGCGCTCTGTCCTGTGTTTGCGCCAGGGTAGCCCGTGTAGTCTGGCTAAGAGATTAGACATAATGTACATTCCAGCAGCCAAATCCTTAGCACCAGGAGCTGACGAAACACAGCAAAGGTGGCGATGTTTCAACTGCCTACGCACCCGAGTTGGACACTCCAAGGAACTAATGAGGGAGTAGGACTATATCACTGGTTCAACCACCTGCAACTGCGGCATAGAGCCTGGGACTTTGCAACACCTGCTGCTCAAAGGCACATGTACAATAAATAAGCACAAGCATGTGTAACAAAACAGTCAAATGTCGTAGAAACTCAAGAAAGAGAAATTAGATAATGGCTGTGTCTAGGATGTTTTGGATATGGATGTTCCTGGCTCAGGCAACACAGTAATTTAAAGTACTTCACATGTATCTTAACTTCTTTCAGTGCACTGGGGTAGACAAAATTCCCACATTTATTGCCCTTCAGTGACTTCTAACCACAAATGTTTACAAGGAAAGATGATGCACTTTTTTCATCATCCTGTTTTCTACAAATGCCGTGTGAAATGTATAAGTGATGCTAATCCTTTGGAGCTCATTTGCCACCACCAGCAAAGGTTTTTGCTACTGGCACCTAGGCATGCCAATACAAGCGAGATGCAGACACAGCTGAGGTATGCTAAGCAAAGAGATCTGATCCCCCCGATTGATATCACTGTGCTGACTACAGCTTGTAGTTGGTGTGTCTGCACAAGATGCTTAATGAGCAGTAGGCTAATTCTACTGCACAATAGAGCATCATAACAAAAACCATGCTAATGCACAGAGGAATTAGTCTGCTGCACATTAAGTGTCACAGAAAGAGCGTGCACTGTTGCTAGTACACTTTAGCTCCGGCTACTGTAGATTTGTGTAGTACCTCAGAGGTACTAAACTTAATGCATAGCAATGGTCCATTAATGCACTTGTAGACGTGACCAGTGTACATGCAACCACACTAGCAAAGCTGTGCTTTTACCAGTCTAACATACTGTGCTGGTACCAGGTGTGTGCCTAGTTTTGCAGAGGTAACTGTATTCCAATTACAGCCCCAAAGCTTGGATGATCAATGAGAAAAATCACACTTCTGACCAACAATGTAATAAATAACAAGTGTTGACCATTAAAAAATTAATAAATAACCCATCTTTTTTTGGGTTACTTCTTTACTGATTATGGGAAGTCTAAGTTAAAGAATAAACCTATACTATGTGACCATGAATAGGCGTAGCAAGATCTATTGATTTGTAAAACTACCCTTTGAGGAAACAAACTGTGTATAATTTCCCCATTGTCTATTTCATCACTATTAAACACATCATACTTGACAGGTCTGAGGTTGTGGTTCAAAAACTCCCATGTACATGTGCAGCACTGATGTAAGGACACATTGCCTTATTTCCAGAGTTTAGTGGGTATAGATCAGGAGTGAGAGAATATGGATGGGAATGGGTGTGTTGTAGAGCAATGCTCCCTGGTTTGGCAGTGTACATATGTCCGTAGACTTACTTATATTACCAAAACAGGCTTATAGCTCCATAGTATTACTGTCACTGGTAATCTTGAGGTGCAAAACACACATCACCTTTGTGCTGCTACAATTTTATGGAAGCAAACAGACATCCATGTTCTTTGTCATGCCAAACGCCCGCATTTTTGGCCACAATAAAAAGAAGTAATAGTTTATGCTTTTGTTTGCAGCAGATGTCTCTTGGCTTTGAGGCAGGAGACCCTGGGTAGTCTGGAGCTGCCCACACTCTCCAGCTGCCCTGGGCAGAAACTTTCAGGGCTTGAGAGGCCAGGTCATGCATGTCCCAGGTATTCCTGCACAAGATTGGGCCCCTCAAACTCCTGAAGTGTTTGCTTGGCTTTCCCCACTTGCAGAGACATGCCCTGGAGATTCCCAGGGGCATGTCTGTGTAAGTGGGGAACACATTACCTGTTGTTCCACAGGATCAATGGGTGGGACGACAGATGACATGCATTTTGCCCAATGAAACAGATTAACTATGGTGGGATATGTCCTGGCACAGCTGATCAACCTATATCCTTGGTGAAGGGGTAGAACAAGTACACATTCACTGTTTTTTCGTAGTAGACAGTGCACCCATTTGGAGTCAAGGGAGAGGAGCAGAGAAACTAGGGCAGGAGAGAGAAGCAATGAAGCCTGCGAAAGTTACAAGCAATGGAAAATACAGCTGGAAAGGAAAAAAATTGATCTTGTCTGTCCTGTTCTGTGTGAAATAAGAAGCCTTGTTATTGGTGGATATTGAATATCTTCTTTGCTTACAGAAAATGAGTCAGTTAGCCTGCATTTGTGGAACAAGGGATAGCTGGGGGGACTGGCCAAGTTTGCTGATGACACCAAACTTTGGGGCAAAGCATCCACGCCAGAAGATAGGCGGGTGATCCAGGCTGACCTGGACAAGCTCAGCAAATGGGCAGACGAGAACCTCATGGTGTTTAACACCGATAAATGCAAGGTTCTCCACCTTGGGAGGAAAAACCTGCAGCATTCTTATAGGCTCGGCAGTGCTACATTGGATAGCACTACAGAAGAAAAAGACTTGGGGGTCATCATTGACCACAAGATGAACATGAGCCTGCAATGCGATGCTGCGGCTAGTAAAGCGACCAAAATGCTGGCGTGCATCCATAGATGCTTCTCGAGCAAATCCCGGGACGTCATTCTCCCCTTGTACTCGGCCTTGGTGAGGCCGCAGCTGGAGTACTGCATCCAGTTTTGGGCTCCACAATTCAAAAAGGATGTGGAAAAGCTTGAGAGAGTCCAGGGGAGAGCCACGCGCATGATCAGAGGTCAGGAAAACAGATCTTACGATGACAGGCTGAGAGACATGGGACTCTTTAGCCTGGAAAAGCGCAGGCTGAGGGGTGATCTGATGGCCACCTATAAGTTTATCAGGGGTGACCACCAGGATCTGGGGGAATGTCTGTTCACCAGAGCGCCCCAAGGGATGACGAGGTCTAACAGTCACAAACTCCTACAAGACCGTTTCAGGCTGGACATAAGGAAGAATTTCTTTACTGTCCGAGCCCCCAAGGTCTGGAACAGTCTGCCAGCGGAGGTGGTTCAAGCACCTACATTGAACACCTTCAAGAGTAAATTGGATGCTTATCTTGCTGGGATCCTATGACCCCAGCTGACTTCCTGCCCTTTGGGCAGGGGGCTGGACTCGATGATCTCCCGAGGTCCCTTCCAGCCCTAATGTCTATGAAATCTATGAAAGTCTATGAAATCTCAGTGGGTCCAGTTGAAAGTATTTGGCAAATCTGTCAAATAGTTCCCCTAAACATTTGGTGACCAGGCTGCCTTACTCTTATCTATTTGTTCCCCTTTCATAAATATGAGGTACTGAAAGTTGATTAAAAATATAGGACTTGGAAATGCAACTTTTACTCTTCTCAGACCAGGGCAGTAAAAGCTTGGGAGCTATCGGATGTGCTACAGAAAATGACAAAAGATAGGAGCCACCAACAGCCAGCACAGATTATGGAAATGAATAAAGTATGAATGATATTGATAAACATTATGCCACCAAAACCAGAAGTATTCAATCGTGTACAGTACAGAAATGGCTGCTTTAATTTGTGTTAAGAATGTGCATCACATTTACATGAATAAATAAAAACTAAAATACACCTGTATATAAAGTTAAAGAGCTGCTCTTTAGAAAAGTAGAGAAAAGAAATTATAGAAAGGATTTGTAAAAAGCATAGAAGGATGATAAAAAAATTGTATGCATCTTAATTGGCTTTTTAGGGCACTTTGCAGCATCCTATGCTTTGAGCTATTCTGTGAATAAGATGAATCATATCTAATTCTATATTTTTTTCTAAGCAAACTTTGCTGTGTTTTTCAGGGGACTGGATTTTCTGTGGATTTAAGATTTGGTAAAATCTGAGTTATTTTTTCCACGACATATTCTATTCCAAGGAAGGAAAGCAATAAAAAATACCCACTGTTAAAATTTTATAATCTTTATAGAGCTCAGTCCTTTCTTAATTTGGAATTATTAGAATATTACTAGTATTCAATCAACTACAAACAGATTTTAGGGAATATTAAATACTTTAGATATCTGAATACTAGAACAAATGTTAGATATTTGTAATATGGCAGTTTTCATTAAATCAACCCCAAATGGTTAGACAAGCCACCAGTTTGTATAAATGAATTATGTAACATTTTCAGATTAATTGCTTTATGCATTTTGAGTGCTTTAAAATTAATTTTAAAATAATGGCATGTTACCAAAGGAGCTGAATCAGAAATATACGTAGGGGGATATAGTAAAATGTCAGATTACCACAATGCCTGCTTTATTTAACATGTTTCCCAATGAAACTGAAAAACATAGCCCAGAAACCAAGGTAATTTGAACAAACATGACGTTGCTAAAGGGAATCTTATTTCAGATAAACGCATGCTTTAAGCCACACAGTGCTGTAACTCTGGGATTCTATAGATGTTTCTCTTCCTTTCAGCTCTGCCTTGCTGTCACAGGGTAGCCTCCAGAAGGTGCCTGCTTGAGCCTACGGCCCCCTTGTCTGGTGTCCGAGTACCCCTTGAAGCCAGTCCAGGCTTGGCATCTACAGCAAGGGGGTAACTTGATCTTTTTCTCACTCCAAATCATATAATCATATACAGGCAGTCCTTGGACTTACGACACAATTGGTTCCTGAAAACCCCGTTGTAAGTTGAAACGTTGCAACTCGGAACCAATTTTCTCATAAGAAACAATGTTATAAATGGGGGATTGGTTCCTGAACCAAGGCCTGATGCCCTATTTTCACCAAAAATACCCAAGAATTTTGTACTCAATCAGTTATAGATGAGTAATATAGCTACATTAATGTATTTATATTGTAAATAGCAATCATATGGATTTGGAAGGGCTTTGTTGAGGTGACTTTGCTGGACTTTTTGAAGGGCTCTTGATTGGACTTTTTGCAGAGTTCTCGGCTGGAGTCTTCTCAGGAGTCTTGGCTGCAGGTTTTTTCGGACTCTTGTCTGCTTTCTCAAAGGAAGTGTCCAAGCAAGTTTGGACAGATGTTCTCCAGGGAGATGGGCGGTGCAGTGAACTTGTTCGCTGGCGTGGCATCGCATCAGATCAAGCATTGTAAGTTGAAACTGACATACTAAAGTTGAAACAGGGTGTCAATTTAGAAACGTTGTAAGTGCAAAACATTGTAACTTGAAACATTGCAAGTCGAGGACTGCCTGTATTTGTACCTGTGCTCTGGGGGTGGAGGAGGGTGGCGCTTTAATTAGAGCAGCTCTGAGAGCTGCTCTAATTAAAGCTCTGCAGCATCTCCTGTATCAGCATCCCTGCACTTCAAAATGGTAGTGAGGGCACTTGAACTAAAGCTTGTTCAACGATTTTTAGTTCAAGCACCCCTACCGCCATTTTTAAGTGTGGGGATGTAGATACATGAGATGCAGAGGCTAGCTGGAGCATGGTAATTATTATGGTCCAGCAGACTTGATTAATCAAATCTTGATCAATCAAGTCTGCTCTGATTGCTATAATTACAATCCCGGGTCATTTATAGGCACCCATAGAAAATTAGGGTTGGAAGGGACCTCAGGAGGTCATCTAGCTGAACCCCCTGCTCAAAGCAGGACCATCCCTAATTAGGTCATCCCAGCCAAGGCTTTGTCTAGCCAGTTATTAAAAACCTCCAAGGATGGAGATTCAGAGGTTTTGGCCTTTTGGTTTCTCACCTTCCCTGGCTCTCCATGTCCCTGACTCCAGAAGCAAACATCCAATTCTGCCCAAGAGGTGGACTTCTCCTGCTGTTGGGGTGACCCAGTGGAATGCACAGTTCTAAGCAGCACAGAAGACTGTCTTCAGTAAAGGCATTTGCTAGGGCAAAAGCCAGCCCGCCAGACATTCTTGGTCTCCTCCATTGGCATTAAGTAGTCCCTCTGTCCCAATCCCATCTGAACAATCCTGAACACCCAAGGATACTCAGCTGTTTCCATTTCAGTCTCTCCAGCTCCCCAAAGCTTTTCTGCTTATCTCAGTCCCCACACACTTCTGCCCAGGAGTGGCCAGCTAGCTTTCCAATTGTCAAGTTTATCTTCCCTTAGGCATCTCACTGTTGTTGACATGACAACAAAGCCATTCAAAACTGCACATAACCATACAGGGTGGGGACTGGGATGGTGTGGATGCTAAGGCACACAGCTACAAGGTTGCAAGTTTCAGGTTTGCAAAAGCACTCACAGAATGGCCCTGCCACATTCCAATGAATCTGTGAAACCTTATCACAAGGACACGAAAAAGGAAGGAAGGCTAGATTTGGCACTTAACCCTTCATTCTCTGTGCACAGGCTAAAGTAGTAAACTGAATTACGCTATACTATAACAACATTAACACAGAAATAACCCAATAAAATCCACAGTCTGTGACGTGTACAGCTAACTCCTGAACTGGGGCACACAATCCTCTGGACTTCTTTGTTCTGACCAGGTTGCCCAGCCTCAGAAATTTACTGATGTCTATGAGCCACTTCTTGTGTCTGTTTGGAGAACAACCTGTCTGAAGGTCAATTCTAAATGAAAACTAGAAAACTTGGAATTGTGTGCGTGTATTGGAGTGGCTTAAAAAGAAAACATGCATCAAGTGAAACCTAATATTTTAATGTTCATAAAGTAATATCTTCCTATGATTATAACAACTATGCAAAGGAAACAAAAACTGTGATAATTTCTAGGTGTACACCACATTCGTACCTGTGAAATCTCATTCTCAGACACAATCTTAGCAGCATTATTCAAAAGAGACACAAATTTGGCTGTTAGAACAAGATACTTCTATTCTGTGTGGATTCAAATGCATCATAAAGTTACTTTTAGATGTAGGCTTACTTTGATGTGACCTACTGTTGTGTTCATATCGGACATCTGAGATGGCAGTCTAAGGTTGAAAACCAATGCCACTTTTCCAAATTTAATGGTGGCACAAAGTGAAAGCAAAAAGCCATCCCTAACCTTTGTAACACCACAATGTGGTCATGACAAAAGGTGGTAATCATTTGTGACTTGCAGCAGATGCTTATTTGCTTTATGGTGGAAGAGTGTGGGTGGCTCTGGAGTTGCCCACACTGTCCAGCCTCCCCAGCCATGTGCTCCAAGCCCTTGAGAGGCCAATCTTGGACACTCTGGGAATTCCTGGGCAGGACTGGGCCCCTAAAGTCCTGGGAGTGCCTGTCCAACTTTCTCTGCTTACAGAGAGGCACCCTCCAGGGTGTTGGTGAAAATTCAGTGGGCAGGACAATGGGAGCTGTGTTTTGCACAGTGAGGTAGATCAGCTGTCAGGACACATCCCAGCACAGGTGATCCATTCAAATCTGGTGATGTCTGTTTCTACCCTTATTTCTGTTTTTCATTTCTAATAGTTGTCGATAGGTAGTATATTAATTTTAAATTAACAAACATTATTATACTTAGGGAAATTACTAACTCAGAGAGCAGCTGAGAAAAATTAATTAGATTGGATATCAGGAAAAACATCTTAACTGTTAGAACAATGAGTGAGGTTACTGGTTTTCTCTGAAAAAAACATCCCCAATTTTCAGATTTAAAAAATTAACGCGAAATCCAAAATTTTCCATGATTAAAATAAATCATCACTAATATTTATCTAACTATAATTATAAATATTATTGTGTGTGTGTGTGTGTGTGTGTGTGTGTGTGTGTGTGTGTGTAAATAGATAGATATAGATTCAGAGATGTTTGGGTTGAAGGGACCTTAGCAGATTGAGTCCGACCTCCTCCCCTGGGCAGGAAAGAGCACTGGGTAGGTGCGTGTCTAGCCTCCACTTAAGGAACCCCAAGGTAGGGGAGAGCACCACATCCCTTGGAAGCCCATTCTAGATTCTGGCAACCCTTACTAAACAAGTTCTTTCTGATGTCTAACCTAAATCTGCTCTCCGTCAGTTAGTGGGCGTTATTCCTAGTTACTCTACAACCCTCCCCAATAAATTTTTAGATGGCCACAAGATCACCTCTCAGCCTTCCCTAGAAGAGGCTGAAGAAATGCAGGGCACTCAGTCTTTCCCCATAGGGCTTTGCCTACAGGCCCCTAACCATATGGGTGGCCCTCCTTTGAACCCTCTCGAGGTTGTCCACATCCCTTTTGAAGTGTGGTGCCCAAACTCAATGCAATACTTCATCTGTGGCTTGACCAATACCGTATAAAGGGGAAGTATCACCTCCCTGGACCTGTTTGTCATGCACCTGCTAATGCATGATAAAGTGCAGTTAGTTTTACTGATTGCTTAGCCACATTGATGACTCTGAGATCCCTTTCCACTGCTGTGCTATTGAGGTCATCCCCCAGCCTGTAAACGTGCTGGTGTTTCCTTCTCCCTAGGTGCAGCACCTGGCATTTGTTCTTCTTGAACTGTATCCTATTCTGTTCCACCCTCTTTTCCAACCTGTCCAGATCTGCCTGGATTCGTTCTCTACCCTCTGGGTGTTACGTTTACCCCATAATTTGGTATCACCTGCGAATTTGGACAGAGTGCTTTCCATGCTCTCATTCAAGGCACTGATGAAGACATGGAACAGCACCAGTTCAAGAACCAAGCCTTGTGGGACTCCACTGTCCACATTTTTCCAGGTTGATACCAACCCATCCACCACTACCCTTTGGGTGAGACCCCTAAGCCAATTTGCCACTCACCTGCCCGTGTAATCATCTGTCAGTGGTCTCCAAACTTTTTTTTACCCCATCAGTAAAAAATTTTTGAACACTCACTCCCAATATATTTATTTATTTATAAATGATATACATGTACTACTGCACTAATATATTATGTACATTATAAAATATACACAAAAATAGAAATTAATAAAGGATGAGATAAAGATGAAATAAACAATATTTTTAAAATAATTTTAAAATGTATTTATTAACGGTACAAAAACCTTTTTGCTCTCACTAAAAATGATTATTATTAATAATAATAATAATATAATTTTTAGTGAGAGCAATGTGATTGAATATGCTTCACTATTTTTGAAAATCTTGGTTTAACACTGTGATTTGAAGGTCTGATTCTAAGTTCAGTTTATTTTGATACTTGGTTTTAATGGCTGTCATAGCTGAAAAAGATACCTCGCAAAGATATGTAGATCCAAATGGAAGAAGTGCATCATTGGCTGCGCTTACTAAATCATGATACTCATTTTTCAATCCCATCCACCAATTATGCAAAGGTTTTTGTTGAAATTTGGCTAGTTAATTTCCATCTTCTCTGATGTCAATCAGTTGTTCTTGCAAACTAATTGGAAGGTGTTGCATTTCTATATTTTTAACAAATGGGTTCAAAACCCACTGAAACTCTTCATTTGGAAGATTTTTAAACAGGTTAGAAAATTCTGTTTCCAAGTTTTTAAAGTGTGCAGATATGAGAGTTTTTATAGGTGACACTTGCATTGTTTTTGTCAAAAAAAATCACATAACGATGGAAACATTTCCAAACATCCGTTTTCAAAATGCTCTCTCCATAGTACAAGTTTCTTTCAAAAAGCAGTTACTTTCTCACTCATTGTTAAAATGTCACCTTTACCTTGAAGGGACAGATTAAGTGTGTTTATTTTTTTAAAAATATCTGCTAGGTAGCATACTTCTGACAGCTACTTGCCATCACAGAAAAAGGTCAGCAAATTTGGAACACTTGTCTTTTTGTAAAAGAAAAATGCATAACCCATCTTTAAGTTTGACAACTCTTTTAAGCACTTTGCCATGAGATAACCAGCGAACCTCTGTGTGGTACGAAGGATTTTCATGGTCACTCCCCATCTCATTACAAAGTATTGTAAAGATTCTACTATATAAAGGTCTTGCTTTTATAAAATTAACCACATCAATGACATCCTGTAGCACTTTGTGCACTTCTAGCTCCAACTTCTTTGCTGCAATAGCTTCCCTATGAATGATGCAGTGAATGAATTTCACATGTGGTGCTCTCTCTGTAAGCTTACCCCGGAATCCTTTTTTTATTCCAGTCAAAGCAGCCGCTCCATCAGTGGTTACACTTGCACAGTGTTTCCATAAAACATTGTTTTTATTAAAGAAGTCATTTACTGTTGAGAATATATCTTCTCCAGTACATCTTTCCTTTAGTGGCTCACAAAAAAGTATTTCATTATTGAAACAGAATCTAGCAAATCCCATAAGCTGAGACATGTTAGAAACATCTGTACTTTCATTCAACTGTATAGCAAACCTCCCACACTGCAAAATTTGTTCTAATACTTGTTTCTTCAAATCTTCAGCAATGTTTTCTATGCATCTTCAAACAGTATTTGTTGACAAAGGAATGCATTTTAGTTTGTTGCCATATTGTTTTCCGTGTATTATTTCAGCCATTTTTACTGCGGCAGGAAGAACACGCATTTCCCTCAATGGTATGTGGCTTAATGTCTTTTGCTATTAAGTAAGAAACCTCAAAAGAGGCTTCTAAACATTTATCATTAAGTTTAGTGAAATTTTGTAAAGTACTGGATTGAGTATCGCATGACTTTAAATATTGCTGAAAAAATTGTAGAGGTTTGTCTTCATGTTCCGGGTGCTTAGTTTTTAAATGCCTTGCTAATTGTGATGGCTTCATACTATCATTAGTTAATATCTCAAGGCGAGGTTCATTGTTAACGATAGTGGATGTAAATCCATATTTCAAATAGTCTTCTTGATAATTTCAAATTTTTTGGATGACTTCTTGTCAGATCTGATTAGATCGTCATTGTTTTTACCTTGTAATGTGGCTGATGAAGAGCTTGTACTATCAGTAGGAGAAGTGTCAGCTCTGCCATTTTCTTGTTGTTCGCTTCTGCTCGCACTATTGGTATTATCTTCAATCCGTGGTTTCTTTGCAGGAATCTTTTTAAGCCACTTGTCCATTTTGTGAGGGTTAGTTTAGTTAAAACTAGATTTATTATCTGTAAATCCACTTAACCGGGCACACGTAAACTGCAATATGTTGCAATACGCTGAAAGTGAATGAACAAGTGAGGGCGCCACTGTCAACCCCTCTGCTTTGTGGAACTCCCACTCTTCCCTCAGGATACCTCGTGTACCATACGTGATATGTGACTGTCTGACATATGGACCGAGTGAGGGCGCCAGCGTCAATCCATATATTAAATATTAGTAAAGCTTAATTTCTTTCTTATTTTTTTAGATAAAAAATAAATATAAATAGAAGTTCTACTATTTTCTTCCACACCTCAGTGGATCATCTTGCGCACCCCCTGGGGTGTGCGCACTCCACTTTGGAGACCACTGATCTATGTCACAGTCACTCAGTTTATCTGTGAGAATAGGATGAGATACTGTCTTGAAGGCCTTCTTAAAATCCAGGTAGATGACATCTACCGGGATTTTGGCATCTAAGCATTTTGTGATCTGGTCATAAAAAGAAACAAGGTTAGTCAGGTAGGATCTACCTGCTATGAATCCGTGCTGGTTGCCCTTTAGCATTACTTTCCCCACTGGACTCCCACAAATGTGATCCTTAATAATTTTTTCAAAGGTTTTCCTGAGGATAGAGGTGAGATTAACCAGTCTATAGTTACCCGGATCCTCCTTCCTTCCCTTCTTGAAAATAGGGACATTGGCCCTTTTCCAGTCCTCTGGGACCTGACCTGAGCACCAAGAGTACTCGAACAGTTGTGCCAGGGACTCTGCTATGACACTGGTGAGTTCCTTTAGCACCCTTCTATATATAGTGGTGTTTCATTTTAATCATGGAAAAATGTGGATTTTGGGTTATTTTTAAATCTGAAAATAGGGGATTTTTTTTTTTTAATCAGAGAAAACCAGGATCCCTGCTGGTCACCATACCTTGGGTTAGGGAAGAATTTTACATCATGGTCAGATTGATATGGACTGTGGGTGTTTGTGCCTTCTTCTGTTGTGGGGACCCTGGCCCTCTATGTGGGATCTCTTGAGCATATACTGACAATTTCATAGAAGCAGGAAGTTGGCTGCTGTGGTTCCCCTGCTTTACTTGTGGCAGGTAAGGGCATTAGTTCTGTGTTGTCAGGGTCAATGGTTATCTTATGTAGAGTTTAGATGACAGTTTGTATAGGAATGATCCTACCTCAGGCAGGAGATTGGACTCACTAGATGACCTCTGGAGGTCTCTTCGAGCCCTACTGCTCTATGATTCTATGAAGTGTCAGCCAGAGTCAGGCAGAGTCACAATGATACATTGATGCTAACTCTGAGATCTTTGTGGGACATAGGAAATGACCACCACCAATGAGACTTTCAGCAACGTGCGATACAGAGAAAAACAATTCCATATATTTAATTATTTCAAATTGGGTTAACATCAAATGTCCTCCTGGCTGTCCATATAGAATATTAATTTTAGTCAAAATTTGTTTTCAGAATAACATCCCGGCTAAAATCTTAACATGTAATTACTTAACAGGTAATTACTTTTCCCCTTGATGTTTCAAGGGAGGGATGCATCTATAAGAGGATATATCTATTTGGTTACAGATGTCTGTCCAGTTTCCATTCCTAAGTGGTTATGTAAATGTTGCTGTGATCTGCAGATGTGTTCATTCAGAAATGTGATTTTTCAGTGGCAGTTATATGTACCTACTCTGCCAGGGAGCCCGAAATGTTTTTGTAAGGTACTTTGAAATATGTGGGTGAAATTTGTTCACCCACATGTAGAAGTGCTTTCACCTAAATGTAGAAGTGCAAAGTATTACTGCAATTGGAAATAAATAGCTATTATGCATACAGTATAAAGTACTGCCCTCTACTGAATGAGATAAGAACTGCTCTTAGTATTTTTTTCTTTCAACAAAAATCAAAACAGTGATTTTTTTAACTGAAAATTTCCATGAAAAATTAAAAGTTTTAAACAAAGAGTGGAAAACTGAAAGCTATAGGCAATAAATGGATCCTGGGAATTGTGGTTCAGGTGTCTCATTCTCAACTAAAGGCCAGTCTCTTGACTGAACTACACTTCCTGCAGAGCATCATTGGTGGTACAGTCTGCTTGGGAGGAAGGAGCCCCAGTGCTGCTCTCCTGGCTGCTGTTAGGAGGTTGCTTTACAATTCTAATGTAGGGCTGAAGTTTATAGTACATGTAGACACACTTTAGCTAATTTGAACCTCACTAGCTTGATTGCATGGAGATCACCCCAGTCTCAGGTATGCTTTTGTACTCCACGCTGAAGCCCTTGCTACCACTGCTATCAACAGTAGTTCAAAACTAGCTCACAACTATCAGCAGAAGCTGCAATTATACCACCAGATTGCAGTGCTGGCATATCCTTAGGTATGACTGAAAAGAGCAAGCAGGTAGAAACAGTATCTTTATCATGAAGATTTGACAATGTATTTTAAGCAGTGGATTTCTGATGCAAATAGTCTTGATCCTAAGCTATTATTACAATGTTTTATTAATATGTTCATTGATGTTGTTATACCAGCCTTTCAGTACTCCAGTCAGATTTCTAGGAATACCTTGCTCCAGCTCTTCCTATCACCAAGACCCAAAACAGGCTATAATTTTAAAAGGTTTATAACAAATCTGCCTTTCCTATGGTATTGGGTGAACCCGACTAGGGGTTGGAAACCTTTCACTAACAGCAGGCTGAACTGACACAGCTTGGTTCAAGACTGGCAGGAAGCAGTAGTGCTAGGTGGTTCATTCTCACGTAAAACTTAGTAATAGCAGGATATATAAACTTCCATGCTAATATAATTTTTGGCATGGTCTGTGGGCCAAATAAAACCTTTGCAGGCTGGATCTTGTCCACAGACAGTACATTGCTAGACCATGAATTAATCAATTGTCTCTCTGTGCAGATTGTTGTATGGTTACTCTTCTTCATCTGGCTCAGTTCAAATCATGAGAAACATCTATGAAAAAGAAAAGCAGGCGTAATAAACCAGATGATGCCACCCATCTACCACCTGTGCATTATACAGGATCACTAATGAAGCATGGACCAGACAGCACAACATAGTTTATGCTAATTAATTCAAGTTCTACCATTAACACAAAACAAATAATCCATGAAAAATACCTATAACACCAAGACACCACATGCTAGCTCACCATGTTCCCCAGGACAATCACTGTATTTCATATCTAGTCACAATAAGAATAGGTTTGGGTATTTGAGCAGTCAAATATTGATAAAAAATTGTAAACAATTGCAAATAGATCCAAATTATACACAGAAAAAGCACAAATTTTCCACTAAGAAAGGTGTCAAAAACAATTAAAAATCATATTTCTCTCAAGGAAACTACAAAAGAAAAGTGTTTGGGTTTTTTTTGTAAAATTGCTATAATCTTTGACTGGTCAATTAATTAACTTGCCAACCCTAGATAAGAAGGCATTCATCTTCAGTTCTTAATGCCTAGTGCAACAGAACCAAGCACCAAGTGTCCTGTCCCATCTGTACCTACATACTAATAGCCCATCTATCTACTTCTCCAAAGCTCAATAGAGCCATGCATTGGGAATGTCATCAGTAGAGTCATCCTGAACTGGGGTGGGCAATTATTTTGGCTAGAGGACTGCTTAAGGAGTTTTAGCGAGCTGTTGAGGGCCACAAGGATAGATCCTCCTTGACAGATGCCTCACTCCCTGGTTCCATCTTGGGCTAGAAATCCTGCCCCTAACTCCTGACTTTTGCCACTGGAAGTCCCTCCCCTTGCCTTGGAAGTACTTCTTATTTTATTTTATTTTTTTGGGGGGGGAGGCAGGGGTTGCCACCTTGAAACCAGAAAAAAAAAATCATAGTGTATCTAGAGGCTATTGCATAATAGCTCAAAATACTGTCCTAATTTTGTATAGTGGGGGGGTTAGGGGGTTTACGTGAAGGGTGTGTACTTGGGGAGTGTGTGTGTGTGTGGGGGGGGGTGGTAGGGCATTAAGCAGCACTTAATAATGTTTTTTAGTTAATGTGCATTAAGACAGGCTAGCACACATTTTCCTAGTACTTCACAGTGGATTTCATACACATTAACTAAAGTGTGTTAATACATGTGTAGATGCACCCGATGGGATTAAAGTGCTCTTCTATCCCAGGGCATGCTGAAAACAGGATCATGTCCATTTAAACCGTCCTAAACATTTGTTTAACCTGTACTTAATGATGGAGATTCCATAATCTCTTAGTAATCTGTTCCTGTGTTTGCATCAGCCTCAAAGTTAGGAAGTTCTTCCTAATATCCAACCTAAATCTGCCTTGTTCATTGCTACTTCTCCTGTCCTTAGTAATTTAGAAGGACTCTCGATTCTGCTTGTATGTGAAGACGGCTAGACACTACCCCCTCAATCTCCTCTTTTTCAGCCTAAATAATCCTGATTCTTCTAACATTTCCCAATATCTTGGAATTTGTGTTTATTATAGATTTCTAGATACTTTTTCACTCTCCTTTGGATTTTCCCCAACTTATCCACAATTTTCTAATGCTCAAAACTGAATATAGAATTCTAGGCGAGGCCTAATAAGAGTGGAAAAATCACCCCACATGACTTGCATGTGACACTCTTGTTAATACATCCAAGCATGCTATTAGCATTTTTTGCAACAATCATTGTTGACTCATACTCATCTTGTGATCCACCATAACCCCAAGGTCTTTTTTCTGCAGTACTATACGTAGCCAGTCATGTTATGTGTGTACATTTGATTATTCTTATGGGTTGTATTTTTTCATGGATTTGAACTTTTCTCTAGTTGTTCACGTCAAATCCTAATCCTGTCATTCACACATTTATTAAGTGTACATTCAATTTCATTCAAGTCATTAATGAAGATACCGAGCAGTTCCACACCCAGGACAATTCCACTTTATACATCCTCCCACTGTGACATTGAACTATTGATGAATATTTTTGAGCAATTATCCAGTTATGCACCCACTTTATAGTGTTTTAATCTAGGCTGTATTTCCTGAGGATACTTATGAGGACGTTGAAACAGTATCAGACATCTTACTAAGCTTGGAGTGCATCACATTCACTGCTCTTCCTTATCCACAGGGGCTGTCAACTAGTGGTGGGAAGGAACCAGGTTGGTTAAGTCTGATTCATGCTCGATAAATTTACCTTGGCTGTCCTGTATTACTAGGTCCTTATAAGTATATATTTGATAATATGCTCCAGTGATATTCCTTGGGCTTCCCCCTTTTTAAAGATGGCCAATGTATTTGCCCTTTTTCATTTTTCTGTGACTTCACCTGACCTCAAAGGCTCAATGAAAATAGCCAATGGTCTGCAGTTACTTCAGCTAAACTCTAAAATGAAACTCATCAGAATCTGCCAATTTGAAAATATTTTATTTACCTAATCTCTAATTTGTTCTTCCCCTACTCAAGCCTGAGTATACCCATCTCTGATGCTAACTGTGCTCATCCAATAGTTGACCTTTATTAGAGACTGAAATAAAAAAGTTAAACACTTCTGCCTTCTCTGCATCATCTATATTCCCCTCTACATTCTGTAAGAGTATTACATTTTTCTTCTCCTTCCTATTTCCAACGTATTCGTAGAATGCTATTTTGTTGTTTGTTTGCCCTTGCTAGCTATAGCCTCTGATTTTGTCTGTATACGCTCATTATAAACTCTGGCCCAAAAATATATTTATGCTAAAGCATTACTTCTGAGAAGGAATGTTTGGGGCCTAGCAGTCATTACATTTGTCCTGCTTTGCACATGAAATTAGTGTAACAAAATGTGGATGGCCACACATTCATACTTTGTCACACAGTAAAAATGGCTAATTCACCACAAAAATGGCATATATATGACAGACGTGGCTGTTTCAAAGGTGCAGAGAAAAGCAACTAAAACAATAAGGTGCCTGGAGCAGTTCCCATATCAGGACAGACTAAAAGAGCCACGCGCATGATCAGAGGTCAGGAAAACAGACCTTACGACGACAGGCTGAGAGGCACAGGGCTATTTAACCTGGAAAAGCATAGGCTCAGGAGTGATCTAATGGCCACCTATAAGTTTATCAGGGGTGACCACCAGGATCTGGGGGAGCGTTTGTTCACCACAGCGCCCCCAGGGATGACGAGGTCGAACGGTCATAAACTACTGCAAGACCGTTTCAGGCTGGACATAAGGAAGAATTTCTTTACTGTCCGAGCCCCCAAGGTCTGGAACAGCCTGCCATTGGAGGTGGTTCAAGCACCTACGTTGAACACCTTCAAGAATAAATTGGATGCTTATCTTGCTGGGATCCTATGACCCCAGCTGACTTCCTGTCCTTTGGGTGGGGGGCTGGACTCCATGATCTTCCGAGGTCCCTTCCAGCCCTAATGTCTATGAAAACTATGAAATCTATGAAAAAGGCTGGGAGATTCCGCAGTTTGGAAAGGAGAAAGCTGAGGGGGAATATGATAAAGGTCTTTGAAATCATGAAGGGTGTGGACCAAGTGAACAGGGAATTGTTGTTCAGCAAGTCTCAGAATAGTAGAACAAGGAGGCATCCACTGAAATTAGTAGGTGAGATTTAAAACTAACAAGAGAAAGTACTTTTTATGCAAGGCAGTTAATTCCCTGAAGGGAGTGAAATAGCAGCCCCCCACCCACCCTCTGGTGGGACAGCATGCCTTTTATGGCAACTCTGTTCTGCTCCAGCCAGAAGTGCTCTGTTTTGAAGTGCTGCAAACTTTGTAGTACTACAAAAAGAACACCTGCCAGTGCCCTGTCTTCACACACATCTAACACTCTGAAAACATCAGTTTCAGGAAATTAGTGGCTAGTGTCATACCTCCCTTTGTTAGCAAGATCATTAAAAGCTAGCCAACGCCACCCAGCAACTCATTGAGCTAAAGCTAATGTTTTAGACCTAGCACACTCTGGTTTCAGCCCAGGACATGGAACTTTTTTGGCACTGGTGGATGATTTTTTTCCTACTAATTGGCAGAGGACAGACATCCATGCCAATTCTCCTGAACCACTGTTCAGTATTCAACACTGCTTATTAACAATTACTGCTCTCTCACCTGAGAGGTGGCAGAAGTCCAAGACACAGTCCTAAAATGGTTTAAATCTCTCTGGAGAAATTTATCCTATGAGTATTGGTAGAGAACCTTGCTCCAGAAAGTCTCTCCACTTATGGCACTGAAGGTTATAGGGATAGTGTCCCATCTTATTATAACTTGCTGCAATGGTTCTGCACTAGGTCTTTGGCCACATTTTTTGTTACTGCCATTTTTGCTGGCAGAACCTGAATAGCACTCTAGAAGACTTTCTAATTAAAGAAATGATCAGTATGAAAATGTTTTTGAAGTGGTGGCTCAGTGAAAAAAGCACAGACCATTTATTCTGGCTGAATAATTTTATTTGTTTTATAAAAGCTGGGCAGCATTCACATGCTAAGCAACACGCTTAAATGGTAGGGTCAAAGAGTAAACAATAATTATTATAATGTGCTCCACTCACCTTTTAATGTCTGCCAGTTTCAGAGGCTCTCTTACAACAATGACGGTAGTAATTTCAGATACTAGCAATAAAAATGACTGGAGTCAGCTACTGATTATCTTCCATCAGCAAACACTGCCTCCGCACCAAATAATTTTAAGACTCAGTACCAGAAAAAAAAAGCATTACATACCAGTCTCATCGTGCTTAAAACTGTATGCTCAAGTACAGGCTTGGCAGAACATAGCTGCTTAGTTTCATGTCTTAGTTTGTCAATGAGTATTTTTCTTAAGGCTGAATGATGGAAGTTATAATAAAGTAAGTTGCTCTTCACTACTGGGTACCCCTTTCCCCATTTTGGTGCTCCCTCACCATCTAATTGTTTATGGCTGTGTTCCTCCCACTTCCGTTTGTGTGGGAAGTTCTGCTTCCCAACACTTGGATCAGTGTCACACAGCATAGGGTCATTGCTTAACTTTTTCCAAACTGTTGTGCCCATTGCATCTGTGCCTGAACCTGGTAGAATTTATTTTTTTCTTTCCATTTCCCAACTTTTTCAAGGGCTCTGGACACATCAGGAAAACTGAATCTCTAGTGCAGGCTGTCTTCTCACAGTCTTCCAGCCAGGTCTTAGCCATTGGCATACACTGAGTGGCATGTTTTGATTGAGTTACATGAAGCCAGCAATTTCTGGATTGCTTGCAGCTCTTACCACTCCAGGCTGTAATATTATCAGCAATCTTAAGATAAACAAAATAATTTGGTCAGAACCTTGATTAGACCCTGCAGGAAAATGTTTAAATGATTCAGAGAAGGAAACTTGATGTGAAGTTCTTGGGGCCCTTCATGGAGATACAGAAGTCTTCTGCTGACCCATCTTGATAGTACTAGAATCTCATGCTGTTATTTCTGCCAACCCACTAGCTGAAGCAAATCCTGCAAAAAATACCATATAAACCAAGGGGGAGAATATATTTTACCTAAGAGTGGCAAGTCTGGGCACAGAACAGATTACTGAAAATCATCATAGACTAAAACTTATACTTTGTTTTTATTGTAGTTAATAGTATGAACAGTCTGCCTTCAAAATGTAGCTGAATTAAATCTTTTAGGTGCTGCTGTCTTAGATTGCATTAGGGACTTTGCCTGTGATCAAGGTGCAGAATTGGGAGCAAAAAGACCTTTGCCTGTGTCACAGACTTGGTATATTACTTGGGGCAATTCCTTTGACCTTTGTGCCTTTTCTCATCCATTATGTGTAAAAATAATATTTACCACAGGGATAAAAAAGTTAAAAAAATTAAGTTAAAATGCTTTGGATATCCTCAGATGAAAGTACCTGACCAGTGAGCAAACACAACATTCAGTAAGTGACACTCTTACCTGAGTTATTACTGAACCAATAACTCAGGGTCATGTTTGCAGAGAGAGCAGATAGATGCAGGAATGAAGTGATTCCGTGTTATCCATAGATCAGTTTGTATAGTACTTCAAGTTTAAGTGGCTGTTATGACTGAACTGAATTTATGCAAATCAAAGCCAAAAGAACACCTTTAAAATGTGCATCACATACACAATACTTAACTAACTTTCAGATTTTAAGCTGTTACTTGCACTTTTTCACATTTTACTGAATACTTAAAGCAGAGGTTAATATATACTGAAAAATACAAAATGCAGCAAGTATGCATTTGTGTAGACTGAATAACAGTTAGGAATAGCCTAAGGAAACTAGCAGTCTGCTATCTTGATTTACAAAGGAAGTTTCCTCTTTTTATTGACAATGACACAATTTAAATGATCTATTTCACTTGTCTCTCTCTTTGATGTCGTTTAATTTGTCAATAGGAATTAGCTGCAGCTAAATACAGGGTCTTCATAAAGTCCTTGTGCACTTTTAAACTTGAATAACTTAGGTTGTGCACAAGGACTTTATGAAGACCCTGTATACTAAGAACTCAGGGGGTCTTTTACATTGTTCTTCATTTTCATTCTAGAGAGCAGCTATTTTAATAAGCTGGAATACAAATGTGTCAATAAAATGTACATACCTAACACTCAAAACATCGAAATGATTCAACTATCTTTGAAAGCAAGTTTTATATTCAAGAAGGCAAAATTTTTGAAATTTCACAGGCTTTTGTTTTGCTTCCGTCATTTTATTTATGCCACTGAATTAATATCCACTGGTTTTAGTTTTCACCTTTTCATTTTTCCCAGTCTATTTTAGTTTCCCAAAATATCTTCAGCTTTTGGAAAGGTTGATGGCCAAACCAAAAAACTAAACAAACCAAAACATTCACACACCCACACACATACATACAAAAATGAAACAGAATAAAAACACCATAGCTGACACATGCAGCGCTGCTTGTAGAGTATCCTGGATTTAGAAAAGAGTACAATCACATCCAGGGATAAACTGGAATGGAAACTAGGATAACTACATACCTACATATGATAATTATATACCTGCATTTATTTGTTTGCCTATACTTCCTCCTATAATAATATAGGACAATTATACCTAGAACTCCAGCATTAATCCAAGAAAATAATTTGTGAAATGTATGGTATGTCTCTATGTAACAGTTCAAGCTAACTCTAGAGCTCATTAGCAGAGCTGTACAGACTTCATAGACATTAGGGGCTGGAAGGGATCTCGTGAGACCTTTGAGTCCAGGCCCCCTACCTTAGGCAGGAAATCAGCTGAGGTCAAATGATCCCAGCAAGATATGTATCCAAACACCTTTTGAATGAATCCAGTGTAGGTACTTGCACCAGATGTCTGAGACATGATGACTAGGTGAACTTTGTGAGGTACCTTCCAGCCCTTCTTTCCTATGATTCTGAGATATTTTTGTTTTGGTGACAAACTATTACAAAAAACCCATGTCACGTGAACCTGAAATGTATATTTTTCCACATGAACTGGGAAATCAACACAAATCTAAATTACACAAATATTTTAGCTTGTCTAAATTTTAAGTTTTTGGCAACTGCTATTCAGAGGATTTGACATGAATTTACAAATAGTTGCCATCAAAGAAATAGCATCTGTTTTGCAAATGTATTAATCTTTTGAGCCAACAGACTTTTTAAACCACTGGAACAGATTTTTTAGCTAGCTTCTTTTTTAAAAAAAAGACGACATGTTATTTCTGTATCCAGCAACTGTATCCTGTTATGACTTTATCTGCATTAGGCAGCCTTCCAATATCACTTATTTTCTCTTAGATCGTTGGTTCTCAACCTTTTTAGATTCCAGGAACTTGTCAGTAAACGCCAGCTCTTAGCTTAAACTCATTTTTGACTATGGAAAAATAACAGAGCAGTTTTTCTGTTGCAAAGAATTCAGAAATAGATGCATCTCTAGCAGAACTAAGGAAGTTATTCTCCCGCTCTACTTGCTATTGGTGAGGCTGGAGCTGGAGAACTGTGTCCAGTTCTGGGCGCCACACTTCAAGAAGGATGTCAAAAAGCTTGAGAGAGGAGTCATTCATATAATTAGAGGCCTGAAGAGCAAGCCATATGAGGAAAGACTGAGAGATATGGGACTGTTCAGCCTAGAAAAAGAGAAGACTTTAAGGGGACTTGGTGGCAGCTTATAAATATATCAAAAGTGAGCATCAGGGGCTAGGCAAACAACTATTCACCAAAGCGCCCCAGGGGAAAACCAGCACTAACGGTCATAACCCCTAGAAGAAGGTTTCAGACTGGATATAAGGAAAAACTTCTTCATGGTTCGTGTGACCAGACTCTGGAATTTACTTCCAGCAGGGAAGGTGCAGGCATCTACCCTAAAGATCTTGAAAAGGAGACCAGATGCACACCTTGCTGGGGTTATTTGACCCCAGCAGTCTTTCCTGGCCAGAGCAGGGGAGTTGGACCTTATGATCTCACGAGGTCCCTTCCAGCCTTAAATTTCTGTGAATTTGTGAAAGGATAAATTGCAGGCCTTTGTAACTTCTGATTTTCTGCTACAGTTTCTGAGAAAGGAAAAAAGTTGTTGGCATTGTATTCAAAAAGCAAATCTGTTAGGACACCCAGGAAACAATGTGCAACCCCAGTGGACATGGCTGACGAAACAATTATGGGCATGGCAAGAACACAATGGTAGGGGGGGATCTACAGACGATACTCAAAGATAGATAAGGTCTCACACATTCATTAGACTTTCACTGTATAAAAATGTACAGTGGCTTTATTGACATGTACATTCCATTATGTTTACAGCTGCAAGATATGAGGCACACTCAGTATTGCACTTCATTAAAATTTCAGGCTCAAACATAACCCAGAAGTTTAAATGAAACTGCTGTTGTAATTTAGTAATTCTTATACGGGACAAACATTGATACCTTTATATACAGCGTGATACTCGTTATATTTATGCCTTTCTAACACAATTTTTTTATAACAGTCTAGGAAAGAAACCAGAATATTCCTCTTTTCCACTCTCACCTGTGATGCAGTTACAATTGTACAGGATTACAAAAAGTCAGTATACAATAATCAATATTTTTTTCTTTCTTCATCTGAAAGCCAGCATCATTCATAGTCCACAGACACAGAGATCCTTTAATAGCAAGTATTTATTTGTAAATGTCCAACGCTTCATAGCCAATGACTGTAATGGCCACATGCAAACACCTCACAAGTTTGATGTCTTGGTTCAAAAAAAATGTCATTTTTCTCACAGCAAGTGTTATGTACACAGTATTTGGCATCCTTCTTGCACTGTAAATTGTTCCTTTTACCTGGTATAGGAAATGGTCCCATCCTCATCCCAACTGGGGTTTACGCTCAGGACACTTGTGGGATGACATCAACGGTTTTGCTCTGGTTAAAAATGACTAATTTAAAAAGTGTGAGCATTTCTGCAAACCCCACAACCTAGAGCAAACTCTTCGCCAGTGGGAGGATGAACAACATGAAGTGGACATTCTGTACCTTCAAGCTGTTTCCCTTTGGGACCTACAACCAGTTTAAACAAGGAGGGGGAAAAAAAGGAAGAGGAAGATAAATGGACTTGCAAAACTTGCGATGAGATGCAAAAAAAGCAGCAGGCCTATCTGAAAAAGCATAATATTAAATGGAAAAATCATTTTGCTTAGCTGGATGTTATGACACCCATAAAAATGGATTTAGAATTAGAAAAAGTAGGTAACAGGCTTCAAGTAGGCAATGAAAAAGAAAAATCTTTTAATGATATAGAAAAAAAGTATGAACAGTTAGATGAGGTCCAGCAAAAAAACAACTGTTGGGTCTTAAAAGACAACATTGCGTTAAGGATCACATTTCAAAGAAAACACATGAAAAAACAGACTATAGATGCAATTACAGTGAATCAAATTAATACAGGAAAATTAACTGACAATAACCTTGTAAAGAAGAAAACTAGTTTTATCAAACAGGACATTAATTCTATGAAATGTTACAGCTTAACATGCAACAAGAAGAACCTTTACACAGAGCAACATACACACTTGGTAAGTGGAAGTTGGGGTTCAACAGTTCCAAATGTTCATAGCTGCAGAGTGCATAAGTCAGGGTAAATACTGACTTGTGGCAATTTTAATTATTATAATTTTTGGTCGGTGTGACAGAACATGCAACTCAAAGTGGGTGAATGCATGGAGGCAATTTGAAATTCAACCCTCTACCAACGATAGTACTGATTTTACTGTGACAACAGTGCTGCTCATTTTGGAAAGCCCAATTTGACAAGGTTAAAAAATGCAGGAAAAATTGGAAGTCATTGCATAGTCATGGAACTATGATGCGACTGGAATAACAGAGACTGGTGGGATAGCTCACATGACTGGGGCACTATCATGGATGGGTACAAATTGCTCAGGAAGGACAGACAAGGAAGAATAGGTGGAGGAGCTGCACTATGTAAAAGAGTCATATGATTGCTCAGAGCTCCAGTATGAAACTAGAGAAAGGCCTGTTCATAAAATCATAGAAGTAGGGTCGGAAGGGACCTTGTAGATCTTCAAGTCCAACCCCCCACCTGGGCGGGAGAAAAACTGACTCAAATTGAGTCCAGCCAGGTAGGCATCAAGCCTCTTCTTAAAGACCCCCAGGGTAGGAGCCAGCACCACTTCCCTTGGAAGTTGGTTCCAGCTCCTAGGTGCTCTAACTGTGAAGTAGTTCTTGCAGATGTCTAATCTAAATCTACTCTCCAATAATTTGTGTCCATTATTCCTTGTTATGCCAGGGGGCGCTAGGGGAAACAGTGTCTCCCCCAAACCCTTCTGGTCCCCCCCTAGTGAGTTTATAGACAGTCACCACGTCCCCCCTCAGCCTTCTCTTGTGAAGGCTGAACAGGTTCAGGTCCCGCAGTCTTTCATTGTAGGGTCTGCCCTGTTGTCCCCAGATCATGAGGGTGGCCCTCCTCTGGACCCTCTCCATGTTGTCCACATCCCTCCTGAAATGGGGCGCACAGAACTGGATGCAGTACTCCAGCTGTGGCCTGACCAACGTTGCATAGAGGGGGAGGATCACCTCCCTGGCTCTACCTGAGATGCACCTGTGGATGCACGACAAGGTCCGGTTAGCCCTGCCAACCGTGAGCTCGCATTGTCGGCCCATGTTCATCTTGGAGTCAGTAATGACTCCAAGATCCCTTTCTGCCTCCGTGCTCTCAAGAAGGGAGTTTCCCATTCTGTAAGTGTGCTGCTGGTTTCTACTGCCTAAGTGTAGCACCCTGCACTTGTCAGTATTGAAACGCATCCTGTTTATGTTAGCCCACCCCTGTAACCTATCCAAGTCTTGCTGCAGTCTTTCCCTCCGTACTAGCGTGCTCACCTCACCCCAAATTTTGGTATCATCAGTGAATTTAAACAGGTTGCTTTTCACCCCATCGTCCAAATTGCTGGTGAAGAAATTGAACAGCGCAGGCCCAAGGACCGAGCCCTGGGGGACTCCGCTGCCCACTTCCCCCCAGGCTGAATCTGACCTGTCCACCACCACCCTCTGAGTGCGACCCTTCAGCCAATCTGTAATCCATCTGACTGTGTAGGCATCAATGCCACAGTCACCTAGTTTTTTAACTGTGCTATTGAAAGTCTCTTGGTTAAGGTTAGAGGGGAGAGCAGCAAGGGTAGTGTAGTGGGTGTCTGCTATAGACCACCAGACCAGGAAGAAGTGGTTGATGAGGCTTTCTTTAAACAGCTAGTGGAAATTTCCCAATCACAAGCCCTGGTTCTCATGGGGGATTTCAATCTCCCTGACATCTGCTGGGAGTGCAATACAGCAGTGCACAGGCAATCCAGGATGTTTTTGGAGAGCGTTAGGGACACCTTCCTGGTGCAAGTGCTGGAGCGGCCAAATAGGGGCCATGCTCTTCTTGAGCTACTGCTCATTAACAGGAAAGAATTGGTGAGGAATGTAGTGGATGGCAACTTGGGCAGCAGTGACCACAAGATGACTGAGTTCAGGACCCTGAGGAAAGGAAGGATAGAGAGCAGCAGAGTAAGGACCCTGACTTCAGAAAAGTAGACTTCAGCTCACTCAGGGAACTTCTGGACAGGATCCCCTGAGAAGCCAGTCTGCAGGGAAGAGAAGTCTAGAAGAGCTGACTGTACATTAAAGAAGCCTTACTGAGAGCGGAGGAACAAACCATCCCAATGCGCAGGAAGACTAGCAAGTATGGCAGAAGACCAGCTTGGTTTAGCAGGGAACTCTTCGGTAAACTAAATCACAAAACTGAAGCTTATAAGAAGTGGAAACTTGGATAAATAATTAGAGAGGAATACAAGAATATTGCTTGGGCATGCAGGGATGAAGTCAGGAAGGCCAAAGCACAATTGAAGTTGCAGCTAGCAAGAGATGTGAAGAGTAACAAGAAGGGGTTCTACAAGTACGTCAATAAGCAAGAGGAGGATCAGGGAAAGTGTGGGTCCCTTACTGAGTGGAGGAGGCAACCTTGTGACAGAGGTTGCAGAAGAGGCTGAAATGCTCAATGCCTTTTTCACTTAAGTCTTCACAGACAAGGTCAGCTCCCAGACTTCTGCATCAGGCAGCATAGTCTGGGGAGGAGGTGAGCAGCCAGCAGTGGTGAAAGAACAAGTTAGGGACTATTTAGCAAAGCTGGACATATACAAGTCCATAGGGCCAGATGGGATGCACCTGAGGGTGCTGAGGGAGTTGGCTGATAAGACTGTAGAGCCACTGGCTATCATCTTTGAAAACTAATGGCAACCAGGAGAGGTCCCAGATGATTAGAAAAGGGCAAATATAGTATCCATATTTAAGGGAAAAAAGAGGATGCATGGGAACTACAGACCAGTCAGCCTCACCTCAGTCCATGGAAAAATCATGGAGCAGATCCTCAGAGTCCATTTTTAAGCACTTAGAGAAGAAGGTGGTTAGGAACAGTCACCATGGATTCACCAAGGGCAAGTCATGCCTGACCAACCTGATTGCCTTCCATGATGAGATGACTGGCTCTGTCGATGCAGGAAAGCCAGTGGATGTGATAAACCTTGATTTTAGCAAGGATGAATGGACAGTCCTGGGTAATGTGGGGCCCTTGCAGGACGCGTTGGGAAACTTGGTCGTCACACCAGATGGCAAAGCTAACATGTTTAACAATTTCTTTGCCTCCATCTTCCTAAGTAGGGACCAGAAAAGCCACCTCCCTGCTGGCCCCCCTCGGGCCCCGGGGAAGGCACACCTGGGCCACGGGTTAGTGAGGATTTAGTCAGGGAGCTTCTGGAGGGGTTGGATGTATTCAAGTCAGCCAGTCCGGATGATCTCCACCCTAGAGCTCTAAAGGAACTAGCCGAGGTCATTGCAAGTCCCCTGGCATGGCTTTACGAGCACTCATGGTGCTCTGGTGAGGTACGGGAGGACTGGAAGAGGGCCAAAGTGGTTCCCACCTTCAAAAAAGGCAGGAAGGAGGACCCGGGAAACTATAGGCCAGTTAGTCTTACCTCCATCCTAGGCAAGCTGTTTGAGAAAATTATGCTGGCACACATCCAGGACGGGCCAGCAGGGGACTGCATGCTTAGGAGCAACCAACACAGGTTCATCAGTGGCAGGTCCTGTCAGACCAACCTGGTGGCCTTTTATGATCAGATCACCAGATAATTAGATGCAGAGGTAGCAGTGGATATAGTCTTCCTGGACTTCCAGAAGGCTTTTGACACTGTCTCTCACCCCATTCTCATTAAGAAACTGGGGGGCTGTGGTGTCGACACCCACACAGTCAAATGGGTCGCCAACTGGCTGGAGGGCCGCACCTAGAGGGTGGTAGTGGATGGGTCCTTCTCAACCTGGAAGGACATGGGCAGTGGGGTCCCGCACGGCTCAGTCCTCGGGCCCGCACTGTTCAACATCTTCATCAGTGATTTGGACGAGGGGGTAAAAAGCACCCTGTTTAAATTTGCTGATGACACTGAGATGTAGGGAGATGTGGGCACACTGGAAGGATGCAACAGGCTACAATCAGACCTAGACGGGTTACAAGGGTGGGCGGATGAGAATAGGATGGATTTCAACACAGACAAGTGCAAGGTGATGCACCTCGGGAGGAACAACTGGCACCATACCTACAGGTTAGGGAACTCCCCTCTTGTCAGCACGTAGGCAGAAAAGGATCTTGGGGTCATCACTGACTCCAAAATGAACATGAGCCAGCAGTGTGGGAAGGCAGTTAGGAAGGCCAACCGCACCTTGTCATGCAACCACAGATGCATCTCGAGCAGGTCCAAAGAGGTGATCCTCCCCCTCTACGTGGCACTGGTCAGGCCGCAGCTGGAGTACTGCATCCAGTTCTGGGTGCCACACTTCAAGAGGGATGTCGACAGCATGGAGAGGGTCCAGAGGAGGGCCACTCATATGATCACGGGACAACGGGGCAGACCCTATGAGGAGAAGCTACGGGACCTGAACCTGTTCAGCCTCCAAAAGAGAAGGCTGAGGGGGGTTCTTGTGGCCTGTTATAAACTAGTCAGGGGGGATCAGCAGGCATTGGGGGAGTCACTGTTCCCCCGAGCACTGCCAGGAGTGACCAGGAATAACGGTCACAAGCTGGCAGAGGGTAGGTTTAGGTTAGATATCAGGAGGCGCGACTTCACAGTCAGGGCAGCTAGGGTCCGGAACCAACTTCCAAGAGAAGTGGTGCAGGCTACCCTGGGGGTGTTTAAGAGGAGGTTAGATGAACATCTTGCTGGGGTCGTTTGACCCTAGTATTCTTTCCTGCCATGGCAGGGGGTCGGACTAGATAATCTGCTCAGGTCCCTTCCGACCCTAGAAACTATGAAACTATGACTGTACAGTGGATAGAAAACTTAGAAGGTAGTAATCAATGGCTCGATGTCTAGTTGGCAGCCGGTATCGAGTGGAGTGCCCCAGGGATTGGTCCTGGGGCTGGTTTGTTCACTGACTTCATCAATGATCTGGAGGATGGCAGAGAGTGCACCCTCAACAAGTTTGTAGGTGACATCAAGCTGGGGGGTAGTAGTACATACAATGAAGGGGAGGGCTAGGCTTCAGAGTGACCTAGACAAACTGCAGGACTGGGTCAAAAGAAATCTCATGAGGATCAACAGGGACAAGTACAAAGTCCTGCACGTAGGACCAAACAGTCCCATGCAGTGGTACAGGCTGGGGACTGACTGGCTGGGCAGCAGCCCTGCAAAAAAGGACCTGGGGGGTTACAGTAGACAATAAGCTGAGTATCTGCCAGCGGTGTGCCCTTGTTTCCAAGAAACCAAGTGTCATACTGGGCTGCACTGGTAGGTATGTTGCCAGATCATTCTCCTCTATTCAGCACTGGTAAAGCCACATCTGGAGTACTGTGTTCAGTTTTGCCCCCTTCCCCCCCGCCACTACAGAAAGGATGTGGACAAATTGGAGAGTCCAGCAGAGAGCAACGAAGAGTGAGAGAGCTGGGGCATATGACTTACAGACTAAGGGAACTGGGCTTATTTAGTCTAGAGAAGAGGAGATTGAAAGGGGATTTAACAGCAGCCTTCAACTACCCAAAGGGAGGTTTAAAAGAAGACGGTGCTAGACTGTTCTCAGTGGTGGCAGATGACAGAACAAGGAGCAAAGGTCTCAAGTTACAGGAAAGGTAGTAAAACACTGGAACAGGTTATCCAGAGCGGTGGTGGAAGCTCCATCCTTGGAGGTTTTCAAGACACAGCTAGACAAAGCTTTGGCTGGGATGATCTAGTTGGGGGTGATCCTGTTTTGAGCAGGGGGTTGGACTAGATGACTTCCAGAGATCCCTTCCAACCTTAATTTTCTATGATTCTATGAATTATCTTAAAATGTTACATGACTGGTATAATTTTTCATTTTAATTCCGTTAATTTTTAGAAATACAGGCAAGTCAATCAAATATTACTTTCAGGAAATGGTGGCTATTGAAATAAACTGTCCTGTAAAAAACCTTACCTGCAGGACAATGTGGAAGTTCTTCTTTAGGGATGCTTGTCATTCTTTGGAAATCATCATGGCAAGCATTGCAAAAATGTGTTGTCCCAAAACAAAAGAACACAGCAACTGAGCAGCAGTAGCGGCATTTGTACTCTAAGAAATCGGTACCATGTTTGGGACACATCTGTATAGGAAGGAAACAGAAATGCTGTTGTGGCAGAACCAAACTGTAACAATTAAAGCTATGTATTTTTTATTACACAGCATATTAAAATTATACAACACTTAGATATATTGACTACAAAGAAATTACACCACTGTATACTTCCCATGATTATACAAAAACAAATACAAAAATTGTTGGCTTACTTGAGCCCTTGAAACATCAGAGCATGCACCACAAATGAGCTCCCTTGGATCATAATCATCTCCTTGTCCAGCCTCAGCATCACAGCGAGCTTCACCACCAAAATATGCCTAGATGTGACACAGAAATGACTGGAAGTTGAAAACAAGTTGTTTACATTTTCTGTATGTGTCAGTTATGGAACAATTTTTGCCTGTTCTGTTTTGGAACAGGAAAGTTGCATTGAGGCTGTGGAGAAGCTTGCTTCTTTCTTCTCACCTGTCTGCACAGGGCACAGCTTCAAGGGCAGGAAGAGTCCTATTCCAACAGGTTGTAAAGTTGGAGCCTCTACCTTACTGAGTGGAGTTTGCAATGGTGCTGGGAGGTAAGGAACAGCTGTTTTATCCATTCCCAAGGTCAGACTCCTGCTGGATTGGTGGGTGCAACCCATTCTTTAGTTTTACTCACTGAAGGGCCTGCTGGGCATGAACACACCACCAAGCAGGCTGCCAACTTTTGAGGGGTTTTCTTATACACTAAGTGTTTTCAGATACTTCTACAGATCTGGAGAGGGGGGTGAGGGGAACACTACTTCCTGCATCTCCAAGTAACTGTATATCAATGGAGAGCTGTGCCTGAATTTCCAAAGGGGAAAAGTTAAGAGAGGAGAAGGGCAAAGAGAAGCAAGTGAAAATATCTGTAAGAGGGGAAGCAGCAAATGGAGAATGAGAAATGAGATGTGGGTGGCCAAGTAGGGGACAGGTGAGCTGGAGAGAATGGCACATGTCTAAAAGCAGCAGGAAACTGAGAGGAGGAAAATTCACCAGCTGGGAGGAGGTGGGGTGGGAAGGATGCACAGGTAGAAATAACTTAATGAACAGATTACAGGAAAAGCACACAATGCATTTACCCACTTATAAAAATGTGTGGTCTTTTCAGGCAATTCATTATCTATACAGGTACATATGGCAGCCAGACTATAACCCCTAAAGTTTGTCTCTTGCCACTGACACTTATCACTGGCCCTTGGACTCCAATTGAAAAGTTAAATCACAATAAACAGTCCTACTCTTTCCATCTTCCATACATCTTATTAATGCTCATACTCTTCCCCTGAGTTGTTACTGCACCATTACTGGTAGGCTTCCAGTACAGAGGGGTGTTAAAGTTCCTGTACCTGTCATGTTCTTCCATTTCACATTTAAACAAAATATCTTAAGTGGCAGTGGAAAGAGTGTGACAACTACTTTATTCTGGGGAATGTTTAAGCTACTCCACAGAACCGAGCATGTTCTGAAGCCTTGTCTTAAATTCAGAATTACTTTATACATTGGGGAGAAAATGTAGCCAAAAAATTATTTGGCATCATGGTTTAAAATTTTTTTTTTCAAAACAGGATCATGATGTTCACCCTTTCAAACGGGCTTAAAATATATGGAAAGGACAGATCCACGTGGCAATATTTTCATGAAATCTTAGTGGTGAAATTCAAATGGCAAAAATTGAAGTAAGCGGTGGCCTCGTAGAACTCCTAGGCCGTGTCCAGACGTTGTTACCTCTCACCTCTGTGTTCTTGGGGAACCCTGGAGAGTACACAGCCTGTTTGACTCACAAAGGACTCACCCCCTCCCCACCTTTGCCTGAACAAGAACTGATTAGAGGAAGGACTTACAAAAGACAATGAAGACGCAGTGGGAGATGCATCTAAAGCCCTCCAATCAAGGGTGATAAGGGTAAAGCAACTCCCCTGGTCTCATCTGCATCCAAGATGGAACTGCATGACAACTCATTTAAATGGGAGATGGGACAGGAATGCACCTTCATTAATATTTACGATGGAGAACAGAGATTTCAAGGCAAGGACAGCACTAAATTCTGGGACCAAAGAAGCAGAGGAGCACTGTATGATGGGGATCCCTGCTCCAAATGCTAATCAACCCATGTCTACACACATCCAGCTCGGCAGTTATCAGACCAATTCTAGTAATGAGTAATTTATTGGGACTCAAAACACTGAATCTGCCTGCCTGTATTGTGAGCTCCCTCAGAGTAATGCCACCCACAGTCAGAAGTGATCAGTTCCTATTATCCAGCACATAAGCCATTGTTTACCCATAAACAAACCTAGTTTTCTCCCTTGAACCATTGTTAGTTCTCTACTGAAACCCCTACCCAAGCTCAAGTTCCTGTTCTGGGGCTAGGATCCAAGAGCTGCACCAGCTCCCCTCCTTTTCTGCCTGGAATCCCTCCAGTAATCGTGCTCAGAACTCTGCCTGTCTGCATGCTCCAACAAACACCTGGGAACCTCAACAGGTTCAAGCTTCACTGAGTGGTGAGACCGCAACTCTCTCTCCCCCTCTCTAACTACAGGATCCTCACTTTTATTCTCTGACTCCAGGCACAGCTCTCTAAACCTGACTTTTCTAATTAAACTTGAACTGGACTTCCTCAAATACCTAACTGAAACTATGTAATACTGTAACTGTTTTATTTGTGTCTCTTGTATGGCTATTAATACTGGTATCATCCTAAGTTCATATACTCAGCAATAAATAATTTTTATGGTCAAGCTGGTTCCTATATTCTCTCTCCGAACCTCACTTACTCTTCCTTCTCCTTGACTTCTCCATTTGCTCTGCAGCAACGCTTCTTTTACATAAGCCAAAGATCTCTGTAATGCCCGAAACTGTGGTGGGGTCTGCTTATCAAGAAAGTCACTACTAGGACTGCTGTGACAAGAGATTGGGGACATACTGAGTTTTGAGGCACATGAAGTTATCAGCTGAAAGGGCTGATTGGACCTAGCCTGCTCAGATGGGGGGGAAGAAAGAGAGTGTGAGTACTTACACACGCATTTATCATTGTCCTGCTGAAATAAGGGATGAACTGAGTTCAGAGCACATCAGGGTATCAGACTGTGAATGCTGAATAGTCCAGCCTGACTCAGATGTGCTCTGTTAAACTGTGTGGTTGCATCTGACTGCATTTTATTGTTGCCCTGATGAACTGAGTTCAAGGCATACAAGGGTGTTAGCCTGTCAATGCTAAATAACCTGGCCTGGCTCAGGCGTGTCCTCTTAATCTGTGTGTGTACGTGCATATGTGTTTGACCGATTCAGTGGTTGGAGGAACCCAGCCCCAGTGAAACCGAGTCCTGCAAGACAGCTCCACTGGGGCGTAAGGACTTGCAGAAGGGAGAGATACAGCTCCATATAGAAACACAAGTAACACAGACAGCACATTGATAGAATTACAGACCCCAGAAATGTACCCTAATAAATGAGCACATCCCAAACTGACAGGCAAATCTGGTAACAATGTGCATGGACGTTTGGTTCCCCAGGGACAACTAATCATGGTACATCTTGTACCGCCGCTAGTTGTCCCCAGGGAACGCCCACACCATGTGCACTCCAGGGTGTGGCAAGTTACCCTGGGTGGAGTAGGGAAGGCTGGGGACAGCACCGGGCTGGCCCCAGCAGCCTCCTGGGGGCCTCCCGTGGTTGCAGCAGTGGCAATACTGCTGCATGGAGCCTGGCTGGCAGTGGAGTGTGGCTCCGGCTGGCCAGGCTCCGGCTTTTGGCAGCACGTTACTGCTGCATGTGCCACTCTACTTTTTGTTCCCTGGGAGTTTTTTTTTTACTTCTGGATACCCAGGGGTAAAAAAACCCCCTCCATGCTGCTCCCTTGCAGCTCAGAGAACAACTGAATGTGTGGCATGTGATGCTGCAGATGTGCCTATGGCATGATATACCATATAGCTGCACTCGTCTGGATGTGGCCCTAAAAGCTGTTATATGATAGCTTGTCTAAGATGTGAGCTGGAAGTAGGGTGAGGTGAAGAGGAGATTCCTAACACAGTAAGTTTGCTGCATTTTGAGAGGCACCATTATCTGCATATATGAAGAATTTGGGTTCCAAACCACTCTCTCCATCTATATTCTGAAATTCAAAAGGCGAGGACTGATCATCTTTTCTGGCTCAGTGCTTTTTTTTCCTCAGTACACAGTGACTTTTCTTGCTTTTATAAATCAATACACAGTCTATCAAATGCACATCAGATATTTTAAGAAGTTACTCTTTGTCAACAGCACATCCATTTCTTTTAATAAAGCACTATGAGTCATACCTTTTTGCATTTGTAGCAAACATAATAAGCATATCTGTTCATGGCAAAGCCAGCCGGGTCATTATAAAATCTAACACCAGGTGTTGTGATGGCCTCACTCTTGTGCAATCCTTCATATTCCAACCTCATTAGAGCTTTCCTCCTTACATCTTCATAGAGTTCTTTGATTGGATCAAGCAAGTCCTTTAATACTATATGATTAATTTTGTTCTGAAATAAAGAGTAATCAATAAAAAATTTGGTCTCTCTCATCTCATCTTTTTGTTATAATAATCACAGTATCTGTATTACAGGAAAGTACAAAGGCCCCAGTCAGACTGAGTCACTGAGTGGTGTACAAAAATAGAAAAGAACATGGAATAGATATTTCAGGAAAGGGGAGCTATAGTAGCTACTATACTTGTTCAGCTAACTTTGCAGCTCCTGTTTCTCTCTCTTACTAAGGTTATGACTTTACAGAACATCAAAGTAAACAGACTTCAAGCACTTTTCTTCATTTCTGTTTTTTTTCTGGTACTGAAAGGCTAAAAGTCTTCTAGTCTTCTTATGAAGATCATGCCAGGGATAGATAATTTAAGCTAAGGTGAAAGAAATGTAGCTTATAGGGGTTTGAAGACTCTGTTCTGACAATAACTATCTTCTATCTAACTCTTGAGTTATTACCAGGGATCCTGGTTTTCTCTATTTAAAAACTGTAAATTCCCTGATTAAAAAAAATGGCAAATTCTCCGATTAATAACCCCCAAATCCTCGTTCTTCCATGGTACAACCCAGGATGGGGCTGGGAGTGCTACCCAGTTGGGGCAGTGCATGGGCTTGGGGCCCAGACCCAGTGCGGCTTCAGGTCCTGGGTCGGAGCAGGATGGAACCACAGGAGGCTTGTCCGGGAGGGAGGGATTGGCTTCCCATTGTTGCGTGTGCTGAGGGGAGGAGCATGGATGGCATGTACCTCCCAAATTTGTGCGTGGGGCAGGGCTGAGATGCCCGCTGCGGGCTCCCCACTCTGCTGCCTTCCCCCCTGGGGCCCCATCCCTGCCTCTCTCACTATGGGGACCTCTTCCCCCCTCAACCCTCCCAACAGACTTACCTGTGGGAGCTGCTCTCCAGGATGTCTGGTGGTCATGTGCACGTGTACATGTACACATGCACATGGCGCCCCTGCTTAACCACCTCTCCCACTCCTGGAGACTCTGCCAGTCTGCAAGGGTAAACCCACCTTTTCCCATGTTTTCTCCTTTTAAAGGAGAAAATCCAGGTTTTTCTCCTTAACATGAGAAAATCTGGGTTTTACCACATTTTCCATCATGAATGGAAAACACAGATCCCTGGTTATTACAAATTGATGGAGCTAAGGATACACAGGTAAGTGAAAGGACTTCTGCACTGCTTTTAGTTTTCAAGGAAAACTTTGTAGGTACAGCATGCAAGAAAAGTAAAACATTTGTAACATTTTCCACTATGTGCAAAATATAGCACAATCTAATATAATTAAGGAAAGCCATCATACTCTGTCATCTACACAGCAAACACAGAACCTGCTTACCTTGCAAATAGGACAAGACATAAATCCAAAAGTTATCCTTGGCCCAAGCCATCTGTTTTCTAGTACTCGCTGACAGCATTGCAAGTGGAATACATGACTGCAGTCCAGCTTTAAGAGAAAAGTAAGATGTATATGATAAGTAGTACTGTAAATGCGAGTTACAATAATTAGGTAATGAGACACCATTATATTTGAGTTTTTGCTTAAATAACAATAAATGACACTGCAAATTTACTTATTAGCATCTTAACAGAAAGAAACAATAATGAAAATAAAGACTAAAGTTACAGAAACTTTCGCATGATACTGACAAGTGGACATAGGAAATCAAGACTGACCATGGTTAGTTAGTACACTAACCTCTGTAAAATTATCAGACAGACATACACCCTTAAAAGATATATATGCAAATGCATTTCAAGGAATATGCTGTATTTTGCAGGTAAGAAAATGGGCATAACTTTAATACTAACTGTATAAAGCCATGATAAAGTGGTACAGAAATAAAGAGGTGGTGATTTGAAACTTAAGAATGTTTCTGGGTTGGCTTTTCAGTTACACTGGCTCAAAATAAAGCAAATGTCAACCCTAGCTGCATTCTCAAGTAATATTAGAGGTGCTCAACCCAAAGAAAGCATTAAGTAACTTGTGCACCAATGCAACCCTACAAATTATATTTTACGTTTTTTAAAAACTTAATAGTGCCGCAACAGATTAGCATCTTAAGTAAGAAAGGCAAACCTGGATTGCTGGTGCGGCTGAAAGTGCTTCAGTAAAACAGATCATGCACATGTCATCAGCATCTTGTTTCAGACTTGTAGCATTCTTATCACAGCCATGCAGGCAAGGCAAACAGTGTTCTTCATTCTTAACACCTCCACATGGATGACCACAAGGATGTGTCTTGCTACAAGCTATCTTGGCATACTCCTGTCAAAGAGGAATTATTAAATCAATCCTTTCCCTAAACATAATTATTTTTTTAGTGCAGTCATGACCAACATTTTTGGCAGGTCTGCCACAAACCATCCCTGCACCCTCCCTAAGTGCCACCCTGATCCACTTGCCCTGCTCGATCTGCTGCTTTGCCTCTGCTCGGTATTCTTTATCCAATCTTCTCCTCTGCTTTTTGATTCCTTTTCTGTGCTCTCTGCCCCATCTTCTACTATGCTTTTTGCTGCCCGTCTTATCTGCTGCTGTGCTCTTTGTCCCTTCCTTGATCTGGTGTGCGCCATGGCTGCCCATGCCACAAGTTGGCCACCCGTGCTCTAGATCTCTCTTCTGTTGCTTCTTCTGGGATCATTACTTTATTGCAATCATAACTAAGGGGTAGGCAATTTTTGTTACTGTCCTCTAATATATTCCCAACTGCACTGCTGTGATATCTCAAGTTGCATGACCTTGAAATGAAACCAAATATTTTAATTTGCTTTTACTGTGCATTTCCTGAAGAGGAGAGTCAAAATGAAACAGGATTCTGACCAAGGAATTATAGGACTGAGGTGGGATTTGATAAGAGTCTTCAAATATTTGAAGGTGATTATAGAGAGGATGGAGACAGGTTTTTTGCTGTGGCTCTAGGGAACAGGATTAGGAACAATGGATTGAAGCTAAAAGAGAAGTTTGGGCTGGAGATCAGAAGGAACTTTCTGACCGTAAGGGTAGTCAAGTATTGGAACAGGCTGCCTTGAAAGGTTGTGGCATCTCTATACCTAGAAATTTTCAAGAGCAGGTTGGACAGACACTTGGCTGGGATGGTTTTGTCAAAGATGCTCCTGCCTTGAGCAGCAGGCTGGACCAAATGATCTCGTGAGGTCCCTTCCAGCCCTACTTCCTTATGATCCTATGAGCTTTTTATACAATAATTCAGAAAATGGAGAAAATTATTAAATACAGCTGAAGAGACTTTATTATCAACTTATCCATGTTTCTGTCTAAAATCTTAGGGGTTTTTTTTTACTGGTAAAACTTAACTTTGAAGTAGTTTAAAGAATTAAAAAAGTATATTCTTTCTGTCTCTCTATTTTGCACTTGTATTAAAACTTTTGTATAAACCAGATTCACTGTTTTATCGTTGGTATTTATCCATTAGAAACATCTGCAAATGTTAAAGTCTTTTGAAAAAAGACTTGCTGACTGCAATTACCCCCAAATAAAAAGACACTGCATCAGCCTGCTGTTAATCAGCACAGCTACATCTTGAAACCAGAAGTGGTGAGAAGACACTAAGTGGCATGTAGCCCATTCTTCCCCTTGTACCCTCAGTGTAGGGTACCAGAACATATCAAGCACAAGTGTGCCCTAATTGGTTATTGCTCAGAAGACTCAAATCTCAAGTATATCATAATCAGGCTATGTACAGAAACAACCCCTCAATGGAAAACTATCCTGATCAAAATTTCAAAAATACTAGACTTCCTATGGTCTGTAAACATTTAATTCTGTAACAGTCAAACTGGAACTCAGAAGTGAGATTTTCTTACAAATATTACTAACACAGATATTCTCAGCAGCTACCGATGTAAACTGGTTACCTAACATTTCATATGAGACTTGATGTTTTCAGTCTAAAGAACTAAACACTTAGGAACTAGATGCTCAATCCTATAAACTCTTTGCCTACATTATTCAGTCTTACTCATATGATAGAACTTACTGATTTAAAAGGAACCACTGGTCTAAATAAGGAATCTTCATGAGAAATGATTCAGACCAGTGGTGCCCAACCTTCTGACTGGATCTTACTCTGGGTCAGCATGTGGGATTAGTCCATGGGTGCAATACTGAAGAAAAACACCCAGATGTGGCCATTCACTGACCCAATCCCACCACATGCCAGCTCTATCCTGTATGTCTGGATCTGGCTGCAGAGTGACCCTGTATGCTGGGGCAGGGCTATGTTATCTGGCCCACACGGCCCTCTTTGGGTCTGGAAATTTGTTAATTAACACTGGCACCACTCTCCTGCTGCCAACTTTCTGGACCTGTGCGGAGCCCCATAGGCCAAATGACAGCTCTGCAGACTGGATCTTGGCCACTAGGTGGATGCTGACCACCACAAATTTGGACAGCACAGCCTTTGACTTTTACTGTGAATTGCTATTTGAAGACTAGTGAGTCCTAACGGTTCAGTTTCATGACAAAGCTGGTTGTTGGATTTGTATACACACCTGACAGTCTGCATCAGAACACACGCTGCCTACTGCTGATAATTCTGTTCCACTTCTACAACCACAGAAACGACATGCTTCAGAGCTGCTGGTTGTAGGTTTGCCTAAGCCCATAAAAAAAACAAACAAAAATTCAGAATCCCCCCATATAAAACACTTAATAATCAATACACCAACAACAGAACCAACAGTCAAATGACATAGCCTGCATAATGAAATTATACAGGGAATTATGTGACTCATGCTTGTGGGCAGCATGTTGCTTGTGAAACCTTCCAAAATGCTGGTGGCCCCTTGGAAATGTAGAAATTAAAACTGCAAGAACAAAGTATGATGTTACCTGCAGTAGAAATTTATGCTCCTGTGATTTTCTTGGAGACAAAAGGACGACAAAAGCAAGAGGGAATCTGCTTTTGTAAGTTCAGTGAAGGGGGCATTGCCTTTGGAGGGAGGAAACATGAGCCCCAACCCCTGTTCCCGGAACTTGTCGGTGCATTTTACATTACAACAGTCATTGGCTGAAAAAGGAAATAACTCTGGGAGCTTGGCTGCCCAGTGGTTCAGCTTTAACAGTGGGGATTGATGGGGTCATTACCTAGACTATCTATAGTTACGGCAGTTAAAACACTTATTTGCTTGCATTTACTTGGTCTTTCGAGGTGTCATCAACATTCTGTCACCAAGGCAATTAAGTAGGGCAATATCACTAGACAGGATTCAATATTTTGCTTTAAAAAAACCCAAAAACTAATATAAAGCATTAAATGTAAAGAAGAAAAAGGTTTTCCTTTTAGAAGTGCTCTTTTGCAAAATCTTAAAAATTAACAAGTTGAAAAAGAAATGAGCCAAAACATCTGCATCTTACCTGTTTGTTCTCTGAACTCCACCATGGCCTTCATAGTTTTAGAGTCTGCAAGTGCCATTAGCCAGAAAAGTTTGGTCCTACCACAGCCTTCATGAAGATCAACTTTAATAGCTTCTTCCTCTTCTTTGAATACCTGCCCATTTAAGCAAATGGATATTAAACAGTGTTCTTATAAAACAATGGAGACAGTAAGCAATTTAAAAAAAAACACTTTTTGTTTCATCTACAAGTCTGGATTTTTGTCAAGGATGGCTAAATTATAGACTTTTTGTATGCAAATTTAACAAAATATGGATTCTGGAATTTGTAAGATGAGTGGGATGGTCTGGTCAAACTGTAAAGGAAAGAGAGACAGAATATTTATATTTAATTAACAGATATAAATAAAGAGAAAAGGAAAATGTCAGCAATACTATATAGACTGCAAAAATGCTGCCAAATGAAATAATTTTGAGGAACAATAAGTTTACCAGAAACATGGATGAGTTTCTTATGCAAATAGTTTGTTCTTCTTCCTTTCTTTGTTATAGAAGACTCTTTTTAAATTGATCTGACATGTAATATAAAAAAAAAGAATTTTATCGTCTCTGTGTAGATTTGTAAGCTCCAGTCACAGAAAATATATATTGGTCTTGTTTATAATTAATGTGAAATTAAATGTTATATCGGGATATAAAGTATTTATCCTTTGCTTTTGGCGTTACAAAAAATGCCTTTCCATGTTGGCCCTATTCACAATTTGTAGCTT
Organism: Crocodylus siamensis; assembly: GCF_052110815.1. Taxonomy (NCBI): domain Eukaryota; kingdom Metazoa; phylum Chordata; order Crocodylia; family Crocodylidae; genus Crocodylus; species Crocodylus siamensis. Next base: position 339,990,932 of record NC_143395.1, on the reverse strand, counting down.
TAGAAACTGACAAATTATTGCACACATTAAGAGTGGCAATATGGTCAGTGATAACAGAGAATCCGTGTGCAAAGAGCTTCACATCAAGAAGTAAATATATACCCCCATAGAATAAACTTTAGAAAATTATTTTTAAACTGTGCAACGCAAGAACGAAATGAGGCAAAAAATTCAAAATTTAGATTTGAAGTAGTTTCTTGCACCTCTAGTCAACCAGCTAAATTGAAGCAGTCATTTTCAAAGTTGCTGAGCACTTCTATTTCCCCTTTGACGATGGTGAGATCTGTATAACGTGATTTCTTGACACTCTTAAGTGAATGGAGAGAATAAAAAGGAGTCAAAGATGACCTCAGATTACAAGCCTGAGAAACAGAGAAAGTGATTGTTGCCAAAAGTGCTGAAGAAAGGAAAAGAAGAGATTACAAAAAGACAAATAAGGAACTCTGGTTTGGCCATATGAAATCTAAATTGGCCATAGAGACTAAATCAAATATACAGGACTGGACTGACTAGGACAGGCCAGCAGCGTGAACTGACGAAAGTAACATTAAAATAAAGAAACCCTTAAGATTGATGACAAGTTCAAGGTATATAGCGTAAAGGTTGAAAATCCCCCCTGGGTCCATCCTCTTCAAAGGCAGAAAAAGAGAAACCGTCAAGAGAGAAGCTGAAACATACGCTTTTTTTAAAACGTTGAATTAAATACATTTCTCGCAAGGCAGAGTCTAGGGAAATAATTATTCTAGGCACCATACAAATGCAAGTCAGAAGAGAACTATGAAAGAAAAAATACACAAAAGCCAAAAGGAAGAAAGGGAGAGTCAGAGAAGGAGTAATCAACAACTGTGTCAAACACATGTTCAAGATAACATATGCTGAGAGAAAGAGGAAGAAGTGGGAGGCAACAAGAGAAAGTACTCAGACTTCAGTGAGCATTGTTTCAATTCAGAGAAGTGACTAGAAGACGGTGCCATAAACACAGGAGAGTTAGAGGAATACAAATTTATGCATCAACTTGTAGAAACCTCATTCAAAGAATTTAAGGAAAGACCATAGCTGTGACCATAGCTAAAGACAAGTAAGATCAGAGTATTTTTGATGGGTGTATGTATGGGGATGCTGCTATATACATAACATAATACACTTGTATCTGAAGAAAAGAAGCTTGCAGGAATGTGATGACAGAGGAAGTGGTCACAAATCAGGACAGGATAAGGGAAAGATGGAAATGAAAAAATGGAAAGGCTAGAAAGAGGGAAAGGCGGAGGGATTTTTAGGAGGATTGTGTTTAAGAAAATGACTCGAGAAAAGGGAAGAGCTGCAAGTGAACAAAGGTGAGGAAAAGAAAGACGGCTATATATTAAGTCTTCAGTGAGAAAAAAGGGCAGGGAGTAGACAGGGTTTAAGGACTGCGTCAGTGAGAACACACAATGAATGGGGTTCATGAGTGTGGACCCCCCCCATGAGACCCGTGGTAAACATGGCAAATTTCCAAGACAACAAAAGGACAGTTTTTAAATTAACATGTCTATGTGGCCCTTGGATTTCTTCTTGGAAATTAAATGAAGTTTGAATAGGAAAGGAAGAACCAGATAAGAGCCAGGGTTAGAGTTTACTGGCTGGTATTACCGTGCCGTTCATAAGAACACTTTACAAGGCCAAGAAAAATCAAGTAAAACTGAGTACAAAATTAATTATCAAATGTATTAGTTCATTTTTGGAGATATATAGAAAAAAAAAAATATGTAAAACTGTTGATTACTATACTTATGGTATCGATCAATGGGGGAAAACTGACATCTACTGAATGGCATCTACTGAAATGCACATCCTTAGACATGGTATATACCTGTCTCTGATGAGTCTTTGTTCGCCGGTGGAGATGAAGAAATCTGTCACAGTCTGTACACAAATTTCCACAGACATTACACAAAATGATTGCAGCAGTTTCACCATCATCATGGTTATCGCACATTGGCTAAAAAACAAAGAAATATAAAGGGAATTATTCTACTATAATTTTCTGTTTCTGTCAATACTCCTGCACTCTGTCTCCCCAAAAGGAAGACAGAAGACTTCTGCAGAACAACTAAGAATTTGTTTTAGACTATTAACAGTTAGCTTTGGAATAACCAAAACCTAAAAAGCCGTGCTTGGCAACAAATTTATGAACAAAAAGTAGTGCTACAGCCAACAGCTTTGCTTTGTTTAATAACAATTAGCTCATTCTCCAATGAAATTAGGAAAGTAATTTCCAACAGATCGTGAGTCAAAAATCTCTGTATCATTACCTGACAGCTTACTTTATTTTAGTAATAACTTAATAAAAAACTTACAGGTATTGTTGCTGAGATGTGTCAAACTGGCAAAAATATCTACTCTGAGCTCAAGTGTTATGACATGCTGCCTGTTCTGTTCAACTACATCATAAAAACCCTGTATGGCCCTTGACAATGTGAACAACTCCTGTGGCAACTAACTCATAGCATTCATTTACTCTACTGGCACAGGGTACCTTTACTTTCCATTGTGAGTGCTACAATAATACATCCCATATGGCTTGTAAGTTGCAAATATTCATGTAGGTATTTTTCACTGATCACTTTGAAAATGGGTTTTTATTACATCCATCACACCTTGGTTCCTGTGCTATTGATATTTCAGAACTCTTCTATTTGGATAAGCCAGTTGGAAGCTGCTTCGACAGCTCATCTCTCTCTCTGACTGTCCAGGCTCTGGGCTGATGCACTAATGCACCAATTAACCTGCCTCCCTGCAGGGACTACTAGCTCCCTAATCCCCAGCTGCAGGACTCCATGGAACAGTGCAGACAGCATGCTATATAATTTAATTAACTCTTCTTTTTGGTGAAAACAGGAGAGAAGAGACAGCTGTAGTCATATTCCAAGGCAAAAAAACAGTCCTTTTGTAAGCTGGAATAAACACTTCTGGAATGTCCACACTTACGAACATGTGAATATCTTAATTAACTATAAGAAATTTAGGGGAAAAAACCCACTAGAACAGACCTACTGCAAAATGTTCCAAAACAAGAGAACTGTACATTGATATGAAATCTATAGGGGCCCCAGCTATGAAAGTCACTCTAAAGTACCAGTGTCTTGTATTCCTGTTCCCACACACTTGATGAGCTTTAGTTCGCGCACCCCCACCACCATTTTTAAGCATGGGAACACTGATACACGAGACACGGGAGGATGCTGGAATGCAGTTATTACCATGCTCCAGCAGACATGATTAACTGAGTCTGCTCTGATGCAGTGTACTTACAGCACTGGAGCAGGCTCTGTGCTTGTGTACAGGTGCCCATACTGTTGGACATCTCTGTGTACTCACTGAAGGCTTTTGCCACTATTATAGGGAACAAATTTTTTTTAATAAAAAGTTCTGCAGCAAGTTGTGTCAACAGAATAAACAGGGCCCTGTTTGATAAAATGGATAGCTTTGTTTTAAGAGGAAGACTCTCTGAAATAAAAGTATAAAATAGGATTTGCCTTTGACTGAAAACCAACTTTGTGATTATGTTCTGTGTCCCAATGCTCATCAGAAATGGTGTTCCAGACTACCACAGATCTACTTGCAAGCAAGCAAGCCTGTTAACCACAAGCTGTCCTTAAAGTAAAAAATAAGGACAAAAATAGCTTTCTCCAATCTTATTTCAGAGTTTAGGCTAGAAGTCTGGATCTTCTGGTCAATAAACACATATGTATTTACCAAATCTAACATCTGTTGTTTCAACCTTTTCCTTAGAAAGCCTTTTCTCTTGCTTAGGATTATCATCCATCAGACATATCCGCCCAGAGAAATTGAGCCAGCAAGAGAGAAACGTTCTCTCGGCTTATAGGACTCAGAAGACTCAACTTTAAGATACAATGCAGCTGAACTTAAGCTGTTATAAGACTGGAATCAAGAGTACAAAAGTACAAAATCAGTTTCTCAGGTCTTGGAATGGCCTTTTTGAGGAGTAGCACATTTCAATCCCTTCCATAATACCAATACACAATATTTTCTTTGCGGTTTGGCCTCTTCATTCTTAAATTTGTTTGAAACTGTTGAGTTTATACCAACTGGGCCTAGTTGCTTGCTTTTTTTTTTTTTTTTTTTTTAACTTAACAGTTTGTCGGATAGGATTTGAGGGGAAGTACTTCCTAGTCAAGACAGATGCAAAGAAAATTATATAACCTCTGAGCAATGCCCTTCCCTCCCTTAATTGCCTCTTTCAGTCTTTTGTGGTCCAACAGAACCACTGGCGGATTTCATTGTTCTGGTATATCTAAAAACGTATTTGTTCTTACACCATTTTCTGTAGTCATCTTTGGCTTTGTTACTGCTTGTTTGGAAAGTTTATTAAAAAATTTGAAGTCCAAAATATTAGAAAATGTATTGCATTCCAAGTCTTACCATCTGTTTCTGTTGCCCATCTTTTCCCATCCATCTTCCAGAAGACAGTCTGTCCACATGGTCCTGATCAAGCACACAGAGGGATGCTAAGGCGAGCCAGAGCTGTTGAAAGAGAAGGAAGGATTACAGAAATCATTCAGGAAGACATTAAACCTTCCCTCGATCTCCACTATAATAAATGCAATTTTTGTGGATGGGAACAAACAATCTGTGCCTCCAAATGGTATTTCCATTACTTTAGAGTTCCAGTCTACATGATAATATGAGATTTTCCCATTTTATCAAATACCAGTTTAAAAAACCCCGAAACAAAATAGTCATTGCATTTTTGGGTATAAATCAGAGAACACACTTATTGCTTTTTAGCTTTCCCTGTCTTAAATTTATAAACATATCAGTTAACTATACAAGACACAATAGAAAATGAAAGTCAATCACAAAATGTATAGTGAGAAACATGAACATATATTGTGAAACTAAACAATGGCGTGAATCAACTTGGGTAATAACTCAGCAAGAACAGAGAATGTCAATGTATGTTGCTAACAAAAAAAAATATAGGAAAAACAGCCTACTACAACAGGAACCTGCAAAACAGTATGGGCAGGGCTGTCATTGGCCATTTTACAAAGTAAAAAGTTGTTTTCTATGACTGACTATCTGGGTACTCCAAGTCTGAGCATTGCTTTATTCACCTAAATCCTGTACCATCACCTTTATATAGCAGGGACTGAGGACAGCAACTACAAGATGAGTTTGATTCCAAGATGAAAAGAGGCATCTAATGGTGAATCATCTATACAAATTAAATCTCTTGTTCTGGAGTATATACCCCCCAGTGTATGTGGGGGCAGGGTGTGGGTGTGAGGGAAATTGGTGCAGCAACAGGCAGGGTGCTCAGGGCACAGGCGCCTGGTGGGACACTGTTCCGGCCAGTGCTGCACATAACAGCAAGTAGTGCAGCCTCCACGTGGCTGCCTGTATTTGCTGGCGCTCCCTGCCATTCACGCGCAGCCCCTGCACAAGGACAGCAGATGCTGCACAGTGCTGCACAGGCCCAGTAGGGAAGACACTTGGCTCCAGCACATGGTAGCTCACCCATGTCAAAGATTTCAAATACAGTCTACAAGAGAAGAAACCAGTCGGAAACAATGGTCTGAAAGCTTTTGAAGTTGAAACAGGCAATGATGCATAAACCATAAAGTGAAGATAATGATGATGATGACAAAAGGTTATAAAAAAAATCAAATTAATCTTCCTCAGCAAAGCACAAATTCAGCTAGTTTATCCAGAAACTCCCTAACAGAACTAGTGAACTTAGCATTCACCAGGAAAGAAGTTTGATGTTAGGATCTAATCTAAGTCCCGAGTAAAGAAAGAAATTGAGGGCATTAATTGGCCTCTTTTCTATGATAGTAGTCAAGGTCCTAGTGCCTTCCAAAGGTCAGAGAACAGATGAGAAAGGAGCTGAAACAGAAAATATATTTAAGATGGCCAAGTTCTTATTGGCAGAATATTTTCAGCTATTGGAGGTGAAGGCAAATACGGATAGCTCTTGACTTGGCTGCAACAGAGACTCTTTGTTACTGAATGGAGTCTAGAAATATAGAAGCTGATGAACTGTGAGTAAAACCAGTATAAAATGATAGTTTGGAGAGTTGAGACCTAGAGGAACTCAACTTCCTTTCTGGAGACATGCTCAAAAATCAAGTTTTAAAATAAAATTAATTTAACTGAAAGCAGAATCATTTTAAGGAAGGAACAATGAAACAGCATAATTTTTGTTTTTCATTGTTTGGGAGCTGTTCAGAGTTGCACTCAAATTCTGCAGATATGTTTCTAATGCATAAAATTCCACCATGGTGATAATCGTTAATTAAAGAAAATGAGACTGACCTAAAATGGACAGACTTCCTTGAGTAGTTAGCATACCTCAAATGATGCATCTCAAGTAAAACTAGGGTAGTGCTGAATTTAGTGATGGTAAATTCCATTTTCTGTCTAAAGTATTTCCTCCTGAGATGACGTAGAAACCAAACACTGTGCTAAAATATGGGAATCCTATTTGATAAGAGATTGCTGCAATTGTATGTTTCCAATAACATGAGTCTGAACATACAGTACTTACTCTGGTTGTTGCAATGCATCGCACTGGCAATCTGTATTCTTCTTCCATTTTGGTCAGAGCAATGATGGTTTCAGCAATAGCATTCTTTGTTACCCGGGACCAAGCTTCAGACAGGTGACCCTGTTAAAAAAAAAAAAGACTATACAGTTTATCCAACTCAATTTGTTAAGAACATAAGAACCATCATGGGTTAGACCAATGGTTCATCTAGCCCAGTATCCTGTCTCCAACAGTGGATGAAGTGGATGCTATAGAGGGAGAGTACTGAACTGACTATTCTCTGGAATTACCTATCTCCTAGTCATTACCCTCTCCAGCAGCCACCATCATTGCTTTAGAGATGTCAAAGGAAATGCGTTCAACCATTCTGCTCAACAGCTATTAATTGAGCTATCAACCATGAATTTCTTTAGTTCCTTTCGAACGTAGCTATTTGCCTCTACCATCTTCCATAACAATGGAATTCATAAGTTAACTACATGTTGCTATCATTTGCCCCATTAAAAATATCAAATAGAAATGAAATTTCAATTGCAGGGACTCAAAGGAATGGTAAGAATAAATGGAATTTAAGTACAGTGTTCATCAGTAAAGTCAACCTGTTCCAGCATACACTGTTTGATACCGGTTATTTCCTTCTCTAGGCTTAAAAGAAAAACCATTTATTTCTCAAATACGCAATAATTACTGGCAAATGTCAAATTATCTACTATGTGTATGGACTGATACTCTTGGGATACTTTGCTACAGAATTCAGAATCCTTTTGGTGAGGAATCAGCATAATCCTCCACCTTGAAATACCCAGTTACTCTACACAATGAATAGCAAAAAGCAAGTATTAAGGAAGGGATACTCAGAAACCATCTGTGTGGGAAGCCCAAAAATACAGCCAGAGATAAAATGCAGGAAAAAGTACAGAGCTTGGGTTGTAACCCTGAGCTGACTGACCAGTGTTAGATGCCTGCATTTTTGGCTAAGATACTTTCCTTTGCAGTCTCCTAGAATTATTTGCTTAAGTTTCTAAAGAAAGCCTTTCTCCTCTTCAAAGAAAGCAAATTGCACTGTTCCATATTAGCCAATGGTTTAATAGTAAGAACAATCTTCTGGAATGTCGGGGACCTGGATAAATCCTTGATACCAGGCAGGGATTTGAAACCACACCTCCCATGTACCAGGGAAATGCCTTATATACTAGTTTGTTAGGTTTTTTTGGGATTTGTTCCTCTCAACTTCACTTGTTGAAGCTGTTCTGCTTAGACTACATTATGGATTAGGAAAACAAAGAGAAACTACCAACAGCTCAGCAGTTAGGGCTTTATCTGAGAAGTGGAATGAAAGCCCCTTTAAGTACTTTATTGATATAAAGGGGAACTGCCCCCAACAGGAAGATTGAGCCAGTCACCCTGAAGTACCTTTTGTCCTGAAGGTAGGGCTGTGTGAAACTTTGATAGGCAATTTGATTCAGAGGAGATTCGGTCTGACTTGGTGGCTGAATCTCCAAATTGAATCAGGAGACCAATTAAAAGCTCCAAATTGAAACGGAAGCCTCCAAATTGATTCAGAAAAGATTGGGCCAGTTTCGGAGATTCAGCCATAGACTAAACAGGCAAGCAGTCCTCGATGACGCTGGACACAGCTGCCTCCAGGTGGTAAGTCTGTTGTGACAGGTGGAGGGAGGGGGAGCAGATAAATGCTCCCACAGTGAGGGAGGAATTGGGGCAGGGGGTGGGGTGTGGGCAGAGCCATCCCTAGGGATGTGCAGGGCTCAGGGAGGGGGTGGCGAGCGGTCAGCTGCAGGAATGGGGGGGAGGGGTGGCTAACAGCCAGAGCCAGCAGCAAGCGGTGGTCTGTATAAGACTTACCTCCCCTCCCCCCCAACCCGGCTCTGACTGCTTGTCATGCTCACTCTCCAGGCCCGGCACACCCCTAGGGATGGCTCCGCCTGTACCCCCTGCTCCAGCTGGGCAGCTTGTCCTAGCCCCAATCCCTTCCTCACTGTGGGGGCATTGATCTGCCCCCTCCATGCCCTTTCCCTCTGCCCACCACAACAGACTTACCAGCTAAAGACAACCAGCTGTGTCCAGCACCAGTGTTTAGTTTATGGATGAATCTTCAGATCTGACTCAGCCAAATCAAATCAGGACGAATTGGCCGAATCTGAATCCAAACCAAATACTTGCCACTTTGCACATGCCTAATGGTTAGGGCATTTGCTTGGGATAAACGGGAGATTTTCAAACTCCTGCTCTAGAGTAGATATTTTGACCTAGGTCTCCTGTACCCCAGGTGAGTGTCCCAAGTGTGAGGCACAAATGGGTGATGGGCCATGGCACAAAGATTAGGCCCATCCTGGCCAGCTCTTTTTAGTGAAGTTGGCATCAGGCTAAGTATGCTCAGAATATGCTACAAGATTTTGTCTTGCTAGAGCTGTATGTGAGGGAGAGCCTAATTTGTAATTCTTGCTATGAAGATTTGGGAATAGCAAATCATTAGTGCTCCTAATGATTCATTAACTATGAAGGAACAGCCATGGGCAGAAGCAAGACACAAATAACAACTCTTGTTGATTTTAAGTTCCTGCTCTAAACTGTGGAGGCACCAGAATTTCTCCTTGAAAGCAAGATTTTCTTTTGATGTGGGAAAAACATATAGCACCTTCCTACTAAATAGATTATTTTTCCCTTCTATACATTTCCCCCAAACTCAGCCAGTCAGATACTTGGCATGGAAAATTTTGTTCCAAAAATAGTTAAACTTTGCAGTTATAAACCAGGGGTGTCAAAACACATCTGTACTCCCAGGTTGGTTCCAGACCACAAGGTTCCCTGGAGTCTAGACCCAGTAACAGCAGAGGATGCAGGGGCCAATACACCTGCTGCTTCATCTCACTGCTGAAAACATGTCCCCAGCAGGGCTCCATAGCTGGGAATTTGATGGTAGTAAGCCCCCCACCCTGCTCACCATGCCCTTAAATTCCCAACTCCTCTGGGGGCCTCACAAGCTGCATCAAATGGCTCTATGGACTGGACTGGGCCCACAACTATGTCTGCCATCTCTGTTACAAGAAATTAAAAATCAGAATTGATAAGAAATCTTGGACCATCTAAATGACTGCAGCACTACCAGCTCCACCTCTACTAATGTTACCTGAATGTACATTTTCATGTTTGTAATGTCAACATTCAGAAAGTTAAAATTCAGAGTGAAGGCCATAAAGTGTAGGAAATTTGACTATTTAGTTCTGAACAACTACGACTTTTGGTGAATGCAAACAGAGTTCTGAGCACTAAACATTCCTTAAAATCAGGTTTCGAGCGTCTGATTTAGTCACTCAGTAAATGACAAATACATTAGTGGCTACTTCTGAAAAGTGAGTCCAAGTGACTCATCTATCATAGGGATAGCATGTAGCAAAGACAAAGATAGAACCCAGTTCTTGTGGATTCTTATTCAGTGTCTTAACTAAAAAAAAAGAGAGACTTTTACTGAACTCCCTACCCAATTTACAATTTCAAACTACCAAATGAAGCAAGGCTCTAGTGAGAAAGGGAAGAGGAAAACAATCAGAAGCATTTCAATATCAAACACTTAGAGAATGGAAGCTTACTGCTGCCATGTCCTTAATCAGTTTAATAATGATTTCTGATATCTGTGTAGGAGTTGAGCCCTTCATCCACCAATGGCTTTCACCTCGCCGAATATAACTGTAGACAGATAATAAACAAGACCAATTAAATTAATAAAGACAATCCACTGGTAGAATCCAAAAATATCCGAAGTGATATTACAAGTGTTCAGTGCCTGCATTTTAAATCAATATAATACTACTTGATAATGAAACTAGTTTTAAAAGCAATTCACAACTATTTCTTTTCGGATTATAAAAGGGAGAGATAAAAAGTGCATCTTACTTTAAAATTTCCAACTTGTCTGTATGCTCAGCTTGATAAAATATAGTTTTTACCAACCTGGAATTGAAAATCATTGGAAGTGTTACTGTAGTAACTCCTTTGCCTGCAGCAGTGCCAGCTGTTCCAGTTATTGTGGTTCCTTTGGCCTTTAGTTGTACAGTGAGAGCTTTGGCAATACATCCCAGAAACATGTCCAAGATGCCCAATTTATTCCAATCTCCTTTTTCTGTTGAGTGAATGATATCACTGATATCTGCTGGTGGCAGGGATTTTACTCCTATGATGCTAGCCAACCGACTAGGGGTCACTTCAGGCAAAACACGGCGCAGTAATGATGTTACCTAGCAGAACAACAAGAGCAACACAAAACAAAATGAGAAAGCTGAGATATTCCAAAATAAAATTTAAAAAAAAGCTTAAATTTATGAGTGTTTTAGTATTTTATTTCCATAATTTACTTTCTATGTACCTCTCAGGCATTTTGTTACGTTTGCAGAATCCTTTGAAATGTAATGTAAAGTGCACAATTATGCCTAGGCAGACAAGGTTCTTTGGCTAAATCTGATATCTGTTATTAGACAATTCAAATAGTTGGAAAAATTCTTCTTAGCAAGCTTTCAGATATAAATATTCTTTCCCAGGCTGAGGAAGCATTTGCAGTTGGTGTGCGCTCTCCCTGGATGGAATGAATAGTAAAGACAACAGAGGCTGCTGGTATGCATGCAAAAAAGCCAGTCAGTGAAGATGTAAATTAAAAGGGACGGCCAACAGCAAAAAAGCCTCAGTTAGGCTCTGGAGCGGCGAGAGCCGCATGGGTGAAAGCCCGCTGCGCCCCCGCTCTCCCAAAGCCCCTCAGAGACCCCCCAGCAGCCATGGAGCCCCCTGCCGACCCAGAGATAAGTGGGGCCCGTGGTGGGAGAGGGTTAACCCTTAGAGAGTGGGAGGAGGCGGCTGAGTGGAGCTGGGCCAGGTCTCATCCTGCCCAGGACCCTACTTTGCCCAGCCCCCCAGGGAGCCATGTGACAGGAGCTGCATGAGCAGGCTGCGCAAACAGGAGCACCTGTCTGCCAGTGTGTGAGTTGGCACGGAGTTTGCCCTGCCTGCGAGCCCCCTACGGTAGACAGACTCAGGCTGAGCCTACCTACCAGCGGCATGCTGCGAATGGGCACTCGCTGCACCCCGAGCGTCCCCTTGGGCTCTGCGGCCCCACCCGGCACCTCAGAGATGGCCACCCAGATGGAGTCCATGGTTCCAGGCTCCACAGAGATGGAGCCCCTGGCTCTCGGCTGCGGGGGCTGCCCGTCCCTTTTTCAGGATCTGGGGCCTGGGAGCATGGCCACCTCCCCTTGCGGGGTCTGCTCCCTACTGGGGTCTCTGGCACGCCAGCTGGAGGAGCTCCAGGCCACAGTCCAGAGACTGCGTGCCACCAGGGGCTGCAAGTAGGAGATTGACTCTTATTGCCAGGCCCTTCTCCCTGCGGAGCTGGAGGGTAGACCATGGTCTCCCTCCAGGACGAGAGAGGACTCCGGGACCTCCCATTCTGTCCAGTCAGGGGGATGGACCAAGGTGGTCAAGGGCCCTAAAGCCCGCCACACCAAGGCCCCTGCCCCGCTGGAGCTTAGCAACAGGTATGAACCTCTTGCAGCCCCAGCAGAGCCTGCTGAGTTGCCAGCTCCTGCAGGCAACACAGGCCCAACTGCAGCTACCATCCCCGCTTTCCCCAAGGCAAAACGTTAAGTGTTTGTCGTGGGAGACTCCATCCTGAGGCAGACTGAGGAGGTAATCTGCCGCCCTGACCCCTGAGCCTGGGAAGTCTGCTGCTTCCTGGGGGCTCGTATCCGAGACATTGTGGAGAAGATCCCTAAGCTCCTCCAACCCCGCAGACCACTATCCCACGCTCCTTATTCATGTGGGCACCAATGACATGGCTTGGTGCACTCCCAGCTGGGTCACGAGGTGCTACAGGGATTTGGGAGAAGGGTTAAAGGGCACAGGTGGCATTCTCATCAATCCTCCCAGTCTCAGGGTATGGGCTGAAGAGAGAGAGGAAGATCCACGTAGTTAACCAATGACACCAGCGCTGCAGTCTTCGGGAAGGCTTTGGCTTCCATGACCACAGCCTGCTCTTTGGCGAGAGAGGCAGAGAGCCACTGGGAAGAGATGGCCTCCATCTCTCTGCTGGGGAGGAGGCTCTTCTCAGCCAGACTAGCTGACCTGCTCCACCGGGCTTTAAACTAAGCCCGCTGGGGGATGGGGGGACTACTGCTACTGCTGGCCCGCTGAGCAACCCTTGCAAAGCCAGCAGGCCAAGGCACTTAAGGGAGCCCACCCCTGCCCCAGCCCTGGTACAATCTGTGGGCAAGCCAAGAGCCCCCAAGGTGACACTTGCCTGCCTGTACACAAATGCCAGGAGCTTGGGGAATAGGCAGGAGGAACTCGTCTGCCTGATTAACACAAATAATTATGATGCCATAGGGATAACGGAGACCTGGTGGGACTCCACCCATGACTGGACCATGGGTATAGATGGCTATACCCTGTACAGGAGGGATTAAGTAGATAAAAGGGAAGGTGGAGAAGCTCTCTGTGTTAAGGAAAGCTACGCATCCCTGCAAGCTGATGTTGGTGACAAGTGTGGATGACTGGAGACCCTCTGGGTTAAAATCCATGGGGAACATGGCACAGGGGACACAACAGTGAGAGTCTACTACAGACCTCCCACCCAAAGTCAAGAGCTTGGCCAGGAGTTTGCCCAGGAACTGGCTGAGGCTGCATGCTCCAGGACCATGGTTGTCATGGGTGACTTCAATTACCCAGACATCTCGTGGGAGGATCACTCAGCAAAATCTGAATGGTTGCAAAGCTGCCTATCATGCGTGGATGACCTCTACGTGACTCAAGAAGTCTATGGGCCAATGAGAGGTAAAGCGCTGCTTGACCTGATACTGGCTACTGGGGATGATCTAATCAGCAACCCAGTGATCGATTAGAAGCTGGGTGACACCTTCACCATCCGCCATAAAGCTGGCAAGTCAGTCAGCAACACGGAAGTCCTTGACTTTAGGAAAGCTGACGCTGACAAGCTCAGGAGGCTGGTCAGTGAGGCCCTAAGGGACTCCGAGTCCAGGGGCAGGGGAGTTCAGGAAGAGTGGTTGCTCCTAAAGGGAGCGATCCTCCATGCACAACCAAATATCATTTTATCACGGAGGAAAGGCAGCAAGAGGGCACAGCAGCCCCCTGGCTCTCCAGGGATCTACCAGACCCCTGAGGCTAAAAAGAAAGGCTTATAAAGGATGGAGGATGGGAGTCACCTCCAAGGAGGAATATTCTGCACTGGTGCAGTCCTGCAGGGAGCAAACCAGGAAAGCCAAAGCTGCAACTGAACTCCAACTAGCTTCGAACATCAAGGACAATAAAAAGTCCTTTTTCAGATATGTGGGGAGCCAGAGGAAAAGCAAGGGAAACATTGGACCCCTGCTGAATCAGATGGGACAACTGATGCCCAGGAAAAAGCCAACTTATTAAATGGGTACTTTGCGTCAGTCTTTCATCAGTCCTATGGGATGCCCATGCCCACTATGGGACAGGGAGGTCCGGGTGAGGAAGATCCCCTCCTGTCCATCAATGCTGACCTCGTGAAGGAACACCTTGAGAGGCTGGATACCTTCAAATCAGCCAGCCCTGATGATCTACACCCCAGGGTACTCAAAGAGCTAGCGAGCATCATAGCCCAGCCTCTGGCACGGATCTTGGAAAACTCCTGGCACTCTGGTGTAGTGCCCAAAGACTGGAAGAAGGCCAATGTGATGCCTATCTTCAAGAAAGGGAGGGAAGCAGATCCGGCAAACTACAGGCCCATCAGCCTGACTTCTTTCCTGGGGAAGATCTTAGAAAAGTTTACTAAAGAGGCCATCCTTAATGGACTGGCGGACACCATCATCCTAAGGGATAGCCAGCACGGGTTTGTTGCATGTAGATCTTGCTTCACCAATCTCATTTCCTTCTACGACCAGGTGACCTATCACCTGGACAAGGGAGAAGAGATTGTTATCATATATCTTGACTTCAAAAAAGCCTTCGATCTGGTGTCCCATGATCACCTCTTGGAGAAACTGGCCAATCGTGGCCTTGGGTCCACCATGATCCGCTGGCTGGGAAATTGGCTCTGTGGTCAGACCCAGAGAATAGTAGTTGACGGAAGTCAATTGTCATGGTGCCCTGTGACCAGTGGGGTCCCTCAAGGCTCTGTCCTTGGACCCATATTGTTCAATATCTTCATTAATGATGTGGACACTGGAGTCAGAAGCGGACTGGCCAAGTTCGCTGATGACACCAAACTTCAGGGCAAAGCATCCACACCAGAAGACAGGAGGGTGATCCAGGCTGACCTGGACAGGATCAGGAAATGGGCAGACGAGAACCTGATGGTGTTTAAAAATGCAAGGTTCTCCACCTTCGGAGGAAAAACCTGCAGCATCCTTATAGGCTTAGCAGTGCTACACTGGCTAGCACTACAGAAGAAAGAGACTTGGGGGTCACCATTGACCACAAGATGAACATGAGCCCGCAATGTAATGCTGTGGCTACAAAAGCGACCAAAACGCTGGCTTGCATCCATAGATGCTTCTTAAGCAAATCCCGGGATGTCCTTCTCCCCTTGTACTTGGCTTTGGTGGGGCTGCAGCTGGAGTACTGCATCCAGTTTTGGGCTCCACAATTCGAAAAGGAAGTGGAGAAGCTTGAGAGAGTCCAGAGAAGAGCCATGTGCACAATCAGAGGTCAGGAAAACAGACCTTACGATGACAGGCTGAGCCATGGGGCTCTTTAGCCTGAAAAAGCGCAGGCTCAGGGGTGATCTGATGACCACCTATAGGTTTATCAGGGGTGACCACCAGGATCTGGGGGAGCGTTTGTTCACCATAGCACCCCTAGGGCTGATGAGGTCGAATGGTCATAAACTACTGCAAGACCGTTTCAGGCTGGACATAAGGAAGAATTTTTTTACTGTCCGAGCTCCCAAGGTCTGGAACAGTCTGCCATCAGAGGTGGTTCAAGCACCTACACTGAACACCGTCAAGAGTAAATTGGATGCTTATCTTGCTAGGATCCTATGACCCCAGCTGACTTCCTGCCCTTTGGGTGGGGGGCTGGACTCGATCTTCTGAGGTCTCTTCCATCCCTAATGTCTATGAAATCTTTGAAAATTGAGGAGTCAGTAGGTGAGAGACAGGCTGGGGGAGAAGGGGAAAGAGGGATGAATATAGCTGGCAAATAGTAGAGAGGTACCTGAGGAGTCAGATGTCAGGGAAGTTATGAAGTGGCAATTATGCCTAGTGTATTTGTTGAAGAGACTGGGTTGCTTGGGCCTAGGGTCCACATTAGCAATACCAGGGTTTTAAAGGATTTGGCAGAGAACTAGTGGTGGTGGCCAAAACAGACACCTCTGGTCTTGCACAGATGCTACACAGAGGGTCTTTGTACAACTCTGGATGAACCTACTTCATTTGGATACTGCTACCCAGTAGCCAATACTGTGCTCCCTCAAACCACCATGTCATCTTGTTGCAGCAGCGAAGCAGCAATTAAGACTTCATTAAAAACGCAAACAAACTTGCATGTCATTTACCTTTAGATTAGTGAGATTTAATATATGTACTGGATACTTTGAAAAGGAAGGTGTGATTGACTGAGTATTGTAACGGTCAGGTGTTGGCTTGAAGGAGCTCCATACAACTTTGCAGGTTGGATGGGGAGGAAGCCAGTGGGGGAAATGCACCTCAGTTTGAGATGGGCTAAGTCAAGTATGATAGATGGCCCGTATCTGGGCCATGGTGCCGTATAATCTGGCCCATGTGTCTTTGACTGACTTGGTCTGGTGTGCAATCTGCACCAGGTATTGCAGGTGCTGTTTGTGGCACAGAGGGCTGGTTATGGGGTCACACTGTATGAGGTACCCTGCCAGACCAGCCCTGCATGACTAGCTGACATACACAGATGGGCTAGGGTAGGGGTAAGCAGTGTTTTTTGGCCGGAGTGCTGAAAAAAAACACAATGTCTACCTTGGAAGGTCCTGGAGTGCTGACATGCTGGAGCCCAGAGCAGCTGTTTGCAGCCTCCTGGCTGCAGCCAGCCCATGGAACTCTGTCTGCTTGCAGCAGGTCTTGCAGCCTCCCAGCTGCCTACTGGGAGCAGCCTGGGCTCTGTGGCAGCAGCTGCTTAGAGCCTGGACTGGCGGTGGTGTGCCAAGCAAAATGGCCTTGCTTGCCATGCTTGGCACACCACTGAGCCATTGTGCAGGGACTAGTCCAGAAGCGTGCTGCATACAGCACAAACCCTGTGCCAGCCCCCTAGGGAGGCCACAGGTGGTATCTGCAACACTGGGTCTAACCTGTGCACTGCCTGCAATGCAAATCTCAGAGCAGGGCTGGCATGCGCTGCCCACAGCACAGGGGTTCAGCATGGCGAGCATGCTGCATGTGGTGCCCCACACCAAACTGGCCCTCTGTGCTGCCTCTGGCATGGCTCAATCCAGTCCAGGGGGCCAGATGAGTTTGATGTTCCTGATTTAGGGGTGAAGCATTCTAAGAGTGCAGAAAAAAGATACCCCCCCAGCAAAAAGTAAAAATATACAAAGAATGAGAAAGGAAGACTCCCAGAAAGCTAGCAAAAATCTAGGGTACAAATAGACAGCAACTAGCAGTTCAAATTTTGAAAATGACTTGGTAAAAAACAGGCACACTAAGAAAACATCTTGGACATTAGAAACTGTTTTCAAGCCATGGACAAAGAGAAAAATCTGAGTTGGATATTATTACTCAAAAGTCTCTGCACTTGTCAATGGGTGTGTAAGTACCTACAGTAGACTATATGTATGAAATAGCACTTGAACAATTAAAAAAGATTTGCTGGAAAATAATTTACTTTTCATTACCTCTACACACCTTGTGTCTTTTGCATGCTGGTGCTGCTCTCTCAGGGCATTTACACACGTGTTCTAGCAGTGGGGGAGGTGAGGGGAGAGGTGGAGGTGATTTAATTAGAGGAGCTGATCTAAGTGAAGTGCCCAGAGCATCATTTGTATCAGGATTCCCAAGCTGAAAAATAGTGGTGGGGGCGCTTAAAGTTTGTGAACAAGCTTCAGTTAAAAGTGCCCCGCCACCATTTTTCAGCTGGACTGCAGTAACTATTATGCTTCAGCAAACTGTGATGCACTGTAATTACAGCACACAGAAGAAGCTTCACTGCACGTGTATAAGTCCCCTCAGGGTCCATATCTATTCCACTAGGCAAATCACTCAAAATCCTAAACTCAAATGCAACACTAGGTTATAAAAACAGATTGGTCCACAGTAATGTTAATTTGGCCAATATGAACACAAGAGGTATTTCTATTTTTCTATATAAATGAATAATTTAAATACATTTTAGCTTGCATTTTATAATCTTAATATTACTTTTGGAACCGTAACACCCCTCCATTTCCTGAACTCCTAAATTTAAACTGGGCAGCTTTACACATTGAAATGTCCTATTTTTTTCCTTTTCAACAGAAAAAAATATTGTCTGTTCTTAAGAATACTAGGTACTAAATAACTGAAATTCTAAGTAGTGTTAAGAATGAAGCACACATTTATCTATTCTATGATAGCTGCTTCTTTGTGGAAGTGATTGGAGGTGGGGAGGGGATGGCACGGCACAGGTAAAAAAAGTTTTCAATTCTCCTGATGCTATAATTGCACAAAGACATAAGAATATCAACCGAACATGCTCAGAAATGACTGGGGAAGCTCACAAGTAGCCTTTTCCAAACCTAGCAAAGGCACAGCCTTTCAGAACTACTCTCATGCATAAATCTCAGCTTTGAGCTATGGCTAAAGCAGTAAAATTTAATTTTTTTTAATGGAAAAGGTAATGGTTCTCAATATTTTGCAAAGAAAAGTCTCTGGTTCTGGAATAAAGAATAAACACATTCAGGGAAGTAAAGCAGACAAATGAAATAGGTTTTTTTTAAATGAATCCTTCTTTTTGTTATGTTCAAAAACAAGAGCAGATTAGGGCACAACGACTCTGGGGTCCATGCCTATTTTGCAGGATTTGAGCATTTGTCTTAAAAAATTAAGAGCTCTTATGCTTCTGAAGAAAAAAGTTTCAAAACCTGGAGTCCAGGATAAACAAGATCCCTTAGCCTGAAAGGAGTATCAGTTGAATGCAGTCATGTTTTGGATAGAAGTGGTGATGCAGGGATTACATTATGGAGGCACAGCCAGAGCAGCAGAAAATGAGGTCCCCATAAATAGCATCTCAGAGGTCTCAAATTCTCTTAATACAGGCTTGTCCAACATGCGGCCCACCAAGGCTTTTTTTGAGGCCTGAGATGCTGTGATGGGAAATGAAAGTAAACACTGCTTACTTTTGTTCCCACCCCTTGTCCCTCCCCCAGCCCCTCAACAGCTTCTTAATGGCTGCTGAAGGGCTGGGGAAGGGACAAGGTTCCCACACGTACCACATCAGCTTGACATTGCTGATGCGGTGCATGTGGGAAGAGGAGTAGCCATGTGCCTCTTGGGACAGGATGAGCCCAGCAGGAGCAGCAAGGGCTCAGCTGCACTTTCCGCCTACCTGTGCTGATCAGTCCCGAGCAGCACGCGGCTCCGCCGCCACCTCTGTTGGCTGGTGCTGACCTGGGTGGATCTGTCCCATCCGGAGCAGCAGGCAGCTGAATCTGGTTTCCCACATGCTGCTGGGGATGGGAGGAGGCCGGTCAGGTCAGCACCAGCCAGCAGAAGCAGCGGCAGAGCTTGGGACTGACCGGTGCAGGCAGGGGAAAATGCATCCGAGCCCCTACCGCTCAGGCCGGGCTTGTCCCATCCCAAGCGGCACACGGCTCTGTCGTTGCTTCTGCTGTAGATGTGATATCTTTTATTAGACCAACTAAATAGTTGGAAAAATTGTTCTTTGCAAGCTTTCAGGCACAAGTACCCTTCCTCAGGCACAGACAGAGTCTGAAGAAGGCTTTTTGTGCCCGAAACCTAGCAAAGAACAATATTTCCAACTATTTAGTTGATCTAATAAAAAATATCACGTTTACCCAAAAAACCTCGTCTGCCTATGTCCTTAGACCGACACAGTTATAACCAACAACCCTAAAGGAATTGTGTGTCATTTACTAAGACTATTAAAACAATAAAATTTCCAAGATGTGTTAATTCTCATAAGTTTTTTTGCTCCCAGAAAATATTTAGTTTTTAAAAAGTATAATAAAATAGTGGGGTATTTTTAAATCCTTGTACATATATTATTTAGCTGTCAATAAAGCTGACAATTGGAAATAGATTTTGTTGCAAATTCTTTTTCTATATTACCATTACTTATTTAAACATGCTCTTCCATTTGGACTAACTAAAACTGTTCATAGGCCTGTGAAATTGGAGAAGAGAAAAATTTCCAAGGGTAACAGACAAGAAAATCACAGAAGAAAAGATTGCTTGGTGAGTGGAAGGATCAAGACTTCCGAAAATGGAAGAAGGTCATTATTACCTGCAGTGTAAAAAAAACAACCCCCCCCCCAAAAAAAACAAAAACAAAAAAACCCCCTATCTGGAGTCAGGTAGATTTGAAAGTTTTTCTAAGTCTACACCATCTTTTATTGGACCAATTGTATGGATATCATCCCCAAACATCCTTGGAATCATAGAATCATAAAATCAATGAGTTGGAAGGGACCTAGACAGATCTTCTAGTCTGACCATCATCTTGTCCCTCTGATTTTTATATTTTTTTTTAAATGAAAACCAGAAATAAGGCATATAGCTATATTTCATTAAAAAAATCAGTTCATACCCATTCTACACCACCAAACCTAGGATGAACTAAACCTCTAGTAAAGGCTTTTGTGATAAGCACTGCAACAAATAAAGAGCAGTTACACTCACCTGCCTTTGTACCCTGGGAGAGGCAGTATGTAGGAGCGAGAAGAGATCCTGAAGCAGAGTCAGCTGCTGAGCCAGGTACTGACGACCTACATTAGAACCACTCAATGCTAAAACCATGGACAGTAGCTCAAAGCAGTAAGCATCAGAGGATGCATCTTCATCATTAGGCTGAGAGTTGGCATTCTCCTTGCTAGAGATCGCATGCTCCCACTCCTCACGCACACGGGTTGCTTCCATTCGGATTGCCTGGACTATGTGAGCACACACCTAATCAAGGAGAAGCCACACATAATAATGTATTAACTTGTAATCTTTTTTATGTTTTAAAATACTTAACACCTTTAAGATTGCGTCAAATAAGAACAGGAAATTTAGATGATTTTTTTAAATATTATTCCCCAACATATATACAAATAAAGGACAAAGGTTTAGTGTGAGAGCCAAACTTAAGGTGCTTCAATTTAATGAAAATCAGGGATACGGCATACAATTCCATATCTTTAAAAAATAGATCATATATATCTTGTAACACCCAGCACATGGTGATCTAACTTTTAGCAGAATTACATGCGTTATATACTACTGAAACTACTAAAAAATGTTGTATTTCATTCGCCTAGGCTTCTATGTGTTTGGATCTAAAACCTCAGATCCAAACCATCATGAATTTTGTAAGCAGAAATAATTTTCCTCATTTTCCTAATGATTGTTATTTATGATCAACAAAACCCAAACAAGGTTTGGTGTCAAGGAGGGTTAAAAAAAGGACCCTCCCTGACACCAAAGAGTGAGTGAGTGAATGAATGTCTGTACATGTACAAGGATCTAAACTTTGCAGCTGTGTCATATGAAGCACTGATACAATAAACACTAATTAGCACTACTTGTAATTCATTTAAATATTATTTTACATGAAAATTCATAAATATTAAATCCAGTTAACACATACGTAAGTATGATTTATAAGAAAACAAAACCTTGACTACAACAACCCTGTCAAACAACATGTCAAATCACTTTTGTATTTCCTAGAAAAAGAAAAAAATGACAACATAAGGTAAACACTTTAATACCATAGGAACTTTGCAGAAAACAAACCTGCTTTTGTAAATTTGTCAATTTGCTTCTGCTGAATATGATCCCCACCATGTGTTCTTTCAGGTCTGCATCTGATGTTGCCTTTAGAAAAAATATAAATACCATTAGATAAAGATTTTAAAATAATTTCTGAAGTGCTGTAGAAAGAGAGATGAGAGATGGAATATAAGCCTATTTTATACTAAAAGTGTGCAGATTTTGTTGTAATGTATTTGTATAAGATAAACCGAGACATGTACAGCATGTTTATACTTTTTTCTTAATATACATGCAAGGGATAAAGTTTAGAGTACAAATATTCAAGTATTTAGCCAGCAAACTCAAGCAAATAAAAATCAGTCTTCCAAGATCCATTCTGATGAATTCAGCTTTCCACCCTCATGCTAAAGCGAATGAATGATCTATTTAGATTAAGTGAATCCATACTAATTAATTTTCCAGTGCTGGTACATTTAAAATTAAATGCATCTTCCTAGAGAACAATCTCAATCAGATTAAATATTCTGCATTTTATGTAACTTGAAACAAAACTCAAACATCTCTTTCAAGATTCACTATAACCATCAGGACTGGATAATTAATCATTGTATGATAATTCAATATTATTCTCTTTAAAAATCTTGATTACTTTCCAACATTAGCGTTGAATTCTTCTCTCTTTCAAAGACTCATCAACCTAATTAGACTTGTGAAATATAATGAACTGATCCTGACGGAAACTGAAGCCATTTATCCAAATTGGTTTCTCACCATGGCTTCCCAAAAGAGTCATTCCCATAATGACTCCTCCATGAAATGCTTATAGTTCTGATTTGTCTATTAATAAGAACAAAAACGATAAAAAACATCTTTTAAAAACAGGTATGGACAGTAGGATATTATTGCTTTGGTGTGAAGCCTATCTATGGAAAAAAGATGCATGATGATGTAGATAAAATAACTGCTGAAAAACATATTGGATAACTTTTTCAGAATATAATAATTATAGAATACAAATAAATACATTGTGTACTTTTTCTTCTCCTTCTGGGGAAGACAACAGTGCTTTTTCTTCTTGTTCTGGGGTTGGCTCAGCGTCTCCAGAGATGAGTTTTCCAAACACCTGTCAGAAATCACAAAGATTAAATTTACACGGGTCAAAATAGGCTTGGGTGGACAATTTTTTTTGATAATACATTAGAGAAGTTTATGTAGTTACTCTTTAAAGTCTGCCAGTCTGCTGGGTCTAATCTTTTTTTTTCTGTAATGACACCTATTACCTCAAAACATGAAGGCAATTCAAAATACCTACATTTTTTTCAATTAATATGTAACTGGGTCTAGATTCTGATTAGGGTCTCTAAGTCAGGCACATTATTAAAATAATAGACAATTCCTGCCTAAATGAGCTTACAATCTAAGATGACAAAGCAAGCAGAAGGTAGGGGAAAGAAGTGAATCAGACTTTAAAAATATCAAAGGATGCTAAGGAGTCAGCAGGGAGAACACAAGGAGAGTGACAATGAGAAGCAAGATGTAAAAACATGGGGAGGTACTGGAAAGCAGTATGAATCCTTGGTATAATCAGAGAAAGATGGGAAAAGCTAACCAACTGGCACATTTGTATGTAATTTTACAACAAAGGATAAAGTGCCAGAAATAGCTTTACTTCACCAATTATTTTAACCACTGCAATTTTCCTTTAACTTCTTATCTGGCAAAGCTACTTATAACTTGACCATCACCAGACAAAAAGGGGAAAACACAGATCTCTGTCTTTTAAAACGATTATGTCACCAAATCTTAGTAGTTTTCATATGAACTGTTGGTTAGTGATGTAATTAAGAATTAAGTACAATGTCCCACCTGGGATGTAATAAGTCGGAATACTCGTAGTGTCTCAGATTCACAGTTTCTTTGCTGAGCTACACTTGCAGAGATTTGACCTGCAATTTTAATGCTTTCACCATCTTTCCATCCCAGAACTTTCACTTGTCGGACTCTTAGTGTGTTCTCTGGACCCTTCAATTCGATTTTAATGATGTGATTATCTCCACCAGGAAGTTCACTTGTTACCCAACCAATGTGTCTTGAATCCAAGTCAACCTGGCGAATGGGAACATAAAGTTTTAATTCTGTAACAAAATAAGGCTAAGAGAGTCAAATGCACCTGGTGGGTTACTGCTAAAAAATTGCCAGTCACTGTTAAAAACAAGAGAGTGATAGCCAACAGTCCATGTAAAACAATAAAATAACTCCTATTACAACAACCACCCACCAACCTTCACAACTTAAGTCTGCAGCATCTTGGTTTGAGAATCACTGGTTTAACCTAATGCACAAACCTCATCATGTGACATCTTTCAAAAATTGATCAAAACTGTCTTAAAACTAGCTTTTTTCTTTTGTTTCCACAACTGCTGGAAAGCTATCTAGAACCTCACTACTCTGATAGTTAGAAACCTCCTCCCATATTCCAGTCTTAAATTTCCTGGTGGCAAGGCTATACTTATTTGTTTTTGTACTAACATTGTCTTGTTGCTTAAATCACTCTTTTGCCTCCTTGTTGCTTACTCCATGATGTATTTATACAGAGAAATCCTATCCTTCATTCTGCTGGTCATAATAAATAAGTTCTTTCAGCCTCCAATTTTCCCTAAACATCTTAGCAGCCCTTCACTGCACCTGTTTTTGCTTGAATTATTTTTTCTTGAACATGGGTGACTAGATTAGTAGACAGCATTCCAAATGAGGTTTCACCAGTGCTTTCTAAAACAGCATTAATACTACCCTCATTTATTAGGCATATCAATCTGATGCATATGTGACCCTACAACATCCTTTTCAAAGATGCATCAAAGATGCAAGTTCCATATTTGCCTAATACACCTCATCTCCTCTCCTCTTCCAACAATAAATAGTATTTCTCTTTTTCTGTGTTCAACTGACCATTTCTGCTAGTTTATAATAGAAATTGTTACTAGTCCTTAGGTGGATGATTTAATTCATTTCCATTTCTATTAATGCAGCTTTCAAGGTCATACCATTCTTCCTTTACACTACAAGACTTCTCCTTCTTGTTATTAATATATCCCAATGTTGTGTCAACAGCAAATTTCTTTACATATTCCTAACTGATCCCAAGACCTGTAAGCTGGGAGCCCCTGGATCAAAGTCTCCTTAGCTGACAAGTCTCCTAACCACACAGTGGGAGTCGGTGCAGGGGGAGCCTGGGATTGTGATCCTAGATTCCCTATACACCAATAAGGTGTGAAAAGATCTGATGATGGATCCCACCATCATGCCGCCTGCCATGCACATACTGCATGGCAGGAGGAGCTATTGCATGGATCACACATACATCTCATTGTCAAAGATCAAAGTCTTTGATTTCAGATGCCGATGGCCAACAGGTCAGATGGCAAAAGGTCAGAAGCTAACACAACAAACTCTGTGGTTGTAATTTATCCCTCTGTATTAAGTGTTGCATATACACACCCCTATCTGTGCCTCATTTCAAATAGCTTGAGCTTTTCATACGAAAGAGAGAAACTGACCTTGACAGCCCAGCACAAAAGATAAAGTACCTATAGTAACAAGATTACCTGACTTTAGTAAAGTTGTAAAATTAAATATACTATGCGCGCCATCCTGTGACCAAACAAGACCAGTACCACCCAAGTAAAAATAACCCCCCTTTTTTATGAAACCTGAGCAAACAAAGAGAGCACAAGTGCCAGCTCGTTAATTATTTATAACTGGCGTATAGTAATTGGTCACCTGTGCCTAATAAAACTTTGAAAGAACTTCCGCCCAAAGCAGAGAGCAGAGAACTGTGTATACACTCAAGAAGAACAGATCGTGCATCTCTCCGCCTACATTATCTTTCTGGCGTATCTCATCTTACCGGTCCGTTTATCTCTCTATCTTTGGCGTTATCTGTCTTATCAAGAGCTCTTAGTAATCTGCAGACTGCAACGGCTTATATGAATCGCTCGGAAGCAACTGTCTTACCCACCCTGTAAATGCTGGGTAACATGATATCTGCATGCTGTAACTAAATCAATCAGCTCCTCTGACTATGCTCCAGCACATCAGAAGCGTAAGCAAAATAAATCTTTTGTGAAACCATCACACTGTGTTTAAATCATACTGACTCCTGCTCACCGTTACCACCCACCTGCCCGGTCATAAATCCCCCTCCTCGCGCCAAGCCGGTCGTGCCGATCCAGGCTCGCAGGTCGAGGGTGCACCGGTGTTAGGGGCGTAACACTCATCACTTCTTTACTTGTATGCCTAGAGGTGCCTTTATAGGAACAACTGTAAACTACTCCTTCAAACAGGCTTGGTCTAAGCAGGCACCAGATTATTAACATTGTGTCAAGGCATGATATTTTTACATGAAGCAACAGATAAAATTATTTACCTGCTTTATTCTGCAAAGATCTTCTACCACCTTACCAGTGAGGAAAGTCATTGAAGTCACTTTGTTCTGCAACAGACAAGCAAAACAAAAAAGACAAATAACTTCATTATGAAGCCAAGTAGCAGCATGGTAACTTCTTCCATATTAAAATTACGTGATTATCCTTTTAGACAGAGGAAGGTGTGTGTGCCTACATGAAATTAATGAAGCTGTATATTTCATGTCTTAAAAAACAAAATACTGTTCAAGGAAGCATAAAGGTCTTCTTACGTAAAAAAATACAAACAAGAAACATACATATAAAAAGTGGAAAAAGTTTTTTTATATTGAAAACTATGGATAATGAACTGAAAATTCTCTCATTTCATCAAACTGAGGTGGCTATAGAGATGTGAAATGCTGCAGACTTACAGATCTAGCAGTATAGCTACATATACTTCATGTAAGAGCCCACTACAAAGCTGTTAAATTCTGAGTATACTGGACCTACTTTGCAGCTTCAGGTTTAATTAAAAGCCTTACCTTTTAACAAATAGGATCAGCATTCCTTGTTATTTAGTTTTATATTAAATTCATATATTTTATACTTCCCCAGCATCTGAACAGTCTGTGTTTTACAGTCAATGTACTATTGCATCTCAGAAGCTGTTAGAAGGAAATAAAGAAATTCTGGTGGCAGGACAAAGGGGAAGTATATATGGAAGTCTCTGTGGTACTTGGAGGCATGGGGAACAATTTAGGACTGTGGAATAAACTCTTCAATTATATATTTCTACACAATGATTAGCAGAGGAACAATTCTGTGGACATTTACATTTTCATAATTATGTTTCACAGTTAATATACCACTTAGAATAAAGCAATGGGCTCCTTCAATTTTCCTTTCATGCTTTGTATAGCCTGCAAGTTCCAGTGAATCAATTTCCACCATGTTTAATGTTAAGAAGCTTTTCTAATCCATGAGGATTAGAAAATTTTTAAAAATAAGGTTCAGAATGTTAAAAATAAGGTTCAGAATGCTGAATCAAATTCAACAAGAAAATGGGGAAATCATCTGTGGCTGAAGAATACACAGAGTACCATAAGTTTTAACATAGGCAAATTTGTATTTCCTCTTACCCCAAGATCTCGGGAGTTGTCTACATGAACACATACATAACGAGCATTGATTCCTTTTACACAATTAATTGTAATGTTTTTAGTTTTGTTTTTATCTTCATCTCCTGACTCCCAGAAAGTTTCTGTAGACCCGTCTGTCAAACTGCCAATCATTGCAGGTCGGCTTGATGTTTTGATATCAACAATGCTGGTTAGATCTTTCAGACAAACTACTATACATAACTCCTGTAAAAAATAAGTAAGATTTAAAGTATCTTAGAAAAGTAGTTCAAATAAAAACAAACATCTTACACACCTTTTTGATTTTTACAGGACTAATAGGAATAAACTCTCTAAATTAAAAGAAGAAAAATGCAAAGATGCTGAATCACCTAATTACAGCTCCTAGTTGACTGAGTTACAGCAATGAAGCAAAGTACATGCAAATTGAAGTCAGTAGCTACAGTGTATTAAAAAAATCAGAAATAATGCATGATTTCTTTTCTGTTACTCAATTCTCTTCTCTTGTTTTAGAGATGCTCGTTAAAAAAGTAGCAATATGCGCCTTCAAAAAAACAAAAGGAGTAAGAAAGGTGCTGCAAGGACAGAAGACTGGAAATAAGTAGCAGCAACACTAAGAAGAATATTAATTTTAGAAATTTTTTTTGAAAGAATTTAAATTTGAATTAGAAAGGCTCTCCTCCATGCCCCTGTAAAACTATGACAGAAAAGAGTGATGGCCAGTATTCCAAACTTTGGATAGGAACGTGGACTTATTTTAAGGGATAGTTGGATGTCAGCATCAAAATACCTTAATCTAAATATCAGGAAGAGAGGACTGGAAAATGAAGGCATCTATACATGCAAATAAAATATTTTTAAATAACATTTTCATATTTTCAGTACTTTCATAAATACATATTTAATAAAATATTGGATGAGTAAGAACTGGAAAGCTGCAGTTTGATTAGGAGTGGAGCTTATCTACTGTTTTAGACTGATCTTCTACTTTTGCTATTTAGTGATGTAAGACTTACTTGATTCATGGCTTCAAAACCAGACTGTATACTAATACTAAAGCTCTCCTCACTATCACCATCATCAGATTTGGACAAAATGTTGTTAATGTGATGAAAGACATTGCTCTGATGTAGGAACTGGTGGTCAGATTGCTTGAATTTGAGGCTCCAGCATCTGAAACACAAATTAGAAGTAATATTATTAAGTGTATTTTGAATTTCAAAATCCTCTTGCCAGCAACAGTAATTTTATGTTAAATAGCTTTATAAAATATCTTGAGACTCAGGATCATAATTATCTTGTCTATTATTTTGAGAAAAATCAGGAAGTAACATCTTTTAGCACTGCAGAAGTTAAAAGCCTGTGAAAGTTATTTTTTATGAGAGTGGCATTCAATAATAATAATAATTATTCAACATATTCCTTTATGGTGATTACAGTAATGAGAAAGTGAATATAGAAAGTTTTTATATTCAGCTGTATTAGATACGTTAAAGAATTCTTCCATACTATTCTAATGTTAAAGTGATGCATATAGTATAGAATGGAAAAGGAAAAAATACTGTTTTATTTTCACATGCTTCCCAATACAACACACTATTTTTGGGAGGGCAGAAAGAAGAAAATCTGTTTTTTTAGTGCTATGGTCACGTTCAGTAAGGATAGAGCCTAATCTTCAGCTTGCTCCTTTTCCTGCTCGGACAAAGCCCAGGTGCAAACATGACACTTTTCCCAGTATAAGCGACTAGAAACTAGTCTTTACCCATAACAGAATGGAAGGCTGGCACACAAAACTGGTCTACAGCCATAACAGAATGGAAGTTCAGCATACATACACTGGCTTAAAAATGGTGGAACCTGGCCTAAGATTGGCCTCTTCTCCCCACCAAAGGTTGAACGTGTGCTTTGTTTGCTACTGATCTAAAGTACACTGCTTACAGAAAATAGCAGAACTTAAATCGACTTCTGCTTCGGGCTTTTTGAATGTCTGTACCTAGTCAAAAAGCTATAGTTTTAATCCTTTCAAAGCTGAATTACCAGAAGATCTTTGCTGTTCTGCCAAAAGATAAAACTGTAGCTGCTGATGATGACTGGACTCTGGGCACATCTAAGATTTTGAAAAGAACTAAAAAGAAGTATAAATTTCACAATCTGAAGGCTGTAAAACTGTAGACAGAGAGACCAGGAATAGCTAACTGGCAAATTCTTCAGCCGAAGCGTGGATGGACGTATAGCTTGATTAGTAGAAAATCAAGACCACTAAAACACCTGTTGAGTGAAGAGTACTTAGTAGGAATGAAGTAGATTCTAATAAGCCATGATGTTACTTGGCTACCTCAGAGCTGTCTGAATAGAAATGACACTGCTGCTATTCTGGGCAGAAAATCAGCTTCCTTGCCTAAGACATATACCCCAAATCTGGAAAGCTAATTCTGCAGGGAAAGGTTGCATCTATGTATGTGACTATATGTGGAATCTTACTTTTAATCTTTAAAAGTAGCGTATTCAAGTGTTTCAGACTTCTAAAACACACTGAGAATCTTCTAATAAAATTAACTAATAAAACATGCTGAAGTATTTTGAGCCTTTCACATTTCTCGCTCACCCATTTTTGTACTTACCTTAAGGCCATTTGCTGTAATGCACTACCACTGGGAAGAGACATCATAAGATCAGAGATTGTCTGAAGCAAACGATGAAAAGTATGGGGCAATGGATGAGCTGCTTCACCAGCAATCACTATATCTGACAGTGGATGCTCACATACTCTTGTATCTTTCTCCTAAGATAGAAAGGAAAATGTATTATGACTATTTAAAAAAAAGATGCTTTCATCAAAACAGACCATTGCATTGTTGCAGACAAAGTTGCTTGCAATATTTGGTTTGGGCATAACTGCAACATTCTTGGAATATGATTCTTGATGTAAATCTTGATATACCTTTTACCATAGAATTTCCAAGATTTTTCAATTAAAAATGTCATATGTGAATATTTAAAGAAACTCAATATAATTCTAATGATGTGACAGACATAAAATAGTGACCACAGATCATTTCTTAAAATTAAAAAAAACTTTCATGAGTGCATTCATCACTACATTTTTTTCGATGCAAAGTTCATAGTTTTACAAGTAGGAAGCATTTTACCATCTGTATTGCTAACACCAGGCTCCTGCCATTGTTTGAGTGAATTTGCATCTCTCAGAGCACAGGAACACAGATACCTCATCACTTAAACTCCTGCCCAGCGGAGCTTTCCATCTTTCCACTCTTTTGTGAAATATGAAACATCATAACCTGAAGGAAATATGTCTCTACCAGCTCACCACCAGACAACTTTGTGGTAAAAAGACTTTTCTGTGCCCAACTTGGACAAAATGAACCTTTCCAAGCAGGAGATTTTACCACACCTTCAGCTCTCCTGTGAAATATGAATTTTCATTTCTGCCTAGGAGAACTTTTACAATCCCTGCTCTCTCCTATGCCTAATGAAGGGTGAGTGTGCCTGAAAGCTTGCAGATAAATACAATAATTTGTTTGCAAATATCTAGTTATTCTAATAAAAGGTATTACATCTTTCACAAGTTTTGATTCCTTTCATCACTACATTTTATGTCAGTCTGAAGCAGAAAAAGCAATCAGAACATAAATCAGTTAAGTAGGCTTTATAGCTGCTTTGTTTCATCCAAACAGTACAGATGAACTAGAATATACACCTGCTTCCAACTTGTCCTTCCCCCTTGCAGCTGTTCACAACCCCATGAACACAATACCTCCATCACCTCACACCCTTATTTTCCACATCCCACCTCCACCTAGGCCTCAATTTGCTAACACTCAACCAGCCTCTCCATTTTCCTGCATGCATGTAGTATCACCTTCACTCTTTCACCCATATTCCTCTCTAGAGGCACTTTTCCATTTCTTCCTTGCCACCCTGTTGAGTGTACTTAGTACAAAATGTAGCTTTAGAAAATGGAAAAAAAAGAAATTACCTTTTTTGCCATTGTTCATATTTGCCAGTAGAGACTGATGCACAGTTTGTTCTCTGAGAAACCCATAAAAACAGCTCATTTCAAAATGACCACCATTTTCAATTGTTCTCAATGGAAATCAGGTCACGGATTGTTGCCCTCTTAAATGATCGCCAACTCCAACTGTTCCCCATGAGTACAAAGATGGGAAGACAGTGACTTCTTGTGAAGCCAGGACTTGGAAAGGAACACAGAGCCTAATCTGAATTTTCAAGTTGCCGGTAAAATTACATTGTTTAGGACTGAGATTGCTCCCCCCCCATGCCCCTATTCCCAAGAGCTGTAGAGGCAAAAGCCCTATGAAAATCAGTTATAGAAGTATAAAAAGATGCTTTATAAAATACTGTTTTGTTTTGATTCTTGCATTATCAGAAGCATTTCTTAAAGAGTTTTGCTATTGTTCACAACAGCACTATGTCTAGTATAGTTAAATATCATTACTTCCATTGATAACAATGGAAGGTTTCAGAAAATAGCCACCTGAGGTCAGCCTAGGACTTCAATTCCATTCACAGGAACTAGAAATGACAACCATTTTGAAATAGGACAGTTGTTTATGGAATTCTCCCTGGAAGGTAATACATACATCAGTCTCTGCTAGTAAAAAACCCTGCTAAGAATATCAGAAAATACTGATTAAAAAAAGTTTGTTTTAATTTTTAAGAGCAGAAGTATCCAGTCCATAGTATTTCAGTAACTTTTTAAAATATCTGGGAGGTTCTGAACATCTAATTAATCTGATAAGGTTATTTAAGTAATAGAAAACGCTTAACGTTAGAACTCAGTTTTTTAAAGGATTACTTTAAAATTACTCTATTGATTTGAATACTACATGCACCCTTCCCAAAATAATAATTAGCCTTCCAAAACTGGAGTGCATGTCTTAAGCAGAGGAAGCAGATTCTCTGCCTAGAACAGATGTACAGAGAAACTGTAAATTAGGTTTTTTGCTTCTCGTCTTTCCAGCAGCTGTAGGGAGGTAGGGGCAGAATCCAGCAGGAGCAGGGAAGCAGGTACAGTCAACAGCCCTTCGATTCCTGCTCCACCAAAAGTTTAAAACCAACTGCAGCAGCAAGGCCTCTTCTATTTAGGCAGACTAAAGGACTCAATTTAATTCATGGCTTGTTATAATCTACCCAATTCCTGATAACTGCTTTTCACTCCACAGCTCTCCTTTTTAATGGCCTTGATGTTCCATTAATCAAGCTATTTTTCTTCAGCAACTGTGCTGCCTGTTAGCTACTCCTGGTCTGTGTTCTATTTCACAGCCCGGCAAACTGTATTTAGCTCTTTTCAAAATACTAGATCTGCCCATGGAGTCCAGTCTTCAGCAGCAGCTACAGTTTCAGCTTTTGGCAAAGCAGTCAAGAACTACTGATATTTCAGAGGTCACAACTGTAACTTTGTCCCGAGTAGGAAAAGGAGGGTGAGCTAAACATTAGCCTCTGTTCATGGTCTTTGTGCCCAAAACTCCAGAAGTCCCCCCACCCTTCATTCCATCTCCTCAAAAACAGAAGGTCTCTCTCATTGGGGGGACAAGTGCTTTACTTTGGTGGACAGAGAAAATAAATTTAAGACAGTGGTTGAATCCCTGTTTTAAAATGCAAAATTTAATTTAATCTGAATTATAGAATTATGCCTGCTGACTCTCTAAAGCATGAAGGCCCAAAATGGCTAAAGCATTTAGAGGAGGAGTTGAACAGTATTTAGGTTAAGTCCAAAGCAAAATCTTCAAAACCCTCATCTAAAGCCCTTAGTACAAAAACACTTAAGTTTTCACCACTGAAGCTGTCTAGATCGGGGTGCTCAAACTCCAGCCCATGGCATCTGGCCTGTGGGGCTCCCCACTCGTCAGAAAATTTGGTGGTGGAACAAAGACTGCTAATACAGCCCTTGCTAACAAATTCCCGCACTGCCTTTCCCCATGCATGGCTGGATCAGGTCCAGGCCATGCCCTCTTAAAAAAAGAATTCAATCTTTAACAGGAAGGAAGAGTGCTCCCAACAGCAGCTTAGTGCTAAGGGCATTCTTCTGGGAGGTAAAAAATAGAGGCTTGAACCCTTTCAGGCCAAAACAAGCCACCGAACCTATATCTGCCCCATCCCAGCCCTTCCATTGATCTACTGGGCTTTTTTACATACATTAAAAGAAGCTAATGTGCACCTGAATATTTAAAGTGTACCGGCAAATTCATAACTCTAGAGAAAATGTCAGAGTCATTCAGTCAGGTAATATAAATATATGCTAATCTTTCCATGATGGACTCAGATCTGTTACTATGAAAACATACACTAAAATAGCAATTAAAGAGAAGAAATTATTCAAATGCATATCAGGACCCAAGATGGGGTCAACTGAGTTTTGTAAAAAAACCCACCTAGGCCACATAAAGGGAAAAAACCCTCTCTGCCAATTACTTACCTACCATCAAATTTCACATCCTGGTCGCATAGTCAGGGAGAATATTGCAAACCTGCCTCTTTTTGTTAAAAAGACCAGTTATCACTGTTCTAGAGGTAACATAATAGTTTCCATCTGTTTTTCAGATATTCATCTCTTTCTGAAATAAATCTCTCTCAAACTGCAATTATTTCAACCCAAGTTCCTACCACAAGGTAATCTTCACTGCACTATGTTGAGCAGAAATGATTCTATTTTGGAGAAGGAACAATGAGGCATGTGTGTCAAGGTGAACAACATACTTTCCCCATTGTGACACATTTTATAGTGCTTTCAAATGTCTCAAGCTCTGAAATTGCTGAGAGTAAGGAAGCCTGGATAGAAGCAGCACTCAAATGAGAAATTTCAGCATTCTGGTGAAAACTGATTTATGAATACTTTTAAGGTGGCATTCTGTTCAGATTCCCAAAAATCCATAAAGCTTTTACTTGACAATCTTATAACAAACAACACAAGTAGTTGTACATGCAACAGCTAAGTGAGCTACATAAAATTTAATGCAGGTGAGGCTAAGTATTCAACTGTATGTTTTTATTAAGTCAATGTTATTTTTACACTAAGATTGGAATTAATGAGCAGAACAGAATTAATTTGGCAGTAATAAGAAGCACATTACATTTAATAGCAATGATCAAAAAAGTAAACAAAAAAGCTGATAAATACTGTACATAAAATCTTAGATAAAAGTAGGGCCTAGAATTTCCTATTCCACAGTTAAGATGGTTTCACTTTAAAAGCCACATAAAGGATAAACTTTTACTTTTAGACTTTCTGAAGGTATTTCTGGAAGTGTTGCACAACCACAGGCAATTTCTATGAGATACTATATTTAGGAAAGGAATGCTGAAGTCCCACATACTTGTTCTGCATTTTCTTTATTTGCTTTGTTCTCCTCATCTTCTTCTTCCTCAGGTTCTACAGGGGCAGGAGTCAGGGAAGCCACAAAATGCCATAAAATATCATGAAGAGAAGTTGTTTGAATGACGTTACAGAGGAGCCAGTTAAAAGCCTAAAACAAATTTAGGTATAGAATTATATATTTGTTAGAGAAAGCTGGAGGTGTGGATTAATTAGATTAATTTTAGTAAGTCATGCAAGATTCATAGATATTTTTGGTAAATTAATCACAAACACTGCTGTAAAGACCATTACAAAAGCAGTATTTATTTTCAGCCAGAAACCACTTCTTAATATATTACCACTTCTCAAATATATTACAGGGAAAACAGCACACTAATCTAGAAACATGCTAACATAGTTTTTCATGTAACGTGAAGAATGATGAAAACAGTTCTCTTACGTATATTCAAAGGCTATAATAGAAAGGGCCACCTCTTATTAGAGTTGCCTGATACTTTCCATTGTGAACATTCTGTTTTCAGTCATTTTAACATTCCCAAATTATAACCATTTAGGCTGAACTTTCCTTGCTTGGTGTTAACCAAGGCTAAGCATTTTTTCGGGAAAAAAATATAGTAAAAAAGGTTCATCACTTCCAGAAACCAGCCTAGTGAAAATATATTGTATACAAAAATTCTGGTGACCTTTTCTTTGGAAAGCTCAAGTGATCCCATCCTTTGTAGCTAGACACTGAAATTTAGCTGTATAGGGGGTCTTTTAGGTAACAATGGGCCTTTTTGCCTGCCATGCAAAATGCTTCCTTAAATTTTGCCTTGTTACAAAAGCCTTGGAAAAAAAAAATCTCACCTTACAAATGCTTAGACTTGCTAGACCTTAGTTAAAGATTCTATCCTCACTGAGCCTTGTCAAACCTCTCACAGCTTAGTGCTGTCCAGGCCACACATGCTGATCTCATAGAGCATGCTCAATTCACATAAAACTCCTATGAGTGACAGGATGCAAAACATAACATCCCACAAAACAACTAAGCATTCCATTTTTAGGGATGTATACGACCATTTTTTCCCCTGAAAAAGGAAATGTAAAATTCAAGTGTTTTGTACACTAAAGCTAGGTAACAACATAATTGAAATGAAATCTGAGTCTAATTTAAATCAAATTTACTTGAAAACTTTTCTGCAGAAATGTATCCTTTTTCAGTGATGTCTTGCATGCTATAAAACACTGTGTACTCTCCCATCCAGGACAAAAGGACTGATGCTGGCCTTTTGCTATTTATGGCTGTTCTGGGCTGGAATCATGTTAGGCATGAACTGAGAGTAGGTATCCTGTTTTGTGTCCTCAATGGCACCCAGGAGAAAGCCACCAGATTGAAATACAGGATGACAAGGGCAAGATTTATAGCAATGTGCAGGGAAACCTGGAAGCTGAAAACTGGAAACAGAGGTTGACAAAATGGCAAAGACTAGGAATTGGAAGATGGAGAGCTAGAGGGGGCAATGGGGAATGTGAAGAGGCACTGAGATTAATAAGGAGCTAGATACAAACAGGAACCATCAGAGCAAAGAATAAGTGGAATGCAAGGAAGCTAGATCTAACAAAAGGCACAAAGGAAGAACTGGGGCTGGCTGGATGCTTGGGACAGCAGGGGCGAGGAGCTATGAGGTTGGATGAAAAGTGCAGGGATACTGGGAGGCAATGAAGATGAGGAAAACAGATGGGAGGGGAAACCAAGCAGGCATGGGGCAGGGGTGGAGGAAGCTAGGACTAGCCTGGTAAGAAACCAGACTGGGAATGGGAAAGGAAACTGGAACTAGGATCAACACGTGTCTAGAAAGCCAAAAAGCCAAGGTATTCCAATCTGGTCTACATGCAGGGTAACAGCCTACTTCTGCTATCAGTTTTTCTGCTAGCTCAAGTGACAGAGATCTGTACCACAAAATAAGATTTCCCATCCTGCTGACGAACATACATGTCAATTTGTTTTTTCAGTATACTATTTCAGTACTCAGAAAAATAAACTGATGGAACCTTAAGCATGCAGAGTCAAGTGTTCAAAATCCAGGAAATACTAAAATTACAGGTAGCCCATACAACCTTGATTTGGCACCCTTGTTTGTATGCATTATGATACAGCTCAATTACGTGATCATATGCTATTCCTTTACAGGACCCCTGCCTCACCCAGTGCACAGGTAGGTGATGTTATGGGTACAAATAAATATGTTGTAGTGAAAGAGATAGTAGTCTCTCATATTCAGTGTGAACTAAGGCACGGGAAAGCAGGAAGAGAAAGGTTAAGTAAGGTTAAGGGCAAGGCAATGCTGCCCTATAGAACATGATACTATTCCTTCCTTTGTGACAGCATCCCTTTGTGATACTAGGCAAGTTGCTTAAAGCAGACTTTTCACATATTACTATTTGCATGCCTGTCATTTCAAGGATGTCCATTTAAGATCCTAGTGTCCAAGTCACGGATGTAACAAGCACTCAAAGCTGCAACTGAAGTTAAGAGGTTATAAGCAGACAGTGGTTTATTGTCAAATGCTCTGAAAAGTCAGGTCCAGGCATGTCAAACCAGGTACCCAAAACTAGAGGACTCTTTCTATGCCTTCACTCATTCTTTCTAAAATGGGGATAATGTTTGTGAAACACTCACATACTTTAGTGATGAACACCATGGAAGTCAAAGGGGAAAGCAGTAACTCTTCAGAACAGGGTTTTAATACTGTGCAGTAAATTAGACCTGAGGACACCAATGGAATGAGGAAATATCTTGCTTAGTTTTGCAACCCTAATGATACCTTTTTAATGTATGCTTATCTACATAATATAGAAAAGTTAACTTAGTTTATAAAGATGGCCTATTTTATTTTTGATTCAGTAAGCTTACTAATTGGATTAGTTTTAAATTGCTCTGGGAGTTACAGCTTGGGATTAGAAAAAGAGCTTACCTTCTTTTTGTATTAGTATTTAATTCTATATAAATAACTGTTTTGAATGAGAGGACAAATTACTAATGCATCACTTTTATTATTCCCAGGTCCATTATTACCTCCATAGCAAAGACACGGCAAGCAGATTTCCGTAAGGCTTGTTTCATTGCTATTTCAAGTCCTTCAAGATCATGGTGTTGGATTACAAATGCCAATACTGGCCACTGGAAATTTCTCTCTCCTTTAGAAAGAGAACTGTGAGCAGAGATTAACCGAGAAAGTTCTGGAGATGGATGTCTCAGGAGAGAGGACCCCACTTCTATTTAAAGACAGAAAATATGTATACATTAGATACTTAGTGTAATTGTTTTTACTGTTACTATAAAAATGTAAAACACTATAAAATGCTTTGTTAACTGTTCTACAAAATAAATGTAATAAAACCTGAAATGAAAAGGTGATAGTTCTCTTCAGAGAAAATGACCCTAAAACTTTTTGAAATTTTACTTAAGATTTTAAACCAAGAAGAAGAGTCCCCAGAATATATTTCAGCAGTTCAATAATTTCTGGGCTGTTCTTTATACCTTGGTTATTTGTCTGAAGTTAAATGTGATAAATGGAAGACGAACTATTATTAGGATATAAGTATAAACAGTATCAAAAAGTCTAGCGTTTCAGTGGTGAATTATAAAACTTACTAATAATTAAAAAGATATTTTATCACAGTATGTATATGTTTCTGGTGTTAAAAAGATGTCTGTACTCTTACCTGCATCTCCACTGTTGACTCTTCTCCTAGGAATGGCCTTTACCCGAGCAGGTAAAATTGAGTGTTGTTTGTCATATTCTGATGCAACAACTGAGTATGATCTCTGAAAGACTGTGCGCTTTGCCAGATCTGTATCTGTTATTGGACTTGTCTCCAAACTACAAAGGAAAAGATATGAGTGAGGTCAAAAAGGATTTCAACAACAATGTAATTCTTCAACAACATGCTCAATTATAACACTATTATTTAAACAAAACCCCTAATCTTTTACATGGGAAATAACAAGAAAATTTACAAAAATATTCAAGAAAAAAGCACATATTTGGTTAATGACAGTACCACTGATGCATGAAAATCTGCCATATGCAGTCTTAATAAATATGTTAGCGCTGGCCAAGGAATCTTTTTGCAAGCTTTTTCAATGTATACATTCACATATGCATGCTATTATATTAAAATATGTAACTAGTGATGTCTTTAGGACTTCACTAGGACTTGGACCTTCCTTAGGAGTTACCAGACAACTTTTACTTCAACAGTATGAGGGTTAAAAAGAGAAATACTGCCCCCCCCACAAGACTTCCCTCAAGGTTAAAACTTGAAATGGAAGACCCATATGTTTGCTTTATAACACAGCTCACTACAGGATAGAAATCTATAAAAATTGTGGATCTAGAGGTATCTAAAAAAATATTAACCAAAACATGGCTAGATTTTTGAGTTATATCCCTTAAGTTATTTGTGGCCAGCAGCCTTAAAAAAACTTGCAGATTGGCTTCAATTTTGAAAAGATAGTAAAGTCCTCTAAACTAGACCAGACTGGTCACTGAAAGCCAAAAGGTGGTAGTCTTGGGTGTGAAAGAAGCATACAGATCTATTAAAGTATGTGTACTCCCACAGTTTTTCAGATGACTTTTTCAATGTTGAAGTCCAAGAGATTATGGAAGCATGGGGTTTTCTTCTACTGAAGAATTAAAGGGTCTAGTCTCAAATTAGTGCTATGGTACTATTATAGCCAACTGATATTTAACACTATAGGGAACTACCTTGGTGGCATAGATTTCATGTTACTCTCTGGCTCCTCAAAGACATTAGGACTTGCATCAGGAGTGACTGATATGTATGGTGCAGGTACTGACGTTGAACGCAGATATCTCATCTCATCTTGAAATAGGTTGTCATCCTGATAACCAACAAAGTTTTCATGATGATGCCTGCAATAAATTAGATATTTAAATCAAAATCAATGCTAACCTTAATGATTTTATGGAACCAAATTCTTCTTAGTTCAACTAGCCAGTGGCCACTATTATTCAACAGGTTTATTCATTTAGGGGATGTGGCCCTGGACACACCCACAGCTTCCCTGTCCTGCCTTGTCTCTGGCATGAACACAGAAAGTGGCAGCCAGAAGAAAAGGGGAGCCTGAAAACTTTGGCTGCTATTGCAACCATAGCCATGTGGGGGAGTGGCAACCAAGTGAGAGTCCAGGGACCACACATTAACTCCTTGCTAGCTGCATGCAGCCCATGGGCCCACAGTTGCAGAACCCTCATTTAGTCCATTTAGGTACAAACTAGTTGGGACCTTTAGGCAGTAACAGAATACGAACTGCAGTGTGATTTTAAAGAAGCAAGGTAAATAATAATCTGTGTGTATGTGTGTGTATGGACAATTGTTTATTTTTTCAAACAGTAACACAGCTTCTCAAGATGTAGGCCAGTTTTCATCCTGACCCATTTTAGAACTCATGAACATTACATATTCAAGTAAAATCTACTTGAAAATAGAAGAAAATGGTTCCCATAAGATCATTCCCATTTCCTCTCTCCCATCCCATCCAGCATTAGCAAAGGAACTGGGACAGGCTGAACGCAAAACTGATAATCTGATTTACGGAGATCTCTCTCAGAGTTCATGTATGCCTGGAGCTTTAGCTTTAAAATTACATATACAGTATCCAAAAGTTAGTTCAGGCAGCTCAGAAATATATGTCTGATCTTTTACACAACTCCAATCTAGGCATGCATGACAACAAAAGCATGGAAACTCAAGAGAAGAAAGAATCATGAGAAGGCACTCTCAGAGCAGTATAATTTTATATATAAATTTTAGTTTTGCACATAATTGTTATTCAAACCTTATAAATAGCAGATGTCTGAATCAACATTAAGAGTGGCTTTCATTACCTTGCTAAAGTCTGTAGATAGAGACACGGCATTTTGATGGGAAAGTCTTCAGAAATTCCTTCTTTGACACTGGGAAGCTGAGATTGGAAAGGTTTTGCAGGATGATAGCACAGGATACTGGGCTCAGCAGCACTGCTCAAAGACAGCAGGAACAGTGCATTGGCTTTAATCACTTGATGAGCTTCCATGGTTGGCAAGGCACGAGGAGTTTTAACTTGCATCGGCTTTCTCCTGGATTGTTTAACCTGGGAGAAAATAATAAGTGTTGGCAATGCTGGTATTAACGGCCATGGTCTAATGCTTGTAATTATGATACCATGGTAACTTTATTAAATCAACAATTTAGGCTAAGTTTTCCATGCTTGATGTTTGCTCCAGGTTAATTTTTTGGGGAAAGTTTAGGGAAAAAATAGTTCATCTGTTCCTGAAAACAAGATTAAGCCAATACTGTTTGGCCTGTATTTGAGAAATTTCTTGTAACTTTTCACCAAGACACTAATAGGTCTGTGCTCTGAAACAAACATTTAGTATTTGACAGATCTTTGTTTTATACCGTTGTCATGAAAAACTGCCCTAAATAGAGCAAGTAAGCCTCTGAAAATAAAAGAAAGTTGTTTTAGAATAAGCTAAGAGCTCATTTATAAATTTGAACCTGAATATCTGTAACTTTTATTGAAAATGTATAAGGGATTTATAACAGCTGTGTACCACGTCTTCTTAGATACAATATCCCCTGGAATATAAAATACACCTTATTTCTGAAAGGCAGAATGAAGAAAACATTTTTGCAGAGTTGTGGCTGTACAGAGTAGGGACACAGCCTAATCTTCAGCTGACTCTCTCTCTCTTTCCTGCTTAACTGAACCTGAAACCCTAGATGCTGCTGAAGATGTGGGTGGTTCTATGATTTTGAAAAAACTAAAGCATCTCTAATGCTGTAAAATATGAGAAGAGAGACCAGAAACAGTTACCGGGCTGCAAAATTGCACTAAGAAAAGTTAGCTTCATTAGGAGAACATCAAGCCCATTAAAAAGCAGAGCCTTTTGTTAACACTTCTGGAGTGAAGAACAATGAGCCATTACATGAACTGACTCCCTCAGCTGCCTAAGTAGCAATACAACAAATGGCAAACATTGTGAAGCCGAATCAAAGCAGAGTGCTTCTATCCTGGGTAGAAAATCAGCGTTACTACTTAATAAATTAACCCCAACTTTTTTTTTTTGGGGGGTGGGAGGGAGGGGGAAGAGGGCTGATGGAGGAGATGGAGGGGCTGATTTTTTGGGGAAAAATGTGCAGACTTTATTTGAGAAAATGCTACAATGGCTTTTTTTCTGGTAATGAATTATATCTGAATTACAAAACCAGAATTGCTAATCAAACTTTTTATCTACAGTACTTTATATTGCTAATATAAGGGAGTGTATTTCTCTGAAATTCTAAAATCACTAGTTTATAGCTTAAATTATTACCAAAGCACACCTGAATTACTAATATTAATAAAGTGGGAGGAAAAGAAAAGGATAAAAGTACCTTCTCTCTCGCTGCTGCTTGCTTTTCACGGAGATATTTTTCTCTGCATCTATCACAAACCAGATACCAAGTACTTCCTCCAATACCACCATCACCACAATTACCAGCCCATCCTCCACAGAAGTGTCCGATACTATTGTAACCTTGGCCACCTGCGTATCGGCCACAACCTTGAAATAATAATAATAATAATAATAATAATAAAAGATATAAAAGGTTTTTCAGAACTGAAGATTAATTCTCATCTGTAAAACAAGCTGAAGTCATTTTGCTTTCCCAATTTCCTACCCCCCTTTGATTTTCTTGTAATTCAATAAGCTGAGAGCAAAGAAATGATGTCCAAGACTTCACAAATTTGTATTTCTTAAAATCTGTTCATTATAATGACCTTTTAAAACCATTTAACAAGCTATTTAAGCCCAAGAGTAACTTTAAGGCATACAGGCAAATATGATTTAGTGATGTGCTTAAATCAAGGCTCTAATTCTTTAAATGTTTCAAATAATTCATAGTACAGCTAAGAAGTTCTAACTTGCTTTTAGTTTTATATTCTGAGCAAGAATTTGGTTATGGAAAGAAAGCTAGTTTTACCTGGATGAGCCTGTCTCATGTGATAAGTCACTGGATATGGATGGGATTCACCACACAGCTCACAGATAGTATCTTTCTCAGGTCCTCCCACTGCAAGCTGAGCCATCTCGCCAAAAAGATTTCCCCTTGGCCTAGCCTCAACTTTTTCTTTTTTCTTTTTTTCCTTTTTGGTTTTCTTATTATCTTTGTCACTTTCTTTTTTCTTTAACACAGCACAGGAACCAGGGCTTGGAAAAATCATGTTCTGGGAAGCTGCTTTGATAGTTGCTAAAGAAATGTCTTCCCAAAAGGCTACCAAGTGTTGCAGTGTTAAGGGAAGAGGAGACTTAGATTTCATAGGGTGATGACTGGATGTTTCAAAAGAGGTAGTTTCCATTTTTCCATCTTCACATTTCTCATGGAGAGGTGGTTCCTTTAGCATAGAGAGGACTTTGTTTTTGTTGATGCTGCCCATTTTAGATATGTCTGGTCCATGAGGTGAAATGTTAAACATATTAAGAGCAGATGATATTTCCAATGAATGCCTATTTTTCAACTTTGTTTCTTTTTCCTCTGTAGGTTGTTGATTCAGACTGTTTCTGATAGGGGCATGCTCTTTAGAAAGATCTGGATTAAATTTCAAAAAAGATGAACAAGCCATAGCATCATGGACTATTCCTTCGTGCCACAGGAAGGCAGCAAAGACAGCTCTAGCGCATTCAGCAACAGAAGGTGACATAGCTTGCTTGGCTGGCTCTATAGGTTTGGATGCATCTCCTTTGAAAAGAAAACCAGATTTTTCCTTCTTTGGTCTCGTGTGCCTACCAGCACACTTACGGCTTACTTTTGGAGAAGCTCTCATATCCTGTTCATCTTTTAGTGGTGCTTTTCCTATGCTGAAATGAACTTTATTAGAACTATCATCTAAACTTTTGAATTCAGAGTTATCTTCGCATGTGCTATCAGTTATGCTATTGGTCTTTAAAGTGCTTGAAGTACAAACTTCAACAACTTCACTGTGAAGATTTTCTTGTACAACATGAGGCGAAGGAGCTCTATTTTCAGTTTCAGTCACAGGTTTTACATCTTTCGAGATAATTTTTGGTTTGGGTGAAGTGGATCTTCCACGTAAGGGCTCTGTTAGTGGTACTTTCTTCTTGCGAAGCGTGTCTGGATCTAGAGTGTAAGAGTCTGATTTGGATCGTTCCCGAGGAGGATCAAGCTTTGTTTTAACAGGAGCTGAAGCTTTCTGAGCTAGTGCCTTATCTTGTGGAGATGATGATCGGGGAGAACTAGCACCAGGTCTACCTGCTGTAAGTGTCTTTGTCTTCGGAGATGATGACCGGGTTCCTGGCCCTGGTGATTCAGCTCTAAGACCAGAAGTTGTCCTCCCATCAGACTTTAATGTTTGCAAAGTGTTATGGTTTGGAGATAATGATCTACTGTGAGAATCGGATCTCAACTTTGCAGCATCTGACTTCAGCATAAGAGATTCACTGGCAGATAAACCTTCTGTACTCCTTGGTTTCTTCTGATCAGCAATAGCTCTGTTCACACGCATGTCGGGCTTGGGTGACCTGCTCTCAGCCCTGTGTTTTGATGAAATATCTGTTTTCCCTGCTGGAGAAACTGG
Source organism: Crocodylus siamensis (assembly GCF_052110815.1). Classification (NCBI taxonomy): domain Eukaryota; kingdom Metazoa; phylum Chordata; order Crocodylia; family Crocodylidae; genus Crocodylus; species Crocodylus siamensis. The sequence continues at coordinate 339,946,931 of NC_143395.1, read as the reverse complement.
TCTAGCAGCAGCTGTGAAATTCATTCTGTCACCTGTGTGGCACATTTTATAATTAAATTATTACATTACATCCACAGTATCCTTAAAATATATGTAGAAATATACAGTGTTCAACACAAACATGTAACTCAACCAGGTGCTTCTGCTAATATTCAAGTGGCAACAGAGCTCGAGAGGCTTTTTTTTATTCGATTTTTCAATGGGTCCACAAATATAGAAATGAATATGCACACCTAAAAGCACATACCAGAACATATTTATAGAAAGTGCTCTACTTCTGAAGTTACCTAGAAATTAAAAAGCTGATGAATTTGAGTTAACTATTTTCACTGGCCACCAGCAAGGGGGGCAAAAAAACCCAAACACCTGCTTATTTGGAAGCTAGAATAAAATGTATTACAACAGTCTGAGTGTTTGTATTTACTATTACCTTTATACCTATGATTTTAAAGCAGAAAACAACATCTCCATGTAGAGAAAAATAACTAAAAATACACAAGTAAAACCGGGATAAAAAGCTTGCACACATATGCCAAAATAATGGTCACAGTCTGAGACACTCAGAGAAAGCTGTCATTGTTTTATACTATGCAAGACTTTGAGTATTAAAAATTAAATGTTCACAGAGCCCAGCACTGCTTGCAGGAGATAGGTTCAGGCTCACTGCTTGGCTGGCATGGGGCCAAGCAACACTGCTCACAGGGGATGGGGATGGGCTCTGCGCCTGGCCAAGCGGAGTTCCCAGTGAGAGCAAGGCCCACAGGCCACACTCAGACTAGGCCTGGTCCTCATGGCCCCCAGCGACAGGGACGCTGTCAGGAGGTGAAGAAGATCTGGTTGGGACCAGGCCAGAGTTTGGCCAGGGTTGAGGTGGCGGTCAAAAGTATTGATACGGTGTATAAGTTAAGGTTGAACTTTTAAGAGTTAAAAATTGGGCTTCAGGACTTGACTTATACACCACAAAATACGGTAACTCTTTTTGATGCAGAACAATTTGTTCTACATAAACTCATTCATTGACAATCAGCTAGCTGGTAGAACAACTACAACTAAACACAGAAATTGTATAAAGTATACATGGCTGAACAGTATAACTCACAAGAAAAAAAACAAAACAATGAGTCTCCATATTATTTCCCATGAAAGGATAAACTTAGTTTTTACTACTACATGGTATTTATAAAATTAAAGGCATGTAATTTCAAAATGGTGAAATAGTACTGGCAAACTACCATGTAATCACAAATTAATAAATGTACCAAGCCTATTCCTTAGTAGGTATATGCTGCAAATCTTCACTCAATAAATTCAACTGATTTCTGTGATTTCTCAGGAATTCAAGTTAAGTGCGTGTTCCAGTACAGTGTGCAGATTAGGCTGCTTACTGATAAAATATTAGTTTTTCTGACCTGAATAACCTATGTGAAATAAAAAGATCACAAGTAGTCAAATTGTTTTTGCAAATACAGTAGTTTGTTGAATCTGTTGACTTGCATGGGCTGGAATTATTTTTCTTTCAGTAGAGTGATGGTGATTCAACCCAATGACTGGAGCAACTACCTAGGATGTGGGAGACCTGGTATTCCTTCCCTCTTCCTCTCTGAGGGATTGAGACCACACTGCTTACCTCCCACTTATCTCACTGTCACACTAAAGGATATTCTGGCACAGGGCACTGACACTTTTTTGCTGAAGCGATTCTGCTTTTCTTACACGGACTGGAATCCACGTTTCATCTCCCAGGTAAATGTTCTAACTACCAGCTGTTTTGTTCTTTGAATAATTGGGTACGACATAACAAAAGAAAACAGATCTAATAGGACAAATTGAAGGAGACTCGCTTTGGTATATCTTTAGGCAGCAATTGAACTCAGGTCTATCACAGCTTGGGCAAGGGCATTAAGTACTGGACTATTAGATATAAGGGGAAAGAGCTGGCCTTAGGGGTGCTGTGGTCAGGGGGATGCCACACACATGCACACGTGAGAAGTCTGTGTTCACATCAGTATTTTCCCCTGTGCCTGATACCCCCCAAGCAGGAGAAGCGGTGCCTAGCCCAGCCTGCCTCCCACCCCCAGCCACTGCTCAGCAGTAGTGCCTGCCCACCCATCTGCCTGGCGCACTATGTTGCTCCACCTCCCTCCTGGATTGTACCCTGTACTCCTGCCCGCCTACCTCTCCCTGCAGCAGTGTCGCTGAGTTGGGGCAGGTGCCAGGGGGCACCAAAACATAAGTTCACCCAGGGCGCCATTTTGCTTAAGGCCAGCTCTGTAAGGGGGTACTATTGTCCCAAGTAACTTTGTAAATACAGACCTTAATTTCCTTAGCTTTTATGACAAATACCTTAAAATTTAACATTTTGTTTCGAAACATACCAGGAAATTTTTACCAATAAACAAACACTAAATTGTTATATCAAATGTACACCAAGAAATAGCAAACTTAAAAGAAATTCCAACACAGGATTTCACCAAATGTATGGGATGAAAATGTACTGAAGGAGAAAAGCCATTTTCAATTTAAACACATGAATAACCTAGCTGTGTTTGCATGCATACCCACCCTTTAGTTTGTGAGAGAGGGATGAAATAGCAGAGGCAGGCCCAGCTACATCACTAGTTTTGTAAATACGCTCACGAGAAGCAAGGCAGCAGGATGGAGTTTCTACAGTGGAAAACAGTGGCACAGAAGCAGCACAGATTCAATGGAAAAATAGCAAAGATAAAAATAAGCAAACAAGCATTTTGAATGATATGCAATCTACGCTGATTAATATCCTGAATTTTACTGTTGATACCTTCTCCTAAAGGTGTTTTAAATGAGAAACTTACAATTTAAAATAAAAAAACTCTCCAATATTTACTTTAACGTTCTTAAAAAATAATAATAATAAAAAAAAAAAAATGTTATGACCTCCCTACATGCAACAAAAAAACCCAAATATCAGTGAAAACCAAACAAAAATTTTATTTGTGGAGTAACAGGATTTATGGTCTATTCTAAAATAAGGACAGTGATAGTGACTAGTTTTGCACTTGTGTTTGTATTTGGGATAATTTATAAATGTATGCTAATAAATTATTTAGAATTATAATATGGCCTTTTTATAGAGCAATATTTGAACAGAAACAGATAAGTTTTTGGAAAACTGCAAAATCACTACAGTTAATGATGAAAAATTTACATTTTAAAAACAGGTCGTTTTGACTGACTTTTCTGATTATATGCTACATAAGAGAATATAACTCAGTTATAAAATTTGATTTTTGTATATGTCAGTATGAATAATAAGAACTTTAACTGCTCAATACTACAGAATGACAACCAAAACCAAACAGATTCAAATAAAATTAAATATACAGGTTGAAAAAGGAAAAAAAACAAAACAGTTCACTAGGGCTTTTATTTAATAGGAAAGCAAACATTTGGTACATCAACCCTCACACTTTATGAGAAAGACCCTTTATTAACAATGATGTTAAAACTGTAAAGACCAAAATTACATCTTTAAGAGCAATAAATTAAATTCATTCCTGGTATAATGCTGCACTTGACTTGATTGGAGTTATAGCGAGAATTAATATAGTCCATTAAGTCAAACTCCAATTAAACGAAGCATGGAGTTATACCAGGACTGAATTTACTCCATCAAGTTAAGCAACTTGGAAATATCTACAAATCACAGGACTATCACTCTACCTTTAGCATTACAACCCATAGAACATGTAATATCACAAAGGTCTAAATTTCAATAGCAGTGGCACAAAGGGCTAACTAAGAGTGAAATGTTAATGTGGAGTTTTTTTAGCCTTAACTCTACTGTATTCCTTTAGGTTAATTTTAATTTATACACTAACTTTTCACTTTCCATCACTAAAGGTAAACCAAACTGCTATTATAAGCACAGTCCAGAGATTTAATTTATATATTCACTAGAAGATAGCATACTTTAGAAAGGCCTTTTTTGTGCAAACACGAGGTAAGAGCATTTGAAAACCTGTGTCTTTCATAAACTTAATTGCATGTGGTGTTTAATTTGTTTCTATGCTTTAATAAGTGAAGTACAAATACTTCCAGGCCTAAATTTTAAGTCTTGTGCAAAGTGCACATATACTTCGGACTTCTGAAACAGTAATACCATTCTTCCAGACAGAAACAAAGCATGAAAAGTACTTGAGATAAACATTGGTACCCAATTTAGTGCCTGCACGTTCCTTGCAGGATATTCTGTACTACTTCAGACTGCTCTTGTATGATCAGGGCCACAAACAAATTTTCATTTCTAGAAGCAGAAGTTTCTGAGAAGTTTCCACTGCTACAAATGTTTCTGAGACAGGGAACAGTATAGGTGTTCAGCCTGCAGCCACCCCCTCCTTTCCTGTTTCTTGTGCCTTCCCAAGACTGGGATGATCCTGGTCTGGGGAAGCGCAGGGATCACTGCCTCACTGCCCTGGGGAGAGCTTTCCACAGGGCTCTGAAATCACCACATGTGCCACCTAGTAGGGATCATCTTGTTTAGGGAAGAGGTAAGAAGCAGTGGTGACTGCTCCCCTCCTTTGCCCTCCGCACTCAGACAAACCTGGGAGGGGAGGGGAAGGCATCAGTGAAGGAAAACCCCCCGCTCCTTTCCCAAAGGAAGCTGCTCCTCCCCTCCTGGTCTATGGGAGGGGCAAGAGGAGCACAGCAATGTCACTTCTTCTCTATGTTTTGTCTAGGCTGGGGTAACCCTAGTCAGGGAAGCCTTTCTCCACCACTTGACTCCTCCTGGGAGGAGGTGAACAGCAGCTGCTCTTTATACCGACTCCAGATTGGGGAGACCCTTGTCGTGGAAAGCCTTTCTGTTGCTCAACTCCTGGTCTCTGGATAGAAAAGCATGTGGATGTGTCTTCCTTTAGGAGAAACTCCCGCAGAAGAGATCTTCCTGTGGGAGGGGCACTTATACACTTGTGGTTTCTATCAGGAGATTCTGGTAGAAGTAATGCCTGTATGCCTAGATAAGTGGTTCTCAACCTTGTTAGACTGAAAGCACACCCTATAAAATGCCAGATCTTGGGTTTGCACTGTATTTTGGCTACAGAAAAATAACAGAGCAGTTTTTCTATTGTAAAGAATTCAAAAAGATCATACTATTTCAGGATATTTTTGAAACAATGGCAGTGGTTTTTAACTTTTTTAGATTCAAGGCTCCCCATAGAAAATCCCAGCTCTTAGTTTTCATTCCATTTTTCACTAAGGACAATAATGGAGCAATTCTTCTGTTACAAAGAACTTAGAAAGACCACAACAGGTTAGAATGGTTTAACACTATAGGTTCCTATTTGAAAAATCTGGGTTTATTTTGTCAGTCATGTCTATACACCTAACGGTGCTAATCCTGAGTGGTAATCCATAGCACCCTTGAAAGGGCTGCAAGGCATCAAGCCTGCCCTGGCATCGATTAAGAATCACTGCACAATGAGTTTCTGTTTGAAACACCCGAGTTTATCTTGTGAGAATTAGGCATAGATATTTGCACATCTAACAGTTCCAATATGGCGCGCTGGTTGAGAATCACTGAGCTAGACACCATGTCTAATCCTAGTTTATTCCTTATCTGAAAACTATTTTGCAGGATATATCTAAGACGCCACAGCTTAAATACAACAATTTTATAAAGCTACAGAAGGAAAGTGCACATTAAGAATATTATGGTCAAGTATTTTATTTAGAGAAACAAAATACTTCAATTTCCTATAGAGATGCAACGATATCTTGGTCTGATATCAGACTGGTACCGATATAAAGAAAATTTGCTGTATTGGATATCAGCCCGATGGGGTTGATAATTTGGCCAATAAATGCCTGTGCTGTGTACAGCTGCAGCACAGTGGGGAGCAGAGCCAGCAGCATGGAGAGCTGCCACCAGCTGGTAAGTCGGAAGGGGAGGGGAAAGGGAAGGGGCATGAGGGGGCAGCGGCAGGCGTTGCCCAGGGGGCAGGGGGTGTGGGACAAATGCACAGCTTGTGGAGGAGGGCAGCTCCCGCTACTGCTTGCACCCTGGGAGGGTGGGGGGTGTGCCCCCCAGATCTGTGTGGGGCAGGCGGGCTGAAGCCAACACTGAGCAAGGCTCTTCTTGGCTGGCGCTGGCGGTGCTGGGAGGGGTTGCTGCCACCACAAATTTTGCCACAGCTCTGCTCCCAGCCCCACACCACCAGGCACAGCTCAGCTCCATGTCCTACCTCCACTCATGCGCTGGGAAGAGTAGAACCTCTGCTGGGCAGCTGGCAGCAGCACTGGGAGCAGAGCTGCAGCGATATTTGGCGTGGCTGCAGCCCCCTCCCAGTGCCCACTCTGAACTCACTTCTGCTCAGAAGAGCCCCATGCAATACTGGAAAAGCCTTGGAGCGGACACCAGCGGCACTGGGAGGGGGCTGCAGCCACCCCAAATTTCGCTGCAGCTCACACTGCAGTCCTGGCTCTTCCCAGTGCATTGGTGGAGGAGCAGTGTGGGGCTCAGAGCAGAGCTTTGGCAAAATCTGGGGTGGCTGCAGCCCCTCCCAGAGCCTGCTCAAAGCCCAGCTCCTGCTGAGAGGAGCCCCAGGCAGTGCTGGCTCCAGCCCGCATGCCACATGCAGCCCTGGAGAGCGCACCCTCACCCCAGGGTGCAAGCAGAGGTGGGAGCTGCTGCCCCTCCATAAGCCACGCCTACATCCCACACCACGGCCCCTCTGGGCAGTGCCTGCCCCCTCATTCCCTCACCAAAAAGGGTGTTGAGCTGCACCCCCATGCCCCTTCCCTCCCTCCTCCCCTTTCACCACAACAGACTTACCTGGAAGCAGCTGTATTGGATCGGTATCGGCAGATACGACTCCTTAAATATCAGCATTGGCCCCCAAAATGTTTCTCACTGCACCCCTAATTTCCTATGCAAGCATAAAGCTTTCAATTTTATAAGCAAGAGTTTCTACTAAAAATCTTTGTATACAAACTGGCACCTTTCCCAACATACAATCATTCATGTTTGAAGTTTAACATTTCCTTAAAGATCAAATTGGCAGTTCACAATCTAACCCACAGTAAGCAACAAGTTTGGGAGGGAGATTATAGATGAAGAAGTCACAGCCACCAAATTAGTTTCCTTGTTGCCATAGGAAATGGTTTAAACTGTGATTAGGATACGCTCTATTGAGCATGTGCTCCGATTCATGCTATTGTAACTACCTTGAGAAATGTTGGGAGGGGGGTAGAAAAGGGAGGAGGAGTTTTGCGCAAAGGGAAAAACTGAAGTGTAATACCAATGGGAAAATAATGCTGAAACAACTTGGGGAAAGTAATGATGAAAATAATCACTTGAGTTACTTAAATCCATACAAATTATATGAATGTATGTACTGCAGAAAACATTCTAACACTAACAGAAGCTTAGAAAAAAAGAAAGTCATCAGCATCTCTTTCCCATCGGTTTTTTCTGAGCACACTACAGCTCAAACCTAACTGAACTTAATGGAATTTATACTGCACTACCAGTCATCCAGATGTTTTGGGATATACACCACTGGACAAAGGGAATACAAAGTTCACGTCGCCAAACAGATCTGTAATGCCAAAGCATAGCTTTTTTCTTCCCCACATGAAAATATTTCAAATTTACTAGCTCCTCTGTTCAGGAATGGTGGGTGCTAAAAGCACCTAAAAAAACAACTACACTAGCCACTGCTCTCTAGCTGCTTTGTACCATTTCAGGAACTAAATATATAGTGAGAATGTGCCTTAACACAAAGTGACAGCACATGTGGAAGGAAAAGGAGGGAATTAGTCTATGAATATGATCAGACCTTGAAATGTACTGGAAAAAAGGGACTGACCTATAATGGGATCAGTTCTGTACTACAGTGGTTTTCAACCTTTTTTCATTTGTGGACCACTTAAAAGTTTTCAGTGGAGGTACTTTGTATTGTAAGTGTGGGTATTCACATATTTTTGATTGATCACAGTCTTTTGTGGATCCACAGACCACAGGTTGAAAACCACTGCTGTACTATGCAGAGGAAATGGCTACATATAACTTTAACTGCACTAGGTGACTCTTAAGGGTGGCACACAGGGTCACCTTCGCTACTGTTCAAAACGGTACCATATATGGTCACCTGCTTCATCATAGTGATGGGCTCACCTCACATATGGAAGGCCCACAATGATCTAGATCAGGGCTATCCAAACTGGCAGCCTGGGCACCACATATGGCCCTTGAGCAGTTAATTTGCTGCCCCAGGCTTCTGCCCTGTCTCTGCTCCTCCCATTGCAGCAGTGGCCAGGGTTCAAGGCTCACCCCCGTCCTTCCCCTGGCTTCCATTTCTTGCCCTTATTACAGGGGGTGGGGCAGTGCAGCTCAGCCTGTGGTGCCAGAAAAGTCCACGGTGCAGTGCAGCAGGAAGTTTGCAGCTGGGAAGCTGAGGGTAAGGCTGGGGTGCCTGCGTACAAAGCACAGCAGGACGTGGCTTATGTTGGTACGGCCCACGGGGCATGCAGCGTCTGATTTATTAGATGTACAGCACTGACTTAAATGGCTACTACATTACAGTACCCAGGGATCTCCCTGCTTTGCTCCACTGGAGTAAGTGGCAGACAGTAAATTCCTGCTCAGGTAGGCAAGAAGCTCAGAAACTTTAAAAGCCTTGGGTCATGTTGAGGTTTCCAGACCACTGGCTTCACTGGAGTGTGCAAATGGCTGGGAAACCTTGGGGATCACCAGCTTTGGGGCATCCCAGGTGGCACATCATACTACTGAAGCCACATAGACATGGAAACAAGATGACTAAGGAGGGAACCATGCAAAGTTCTATTGGACCCCTGGCTATTTTTCATTGGAATCCAAAAAACATTAAGAAAATACTATTGTCCAACAACACAATAAACAATTATCAGGAAATCCCCATAGAGCCACCCTACTACCTCTTTCCAAACATTCCTCAAAAAACATGAAAACTGGATTGTGAAACCTACTTGGAATAATGATTTTGAATCCAAAATCTGAAAAACTGTACTTGAAATATGGATTGTTAATAAGGGCCTGTCTTTATTAAATGGAAAATGCTTTTATATTTAATTAAAAATGTTTGCTTCAAAATGTACTGTCTTGGCATTTTAGACAATACAGTGGGCAAAATTATCTTTGGTATAGAAAAAAGCTTTTTAGTGCTGTTAGTATCTTTAATCCTTTGGGTCCTTTCCTTGGTTATTTGATTCTCCTGTGTCATTTTGTTAGGGCAACAGCAGTTCAAGGATTTCCTCAGTCATCAGCTGATATATCAGGAAAAAAAATACTTTTCCTAAAAAAAATGAACCTCAAAATGCAAGGTCATCTTAAAATAGGAATACACATCCCCCTTTTTACATAGCTCTGACAGAACTTGTCTAAAGGAGTCTTAAATAAAATGAAGAGATTGCCTTTTAGCTATACGGGGCACATCTACACAAGATGCTATGTTGTTACAGCAGCAAGCTATGGTGACATAGCTTGTTGCTATGGAGACAGCGCCAGTGGGCACAAATTGTGATGCTGATGCTACTGTGCAGTAGGGTTAGAAATGACCTGTGCGCCATTGGGACTGTGCAGTAACAGCAGTTACTGAGCAGTCATGTACACGTGTAGATGCTCCCACTATGTCAGGTAAGCTGTGATGAGAGAGTTAGCAGAATTTTTAAAATCCAAAACACTGCTTATATCTTAGACTCCACTTGACCAAATTACCTTAACATTTACACGTAGCCCCAAACCCTCCTCATTCCTCCCCCAAAACTCTATGGCAAAAGTTAAGACACTGCTAAAAAGAATATTTATTTTAAATGGATTTAAATGGTCAAAGAGAGCATAACATCTCAGAATTAAAAATGAAAATATTATGAAGGAAAAATGACAGTAAAAAGTTGTATTGTCTAGAGTCCATCACTGAGATCTGCTGAATATTTTCTGCTGTACTACAGGCAACTTTTACAGAAAATATTTAAAAAAATCCTAAAGTATTAATAATACATTCTACTGAAGCATACAGTGAAAGAAGGTTGTTTCACAGGATAACTGAAGAAGAGCAGCTTTGTGTGGCAGAATTATGAGGGTGCCCACAAATACATATGCATAATACTAAATCTAAAACCTAGGATTATTTTAATGTTTAGCATCCAGAAAATCTAATCTCTGTGGAAGCAACCTTCAGTTATCACTAATCACTACATTCCTTTGATACCTTTCAATAGCGCTTTATTTTTTATGACAACCATTATAAATCTAATTGGATATCTTCTCTGCATTTCATTCACAAATATTGCTTATCTTAAATTAGACTGTTTAGGGAAGGAGCTTTATGTTCCTAAATGTCAGTACAGCTCCTATCACAAGGGGATCCAACTCTGATCAAGAATTCTGAGCTCCACCTGAATAAATAAAATATGCAATTTAGCAAAATGATCTGAAGCAGTGTTTTGAACAGATCCAATGATGAGTGCTTATTAGGGAAGCTCAGCTTCCTCATTCCTTTTAAAGAATTATGATATATCTAGGTAGTAACTGAGTCTGGAAGACGCATTGATTTTATAACTGACTGTAAATCCTTAAGAGGCTAAAGAAACGAAAGTTAACTATATGTGAATTACTATTTGGCCACTACCACTTATCTGTATCAGTTGCCAAGTACACCCTTTAAGGAGGATTTGGTCAACAAATAAAAGACTGCAGCTTTTTCAGAATAATCAACTTCTCTCACAGTTCAGTAACCATAGCGCTCTGGGTTTGCATGGAAAGGATACAATCAAAGTATATGGTCATTAGAGTTAAGAGCAACTTTACTTTAAATGGTGTATATTTTTGGGCATGTTACGAAGTACTCAAGTAAGCTCTTTGTTGATTTAATTGTATTCAACAGCATAAAAGACATTGAATTAAATGCAAAGAAGCCAGAATTGGCTATTTTTCAAACAGATAGGGAATAGTTTATTGTTGTACAGGTCTTGGCCAGGTGTTTTATATTTATTACTGAATGTGATTGCGTGCAAAAACTTATCCTGTTCAAATGAGCATCTTCTCCATGATCTCAAAGACTCTTTGCTTGTTAAACTGTGCTTAAAAGTTAAGAACGCCTCCAAGAGGAGACAGAGAGAGTAATTCTTTCCTGAGTAGTAAGTGATGGGCAAGGGCTGCTGAAAGTGCAAGCAAGATTCTCCTGTGACCTTCCTCCCTTGGTTGGGTAACTAGGTATTCTCTACTAGTTTTGAAATATCTGTAGACGGGAGAAGAGTTTTGATACAAGTTGAATCATTTGAATTCCATTCTGTTGATGATGGAAAAGGGAGAGATTTCTTCTGCTTTTAAGAATTTTGCATTATGTCACTCTGTTCAGGTCTATATTATAGTGCTCTTCTTAATGGTGTGTGTTACAGATAGAAGGCTATAGATTTTTTCCCTTGCAAATACATTAGATGTAATCTTTAAAAGAAATCTTATGAAATGCATGCTAATGCCTGTGTTTAAAATTACTCTAACTGTAACAGTCTTTACAGTCCTTTGGCATGGTTATTCTTGGATGAGGGCAGCATTTCATTTTTCTGCATAATGTAGTTCACAAAATTTCCCCATGTTTTTAAAACACTGACAGAAGGGTACCTCTGTTTTTTTCCAGATCCTAAGAAATTCGCTTTTCTAGTGACAACTTACTAGAATAGAATGGCAACTATCTTCTGTGGGGGTTTTTTCCTTTCTGCTTCTTATACATGTATGGGTTATGTTTGGAACACTGTTAATGGAAGCATATTTTATCTTTTTAATTCATTGAGGTTTTTTAATATTATGTCAAGGAAACCTTTAGAATAACTTCAGTAGGTTGAATGATGTTTGGGTAAGAGGATGGGGTTCGTGGGGAAAGAGGAAGATTATATTTTTAATAAAACAGGCAGGCAAAAACAGAGAAGGAAATCTAGAGTGAAAAGGGAATCCCCTTATCCTATATTACATGATTTGCACAACACTGAAAAGGACCGTCCGTGCACCACATGGTGGCAAGTACCTCTGGCAGGAACCTGATAAATGACATGAGGTGCATATAAAGATACAGTCTAACAGGATTTTTTTCATTCAGCAGGGGAGTTGTGACCCAACAGAAACGACAAATGGAAAAAAAGAAAAAGCGGGTAAAAGAGTTGATTTTGGTCTTGCTCTACATAGTCAAACTAGGATGTAAAGAACCTCTTTCTTCTGGAAAATAAACTTCAGAGAACTTAACCTCTTGTTTTAGATGTGCTTTTAGCTAATGCAAAATGTATAGACAAATAGTTTAAGTTAGATCCTCATTTTGCAGTTCCCTAGACCAGTGTGTAGCTTGTGTAACTTCACCTGCACACAGTGAACTAATTGCAGGAACTAGGTTATGGATGCAAGGTTATGGATGGACTTTTAGAAAAATGATGGTGTTTTAGAAAAATATCAATTAGTTTTTACCACATAGATTAAAGGAGGGTATGTTTCAATTAGAAACAGAAAAAGATGTTTATGTCTAGTAAAGGAAAATATTTTAAAAATGTAAAACTTGTTTTTTGCACTAAAACCATCAATTTTAAAATTGAATTCTTCCTTGGTATTGGATGGTTGAGAATTTCTAGTCTAATGGATAGTACACTTCCCAATTTGATTCTAGCACAGTCAATGAAAAGTCAATCCTCTCTGAATATATTTGAGGGTTTTTATGAAACAAACAGCAGATTTCAGTCTAGTTCTCTAACTGCGGTGCATACGTCAAAGACCACTTCCACAATTTGAACCCTTGATGGTATTCAAGTGGAAAAGACCAAGGGATGACCAGGTATAAAGAGACTGAACTAACTGAGGTGGTCTGAAAAATCTGAGGTACCTGTGAAGGACAGTTTTTGGGGGGGGGGAAGGTAGGAAGAGGTTTATACTACTGCTACCCATGCTATACCTGTTCTGTGGATAAAGAGGAATTCATTCTCCAGGGCTGTC